>NC_071522.1:14277500-15554375 GCF_027887155.1 Malaclemys terrapin pileata | reverse complement strand
TAAAGGGGTCACTCCAAAGGAACTAGTTACAGGCTGGAGCGTAGACCAGACCCTGTGGATCTGTGGCACTTGTATACTATACTTAAATATTTTTTCCTCTAGTCAGTTATTGCAAAAACAATGTTTCAACTTGTACCTGGCAAAACAAATAACTGGATGCCCATCCACGAGTCTACTGAAAAATAGCTAGAAGAATATATAGGCAAAGAGACAGCAATGTTTGCGTGTGACGGCGCTTCAGGAATGCTGAAAACTGCTCAGCAGTGTGATCCACCAAGAGCACATTACCCTATGGTCTGTTCCCTTCATTGACTCCTTGTTGAATGCCCGGTCAAATTCAAGGTTGTGTTTCTCAGCTTCAAATCCCTTCATAAGCCTGAGCTAAGTTACCGGCATGTTTGTTCTGACCTCCCTGTGATGTTTCACAGCAACAAGGGATTTGTCAACCTCAAGGAATAAAAACTTGCATATACAGTGTAATGCAGTCTAAAGGGAAGGTGACCATCTGTATTAAAATGCTCACCAGTGTTGCATAATTGTGAGAAATCTTGTACAAAGTATGCCTTGGGAGGGATCATTGGAAAAGTTGTAAGCTGCCAAGTATTATTATCCTGTTTTAAATGTATGTATCATCATTGTATGCCAAGTTATGAAACTCTGCTATGTGTTTAGAACTCAAACATGTTGTGAGCTTGAGAAACGCCCACAGGTTAGCTCTTCAGGGATAACAAAGAAACTGTAAACAAGGGCATCTGCACATCATCCCCAGAGACACCTCAGACAGCAGGTAGGCGAAGGTGCAAGCTAGAATTTCCAATTGAGATAAATGAGGGATGGTAGAGTGCTTACGCCATGAAGCTGCCTGACGTGTAACACAGCCAGGATTTTTCCAAGCAAAAAAAAGTCACAATATAAAAGGAGTGAACAAAAGCCCCTAGCCACCTCTTTCCTACCTCAATTGCAGAGGTGACACGTCGGGGGGTGGGGCGCATGAGTAGTCATGTGCACCCTCTGATTTGCTGGTTGGCTTGTATTGACCATGCTCACACAGACCGAGCGTGTTCAGTAACACTGCTGCAGCCACTGCCCTCACTCTGCCCCCCCCCCCCCACTCCATCGGCAGGCCATCTACAAGTCTATTCCTTACCATTAAAGACTGCCGTAGGTAACGTGGAGAGTCACATGACTGACCATAAGACTAACTTGTGTCTTGTACTCTGAAATGAAGGTCTGGGAATGGAATATATTTTACAGCATTATGTACAGAAGTGGTTACGCTTAATTCCATATGATTTTGGAACTGACTCATGGCTTTCCAAGTCAGCTTGGGGCATTCCTACAAAAAATATAACTGATAGCTTTAACTGCAGAAACCACAAGATGATCTGGAGACTGGTTAGAAATAAGACTACGCTGTCTGACAGCTCAGGCAAAATCTGCAGCAATACAGTACAGATCCAGATTTCAGTTTTCATAGCTGGGATGAAGATGGTGTAAGAGCCCAGAGTAAGGTAGCAGATAAAGAAGAGTAAAAAAAAAAAAAAAAAAACCAATGGATTCCTCTGAATCATCCCATGAAATGGCCATCTCACATGGGCAGCTTGTCCTGCCTCAAGGCGATGATGTGTCAAAAACTATTCTGACTAGATCAGTGCAATCCATGCCAATCATGGGGCAGAAATTTCAGTACAGGGCAGTAAAGATACAGCATCTAACAGGAGATGAATTTTGACCCTTACCCAGTGCCCTTTAAAGTCAGTGGGAGTCTTTCCATCAAGTTCCTTGGGAATTGGATCAAGGTATTTATCTCCAATACATGCAATAGGATGCATGTTTAGGGCTTCATTGGGGATGTGCAGGTAAAGCTCTAAATCCTACAGGTTTTCTGCTCAGCATATTTCTAGTTATTGCTTACTATTAGCTTAGAGCTCACTGGGCTTTTGCCTTGGGGTTCTTTTATATGTCCATCCTGTCTTTTCTCGATACTTAGTAGTGTGGTAGGCTAAACTGTGTCCATGTGATGACGTTAACTGACCATGAAGCTTCTGGTGTCTATGAAATCACAGAATGACATATTTGGGGAGGTATTCCATAAAGCTGAATCAGACAGAGCAAGGTCTGTAATCTTGGTTTTCCCCATGCCAAGCTGGTGCCCTAGCCAATACTCTGGGATGTGTGTGTGGGGGTCGGTCTCTCTCTTTCTCCTCAAAATGTTCACGATATGAAAATGTGTTCTGGTCAGCCCTAGTATTCACCAAACCAGGAAGTGTCCTGTAGATTTCATAGAGAAAGAATTAAACAAAGAGAAAGTTAACTTAATATGTAGTTCTGTGCTGATTTCCCCAATACCATGGTTAGTGGGGGCCTTTAGTGCACAAATCTGGGCTTAACTCAATTTTCATTCTGCATCTGCAGTTACTTTAAAACTTCTTATGAAAGGTCATACATCAGTGAAAATGAAAAAAATAAAATAAAGGGAGAGCGAGTAATTTGCAATAACTGAAGATAAAATTGTTACACTGCATAGGGATTGTGTGACATCCAGCACACCAAAAGGTATTAGTTCCTTAAATAAAGCTCAACTTGAACACAATACATTGAATGCCGAGGAAGATGAAATGCTAATAACCAGATCAAAAGTGGATATATGAGCAGGGAGATGAGGCTGGGAAATTGCTTGCCAGACAGAACAAAGAGGAGGACAGGAGTAAAGTTATTAGCTCAATTAAATAGAAAGATGATTTGATGAAAAGCTAAATAAAATAAAACCAGCAAAAATCAATCAAGTATTTAGAACATTGAAAAAAGTAGCAAGACTTAAATCTTTGGGTAATATTGGTTTAATGGACACCTTCTGGGCCAATGTAATCTGAAAGGCTTCTCTGATTAATAAAAGAATGTTACAATAGGGTCTCACCATGAAGTAAATATAACAACATTTAGCCACTGCATGGTATTTTCCAGGAGAGGATTTCATGGAATGCTTTACAGATAGGCAATTATTATCATCAACACATTTGATGGGTAGAAAGGAGAGAAGACGTAGGCCTAATCTGCCAGATGCTGAACAGGGAGTTGTTCTCCCAACTCTCATTCCCTCATAGTCCAACCACTGAGCAGGGAACTTTAACCTCGCTCTTTCCAAAGGTTTTGTCTTGGTCTGTGAAGGTACAGTCCAATGGGCTACAGCCGAAAGTTCCCACAAAATCTTATGGACTCTTTTCTTATATCCCATTCTGTTAACTTTCAACTCATTTAGGGATGGACCTAGAGATACTGAACATACAATGGTGCACTGTTTGCACTATCACTAAAAAAAAAGAACCAAAAACCCCAAAGGGCCTTGCTTAATTAGCATATCAGATCAGTCAGTCATCTTGATCAAAGAGATAACTATCATAACCCACCCAGACTAATTAGAGTACAAAAAGAATAAAAGATCAATTTTTCTAATGTTAGGAGTTGCATTTGCTGTGAGGAAGCCTGGTTGATTCAGAAAAAGAAGCTGGAGCTCTGGATTTGCGAAGTAAGCCATCACCCGCTACGTGAAGAAAGGTATATTAGCCAAGATTCTAGAACTGTTCTTTTCCTGGGAAGCGGGGAATGGGAAGTGGGAGTGGCAGGGGAAGAGAACAAGTGACGAATCTTTAAAAACTTAGTCCTCTGGTGCCAGATATAGGCAAAAGGGAAAATAATTTAACAATTTCAGCGGGGTGGGGAAAAATGATACATATCCTCAAGTGATATATACCCCCCAGTAGAGGCTGGCTATATTTTCCCCCGATCAGAAATATACTTCTTGACAATTACAGACTGAAGGCACTGCCTCAGCTCATTAATATTTGCATTACAATAACTTCTAGATGCCCATGGTACTTGGTACTAGGCAAAACAGAAAGAGGATTCCTTCCACAGAAGTCTCATATCAAATTGTAAGACAACAGGTGGAAATACAAGCAGGGGTGGGGATGGGGGCAGGAAGCACATGGTAACAATGAGATGACTATGAGGAGTGTATCTATCTCCTGGCTGTCCTGGGAATGCTGGGGAATCCCCCAGGAGGAGCTAGAACCTGTTGCGGAGGAAAGGGAGGTCTGGTCCTCTCTACTTTCCATGCTGGCAGCACGACCTTCACCAGGAAAAGCAGCATAAAGGAGAAAGAAGAAGATGGACAGTTTAAATAGAGGACACAGCATAAACATGCCTTGGACTATGGACTTTTTGCAACAGGGAACTCCATAGAACAAACACATGCTATATGAAGCATTTGTTTTATTGGTCCTACTATTCATTGCACTAGCCATTCATGTCACTGAGTGACCTCCCAGCTCTCAGATTAAAGAACCAGGTGAATCTTTAACCCCTCCAGAAATTCCAGCCAATCTTTGGTTTTCTTCCCATCCCCACTTTTCCTTGCATTCATTCGTAAATCCCATTCTCTCTTTTAAGCAATTATTGGCCTCTCGCGGCCTTTTTAAATCTCAGCTAGAGCTTTGAGAAGGGTTGGCCAGTGCTGGACACAGTACTCCTAAATTCTACCGAATGTGCCGTTTCCCTTGAGTTCTTATTACACACGGATCCCAAGGAGTACCTGACGGGACACCACTGTTGGGTGGAACATCAAAAATGTTCTTTCCCCAGGCTGACATATTTGGGCAGTGTGATGCTGTCGCAAGAAAAGTGGTGTGTGTGTGTGGGCTAAAACAATGCTTAGCTATTTTAACAGGAAAATGGAGATGGGGAATGGAGGCAATATTATCTTTGTATATGGCATTGTCCAGATTTGGTGTTCACACTTGGAAAAGATGTTGCAAATAAGAGAGGGTTCAGAGAAGAGCTACAGGAACAATTACAATGAGAGGCTAAAGAGGGCAGTTTATTTAGCTTTAGATGATTGAAGACAAGTTCAGGAAGTAAAGGCTTCATACTCTATAATTAGCACAGAGGCAAGATGTCTGATAGGACAGGGGTCTTTAATCCAGATGCCAAAAGGCATAAGTTCTTATGGCTGTAAATTGATATCTGTAAAGTTCAAAAGGCCGTGAGGGTAACCTGCTATTGAAACAGAAATGGGGTAAAAATTCCATCAGTTGGAGACTTCAAATCAGGAGTAGGCATCTTTCTGGAAGACATACTATCTACCTAAGGTACTTACATGGTGCCTGTTACCATATTAACTGAGCACTCACAATCAATTTATTTATCCACACAAAGCGCCTGTGAGGCAAGGCAGTGCTATCATCCCCACCTGACAGAAAGGAAACTGAGGCACAGAAAAGCTAAGCCACTTGGCCAAGGTCACAGAGGAAGGCAGTAGCTGAACAGGAAGTTAAACCTAGGTCTACAACGTGCTAGCCACTGCACAATCCCTCCTCTCAATCAAGCTCCAGTTGAAAGACTGGAAGCAGGAGATCTACGGCCTGTGTTAAGTAGGAGTATAGACTAGATGGTCATTACAAAGCCTTTAAAATCTCTGAGTAATCTATTCACAGTGACTCCCAGTCTCTCCTGACATCTGTCTCGATTTCAGTACTGGCCTGAAGTGAATGTGATCAATGAAATGGTATCTGCTTTTTGAACCTTTGGGTATTATCCTTTATTTTATTTTTAAAGTGTTAGAATTCTTCTCTGTCGCCATGAATTTGACCGCTGATGGACTTAAAAAAACAAAAAAACAAACAAAAACAAAAAAACACACCACTGGCAAAGCCTAGGTGGAGTTGAGCTGTGCTGTTTATTGTAGATTAACTGTTTCATAGAACCGGACAGAAGATTCTTCCCATCCTGTAAAAATGTTTCATGATTTCACACATTCTCGAATGGGATGAACTTTTTCAGAGAGAAAGAGAAAAAGACCCCCACCCCCCCAAACATATACTTTGGAATAGCCAATAGCCTGGTGGTTACAAAACTCATCTAGAATGTAGGAGATGCAGGTTCCAGTTCCTGTTCTGCCCCATTTGGAGCAGGGACTTGAATCCAGGTTGTGTGTGTGTGTGTGTGTGTGTGTGTGTGTGTGTGTAAAACTTTTATCAAATCCAGAATGTTCCTGTGAAATTTGATCCAACAAATCAGTGTTTTCCAACAAAGAACCATTTAGATGAAAAATTCCCCACCGCCTCTTCTACTGAAGGAGCTGTACCAGCTGTGGAAAACTAAGCACAGAACTTTAGCATTTCAGTCCAGTTGCTATTCTGGCATGAATTCTGACCAATGGTAGGCATGCAGAATTGCATTATACAAAATCTTTTTGGAGAGCACTTAATGGTAGCTTTGCTAAAGCTTTGCCAGTCAGTCAAACTTTTCCCTAGGGTGTGTCACTCGAATTTGCCAGCCATAGGGAACTCAAAGCCATTGGTAAAATTTAATTGCACTCTATAAAGGGAAAAATCTTTACACAACAACTCTGCTGACAAATATCAGAGGTGTAGCCGTGTTAGTATGACTCTGTAAAAAGCAACAGAGGGTCCTGTGGCACCTTTAAGACTAACAGAAGTATTGGAGCATAAGCTTTCGTGGGTGAATGCCCACTTCATCAGATGCTGACAAAGTGATTGGTAGGGTATTAGTAAGTAAACCAGTGGATCCTATCCTGTAATCCCCTTTTATGTGGGCCTCTGTAGGATAACTTGTGCGAGTATGTGCCTGATCCTAAGCCCTTGCAAGTCAAAAAAACAGTCTTTTCATCAACTTCAATGGCTTTTGGATCACCGACTAATTCCAGGTGCTCGGCTACCATGGCGACAGGCAGAATAGAAGAATGTAAATGGCAAAGGACTACACTTTGGGTTTGCAATTATTTGAGCCAAACTATTTTCAGTCAGTGTGCTATGCAAGACCCTTATGCTGTGAAGTTTCATACCCAGGGAATATCACAGTTCATAATTTCCTGCGAAGGCACATGATAAAGCTCACCTGGTTTAGAGAGAGTGGCTTTTATTTTGTATTTATACGTGTTATGACAAGGGTCTGTGCATGCTAGAAGAGGAGGCAGAGAAGGGGTTGTTCTATAGGACACAGTAGGCTTCAATTCCAGTGACGCCGTGAGTAAATGGGGCCCCTAGATCTTCCACTCCTAGCTTTTACCATCATCGAAGTCTAGCCCAGGAGCAGATTGGATCTTTTGTGAAATGGGAATTTTTTTCTTTTAGCCCCTCTGATCTCAGAGCTCCAATTTTCTCTAATGGGCATCAGAGTAAGAATTGCTAATACAAAAAACAAACAGCTTAAAAAACAGAGCTGATATATGACTGAAGTGCCTCAAGTTGTCTTTTTATTATTATTTTTTACGATCCTGACAAATACTTTGTTCACTTTCCCCTTCACCCATCCTAATGTACACGGATTGCTGGGCACAGATTCAGTTAGAGTGACTAATTACTTGTGTTGTAATGATCAACCTGCCTAATTTATCACTTCTTTGAACATTTAATTAGCCAGCAGTGCAAGACAATTAGGTTCTGAATTAGGATAAATTAAATTGCTAGTTTAGCAGCTTTAAGGATATGGAAACCACCACCAAACACTGCTATGAAAATATTCAACGAAGCAGTTAAAGCGCAAGAATCTCAAACAGATTAATAATCCTGACATGCAAAAGACTTCGAAGAACTAACTATGACAGTTTTATGTTTCATCAAATATATATATGTGAAGATAAGGTGCCTGGAAGGAGATGTTGCTTATCATGTTTCAGAGTAGCAGCCGTGTTAGTCTGTATCCGTAAAAAGAACAGGAGAACTTGTGCACTTTAGAGACTAACAAATTGCTTACCATGGCATCTTCCTGCTTCCTTGTTTAACTCTTTGTCTCCCTCTAGTGCAAGAAGAATATAGAGGTTTATGATTATGTTCCTGCCAGCAAACTATTGGAGCTGGTACTTTAGCTGAAGTGATAGATGCACACACTTTTTAGATCGAGAGGTGTCGGGTTCAGTATCTGCCCATTACAGGGTTATAAAAGCATCTGACTCCTGGTTCTCAGACAGTTTCGACAGTCTGGAGATTAGTATTAAGCAACCCAAGGGCCATAAGCAGGTTGGGAAAGCAAGTCAAAGATAAACTAACTCCATTCGTCAAACTTTAAGACTCTAGTGGCAGATGGAGAAGCTAGAGTGTGTCTGGCACAAATGCTCTCTCTACAGTAGGTTGTTTGCCTTCCAGAAGTAAGTTACTGTAATAGTCTGGAAACAACAAAGGGTAAAACTTAAAAAGTTAAGGGACTCATGAGCCTAACTCCTATTGAATTTCCTTGCGATTTGGGCTCCTAAAAGCCTAAGTCAGTTTGAAAATGGAATTTAGGGTCCTAAATCCTTAGGCACTTTTGAAAATCTCCCCCAAGGTGTGTACATGCAGAAACACACACACAGAGCCATCAGCACCATAACATTCAAGTGCCTAGTAGTGCCAAGAAATGATGAACAGTCTGATGCTTACAAGGTGGATAGACTACGGTAGATGATTTATTTCTTGCTCTAGTGACAAAGACAAACCCACAAAGGCTTAAAAAAAAAAATTGCAAAAAGAAACCTCAGGAGTTGTCCATGTACACTTCAAGCCCGGTACCTGCTAATAGAACAGCTATACAATTTTACTACTAAATAATTCTAAGTACACTTTTTATTGGTATATTCAGTGCTAATTAATCCATTTTGGACTTGTTTGCCTAAGCTGCTCAATACTATCACTTCATTAAGAAGCCTACAATTAAGGAAAACTAAAAAGAGTTCCCACCAGAAAGCTATCTGCACGGATTACACCAGCACTCTCAAATTAGAGACAAAATTACAGCTTTCCTGTTACCATGAGAACAGCAACATTTCTCACAGGCTGTTAAAATTATTAACTCAAAGAGCATATATCTTTTGAAACTTCATAATTATTTATCTAGGGTTGTACAAGCTTTGGCTGGGCACACAGTAAGTACCATTAATGAAATGTCAAGGGAACTGTTGCCAGAGTGGAGGGAATCTCCACCAGCTTTTTCCATAGACTACATAATTGGCTTTATTCTCCTATTGCTTTTTTTACACTGCCCTAGGGGTGTGTGGATGTCACACACATACGAGGAAAGGGTCTGTACTCCAAGGTGCTTACAGGCTATGCTCCATACTGCTGGTAATTACAACCACGGTGTTAGTGTTTGGGGAAGGGGAACAATAAGGTAGAGGATCCCAAAACATTGGGATCTGAGGATCCCAAAACATTTTTACACATCTTATGCAATGCCAGAACTAGCTACAAATTTTATTGATGACCCCACACAGGGCTGCCCAGTGGTGGGGGCAAGTGGGGCAATTTGCCACGGGCCCCGGCCCGGCGGCGGGCCAGGTCTTCGGTGGCAGGGAGCCCTTCAGTGCTGCCGAAGATGCGGAGCGACTGAAGGGCCCCCCGCTGCCGAAATGCCGCCAAAGACCGGGACCGCTGCCGGGTAAGTACAAGTGCCGCAGCTCTCCCGCTTTGCCCCAGGGTCCCTGAATCCTCTAAGCAGTCCTGGCCCCACATAAGCAATGTTACCAAGGAAGCAGGGTTACAATATCAGCCTACACCAGGGATAGAGTCTAGGTGAAGCAGGACAATGGTACAGTGTCCCCCTTTTTTGACTTGAGCAGTTGGCCAAAGTTCAGGGTTCTGCAGATTGTTTCTGTGAGGAGGAGAAACTGATGATGGAGTCTGGCATCTTTGACACAATCCTGCTTATTTACTGAGAATGTACAGAGGCCCATATCCTGGAACGGCAGAGGATTCAAACAACAGGAGACAGTTTCTTTGCTCACAGATCCAAACCCCTTTCTGCAAGTACTCTGCCCAAAAAGTAGTCTCTCTGAGCTTTTGTCAGGGCCACGCTCACAGTACTTGTTCAGGCAGCATCTGGCACTTCCTTCTCTCACCCCCCACTGTCTTGGGCACAAGAATCTTCACAGAACAAGAGCCAGTGAAACCAGTCCACCCTCATATACCTGCCTTTGTTTTGGGCACCGACATGTGCCTGTGTTCAGAGTGGAAGCCACAATTGTTTCAGCTATCTGGTTATGTAAAGGAGCTTGACAGAAGTATCTTAAATGAAGGGCAGATCTCCACACACACACACACACACACACACACACACACACTCACTCTTCAAAGAGGTTTAACCCAACCCATAACCGTATGTCCTGTTTTCCAGCTGTGGTTAAGTCCTCCAACTCATGGTCCCACCATTCTGCTCTTTATCCTCTCTCACACTCCAGGAGCGATGGTAAATGTTGGCATTAAACAAAGGGGAAAGTGAAGAAAAGCCATAGCACGCGCTGGGCTCAACAGGAAAGCGATTATCCGCACAAGGGGAGATTTGAACCAGAGAAGCAGCTGTCGGTACGTGATGCCACCAGAGCCTGCCCGGCTCCCTACTGGAGCTCGAGCATTGTATGTTCACTTCACTGCCTGACAACTTGAAGGAGACGGAATTGACATTTGGAACATGAAGGATTCCAGCTGTCTAATTACGTGCTGAACAGTATCAGAATTGAAATCGCCGTGGCTGCTGGATGATCTATCACTCTTGTGCTCTTGAGGAACTGCCAAGTTTCAACAGTGCTGCAGGGCAGAGGTGACAGACTACACATCATGCAGCTAGTAATTACAACAATGGGATCACGTTTTGGGGGAAAGGGAATAATAAAGAAGAGGATTTCAGCAATTAACAACAAGACATTTGCCTTCCATCGGAGTCTCCCAGAGCATTTGACAGACCTCATGCAAGGTCAGCCACAAGTTCTGCTGATGGCGTCATGCGACCAGCGCAGCTTGCATGAGTGTGGGTCATTTGTGTTAGTCAGAGAGACATTCATCTTTCCGCATCCATTGGCAACTACTAACCCTCCCTATCCTATCCCAGTGGAGAACGTATAGTCTGTTGCGATAGCTTTCACAATGATCGCTGGGGTCACCATCTTATTCCCCAGAAACCCTTCACTGTTTCCCTTCCCCTCCCCCATTTTTTAAGATATTACCTTTCAGCCTTATGCTTTTTTAAATGCTAGACAGAGGCACCATCTGAATGACTGATTTTCTTCTGCCATCCCGTCCCCCACTCCCCCTTCTGAATCTATTTCTCTGGGGCAGGCAGGGCAGCAACATGAGGTCACTGTTGCTGGAGCGGGGTGGCAGAGGGTTAGGGGGATGATGGGTGACTGTGCAGATAACAAAACCTTTGACATTCTTCCTACATGTTGACTAGTTTGAACTCAGACTACTAATGCTTAAAGCATCTGCAAGACTGGGGCCAACAGACACTAATTTTTTGGTGGGGCCGGGAGCATCTGTCTATCTTTTTACACAGTACCAAGTGCAAGGGGGCCCAGATCCTTTGAGTGCTACTGTAGTGCAAATAAATAAACAAAAACAATCTTTTAAGTTCTAGCTTTTTCTTAGAGCAGACAGCCATGAACATATTGCTTAAAAAGGGTCATTTTCTCAACTATATTTTAAAAACATTAAATTATTTCAGGTCTGTGATGAGGTGTCCACCCCTCACATCTTTGGAAAGTGTTAAGTGGCTAGGTGATCCCACTAACCACCTAGGCTGCACCTGGAGGAGCAGCCCAGGAGCAGTGAAGACTAATTAGAGATGGAGCTCAGCTGGACAGGAACAGTAGGGGCCTGCATAAAGTCCAGTAGCTAACAGCTGCAGGGGGTAGCAGACAAAAAAGAGGCAGCAGTTGCTCTCACGGCGAGAGAAGGTGAGGAAGGAAGTAGCCCAGAGACACAGCAGAAAGGTTTGGGATTGTGCAGACCATGACTGCTTGTTGTAGGGTCCCTGGATTGGATTCCAGTGCTGAAGACAAGCCAGGGTTCCCCTACCAGCCACTGGGCAGTGGCACCATTAAGGGGCAGCAAAGGGAAGGCTACCTGGGACAATAGGTCCTGAGAGTCTTTGATACATGTAAAAATACAGTGACCTGGACGGAGGGAAGTGAGCAACTACAGGATTGGGCATGGGACTGGCACAGCTCCCAGATGTGGTCAGAAGGAGGTGCTCCAGCGGTGAGCCAAGCACCCTGTGACAAGATCCCACACTTACGCCTGAACCCTACCACCAATTTTCCTATTTTCAGTTTCTCTTGTTCTTGTTGCTGGATGGAAGACACAGAGAAAACCGACTACACAGGAGGAAGAAAAAGTGCTGTCAAGTTTACAAAAGCAGACAAACTGAACAAGAGAGCTTTTTCCTCTAATCTTTTCCAGCTACAGATGTTTCAGTGTTACCTATAAAATAGAAATAGGTAATGTGTTTGGACAGAAAAGAACTCACGAGTTGACAGTGTCACACATATTTCATATGTCCCATAAGAACTCAGAGTGCTTTTCAGACTCTATGCTTATCACCCCCAGCTACTTCTGGGTTGGATAACAGCAGAGAATCAGTGCACAGTACACTGCCCAACTATAGGAATGGCATTTTGAACAAGACAAACATTTGGTCTTCCTGAAAAGTGCTGTGGATTCTCAAATGTCAATAAAAATAAACCCCCAATTCTAAAGGTCTCTTCTGAAAAGACCTTTCTTCCCCCATTCCATACACATTGCATGTAGGGTGACCAGCTAGCAAATGTGAAAAATCGGGATGGGGAGAAATAGATGCCTATATAAGACCAAGCCTCAAATATCAGGACTGTCCCTATAAAATAGGGACATCTGGTCACCTTAATTGCATGGAACCAATCTGAGTGACGGATGAAAGCTGAATGCACCTGGTGCCAACTGGCAAAAGGGCTCCCTGTTCTTTACAAGCAACTCCTGTCTCAGACTGACAAACTCTGTACACCTAATGTGCCGCTTTCATGGTATTTATCCATGAAGGCTAAGTTGTAAGGTCTCTACTAAAAGCTTGTATGTTATCAGTGCTCAATCATTGTGAATTGGTAATATTTCAATATCTATATTGAAATATATGTCCTTATGGTCTTACAGTAAAAGTTAGTCACCAGGGAATCATAGGTCTTGGTGATAGCCCATTCAACTAAGAGGGAGGTGTCACCCTTCCTTGGCTAGCTGATTATGTAAATGTATTTTTCAATTGCCTACCCTTGCCCCATCCCAGAACAGACCATAGAAAACCAACAAATACAACTGCAAACAATCAAAACCACTTGGAGGTAAAAAGGAACATTGTACCAGGCAGGGTCACCCTGCCTGTGAATACACACAAGACTGATTCATTATCTGACAAGGGCGGAGAACAATCCTCTTCATCCATTTACTGAAGAATCTTATGGTGGTGCGGGGGGGGGGGTTGGTTCATGAAAGATTGGATCCTAACTCCTGGGAGGCTGGCCAACTCTGCAACTTTGGGGGAAGACCTACTTAATTAGATAGGAAAGGTCACTATTAAGCAGTGTAGGCCCTAGTTTGTATATTGGGATTTTGTTTTATGTTGCAACCATTTGTTTCTCTCTCGTTTGTAGCAGAACCTCTTTTTTTTCCCCTCCTTTTCTTACAATAAAGCAAAACAAAATATTTAAATGCTCACCAGTGCAGTGTGTTATGTAGGAGCAGTGACAGAAGGTAAAACTGGGGTACGCTATTGCTTTGGGAGCAGAGAATCTGGGATTTCTGTGAGTAGCCAGGGTCAGGGGCTGGACATCACACGAGAATGCTTCAAGGCAAATGGGGGTGCAGCTCTTGTTAACCGGCAAGGTGAAGTCAGGACTGACATAGCCTGGAGGAGAGTGCTTTAACATCAGACAGGCTGGGGGTGTTAGGG
This sequence comes from Malaclemys terrapin pileata, assembly GCF_027887155.1. Taxonomy (NCBI): domain Eukaryota; kingdom Metazoa; phylum Chordata; order Testudines; family Emydidae; genus Malaclemys; species Malaclemys terrapin. The sequence continues at coordinate 15,540,632 of NC_071522.1, read as the reverse complement.
AGCTAACATCCAGTTACCACAAGCAAGACTCCATCTTGCTGGAAGCAGGGGATAACAAGGTGACTCACGAGAATGGTCACAGGACTCAGGGAAGTTAGATTTCAAACCTCCCAGAAAACGATATTATGTGTTTTCCATAAAATTCTTAGTCATTTGTGGCCATATCTTTATTTAATTGCCAGCAGGCTGATGTGAGCAACGGGGCAGGGCGCTGGGGGGGGGGGTAAGGATAATCGATTAAACCGCAAGGGCAGCTAGGGGTAGAGAGGCTCAGTGCTCCATCACAGAGCGTTAGCAGCGGAAGTCCGCTCGGCACGGGCACTTGAGCGTGGGCAGCCACAATACATCGAAGGTCGCCAGTCTTTAGCCAAAGCACAGCGAGCAAGTCACACCAATTTCAGCAGGCTTTGGATCATGGTCCTACTTTCCACCATCCAGGCTCCATACTTTTGTACACCAAATACCAATATACCTATTAAAGTACTTCATCTGAGCCATTGAAGGCTGCAGTCCAGGGATCATTTTGCATCACCAGCAGCGTTTGAACATACCTGCATAGCCCGTTATGCCTGTACAGTGCAATGCTGATTTTTTTGCATGCTGTATGTGAACATAAGTTTATCTAGCAGATTGTTGGTTAATTGTGCACACAAGATGTTTTAGATACAATACACCCAGTTTTGCTGCATTGCCTTCTTTTAAACAAACAAACCAACCAACCTACCTTTCTTCCTGAGCTATATTTATTGCTTATGAAAATATCAATAGTATCAAAAGGACACCAATAACAACAGGGCCAGAGAAATGAGAAAATGGAGGAAATCTAAAGAAGTAATTTTGAAGATAAGGAATGCTAGTGTGATGTGGGGAAAATAAGATACCAGAAATAAAATACACTATAACAATCTTTATGATAATGGGAGAGAAGCACATTAAGAATTTTATTAGCAAGAACTACAAAAATTAGCTTTCCCTATTTTCATTTTAGAATCAGTCAGCACTCCCTTTCCACAATAAAAACAGCAATGAAAAGAAAATTGGACACAGGGCATTACACTTTTCCCTCTGCAGGGGAAGATTATTTCTTCTCTCTTGGGGGAGGAGGAGGAGGACTAATACAGACAATCACGGCTTTAATTCTGGAGGGCATGGGGCATGTCACAAAGGCACAGTGTAGCATAACCGTGTCCCTATGAGGCAATGTGACTACCCTTCCTGAACTCTGTGACATTAGGGAAGAGTCTAGTGTTTTCAAACCATCAAATCAAGAGTAGGAACGGTCAGCTTATTCACACAGCAAGCTTTACCTAGTCCTTTCACAACACTAGTTACATGTGAATGAAGAGCAGGAAACTGTACTCCAGTGGAGGGCAATAGAGTGGAGCTCTTGAGCAGATGCTGACATTTGCTACTCTGGACAAAATAATAAGGAGCTGGCTCATTAAGGGAATTAGGCTCAGCCTCACTTGATTTAACCAATTCGGTGACAGGACTATAGGAGATCAAACAATTCTGTAGTTTAATTTAGAGTTAGAAGAGCCTACTGGAAGGAGAGACTCCAAAGTTCTCCAGTGGGTCTGGGGAACAAGACTGTTAGAGCCCATAAGGAGAGCTGTGGTGAAACCCCGTACCCAGGGTGGAAGAATATATGAGCCCAGGGACAAGGCTCAAGGACTTGACCACAATCGTAAACGATGACCTCTGCACATCCTGCACTGTGACCTAACATATGCTTTAAAAAAAAAAGCGCAGCCCCAGAAAGGGGAGAGTTGATCTGAAAGTTGTGTGGCGTTTTGACTGAGACAGGGAAACTGAGGCAGCAGACACACCTGATGTTGCTGAGCAAGCCCTGCTACAGATGCCCAAAGTCAAATGGATACAAGTAAAATGAAGAGAACAGACTAGATGACGAAGGTGAAGCAGCTAGCTAATATGCTAATAATGTATTCCTGAATCAAGGAGGGAAGCTATTATAGGATCATAGAATATCAGGGTTGGAAAGGACCTCAGGAGGTCATCTAGTCCTACCCCCTGCTCAAAGCAGGACCAATCCCCAGGCAGATTTTCCCCCCAGATCCTTAAAAGGCCCCCCTCAAGGATTGAACTCACAACCCTGGGTTTAGCAGGCCAATACTAAAACCACTGAGCTAAATAGAGAGTTAGTCAGCAGGAAAGGACCATTGTAAAGATCGAATAGTCAAGAGTAAAACCTCTAAAGGCAGAAGCAGAAGGATTTCTGGAGATAGTGACAAGAGTCAAGCTCTTAAAGACTAACCAGAAGGAGCTTAGAAAAGCATCGGTACCACTTACCAGAGGAGCACTCACAGCTTCAAGACTAGATGGGCCAAAGCAGTCAGACTATCTTAAATCTAAACCAGCAGTCATCACCACCCGCTCTCACTCACTAATACTCTGCTTTGGTACATGGCACCACAATGAATGCAGCCATCTGACTTCTCAGATGGAAGTAACCTGGCCAGAATGGGCACTGGTCCCAAAAGTGACAAGGTTCACTGCTCCCACCACGTTTGAAATAGCCATGTGAAAGTAGGACGGGAGGAGAAGAGAAGAAACACAGTTTGGAGGGTGGGGATGTACAATGGTTACAGCCAGGCCCCCCCTGCCCCAAGTCAGGATACCTGGATTCTAGGCTCAGTTCCCCCACTGACTTCCTAGGTGGCACGGGGCAAGTCAATCAGCCTCTGGTCTCTAAAAGGGATAGAAGAACTTAGTTACCAAAAGTTTAATGTCCCTTTTCCCTCATCCCCACTGGAGATTTTCAGACAAAGGAATTTCATGAATAAGGCATAGCAGGGGCTTGAGTAGGCCAGTTTGTTGAAGAAGAAAGACAGGAGATATAGCTAGATATTTAAGAATTTTTTTACATGGGTGTGAACATCCCCCCCAAGCAAACTCTGCAGAAAGTTCTGGAGATAGTGGGAAGGAAGGGGCGGGGGGGAAAAGCAGGAACACATGATCTTTGAGTCTAGATTGAACCTGGCTTCAGATACCTGAGGTTCTACCGTGTTGCCTACTTCAGAGTTATTGTAAGGCTATGACTGTAAAGTGCTTGGAGAGATTGGATGAAATGTGCTATGTAAACGCAAAGAGTGTGATGCTTTGGCTTAGGTATTTAAGTCCTGTCCCCTCTCCAATGAACTGTTTCTTATCACCACAGCTAGAAATATGGGACTTCTCAAATTCTTTCAATACCTCATTTCCAGAGCCCATATTGGGTTTGGGTTGGCTGATGAAGCTTCACTTCCTTTGGGATCTTTACTCCCGTCTCAACGAGACACACTTAGCAGTTCGAGAACAGCATCTCACAAATGGCCATAATGCTGCATTTTGAAGGCCATTTGTCACTTCCAAGAGACCCATTTCCAGTATCATAACTTCACATGCTTCCCAAATGTAGCCATCTGTTACCAACATCCAATCCTGACAGAGTAGATTGCGTTTAGTGCATGCTCAGATTTCATTTCCAATGAGTCAGAACGCTTCTTTCTAGGGCCATTAAGCAGACTCAAGGAACATGCACGTATGTTCAAGGCATGGGAAATTTAGTACAATTGAATTCCAAGGGTCAGAGAGAAAACACAAGTAGAATTAGAATTGACAGTGTGAAAAAACACTGGAGAAAATTATCAGAAAGAACGAGGCAGATTTGTGCTAGAGAAAGAGCTTCCTGTAAGTCTTATCAATCAACCCTCCCAAGCCACAAATATGGGACAGAGCCAGAATGTGGAAATTAGTATAAAAGAGAGGAAGCAGAAAATGCTGTGGGGGTGGGGCAGCAGTCTAACCTATTTGACACACTCTATAGACTCAGGTCCAATGAGCAGGAATAACAGGACAATGCTACCCCTGCGTGCAATGGAGGAAGAGTCCTGGAGCCTTCAACTTCCAACTTGCACTGCAGGGAACAAGTCTTTCCCCTATAAAGGCTCAAGATTACTCACTATGTAAGAAGGAAAAAAACCTCAGGACAGGTGGAATATTAAAGGCTGAAAGGATAACATTTTCAAAAGGATTTAAGTGACTTTGGACTTCTATTAAAAAATGACTCAAGCATTTAAGAGCCTAAGTTCCATTGATTGTCAAAGAGCTTTAAGCTCTTAAGCATCCAAGTCACTGCTGAAATTTGGATTTACTCACTCCTGAATTCTGGAACCTTTATGGAGAACACCCTGCCTACTCCTCCCCTATTCCCCTGTTATATCCATCTTCAGTGTTTCCATATCTACGACAGCATATCATGGGGAGAAAGGTGCACTCAGGTGTGGCTCCAATCACTGCTCAGATATGTCATGACTGAAAACAGTCTGCTGCTCCCTCAACAGGTTTATCTAACATCTGCAGGAGTATGAACATGGCGCTTGAGAGCAGGTGGTGAATCTAGTCTCAATGCAGGCAGCACAGTCTATATATGCAATATGTAGACATCCAGTATTTTCCAGTGTCAACAGAATTATTGTTAAGGGAGGATAAAAAAAAACCCACCACCACCACCAAACAACAAACTACAGCTTAAATAAATGCTTTAGCTCATGCAGCCCTAAGCAGAGTTGATAAGATATGAAGCATTTCCCAAGAAAGGAGGAAAAAGCCCACATGCATAGGTTACCTAAGGCAGGTGGGGATTTGGGAAGAGGAGAGGCAAAGTGATAAACTGTTCACAGGATTAGGGCTCTTGGGGTAGCCAGTGGGGAGAGGAGTTCCCAAGGCAGTGTTTTCGCCTCCTCTGTTGGTTATGTAAGCAAAGGGGTGTATGATGGCTTTAAGGAGAACCTGACAGGATCATGAGAGAGAAAGTTGATGCTCTTGGGAAAATAGCTGAAACTGACCAAGAAGGGGGAAGGAAAGTGCAAAGTGACCAGCTTAGCTGGGGGATACACCATCTGCGTCCTCTAAGAGTAAAGGGGAGAAGGGGGATCTCTCTCTGAGGCTTAGCACAAGTTAAAGTTGGCTTCAGGCTTCACCCAATGCTTAGTCTGGCCCAGCCAGAAGGGAAAGGGCTGCCTTTCAGGAAGAAGGGCCCATCCTGACTTTTTCCTATCCCATAGCAGCCTTTAAAAAAAAAAACCCACCTCAGTAGAGTCTAAGGAGGAACCAGTATTGTTAGCTGATCCAAGGCTGCCCTATTGCCCCAAAGCCCTAGGTGAGGGGCCATCATCAGATGTACCACACAGTGCTGCATGGAAGAGAAAAGAAACAGTCTGATATGTTGGTCTACCTTGGACTGTCTGCCTTGAGGGAGTTATCTAGATAGTTTTTTACACTTGTTCAGGTGAGCCAATTTTGAAAACCTGTTAAAGTTCTACGGTAAAACTTCCAAGTGTGTACGTGACTTATGAGCCTTAGCCTCAGTGTGTCGCTGGAAGTCACAGGGGTTAAGGCTCCTAGGAGCTCACAATCACTTTTGAAAACGGGACTTGGGTGCTCTTGGGGAAAAAAAAAAAATCTACCTGCAACTAGAGCTGCTTGGAACACTTTCATGGAAACGAGACAGAGGAAACAGCCTATTTTGATAAAGTCAAAACATTTTGTGGAGACGTGACTGTTTCAAAGAAGTTTTCCTCAGGAGAGGCTGTTCTCGTTGAGAGAGCACTGTGAGCTCGCACTATAAAACCTCGTGATCAGCGCAGCGATCAGGGATGTGGGAGGTCCAGGTTTGAGTCTCTACTCTGCCTAATTCAGAGCAGAGTTTTTAATCTCAAATCACTATGAAGCCGGCAGAGAAGGGACCTGGCACCTGACCTCCTGGATCCCAAGCTAGTGCCCTAACCACGAGGCCGCATGCTCACCCATACATTCAGATCTTTGACAATTCCATTTTCACAGAAACATTCTAAAAATTGTTTTCCTGAAATGTGGAACAGAAAGTTTTGAAAAAAATCAAAAGCTGCGGTGAAACTCTTGTCCTCTGGCCAGCTATTCTTGTAACCAGTGGTGCAAATAGATTTTAACTCTTACCACTATGGTACCGCCCGCCCCGTCCCCCAAAACGTTCTGTGACTACAGCCCTGCGCAGATAAAAATTTATACCCATGGATGCAGATATCTGCGGATAGAAATCGGTATCCGCTGAATCCCAGGGCTCTCCCGGGAACTGCAGCGGTGAAAGGAACAGAAAGTGGGGCCACCACTCCCAGGAGCCAGCACCCCACACCGGCGCAGCTGTACTGCCCCCAGCCCCGCCCTCCGGCAGTACTAAGAACAGAGAATTTTTATTATGCTCTTATTCCCTGTACAGTTGAGCTTTGCTAGAACAAATGTCATATAGTAGAAAAATTCTGAAAATATTAACGCCACCATCAATAAAGGAACCTGCGGAAACTTATATCTTAGCTTCCCCCTGTGTGTGCTTGTTTCCTCTTCTAATGAATTGTGAGTAGCAAAATATTTAGCTTTTTTTTAAAAAAATAGTTCAGATTTTTTAAAGGTCAGAAGGGATCATTATGATTATTTACTCTGAACTCCTGCGTAACGTAGCTATAGCCAGCAATTCTAGCCCAACAACTTATGGCTGAACTATATTTTAGCAAGACACCCAATCTTGATTTCAAGGCTCAATGAAAAGCAGACTTGAGAGGCTGGCATCCTAGTACACCACCCAGCACACTTCCCCCCCTAGATCTACATGATATTTTTAAAATTGTTAATGGCAAATACTAGTGATCTTTCAGTGCCCCTTTATCCTTAAAGCAGTTCGGGACCAGAGAGCTGCCCTGTGCCTGCCATCTTCATCTTGTCTCCAATCATGCAAAAGCTCACATGTAACCATTCCGGTGCAAGTAGTTCCATTGGATTTCATACTTTGGCACCTGTCATTCATTACTTGGTTTCATAGTTAATATTGATCTCGGTTTAAATTGCACAGACACCCAGCTGTTGGGAAAGCTCACCTTACAGGCAGAATTAGAGTTAGGCAGTGTACATGAAGGATAAACTCCTGAGCTCCCAAATACATGGTTTGCTTTACTCCAGTTTTATTGTGTACGTAGTTATTCTTTCTTACAAGAGCCATATTACATTTCACAGAACGGGCCTGATCCACAGCTCAGTTTCAATGGGGCCACTCTCACAAGTGAAGTAGCTTTTAGTATCAGGTCCTTGACATTTGAGTCTGTTGGCAGGCTCCTTGGCAGTGATTTCACTGCCTTAGTAGCGCATGGTATAAAGGGCACAGCTGTGAGTTTCAAAAGTGGCTCTCAATGTTATTACTACTACAGCAAACAAGTGGTTTTGGTTCTAGAACTGAAGCAAAGCATAAAGTCATTTCTGCTCGCAAGGCAATGAGTAATGGTGTTCATTGTTTGTAGCAACACTTAATAAAAAGGTAGGTGTTGTTTCTTCCTCTACCATGTTCCAGAAGCAAACAATTGTAAGAAAACCTTTCTTCAGAGTCACACGCTGTCTGTTTGAAGTGCAATTTAAAGATAGTCCCTGTATTTTTAAAATACTAAAAAATAAAACGAAACATTCTATTCCATGCACATTAATCCAAAATGAGGCAACATCAATAGCAGGCAGAATTAGAGTTTCCATTAAGGTATTTTCTCTGGCACCTTTAAAACAGCAAAGGGCATGGGATTAGCACGCACATTTATCCACACACGTATGAATTAACTGAGGATGGAAGAAACCATAAAGAAACATAAATATTAGTAAGTATGTGTATACACTCAGTTAAATCAGCTGGCCCATGATCAGTGGTATAATCTAAACAAGCACCGTTATCCCACATCTAACAATAAACAAAGTCTGTCTTAAAAAAAAGGTTCACAGACCCCCACTCATGCTTGGTGCCAGAACACATCATCAGAGGGACAGAAGAACTCAGGGGACAGAGTTTTTTAAATAGGACACCAGCTTGATCCACCACACCGTTCATTGTTGTCTCTCCTCCTATCCTAAGAGTTGTTGAGCTCAGTCCTGTTCTCAATTACAGACAGCTACACCCACAATTACCATCCCAGCTGGCAACACCTTTGCTAACAACTTCAATGTGGCAGACAAGGACCTGCTACAACTCTCCGGTCAAAGTCAGTGGAAGTCTTGTCCATTGATTTTAATGGGAGTTAGACTAGGCTCATAGAATTTTGCACTCCTACTGTCATATATAAAGTAATCTTATTTAAAAAATTAAAATTCACCTAATCATAGTGTTCTTACACCCCAAAACAAAGGGCTATTTTCAAGTGTATTTCATAATGCACTAAAATAAACCACTTCTCCTAATAAGGCATATGACAGAAACAATATGAATCCTCAGCTGAATGCAGAAAAGAAAGTTGTGTGAGAAGTACAGTTAATTTAAGCTGCCAGTTCAGTTTATAGGCTATTTTAACAAATCTCAAGCATTCCCCCCTCCCCCCCCCAGACAGAACAACAGTTTTGTTTCCAAGTTAAGGTTTTCATGTAGTTAAATAGCTGGATCTTACCTTTGCCTGAGTGTGGGAGAGCAGACTTGCCTTTCTTAAGTAGCTTCCTCAAGGATCTGTAAGCGATAACAAGCAGACATAATCCAACTCCAAGGCTTCCCTTAAGCTGATTTTTAGGAGGTTTAAGGTAAATAAGCCCTAGAGAGTCTTTAAAAAAAAATAAAAAAGCAGTTTTCGTCCAACAGCACCCAAAACTTTCATGATTTTTGGCAAGCACATAAGAGGAAGAGTGTCTCCCTTAATTCTCTCAAAGGAAAACTATATCAGACACACAGCTACCATGGGAGGAAGGAAAAGTCCATTTACCACTGTTAAACAGCACTCTCCGGTGCTTAGTTATCTACTATATTAAACCATCTCTATGTAAACCTTCTCCTTTCTTCTGAGCAGCTAACTTTCCCCCCTAGCCCAAGCCAGCTAGTGAAACCACCTGCTTGAGCAGTCAGCCGGTTTGCCTTTTAACAAGCTAATGCTGGGCAGCTGAGATCTGTCCACAGTCTGCCTGGCCTAGCATTTTCTAATTATTTATCTTGTGATCCCTCTTCCCCCGCATCCCATTTTGTTCTTTGCCATCAGTGGCCCCAAGCTTCTTGCTGCCAAACCAGTTCAGTCCACATCATGCAGTATTATCATTGGGGGCTGATCCAAGGCCAAAACCTGGCTGCTTGTTGAACTTCAGGGAGTGATTTCCCCATCTGAACCCTGAGTGAGGGTGGATCACTGTAGCATCTAGGGCCCAGATCCTCAAAGGTATTAAGGCACCTAGCTCCCATTGAAATTGTTAGGAACTAGGTGCCCAAATGCCTTCGAGGATCTGGGCCTGGATGTCCAAGAGCATCTGTCTTTATAAGAGAGGAGTTCAGCTGAGCTTCTTTATGCCACCTTTGCAGGTCCTCTGATCCTGGGGCGGCTGGGAACCATTGTAGCCTCTGGCATATCTTTCTGTACGGCTGCCCATGGCTTGAAGAGGCTGTTCTGGGTGCAGAGGTGCCCTGACTCTGCTCTCATTCATCCAGGAATGCCACTAGAGGGGTTAGTGTACCAGCTCTGTCGAGGGTTCCCTCCTACTCAGAAGGAGCCCTTAGGGAGCTGGCGCTGACAGTTTTCCAGCTGCTTTGTGCTCCCAGAATGGTCCAAAGAATCCGGTCCCCTAGATCCAAACACCCTGAACTCTGGGGGGTTCAAAATCTGGGGTGTAGCATCTCAGACCCCTGGAGGTGGCTTTTTATTTTATTTGCACCCACCTCTACTTCATGAAGACAGGAGGGGCCTGATTCTCTCTTGCCTTGTGTCATTATTGAAACCAGCGCCAAACAGGTGTAAAATCTGCCTAGTCAGAACTGTAGCCCTTTGCATGGGCATCAGTGACTCAACAAGGTGCAGGGCAATGGGAGACTCGGGTACTTTGTGCTCAAGGGAGCGCAAGGACCGCTCTCTGCCTGCTCCTCCAGGAGTACATAGCATTCCACAGCGGGCGAGAGCTGGACCATGCCCTTCCCTCCACACCTGCCACTGGAGCAGGGGGAGTAATCTGCAGCCCATGAAGGCGAATAGCAGCAGGGCTGGGGATGTCAGGGAGGAATGCTGTCTCCTGGAGATAGAATTCTCTCTGGAATCCCTCCCACGGGCAGCATGACTCTCTCTTCCCAGCAGGAGACTGCACCCAAATATCACAACCAAAGTCTTAGGGGTACAGTCAAAGCAACTACGCAAGACAGGATCATTATGGTGGTCCTTCAGAGCAGGTCTGTGGGCAGGACATTGTTTCTGTAGTAAGTTTGCACAGGACACTGTCTTTCCTGTATCTGTTTCATGGATGAACAGGTAATTTTGACTTCTAAAAAAGTGATGTAATATTTTGTGTCCATTAAGTTTTTGATTTGACAATAGGGCAAAGAGGCCATCTCTAGTTTAGTATCAGTGTCCCCATAATGCTTTCTCTCTCCAGAAGAGAGGAACGATGGTCCAGTTGTTAGGGCATTAGTCTAGGACTTGGGTTCAAGTCCCTATTCTACCACAAACTTCCTGTATGGCCTTAAGCAAGTCACTTAGCTTCAGTTCCCCAACTGTAAAAGGGAATAATAGCACTTTCATAGATTCCAAGGTGAGATGGTACCATTGTGATCATCTAGTCTGATCTTCTGTGTAACATAGGCCATAGAAATTCCCCCAAATGATTCCTAGAGCAGCTCTTTTAGCAAAACATCCAATCTTGATTTTAAAATTGTCAGTGATGGAGGATGCACCACAATCCTTGGGAAGTTGTTCCACTGGTGAATAACCCTCATTGTTAAAAAATGTACACTGTATTTCCAGTCTGAATTTGTTAGCTTCAACTTCCTACCACTGGATCATGTTAGACCTTTGTCTGCTAGATTGAAGAGCCCATTATTAAATATTTGTTCCCCATGTAGTACAGACTGCAATCAAGTCACCCCTTAACCTTCTTTTTGTTAAGCTAAATAAACTGAGCTCTTTCAGCCTGTCACTTTACAGGGCAATTGTGAGGTGCTTGGATACTAAGGCAATCAGGGCCATATAAATACTTAACATAAGTAGACCATGGACTGTGATAAAAAAAAATGCTACCAATGTTTTGCTGAAAGTTGGAAATTTCATCATTTAAATGGTCAATATTTAGAAATTTGAAAAAAAAAAATCCCCTTAGCTAGTTCTACTTTAGACTGAGACAGTGCTTGCTACACCATCCATTTTCACTTCAGCTGGCTTCATCCTAGTACATTCTACCTCACTCCTATAGGTACAATCAAGACTTTGTCTCAAAGGGACAATACAGAGGTTCCTTTGAACCGTGATACAACAGGAGTTTGCTGTGTGGCTGACTACATTTGCCTGGTGTGTGCGGTAGTTAGGAGTATTAAAATTCCCCTCCAGTAAGATGTATTTTTACTGCATGTTAGTCATAATTAGGTTCAAACACTGCTCTGGAAGCAAAAAGTGCTGAGCAACCCCATTGCATTGTCAGTGCAAGTCTCTTTCTCTCTTGCTCACTGAGAAGGTGAGCCCTTGTGTCAGCGTTAGTGACTGTAGATATGCTCCCTCTCTTTTAATGTAGACTCAGTTACAGGAGGATCTGTCAGTTCAGAGTAAAACATTAACTAAACCATGCCAAGATATTTCCTAGAGAAAAGACAGCAATTCTAATTATGTGAAACAACCTTCGGAAACTTCCCAGTAAGGAGAAGAGAACAAATTAGGCAGTTCATACACAAGAGAAGGGGGGGAGGAGAGAAGGAGCTTTACAAATTCTGTAGCACCGCTATCTAAATGCTGATTTACAGTAATTCCCTTCATTTCTTTTCTAATTAAACATTTCCTGAAGGATCAGACCTGTCAATGTGATCTGAGGCCTGTAGCCTGAAGTGTAAAGTGAGGCAAATTGCCTGACTCACTTGCAATGATAGAGTCATTTTGGAAGGAGATTGGAAATCAATACTTGTCATCCCCGCACAGTGCTCTTTATTCAGCGGGGCAATTTGTAAGTGTAATTTGAATGAGTGTAGTGGGAGAATGCAAAGTTACAGTACCAGTCATGGAGAGTGAAATGACAGAATCTAAAATATCGGCTTATTGCCATTTTATTCATATTAATGTCAAGGAAGATTATCAATAAGCACAAAATTTTAATTCAGCAGCGTGCAGTGAGACTGATTACTGTAGTCTTCAGTTTCCTTCTTAGGCAAGAATCAGCACTGAGGGTACAATGCTTGATATAATTTCCCTGTTGACAATGTCAGACAATATCCATGTTGTCTGGCATCAGCCGTGGCAAAGCAATTGAGGGCTATAAAAAGGAAATAGATGAGCCATGGATACACTGAAAAAACAGCAGAGATTTTGCAAAAGAGCTCTCTCAGATCACGAGGGGTTAGTCAGACTTGAAGAGGATGGCAGAGCCAGAGCCCAGTATGCTTAGATGCAATCAAGGATGACAAGACACATTCAAGAGTTCCTGCTTTTTTCAAACAAGAGTACTCACGAGGGTAAAATGGGCAGGACTAGCTTAAGCCGAGCAAAATACTGTCAGGTGCCCAGTTGTAAATGTCCCCTAGCAGTCTGCCAGTTCATTTCAGTCTGTACTGGTAAATGCGGTATAGTGAGGATGGTGTTGGAATTGCAAGCTATCACTTTAAGAACAGGAGGGGTTTTCAGGGTCTTGCTTGCAGATTAGGGGCCTCTGTAACAAAGCGTGTGGGCACAGTCAGTCTAGAAAGAGCCTGCTTAAAGCAAGGTGGGGTGAGTTGTGCCTCTCTGGCTGAGGGAGCAGCCAGCAGTCTCTCTCTCTGTTTTTGGATTCTTGTATGTTAGGGCTCTGGATTCTAAGAAATAAAGTAGTGTTACACTGCACACTTACAGAAAGAGTATTTATGTTTTTATCTAACTTCTTTGTGTGTCTGGTGGGAGCATAGCAGTAATTATGAACAATTTCCCTCCTGGGCCTTTCATGAACAGAAATTGCCAGTTCTTACATGAGTCTAATGATTTTGTGATGGGATGGGGGGACTAGTGTGCACCAGACACTGTAGTATGACTGTCAGACTCATTCACTTGTTTACCTAGTTGGAGAGTTAGAAAAAGCTAGTGCATTACAGTGGTGGTCTACATTGCCTATCATTATCCGGTTAAAATAGGTTTTTGTTGGCTCACATGCTGAAATAAGATCAAAAGCTGTGAAATACTATATGCCATTTCTCCCTCTTGAAAACACTTGAAAAAGTAATGTAAATGCCAGTATTATTCAGAACCAATGTTATCCCTGCTCTGCCACACATTTCCTACATGACCCTGGGGAAGTCACTTAATCTTTCTCTGTGCTTCCATTCCCCATCTGTAAAATGGGGATAATTGTACTCCCTATTTCAAATGGGCCTGTGAGGATAAATACATGAAAGACAGTAAGATGCTCTGATACTGTGGTAATAGGGGCCATACAAGTACCTTAAATAGAGAGATCGATCTATTGATCAGGACCTACCTTCACTGTAAATAACACCATACAACATGATCTAGAACGATCTGTGCACTACCAATCCCCAATTTTAGGCTTCAGTTGAGCTCAAGTCAGCAATGGATAGCAAAAGTGGCTTTAGGACACCCTTGCACTTGGTGGTTGACCGTTCCCTGTCTAATCCACCAATTCCATGTTATATTCATGGCATACACAGAGAAATTAGATGAGAACATACCATTATCTTACTGAAGGTTACTTTATTTCTTAGAATTCAGAACACACAAGAACCCTAAAGCAGGCAGCCCCCTAAAACAGAGGCACAACTCAAACCAATCTTATTCTAGGCTCTCTCTCTGAAGACTGATTCTGGTTGCTGCCCTTCCCTATAGAACCCCCAAGCCTGCAAGCAGGACCAGGAAAGCCTTTACTCTTGAAGTAATAGCCTGTAATTTCAACAGAGTTTTCAATATACCACATGTTGGAATTGTCAGTCACCAGTATACGCTAGAACAACCCAAAGATCCTCCTTCTCTGGTAGTCCATTACAGCTCAAGAACAAGATGTTCATGTTCTTTCCCTCCCTTTTCCTTCCCCCCTCCCCTGGTGACACTAGGGTGACCAGATGTCCCGATTTTATGGTCTTTTTCTTATATAGGCTCGTATTAACCCCCACCCCCATCCCGATTTTTCACGCTTGCTGTATGGTCACTCTAGGTGACACCAATGCACCAAGGGCTGTGAGGTAAGGAGGGTGGGTAGTAGAAATGTCCTATGTCATTCTAGTTGCCCTACACCATCAGAGACTCCTCCTTTATTCTAGGAGTGTGAGCAGCAGAGAGAAGGGAAGGAAGGTACTAGCTTGTTTTCCTATCCAGCTATTTTGTTGTCAGTGTTTAGCATTAATTCTAGTCCCACACTGAATTTCATCTAGTTGTGCATGGATTCCGTGTTCCAAAAGGTCTCTCTTTCTCCATCTCAGATGGTGGTATTGGCTCATCTGTATAGTTTCTCTGGCTCAATGTTTGCCTACAATGGACAAATGAGAACTCCTTTTAAAATTATTAACCTAATTTCATTTGTTGTGATATTTTTAAGCACTGAAAACTTGCTTCAGTCACTTATGGGCAAGATGATTCTTCATCTCCTATTGAAACAATTCAATCCTCGTCTCATAAATTTGTGGAAGTAACAATTAGGGAGAAAGAAACATAAAAGATTGTGTCACCTCACCTCCTGATGCTCTTCACCAATTAAACAAGGATACCCAAATAACCGGACCCGTCTAAATAATAATAATAAAAAAATGTACCAAGCTAAATTTTGGGGACATAAGTTTACCCTGGTGTCTTCTTGGAGTACGGTCTAATGAAGTTATAAAACCAGAGCCATTTGGATGTATAGAAAACCTCTATACATGAGCACAGTATCAACATGCTTATTAACTAAACTACATTCCTCTTCCCAACCCAACCTAAATAAAGCAATTGGCATGTAGCATTTTCTGCAGATGGATCAGAAGTGGCACATATACAACTGAAGCTTTCTGGCATGAAGGGAACTGGTTTGTATTTGCCAGGGAGCTTGCCAGCCAGCCAGCAGCCAGATTTAATTTGGAAAGGAATTGTCCACAGTTATTGCACAAATAGCAAAGAGCAGGCTTTTAATCATCCTCAGTTCCTCCCTCTTCAGTGTCATCTTCCGAGTTGTAAATGAGAGGGGCTGGTCCGATGAAATCTGGGAAGAATTTTTCAGAAGCTGTCAAATGAAACATGATTTCTTCATAGATTATAAGGCCAAAAGGGACCATGGTGATCATCTAGTCTGACCCCTCCTGCATAACTCAGGCTATAGAACTTCCCCAAATTAATTCCCATTTGAACTAGAGCACATCCTTTAAATACACATCCAATCTTGATTTAAAAATTGCTAGTGATGGAGAATCCACCACAATCCTTGGTAAATTGTTCCAACCCTCCTTGTTTAAAATTTAAAAATTTAATAGTTCCAGTCTGAATTTATCTTGCTTGAAATTCCAGCCATTAGGACTTATTATATCTTTGTTTGCTAGATAGAAGAGCCTATTATCAAATTTTTGTTCCCCATATACAAACTTATAAACTGTGACCAAATCTCCCCTTAGCCTTCTCTTTGTTGAACCAAATAGATTGAGCTCCTGGAGTCGATCACTATAGGGCATGTTTTCTAATCCTTTAATCATTCTCGTGGCTCTTCTCTGAACCCTCTCAAATTTATCAACATCCTTCTTGAATTGTTGACACCAGAACTAGATACAGTATTCCAGCAGTGACACAGTATTCCACCAGTCACCAAATACAGAGGTGATGTAACCTTCCTATTTGTACTCAATATTCTCCGTTTATGCATCCAGGGATAGCATTACCCTTTCGGCCACAGAGTTGCACTGGAAACTCATGTTCAGCTGATTATCCAGCATGATCCCCAAGCTTTTTTCAGAGTCACTACTTCCAAGGAGAGAGTCCCCATCCTGTAAGTATGGCCTACATGCTCTGTTCCTAGATGTATAACTTTAAATTTGGCCATATTAAAATGCATGTTTGCTTCCGCCCAGTTTACCACAATATCCAGATCACTCTGTAAGAGAGACCAGTCCTCTTCATTACTAACCACTCCCCCAATCTTTGGGTCATCTGTAAACTATTACTACTGATTTAGTTTTCTTATGGGTCATTGATAAAAATATGAAAGGGGCAGGAACTGATCCCAGGAGGACCCTACCAGAAACACACCTGCTCGATGATGATTCCCCATTTCTAATTACATTTTGAGACCTGTCAGACAGTTTTTAATCCATTTAACGTGTGCCATGTTAATTTTTTAATCAGTGTCATGTGGTACCAAGTGAAATGTCTTACAGAAGTCTATTAAATCAACACTATTACCTTTATCAACCAAACTTGTAAGCTCATCAAAAACAGATATCAAGTTAGTTTGACAGGATCTATTTTCCATAAGCCCATGTTGATTGGCATTAATTATATTACCCTCATTTTATTTTTTTATTAATCAAGTCTCGTATCAGCAGTTCCATTATTTTTGCCTGGGATCAATGTCAGGCTGACAGGCCTATAATTACCCAGGTCATCCGATTTAACCTTTGGAAATATTGTCACAGCATTTGCTTTCTTCCAGTCTTCTGTAACTTCCACTGTATTCCAAGATTTATTGAAAATCATCAGTAACAGCCCAGGAAATGACTTTGCCAGGATTCAGGATCCCACGGCACTTTTTAGAAGACTGGGGTTCACCAATTGAAGGGTCCTGGGACAAATTCTTTCAGATAATTCTTAAATTCCCTGTGCAATTTCAACTAGAAGTTATTTTTAAAATTCACTTCCTATCCAGAGTGTGTTCTGATAAGTAGTTGCCATGTTCCATGCCCGAGAAAGCTGCGTTTCAGTGGTAGACAATATGATTTTATATAACTATGTACACATATGTAAAATGGAAGTATCTACTTCTAATCCATCAGTGAAGTTTGTAAAATTGCTTTGGGATCCACTTGGAGGAAACAAACAAACACACGGGGGGGGGGGTGGAGGAAGGGGGAGAGAAAGACATTTTTCCTCTTTCTTTACCAGCACAATACTATATTTCTGTGTGTCTTTGTGAATTTTCCTAAGGGCTTGAGGCCAAGATTTTTAAAAGTGACTGGTGATTGTGTAGGCCTCACTTCGAGTGCCCAATTTTAAACACCTTAACAGGGACTTGATATTTAGGGTGGGAGCTCAGCATTTTATGAAAAATCAGACCCCTTTAGGGCATCCAAGGTGGGAACCCAAAACTTAAGGCATTCAAAATCACTAGCTACTCTTGAAGACCTTAGCCAGATTCTGCACCATGACTCACATTGAGTAGGACCGTACTTCTTGAATAGTCCCCTTGATTGCATGGATTAAGGTACTACTCAGTGTGAGTAAAGGTGGCAGAATTTGGCCCTAAATAAATAAAATAACTTTCATTTTCACCAGCATTGCTTATTTAGATCCTTTGCTTGTAGATCAAACTGTGAGATGCCTTGCCTGTGGTTTGATCACCCTTAATAAAATATTCAACACAGAGAAAGTTGATGGTTTTAAACCACACTGCTTTACTGCATGTTCTCTTTCAAAAGGGTTGGTTGTTAGTCATGTACAACACATAGTTATGTCCTTGGTCCCCTTCCTTTCTCTTCCTACACCTTATCTCTGGGTAATCTCATCCCCAAACACAAATTCAGCAACCAACTTTATGCTGATGACTCACAGATTTACTACTTGACTCCAGACCCGTTTCCAGACTAGGATCTTGGCTTGTCTCTCTGGCACCTCCTCGTGGAGGTATACCTGTCAGTGCCCTCTGAACATGGCTAACACAGAGCTACTAATCTTCCCCCACAAGACCTCCTTTCTCAAATCACTGTGAACAATGCCAACATCCTGTCTGTCACTCAGGCCTGTCGTCTTTGATTCAGACCTCTATAAGTCTTCGCATCCAGGCTATATCTAAATCTTGCCGATACTTTCTGCATATCATCCCTAAGATTTGGCCTCTTATCCATCCCCATAGCTAAATATCTTGTCCAGGGTCTCATCATCATGCATCTCAGTTACTGCAACATCCTTCTCTCTGTCTTGACAAATGCAATCTTGTCCCACTCGTATCCATTCAGAATGCTGCTATCAATATCATTTTCCTAGCCTGTCACTTTGACCATGTCACCCCTCTCTTTTCATCCCTCCGCTGGCTCTTCCTTCTCTATCACATCAAACAAACTACTCCTGTTCATCTTCAACACCCTTCACGGTCAGTCCTCACCCTACCTATCATTTCTCAGTCGCTACTGAGCTGTTGACACTCCCCTCCACTTGGCCATGACTCCTATGAAACCTCAAGTTTTGGTGCTTTCTCGCATGCTGTACCTCACACTTGGGAGGTGCTCCCTGTAAACATCTGCAAAACTCTCTCATAATCCACCTTCAAAACACTTGGCCATGATGCCTATAAAAAGCCTGACAACGGTTAAGCTGCTGGTGTGCGGCAACCAGTGCCTACCACCAATATTGTCTCATTGTTATATCTTCTACTTCCCCTTCTGTCAATACTTAGATTGGAAGCTCCTTGGGACAGGGACTGACTCTTCTGTGTTTGTACAGGACCTAGCACAGTGGGGATCTGGTGCATAATTAGGGCTCCTAAGTGCCTTGATACAAATACAGAATTATTTTTTTATCACTACTATGCATAGTCCTATATTATCTGTTGGCCGGAATCTCCTCTTAATTTCCATTTAGTCCTGTATTATTGCTGTACATCATGGATGCTCAGACTGCACATGGGAAAGACCTGGGCTTGGAATGGGTTAAATGGTTACTGAAATTTACTTATTGTTGCCATAGCCTATTCTTTTAACAGTCACATTCCTTTTACAGTTGTGCATTTCATAGACTCCAGGTGGTGTCCATTTATCCTCAGACTTCTGGTTAAGTAGGCTCCCCTTTTCTTTTGGCAAATCATGTCAAACCGCTCTCTTTGGAGCTGTATCTTCTTTTCATTTTGTGGAAATGAGAATATCCAGATGTCCCTGCAGTTCATGGAACTCCAGGAGCAGGGGGGAGGGGGGGAGCACAGAAAGGCTATGGGCAACTTAACTGGTTGAAGCTTAACAAATATGACCACTTTGGAAATATTAAACTTATAAAAAGTATTGGTAAACATCTCCCATTTGCAGCCTGTTCCTGCGGCTGAAGTCAATAGGAGCAGACTCGAGCCTTGAAGTTTACTGATGTCAATGGGAATCTTTCAGTGGGATTCCAACTGAAGTCAAGGAAAAGGACTCTGAATCTAGCCCTTAATGCAAGACAAGTATCAATGCCTTTGGTCTGCAGTGATCACCCGGAGAGTGTGGCCTACATTATACAAACACATGCCATCTCTGGAATGCAGTAGTTATTAATCTTAAAGGGGAGGAATCGTCAATGGCAGCTCAAAAAGCTACCTAGGGCAAATCATGGCAGAGCTCTTGAGAACTGCATGTTAGGGATACACTAACTATGGAAACCTAAGAGAGTAACTCTCACTTGCTACCAACATGAGAGTTTAAAAACTCTTTGTTGATAGTTTGATGTGTTAGCAGCTGAGCATTCTGTATACAATATCTTTTAGAAGGGAAATAAAGGCACAGAGCTAGGTTCACAAAAGGACTAAAGTGCCTAAATGCCACTTCAGTGAATCTCAGTGGGGCCTGATTCTGGGATTTAGGAGCCTAAAGCCTTGCTGCACAGTTCCCACCAAACCCTGTAGACAACTAAACTTGTTTGACATCTACAGTTTTGCAATACAAATTCCCTAAGAAACAAATTCTTCCTCTGAGCAGGTACACTGCAGCCCCATGCCACGAGCCCAGGCACCTAAGCCCCAAAGGAATCCACGAACCCAGGGAAGATAGATGTCCCTCCACCTAATTCACCTGATATGGTAAGTGTGCTCAGATGTCACCTACTGGATCGGGCCCCCATAGGCAAGCCGTGGGCTGGATGCAGAGGAGCGCCTTCATATCTGTTAGCCCAGTGTTTAGAGCACTCACCTAAGAGATAGCAGATCCCAGTTCAAATCCTCTCCCTGCCTTAGGTGGAGAAGGGACTTTAAGCAGGTTTCTCCCACATCCCAGGTGAGTACCCTAACCACTGGGCTAAAAGTGAGGAGGTAGGTCCTCTTCCTGGCTTCTTGCTAAAATGGCATAGGCACCTAATGCCAAGAGAGGATTTGCAGCTGAGAATCCCAAACGGGGCGGGGCGGGGGGGAGGGGAAGATGCTCCTTAAAGCCCAGATTTAGGTGCCTATCTCAGGACACATCCCTCAGCTAGGCACCTCCTATTGGGTCGCTTAGGTGAAGAGCGGCCTAGCGTGCTGGCTTTTGTGAATCCCATTCCGAGGTGTCTCTTTCCCCATTCACTGTCTAGGGAGGGTAGGCAGCGGTGCACGATCAGGCAATGACTCACTCAGCTCTATGCATATGCTGGTTGAACTGCCTGTCTCCCACCCTCTGAGCTGTGCACGCTTTTTCTTTTTTGTCCTCCTGCCCCCTCCCATTTCCCCTGAAAGCGCTGAGGAAGGAGTGACGCCTCCCCAACATGACGACGACATGACGTACATTTTGGATGCAGCATGGTATAGAGGCTGGTCCAATTCCCAGCATGAGCACAGGCTGGGGGAGCCTATTAAAACAAAGCCTTAAATGCAATCCACAAACGCCTCCTCCCCAATTCCAAAGTGGTGTTTTAGTTCTTTTTAAAAGCCAAACTGCACGGGAAGTCCATGGACCAGGCTTGACATAACTCAGGCTTTGTGAGCTGCAGTGATTTTTCCAGGCACCTACAAGTCCCCACACCTAAGTTTCTTTGTGATTCCAGCCCTCAGAGTATTAATAGTGGAGAGAAAAGAATGGCTTTACTTCAACTGAGAAGCAGTGCCAATAGACTTCAATAGAACGAGGCCCATTTACTCAAGCTTTCGCACTGAGCCAGCATTTCTTAGGTAATACTACAATATTTTTACATAAGCTAGTTTTGGTGCCACTATCAGTATAGTTATATATAGTGATATTAAAGCAGTATGACCTCCTAGTTGTGGTGCAGTTGTGCAATATAACAATGCTTATGTAACCCTTCTGCCAGGTGGAGCCAGCAGCAACCAGGGCCGGGTTCAATATCTAGGGGTTCTTTTCCATCGATACAACACAGAACCGGCTCGTAAACTGGGAAAGTTACACACCACCTTGGGTGCCTCTGAGAGGCAATACTCTCAAGCACAGATTCTGAATGTAGAAAAGAAACTTTTAATAAAAGGAGGGAAGGAACTCAGCGTTAATTCGGGAAAACACCGCAAACTGGGTTCACAAACGTAAACCATGAGCAAAAGATCCACCCCCAAGTAAGTTGGGCAGTGTCCTTTTCCCCTCGGGTTCTTAAGTCCAGCAACCCAAAAGTCCCTTTTACGTGTCCATCCCTTCTCTGCACCCCACTCACAGTCGCTGTCCTTGGTCAGTGCAGACCCAGAGTTCAGAGGTGCAGCTGCAGAGTTCACCTCCGACCTGGGTGGAGGGTGTGTGTAAAGAGGCACCTTACTCATTCTGCTGCTCGGGCACTCGCTTGCTGCCCCTCTTTGCGGGGCTCTGCTCTGGCGCTCTCTGCCAGCCGCTCTGCTGACCGCGCCTCTCCACCAGCTGCTTGCCAGTTGCCTGCTCCCACCAGCCGCTCCTACCAGCGGTCTGCTCGCTGCTCTCACCGCGCCTCTCCACCTCACCAGCCACTTGTTCACCAGCTGACTGTCAGTCACCTTCTGCTGCCGCCTGCCTCTGCTCTGACCTCTGCACATCAGTCTCTTAATAATTTTCTGCTCTTTGTAGGCTGGGAAGAAACTCTGCCCCGTCTCAAGTGATTTCTAGCTCTTAGCAGGCAGGGCAGAAACACAGTCCTACCACAACTGATTTCAGCTCTGATTGAGCATTTAAAATAACAAAGAGGCTCCTAATAAAACCTGTTTAGCTCTTTCTTTGAGCAGTGTGGGGGACACATCTCCTGGCTGGGACACCTGACTCCACCCCTCTTACTTTCAGAGGGCTCTGGCATTCGAGGGCCAGGCTTAACAAGGTTCTTCCAGCTGAGGGTGATCCCCTCATTTGGGACAGGTCAAGCACAGCCCTGCCTCCATGCACCCACACAACAATGCCCACAACATTGGCAACAGTACCCCACCATCCCTGCACTCAGCACCAAAGTGACTTGTAACCCAACACCAGCCAAAGTTGATTATTTTGAGCAGCCCCTCTCTATCTGCTGGATATCTAAGCAGAGTAGGTGGGTTCATGCTCAGGAAGTTTCTCCCCCCTCCCAGCTAGCTGTCAGGGAAGAATTCATTCAGATCCTACTTACACAATAAGCTGCACAAATGTAAGTGCCTTTTTTACTGGTATAATTGCATCCACACTATATTGGTACAAAAACTATGTAGATAAGACTTTATTACACCCATTTACTTCCATTAGACTGGAGTATGTGCTTAAATCAGAGAATTAGTGAGTAAGTGAACAAACCCACTGAAAGTGGTGGTTAATGCTCCACAAAGTGTACCTTGTTCATTTACCTGAAAAGTGTACCTCAGTTTTAATTGCTTATAAAATGTTCACTATGGAATCTGCAATTAAATCTTTGCTGAGAATTAGGAAGACAGTGGCTTTTTGTGTGCACAAGTGATAGGATATTTGCAAGGGCTAACTAGCAAGATTCTACAGTAGTTACTTTTTCATAAGACTGCTTGAATTGCCAAGAGTTATTTATAAATAGATGAAGGTCATTATGCGGACTACAGATGTGCTTTAATATTAGTTCTTTTCTCTAAACTACAACTGATTTTTTTCCTACTGTTTTCCAGTTTGCTGACTATCATTGCTTTCTCTCTTTTCATTATTATTGTTTTTATATTTAACTGTATTTTAAAAACTATTTTGTATTGGTGTCATTAAAATATTAATAGAGACAGTATAGCTGTTTTACTAAATAATAGTCAGACTATTCCAAATTTTGACCCAGTTCAGGATATGGTGCACCATCCTATAATGGTATCTAATACTGACCACAGTCAGAGGACTAGTTTGATGAGTAGTTACTCTCACTTGTAGTTCCACTGCAGTCTATTACTACTCACATGAGTAACTGTTCACCAATAAAAGCAAGGGGTTCACAACCGTTGCATATCAGAATAGGATAGTATTCCTTTAAATGCTTTGTGAGCCCTCTTGTGGCACTCACTGTGTTGTGTAGCATAGAAGTTGCCTGAAACCAGAGTAGCATTGTGTATGTAGCTAGGTCTGGTGTGTTTGTGGATGTTTAGTAAATGTGGTTATTTGGGACCGAAGTGTGTCAAAATGCTCTCATGTTATTGTGGTGAAGAACAAAAGACAAAATCTAGCTCAGAGAAAATATATTATTACAGTAAGTAGAGCATTGGTCTGGGGCAGTATGACGACTCCAAATTTCCAAAACCAAGCACACCATTTGCAAGCTTTCCAGGGCAGGGGCTGTCTTTCTGTTACGTTTGCATGGCGCCTCGCACAATGGGGCACTGCCCTACCACAACAGACACATACTACTGATAAAATAGGATACTTATATTTGTAATGAATTTACAGTTAAAGATTAATCTAAATCTGTTAGAACTTCTAATGTGTTGATTAGTTTAAAGCCAGGCAAAAATAAACAAACCCAGAAGCTGCTGTTCCTAGCAATCTGTAGGGTATTCATGTCAAACTGCAAAGGGTGAACTACCTTTAAAATTCTAATTAGCCAATCAACAACTGAGAGTGTGGGACAGATTGTCTGGCTCTGAAACAAGACAAACCAAACAGCATAAGAAAACAAAAGGGGGAAGGAAAGCTGCCATGAAATCAATTCAAATTAGCCCATCCATTTATTTAAGTGATAGCCCATTCTGCTCCTTATGGTACAACTGCCATGCATGAACCATGGTCTGGGATCTCATAGATGCAGGGTTACGGGGAGGGGGGGGGGCATGGGGGAGGGGGAGGAGAAGAGAGAGAGAGAGTCTGGACTATTAAAAGTAATTGCAATAAAATCCCAGATGCTTAGTTGTAACCAGATAAAACTGAACACTACTTTGGGATGGATGCAATTGAAACAAATACAACAGTTGTTCATCTCAGACCCCTCTTTTCTCTTCATTGCTTCACTCCCATATTAGTTATTAAACCAGTAGACATTTGATTAGAGCTACTGATTGATTAATTAATAATCAAAGCGTCCAGAAAGAATTTGGGCAGACAAAGGACTGATATATGCATGAGCCAGCTCCTGGCCAGTCTCGTATTTTGCACTCTTGTTATTTTCCTTGCATTCAGATGTACCAGAATGCAATGTGATGTGACACTTCATCTCACAATGTGATTCGTCACATAATTTGCTGAGACACACTGTCTTTGAGTGGGCAACGTGCCAAGATCCGACACCTTGTTAGAAAATAGTCAGTTCCAATGGACAGATTTTGTCCATTAAAATCTATTACTATTTCCCATTTAGAACCCAGCTGCTTCCATTATAGAAAATTGGAGTAAAATGGACGTCATGCATATGCCATTAAAAAAAGAAAAAAAGAAAAAGGAATGTAGCTTTTCATTATTTTAAATTGCAGATATTTTTCTCTACTATGTGAATATTTTTGTTCATTTCAATTTGGTCCTTATTCATGGCTATCGCTCTTCAATAATGAACAACGAAAGGGACATATGTTTGCACTTTATTTCCCCCCCCCCCCCATGTCTACCACTGAGTTTTCCTTCTACAAAATGCTTCACTTTAAAGTGCATTCATAATCAGAGCTGTTATAAATGGTCACTCAATTCTCTGGCCATCTCTACACTAGCAGTAGATTGGCACTTCTGCAACTGATGCAGCGGGTGTCAATTTAGCAGGTCTAGTGAAAATCTACTAAATTGACAGCAGAGCACTCTCCACAGAGCCGTCCCATCCATAGGACGAACTGGAGCAATTGCCCCCGGCCCCATGCTTTGGGGGGCCCTGTGCTTTAGGACATGGGGTCCAGACTGGCATAGGGTGTTAGTGGGGAGCCTGGTGCCAGCAGCAGCAAGTGACCCAGCCCCAGCCCGCCCCGCCCCACCAGATCCCGGCATCTCTCGGGGGAGGGGGCGAAAGCTGGAAAGAGGTGGGGCGGCAGCTTGGAGGAAGGGGTAGAACAGGGCAGGGCCTGGGCCAGAGTGAGGGGGTGGGGAGTTCCCGGACCCTGCATCCCCCTAGGGATGGCCCTGGCTTTCCGGTTGACTCTGGTACTCCACTGAAATGAGAAGAGTAAGATAAATCAACGGGAGATGCTCTCCCGTCAATGCAGTGTAGTGTAGACACCTCAGTAAGTTGACCTAAGCTGTGTCGATTCCAGTTATGTTATTCACGTAACTGGAGTAGCGTAACTTAGGTCGACTTACTGCAGTAGTGTAGACAAGGCCTCAGTATCAGAAGGAAGCACCAGAAGATACATTACTGAAAGAAACTAGGAGAAACTTATTTTTACAATTTCAAATTTACTTCAGATTTAGCAGGATCAGATACGGCTCTTTATCCATCTTAGAATTAAAACATAGCACTGTCTTTTTCTTACTCAGAGGGAGGAAAAAAAGGAGGTACTTGTTTTAAATGGTAAACTTCCTTTAGCAAAATAGAATTCTTCATCCTAATGGAGCCGTCTGATGTCACTGGCATGAGTTAAAAAGAATCACTCAAGTGACAATAAGAACAGGAGTACTTGTGGCACCGTAGAGACTAACAAATTTATTAGAGCATAAGCTTTCGTGGACTACAGCCCACTTCTTCGGATGCATACAGCAATATGCAAGTGACAATATGATTCTTGTCCCCAGCTCTGTAAACTCAAGTCATTTTGACCAGGCAAGGTGCTGCCACAATGATTCAGCTCTGCCCACGCTAGACTGTTTTGGGTACAGTTCAAGAACAGAGATCACAATTTTCACTGTCTTTGACTAGGTTCCTGAGTTATTCCCATCTGGACTCAGCTTCCTCAAAGGCTGGTGCAGTTTCCCACCCCACTAATTCAGGTTGTCATGATAAAAGCAGTTTTTGTTGGTGAATGTTCAAAACAGAAAAAGTCAGAATGAAAGATAAATGGAAATGAAGCCATCTTACTGGGTAGCATGAAAAGCATCACTACTCTAGCTAGAGACAATGCTTGTGTTATAAGACCACTGCCTATCATGCTGACCAATATTGTCTCATTGTTTCCTTGTGCTTCCCTGTCTTCATCCATCTGTTGTGTCTTGTCTTAGACTGTAAGCTCTTTGGGGTGTAAGGACTTTGGTGTGGGGATAGACTGTTCTGGCACAGTGGGGTCTTGGTCCAGGGTTGGGGTTTCTAGGAACTATGGTAATATACATAATAAGAGTATCAAAGTGTTATCTAAAGCAGAGAAGGACCAGTTTGCCTCTAACCGCTGTCACTATTGAGTGGCAAAAGTCTCAGGTTTGGAAAAACAAATGTGTCCCCCAACAGGAGATTTCAGTGGGACTGTGTGTGGGTGTTATGGCCATGTCTACACTATGGTAGAGTTATAC
Organism: Malaclemys terrapin pileata; assembly: GCF_027887155.1. Taxonomy (NCBI): domain Eukaryota; kingdom Metazoa; phylum Chordata; order Testudines; family Emydidae; genus Malaclemys; species Malaclemys terrapin. The sequence goes on along the minus strand of NC_071522.1, from coordinate 15,514,042 downwards.
TGCTGTAGTTATGCTGCTGTAACCCTGAAGTGTAGATGCAGACTACAGCAATGGAAGGTGTTTCTTCCAGTTGCTGCAAGAACGCTACCTCCCTGACTGACAGTAGCTAGGTCAATGGAAGCATACATCTGTCGATCTAGGTGCAGCTATAACAGGTGTTAGGTAGGCATAGCTACAGGGCTCAGGGGTATGGACTTTTCACACCAGTAGCTATGTCGACTTAAGTTTTAAGCATAGAACAGGCCTGAGGTTCACTCACAGGGATCCACTTGCAGGATCAAGGCCCTCTGTCTCAGATCACCTGTGACATTTCCCTTTGTGTGACACCCCTAAATCCATGAAATATTGTCAAAGAGCTCTGCCCCCCCCCCCCCAACATTCTGCATTTGCATTTTTTAATTTAGGTCTTTAAAAGCCTTCCCTACACTGAAAAATAAAAGGTTAAAAAAGGGGAACGGTTCATTAGGTATTCCATTGCACGAGGCAGCATTTCGCCTCTATTAAAGTCTTCAGCCAACTGCGTGACTGGATTGGCTGGACATTTCTAAGTGTCCTGTTATAGTCATTAATGTAAATTAGTTATATATTTCACTAGTTAAGCCAAAACCTATAGTCTGGCTGTTAGCTGAGAAACCTGACTGAATTAGATCAAGGAAATTAAAATAAGAACCATTCAATGGTAGCTGTTAATGAGCCATGACTAACTGAAAAAAAAATTCTCCTTCCAGTTGCAAAATCGTAAGTGTAAGAGGGAATCACAGTTTGTTTTGTAAATGTACTAAGCACATCATTTGCATTGCCGTAGGCCATTAACCTACCTATAGGTCCCTATGGTGTTTACCACCATCCTATGACAAGCTAAATAGCCTGAGTGGATTTCGGCTGCATTTCTGACAGCATGAGTTTGTACTGCAGAGCGACGGTAGGCCAGTTTCCAAGGTCTGAATCCCTGTAGGAAAAGGCACTGGTGATGGAATGGGGCTCATACTAAATACCTTGTACACGGTGGCTGATGCTCTGTGCTAAGGCTCCTATGTTGTATTGTAACATTGGAGAGTGGCTGTCGTTTTATTCCACGCTTTCTTCCTCCCAGCTTCCAGGTGAGGCCATTCCCCTGGGAGCTTCCATGGCCCATCAGAACTTCTCCAGCAATTGCAGATTCTGACCTCTGTTATCAGGACAGTTCAGCCCCTGGTAGAAGCGCTCCATTCCCTTGTTATAATTAAGCATGGGCACACTGATTCCAATGGAAGACACCCAGCTTAATACACTGACCCTCCACCAAACTGAAATGGTCTGAGCCTTCCCCCAACTCTTAAACCAAACCACACTTACATCATTCATTTCTATTACAGGCCTCAACCAAGATCAAGGCCCCGTTGCGCTAGGTTCTGTGTACACATGTAGAAATAGATAAACCCTGCCGAAAGATTTCACAGTCCAAATATTATAGATGAGATATAGCAAATGGTTGCCTCATTATTACCCATTGTAGAGTCTATGGAAAGATTAAGTGGCTTGCCTAAGGGGGCATAGGAAATCTCTGGTAGAGCTGGGAGTTGAACTCAAGTCTACTGAGTCCGTGCCTTAACCATCCTCTCTCTTCATTGAGTCTTTGTTAGCCTAAACATTCACCCTGTCAGACTTTAAGGGCAGTAGGGATCACCAGATCCTCTATTTTGACCTCCTGCACATCACAGGCCAGCAACGCCACCCAGCATCTGCACACTAAACCCAACCACCAAAATCGGACCAAAGTCTTACAGCCCACAACTGTCAATTGAGGGAAACCTGAAACCAGTGTCAGTCCCTCACACGGAATTGCAGAATGTCTTCCACAAATTTAGCTTGTGAAAAAGCTTGTTAAGTTTTTGTTGTGTGATGTTATTTCTAAGGGACAATGAACATTTTAGTAACCCCTATCAGTTATTATCCTGAAATGTATGAATCTTTTTAGAGAAGCAAAAGAGCTAATTTAAAAATTAATATTTAGCATTTCTATAATAGGTTTAATCTTCAGGCAGTTTTATAACCATTAAAGCTTCAATGCACCCTGTGAGATAGATAGGTCAGGGTTGTTTATCCCCATGTTATGGAGGGGGAAAGAGAAGATGAGAGGTGAAGCTACTCACACAAAGTCGCACATGAATCCATAGCAGTGTCAGAATTAGAACTCAGGACGTCGTGCCTACCACACTTGTGTTCAGTTCTTCAGTCCATGCTGCCTGGAATTGACAATAGGCAAGTGAGAAAAATCTTCACTGAGCTTTAGTATCCACTCAAAATTCAATAATGGTATGGACTAGTGTCAGAGTGGTCTAGCCCAGGGATCGGCAACCTTTGGCACTCGGCTCGCCAGGGTAAGCACCCTGGCCGGCCAGGCTGGTTTGTTTACCTGCCACATTGGCAGGTTCAGCCGATCACGGCTCCCACTGGCCGTGGTTCACCGCTCCAGGCCAATGGGGGTGGCGGGAAGCTACAGCCAGCACATCCCTTGTCCCGCGCCGCTTCCCGCAGCCCCCCATTGGCCTGTGGGAGCCGTGATCGGACGAACCGGCCAACGCGGCAGGTAAATAAACCAGCCTGGCTGGCCAGGGTGCTTATCCTGGCGAGCCGCATGCCAAAGGTTGCCAATCCCGGTCTAGACCAATAGTCAGAACCTGTCTATATGGTTGCGGTAGTGTGCACCATGTGTAAATTCTAATACTACATTAACTCACTAGGAACTTTTAGTGCATGCCAGCAGTTTCCACATGGGCCAGTTAGTGCAAGACACTGGTGTGCACCAGGATTTACACTGTCTGTTGTGCACTACACACCATGTAGACAAGCCCTCATTCCATCATGGTCTAGTATCCTGTCTTCAACAGTGACTAGCGGCAGAGGTGTCAGAGGAAAAAGTACAAAATGTCCGTAATGACCTAAACTTCAGAAGGGAAAGGAGCTGGATTTCAGATTCATCCAGTGTCCTGGAACACGAAGACTCAAAGCTCTTGTAATGTTTATCTTATTCTTATCAGAGGACCAAATTCAGCCCCTGTGTAAGTGAGTGTGCACCATCAGAGTCAATGAATTTGCTTCTGTTAAAATCGTTCAAAAGCCATGTTGACATACTGTTAAAATTTACTGCAAAAAAGCATTTAAACTAGAACTGGATGAAGTTTTTCCAATAGTTTGCTTGGGGGGGGGGGGGGGGACGGGGACGGGCAGCAAGTAGTTCTCTAGTTCTAACTTGGTTTGTTTTTGTCAAGATTATGTTTGAACTGTGTTCAAAATCCAGGTTCCAGCCAAGTTTTCTCCCTAAAATGCTGGCTCTCTTATTTCCTAACCTTGTTATTGTCACGACATTCATGTGTCTTCTTTTCCCCCTCCCTACAGCATAACGTCAGCAGTAAGACAATTGAAATTGGTTTTCTCATAGAAGAACAGAGTCCCACAATCTCTGAGCGCTTCAGAGCTGTGGAGATTGAATCTGAAAGCCTTTGAATTTGGATTTCCTAAGAGGCTGTCGGTTTTTATTTACAATTCCTATTTCCTGCCAGACATGTCACTTGCTCTTTTCCGAGTTTCTCTTCGGGAACAAAACAGCAGTGTACGATGTTAACAAAAAGATACAGTAAATTGTCTGATGCTGCCTAGGAGGTAACCACTCTCTGATGTACCATACCTGTGCTGCTGCAAGCAGTCTCTTGCTGCATGATATAACTAAAACAATGTTCTGAGTGCCCATGGAGGTTACAATAAGACTAGACAGTGTATTAGCCTTTTCCCCTTACATGTCACTCCTAAAACTCTTTTCCAAGTCCCCAGAACAGCAAGCATCAGAACAAGGACCCTGTGACTGATGGATTCTGAACATTCTGTGATGTCTGAATCTTGGATAAAACACAGTGGAAACTGCTAAAAGAAAGGCCTGTTGGGAACTGTAAAAACTGTCTTTCAAGACTGCTGGATCCCTTAATTTGATCTTGTTTACTAGGACTGTGTATCACCGGACAGGAGACTGCAAGAGTACCTACCTTCCCCTCTGTTTTATCATGTTAACATGATATTCATTTTCATCTACTGCTTCTCCCTCTGTTGAATAGAGGGGAAAAAATACCCAGCTCCCCCCACCCACAAATCTTATAAATGTGACTTTGGATTATTAGAGCAATTTCAGCATAAGCCATCTGCTAAAATATTTTAACACTCACAGAACCTATTTTCAGCACAGGTGCTGGAAAGCAATTATTAAGTAATGGTGTTAAATAATGGTCTGCATTTCAAAAGATTTCTTCTGCTGCCTGTAATCAATGAAATGTTCCTCAGTTCAATACAAATGTTATTTTGCTGCTTGGAACCATTTATAAGTATATGGAGGTGGTAGTCACTGCATAGTAAGGATTGGTCTTGGGCACAATACAGTTAGAGTGCCACCCACAGACAGCGGGTATCAATATAAAATTTGATACAACTTCACAAAAACCAGATATTTAAGTTGCATGTCAGAGACTGTGAGGATGGGAAGGAAGCTAAGCGCATGTAACAGTTTTCTGCTCCTGTATCAAAGCCAGCAGAAGTTGTACAGGTTCATTTTGACACATTCCCTTGTTGAAAGGACATAATGCAACATGCTTGGAAAGTGTGTTAAAGGCCTCAAGAATGGAAAAAGTAGACTACTACTGCTCCTAGTTAATTGAGTTTCTCCTTTCGTTCAAGTGGCAGCATTCTGCACTGCAGTAGTGTGGCTTCTCTGTTCAAACTCTGCTGATGATTCTTGCGGGGGTGTCATCACAATATTGCTGGTGCAAAAAGGGTTGGGACTTTTGCTTGGGGAGGAGTTTAGAAGACCTCAGAATCCTGATAATAACCATACTTAGCACTTAGCTGGAGCTTATGCCTTCAGATATTATCCAAATGTTGAGCAGTTAAGCCTCAGCCCACCTGTGAAGGAGGTATTATACCCAATTTACAGATTGGAGCTCAGAGCCAGAGAGAAATTAAATCCCAAGGTCACAGCAGGGGTTCTAGAACTAGATTAGGGCTCCCCATTTTCTCACGCTAACATTCGGCTGGGGTATCCAGAACTATGAATCACTGTTACCCCTCTGCCTCAGCCCAAGTGAGTTTTCTTGGAGGTTAGACTGTGTGTTAGCTCCCTGCCACACCTGCTTGTATCCCCACCAGCAAACTCCTCAAGGCTCTCCCAGCCCAAACCTTGCCTAACAGGTAACAATCAATGAAATCCAGCCTCCAAGCTCGTGAGAGGTGATTCTCTGCAATGCACAGCCTCTAGCACTAGTCACAGAAGATACTATACTTGCTGCTCTGTTAAAGAGTCACTACATTACAGTTGATTAATTTAACTGGGGTAAATACACTCTTCCCTTTAAACTCAGCACTGAATTAGTTTATAGTAAAACTAAGACAAGTTTTTTTTAAAAAGAACATAGGTTAAGTGGTATCAATTAGAAGGAATAAAGATAGAAAGGTTTATAAACAAACAAAGGTAAAAATACACTTTCTAAGGGCTAAGAGCTGATTTAACAAGCAACAATCTTTGTTCCTGGTAGGGAAAATTGGTGGGGAAACTTTCTCACAATAGCTGTCTAGCTCGTAATCAGGCTCTGGTTTTCCTTGTCTACTCAGGGATTTGCTCCCTCTCTCTTTATAGTCCAGTAAACATTTGAAATTTATTCTTCTGCAATGTAGGCCCAGATAAAACTCCTTTCCCCTGCTGGTAGGTGTGGATGCCATGGTACCTGGTATAGACTCTGTGCTGTCTGGTAATTTTTACAATGCAGATTCTCTCTTCCTTCAACCTTCGATACAAATGAATCATTGGATTTGGCCACACCCAGTTCAGTTTCCCACTGAGCCAGAAGTGTTTGCCTTCCCCTTTGTCTGGAAAAAAAAAAAAAAGCCTGTTTTGCCTCCCTTGTCTGCCTATAGTCTCCAAAACAGAACAACAGAGTATCCATAATTTCACCTACAGTGTAACATACATTTCACAATGATATTATTGACCAGTGTGTTGTTCTTTTTCAAGGGACACCTCACCAGGCACATTCTATACAAATATCATTGCAATAGTGTGCAGGGTATGAATACAAGGGTACCTAGGGTAACACACTCCCAAGCCCCATGCTCACCTGGCAGAGGTTTCAGAACTGAGTGCTGAAAGAATGTTGTGCTGATAGCAAACAGCTTGGTAAACCGTTTGACTCCTGTTTCAGAAGACTTGGAATTAGAACATTTTACAAATCTAAACAAATAAAAGGGGTTAAATGTTCCTCTAGTTCCACCTCTCCCCCCCCCAACTGTGCACAGACTTGTATGACACTTGTGCCATGCAGGACCCACTCTGAATTAACCAATTCCTTTGATTCAGGACCTGATCACCCAGTGGAGCTAGTACGAGTCTTTACATTGACTTCCGTTGTCTATAGAACAAACCTTCAGTCCCTTACCAAAAAAAGTCATTCCTGCAGGACCAAGCATGGCATTAATCCTCCACTATGAGGATCAGTCCCCCTCCCTGCAAATCTATGCCATATCCTCCTTCTGCCAAGGATGAAAAATGAGGCCACCTTGCTTTTCACGTGCTGGATTTGTTAATTTTCTGGGCAAACTGCAAAGCCCACCTTTTTTCTTGGGCATTTGGGAAGGAGTTGGGTGACTGGGGCCTGGAACATGGAGGAGGCGTAGTCAAGGTTTTATGATAAAGATCAGGCATTGGTTATTGTAGGAGCAGTGGCAGCCCTACGAATACATCATATTGCTACTGGTTTTAATTTGTGTGTTTAATGTTGCAAGTTAAGTTTGTGTGGTGAAGCTGGAGTGCTAGAGAGGGACCAGAAAACCAAACAAAGGAAAGTATGGATGCTGATTCAAACCTGGAAGTGGGAGCGGTGGTTAGCTGAAGAAATGCCAGCTTATTGGGAGACACATGTAGGGGCTCTCCAGCTATACACAGGTTCAGCTTAGTGGCTAGAACATTAGACCAGGTCCCAAAGGAGCTGAGCTGTATTCCCAGCTCTGCCACTGCACTGCTGGGTGACCTTGGAAAAATCACTTCATCCCCCATGTCTTGGTTCCCCCCCATCTGTAAAACAGCACTGATGAGACTGACCTTCTTTGTAACGTGCTTCAAGCTATCTATAGATAAGAGCTAGGTGTCATTCATATAGATGCTGTTAAGTCTCCACATTAGTTGCTCTTCCTGTTTGTGTTTTTAAACCTCCGTCTCTCAGCAACACACTCTGCATTTTGGTGCAAAACATTACAAGTTTAAATATAAGTCTCCGCTTTTCAAACCCAATCAAGAAATGGTAATTACCTGTGGGCAGTGGGGATTTTGCTTGTCTGCTAGGGAGATGCAGATAATCTGCCAGTAGCTCCCCTCGTAGTTAGCAATAAGATGCTAGGTCAAACTAGTCATCCCTCTAGGCTCTCTCAGGCAGAATTTTGCCAGTAAAGAAATTACAACGTAGCTTGTAAATAATCACATGGGCATAAAATACCTAGCTCTTATACAGCACTTTTCAGCAGCCACTCTCAAAGCCCTTGAAAAAGAAGGGTCAGCGTCTTTAACCTCATTGTACAGCACCCAGCAAAGCAGTAGTAGAGCTAGGAAGAGAACCCAGGCTTCCTGAGTCCTAGTGCAGTGATCTTCAGCTGATCACTTCTCCACTCAGCACAGCTGAAAAATCAGGCTCATAGCGTGGTACGACAGGGCTGCTTCAAACCTCATGGACAGGGTGGGATGAGGGAGCCTATTGTTGAATGTCGTTCAGACGATGGAAACCCAGAGTAACAAGAATGTTGATTTCTGCTGAAGGAAGGTCTTGTGATGAAGACACAGAACTGGGAGTAAAGAGACCTGGGATCCATTTGTGTCATAGCAGATGCCTAATGTCCACTCCAATAGCTGAGAATGCAGACTCCAAATCCTCGGCATCATTTTACAGGTAAGAGGTAGAACGGCTGTTACTAGCTCTCTCAACTCTGAAAGCCGAGAACTTCACCTCTATTGTGTTCCCAACCCCGGTCAGTCCAAATAAAGGTGTCCTACAGGAGAGAATGCTAGCCATTTGGCTATGAGACCAACTTAGCATTCTCTTTCCAGACTATTGGTAAACTAACAAGATCATCAGAAACTAGTGATCTTTGTCCTAGAGAGCAAATTAAGTATGCTACATTTTAGCTGATGCAATCTTCCTGATCGAGTAATCAAATTCTCTAGTGATAAAACCCATCCAAAACTTTTGAGCTCTCTTCCCAGTGTGCTATTCACACAACAAGCCTGGGATCAAGGTAATTGCCCATTAGGACTAGCATCTAAAATGATCCAGAAATAACACCAGTGAAGGTTGAAACTGGCCCACGCATTTGAAGACAACACCAACGCTGTTGTGTTTGGAGCAAAAGAATGTAAGAATCCAGGGCAAATCAGAAAAAAAAATCACATGCACCACCACAACTCCTCTATTATGAGAAACAAGGTAAGTGAGAGAGACAAGCTTTCGAGCTTACACAGAGAATAATTCAACTGTGAGATTTCCACTCATTCCCGTTTTCAATCAGGCTGGAAATGAGAGCAGTCGTCTTTGTGGAATTTCTGATTCTGGTCTTGGCCAGGATCAGGACATGCACTGTCACGTGATAATGGAATCGAACAGGGAAAGAAAGTTAACCAAACACTTTCAAACTTTGAAATAGTTTCATTATGAGATTTTGGGGGAAGGTTGCTGGTGCAGAGGATCACAATCTGCAGGCAACACATACCTCACTGGTCAGACTTAGTTCGGAAGAAGATGGGGGGGGGGAATATGGTGTTGATGTGTATATAGGAAAACATCAATACCCCCAACACAGTGCAGTTGTGCTAAAGGACAGAACTATGGCTTCTCCCAGTCTGTGTCCTTCCCCGTCTACTTCATGTTCATCAGCTTCGAAAAGGAAGAGAGGAGAACAAACAGGCACAAGGTGCCCCCTTGCTTCTATGTTCTCAGAGTCCAGGTCTGGGTAGCCATTTACAGAGTGTCAGACCCTCTTACACACCCCTCACTCCTCTCTATGCACCACTACTTCAAGTCTAGCCCTCCTTATATTTGTGTCATAATGGCACAGAAGGGGTGGTTTCTAAGTTGACAGGTGATACAAACAGGGAGATAGAGTGAATAGCAAGGGACCATGAATACCTGGGCTAATAATAGAGCAGCTGACAAATGCACAGAGAGATAAAAATCACCAGACTTGCAGAAAAAAAAAAGTCAAGAAGAAAATGTTTGGGTGTTTTTGCAGCATACAAAACAGGAAAGAGAATAGGGAGTTATTGTAGCAAAACCCCTAAAGTCTTAGGCGCAGTGTACCATACAGCAGCAATGAAGAGAACAAGCTGGATGTTTGGTGTATTGCTGGAGGAATACAATATAAATCAAAGGAGCTGGTACTGTGCTTATATTAGGCACTGCTAGGACATATACATACACACACACACCATTTGTCACCTTATTTCTCAAGGAAGTAATTGCTCTTGAATGGAAATAGCGCAGTGTACAGAACAATATGAAGACTTACAGAAAGGCTTGAGGAAAGACTGAGGGTGTTGGATATAGTCTCAGCTGACCTAGCGGAATTTCTGTGGTGACAATGAGTCAGCACAAAAATGCTGCCCACTTCAAGGATATGGATACCCCACGGGACCACTGAACAGGATTGGGAAAATACTTGTATGGAATCCCTACAAATATCATTGCCCCATCTCCAAGAGATAGTTTGGGGAAGTCCAAATATCCGCCTAAGTGGTGGCTTCATCATACTAATCGCAGATATCCAAATATATGCCTCTGTGAACACTCCCAATGCCCTAACATACTCAAGGCCAAAGTATCTGTTGGGGTAAGAGGGCAAAACGTGCTTGAAGTCAATGGAGCTGCATTCCTTTACACCAAGAAGTCTTTGCTTCCCCAAGCAAATGACTTCATCAGGACTACTTATGGAGTAAAATGCTACCCAATGGGCCAGATGTAGAGAGAGATTTAGATGTCTAAAGATGCACATAGGTACCTAACTTGCTGGGTGCTTTGGTAAATCGTTTGAGATGCGTAACTCCCCTATGGCAGTTATCTGCATCTTTAGACACCTAGGAACCTAGTGGGATTTACAACAGCGCTTAAGAGAGTTAGGCACCTATCTTTATACAAGTCTGGCCCAATGTATTTAAGGTATCAGAATCTGTCCCTGAATGCCTGCAACAAACTTCTGTGAACAATCCACAACTAGTTCTAGTGTCAACATTTTTAAAAGGAACTTAAAAAAAAAAACAACGGTTAGAGCTTGGGAAAAAAATCCAAAGGCTGGAAAAAAAATGCCTTCCAGTGAGTGACATCCAGAACTGTGCAAGAATGGACTCATGACTGGCACCCCTCCCCCCACCCCATGACTGGGTGTGGTATAGGAGGCTCTCCTCATATGGCATACCAGAGTCAGCCCTCCACCAAGGTGGTTTATAATCCTCCCCTTCCAGGGTAACAAACAGACCTCTCCGGTAAGTAATTCAAAGGCTTTGTGGTCAGGTGTCTAGCCCCTAACTCTGGACCCAGTGGTCTTTTCACTCCTTGCCTCAGGGCTTTGCGACCTCTCTCCCTCCCCCCCCCCCCCCAGTCTCCACAGCCTTTCCAGGGTCAGCCCTGTGCCAACAAATCCCAAATGAAACCACTTCTGCTCTCCTCAGGCAGGAGCTTTTGTCCTTCTGCTTTTCCCTGGGCTTCAGTTCTCAGCTGAATATTGCCCCCGCCCCCACCTCCTCAGTGCTGCCTCCCCTAGAATCTTGCCCCTATTTCAAGACTCACCACAACAGCTAACTCCTTTTCTGTGGTGTTCTCCTTTCCCAGACTCTTATCAGACCCTTCCCCAAGAGCAGGAACTCCCAAACTCCTCTCCCAGCTGAGTGCATGTGTGTGCGCTCGCTCTCAATAAAGCCTTGTCGACCCTTTCTGAGCTGTGTCCAATCATTGCAGCCTAAGCCACCTCATCAGCATCAGCTGGGGGGTAACAGAGCTGCCACTTCCTGAGCAGTCCTTCATGGCCAGAGTTCCCTTTGCAGCAGCCTCCCTCTGTTCTTCCTCTTCAGGGCACGGCATAGCCTTGTAATTCCTACCAGACTCCACTTAGGCCTGGTTGGTGCCCACAAATGCTTCCAAAACAGTCCCACCAATGAAGTTCATTACTGCAGTCCAAAGGTTCATACTTAGCTCTGGATCTGCCATCTACAGAGAGCTATTCCCCTGCCTCAGCCTACTTCCCGTGGACTCTGGCCTTCTAGCACCGGCTTCCTTCTTTTGCCAGTGTTTCCCTTGTTCTTCTTGTGTTTTATGCCATAGCAGACTCACATTCTCAGTCTATAGCCAGTAGGTGCTGGATTTCATGATACATAATTACAGTCTCTCTCTTTTCCAAGTGTTTTTTAACAACTGTATTATTGTTTTCTTAATGGTGCCCTATTTTCCTGAAGCTCTTACCAGGTATTTTAGTGTAAACATTGCCACTTTTAGGTGTAGGGTGACCAGATGTCCCAATTTTATAGGGACAGTCACGATTTTTGGGTCTTTCACTTATATAGGCCCCACCCCCTGACCTGATTTTTCACACTTGTTATCTGGTCGCCCTATTTAGGTGTCTGACTTTGTCATACAAAATCTCCCATTAACGTTACACCCTTTACACTCCCAGAGGATGTAATCAACTGTTTCTTTGCCCTTGCATGTCTCTCACAACCCCTCTTTGTATTTATTAATTAAAGCCAAGTTACAGTTTAAGCCACAATGTCTGCTAAGTAATCAGATTAGTGCAACCTCACTCTTTCTCTTAGGTTCTGGCAGTATGTCAGCATTTCTAGGGCATATTTCATGAAATATCTCCCAACTTGTTTCTTTTGTTGGCACGTCCTACCATCCTCTCTCAGAGTATTTTTAATTAGGTTTTTAAACTCCTGTTTCCTTAGAGGGATCGTTCTCTTTTTTTTTTTCATTTTTTTCAAGCATTTTTTGCCACCTCATTTCCTGCTATACCAACAAATGCTCGGCTCCATCCATTTCAATGTTCACTCTCATCTGCACCAGTTCTGTAGTTTGTAAGAATATTTCATTAATTATATAATTTCTGCTATCTGAATGACCATTTTTGAATGAAGGTAGGTTATGCATCCAGTATCCAATACAATGCCAACATTTTCCCTGCTCGTTCAGCCATCATCATGGTTACACAGTTTCATAGTCGAATGGATTTCTTTATTCCAAGTTTTGGTACACAGAATGCTGTTCCCACTCTCCCTGTTTTCTCATCTTTGCCAAATATTTACAGATACGTCTAATGTTTTCCCCATTTATCATATATATATTGATTTGCTATATCTAATACATATAGCTCTTCTTTCCCCCTTTTAATTTCATTGTATGGCTTCACATTTATATTAGAGAGGGTGATTTCCCATCACCATATATACTAATTTCTTTTAGGTCTTTATTATCTAAGTTCCTTTGTCCACATTTTAATCCTATTAACATTAGGCATTTTTGGTTCCCCCCATGTTATCCAGTGAATTCCCAGTGTTCTTCATATACATATTTAGTGTTTCCATCTTCACTGTTTCCTATGTTATTTTGCCCAAAAGGTTAAGCCCAGTAATTTCATTTTTAACACTACAGGCATTTCGCCAGCAGCTATCTGAATTACACACAAAGGGGTCATGATGAAGGCACCGCATGCAGTGCATAATTTCTGGGCTTGAATTAAGTCTAGTTTCCTTAGGTACATTTTTGATGCTGAACTAAATGCTTGGCTTCCATATTCAATGACTGGCCTTATTAATGTTCTATAAAGCATTACCATTGCTTTTTTATCTGCAACCCAGGTGTTTCCAGAAATACTTTTACCTTTACATTTATTTACAATATTTTAAATGTGATTCCTCCACATTAGCTTGCTATCAAATGTCACACCCAAGACTTTGTAGCTTTTCACTACACTTATTTCCTGTCTACACAGAGACAGTTTGCAATCTTTTTTTCCTTTTCCTTTTAGAGAATATCATTTCTATAGTTCTGAGGAATTGAAATTGAAAAATTAAAGCTCCATGTTTCTACAGTTTTCCTAAGTGTTTAATTCACTTCCCAGCTATTTCCTGGTTTCTCTTTTTAGCCCATGTGGCACAGTCATCTGCAAACAAGGAAATGCCTATTTCTGCACTCATCACTTTTGGGAGATCATTTCTCATTCCCCTGTGTAGTGCCATTTGTGATGGTATATATGCTAGTGTAGGCTTTCCCTACTATGACCTGCAAAGCTCTTGTATGTAAGCAATCCTTTATCCACCTGTATATACTTCCTTGTATGCCTATGGCTGTTATTATATTCAATAAGCCTTCTCTCCCATAACGTACAATTTAGGATTCCTTTAAAAATGTACAAACTCCCCCTTCCCTTCTTACTTCTCTGTCTTATCTATAGATACCATATACTGGGATTCTGAAATCTAGTTTTCCTATGAACCATATTTCTTATATGCAAATAATATCAGGTTTAGTAGCCTTATCAAAAGATATTTTTCTTTAGTCCCTGTCCATGTGCTATTGAACTGTGTGCATTCCAACAATAAACAGTACCATTCTATTTATCCTACAGTATTTCCTTCACTTAAAAAAGCATGGAGTTGTTCTAGTAATAAGTTGTTAACATGTAAGTACTTTTCTGGTGCTTTAACTATAATTTTCATTTTCTGTCCCCCTCTCCCTCCCTGGTTTGTGAGGAGCAATTTATAACTCCAGTCGTAAAAGCTATAAACCTCTTTTTGTGTAAACATAATATATTCTATTTTTCCCTGTATCGCTCATTATATCATTTGAAAAAAGCAACAGAGGGTCCTGTGGCACTTTTGAGACTAACAGAAGTATTGGGAGCATAAGCTTTCGTGGGTAAGAACCTCACTTCTTCAGATGCAAGTAATGGAACTCTCCAGAGGCAGATATAAATCAATATGGAGATAACGCGGTTAGTTCAATCAGGGAGGGTGAGGTGCTCTGCTAGTAGTTGAGGTGTGAACACCAAGGGAAGAGAAACTGTTTCTGTAGTTGGATAGCCATTCACAGTCTTTGTTTAATCCTGATCTGATGGTGTCAAATTTGCAAATGAACTGGAGCTCAGCAGTTTCTCTTTGGAGTCTGGTCCTGAAGTTTTTTTGCTGTAAGATGGCTACCTTTACATCTGCTATAGTGTGGCCAGGGAGGTTGAAGTGTTCTCCTACAGGTTTTTGTATATTGCCAGGACCAGACTCCAAAGAGAAACTGCTGAGCTCCAGTTCATTTGCAAATTTGACACCATCAGATCAGGATTAATTGTGACTGCTAGGGAGAGTTCTAACTAGCAAGTTATTCTTCGGCCCATTGTTTCTAGGACAGAACTCACAACTGACCTTCAGCTCCTACTGATATCAATATGTATCTTTTCACTGACTCATCGGGGATGAATCAGGGTCAACATGAGGTCCTACAACCTTCCTAGGCCAAGTGAAATCCCTGTGGGATGTGACAGTTGAGGACACTCAGTATGTTGCAGGACTGGGCTCAGAAAAGACAGTGTTTTCTCCCATGCAAAAGCTAGAGGTGGAGGAATTCTAGGAATTCCAAAGCATGCAAGCAGCATTGGATTTCTTCATTTAATCCCTAAGTATACTTGTCTACTACTCCCCTCCCCCCACCCCGAGCTATAATTCTCAAATTGCTATTGGCTAAGGAGCAGTGTGAATTGAGCTTGATTTTCAAACTAAAGGTCTCCTTGAGAAAGCCGCCACTGCAGATATGCTGATTATGCTTTTTATTGCAAACCGTCAAATGCATAGTCACTGTTTCAGCAATAAGTTTCTTCTGGAAGATCACTTCTAAACGCCAGTGAAATATGAAGCCAAAGCTATCTGACACTGTACTTTCTAGATCTATAGCACTCCAAATAAATCAGGGTGCCAATTGAACCAAGAACATTAAAGTTAAGTACATGCTTAAGTGGTCTGCTGAAGCACAATCTATAGGAGGTAGTATAGTCCAGTAGATAGAGCAATGACCTAAGAATCCAGAGATCACTGTGCTAATCCTGGCTCTGTGACCTCGGGCAAGTTGCTTCCTTATTTTGCTGCAGTTTCTCCACATGTCAAGTGCAAAAGTGCTCTACCCCTTCCAAGTGCCTTGACTTCTACAGGTGAAAAGTGCTATATAAGCTAAACCAAAACCCATCCAAGTCAGTGAGAATATTTCATTTGACTTCAAAGGGGCTTTGGATCATGGCCTACATCATATTACATTGTGGTGGGTCAATTAGAATCTGAGTGACAAATCAAAAAGGTAGCTGCTTTTTAAATGATGGTGTCTGTAAAATAAATCGTAAAACAAGTGCAGGTCTTTCCCCCACCCACATTAAGCATTTAACATTAACTAGCAATGGTAATTCTTCATCCAAGCAAGTTCACTATACGCCTTTTAATCTGACTGAGTTTGGAATATTTGCTGGAAAATATATATTTTTTTTTTCCAAAGAAAATCTGCCCTGACAGGGAGGAGAAACGTTAAAACACAAAAATCGGCACAACAGGAAATAATGTTAGAAAGCTGTGAAAACCCTTTATCCTTTTGAAGCGTAATGGTTTTTAATTTTCTCATGCCCTGATCTCCCTGGCAACAATCTAAAAGTGCATAAGCATTCATGAATCAAAGCTGTTCACGTCTGCATTTTTAATTATGTGTCATTGGACTGAAACTTTCCCTTTGATCTTCGCATTTAAAGGGATTTACAATGTAATGATTACATCCCCTCCCCCCATAAACGTCTATGCTTGTTATTGAGCAATGTCACAAAGGGTCACTGTTGTACAGAAGGGTAAGAGCTTTGCTCAGGGTGTTATGAACGTATCTGAAAATTGCCTTAAGATCTGATTTATGGAAAATATGTTTACGTAATGGGGCTGCCCAGTGGTGCTGATTCTAGGCTTTTTGCTGCCCTAGCCAAAAAATATAAATAAAAAATTGGGGAGTAATGGGGGGAGAGGGGGAGAATCCATATGCCCCTACTGGCCACTAACTAATATGCTGCCTTAGGCAACTGCTTCTCAGCCTTGTTCTACACTGGGGGAGGGGAGATGGGGGGAGAATCAAAGTTATGCAACTTCAGCTACGTGAATAACGTCGCTGAAGTCGACGTACTTAGATCTACTCACCATGGTGTCTTCACTGCGGTGTCAACTGCTGCTGCTCCCCCGTTGACTCTGCCTGAGCCTCTCGCAGTGGTGGAGTACAGGAGTCGACAGGAGAGCGCTCAGGGGTCAATTTATGGCATCTAGACTAGACGCGATAAATCGACCCCTGCTGGATCGATCGCTGCCCGCCGATCCGGCGGGTAGTATAGACATACCCTCATGCCCATTATAATGATTCTGTAGCCACAAACCACAGACACTATAGTTGCTAGCTGAACTCACACAGCTTGGCAATAGCGCTAGCAATCTTGTGTTGTTGTTTTTTTAACCCACAAACCTCCCAGCATCTTCCTTGAATTTCTTGATACAGAGAATCTGAAGCTGTTGATAGTATTAAGACTTATGGGCCAGATTGTCTTTGCTGATTAGTCACTAGAAATCAAGACAAACACAAACACTCAAGCAGTTCTGAGTCCTGTCGGTGAGGACAATGATACATACTCAGACAGCAGTACATTATAACATTATGGTAGAGCAGAGGTTTCCAAACGGCAATATGTATACCATTGGTAGTACGTGAGCTTGCTGTTCTATTCATTCATTTCATAACAATTTTTAAGAAAGTGGTATGTGAACCAATAAAGTTTGGGAATTGCTGTAGTAAAGCCAACTCCAGTTGTTTAGTTTTTATCAGAGGAGGAAGGGTGGTCTTGTGGTTAAAGCACGAAGATCAGGATGTCTCCGAGCAGGTCTTCACTACAGGGGGGGTCGATTTAATATACGTAAATTCAGCTACGTGAATAGCGTAACTGAATTCGACCTATCGGAGCCGACTTACCCCGCTGTGAGGATGGCGGCAAAATCGACCTCCGCGGCTCCCCGTCGACGGCACTTACTCCTACCTCTGCTGGTGGAGTAAGAGCATCGATTCGGGGATCGATTGTTGCGTCCCGACGAGATGCAATAATTCGATCCCCGAGAGATCGATTTCTACCCACCGATTCAGGCGGGTAGTGTAGACCTAGCCTCAGTTCTGTTCTGTGACATACAGCTGAGGGTTGGAAGGGTGGCCTAGTGGAGCGGGAACCTGAATATGACTCAGGACTCAAGCCGAATTCAAAGTTCCAGTGCAGCTATCTCTGTATTATCTTAGGCAGGTCAACTTAAATTACTCTGTGCCTCAGTTATCCCTCTGTAAAAGAGGTCTAAATACTTCTCTAACTCACAGAAGTGTTGTAAGGATAAAACCCATTCATATCTGTGAGGTGTTCAAATACTAGTCATGAGGCCCGTATATGTAATAGAGCATATGACTTCAGACAAGTTACTTACTTCCTCTATAAGGAAACAAAGAGGTTAACAGTTACCTATGTGTTATTGGTGTGTGTTTTGATGCAGGATAAGTTAATGCTCTGCTTCCCCCACGAAACGGAACCATCAGGTTCTGCATTGGCACTAAAAATGCCACCAATTTTCAATTATGTGTCTTGTGTGTTTAACTTAATCCAAATGCATAGCACATTCTAAGTACTGCTCTAATGAGTGAGTCTCTCAAACCTCTTTGCAAGAAATTTAATTTTCTTGATAAATAACAGATTAAAGGTCACTCAGACCAGTGCCACATATAAAATGAATGAATGCTGCTTTTGATGCACCTGTGCAAAATCAATGTCTTGCACAGGCTACTTTATGTGCATAGTGTTTATTTAGGGTTACCATATTTCAGCAAGCAAAAAAGAGGACGGGAGGAGCCCCGCCCTAGCCCCGCCCCTGCCCCTCCCACTTCCCGTCCCCCCAGAACCCCCAACCCTCCCCCCCTTCCTTGTCCCCTGACTGCCCCCTCCTGGGACCCCTGCCCCTAACTGCCCCCAGGACTCCACTCCCTATCTAAGCCTCCCTGCCTCTTGTCCCCTGACTGCCCCAACCCTTATCCACACCCCCACCCCCAGACAGACCCCTGGGACTCCCACGCCCCATCCAACCACTCCCCACCCCCTGACAGCCCCCCCCCAGAACTCCCAACCCATCTAAACCCCTCTGCTCCCTGTCCCCTGACTGCTCCGATCCCTCTCCGCACTCCTGCCCCCTGACAGCCCCCCCGAGAACTCCCAACCCATCTAAACCCCTCTGCTCCCTGTCCCCTGACTGCTCCGATCCCTCTCCCCACTCCTGCCCCCTGACAGCTCCCCCCCAGAACTCCCAGCCCCCTACCCCCCTCTCCTTGTCCCCTGACTGCTCCCTCCTGGGACCCCTGCTCCTAACTGCCCTCCAGAACCCCACCCCCTACCTAAGACTCCCTGTTCCTTGTCCCCTAACTGCCCCCTCCTAAGACCCCCCCCAACTGCCCCCCAGGACCCTACCCCCTACCTGTACCCTGACTGCCCAAAACTTTCTCCACTCCCCCCAAAAAGCCCCCCCCCCCGTTTCTTGACTGCCCCCTCCAGAACCTCCCTGTCCCTTCTCCTGCCCCCTTACCCTGCTGCTCAGAACAGGGTGATGAGCTCTGTGGGAGCGGAGCCGGCCACATGGCTGCGCTCCCCAGCACAACAAAACCCGGTCTGGCCCTGCACAACAAAACCCGGTCCCTGGCCCTGCACAGTGCTGCTGGACCGGGCTGCAGGGGAGAGCTGCCGGCTCAGAATGCAGGGCGGATCCGGCTCCTCTACAGCTGTTCCAGAGTCCAGCCCGGGACTTTCCTGCAGCCCTCCCAGCTGCTCGCTCTGCTCTGCCGGGGGAGGGGGGGAATCCCGGACATTTTGAGTGTTTTACAAATTCCCCCCGAAGCTATTTTTAGAACAAAAAGGAGGACATGTCCGGGTAAATCCGGACGAATGGTAACCCTAGTTTATTTGTATATTCTTGTAAAAAAAATCAATGAGAAATTGTTAAACTAAAAATCCTGAGCACAATATTTTATATGTTATTAAGCTACTTATGAGTTTGGTTAGGATAAGAAATGTCTTCGGTTAGCTTCATGGTGAGATATTGAATTGCAATATTTAAGTTCCAGGTTGTCTCTCCTGTCTTTGGAGGGTTCTTAAGTAGTAGATTTCATTAAGTGGGAATGCTTTTATGCTATTAGCATTTTGCAGTAAGTTAAAATTAAAGGCAGCTCTCAAGTATGTCCCAATGAATGTACTCACTTCAGTAGGCATTTGCAGGATTGAGATATCACAGCGTACGTTTCAGTGGCAATGTAGACTTTTCTTTTAAACTATGCCAGTGATGGGATTAGTTGTGAGTGGAGATTACCTGTTTGAGTGAGAGCTGCAGGATCAGGTCCTAATATTTTTAACTGAGTCACTCGCCCTTATTAGGTCAAGGCTACAGAATATGTGTAAATGCATGCACAAAGTGGGAGATTCCAGACAACTAAGAAACAAGCAGGAGTCAGACTGTGAAAATGCTCTTGGAATGCTGGTAGCTGGAGTGAGTCAGTCCAAGGGGCAGGTGCGAAATTGGGAGAGGAAAAGATTTTGGGGATGATTCTCCCTTACTGGGAGTTTTGTCATTGACTTCAGTGAGTTCATAGGGGGACCGAGAAACAGCAATCTATAGAAGGTTTCTACCCACCGGGTAATTAGCGTCTGAAGCATCATACAAAGGGTGGGTGGAGGAGAGGGAGAGGGAGAGACAACAAATAGGACCTTAATGCAGATATTTAACATGAAGAGCCTCATTTAAATATAAAAGGAAATCGGGGTAAGCAGCTGAATGGAATATACAGACCGTAGACTATTATATAGAATCTATAGGTTGATATGTTTTTTTCCACATACAGAACTAAACTAGATAACCTATGCAATAATAGCTTTTTAAAATCTTTTGTCTTGTCTTTAGTTAATTTCCTTTTATTAAAACGTATTTTATTTCAATACCCCATCTTTCTGTTAATGAACTGTAAATTAACTCAATATCCTGAACAGGGTGCTGAAAAGCTTAATTAACCACTAGCTCAGGAAGATTATTCCATAGCATTTCATTCCCTATTTCTTCAAGTCCTGCACATGCACTCAAGTTGCCAATATATGGGACAGGATTCTATATCAAAGCTGAAATGTCTGTAAGTCTCTTCTCATTGTATGTATTGGCCCTTTGTGTGTGGTTTATTTTAACGTTCTGGTGGACAGTTTCCAGAGGCCCTATGAAATTCCAGTTATCCCCAGAAGACATCTGTATGCAGGTTTTGCCCAGTTTGAATCCATTTGGCATATGGGTAGAGTCCCCGATAAATGTCTTCTAAAGAAACATTAAATTGTAACTAAAGGGATTGTGATACTGTACAGTGCTCATGTCCTATTAATTTGATGGCCATTTTGTGGGTTATCTGACATACATTGGTTTAAAAAACAACAACATCATAACTGGTATAAACTAGCCTCAGACGAGAAGACAAGAACCCAATGGAAATGAGCCTGAATTTTCCTTTAACTGTTAGATGTTCTGCTCTGTCAGAAGTGCAGCAGTGCCGTCTCCTATACTGATTGGTATCTGTTTGGTTGATAAACTGAGAACTTTAGTCCAATCCAGCACCTTACGTTAGCAATAAGTTTACTTGAAAACATTTAACAGGTCAACAACAATTTCACACAGATGGCTGACCAGAGCATCATC
Source organism: Malaclemys terrapin pileata (assembly GCF_027887155.1). NCBI lineage: Eukaryota > Metazoa > Chordata > Testudines > Emydidae > Malaclemys > Malaclemys terrapin. The sequence continues at coordinate 15,493,203 of NC_071522.1, read as the reverse complement.
CCTCAGCGATGGCGTTCACTATGGGGGGATCCTCTCAATCAGGAAGGCTATTACATGCTCCAGCAGCTCTTCAAAGTCTAAACATAGGCTAGGTCTACACTAGGGGGGGAATCAATTTAAGATACGCAAATTCAGCTACGCGAATAGCGTAGCTGAATTTGACGCATCCTATTCGACTTACCCTGCTGTGAGGACGGCGGCAAATTGACCGCTGCGGCTACCCCGTCGACGGCGCTTACTCCTCCTGATGAGGTAGGAGTACGCGCGTCTATTCGGGGATTGATTTATTCATCTAGATGAGACGCGATAAATCGATCCCCGATAGATCGATTTCTACCCGCCGATCCGGGTGGGTAGTGTAGACTAGCCCTGCACTGAGGGCATCAGAGTTTAAGGCCAAAAGGGACCACCCGATCATGTAGTCTGATTCCCTGCGTATCACAGAGCAGTAAATACCACCCACCCACCTCCACACCAAGCCCAACCACCAGAAATAGACCAGAGTATTATAGCATTCTGGAGACTTGAGCTTCAGTGAGCTTGTGATGATTCTCAGAGCACCTGGACTGCAAGGCATCTTGTTAACCCCTGCCTCCAGCATGAGCGAGTCTTGCCTGAGGCTAGCTTGGTGTCTGCTCCCTAACACTACCAGCCTTTCAGCCACTCAAACACTCCCCTCTGGGCTTTGCCAGCCCTGTCTTTGCCTTGCAGGTTAAGACGACAGACACCCCAGTCCAAGTTCCTTTGAAGCATTCCACTGAGATATCCAGCCCCTGACACTCAGAAATCCCAGATCCTCTGTCCCCAAAGCAATTCTTGACCTCTCTTCTGAGACTGCTAATGTGGATGCTAGTTGATACCAGCTATGGTAGTAGGCTTTTTGACCAATGTATTTCACATGGCCCATCAAATGTCTATCAGATTGATAGGATTTTAGCTGAGTACAAGAAAGTTTACCAGTTTTATTTTAAACCACCTTTCCTGTATAACACACAGGACTTGTAATAATAATAATATAAAGGGTTTATTTGAGAAATGATAGAGATTCACCTAGAAACAAGAGGGAGTGATGAAAACCAATGGCTACAATAGAAAACAAAATCATAAAATGTGAACCTGCATCTACGCTTAATTACCTTTCCAATCTACTAAAGTAGGTTTTCCCAAAAAAGTTCAGTCTGTTGCAGAGCTGGCTGACTTCACAGGAACCAGAATCCAATTTTTCATGAGGGCATCCCCCACTCCTCAAAATATCTCCTCAGAGAAAGGATGCCGAGTGCTTTTCCCCACGCTGTGTTCCACTGAAACAGATTTTTGTCTTTACTCATAGGCAGGGTGAGCCTGTCTCTTGTAATCTTCGTCTTCTTTTTTAACCTCCAAATAGCTTTGATTGTTTGCAGTTGTCTCTGAGGGATTTCCATTGAAAATCTTGGGATGGTCATGAGCCTTGCATTACATCACCAGCTAACCAAGGATGATGGCCCTCTCAAGCAGGAGGGGGTTATCAGCAAGACATATTTTCCCCTGGTGACTAATTTTTACTCCAACTCCATAAAACATACTTTCACTATACTTATATTATTCCTTAAATATTACCTGTACATGCATCTCACAATAATTAAGAATCTTTACAAGCTAAGAGCTTTCTGTAGATACTTTATATAGTACTCTTTATGAATAAATATTCTGCAAGATGTGTTTGATGTAGTGAGTTTGTTAGGTCTGAGATGAAAGTTGTTGCAAAGAACCAGGGACTGTTTGCCAAAGAGCCTCTATGTCATGGAGCTGTTGCCACTAGAATTTAAAACTTTAGTGAACAAGTCTCCAGTCCAACCAGTTTCCTCAAGGAAACAATGAGAGAGACCATATCGATCAGTATGATCGGTAGAGGTCTCAGCAGCCAGCTGCCCTCGGCCATGAACCTGCAATGAGCTCAGCTCAGGTAGACTATAGAGACCATGTATGGGACAAATGGAGTAGTAGTATCACACCAATGCAGCTGTGGCAATGATTCAACCCTTATCTCATCTCTAGTACCTGGGCTGTGGAAGTCAAATGTCATACTCTGAGTTTGGTGGTGACTTAGACTGATGAAAACAAATTAAAAATTTCAAATCCCTACCCTAGAGGGAGAACATAATGATCCAAACCAATCCCATTTCCCTCTTCAAAATTATCTTTTTTCAAGGAAACTACTGATTTGTGAGCTGTTTAGTGGGCAAAAGTCTTAGCCACCACCGTGCTGGGTAGCTTATAAATTATCTACACACAGACTTGGATTTTGAAGGCAATTCATATACTGTCCATCCATGAACATTGCTTCCCTCTCCTATTTTTAAAGAACATAGAAATAAAAATGATTCTCAGCACTGGGGTGTAGCTGAGGAATTGGTGATTACTGTATGGGGAGTTACTTCACTTAGTCAACATGCTGATTCACAACCCACTTAAGCATTTGTTGTTTCTTCCGATCTAAAGGAGTGATATCACAAAAAACAAAAACAAATTTGGTCACAAGAAAAGGCCCTTGAAGCTCACTGATGGTTGGCCTGTGAAAAATGTAATTTTATTTAGTTAATACAAAAGATTGAGGTAAATGGAGAAAAACACAGGGAAATCAGCAAAATCAACAGCACTACTTGCAGCATGAGGAACTGCCCAACATGAATAAGAGAGGCAGAATCTCACCCTTAATGTTTTGTTTTCGATTTGCCTAGATGAGTTTTATTAGGAGGAGGAGTACAGAAGCACCTGGAGGCTGCAACTGAGATCAGGGTTCCATTGTGCAGTGCAGGGTGTTCACAGAGAATGAGAGACAGTACTTGCCCTCAAGAGCTTTCGATCTAAACAGACTGAGCACTTTAATTCATTAAGTCTTTGCAAAGTGATTTGTGCTCCTATGGTGGATGCTACTATAGAAGTACAAATTATGATTTATTTTTTTAAATCAGCGATCGATGAGGTTTCCCAAATGCTTACAACATTCCTTCCTTTTGTGATTAGCAAAGTGAAATTTAACATAAATAAATTTGGAAGCTGTAAAAGATTCAGACAGCTTCATGTTAGTCAAGGACATTTTCAGCAGCAATATTGTATGGGTATTCAAACCTCTCGAGTGTAGGTGTCAGATGATTGCATGAAGGGGGTAGGAAAAGAATTCCATCTGCCTTCCTCCATGTCACAGTAATACACAAAGGAAAGTAGTTAAAGTAATTTGTGGTGTGTGGGTCAAGACTTTTCCTTCCTCTGAAGCATCAGATCCTAGCCAGTGAATACTGGACTGTTTGGATTTATGATTTGATCATATTTGGCAACTTCTATGTTTTATTTATGTTGTCAAGTTCCAGAGAGAGCACTATGATCTGCATCAAGTTGAATCAAAGGTCAGTCTTTCTAGTGATCTAGTTGACATGACTTTTCTAGGACTTTGAGTACAAGAGGTATAATACTGTAGTGGTTTCTGCTCAGAGAAGCAAAGAACAGGACTGTGATTTTCCTTCGTGCTGGTGTGTAACTCCCATTAACTTTACTGTAAGTTTGGTGCATACACTGAGAAATGGAGAAATCCCATAGAGGTTTTTGGTGATGCTAGGTACAGAATTCTAGCCATGTGCTATGAACCTAAAATGATAAACTTACAGCATCTTCAGGGAAATCCAATTGGCTTCACTTCCATTTGTGCCTTTGAAAAGTCTCCTCTGCTGGTGCCTCAACATAGATTTAAGGTATCAAATTTTAGGCATCCAGTTTTGAAAATCTTGGCCTGAGCCTACATTTTACCTAAAGCACAGATGCATATATTTTGTGTCAATTTAAATAATCTGCAATGGAAAATAAACTGTGGATTATTAGATTTTAGTAATGACAAGTTTCAGAGTAACAGCCGTGTTAGTCTGTATCCGCAAAAAGAAGAACAGGAGTACTTGTGGCACCTTAGAGACTAACAAATTTATTAGAGCATAAGCTTTCGTGGACTACAGCCCACTTCTTCGGATGCATCCGAAGAAGTGGGCTGTAGTCCACGAAAGCTTATGCTCTAATAAATTTGTTAGTCTCTAAGGTGCCACAAGTACTCCTGTTCTTCTTTTTGTAGATTTTAGTATTAATAATAATAATAAAAAAGCTTTTGCGTTAGAATACCCCATTTTTAAAGTCTGCCTACAGGGGGCATGGATCAGCCTAGCACCTCATCAGCTATTCAATTTCTAATAAAATTGAAAATCCACATGGGGGCGATCCGGGGGGAAGACAGGGGGAGGGGGGGAAGGGGAACACCCTGAAACAAAGAGCAGCAAGATAAATGGCTTCCTTTCTCAAATGCATACAGTGAAACAATGGTACTAAATGAGATACAATACCCGACAAAGATCTCTTCTGTTCTCTAAAGGCTTTTATTGTGCTTCATGTACCTGGAGTTATGTTTTATCTTCACAAGAAAAAAAGTGGTGTTCTTTATTCTAAGTGAGTCGTTCCCCCTCCCCGCTCCACTTGCTGAGATTTAAGTAAGCTCTTGTAGTGCTCTCCCTCTGATCAGGCTTAGAGATTTGGAAAGCCCTGAGTTTGCAAGGATAAAAAAAGCCTTAGTATCTAGACATTGATAGATCTGATTCATCACCTCGGGAGGACATTACCACACAGCTAGTGCCACAGATTGTCTCGATAACAAGCTCCGGATTCTTGTTGGCATGCACCTTCATTTAAAGGTCAAAGATCTATACAGAAGAGGAATTGCTGGGTAAAAAATAAAGCTCTCACTGCTTGACAAAGCCAAATTCTTCACCGAGACTGGTGGATTTAGAATGAGAAGAGCGGACCTGATTCTTGGTTGCACAAAGGCACCTTTAAATCATGTTGGCAGTGTAAAGGGCCGGGGGGGCAGAAATGCCTCTCCACAGAATGCTTCCTCAGCCTGTGCGGAACTGGTGTAAGGTCTCTAAACTGGCTCTGCTTCCATCTGGCATATCAGGTGTGAGACGACGGCAGGGCGGAAGTGCTCAGCTTCATGGCTATTCTCTGTTTTTCAGAGCCCACGTTGGGGGGCCATGGGAAGCAGAGAGTAAGATAACCCTGAAGCTGCTCTAATTTACATCATAGGCTGGGCAGGGTCCTGCCTTAAGGACACTTGTTCCCTTATACCTCCTTGTACCTATCCCAAACACAGGAATGAAGTAAATGATGGTTATTTATTACTTGTACTGCCATGGCATCTGGGAGCCTCAGCCATGGATCAGGACCCCAATGATGCTAGATGGTGTATGAACACTGAACAAAAAGACAGATTGTAAGTTCCTTGGGGCAAGGACTAAGTATAAGACAAGAGAAAACATGGATACAGGCAGACAAGGAAACAATGAGGCAGTAAGGTCCAAATAGACAAGATAGACACAGGATGGGGGAAAGGGTGGGACACAGCAACAGAGTTGAACAATGTGATGATGGCAAACAAGCTGTGAGTGTCTTGATGGGTTTTGTTCAGTTGATGTGGGTTTTTTCCCCCACAGGGGAGAGTGGGTTTGCTTATGAGGGGGTCAGCTAAATGGAATGAAAAAGGAAGGGAAAGGGGACAGAGCAGGTGTGGAGTTGAAGTGGAGGCTAAGAGAGATTATGAGGAGCGGGTGGGAGGGTTGGAGCAAACAGGGCAGAGATGGTCAGAATGCTCTGAGTGGAGTGTCTCAAGATCCCTAAGTCTATTGTTGATTATGTGGCCCAGCGTGTGTACAATTTACATGCATTTTCCCCTGAGGATAGGGAAGCTTAATGGGCAAATTCAAATGGACACAGTACATGTTGTAGGTGCATTGTGCATAAATCTTATTGGTAGTGACGGGCCAACCTCAAAAGCATCCAGGGATAGTCTTAAGTGCAAGCTGAGGAAGAAACCACCAGTTATCCTGTCAGCCAGCCCCACAAGGTTCTTTCCTGGTTATGGATTTTCCCACCAACCCTGGCCACATCTCCAGAGAGCATCTGTTTAGCTCAGTTGTGTGTGGCAGGAACTACTGGATCTCATGTTCGGTCACTTGCCTTGAAGTGGTCACTGTAATTGGTGGGGCTGGAGTCTGGAGTGTGTAAGCAATAACCCATGGCGTACTGAACTTCATCTCCACTTAATCAGGATGTCTCCCAGAGTAGTGATTTAGCAGCAATGGCTGCTGCTTAATGGGAACAGTAATTCCACTTAATTGGGATGCCTTCAGGTGAGTTAGTTGCTGGCGTATCTGTGCTTCTCTCAGTGTCTGGTTCTGTCTGTTCCTCTAATAGCAGCTCTTAGTCCCTCTTTAGCAGTGATTCATAGAGAAAAGTGCTTCATCTTGTCTTGATCCTTCCATAGGGAGCTAGTTATTATTACCATGATGTTGATAATGAATAAGGTGACCAGATGTCCCGATTTTATAGGGACAGTCCTGATATTCAGAGCTTTCTTTGTCTTATATAGGCGCCTATTACCTCCCACCCCTTGTCCCGATTTTACACACTTGCTCTCTGGTCACCCTAATAATGAACCACCATTGATATTTAATTCATCCATCCAAAGCAACCCCCAAACATTTAAAATTACTGGTCCCGGATGGGAGAATTTTCCAACATGACAGGCTCAGCTCAGGTATGCAGTGCGGTCTCAGTGGACAGGGCATGGGATAAAAAGCGTGGAGATCTAATTCTGCTCTCTGCCACTGTCCTGCTCTGTGGCACTGGGCAACTCCCTTCACCTCTCCCTGCTGCAGTTTCACCATCTGGAAAATGTTGAGCCCTATGGGTGAAAAGTGTCTTAAAAGAGCCAAGTATTATAATTATCCATTCAGTCATGATTTCTGCCTGCTTGGAACCAACACCGCCTACTGTTTAAGCAAATTCTAAAGGAGTAAACTACTACAAAATAAAAGGCTGAAGTGGTAAGCTCACAGTGTGTGCTGATTCAGTGAGAAGCCTAGGATGCAGTCCTGCAATGTGCAAATTAGTGTGTTACTCTAATTACAACAGTATCTGTAACATTAATCATATTAAGCATTCTTGTGCTTTGGTATACTTGACATAGATTTTCTGGTGCCGGAGGACATATTGGAGATAATTGTTTTCATAAGTAGATTCCATCAAGGCTTCTAGATATTTCTCTTTTTAATCCTTTGTGTAAAACATTGACTTTTCTAATCAATTGTGAAAGTAAATCCCTGGGATTTGCTTGGATTATGTGTGAAATGCAATCGGGAGCACTTAAATTTATCAGTAAATAAACAAACACATAAATCAAAATCTAGAGGGAGAGAAAGCAGAGTCCTCAGTCTCCTGGCTATTATCCATGTTTATTATTTAACTTTAAAATGACAAATCAATGGCAAAATGGAATTAAGTAGCTGTGTTAGCCCAGAAGTCATTTTATCAGTGTATGAGATGCACATGTTTTATATTATACAGGACACAGCATGTTTACTAAGCAAATGAGGGCTGGAAGTTACTGCAAGTCTGCAGGGAGTTGTGTTGCCACATGAGAGATGAGACCTTGGGGACAGGTTTCTGACAGGCTAAACACAGGCAACAGTATGAAATTGATATATTCTGTTTCTTGAGAAAAAGGAATTAAATCAGTGTTGTGATTTGCAGATAGACTTGGGCAAAGAGGAGGAAAGTACTTCTGTAGAGGTCATGGGTGAGATAGTCTTAGCTAATATGATGTCAACCATGACCGTGCTGCTAGTGTAGATGAGATTAAATTTAGGACTGACCTTGACCAGCTAACACGTGTTAAAGGTGTTAACCTCTGTCTCTTATGGTTGAAATAGGTTAAACAACATATTAACCACAACCTCTGTTCCTGAACTAGAGAAGGCTTAAGAGTGAAATTAATCACTGTGCAGACCACAGAGAGCTAGCACAAGACCTACTACTAATCCGATCATTCCACTGGTATCTTTTGCAGAGAAAAGTCAAAGTTAGCATGAGTAAGGGGGACCTCAAATTAATATGTGCTATGAAAATTCTGTAGGCTGAAATTCATTTGCATCAACTGTTTATAGTCTGTAGTTAGCCAAACCCACTACATTTTTGCTTGCTTGAAACCCAGCCCAGGTTTGCTTGAAATTCAGCCCTACCTTGCCTAGGTTTGGGCATTATTTTGATGTAACTTGAATCCTGAGTCTTTTTGGGACTTTTTCAGGGAGAAAAATGAACCATATCCCAGCACCCTAGAGCTCTGTGAAAATGGTCATGAGAGTATGGATACCACCAATAATCTTACTGTTGGCCCTTCTTTCTGTGCCAGGCTGAACCAAAATCATGGACCCAAATGTCTTTGGAGACCCTTGGCACCCAACTTCAGAGCAACTCTGTCTCATCATTAGTTTTGTCACAAAAGTCGGGACACAGAGTGAAATATTCCAGAATAGATCCCTCTGGGGAAGATGATGATCCCTTACCAGGTTAAGCTGCACATTGTAATCATCAGTGTTGTGGAGAGAGGGAGAAAGGCAGTGAAAAGTAAATGGCATGAAATCCTGGGCCCTATTGACAAAACTCCCATTGACTTCAATGGGGCCCAGATTTTGCCCATAGAATGGGTGCAATCCTCCGCATTGCAGTGGATGAGAGAATCTTTGAATCAACACCCAAAACTTTGGGGACCTCATTCCACTCCTTCTCTATTTTTAAACAACACCTGTGCAGGTTGACAAGAGTGTAGGGAATGGAACATTCAAAAAGGAAGACAATGTAATTTAGAACAGTGAAGGGCAAAATTGTTTTAGATAAAGCAGGAAAGGAACGGACCACAATTAATTCTTTCCCCTAAATCTGGGAAGAAATCTCAGAAGTACAAACCTCATCAAAACCCACATCATGGGATTTATCACCATTATAGAGCTCTATCCACTTCTTATTGGCTTAGGCTCTAGAGAATAGTTTTATATAAGGAAAAGGAAAAACTGTAGAGTAATTCAGCACTGCCTACAAAAATCAACATACAGACAGAGGCTTTCAACAACTAGAGGCCAACAAATCACAAGACATGTTGCCGTTTCTTCTTTTGTTATTAGCCATAGTATTTTGTATGCTAGTAGTACCTAGTAGAGCTTCAGCTAAAACTGCAGCCTCATTGTGCTATGTGACATACATGTACTGGGACATATTCAGAAGCAGTTCTTGTCCTAATCTAAATAGCCAAGACAGTCAAAGGAGTATTATTACCGCCTTGTATCTGTTGGGGGAAATGAATCAGAGAGAATAAGTGACTTCCCCAAGGTCACACAGGGAGTCTGTGAGCAGGGAATTGAATCTATATCTGCCAGCGTACAATCCAGTACCCTAATCGCAAGATTATCCTTTCTCTTTTGGAATCTGAATTATGCCACAGGCCTGTAAGCTGTCCCTCTTAGGGCCTTGATCTAGTCAGAGCTCATGAGTTAAGAAGTGGTGGGCCTGACCAGTAGTTGGAGATGAGGAAATAAGTTAGGCTACTTCAGGGATGGGTCCCTGAATCCCATTTGAATCAGTATTGAATCAACATTCCAATTTGGTATTAGAGGACACTATACTCTTGAAGATGCCATCTTTGGATGAGATGTCAAACTGATCAAATAAAAATCCTTTCATGACAAGTGTTAGTCAATTTCCAATCTGTATAATTACAAATGTCCAAAAATTGTGTGTTAGCGCCCCCCCCCAATAGACAGTTGCTTAAAAATCATGAGTTTTTTGTAATGAATTTGGGGTTCTTTTTCTTTGCCTTCTGTTTTTGAACCTGGGTCACACTTTCAAACTTTTCTCTGCAACCATGTGGGTTAAAAACTCACTTAAAAAAAAAAAAAAAGCCGAGATGCTCATGTAGTCACTTGGCTAAGCAGCGTGGGCTTTAAGGGAAACACTAATTATGTGATTTATTATGCGTGTATCCCAGCATTGGAAATCTAAGCCTTTTAAGTGTAGCCATCCTACGGCAATTGTACGTCCTCCGGATTTATCTTCTTGTACCATGGTGAAATAGTAGCCATCAGTCCTGCAGGTGCTGTCGACTGAGTCCTCTAATTATCATGAGATTTGTGATAAAAGGGCAAGATCTGGAAACAATGAATGCATCTCCCCTGCAGTTTTCTTCAGATTCAGTGTTCTTTTTTAACCTTCTGTCTTAAACAGTTTCTGTGCAGGGAATGGCATTTCACTGAGAAGTAATGCTGTTTGAGGCAATGTGGCATAGTGGGTAGAGCATTGGGCAGGCATTCAATTCCTGGCTCTGCCACTGGTATGCTGGGTGACACCGGGCAAGTCACTTTGCCGTGTTGTGCCTCAGTTTCCCCCTCTGTAAAATGGGGATGATACTTTGCCTCTCGTTGAGATCTATGGATGAAAAGCCCTATATAAACACTAGGTATTATGATTATTATTTGTAAAGCACTTTGGGGTCCTTGACATGAAAGCTGTGATCTCACTATGTACAGCATTACCACAGCTATAGCCATTAGGAAGAGAGGCTTGTGGCCTCTGAAACTTCAGCTGCCAAAAATCCTTTTTGCTTCTAATCCTCCTTTGTTTTGAATGATTAAATAAGGGATACTTGGAATATATCAATACCTAGGCAAACATATCCCTGATCAAACCACTGATCTGCCAATCTGGCATCACGCTTTTGGCAGCTGAAGTGATGTCAGATTGGCAGATCAGTGGTTTGATCAGGGATATGTTTGCCTAGGTATTGATATATTCCAAGTATCCCTTATTTAATCATTCAAAACAAAGGAGGATTAGAAGCAAAAAGGATTTGCCTCCTCACTCTAATTTCTGGTAGTTTTTGGTTCTCACTTCAGTGCATCAGTATCCTTGCAACCAGTCTCCTTGTTAACATGTGTGTGCGGTTGATCCTGCTGCTATACAAACACTTGGTTTTAAACTCATAGTATACTGAAGTCCATTTCATACAGTGTCGTGTACAACCCATTCATTAATCATCTCTGCCAAAAAGCCCGTTTAATTACATTATGTTCAGAATCCATAAAATATAATTAAAATATGTAAATCTATTATATGATTGAATGAGTACACTGAGACCTGAACGTTTAAATTAGATATAAAAGTGACATGGGCCTACCGCTATTGATTACTTATATTAATAAATCATCTCTGAATTGGACAGAGGCTTTTTCCCCCTATCAGATGACAATACCTTTATTATTTCATTCATCAATTGTAAAATGTATGCAGTGTTTTAAAACTGTTATGAAGTGGTAATTAATAACTATACAATTTTCCTACAATCTTTTATCCACTCTTTTAGTGTGAGATCTTAAATTCCATTTCTTTTGTTCCTGGTTTCAGTTACTGCAGACGGCTAGCACATTCCGCTCATTTGAGGCATTCAAATCACGAGTCACCTTTGAAAATTTAGGGCATAGAATTAGTACGTTTTTCAGGTCGAAACAAGGCAAATCCGTGAGTTGCGATACCATCGTGGTGGATTTACAACGTTGTCGCAAGATGCTGTGTGGACCCTGAAAGGGATCTCATGACTGAAGGTCACCTTGGGGACAAAGTCAGAAATGTAGGGGGAGAGAAGGCAGCACACAAATTAGAAGGAAAGATTTCTTTATCTCCAGTGCTAAAATGTGTTTTAGACTGCTGTGTGGTGTTAAACAACTGTTGTGATCCAGTCTGGAGCTGCCCAGAAAATAGTTTTGTTTTGAATTTTGTTCTAGTCTTTTCACCCCTTTTTAGAAGCTTCAAAATGAAATGTGTTTCCCTACCTGTTTTTTTCTTTTCTATTGAACAAACATTGGTTCTGTTTCGTAACATGCATTTCTAATGTCATCTGAAAGTTCAAGTTAATTTTCTCCGTCTGTGCTCTTTTATCCCTTGCTCCCAGCACAGCTCCGGGAATTCTGTTGGGCTAAGCTAATGACTACTTCAGAGCCAGAAGAGGGAGCCCAACTGCACTAGTATACTTTGACTGTGAAAAGGTCTCCTGTTAGCCATTGTTTTTATCTGTTCTGCTTTCGCAGTGAGAATGGAGGTCTTTAAAGCGATAGCGACATTAAAATCCAAAGGGCATTTCACATCAGATTATAACTATTTGAAATGAGATCAGCTATTGGGCTGGCAGTAAAAAGAGACGGCCCTTTATCACAACTACCTGGTATTATTTTCAATGTTCTTGATTTTACAAGATCACAGGCATCATGCTCATTTAATACTTGCTGAACCGCCTCACCTCACCCCTTGCCACCCCACCCCCAGCATTTCCTTCCTTTAGGATAGATATGCACCTCATCTCCCCTCAGGAGGCTTACCAGATAGCAACTGTGAAAAAACAGGACAAGGGGTGGGGGGTAATAAGAAAAAGACCCCCAAAACAGGACAGTCCCTTTAAAAATGGGACATCTGGTCACCCTACCTCTCAGTTACATGGAAAGATTCAGCAGATACATTCCAAGATAGCTGAGAGTAAGTCTCAATAGATGAGAATTCATGGACAGCAAAGCACCAATTTCCTGTCACTTATGTGTCATTCATGTCTAGCAGGCATCTCTCATTTCAACTATATGAAATCAGCAATATGTGCAGAAGGGACAGCAGAAGACAGGCCCACTACATACACGATACTATCACTGGATACTTTAATATCAGCTAATTCACAGGCTATGTCAAAGCCATATATAATCCATGGAAACACAGAAATCCATGGGAAAAAAGAAAAATTTGGACATGTGGTTAATGCTCTGGCCTGGGACTCAGAAATACTGTTGCTGGCTTTGCTACAGACTTGCTTGTGTGACCTTGGACAAGTTAAAATGGGGTAATAATACTTCCTTTCCTCCATCTTGTTTTAGATGGAAAGCTCTTCAGACTGCTTCCATCCCTGACTATGTGCATGCACTGTCCCTACCAAAACAGGGTCCCGATCTCAGCTGGGTCCTCTAGGCATAACTCTAATGCAAATAATAATTCTTTTAAAAAAAAATTTCAGGGAGCACATTGCACCTCAAAGTGAACTCACATAGGTGTCCCAAAATCCTGTGACAGCTTAAACACCAAAAATGAGAAGCACCTTATCAAGAATAGATAGAGAAGCCTTTAATCTTGTGAACCTATTCAGCTGCACCAAAGGGTCCAGTGCAAAGGATACCTGGGTGTGTTTTGGATCTTGAGGGAAGGAGTTGTCTAGATCCCATCAACGTTAAGGTCAAGATCCTGCAAAGACTTACTCCGAGTCTTGAGTCACTGTGAGTAAATTCATTTGACTTCTATAGGACTATGCACAGTGCATGAAGCGAAGCATGTGAGTGAGTCCCTGCAGGATCAGGGCCTGGAGCACTAATGCAGTAGAGATAGTCCTGCCTGTCAGAACCACTGCGAGTCATAACGGCTCCCCAAAGTCCCTGCCACAAATCCTTCCACAATGTGACAGTGATACCAAAATAATCAGCCCTTTCGCCCACATTAAATCCCACTGCCCGCTAGACATTTGAGATCTGCACTTAAGAGTACGTCTCCTTGTGGTTTTACACACAAAAGAGCCGCATGATTAAAAATAGGCATATAAGTGGGCTCATATGAAACATGCATGCAGGGCTACAAGGAGGCAGTTATGCACATAAAATGTGCAGTTGCACCTGCATAATGGGTAACTTAATATATGGAGATATACCTAGCTCATAGAACTGGAAGGGACCCCGAAAGGTCATCGAGTCCAGCTCCCTACCTTCACTAGCAGGACCAAGTACTGATTGTGCCCCAGATCCCTAAGTGGCCCCCTCAAGGATTAAACTCACAACCCTGGGTTTAGCAGGCCAATGCTCAAACCACTGAGCTATCCCTCCATAGCCGTATGGGTTTCCATTTGGAATTACTTGCCTATGCCAACATGTGCATATCTGGTACATGCAACTTTTCATACCTCTGTCTGAAAACGTGGCCCAAAGCACCGTGCTGCTGTTTAGCAGAGATTTAAGCTTCTGATTATAAAACTGCTTTAATTAGTAACTTGCAGTAAGTGTACTCGACAAATTCATGGCCCGTCGGGATATTACTATACTTTATTGTTTCTTCTTCTCTTTGTGGAACTTCTGTAAATCTTTTCTTTGATAGCAGCCAGGGTTTCAAAGCTGCCCATGTTGGAGCCATAAGAGACTAGTAATGATCTAATTAATGAAAGATATTTTCTCTACATTGCTGTATTTTATCTCTTCCCCAAAGATTTGTTGGTGCAAACTATCCTCAGGCACCACAGTTTCTTCCTCTTCTTTTATCCCATGTTGTACTCACTTGAGTGTGTAAATCTTGAAAAATCTTCCCAAGCGTTACTTGGGTTTAGAAAGTAGCTTTCTTATTCCCAGCAGGTTTCCTTCCAGCTAAGATTTGTTTCCCTAGCTCAAGCCACTAAGCCATTTTTAACTCTCCCTAAAAGACTCTGTGTAAACGGAAGGGTAGGACATGCTTATTATCCTCCAGTGGGTATTCGCTGCCCCTCTCCTCCAACTTTTTCAATTTCACTTTCACTTTATTAATTAATGAGCTCCTTTAATTATTTATAGAAGTCTTAAAATGCATCATTGTTGCATGCTGCAGTCTCTTCATTGTGTCACATCGCACTGTTTTGCCATGGCATGGACAGCAATGCCTCACTGATGGCATAGAGAGGTTCATCATCCTTAATTGGGTGTGCAATGCCATCTAATTAGGCTATGAGGTGCAAGGCTGACAGACTGGAATGTGGGAGTTTTTAGATCAGTGATAGTCAGTTCATGGTTCTCCAGGGCCCAAACAGTACTTTGCCATGGGGTCTGTCAATCTGACTTCTGGCTTCTCCTAATCCCCTGAAGTGTCACTCACAGAGCTAATCCCCAGCGGGCTGCATAAGAGCCACTGAATCTCCCCCTGCAGTGAAGACTTGAACACTTACAAGGAGGAGTTCATCCATTCACCTTCCTGCCGCTCCCTCACACTCAGCCCTGTCAAGCCAACTCCTCTCCCTCTCAATTCAGGACCCAAGCCGCTTCAGCTCTCTCCAACCCATTCTCCCTCCTCAGAAAACCCCTCCCACACTTCCGTGCTCTGACCTAACCCACAGACTGTGGGACCCCTTCCTATTCATTGAAATTCTCCCTGCCAGGCTCTAAAAATCACCTCCTGTGCTCACCTGACCCCTGCCATGTTGAAAACCCTTCCCAGGGTCAGACACTGTCCTCAGCACAGGCTTAACAACCCCTTCCAGACTCATACTAACTTTCTACCACTCCCATCTGCCCATCCTGCCCACGCCCAGAACCCTTCCACTCCATCAGTACACCATCTTTCCCCTCTTCTACTTTACCTCCTTACAGATTCAGAATCCTTCCCTGTCAGCCCCCTGGCTCAGAGCTCCTGAATTAGCCCTGCAAAGATCTGAAACCAGCAGACTAAACCCAGTCCCTCAACTGCCCCCACCTGCAGAGACTCCTGGTGGGGTTAGAGGAGACAACCCCAGTGTCCCAGTGTCAGTAAGAGGCAAAAGAATCCACAGTAAAGTCGCTCCATAAATACTCCACAATGTCTGTAGTGTGGTTGACACCAGCCTCTACTAACCAAACACTCTGGCAGTCAGGGGGAGAGCTAAAGTAATGAAGGGTATGTCTACGCTGAAATTAGACACCTACGGCTGCCCATGCCAGCTGACTTGGGCTCGCATGGGTTGGGTTAAGGGTCTGTTTAATTGTGGTGTAGATGTTCGGGATCGGGCTGGAGCCCAGGCGAGGGGGGAGGGGTCCCAGAGCTTGGGCTGCAGCCAGAGCCCGAATGTTTACACCGCAATTAAACAGACCTTAGCCCCAGTCCTGCAAGCCCAAGTCAGCAGACATGGGTCAGCCGTAGGTGTCTAATTACAGTGTAGACATACCCAAAGAGACCAGGCAAGAAAGCACTAAGAGCTTATAGAAGAAGGGGCATAGCACAAGAGGTATAGGGGCTGGCAGAGAGGAGAGACAGTAAGGGTGAGGGAGAAAGGAAACAGAAGAAGAGAGGAAAGGCATGGAGATGGCAGAGAATCCAACTGGCGAGTGAGTTGTGTGACTTCACAGCGCTTCCTGACCTTGAGATGCCGACTCTGTAAATCATGCCAAGTAATTAAAAACATAATTTAGAACCAAACTAGCACATCAGAGGATTGAATATACACTACTGATGAGACTCTGGTTTTGCCACCCCTATGCAGTTGAGCTCTAGTGGAGTGAAACCACCTACTGAGGGCAAAAATTCAAATACAGTTAGTGGCCTGTTGCCAGCCATTTAAATACAGTGGAGCTGATCTAGCCCAGAGAGCTGTCTGCAGATGCTCTGGCGTCTCTTGCTGTACTTTGAATGGCCTCTTTTGACACTGCAAGCAAAACCACAAGTTCTCCTACAGTATAAATATTTCCTTGCTGCTTTATATAAAAAACAGATGTGTCTCGTTTGCTTGTGACCCCAAACACTGAGGCTAACAGCAGCCGAGAATATGATGGTGAGTTGAAGCATTTTGAAATAATTTTAAAAAGAAGCTGCGAGGCCAGGCAGATTATTTCTTCCTCTTTATTTGTTGGGGGGGGGGGGGGAAAGGGGGTTAAAAAAATTAGTGGTGGTAACAAGTGCAAAACTGACGGCTTTGGAGAATGGAGTCCTGTATTCTTCCATAGATCAAATACCTTATGGGAACTAGCTACATCAATGTGCTGTAATCCTGACTTCTGTTATTCCTTTTATTTATGCTATGGTTGCATTTAGAGGCCCCCACTGAGATTGGGGCCCCATTGTATTAGGTGTTGTACAAACACAGAGTGAGCGGTAGTCCCTGTCCTAAAGAGTTTCCAATCTCAGTAAACGAGGCAGACAAAGAGTAGGAGAAAGGGAATATTATTCCCATTTTACAGATGGGGAACTGAGTCACAAAGATTGAGTTATTGACCTGAAGTCACCCATGAAATCTGAGAGAGAGCTATAAACTAAACTCACATCTCCAGGAGATCCAGTCCAGTGCCCTAACCACAAGACCATCCTTTCAGCCCGGGCAATGGAAGCAAGCAACTGAGCAATTAAATAATTTGGCTTTTAGATATCACATCTGGAGTCTAAGGTTTTAGTTGACAGTGCAACTGAGTGCTTATTTAATCAGAACCAACTTGAAATGGAGAGAAGTGGATCAGGGAACTTCACTGGACAGTTATTAGTTACATCACTGTATGCATTGCTGGGAGCTGCTCACGTACCACAGACGCGGGCACAATGTAAGAACCTAAATAGAGGTGAGCAGAACCCTATTGATGGGACATAGTCACAATAAGAGCAGGTCACAGAATACAGTCTCTCTCTTGGGTTTTCTGGGCTCAGTCTAAGAACGTAAGCAAACTAGGGAAATATGGTCTAGGTGAAATTACTATAAGATGGATGCACAACAGGTTGAAAGACTAGTCAAAGAGTAGTTATCAATGGTTCGCTGTCAAAGTGGGAGGACACATCTATTGGGATCCCACCAGAATAAGTTGTGGCTCTGGGTACTAGTCAATATTTTCATTAATGACTTGGATAATCATAGAAGATTAGGGTTGGAAGAGACCTCAGGAGGTCATCTAGTAACAGGTGTAATTTTAAGTAGTTAAGGAGGTAGCAGACCGAACAAGGCAGATCACTAAGAAAATAAAACAGAGCATGCAAACTAAGCTTAATACACTAAAGAAACTGGTTACATGCAAGTTTTCACCCTAAATGTGGTTCTAATAATCTTCTTCAGAGGCTAGATACCCTTCCAGCCTGGGTTCAGTTCTTTCCCCCAGTTCAGTCTTAGTTGTTTCCAGCAATCATCTTGGGTGGGGTAGCAGGGGAGAACTGAGGATCTGAATTACCTCACTCCCCACCCTTAAATAGGATTTGCACAAGGCAGGAGTCCTTGGTCCCCCCGAACCCCCAGCTTCTCATGGAAAAGTACTAAATTCAATATGGGTTTCAGTATCAGATGACATGGTTTACATGCCTCTGTACTAGGGCCCTTGTAGCCATTCTTCACAGGCTGACCCACAGGTTCACAGGAAGATTAAGCTCTTTTCCAGTCCAGGGTCCTTGTTGATGGGCCATCCGCCCTGTCTGGCTTTTCCATTGTGGTACCTGAAGTACTGGCAGTGGGCGTCACCCAAATTAGCATAGTTGAAATACAGAGACATAGTCAGTATTCTTAATTTCAGATACAGAAATGATACAAGCATACAAATAGGATAATTGCATTCAGTAAATCATAACCTTTCCAATGATCTCACAAAGTACATCTCAGTTATGTCATATTCATATCATAAGCATATTTTCATAAAGAATATGGAATGACATGTCACACACACCACTGGAGGTTTTTACCAACAGGTTGGGCAAACAGCTGTCAGGGATAGTCTAGGTTTCCTTGGTCCTGCCTCAGCACTGGCTGCACTTGACTTTTCAAGATCCTTTCCAGGCCTACATTTCTATGAATCTATACTTTGGCACAAAGTCCTTCTGAATTTTCTTTCACGTTTTGGCACAGGCACGAGGCTCGGTGAACATGAATGAGCCATGCCAGGGAGGCGATTCTCACCTTCTTAGCTGTCAGCAAGTCTCTTGCCACCAGCTGTTTTCTCATTGTTATGCACAGCTGCCATTATGTGATGCTGCAACATAACTTGTTTCTGATGCTCCCTACCCCTGCTGACAGTTAATAGCCTGAGCACAAAAGAAATCACACAACAAAAAACCCAAACAGGTAATTAATTTTTAATTTGAGTCATTTAAAAATCTGTTGCATCTTCTTTCAAAATTAATTATAAAATGTATAGTTTCCTTGGGAAAAGATGTAACACTTCCTGTTTTTTGTAGCAAAGACTGGGCTTGCTAATCAAAGCGGTACCATGCTGCATGAAACCTGTTACAGCCCATCTGGACTCATTACTTTTGTCTTAATTGTTTTCTTTTTTCACAAGCGCTTTTTGTACTTTATTTATAAAACAGAAACCTGACTCTTCATTATCACTGCCCACTTTCACAATATTAAATCATGTTAACAGCAACCCTGCTTACATGGTTTAACATTGTGCATGTAAAGTAATGATTTACATTCATTTACATGCAAGCCATTGCTCAGTTTAGAAGAGTTTTAAATAAACCAATAACTAAAGCTTTTCCAATTGTGCACAAATATACAAATCAATTAGACCCCAGCTATGACCAAAAAAGGTAACATTTGAAACTTATCATGACTAGAGTCCAGACTGAGAACTAGAGCCTTAGCTTGAGAGTGAGCACTTCCTAGTGAGCATGCATAGTAAAACATGTCCTGAATGCCCATGGAGAATAGAACCACAAGTTAACAAGAAATTCAAAAGTTCTAGGTGTTTCATCTTGAACTCCTACCCGCTCCTCCTCAATCTCCACGGAACCCACTTATCTGTGGGTTCTCCAGAAGAGGGATTGGGGGGTAAGAGTGGGAGGGACAACGCCACAGAGTTATACCCTCCCACCTTGGAGATTAACTGTATTCCAATTCCCTTTGCTCACATAATCAGAGACACAATCTGTGTCTGATTTTTTTTCGTATTGTAAAGAAAACATCCTGACAACCATTAAAATAATGGATAAGAATAATATGCACAACTGGGAGCTCCGTTTCCAAGTCCATGAGAATGATCAGACACACAGCAGGGTTGCTAGCATACCACTGCGCCTGATAACCTGCAGCAAAAGCCTTAATGTCTGATACAGATGGGTGAGATCATTAGGGATGCATCACAAGCTTTTGTAAGTACGGAACTGCTGTTGTGGCCAAGCCTGGAGTCTGAGTGCCATGAGACTTGTAAATCTGTCATTGCATATGCCTCACCCTCTCCCTCTGACTCCAACGTTCTCCTGTTTGTGGTGTGAAAGGTGAGCTAGACTTCCTTGATGAAAAGGGCAGGATGAAGGGTGCTTGGGAAGACATCTCCTCTCCTGATGTCTGGAATGTGAATATAGCTCGAGAGCAAAGGGTAAGCATAAAGACAAGAGGGTCAGATTATTGTCAGCAGCAAGAGTTTGTCTTGTGTTTTCTGTCCTGACTTGATGCATTTAACTAACCTTATAGTAGTTTGGATCTTGGTGGGTTTGTGCGTGTTAGGTCTCTATAGCGTGGTGATGACTCACGGGCACGGCACCTCCTGCTGGTCAACTTGGGAATTAGCTTGCCAGCCTCCAGAGCGCCCTCTGCAGGCCGGTGGCTCGCCTGCTGCTGGCCCCATGTCCCTCCTGGACCCCAGTGCCCGTTTCCCTGGGGGCTGCCCCCTGGCAGTACCCCCACAGTCTCTGGGTCTTCTCTCCCAGGGGAACCTCCAACCCCCTATCCCCACCTCGCCTCAGCATATGGCTACTGCCAGTCACCGTCTAGTCCCCGCTCACTGGGGCGGACTGCAGTGTACACGCCATTCATCACTGGCAAAGGGGGGTTTGGACCTGCTGCCTTTGCCTACCCCAGGCTACCCCTCTGTAGCCCCAGTACCTGTTCTGGTTTTTATCAAGGCCTGCAGCCTGGGGGTTCTCCAGGCTGGAGCTCCCCAGCTCCTCTAGCCTTTCCCCAGCCTTGCCCCACTCTAGGTACCTTTGTCAGCTCCCAGGCAGCCAGGCCCTTCTCCCTCAAGCGCTAGAGGAGAGTCCTTCCAGCTCCTTGCTTCACTGGCCTTTATAGGGCCAGCCACGGTCTGATGGGGGCATGGTCGCAGCTGTGGCTGGTTCCCCAATCAGCCGAGGCTTGCTGCTTTCCCCAGCAGCAGCCCTCTCACAACCTCAGCCCTCTCCTAGGACTGTTTTCAAGCCCTTCAGGGCAAGAGCAGGTGACCACCCCGCTACAGTCTCACTTACTCAGAACTCCTTTAACTAAGCCAGTAAGATTCGGTCATGTGCTACATATGCATAGATTTCAGTGATCCTGCCTGCACTGCAAGACTTTTCACAAAGTGCTACCTAAAGGCCAGTAAAGTCCCAGGTACTCTGCACCGATCAACATTTGGCCCTCAGGCATCAAAGTCCTGGCCCAATATGCACTGTATTCAGTATAAAATGTGCAATGGATTCTCTGGTTGTTCCAGAGTCCTGCTCAGGACTCTGGAGTTGGAAATAGTATGCCAGAACTCAGATTTCCCAGTCATCCTGTGCAGTCACCACAACACCATCCTTCCCTTGAGGAATCTAGAGAGGATCACCCCCCTTGTATAACTTTGCAGTTTGTGCGTGAAAGACGACTCATGGGATGATTGTATAAAAGGAGCTACAAACTGAATTGTAATTTATTTCAGCAGGGTGCAGCTATATTACAAATAGAAGCAGGTTCAATTCCCAATCCTAGCAAAGTTCCTCAAAGTAGAGCTGGTAGGGAATTTTTCAATGAAATATGCCAATTAGTCAAAACCGAAACTTTCAGGGACACGTGTTGGTTTTGATGAAACTTTCATTAGGAATGGAATGTCTGACTCTGTAGCCTTGTAGTTATAGCACATCAGTGAGATGTGAGAGACCCAGGTACAAACAGCTGCTCTGAATCAGCGAATGCTCTGACTACCCGGCTATTTGTTATTCTGGGGTGAGTCGCTCTTGTGTCCCACAAAGAGTTTGAAAGGTCTTGTTATGATGTGGAATGAAAATATTTCAAATCAAAACCTCAACATTTTTGAAGATACGGAATTCTTGTTTTCTAGCAAGCCTACTTCAAACCTTGAGCTGCCAGCATCTATGGTAGGGAGCGAAAGGAGAGTCACATGAACAAAAATAAAAACAACCCCCCCCAAAAAAGATTGTGACTTCATTTCAGTGTAAACATGTTCCATGTAGCTCTAGCCATCACCCAAACCCTGATGTCAAGCTGGAAAAAAACGCGAGGTTCACTGAACCAAGGGAGAAAGGGGGAAAAAAAAGTTCAGAAATATTAAAGAGAAAAATATTGGTATATTTTTCCAATGTTGGTTATTACTTAAAAATCAAGTAAGTATGAAATACACTTTCCACACAGATTCAGCATAAATAACACTTCTTTGCATTTCATCAGCCTTATTTTCCCCATGGCTTCACTGTCGTGTCTCATTTACACACTACAGGGGTGATCGACTTCAGAAAGGAGTTAGATGAATGGTGTCAAAATGTAAGTGGATTAAAAAAAACAACTCCTGAATCTCAAATTAAATCCAAAAATTTTCCAAACTCTGTAAGGTGCCTCAGCTCTAGGGATATTTCTTCTGTCTTTATTTTATTTTATTTTTTTTAAACTAAACCTTTTTCTGTATTGATAATGTTAACATTTCATAATGTACCATTTTTCATTTTCAGGCATTCATCAGTGATCATTGTTAACCATCTGTGAATTCAGACAAAGCACTCACTGATCCAAGGTGAAACCAGGGTCTCCTCCGCATCAAAGAACACATTCAATATGGTAATAACTTTTTAATTACTTTTTCATTAAAAATATGTTTTACAAAGTAAAATAATTACAGCTGTATCTCCTAGGAGGGTGAGATTGCAAATAATAATAATAATAATAATAAGGATGATGCTGCAGAGTTTACATAGGAATAATAAAACCTTACAGAATCAAACAGGAAGGACAGGCTCAGGGGCAGTAGGTATAATAGGCTACGCCTTTCCTGGAGCACTACCACCAAAAGGGCACCTAGGCTGTAGCCCCACCCATGCTCCGCCCCGAGGCCTCACTCCCATCTCCTGCTCTTCCCCCAGGGCCCTGCCCTCACTCTCTCTTCTCATCCACGTTCTGCCTCTTCCTCCCACCCCCACCTCTCGTTTCTCTACCACTTTCCTCCACCTGCGTCTTGCGCTTCTCTGCTGTTTCCCCCGCAGTCCCCCCTGCCCACTCTTCGTGCCTCTTTGCCCCCTGAGAGGCATATAGACACGAGCAATGGGGGGGGACCCCCCTCGGTGAGGGGGCAGAGAGAGGCGCGAGATGCATGTGGGTGGCCCCCTTAGGGGAGGTGGCGAAGAGGTGCTAGCAGCAGGCTGGGGGGCCTCAGGGGAGGTGGCTGAGCGGGAGTTGGGCCTGGGTGGAGTGTGGGTGGAGCATGGGTGGGGCCTCTGGGAGAGGGGGCGGAGCAGGGCCATGGCACTCAGGCCCAACCTCCCCAAAGTCATTTGCTGCCCATGACTAGGCTTGTAACTAAGACATGGGGCTGGGAATCAGGAGATGTGCGTTCAGCTTCCTATTCGATGGACATGTTGATTTCTCCGTGCCTCAGTTCCCCTTCTGCAAAATGGGGAGAAGGGTACTTCTTTTCACCCATGCTTTGTCTGGCTTGTGCATTTAAATTGTAAGCCCTGATTTTAGTTGGGGCATACACTGGAATACAAATAAATGAAATCATACTATTAGACAAGTGATAAAAAAACTAACAACAGGATAGATGAGATCAGTTCATATCCTTTCAATACAGTCCCTGTAGCTAAGCGAAGAGTCATTTTGGGAAATGTGAAGTAATATTCAATGGCTAAATAACTGAGACCTTATTTGTTTTATAGTCAATGATCTATCATAAAGGAATTCATTCAAGACATCACAATAATATAGTGGAGCTAATTCACATATGGTTCAATAAAAGGTCACTATACTAGATCATCCAGATGAGATTTATTTGCCCCGATATTTATGAATTTTTCTCTCATATCTATTTATTCTCTAGAAGAATATTGCACTATGGGTCAATACTGGGTGCTGTTAGAGAGTCCTAGGAGCAGGGAAAGAATTAATTTGGCTGCTGCTAGCAGCTTTTTATACAGTGTCCCTTCCCAGCCAAAAAGGATGAGAATCTCCTCTCAAATTCCCATTGCCCCTAGTTTTACAACTGGATCGACTGAGGAAGAAGACTGGCTAGTGGTGAGATTTGCCCAAGATCATGAAGTTAAATGGCTGAGCATGAATTTTCAAACAAGGATGTTCCTTAATTGACAGTCCTACTTTAAACAATTGGGGCCAGATTCACCAACAACAAGTTCAGCGCCTATTTAGGCACCTAAGAACGGGCCAGATATTACAAAGTACTCAATGCCCAGCAGCTGCAATTCAGTACAATGCAGGAGGGATGGGAATGATCCCTTGTTCTCAATAGGAGCTGCGGAGGGTTTGAACATTTTGGAAAATCTGGCTCTTAGCTTGTCTACATGGCAAGTCACTGCACGGCAAGCCAGGGTGAGAATCCCCAGTGCACCAACTTGCCGCATAGTAATGTCCTGTGTGGACACTGCTACAGCTCACTGAAAGTCCTGGAGTGCAGCCTGAAAGTACAGTACACCAAGCCACACGCTGGGAATTTCACTGTGCTTTAGTAGTGTCCAGACAGACATTACTGCTTGGCAAGCTAATGCACTGTAGATTTACACCATGGCTTGCCACACAGTAACTTGTCATGTGGAGAAGCCCTTATTTAGGCAGCTAAATGGGAACTGAGCTCTTTAGAAAATCTGACTTTGAGGGCCTAAATTTCATAATTGTTCAGTATCCAAAGCTTTGAATCCAATGGGAGCCGGAGATTGTCAGCAACGCTGAAAATCAGCCCCTTAAGATTTGAAATAACCCTTTTAAAACACTCTCTGTAGGGCTGTCTGGGTCTGTAGAAACAAGAAAATGTTTAATTTAGGGACTAGCTAAAGAAAAATGTAGTGGCTGATTAATCATGATGCCAGTTCTGCTGTTATGGGATTGATAGTCGGTATTGTACATAGGTTATTGCTCTTGGAGCTGCATTAGTTTGTTGGTGTAAAAGTAAAGACATTTTATGCAAAGCGTGGTGTACCCATCATCTTGCTTCTGTCAGCATAATGATAAAAGTAAATAATATTTTAAGAACCCTGCTGGTAAGTAGCTTTCTATCACAGCGAAGCTGCCTTGTGTTAAATATACTCCAAGAACTGTAGTTGCAGGCCTGACTGTGGTTGCTTCTGAACTAAATGTGAGGGAGTCAGGAAAATAGCATCCGAATAACTTCTTTCTACACCTGTGCTGCTGAAAATAATTGTCACACTGCTGCTCTCATGAGGAGCTGGTTCTATGGCAGAAAAACAGGGGGAGTTATTAGACATGTTGGGAAGTGGTATCATAGCAGACAGCAACATTGGCTTCACTTTTTAGCACACACTCCATTGTGTGTGATAAAGGTGTGACACACGGCCGTTCTGCTAAGAGGGTAAACTTTATTTCTGGACCACCTGATGAGGGTCAGAGTTACATAGGATAATACTCTTGTCACTGAATGCAGGTCGATATCCACTGACTCCAAATGTTTCTATTACATGGTATTTCACAGGCATCTTTTTGATTACTATGGTGCTATTTACAAGGTTATTCTCTGCTGACACTGTTTCCTTCCCACTGCTTCAGGCAAAATTTTTGTTCTTAAAGACACTGAGGTCTAAGCCATTATGTTGACTTTTTGTGGGAATCTCTCTCAGCTGCCATTTGAAAGACACGTGCACTATTTGATAGCTGTGTAGTACATTTATGCCTTCCAACCTATCATTTTAAATCACTGAGGGACTGATTTTGCTCCTTTAATAGGATCATCACCTATATAGTACTTTTCACCTTTAGATCTCGAAGTGCTTTACAAAGGAGGTTAACATTAACCACCCCCATTTTACAGATGGGCTAACTGAGGCCCAAGCCAGTGACTTGACTGTCAAAGTTCATTCTACAGGCTAGTGGCAGAGCAGGGAAGAGAATCCACGTCTCCTGGGTTCCAGTCCAGTGCACTAACCAATAGGCCACATCATCTGCTAATGATAAATGATACTTGACTCTACAAGTCATCCTGGATGAACTTCTAGCATCTGTGTACGTAGAGCCTTTTTGGAGAGGAAAAACGTGTGAGGCCTCCTTTGATTGGCTCTGCAGTTAGGATCAGTCCCTAAAGTTTTGGAGGAGCTGAGGGAACCTTTGCTACTACATGAGTTAGATGTGTCTCTTTTCTAATAGATAAAATGTCAAGAGGAGCCATTAGATATGTTATTGGAGGGGATTTTTGGTGTTTCATTTCAGGTGTCTACATAACACCCTCAATTTCCATTGCAACTTTTGGATTCTGTTTGTTAATATTTAAATACATGTCCTTCTTAAACTATACCCTCAAGTACTTCAATTCTTTCCCTTGGCATGTCGTCTTCATTGCCATAGAGAGTATACTATGGTAAACCTTTATTGACAACTAAAGAGTATGAAGAAGCATTTATGAGCGGGTCGTCTTCACTTAGCCAAGTATACGGCCTGAAAAAACACCTTCTTTAAAAACAGATTCAGCACAGTGATTTATTTGAGAAATTCCTAGAGTGGAGAGGAAGCCACATAAAAGCCTTGAGGTTGTGGACCAACTCAAACATGTTGTCGTTAGCACATGGTAATGTATAAACCACAGAAAAATATACAGAGGAAAGGAAAATGCATTTTGATAGATAAGAAGTTAGTGAATGTTTATACCCAGGGAATTATACTGGTTTTCCCTCCTCCAAACACGTCAGTGATTGCAAAATGGCAAAGGAAGTGTCACATTTACTGTTGTGTTACTCAGGGTGGGGTGGGGTGGGGTGTGTGTGTATGTGTGGGGGGGGTGGAGATATGGAATTCTACACACTAGTGGCAACTTGTTCACAGACATGGAAACAAAACAGGTTGCGGGATGGATCCCTGTGGGACACAATCGTAGAACTATTCGTTTACTTATGTTTGCTGTGTTAAAATTAACACAGCAACCAGAAATAAATTGCTATTGGTTATACAGTTGTTATTATTATTATATTTATTATAATGCTTAATAACCCCAGTCATGGATCATGATCCCATTGTGTTAGGTGCTGTACACAGAACACAGAAGAAAATACTCCCCGCCCCCCAAAACATTTATAATCTAAAAACTGTGTTGCCCTGTTGTGGGGAATACATCCAACTAATTTGGAGCACTTTATTTTCTGCCACCTCAGAAGCCTTTTCCGAGGCTGATGAACATTGCCTCAGGGACAGAATCATTATCCAATGCCACTGACATGTCAGGGCACGAGACTCTGAGAAGTCAAGCTTGTGGGCATGATCCTCAGTTGGTGCAAATCAGCAAGTGGCATCTGAGCTATGCTACATTACACCAGCAGAGAATGGCCCTGAACGTTTAATTTAGAAGCCCAATTGATGAACACCAGATAATGTAAAAAAAAAAAAAATAAAAAAAAAATAAGTTTTAATCATGAAAAGCTGGTGAGAAATTAGTATATTCTCTGAACCAAATGGCTGTGCCCTGTAGTTAAAAATAAATGTCATCTGCCTTATATGGAGGTATCCCTTTTGACAATTTTCCAGAAGAGCACAGCAGTTCATTAACTGAGGCAGTATGGTCTAGACTGGGAGCCAGGAGTTCCAGTCGTGGGTCTGCCACTCACTTTCTGTAGAACCAGCATCAAGTCATGTAAAGTCTCTTTCCCCATCTGCAGCGTAGAGTTAATACCTAGCTCATGAGGGAGGTTGTGAAGGATTTGTTAGTCTGGGCCTTTTGTTACATTCATAGAGGGTTCAGGATGCCAACAGCTGAATTTAAGTGCTGTATAGTTTTAGCTGTCGTACTAAGACAAACACCTAAAGACCAGCAGTCACTATAATAATCTTTAGCAGCTTTCACATCCCTGGGCTCTCAAAGCTCTTTAACAGTTTAAAATGTGATGGGATTCTTTTGCTCACTGCTGAAATGCAGCCACTTCTAAGGTGGAACATGGCAGCTATTCATTGCTCTCAACACTACACAACATTTTTCACCCCTCCCGTTATGACTGGAATGAAGATTAATCCCCTCTGTTGAGACTAAATGGGGGGCAAATTAAAATGCTGCTAATTTTGGTGGGCTAGATTTAGTGCCACTTATTATTTGTTCTTTGTGGCAGTCCTATTGATGTACTTAAGCCTTTGGTGGAAGCAAAGGCTTGCATGCATAATGATAGAAAACGCACATGCTGATTTTATCAGTAGGACAAATAGTTCACCACTGGCCTAGATCTGTTGTCATTAATAGTGGCAAACTGATTTACTGAGAAAAAGAGAAAACATACTGAGAAATGCAAGTGAATGTAAAGTGAAGTGGCCGCTTTGTATTATTTTTTTTTTAACAAGGAACAAGTTTGAGTGAGAGTTAATGCTAACATTTGTGCAAATATCCTAGGTGATAGGCTGTAGAGATCACAATGTTAATAGCCAGACAGTGGCATCAGATAATGTCCCATGAAAAACAGCAGTTCCATGTGAATTCTTAAGGAAACACAGTGTGACAAAAAAAAAACTGTAGAGGGTAGAGAAAAAATTAACCTAATATCGTTTGAAATTAAAATAAATGCTCGGAAATTAGGCATGGCTGTCGATACTCTGAGAAAAATCTCTAACCAAATTAATGCATGATAAGAGTATTTGTTGTAGGTTTAGTGCATTTTACTAGGAAAGCATGCCCAAGAATTTTAAAAACTATTTATTAAGTCTGATGGAGTGGAAAACTTAACTGTACGATGGTAGAATAACTGAAAGTGAACCTCATCTTGCTTGCTAAATATTTCATTATCCAAGTTACTGCTCTTCCCAAAACATCCTCACCTCCAAATCTGACCTGAGAGAGAAAATCGTCCTCCGGTAGATGGTTTGATAAAGTTTAAAAACAGGTCAATAATTTAAATTGAAAAGCCAGTGATAACAAAAGATTGCCTGATATGAAGCATGCAATCACAGAAAAATCTGTTGATGAGGCGTGCCATTTGTCCTTTGCTAGGTCAGAGGCCAAATTTGCTGTTCTTCTTGCTGGAGAACTGCATAGCTCTTAGGTCCTGATTCAGCAAAGCACTTAAGCATGAGCTTATGTCCATTCCTGGTCAGCAAAGATATGCTCTAGTTCAAATGGGAATTAGTTCAAAAAGCCCTATGTCATGCTCCATTCAAGAGGTCAGATTAGATTATCACAATGGTCCCTTCTGGTTTTATAGTCTATGAAAGCATTTAAGGATGTGCTTAATTCCCATTGATGCCATGGGTCAATTGCTCTGGTGAACATGGATGGACTTAAGTACATATTGAGCGGGTAGATGAAACAGGGCCTTAATGTCCCCACTTTGGACCAACAAGACTCTAGGGTGTGGAATTCATTTCCATCCTCCCATAACCTTGTCTTGGCATCTCTCTCAGTCCATTTCTTCCCAGTTCTATAAGAAGGAGTCCCTCTACTCACACTCTCTCTGTGTGAGAGTGTTTGGGAGGGAGGTTTGAGAGCGGGTGCACTTTTCTGTTCACTTAGTGTTCTTTTCTATTGAGGAAATGGGGTTCTCTTTTGTTGTGTTTGTTTAGTTTTGTGTTTTTTTGTGGGTTCAATTTCAGGATTTCTTTTGTTTTTAGCCCCCTCCCAGCCCTGGGAGACAGAGACCTCAGTTTGTTGTGGATTCTGAGGGTTTAACCCGTGGCCATG
This sequence comes from Malaclemys terrapin pileata, assembly GCF_027887155.1. NCBI lineage: Eukaryota > Metazoa > Chordata > Testudines > Emydidae > Malaclemys > Malaclemys terrapin. The sequence continues at coordinate 15,463,765 of NC_071522.1, read as the reverse complement.
GGCTGTGGAGGAGTGTTTTCTAGCGGTGGGGAAGGGGATGAAAAAATGGGATGGGTGCCTTCTGCATGAGCAAGGCTGCTGATGTTTTTGTTGCCCTGGTTGAACAAGTGGTTGTGCAGGGGGCTGTTTTGTGGAATGTTTTTGTCCCTGTAGTGCTCCACTCAACACCTGCTGTTCAAGCACCATCTCTAATGTTCCTCTTCTTTTAGGAAAACAGACCTGGCAAATTAAGGTGAGATCACTAGCCCTATTTGGAGGATTCCTTTGGGCTGTAAAGCCCCAGAGGTTTGGCATGTCTCGTCCTTCCATAGGCTTCCAACATTTTACAAATTTCCCTGAAGTACAGGATTGGGGAGTGTGACTACATGGTGTTTGTGGCCACTGAGGACCTGGCCTGCTTTCGCTGTGGGCCTTTGACACACTTGGTCAATCAGTGCCCCAAGAAGAGGCAGGCTGCCCCTGTGCCTGGGACTGGGGGGGGGGGGGTGTTTCTGAGACTAAAGCACAGGGTGGGGTGGCTGTCACAGAGACTGGGTCCCAACAGGGTCCAGCTGTCTCTGGGGATGCTAGTTCTGGGGGGTTAGTGCCCCCTTTTGCAACCTGGGGGAGATGGCACTACTGGTTCTGTGGCCTCTCAGTGGGACCCTGACTGCGAAATGGAGGCTGACCCTGTTGCTATGGAATCTGCCACCTTGGATGAACATTCTGACTTGTGAGGCAAGCCCCGAAGTGAGCTCCAGTTTGTGAGGGTGCAGCGAAGTGGGCTAATTTGGTCAGTGCCGTTGGGAAACATGCAATTAAAGGTGGGTTTCTGGTTGAGGACATGGAAAATTCTCAGGTAATCGTTTTGCCCCCTCGGTCCCAGCAGCCCCCTCTCTGGTCTCTCAGAGTTTCCCATCCTCGAGGTCCATAGTGACTGAGTCTGAGAGGGTGTGGGATGACAAACTCACTGATAGTTTGGGTCCTGAATTCCCTGAGCGGGGGAACCCCCCGGGACATAATTGATTGTTTCCCCATCTCCTCCAGAAACCTGAGTATAGCTGACCTAACTCTGTTTTTGCGGTCTGCTCAGCATACTGAGATGTGTCTCTGTGACGATTTTCACTAACTAAAGTGGTATGGATTGAAAAAACTGATTACCAAAGTGTGTGTCTTTGATGAATGGTAATGTTGGGGATTAATGGATATAGGAAAAAATGGTGCCTTTGTTTTAGATTTTTTTTTTGGTGAGGGAGTTGCCCGTTTTTTTCTTATTTTTTCTGATGAGTACTGAGAGAATGGATAGTTTTACATGTGGCTCTCTGAACGTGAAGGGGTGCAAGGATATTAAAAAATGCATGGCTCTTTTTGAGTACCTGTCTCAGAAAAAGGCAGACATTTCATTTTTTCAAGAATTGCACGCAGATGCTGGCAAGCAAGCTGACTGGCTTGCTGATTGGAGAGGCGAGGTTTTTCTGAGTCACGGTTCTGCTGCAAGCGCAGGCTTTGCCATTCTCTTTGCAGACAAGGAAAGTCTGGTTCGGTGGTTGTGCAGGAAGTTGTTCCAGGCCACTTTTGAGCAACATCATCTTTTTTTTTATTAATATCTATGCACCTACTGCAGAGAAAGACAGGGTGTGTTTTTTTTTTTCAGAGCTTGGGTGCTCTTCTGACAAATTGTTTGAAAAGTGATATTTTAATTTGGGGGAGGGCGATTTTAATTGTACTCTTAATGAGAGACTGGATAAGAATAATTTGGAACCGCATCCACTGTCTGCTCAGTGACTTTCTACTCTTTCATAGGCTTCTGACGTGACTGATATGTAACGGCATTTTCACCCTGACTCACAGCAGTTCACCTGGTTGAGCTCTTTCTCTACGCCCTGTTTGGATCATTTTTATGTTTTTACTCATAATTTGTCTCATTTGTTTTCTAGGTGTATTGTCCCTACTGGGATTTCAGGTCATTTGTTGGTCTTATTTGGTTGTGTCTTCCTTCTATATCATCCATATTGGCATTTTAACACTCACCTTTTATGAGATGTTCACTTGCGGGACATTTTCAATTATTTTGAGGGAGCCTGGGTTGCCTCAAAGGAAGTTTTCCTCTTTGAGGCAATGGTGGGAGGTAGGTAAAATGTAATATGAAATGTTTTTGTCAGAAAAACATGCAGCAGACAACCTCGGGCCTTCACCAGGATATGGAGGAGTTAGAGTTGAGAATTGTGGAATCTGAAAAAGCCTTTCATGGCAGTCATGATGCTGGGTTGCATGGGAGCTTGAAATATAAAAAACAGCTCATGCAGGGCCTGTTGGATAGCAAAGTTCAGCAAGCACTAGTTAGGGACCTATTTCAGGGCTTTTCTCAAATGGATGCACCTATTCAGTTTTTCTTTGGCCTGGAAAAGAAACATGTGGCCACTTCAAGAGGTTGTCTGCCCATGTGTTTTCAGATTAGGGTGACCAGACAGCAAGTGTGAAAAATCGGGACAGAGGTGGGAGGGTAATAGGCGCCTATGGAAGACAAAGCCCCAAATATCAGGACTGTCCCTATAAAATCGTGACATCTGGTCACCCTATTTCAGATGTTGTGGGGATTAGGAACTTTGCTGTGCATTTTTTTCTTAGACCGGTGTGCTGCAGAGCTTGTGTGTCTATCTGAGACTTGGCAGCTCCTTGAGGATCATCCTAGGATCTGAACATTGGATGTGGATGGACTTGAACAGGATCTGAGATTCTTAGAATTGACTTCTGACCTAAACGGCTTTGTTCCAGGGAAGGCACCTGGTATTGATGGTTTGCCTGTTGAGTTTTATAAGGTAATTTGGATCCTTATTGGGGCTGACTTGCTCCAGGTTTTTCAGGAGAACATCAGAGAAAAAATATTGCCACTTAGTGGTCATCAAGTGGTTCTCACCCTTTTGCATAGTAAGGGGAACACTAGAGAGGTAAAGAATTGGAGTTGTGTGTCCCTGTTTTGGTCTAACTATAAGCTATTTTTCAAATCAACTGAAAACTGATTTGTTTGGTCGTGTGGCCTAATCAGATCTATTATATTCACAACTGGTCCATATTTGATAACCTTTTCCTGTTGCGAGATGTCATTTTGCTCTCAAAAAAGGTTCAATTTGCACATTGGGTTGAGTCCCCTTGATTAAGAGAGGGCTTTTGATCATGTATATAATTAATATTTGTTTCACACCCTTTGTGCATTTGGTTTTGGACCCAGGTTTGTCTCCTGAATTCAGTTACTGTATAATAATAATATATACATAGTCTACTTAAGGTAAATGGTGTTTTAAGCACAGAGGAGACTGGTTTTGTATTTCTTGCTTGTTCCTGGTTACAGCTATTATTTGTTTTACTTCAGGGTATTTTTCCAGTTACTGTCTCTTGATTTTTCTCCTGTTGTAGTTGTTTTTACTGTTTAGCATAAATTCACAAATAGATCTGTGCTATGCCTGGCAAACTTTATTTTGGGTCAAGCAAAGATGTAAATTTATTTGATACTGGGGTTGTCAATGTTTTTCGGTTTTGCAGATTTTCAGTGGTTTCACGCCTACATTTGGAATTTAGATATTATACTCATAAGTGATTTGGATCAATTTATTCAATAGTGGGCTATTGAAAATGCACTTTGTACTGTTTGGGATGGGCAACTGGTGGGGGGGGGTATTTATTTTTTGTTTTAACTGTGTTTCTGTATTGATATTTTAAAAAGTTAAACCTCTAATCTCTGATATTGATAGAGTATTAAATAACCTATCTCCTTTTCTATAATTTAATTACTTCCTACCTAATAGCTTTTCCCCCCACAGCCCTTTCTCTAAAGTAATAGATAGGGAGGGAGAAAGGGAGGGAGAAAAGAAGCTATCTCCCTCATCTGATGATCTTCTCTTGTTCCTGCGCTCAAATCCCATTTCTCGGAGCAATGCATTGGAGATACATTCTGGGGATGTCAGTGGGATAAGAGGTTCCTGGGTCTGTGATGGACAGGTTCCATGTCACAAGAAGCACCAGCTCAACTAGTCTCCAGGGTAGCATTAACAATAACCCTTTTAATACCTAACCGTGATCTCTTCTGAACAGGGCTGTAGAAATTGGCTGGGCACTGTGAGGAAGTTTACATTGCTGCCGCCTTCAGCTTTACCCATGCTGTGGATGCATACAGCATTTCAGTCTCTAATGCTGGCAATTGTTGCTTTTCCTGAGTGTGGTGTATTTGAAAGCTATGTTAGAATTATAGGTTGTCTCTTGAATTTGTGAGGGGTTTCCTGATCCTTCTTGCAGGCCAAGGCAAGATACGCATGTGATCAGACTCAGTCTGGAAAGAACCAGCCTAGAAGGTGGGGGTGAGTTGAGCCTCTCTGGTGTAGGGGGCAACTTGCTTTGTCTCTTTCTGGTTTTGGTCCTATGATGTTAAAGTTTTGGATTTTATTAACTAAATTTGGCTTACATTGCAATCTTCCTAAAGCAGTAAGCTATGCTTTTTATCTAGTGTCTCTGTTTGCATCCCATGAGCATAACCCTGAGAAGTAAAATAATTGAAAAACATGGACCTGACTCATTTACCCGAAAGGGGGAGTAAATTAGTATCAGGCCTCATGACTTTTTTTCTATTTATTTTTCCTTCTGAGTTATCTGTGGGTGTAGTTTCAAAAGGAAAAAAAATAGGTACACAGATATGATTTTAAATTTCATGTTGTGTTTTTGAATGTTTGAGTCTTTCATGAGAAATGGTAGAGAAAACAAAAGAAAGATTGAGATGGAGGGAAGCAGAGCTTTGCCTAACAGAAAGAACTATGGATTGACTTAAACAAAATAAAATTGCAGGTATGAGAAAATTGACCAATGAAAAGGTCTCCAATTCCAATTCTAAAGAAAGAAAAGCACTTCTGTTCTTTTCTGGTTTTAGACTACACTGCAAAGGCAGTGCACTTTTATTATTTCAGTATGTTATCAAGTTTGAATGGTAATTCTACATGATTGTTCCATAAAAATTGCTATTGATGCTTGTGGTTAACTCTCCTTCTCTTCTATGCTTTCCCATTACATATGGTGCACCTATGAGAAGAATATTTACACCTCATTAGATATGGCCAATCATTTGAAAACTTTGGAATTGCTAAGTGAAAATCTGAAAAGAAGACTCTTGTCCAATCATAGAATCATAGACTTTAAGGTCAGAAGGGACCATTATGATCGTCTAGTCTGACCTCCTGCACAACACATCTAACTTACCTGTTAGGTGTAGGTGAATCTCACCCACCCACTCCTGTATCAACCCCCTAACTTATATCTGAGCTATTGAAGTCCTCAAATCATGGTTTAAAGACTTCAAGGTGCAGAGAATCCATCAGCAAGTGACCCGTGCCCCACGCTGCAGAGGAAGGCGAAAAACCCACAGGACCTGCCAATCTGCCCTGAAGGAAAATTCCTTTCTGACCCCAAATATGGCTATCAGCTAAACCCTGAGCATGTGGGCAAGACTCACCAGCCAGATACCCAGGAAAGATTTCTCTGTAGTAACTCAGATCCCATCCCATCTAACATCCCATCACAGGCCATTGGGCATATTTACCGCTAATAGTCAAAGACCAATTAATTGCCAAAATTAGGCTTTCACATCATACCACCCCCTCCATAAACTTATCAAGGAGTCCTAGGCACTATGGTAATGCAGGTAAATAATTAATAATAATTAACAAACTTCCCTGGGCTGCGCCTGTGGGTGCTGTGTCTCTTGGACATGCAGCACACAATCTCAGCCACAAAGTTTTTCTGCTTGGAAAGTTATTTTACCTGAGTATGGAGAAGTAGTCATCAAGACATGGAGAATGAACCTTAAAACTAATGTACCTAAAGAGTTAAAAATGTATTTAGATTTATTGGTGGTCAAAAGGTGTGCAATAAACCAAACTTTAGGGAGCAGAAAGCTCGGCGCTAAAAGACAAGGGCCCATCAAAAATAGAAGAACATAGAAAACTGTATGTAGTGAGCTGCATTCTCTTCCTCACACTAGGCCAAAGTCTTCATTTTTATTTTGTGGTGCTTAAGATGCTCTGAAGCAGGCACGAGTTTAAAATACAGAGTATGCTTCCTTAACATATTGAGTAGGACAGGACCCAAAGTAATTGTTTGCACCAAAATGGGACAGAGGACACCTGGTTGCCTCTTGTATCTAGGCTTCCCCCCAAAAAATACAGCATAGCAATTAGGGAAGAAGCAAGCATTTGTTGATGCAAGACTCAAGGTATTCAGAACAGATCCTGCATTTCCATTTCCATGGAGGTTACACCTCTAATTTAAAAATCCCCGAGCAAAAGTCTGACCACATAAAATCTTAATACATCCTTCCAGATTCAGACTGGGAAAGCATGAAGTGCTTAATCTTACACATTCTCTCTAAATTGCAAATTTAATTTATAAACAGCTGCATGAGTTATAAATTCCATCTCCTGTAATGAATACAGACCAATTAAGGTTATGAGTAGAAATAATTTACAGGATGTGTCAAAAATAAAAGTAGATTTACATGGAGCTGTATCGATTGAAACACAATATCATCAACCTGGAGGCTGTTTTGGATAGTTTTCAAGAGACACAGAGATGAAAAAGACAGGGAGACAACACAATAAACCAAACATCTTTATTTGTAAGCCAACTAAGACGTATCACTGAATCCCAGCTGCTATAATAATTCCCTCTCTACTCACACAGCTCCACTATACTGACAAATCTAAATATGAAGAAGAAAAATATCTCCAGAAGGCTGTTATTTCACTGCCTGAATTGTGTCAGGGAAGTGTAAATATAATCACATTTTATCCTCCAATCTGAAATGGATTTCAGTGGCAGAGATCACAATGTAGCATGCCTTGATTGATAATAACTCCCTTGTTGCCATCAGTAATATGTTCAAAGGGGGAAAAGCAGTTCAGTTCATGACAGAATTACTAGGCAATTCAATCAAAATCCAGCATCTCTCTGTGTCAAGAAGGATGGGTAAAGCACAAGACTCTGCCATAAGAAACAGAGCATCTTATGTTCTAGAAATATTCTGGATCCAGAGACACGAGTGACATAATTGGAGAAATGTTCTGTCTATAAATTGTCTATAAGCAACTTACTTTTCTTGGATTAGTTCTTCGCTAAATAATTCTGATCAGTAATTCTTGGTCTGGAGCTCATTCAGGCCGGAGGATGGTCACATGGCTTGCATGGTATTTTTTCTGGCCCCTAAATGAGTATGTGTTAACGCTAGAATTCAGGTAATACTTCAGAGACCATCCTTCGCCCAAAGCAACCCTCCCATGACAGCTATGCTTCACTTGGCTGATGCAGCTGAATACACTCCACTTTAGGGTATCAGTTGCTACAGAAAGAATGTTTTCATCGGTGGGATTGTAGCAAAGGAAGAGCTCAGACTGAGCCCAGTCCAGACTGTGGGATACACACCTTTCTTATAAAGCTTTTTTGCCAATGCCTATTAATAAATAAATATGATTAGTAAAAGCTTTAATCATACAGTATCATACATCCCTGGAGCCCATAGGTATGAAGAGAGGCAACAGCATTTGTTGTGAACTCATTCTGCCTTTTCATACGTTTCTTTGGAAATTGGAAAGAAAGGTGATTTGATGCTTTAACGATATGATGGATGTGAGAGTGCCCTCATCTGATATCACATTTAACACCCTGAACTTTGATCCTTTTTCTTTCTGTGTTCTCACTTGGGCTCCTTTTGTGGCAACAGAATGAAACTTTTCCATGGAGCAAAGGATTTATGCTGTAGATGGGGAGGATCTAGGAGAGCACTTGGGGGCAGAACAGAAGCAGGAGAGTGAGTTAACAAGACAGGAGCAGCAATTTCCATGTCCTCCCAATTCTTCTACATCACTTGGGGAGAGCTGTGCTACGAGGTACGGCACTCACATCCAAATAAAAGCAGATCACTTCGGAGGAGTAAGTTAATAAGCCCACCCCAGAAGATGCTCAGGTTCCAGAATGGGCTAAAGGCCACCTGGTTGACTCCTGAAAATGAGATCCCAATAGCAAAGACAGGCAGCTATCTGGCCTTCCCCCAATAATAGAGCACAGCAAGTAGGGAAGAGCCAGTATTTGTTGACGGAAGGGCCAAAGCTTTTGATAAGCATCTGAAGCTTTGGATACTTATGTGCACTTCTGACCTTGAAGGTTCACACATCCCTCATGAACAGGGCCAGCTAAATGTAGTGTGCACTGACTGCACACAGGATGATTCAGTGATGACTGGGTTACAAGCAAATCCCCAACTGCACCTTCCCTCCAGTTTCCTCCACCTATCTCCTTCAGCAAATAAAATCCCAACCTGTTCCCCAGCTAGCCGACTCAGCTTATCACTGTGGATAATTGAAGCTTGAATGACTTAAAGCTCACACTGCTCCCTCCATTTCCTTCCCTCTTCCCAAAGAATGAATATGAAATGGACTGTGCAAGCTTGGCTGGCAGAGCTATTCGAGAGAGCACAGTGCATCTGTAAATTGGTAGCCAGCCAAAAATGGCGCATGTGGAGACCCCCCACCCCCCTCCGCAGCTGTATCCTTTTCAAAGTGATGTTTGTAGTAGGGAGCTACAAAAGTGCTATTATGTTGTCTTGAGTGGCTATGCGGGTTGAATTCTAAGCAGAGCAGGGATTAAATTTTGCCATCACTGCCCATGAGCAATTTGCCATTGTGCAGCAAGCCGCTTTCACAGCAGGTTATTATTGCTGTCTGTGCTGTACTATTCTTATTCTATGAAACCTGAAACAAGACTCCCAACCTTTAAAAAAAAAAATCTCTCTCTCTCTCTCTCCCCATTGTTTGAAATGCCTTCTTGGAAGCTAGAAAAACAACATTTCCCCCCTCTACCTTTAATGATTATATGCTTTTCCATTTGGCAAATGGTACTCTATTTCCTTCCCCCTGTGTTTTGAATACAGCTATGTCAAACGTGTTCATTTTCATTGAACAACTCCAGCTGACGTAAGCCCACATCTTGCCCAAATATCTGTCTGGGCACATGTGATGTCAGCCCATCTCTGAGGACCAGTTAGTTAGCTGTGGTAGGGGAGCCACCAGAGAAGGTAACAGAACAGTGCTTGTAGGTCCTACCTATTAGTGGTGGGTGATGGGATTTTGGAGTTTAGATTTCAAAAGGAAAAGAGCATTTAGACTCACTTTGCATTTTTCCCATTAGGTTATAACCATGTCAATGTAGGTCCTAAAAATGGGTAGGTCAAGATAGTTTCAACTAAACAACCACCCTTTAACCTGCTCAAAAAATTGAAAATGTTTTGCATACAAACCTAATGCAGCAGTGGCCATAATTGTCCATGCAGTCTAGTGACTAATGTTGGATTTTTTCAGAGAGAAGCATAAATCCTGATAATATACCTGGGTCCACACCTGGAAAATTTTGCACATAAAGTTTATACCGTGGTGCATAGGGGCTACAATCCCTTTTAACTTCATCCAGTCTTTTGTGTACTGTAGATTCTATTCCAAACTCCTATCAACCTCTAATGCTTTTTGGTATTGTACTAAGACTTGTACTGACTTGTGTCAGTGAGTCCCATAGGTTAACCCTAACGGACTGACAATTATTGCCTTAATTTGAATAGCTTTACAGACAGGTTGCATCTTGGATATTTCTTTGTCTGCTCAGAGTAATTTCAACTCACAGCAGAGGGAGGACCTGACTCTTGTGAAATTGGTTGTCCTGGCATTGCTGCCCAGGCTGTCAAGGGGGAATGGATCCAAAGTCTAAAGTAGCCTCCCTAGTGCCCGGGGATGCAATTAGATCCGTCAGGGTCTGTGTGCTGAGGTCAAAAGAGATTACCCTGTGCTTTCAGGTAAGGGACCGAAGGCCTGGATAAGTGCTTGTGAAGATCTGAAAAGGGCTGGTTCTGCAAATTAGCATCACACCTGAACCACAATGGCTTTTGTTTTACTCTCAGAATCCATACTCACTGCTCTTTGATACAATCCTAACATCCCCTTCTGACCAATATACCCTTTCCACCTCCCAACCCCCAAACACAAAGACCCTCCTCTCCAAGCAGAATTTTGAACAGAAAAGGGAGAGTTGCCATAGACTCCATGACGCCCACTTAGAGACTTCACTATTGCTGCAGATTTTACGTGGAAAGTGCTCAGATACTATGGTGGTGGGCAGCAGCATTAAAACCTAAGATATTAGATTTGTGGCACTCACAGCCCATGAGCTTCATATGATAACTACAAATGAGGAAATGTCAGAACCTCTGTTCTCAGATCTCTCAGGTTCTAATATGGCCCCATCACCATACTATGGGAGCATCTCACAATCTCTAATGTATTTATCCCCACCACACCCTTGTGAGTGCTATTATCCCCATTTTACAGTTGGGGAACTGAGGCACTGCGAGGCTAAGGCCCAGATCCTCAAAGGTTTTTAGGTGCCTAAGTACCTTTGAGGATGTGGGCCTAACTGACTTGCCCAAGATCAAATAGAAAGTCCGTGGCAGAACAAGGACTGTGCCCAGTATCTGAACCCCTAGGCTAATGCCCAGCCACTGGACTACCCTTCCTCTTTGGATCTGGCCTGCGTCAGCTCATGGAAGCCACTTTACCTCTCTGTGCCCCACTTTCCCAATGCATAAAAAATTGGTGCAACACATTCTGACCCCACTGCTCAAGGATATTGTGAGGCTTAATGCACTTGTCAAAAAGTACTTTGAGATACTGGAACATAAAATGGGACTGAAATATTACTGTTCTCTTGTTAGTAAAATCTGCCGGAAAATGAAGCAACCACATGGCTTTGCCAGGCAACATTTGTTGGAGCAGAATGATAATGGGTGGAGGAAGGAATTATGTTAGTTGAGTTCCCTTCTTCTAAGCCTCTGGGCTGTCAGTCTGGTGCTGTGCCTCATCAGTTTCACAACAAGGAAGCAGTGCCAGACTGACAACCGAGGGCACTCAGATCAGGCACGGTGTTCGCACAGTAAGTGCTTCGGAAGGAGTCTTCTATTGCAGTGTCACATGAAAAAGGCCAAGGAACACACCCCATTTCCCCCTCATTTCCTGATAGATGCTGAGACTTGGAAAATCTAATTATGGCATTGCACAGCTCCTGGCGATTGTAAGGGTTTATAAATGCTACTGTCTGGTTTGGAAGAGCGAATCTGAAATAATCTGCTTTGTGTAATGTCCCCTGCTGTAGAGAAGAGACAGAAGTCAATTTTGGGGCATTTAAATTGAATGAACATATCAGAGTTGCTGGATAGAGATCTGGTAGTTCTTCTGACTCCTAGACTAATTAACACAGCCTATCCTTCCTAGTACTGCCCCACAGAGTCTCCCTAAATCCTGGCCCAGAGAATCAAGAATGGAATGGATTTCTGACTTCACTGTACTTTAGAGTAGCTGTAGCAAGATACGTAGGTGTTTTGGGTTTGTTTTTTTCTCTTCCTGTGAGCTGATGAAACATGCTCTTAATTTTCAGGAAAGTGACTGCTGTGATAGCAGCTGTGGGAAATCATATGCACAGCAGGCCACCATAATTCACAATCATTTTGTGTATCAGTTTTTGATGATGTGATATCAGGTAAAAATTATCCTTGCTACTTTCTGGCGTGCCACATCTTTTGAACTCCAGCCTGATTTTCTATTGGCATTTGCATGTGATCCTAGGGCTACTAGATTATTGACTAGGAAGAGGAAAAAGTATCCTAGGTTTAGTCTAACAACCTTCTATGTAAATTCATTGCCAGTTATGTATGCAGTGTTCTATTGGAGCTTTGTTAGCAAAGATCACTGTTGTAAACCACCTAATCTCCATTGTTTGTGTTTATTTGGTTTCCTCTTATAAGGGACATTCATTTTGACCTATTGTATTTACCCACAAATACTGAATTTACTTCTGATGAGATATAAATGATAATGTTATCTCTGTGCCACAGACTTTTATTTGAAATGAAAGAGCTAACACTGTGTTCTATTATTGGTGAAAGTTCAGTTATTCTCTGAATAATATTTCAGAGAATAATGAAATTATTTCCCCGCCCGATTCAACCTGCCATATTGTTGCCATGATCTGTGTAATGGGCTGTTGGTTCTCTGGGTGCATGCACAGCCAGCATGTTTGTTATGCCCCATTCCCAGCCCATTTAAAAGGATTCTGGAAGTTGCAGTCTAGAAAGACAGATGGAAGGTGTAGACATAAGGAATATGTCTGACAGCAAGCATGTGATATCAGGCTTCCTGTCTCCTCGGGCCGGAGCCAGTAGACTGGGAGAAAGTAGTGGGTCTAAGACCATTGAGACACACTCAGTCCAGGAAAGGCCTTTGAGTAGATACAGTGTACTGTGATTAGAGCCTGATCAAAAGGCTACTGAAGGCTGAGAAGCTCTAATGTAAGCGGCTAAAAGGACTTGGAGAACCCTGAAGGCTTGTTTACCTTCCATTAACAATAAAGCAGCAGTTCTCAAACTGAGGGTCAGGACCCCAAATTAGATGTGCTGGGGCCCAGGGGCTGAAGCCTGAGCCCCACTGCCCAGAGCCAAAGCTGAAGCTCAAGGGCTTCAGCCCTGGGGGGTGGAGCTCAGATTATAGGTCCCCTGCCTGGAGCTGAAGCCCTTGGGCTACAGCTTTGCCCCCCACATCCTCACCTGGAGCATTGGGGCTTGGGTTTTGCCCCCTCCCCTGGGGTCATGTAGTAATTTTTGTTGTCAGAAGGGGGTCGCGGTGCAATGAAGTTTGAGAACGCCTGCAACAAAGGAAACCCCAGTTAACAACATGTTTGGCTATTTAATGAAGTGGGCCCTGAAAGAGAAGGGAAACTGAGGCATAGCCATACCAGAGGCCGGGATGCAGGTAAACTAACCCTGTTCCAGTCTCATACTTTGTTTCCCATTAATGCATAATGAATAGGGCTGAAGGGAACATCAGATGGAAAAGCCTTTAAATATTGATGACGTGAATCTGCTCAATATAGCATTGCTTGTACTGAGAGAAACCTGTAAATTTGCAATACTTAAAAGTAATCAGTTAGAGTAAAGCACAACATGTACATAAATGTAAAATGGTACATTTAATTACAAATCTCACAAGGTTCCTAGCTATGTTGGGGCACCAGCAGCCTAAAGGCTAGAAGCAGATGCAGCCAAAATCCTTTATGAGTGAATTAATGGTGTAGAGGCTCCTGAGATTATTTCGGTTTCCCCTTGCCAAGCAATATCTCATAATCCACACTGAGACTGATTATATAATAAAGACTAATTTGCAAATAAAAGCATTAAGTACAGTTCTCTGAGATTTATTGAGTCATTTTATTTGTTATCATTTGGACAACTGCCAGATATTCACAAAAATGTTTACTAATCCTGAATAATTTGCAAATTTTTACCCAATTGGTGAAATGGCACTGTTATGTGTTAATCATTATTTGCTGTTCTCCCTTTAAAGGCATTTCCTTTATTCTCCACAAGGTAGTAGAAACAATAACATGAGATCACACACCATGAATGAAGAATAGTAACTTATTAGAGCCAAAAGTTGGAGCACTAAACCCCTAGGCTGAAAATTGCTTCTCCAGTTTTCAGTGAAAGCTTATGAATACTGGACACATGGAACGAAAGCCAGTGTCAGTCTGCTAATTATTCACTAGCCAAAAAATAGAGCTACATATGTGCAAATATTAGCTGCTCAGACTCTGTGGTGATGGGGATATATAAGTAGATAGATCTGATTCATAGGTAAATTATTGATAAATAGATAGTTAAGTGCATAGTTTCACCAGCTCAAATAAAATTAGTGCATAGTGTATATTCAGAACTTCTGAGGTTGCGAACAGCCCACAGACAGATGACAATATAAATCCCATATACATTAAACTACAGACCTATCCATTTCAAACACATGGACCACACCACAATTATCCATGCTTTGATTCCCTTCAGATTCAGTTGTGGTAAGGCATGGGCCAACACCCCAAGACAGTTCAGAAGCTGAAGCTAGTGCAGAACGCTAATTGCCCACTTATTAGGTTAAACATCAGGAGCACGTTACACCAACACTTCACAATCTCTGTGGGGCTCCTGATAAAACTTTGGAGGAATGTAAAGTATGAAAACCTAAATGGTTGGGTACCCGGTTAGCTTAGAGTCTGCCTCTCTTCCTCAGTTTTACTATGGCTGTTCTAGTAGAGGCACTTCATCTGGAGCGTGAATTAAAGGGGGCTCTTTTCCAGGAGAGGCCCTTGACTTTAGAACTTGCTTGGTTGGCCAGACAAGGACTTGTTGACATTCCAGGCATGTTAAAAGGCTCATCTTCCCCTTCCAGGCTTTTGTAGAGTGGTTGAGCTGAGGATTGGAGGGGCATGGTGGATATTTATTTCAATATGGATAATCTTTTAGTACTGTGCCTCAAGACCCCAACTGAGTATGGGGCCCCATGGTGCTAGGTGCTGTACCAACATGTAACAGAGGAGACCTGCCAAGAGGAGTTCACAGTTTAAAGTATACCAGACAGATAAAGGCTAGGAGAGGAAATGGAGGCACAGAGAGGCCAGGCATACACCCACGGTCACCCAGCTAGTCAGGGGTAGAGCTGGGAACAGAACCCCCCGGTCTCTTAACTCCCAGTCCCATGCTCTAGCCCCGATACACATGGCCCCCCGCTTACTGTTCAACTTAATGCACTGAATAGATCTCCAGAGCACACAATGGGCTGCTTTAAGTGCTTTTTAGACATTTGAAGAAATATAATGCAATGTTGATATGGTGCTTTCCCAGGGGGTGGGTGGGAACCTCAGCAAATTACAAATGATCCTAGATTATGTAGGTGTCATGGGGTTTTCCTAGTTTAAAAAAAGGGGGGGGGACAGCCTCTATTAGCTGACAAATGAGATTTAATGGACAAGCAATATGGTGAACCCTTCCCATCTCCTCTGGCCATCTGCATCCAGAGTCTGCTGAAACCGTAAAGATCCCTGTAAAGCCACGCTGCTTACATGTACTTCCATCAGCACTGCTAAATGTTTCAGTCTAGGAAAAACACAAACATCCAAAAAAAAAAAAAAAAAAAACCTGCAGCCCAATTATTTTAGAAACAAAGCTGTCAAATGATACACTGTGTCTGGCTGGGCCTCCAATTGCACTAAGTCACTTCGGGGTTTTACGATGTTCCCAGTGGAAATTAGGCACCGAGGCCCACATTCAAAAAGGTATTTAGACTCCTAAATTCCACTGATTTCAATGGAAGTTCGCAATCTTAAATACCTTTGTGCATTTGAGCCTGAGACCAGCCTATCACTCTTAGAAAACCAACTCTATAGAGCTGCTCCATCTAGCTTCCTTCTCTCTGAATATCCTACTTCCCTAGCTGGAGTTTTGCTTTCTTTGACAGAGCTTCTCTCCATTTCAATGTTCCACTAGTGACATCTGTTGAAATAAAAGCTCTGCATTTAGTCCAGGACTGGTCATTCCTAGGGTCTTGTCTTCAGGGAGCTTGATTCTCGCTGAGATGCCCATTCAGCTCATATGTTCCAAGGCACCATAGGAACTCCTGCTATGCGTGCAGCATCTGAAAATAGCATTGACATTGTTGCAGATGCTTTTGTTAGAAACAGGGCATTAGGGTTGGCTCTGCATAGATAAAAGCTATCCTCTTTGTTCAGGTGCAAACCTGGACCAGAATAGAAGGGATATCAGAGATCAGAAATGAAATGCATTGACAGAGAACAAGCAGGTGTTTGTGGATCCAAATATGTCATTTGTGTAAGTTCTTGAAAGAAGGATATTCATCCAAACTAGCTGAACCTCTTTGGGCTACTGTATTGGACACAAGAAGGGGCTTTCTTCGGAGGCCAGAAATGTTACAAGAATATACAGCAGTAAAATAAAATAAATCTGTGAACACTTATGGCTTCTCACTCAAATACCACAGGGAGAAGGAACCTTTATTTTTTTAATAAAGGTTGTTTCTTCTTACCCTCCCTAATCACAGGTTGTCTGTGATAGCAAGACGTAGACTTGATGACCAAGCTTTGTGTCCTATGCTGGCAGGCTGGAGCACAGGGCAGTGTCTGCAGTTTTCCTAGTGACTTTAATAAGCTTTTCTTACAGAAAACACCATATAATAATGCTTTTTGTATGTTCTAAATATTAGGTTACCTACCTCGTTAAGTGTTGAATTCAGACTCTTTTAGTCTTTGAATGATTTAGCATTACAGCAAGTTTTCACATTTCTGAGCAGACGAGGAAGGATGGGCTTGTGGTCAACCCTCTGGACAGAGACTCACAAGAATTGGATTCAATTCCTGGCTCTAGCAGCCATTTTCTGGGCAAATCACTTCCTCAGTTCTCCACGAGTCAAGTAGGGCTACTACTACTTCCATTCTCCCATCTTTTCTCTGCTTAGATTGGAAGCTTTCTGGAGCTAGGAGCACCTTTTATTAGATATATACACAACATCTAGCACAATGGTGCCCCAATCTTAGTTGTGGTTTCTAAGAGATACTGCAATAAAGAATAATAAATGAGGAATAAGACAACTGGAAATTTTCTGTTACTTTGTAAAGCTGAATTTTTGAAAACGGAATCTCAGGATACTGCACTTCAGTCATTTGCCTAGGTGACTTATGTAGTGTTTAGAATGGAGATAAAGCCGTATACTTTGAATATCATCTGCACTGAGCTTTATTTGCTTTCTGAAAAAAAATATCAATCTTTAGCTGCTGTACTCCAAAAATTTAGTGTGAAGCATACTACAAGGACAGAACAGTTCACAGTAACTGGGTATTTTCACTTCTGGCCCCAGCAGAAACCAGAGCACATGATATTGAGAAAAAAGAGAAACTTAAACTTTAAAAGCATCTAAAGTTTGGTTGGGGAACAGTTCTGGGCAAAGTATAGATTGGTTCTTACTTTAGATTATTCCTTTCTTTCATTCCCAGCATCAGAGTCCCCAAAACTGGAAAAACAAGGAAGAAGTTTTAAATTATGAGTGAATTGCATTGCAGTATTGCCAACTCTTGTGATATTTGATGTTGTTCTTAAATCCATAACTTCTGAGTCAATTGATTAAATAAGAATCCCTACTTTCATTTTCAAAAATACTAAGTTCCTAGCTCTTATGGATATTGAGGAAAATCTGGAAAACACCCTGAAGACAAATAAACAGAACCTTAAATTTATTATTTTGTTTAAAAACCTCATGATTTTAAAGCCAATCTCATGATTTTTGAATAATCGGGGTTGACAATGCTGTTCTAGGGACCTTTCTACTATTGTCTGTTTTACACTACTCTTAGTTCTAGTCATTGATATAATCATCTTCTACAATGAGATAAACGCCTAACAACAGCTCTTAGTTAAAGTTTGCTTAGGATGCCTAGTAGTAGCATAAACTATATTACAAAACCCTTTTCCTCTCTTGGATACAAAAATAAAAGTCTGTTACTCTAGCAGAACATAGAAAAATTTACACTACCCTTTGCAGAAGGAACAAATGTTGTGTAACTACCCTCTTTAAAGGAAAAAGCCAAGGTAGCTTGAAACTCCATTTATATAGGGAGGTTTCTAGGCGGGGCAAAGCACTTAGCTCTTCCCCCACCTCTCCCCAAACATAAATTAACCTGTGTATTTCTGGGGAAAGGCTATAAAAAGGCAAGAGGGGAGTCTTTCTTTTTGTGACAAGTGCTGTAAACTTAGTCAGACCTAACTAATACAATAACAGTAATATATGCTCTAGAAGAGATCAACAATTGGGGGAAGAAAAGAAATTGTGAAAATAAATATAATAAAAATGTCCTGTCCTTGATCAAGGAAAAAAAAAACACTTTAATTGCAATGTTCTGAGCAGTTTGCTCTGGAGTCAGAGGAACAAACTATACATGAGAATTATTCTCTTCTTCTAGGACTGAAAAAAGTATATTGGGTCTCTTATAGTACAGTATTTGCTATTTAGTTTTTTTTCTGCATTCCATTTTAG
The DNA here is from genome assembly GCF_027887155.1 of Malaclemys terrapin pileata. Taxonomy (NCBI): domain Eukaryota; kingdom Metazoa; phylum Chordata; order Testudines; family Emydidae; genus Malaclemys; species Malaclemys terrapin. The sequence continues at coordinate 15,445,790 of NC_071522.1, read as the reverse complement.
ACTAAATGGTTTGCTCCATAAACTTTAGCTCTGGGGTAGAAAGCTTCACAACAGGGACCTCCCTTCCTGTCTATAATGGATCTACTGAATAGAGGCTATTGTTGGCGCTAAGAAAAAAGGTTTTCTTGCTATCTGAGATGTGTAAATGTAAAGCAACTGGCTTCCTACAGCCAAATTCCCCTCCCTGTTCCAGGGCTAGGTCTCTCCATAAGAAGCAATTCTCAATCACCTGCACTCTTCCATTGTACCTACTTGATTGAACAATTAGACTCTGCTGAGACAAGCATTTTATACCCACCTCTCAGCAGTAGGGGCATACACCTGTGGTCAACTCTTCTCTATGGGAAGAGAATATTTAATCCTTTCCTTGCTAGCTATGTACTCTTTAGTCCTGTTCAATTTTGTACGGGTACTACAATTCATGATATTCCCAAGAAACTGGGGAAAGTTTGTGTACTGAAACCCAATGTAATATAAACATAAATGAAAGAATTTTTTTAGGTGGGGAGGATGTTTTGCTGGCGGCTACAGGAAAAAAAGTCTGCAGTTTTTCCTTCTTGAAGGTTTTGAGCAGCAGTTTCCAGACCATAAAATGAAGCCGTATCTTCCTTAACCTTTCCCTCCCGCAACCTATAGTAGTAATGGCCAAATCTCTATAGATAAACATTTTGTAGCATTAATGGAAAGTGTATTTCTTTTAAATATCCTCTGTTCCATTGAGACTTTTTTCTTCAGAATAGGAATAAAATTTTCAAAAGCACTTATGTGAATTAAAACCCTAAATCCCATTTGCAAAAATGACGCTGGTATTTAAGAGCCTAACTCCATTGACTTTTAATGATATTTAAGCTCCTAAGGGCCAGATTCTCAAAAGGTATTTAGGTGCCTAATTCCCATTGATTTTAGTGGGAGAATGGTGCCTCTGAGAATCTGGGCCTAAGTCATTTTTATTGATGGGACAATTTTACCCCAAGACTTAGAATACTAATAAAAAAGGAGCTGAGAGTGGCAGAAAAGCAACATGGAACGTTCTAAGATAAATCATGGTCATGAGTCCAGAGTTCTCATTCTTACCACAGAAGCTTCCATTTGTGTGCATGGTATCTCTTGCATGTGCTGTGATATTTTTGTTTGAATAGCAAAAAAATACTGAAGCGGAAGGGCAGAAATATGGTCTTTATTCAAATCCTCCAAAAAAACTTTGGTCTGTCTCACTATAGAGGCAGCTTTAGGCAATTACTCCGAGTCCCCTCCTGCTTAGTTTAAAGTGTTTTCAATGATTTAAAGCATTAGGTTGTGAAACTGCAGCTGTTAATTTTTAGCTGTGGACTCTGCAACTGGCTTGGCTACTCTTTTTCAGTCAGCTGTTAGAGTCTGGCTGTTGCTGTTACTGTTACTGTCTTGGTATCTAGGGCAGATACTTTGATAAGACAGTGAGGGGGGGACAGATAGCTCAATGGTTTGAGCATTGGCCTGCTAAACCCAGGGTTGTGAGCTCAATCCTCGAGGGGGCCATCTGGGGCAAAATCAGTACTTGGTCCTGCTAGAGTGAAGGCAGGGGGCTGGACTTGATGACCTTTCAAGGTCCCTTCCAGTTCTAGGAGATGGGATATCTCCATTAATTTAATCTAATCTAATCTAATCTAATGAGGCTGAGTCTCCCTCAGTAGATCAGACTAGAGATGCTCAGATGCTTATGTCAGCCTTGTGGGTCTGCAAAACAAACCTGGAACTCTGACAAAGATAGACTTCCTGCTGATGTTTCTGGCAATTCATTTAAGAACAACCTTTTGTAGGGTATTTTGGCACTTGTGAGAGGGGAGTAATCTCTTCGTTTTAGAGAAAGCAGAGACTGGTATTGCTTAGGATGGAGAGAGTTGGGAGTTGTGGGTTCTCTGCCTGCTTCTTTCATTGACTTTGCTGCAAAACCTTGGGCAAGTCCCTTTATATCTGAATGTTTAAGCTGAAGGACAATGCTGGTGGAAGAAAAACTGGGTATAAATTAACTATAAATAAATGTAGACTGGAAATTAGAAGGTTTCTAATCATTGGAGGAATGAAGCTCTGGAGCAGCCTCCTAGTAGGAGTAGTAGTTTAAGATAAATCTTGATAAGTTTATGAAAGGAATGATATGACAAGATTGTCTGCAAAAGCAGGGCACTGGACCTCAATGACCCATGAGATCCCTTCCAGTCCTAGCTCCTAAGTTCATATCTCTGTACCTCATTTTCTCCATCTGTAAAATGAGGATAATACTTCCTTGTCTCACAAGGAGAGTTGTATGGGTTCATTATATTATTTTTTCTAAAGCCCTCTGATAGCAGGTACAAAGAGTTACTTTATTACTGAACTTCATGAAGGTGCATTTGAGGTTCGGACAAAGGCATATGTTTATTCCATCTCTACAAGGCACATCATTACATTCAAACAACTTGTTTACAATGGGTTTGATCTGATGGTGGCTCACAGACACCTAATGTCAAACAAGACATGCACGTGTATTATAATCAGGTACATCTTACAACTGGGGATGAGCAAACTGGTTCTTTGTGGTATTACTTTGGAAAGTGTAATGTACTAACTGCTCTCTTCTGGAGAGAATTCGCCCTGTCCAATATTTGTTATGCCCTCTGGTGGTTGAAGGCTTCCAAAAAGGGTACTGTATAATATAAGCCCTATTACTACTGATAGTTAATGCCAATTCTCTTTTAGCTAAAGAGGAAAATTCCTGTGTTTTCGGTTAGAGACGGTCCTATTTGCTCTTTCCCATGCTGCATTTGTGTAGTGTAGCTGATTTTGGAACCTCTATGCATGCGGCTGTAGATTTGTTCCAATGTATTTTAGATTTGTTCATACTTGCAAGATTGGCTACTCTTTGAAGCAATGACCATTTTTGAGCATAAGAGGTAGGAAAGCTGCTAATAGATGAAATACATAATAACAGGAATAATGGAAATTAAGGAATTCCTAAAAGATGAAACTGAGAAATTTCATAAGTGTATGTCATTTTTTAAAGTGTTGAGATTGTTGATGACAACGCAGATCCTATAAAACAGCCCATTCCTTTCTTTGGAATCGGTTCTGTTTTGCTCGTCTGTTTCCCCATAGCTGGGATAATGAAGATCACTTTTACACATCAATTACAACACAGAAATGAGTTCTGTGACAGGTGAACAAGTTGAAGGTCATTTGCTTTGTCACAGCATTGAAGGCTTTTGCTATTAGCCTTCCCTATCTCTGCAGATCTAACAAATCCACGTTCTGAGTCGTGGCACAGAGGGATTGCAGAAAACGCTGTCGTTTTAGGGGGCAATGCATTTGTCAACTAATTAAACAGTTTAGTGTACACACACAAATTATTGGTGCTGAATCAGCCCACCTTGAAGGCCAATCTTCCTCCCCCTCTCTTCCCCCCCGGTTGATTTACCTAATGGAAGCCGACAGTAAAGCTCATCCCTGATTGTCAGATTTCAGCAGAAACCTCAAGGGGGAGAGAGGAAGGCAGAGAATTGAGGAATAAAAATAGCACACATAATGAGATCCTTTATTTAGCAGAACTGCTTCTTTAATGACTAACCTTCCCCTTTCTCTCTCCCGTGCACATACACATCCATATGCACCATCTTCTGAGGATAGGCGCTAGTGTGGAGATGGTGGATGAAAAGTAAGTATAAGATACCTCTCTTTTGTAACACGGTGCAGAGGGATTCACCCATCCGATTTCCCATTTACAGCAACGGGATTTGCCCGTTTCTGCTCGGGGTGGCACTAAGCCTCAATGGGCAGTCCCATGGGTGACGACTGCTGGAGCCAGCCCTTTGTAGCCTTCCTGCTCTTGCGAATAGAACATGTGCAAACATCTTGCTCAAATGAACCTGAGAACTAGCCTCAACGTAAGAAACGAGTGTAAAATGCAGACATATAGGATGGGGGTTGGCATGCTTCCCTAGCTGCTGTGCGAGCATCTGATAAGCTTTTGCTTTTATGCCTGAAATAGAATTGGTAAATGTGTACTTATGAAGCTGAAAGAAACTGAGCTGTTCGTTTTTGCAAATATTTGTTTTTTTTCTTTTTCATTAATCCAGATGTTTAACTGCAGTTCAAGAAGGGGAGAGCTTACTCATATACACAGTTTTCAGTTATCAACTCAATGAGAGCTCTGTTCATTTTATGATGGATCTACTCTGCTTGCATGGTTAGGGGGAAAGATGATAGAACTTCTACAAGTAGCCAGGCATTGGAGAAAATATAATTCTACTTTTAACCACCCATCAAGCCCAGTAGCAAGGAGGCTCCTGTAACTTCCTTCCCAACAGCTATGGGCTTGTTTTACATTTATCAGCTGGTGGAGAGATGAATTGATGATAACAAGAAGTTACGGCACATCATAGCACCTTGTAACGAGACATCTCAAAATACCTTCTCTATTATTCATCCAACTCTGTAGAAAAAAATCCATTCAAATTTTATGATCAGGTTTGAACAACCTCTTATTGCAATTTTAAAAAAAGTCATATTATTAGGCAGTTCGGAAGATATTAAGGGTGAGATTGTCAGCGCTGTCAACCGGATTTGAAATCACAATTTCCATTAGATTTTAATAGGAATTAGACATCTGATCCTCTAGGCCATTTGATAAACTCTAGCCTGAATTTATATCAGATACAAATACAGAAACTGCAGCTCTTTCTGGGGAGGAACACAGCTACTGACTAACAGGCCATAGTAGCACCAGACAATTATTTAGCTCAGAATGTGAATAATAACGTCTGTGACTGACAATACAGTGGGAAACTAGTTGTTTTTTAGAGAGAGAATTTTTATTGCCACAGTTGGCCAAAAAAATTTCATTTTTGATTTTTCAATTTTTTGGAGGTCAATTTTTTGATTTTTGACAATTTTTTTTAAAAAGCTGATATTTTTGTGAGGTTTTTACCTGGTTTTGGACCATTTCTATTAATTATCCAAGTAATTTGAAATGAGTCTGATCTTCAGAAGTAGCTTGGCTTTTATTCCTGTTTTCTTCTCATCAGTAACACTGCAGAAACTTGCCTGTGTCCCCAGAGATAAACTGTCTGACTATCATCAAAATTTTAGACACAGCTACAAATAAATTCCAATAAGTTTTCTGGATAAAGGGAACACAAAGGTGAAGTATAGTATATTTTGTGTTGCCTAAGAAATTCAAATACCCTTACATTATATGTCCTATATTTATCTAGAGTCTAGAAATATATTCTTTATCTTTATGGACTCCTGTTGCTTTCTAGTGCTTGTATTCTGTAAATACAATCCAAAATGGATATTTTGTCTTAGCTATCTGTCAAATCCCATATAATCAGAACTTGACCCTGTTTCTAGTTATGCATATGTCCAGTATAGTATATTGTACAAAATCAGTAGAGGGTGGAACAAAATGCTTATTATTTTATATCAGCTATATGCTTTTATTAAGTGACTATTATCAATTCTAAAAATGCTATCATTATTATAGCAAGAAAGCAGATTGAATAAGCAGATGCTATGGATTTTCCCCCCCTCAATGGGCCTTCCTTGTTGATTTTAAGAGGAATCTTTCCGTTCTTATCCACCCAAAATTCCTCTTCAGTCAGCAACCTTCTAACCTAGGTCTGGAAGAGACTCCCATAAAACTAGAGCTAGGCAAACTAACAGCTACAAATGTTTAATGTTGATGAATTGCTCACAGACTCTCCATCGCTGTCTCTTTTTTCCTCCTCCAGTCACGCCCTCTCTGCCCTGCCTTCCTGCCCCCTCCCGCCCGCACTAACACGAAAGATGAAATCCTAAAATAGCCACCACATTACTACTTCTTCCACTGCAAGTGACTTTTATTTTGTCACTAGATATATTTCTGCTGTAGGCTGGATATGGATACCACAGTTGGCTTTTAAATCCACCGAGGAATGGACTCAAAGACCGATTGGTAGCAAATGCGTATTCCTAGTTTGCACTGCAAAATATTCATGGAAAACTTGAAACTATAGCCAGCAATCCAAGTGGCTAGTGCGATTTTTGTTGCCCTGTCTCCTTCCAATTGCTGGTCTGTGTTTAAGAAACTACGTATCAATAAAAGAGCACCGAGAAACTCTGCTTAAGACAAGCAAGATAACAGATTGCAGAAGGCATTGTTCAGTTTCCTGGCTTCAAGCCAGGTTTAGTGCATCAAACTGATTTGAGAACTCAATGGACAAGTCTCTCTCCACCTAAAATCTTGCATCTTTTTTTTAACATACATTTATTGACTTCCAAATACAGCAGATTGGTGCGATTATAAGGAAAAGACAGGCTGCTAAAGAAGGCAAAAAGCTATTGTCTTTGATTTATGGATTTGTTCCAGTCTGAGAGGCTCAGAGCTTTCTTCGATAAGGGCCATAAGTGATTAGAAAGTAATGAACTATGGAAAAGGATCGGAAGATGCTGAGATTAGATCTTTGCTGAACAGGAGCCAGCGCTGGAACAATCTGCATGAAATGTCGCCTTAGCGTCAGCCTTTCAAAACTGTTGATTTATTTCTATCTTTACATTTCCCTGCGAAGAACAAGATATGAGGAATTAAGTAGCTAAAGATAGGGACTTTAATGTTCTGTTTGCTTCTGTATGTTTTTAGTTACTCACAAACCAATGCTGATTGCTGCAGTTCTCATGTTCACCTTATCAGAAACTTGCATTTAAGACTCTGAAAACATTTCCACATGGGGGAAAAAAAATCCTTGGCGAGATTCAAAGCTTCTTCTGAATTCCCTGAGATTTATTCCATTTAAAAAAACCCACACACACACATCCACACTAACTTTTGGTCTATGCGACTGAAAACCTTTGTATCAACATTAGATCAAAGAAATAGTATTGTACGTCTAAAAGTCATTCATATTTTTATCCTCTGCCAAGTACTTTCGGTCTAATATGAAAACCAATGTGATCATTTTTATGCCCGCATCATACAAAAACCTCTTATTCCACCGAAGCATATAATTCTATAAAGAGGTTTCTATGAGGAGAGACTTGTACTTTCTTAGCAGTCCAGAAAGTGATATAATGATTCAGTAATACCTAGAAATCCCAAACAAGATCAGAGATGCATTGTGCTAGGTGCTGTACGTACACCTAGGAGAAAGAGTCCATTCCTGGAAGAGTTCTCAAGGAGCATTATTTTATTCCCATTTTATAAGCAACATCTACACTACTGGCTAGTGGTGCGATTCCCTTGCTTCTGTCCACACACTCGCCCTAGGTAGCGTGGGTACAAGTAGCAGTATAGCCACAGTAACAGGGCGGGTAAGTACTCAGCGCAAGTCATTTGCCTCTGCTGCCATTAGCCGTGTTACCCCAGCTACACCACTACTGGTATTCACGCCAGATCGATAAGAGCTAGTGCAAGTGTGTGTATGTGAGCAGAGGAATCGCATCCCTTCCTTGTAGTGCAGACGTATTCTTAGAAGGGGACCCAAACTACAGTGAGACTGAGATTAGCCCAGTGTCACTCAGTCTGCATCAGAGATTGGAATCCCCTGAGTCTCGGTGCCTTAACTACAAAACAGTCTTTTCATTATTTTCTTTCTGGTATAAAGTTTAGGTTAGAGATCATCAAATAACTTAGAAGATCAAATGTCTAATTCCTATTAAATCTAATGGAAACTGGGAGTTCAAATCCATCTGGCAGCTTTGGCAATCTCAGCCTTAATGTCTTCAGAACTGCCGATTAATATAAGACTTTTAAAAATATTGTAATAAAAGGTTGTTCAAACCTGAATATCGTACCGTTTGAATGGATTTTTTTCTACAGCGTTGGGTGAATAATAGAAAAGAAAATTCCTGAATATTTCACAAATTCTAGCCCTTGGGCAATACTTGAGGATATTGGAACCTGGCAGAATACTTAAGTTGGTAAAATTTTGAAACTGTTTTGTGTCATGCGGTCATATACCAACATTTATTCCATTCTGGACACATGCATTCCATGCAGAATATATACATTCTACCAACTACAATACTTGGATGAAAAATTTAGAAACTTCAATACCCTCTGTGGCATCGTGAAGGATATTCCTTAGATCATTTATTTGCTTGTATACTAAATATATAGGCAAATAATGGGATGGGTTTGTGAATGCTTCTCCAAGTCAAAAAAAAAAAAAAAAAAAAAAAAAAAGCAACCCAAAATTCACCAGATTTTGTACTTGGCAAATACTGTTTGACCAGCTCTGTTTTACTATGACCTAACTACAAACTGCAGCAAACAGTCTTTTCAGGGCAAGAGTGATATCCATTAATCTCAAGAGGAAAAGAAGAATGTTCACATTTTCTAATGGAGAAACCAACCAAAGTAAGAATCTGTGTCTTTCTGCCTCTTGTCTTACCAGTGAAGCTGTTGGATTCTCCCAAAGGTCTGGTGGGGGACATATGAGTGATAGATCGTTCTAACGCCACATATTCAGGGTATGCCTACATTACAGAGACTATGCTGCCATAGCTGCGTGAAAGTAGCTACACCGGCATAACCCCTTGCTGTAGACACAGCTAGGGGCGGCTCCAGGCACCAGCGCAGCAAGTGCGTGCCTGGGGCAGCATGCCACGGTGGGCGGCAATCAGGCAGCCTTTGGCGGCATGCCTGCGGGAGGTCCGCCGGTCCCGTGGCATCGGCGGCAATTCGGCAGCAGGTACACCGAAGGAGCGGGACCAGCAGATCACCCACAGAAATGCCGCCGAATCCACGTGACCAGCGGACCACCTGCAGCCGTGCTGCCAAAGGCTGCCTGACTGCCGTGCTTGCAGTGGCAAAAGCCATAGAGCCGCCCCTGGACACAGCCTGCATTAATGGAAGGTATTTTTTTCCAACTGTGTAGAAACATCACCTCCCCAAATGATAGTAGCTTGGTTGATGGAAGCATTCTTCTATGGACTTTGCTGCGTCTACACTGGGGGTTAGGTTGGTATAGCTATGTTAGGGTGTGGATTTTTCATGCCCCGACTGACGTAGCTATGTTGACCTAACTTTTAAGTGTAGACCAGGCCTCAGCTGTGTAGATTTGATTTCACTCAGTCACTCAGATGAGCTGAAGGAACAGATTGTTTGTTTTTTTGTTTGCCATTTCAGTTTGAGATCTCAGTGTGAGAACCACCTAGATGGAACTTTTAATTCTGTTGCTCATCCAAGCATCACTGTAGCTACTCATGTTTGTCCTTCCTTAGATTAAGCTGGGATTCTTTCCAGCTGGGGTACCTCAGCACAGGCAGGGTATTATTATTATTGAGAATTATTATTTGTTATAGCACAAACAGTGTGCTAGGCACTTCGACACAGAATAGGGGAATTGCTGTTCCTGTTTGAATTCAGATACAAAAATTATTGTGCGCTTTTATGTGCTGGTTTTGCCTATTAGACTCTCCTGATTCTTTCACAGAAATAATAACTCAGAAAATGAAGCATCAGGGTGTTGGCCAATGAAAGAAGCAGGATATTGGATTTGATGGACAAACCATGCCCTAACTCTAAGCTAAATCTCCCACATGATTTTTGGCTGAAATTGGTTACAACCAAGTTGTGCTTATGTGCTGGTTTTGCCTATTAGACTCTCCTGATTCTTTCACAGAAGTAATAACTCAGAAAATGAAGCATCAGGGTGTTGGCCAATGAAAGAAGCAGGATATTGGATTTGATGGACAAACTATGCCCTAACTCTAAGCTAAACCTCCCACATGATTTTTGGCTGAAATTGGTTACAACCAAGTTGTGCTCCAGACTTTCTGAAAACTTGTCCAACGTTTACCAAAAATTTAACAAACCTCAGTGACATGATCCTTTGGTTTGTAACCACAATCCACAATTAGGTAAAACTGGTTTCAGGTTTAAAATTCAAACTGGTCTATAGAGAAGCCCAGTCTGCATAATTCATATCAAGGAGCTTGGGACCCTCTCTCCCCCGCAGTGATATCTGTCCAGTAATTGGGTTCATAATGTCTGTCTCGTAATTGGGTTCACAGTTAAAGGGCCTTTGGAGTCAGGATTTCTGCCCATTTCAGTATAGATACTTCCAGCTACTTTGCAGGGTTCAAAATCCAACTCCAAACCTGGTTAAGTATTTGAATTTGAGGCTTCACTTTAACTTATTATAGACAGAAACCGTAAATACTGAAATTTGGGACCAGGTTCTGGTCTGGATTTCACTCCCACCAGCAAGTGCTTGAGGATGGATGTGATTCCATTTGGGGACTATCCCCATCTACAGTCCTTCTTGAGCTAACTACAGAAGACACAAGTAACGTCCCACTGCTCTCTCTTGTAGGTTGTTTATGGCTCCCTTTTACAGTCACAGGCTACCGTTTTAAGAATTCCAGAATTTTGAATAAAATGGAAATGCTGCAGTTTATTGTTTGGTTAGCTTTCCATTTGCCACACTCCATTTCTGTACCTGTGTGTTACCTAGGAAACTGATGCTGGATGGAGTTGGATTGGATGAAACGTTGGATTGTCAGGGCTATCGGGGTCTTTTTGAATAGCAGCCTACAAATCTGTGGCACAAAAGAGTGTAAACGGCTGACTATTTACATTTTTATTTGTAGGCAGAAAGAAACGCCCTAGAACTTCAGGTAAGTAAAGACAAGAGGGAAACCTTTGAGGAAATAATGAGCACTTTAATGTGCCATATTTGCTCTGATTCAATTATTTTCTTCCTGACCTCATCCTTGCAAATTAAAAAAAATAAATAAAAAAACCCCACAAAACCAAACAAATTCTGTATATATACATGTATTAATTCTGCTACTCTGCACTTATATAGCATCTCCCATCTGAGGATCTGAATATGCTAAGTTTCCAAGAAGTCTAGATATCTCACGTGATGCTCTGATTTTGCCTTTGGATACCTGCACCAGTATGGAGTCTTAGAAAAGTCAGAGGTTTCATTTGGGTGTAAAGGTCTGTCTGTGTGGATCTGATTGTATGACCAAGGGCTATATTAGTGTTGCAGGCCCCAGGTTTGAGAGGCAGAAGAGTTCTTCTACCACAGGCTTAAGTCCCAGCAAAGGTTCAAAAGCTCCCAGATGTTTATTCTTTTCAGGTGGAAAAAATTGAGTATTATGTTGTTTATTATTTTAGTTTAGCATCCACACTAGACTCTGAGTGCTTTACATTAATCAAAATAAACAATATTTAATTTAATAAATAATACTGGACTGCCCATCAAATTAATAATAAAACCAGTTGCTCAAGAACAGCAACTCATCAGCCACTGTAACATTGCACACGTGACACAAATGCACCCTTGGCAAAGGGCCCCTATTCTTTGCAAACAACTCTCATTCCAGGCCTGACAAACTCACTACACCAAACATATCTTGCAAGGTATTATCCATAAAGGGTAACGTTTAAGGTATCTACAGAAATCTTGTTACTGATCCAGGCTCATAATCATTGAGATGTGTGTATGGGTAATATTTAAGGAATAATGTAACTATATTGAAAGTACGCTTTATGTCTTAGGCCTAGTCTTCACTTACCGGCTGGTCCGGCGGCACGCCATCGATGTTCTGGGATCGATTTATCGCGTCTGGTTAAGACGCGATAAATCGATCCCGGATCGATCCCGGAAGTGCTCACAGTCGGCGCCGGTACTCCAGCTCGCCGAGAGGAGTACGCGGCATCGACGGGGGGAGACTTCCTGCCGCGTCTGGACCGCGGTAAGTTCGGACTAAGGTACTTCGAATTCAGCTACGTTATTAACGTAGCTGAATTTGCGTACCTTAGTCCGATTTGGGGACTTAGTGGGGACCAGGCCTTAGAGTAAAAGTTAGTTACTTGGAGATAATGTGTCTTGGTGATTGATAACCTATTCAAGCAGGAGAAAGTTGTCACCCTGCCCTTGTTAGCCCATGATATAATGCAAGGCTCAATTGTCTAGCCTTGTTCCATCCTAAGGCTATCAATGGAAAACCATCAGAGACAATTCCAAACAATTGAAACTACTTGGAGTTAAAAAGGAACATTATAACAGACGGGGTTATACTGTGTATGAATAGAGACAAAAGCCTGTTTCAGTATAACAATGTTGGGAGAGGGCAACAGAGCGTCCTGTGGCACCTTTAAGACTAACAGAAGTATTGGGAGCATAAGCTTTCGTGGGTAAGAACCTCACTTCTTCAGATGCAATGTTGGGAGAGGCACTCTGTATCCTTCACTGAGGAAACCCCCCATGCTGTAGAGTGGGTGATGTTTTCATGAAAATTTGGATCCTGGTTCTTGTGAAGTCAGCCAGCTCTGCAAGAGGCTGAACTTTCAAGGGGTGGACCTACTTTGTTAGCTAGGAAAGGTAACTGTTAATAAGTGTAGGCCCTATTACATGTTTTATTATTTTGTTTTGTTTCATAACCATTTGTTTCTTCTATTGTCTCATTTCTAGTTGAATCTCTATTTTTCCTTAAATCAATCGACTTCTGTTGTATTATGTGTGTTCACAAGTACTCTGTGTTTTACAGGAGCAGTGGTTTAAAGTAAAACTGGTCAAATGGGGTACACTGCTCCCTTGGAGGCAAAGGATCTGGGATTTCTATGAGAAGCCAGGGTCAGGGGTGGGTATCACAGGGAAATGCTTCAAGGGGACACAGGGACTAGGGTGCATTTCTTGTTAACCTGCAAGGCAAAGACAGGGCTGGCACAGTCCTGAGGAGAGTGTTTGAGTGCTGAAAGGGTGGTGGTATCAGGGGGCTGACATCCATTTACCATAGGCAAGACTCCGTCCTGCTGGAGGCAGGCAGTAACAAGGTGACTCACAGTCCTGAGTACTCCAAGAACCACCATATCGCCTTATCCCGCCCTTTGCAGTGGGCGGGGTCACTAAAGGCCATGTCTGCTCTGTGTGGGCATTGAGGCATCCATGTCTCATTACATCCGAACTTTCCTCCACGGTTCTCTGTTTTGCTGCATGTGTGAAATCAATGGGAGTTCGGCTCCCAGGCACTTTGGAAAATCCCACTTGAGGCCTATCAGCATCTTTAAGTGCCTAAACGTTTTTAAAATTTGGCCCTGAGTCCTCTACCTTACTATTGTAGCAGATTAAAAAGCCCCTGTAGGACAGGCACACAGATAAAGACACGGCACACACTGAACAATGGATTACACACATATACAGAGGGAAGAGGGCTTTTATTTTCTCCAAACAAGGGTTACTAGAACTACAGACTTGTTTGTCAGAAGGTCAGACTCCAGCCTGGGAAACAAAATTGGACATAAGGAGACCAACATACAACAAAACCCAACACTCTTCAAGGGTTTGAGTTCAAGATTCCATCTACCCGTCTCCCCCACCCCATTTGTTGTTGAGATGTAGACTCTCTCCTCCAATCAGCCCATGGTCTCAGCCTCCATTACCATTCAGTGAACTTTCAAAGAAGCACCTTTGGGCTCTCTGCCAGACTGCCCCTCCTCCCACTTGGCAGGAGCTCCCCATAATCATCCACAAAACTAGCTCATTCTCACACTTCTTCTTCGTAATGTATGAACAACGTGTCTCAGGTGGCACATAGCCAAGATTCATCACCAAATTGGTTCTACTGGTTAGATCGTTAGCTTCCCCAGCCTAGGCTGGGTTCTGACTGGGAATGCGACGTGAACACTGATCCAGGCCCTATTATTCCATTTCAAAACCACCCTCAAAACTCTCCTTTGCTATGATGCCTATAGAAAAGCTGGCAACAGTGACCAGGCTGCTGGAGTGCTGACACCACAGCCTGTCATGCTGACCAATATTGTCTCATGGTTTCCTTGTGCTCCCCTGTCTGTAGCCATCTGTTGTCTCTTGTCTTACACTTACATTGTGAGCTCTTTGGGGCAGGGACCATCTTTTTGTTCTGTCTTTGTCCCGCGCCTAGCACAAGGGGAGGCATGGTATGAGTGGGAATCCAAGGCACTAGCATAGTACAAATAATTAATATAATACACTCATGATGATGGTAGATATGGAAGGATATTAGTATATGCTTGGCAAAACAGCCCCACTTCACTCCAGCTTTCAAGAAAGCATACCTAAGTGGTCCCTGCATATAGTTTGCTACTTTCCTAACAGGAAGGTGTAATCTCACAAGACAATTTTGTGAGGCAAGGTGGGTGAGGCAATATGTTTTATTGGACCAACTGTTGGTGAGAGAGACAAGCTTTGAGCTACACAGAGCTCTTCTTCCACCTTGTCGGATTGGGCCAAGTGATGACGCAAGGCTGTATTAATTCCTGTCTACGAAGTGCCCTGAGATCCTCAGCTAGGCAGGCAGTATAGGGAGGGCAAAGTTATTATTTGCTGGTGTTTGGTTTTACTGATGCACATTCACAACATCACAGTCCCAAATCAGCCAAATTTCATCTCATAAAACTGACCCCCATCTCAGGTCCAAACGGCGTAATGAAAAAGGCTTTGTGATTATCCAGCAGACTGTCTTTGACTGTACAGCGCAGCCTCCCCAACCAAGAGTGTCAGGCTGTCTCCTCTCTTGTTACCCAGCCAGGCTCCCTTTACAAGTCCCCTTAATTGGCTCATTAGTGTAACCTGAGGCTACCTGTCCTGCTTGGCTGATTCACTAATGAGGCTCAGCTGCCTTTTCTCAGCCCCAGACGGGCTGAGGAGAGATCTGTAAAACCTACTTATGGTCCTGGGGGTTTCAAAGCCATTCTCTCCAATTTCCCAGTGAGTGAGCTTGGCTGGCTGTCCTGCCACCGGTGGCCTTTACGTCTCCAAACCACTTGTGCACGGACAACGGGGAATCACTCCCATCTTTAGACATGCAGCCACTTCTGTTACTTGATGCCTAATTCATCTCAATAAGTTCTCATATACATAACACTATAATGGTTATTACTGTAGCCCCAATGTGGCAAGAGGGAGAACCTCTGGTTCAATACAGTGGTTACAAACATTGTTTACAAAGGGGCCTGATCCTGTTTTCATTGGAAACTTCCTCTTGACTTATCTGGGAGCAGGAGAGGCCTGAAGTAGTCATGAATGATGTGCTAGATCCTGCTGATTCCCCAGGGGTCCAATCCAGCTAGGAGCTGAGATCAGAGACTAAGGGCCTTCTGCTCCCAAGGAGGTGATTAGCAACATGTAGGCTGAGTCTTCAAAGGCAGCATTAACTATCAGAGTAGAGAGAGCCAGTTCACATGAAATAACAATGAACTGTTTGGGTTATTCTTGGGCCAGATCAGCACCCCCTTCGATCCATGTGCAGAAAGGGGTCTGGAAGCAATTGTTCACCTGATACAGCATTGTATTCTTATGAGGAGTGGGGAGATTTACCTTCTTCTGAAGCACCAGAGATCAGACTCAGCTAGAGGCAGGATATTGCGTGGGCAGGACTGGTTTGCTAAGGTGGTCTGGAGAATCCTTTCTAGATGCCTGCTCTGATGTAACTCGCTCACATGCTCACAGTTTATCCGATTACCAGATTTAGGGTTGGGAGGAATTTTCCCCCCAGCGCAGATTGACAGGGGCCTCCCCCCCCCTTTCTCTTCAGCAGGGGATATGGATCATCATCGGGGATCATCTGGGCATCTCTCTCCTGCTCGGTTCCTTGCCACTGCAGGGCCATGGGCATTGGTGGAACCTTGTCTCGCCTGTTACCTGTCTGTGGATGCTTTGGTTTAGCTGATTCTCTGAGCTCAACGTAGGGGTGTTTGAGTGGAATTTAGTGGCCTGTGATACACAAGAGGTCAGACTAATGGTCTCTTCTTGCCTTAAGCTCTATAGAACTATGAAAGGAGGCTTGGGGGTCACCACAGATCTCTCCTACTTGCCCCCACCCAAACCCTGAGGACTGTTTGCAGGGTTCAGGTTTCCTGTGTCTCCTGGCCTCATCAATGAAGTGCTGATATTACTGCTGCTGCTTTGGGGGTCTCCTCTCACAACGTGAGCTACACGGTCTGGAGCACGGAACAGCTGCCCTGCTGCCATCAATCATGTGGGAGAGTTAGTCTGTTAAATGGTGTGCAGAATACAGCTGAAGGCAAATTCATTCTCCTTAGATTTTATTTTTTGGAATTTCCGGTTGGATCCAGCGCCCCGTAGACTAAACCACCTTCGCCTTTGTAGAAGCCCCAGTAAAACACAATATCTAATTTCCAGGAAGACACAATTGCCAGTACAGCACATCAAGTTCTGTCTTTTTACCATTTCAGCAATCACCACAAAATCACGCAGCACATAATTTAAAACAAACACTCTGGAAGGGCTTGCTAAATAACAATACAAAGAACTCCTTACATTTTCCTGGTGTCAAACTAAGCCTTTTTAACTGACAGAGCTCCAGCTCAAAGGTGTGCACGGTGTAAAAATTCTTCACTGGAGACAAGACTGAAACTTCAATTCTGATTCTCAATTTCCCCCACAATACAAGAGGAGGTATTTGCCATAGATGAGAGGGAATGCTGAGGCAGACCATAACCACAGAGCAATTAACTGAATGGGAAGGTCTCAATTTTAGGAGAAGTACCACTGTCTTTACCCCCACTAAATGTGTCTGGCCACTTTTTGGAGAAGATTATGCAACAGCGAAGAAGAATGGAAGTTGTGTTAATGATTCCCTGTGGTAGGTAGGTATATCTTCTCAAGGAATATTAACACCAATACCCCCGTGTGGCTGAAGTGGGAGCTATTGCTGACTGAAAATGTCATATTTTGGATATGAACCCTGGTACTTAAATCAAAGTCCAATGAGAATAATTACATTCCATCCATCAAAAAATCCATCTGAATTATCAGCTGGATAAATCCTCTTGCCCTAATCTATCGTGTAGTATAGTTCTGAGACGTTAACTGGCTGACATCTTCCACCAACCAAGCCTTTCACTTATGGATGAAATGATTCATCCATATATACCATGCTGTATCACTGAAATGCAGCAAATACTTTGCTGTTGAGAATACATATGGTAAAACTCCCATTGACTTCAATGAGAGTGGAATCAGGTCAGCAAGACATTTTTTAAACTATTGCCCTATATGTTCTTATTTAATGTTCCCTAGCCTCAAACTCCTTTTCTCCTACTTTGCTTTCTCCTGACTTCCTTGACTCCGATATGAAGACTGATTCTTCAGATGCTCTGAATCCTGCTTTTCAGACAGAGCCTAACTTGCAGTGAGTTTGTGTGTGGATTTTGCTTGTAAGAAAGGACACAGGATTTGTTGACCAGAGTTAAAATCTCTAGCAAACATCTGCTATGCCTGGGTATATGTCCAGTCTAGTGCATATGGTGGTAGTTTGTAAGCTGCGTGGCGTGCCCACCTTGTGCCTTAAACAGTATTCACACACTGGATGTGTTTAAGGGATTTGCATTTATTGCTGAATACTGTGGGTGCATGGATGATGAGCGACCCTATAGATGCTAAACAGTAGAGTGACTTTTTTTTTTTCTGTTTTTCCAACCAGACCCATTATCTAGTAAATGTCCATGGAAATTCTGCCATTGAGTCTAGTGGGACCAAAAATGTTCAAGGAACCCCATTGAATGGAAAATCTGCAAACCGTTTGGTGTCTGCACAATTTGGTGGCATTATTCTTAATTAGTATTAGTATTTATTTGTATTGCAGTAATGCCTAGGAGCCCAGTCCTGGATCAGAACCACATTCCATAGCAACATGTGACATAGGACTAGGTGGGATGCCCTGGGTCACTGAGTCCAGTTCCCTGCTAATGCAGGCAACCCTGTAATATAATCCTGTTCATAAATGTATCAAGTTCCATTTTAAAACTAGTTAGGTTGTTTGTTTCTACTCCTTTTGGAAGGCTGCGCCAGTTGTACACAAACAGAGCAAAAAAGATGAGCCTGACCCAGAGAGGGTGACCCGGGAGTTCATCTTTTCATCACATGCTCAATGCCTGTGATAGGGAAAGGCCAAATATATCCAATACTATGCCATTTACCTATGG
Source organism: Malaclemys terrapin pileata (assembly GCF_027887155.1). Taxonomy (NCBI): domain Eukaryota; kingdom Metazoa; phylum Chordata; order Testudines; family Emydidae; genus Malaclemys; species Malaclemys terrapin. The sequence goes on along the minus strand of NC_071522.1, from coordinate 15,427,861 downwards.
CCCTATGCAGTAGTTACTCCTACACTGATGTAAAATTACTCACTTAATTTTATTGGCTCTTTTGTAAATAATGTTATTTTCCAATAGAGTTTATTTGTTTGAGTAAGGAAATGGGCTTATCCTAGACTAATCTTAGGAGATGAACTAGCACAGTGCAGTCACTGATGAACAATTATAATGTAAAATAACAGCAATGAACTCAAATTGCTCCTCACTGCCCATCACTGCTCTGCTTTTTATAGTAATAATATAGTCCATTAAAACCTACAATCACAGTAATGTTTATGCATTATTGGGGAGATAAATTGCATAATTCTCATTTTGCAATTTAAATGTAATTATGAGCTTACTAATGACTAAAACCTGAATTTGCTAGACTATCAGTTTTTCTAACACTTGCCAAAATTATAGGTAATTACTTAGGGCTTACAATAATTATAAGTCCATCTCTTAAATAATTAATGTGCACTTTCATGGTACAAAACAGCTAGTAATCAAACGACCTCCAGCATATATTGCAAGCCCATGCAATTAGTCCTATTGTGTAGGTCTATAGAAATGCACCCATTACAAGAGTCTGTTAAGTTGGCAGGCTTGAAATTCATGTTTGTTATATTTCATGGCACTAAACAATGATGAATGCATAACAGCCAAGAGAAGTGTGTGTGTGTGTGTGTGTGTGGACAGCACCTAGAGCATTGTGGGAGCTACCAGAATGCAAATAAATAACTATAATTAAAAAATGACAGGGGATTGCCACGGGGTTATTGATCCTTTTGTATTGCTAAATGTTCTGCTAAAAGCATCTCTAAAATCCATTCACCTATCACCCTTTGCCACAGAATTTTAAGGCAAAAAAGGATCCATAATCTGTTCTAGTTGTTTGAATGTTATTACTCTGTGTTGTTATTGTTATTACATTTATTGTATTATTTATTATTTGTATTGTGGGAACACCTAGGAGCGCATTACACTAGGTGCTGTACAAACACAGAAAGAATCACTATCCTCACAACAAAGATTCAAACTCAAACATTGACTTCAATGGGACTTAGATGCTTAACCTGCTAAGGTGTTTCTGTAAACCTTACTAGGCGCCTTTCTGCACTTTTTGGTATCTAAATACATTTCTAAATCTGCCTCTATGTCTCAGCAGTGCCACTCTGTATCCTTGGTTGCTTTCCATTTTAAACTCCATAGAAAATGCCTTTAATATGAAGTCAGTATTATGAGTCTAATAATATTTGATGTCTTTCTTAAAGCCCCAGCTCCTGGAGTCAAGAGATTATGTGGGATTCGCTGCTTTCATTAAAAACACAGTTTCTGTCTCTCTCAAGGTAGCAGAGAAAGGCTTGAAAATATAAACAATGAAGACTACTAAACCAAAAGGCAAATAAAAAAGAACCCCTACTTAAAAAAAAAAACATAATTTTTAAAACAATCTCTTAATGATTGAGGCCTGACTCATGGAAAATTAGAAGTTAGCAATACTGGAAAGTTGTACTCCATTTTAATCCAGTTAACTAAGGGGTAGTCTACATGGTGCGGTGGTGCGCATCAGCAGGGTGTGAATTCTAATACCCACCAACCTGTTGCACATTAACTGGCCTGTGTAGACCCTGCTGACACGCACTAAAAGTTCCCTAGTGCACATTAATGTAGTACTGTTTGAAAGGAGACTACGTTAGCTAGCACTAGGACATTTTTTAGTGCACACTAGTAGGTCTACTCGGGCCAGTTAGCACATGACATGGTGCACATTAGAATCTACACTAGACTAACGTGCGCTGCTGCACCATGTAGAGAAGCCCAACAGTCATTGCAACCTAAATGAAAAGTGTATTTCCAGTCTCAAACCCTCTTTCCTCTATCCAAGGTCCTGACCTTCCCTCTACCAATCTCTCTCTGCCCTAACATATCCATCGATGAATGATATACTGAAACCTTTGTGCAAAGGCAATGTGATGTAGTAGCCAATATAGACTGGGAGTCAGGGCTCCTGCTTTCTGCTCCCTCCTTTGCCACCAACTTGATTTGTGACTTTGAGCAAATCACTTAACCTCTCCGAACCTCAGTTTACCTGTCTTTAAAATGAGAATGAGAATGATACTTACCTAGCTCACCAGGGTGTTGTAAGGCTTAATTTAATGTTTGTAAAGACTTTGAGGTCCTCCGATGAAAATTGCTACAGTATATAAGTGCAAAGTAATTATGATCATCATTACTTTCATTTGCATGTATAGTCTGTAATTAGCTGTGGATTTGTATTGCATTGACGGTGAATAATTTAAATGCTCTGCTCTTGAAGATGTCATTTTAAATGTTTTTACATTTTTGCAGTTAGTAATAGCAAGTCCTTGTTTTGTTTTCTCTTTCTTCATATTTCAGAGGTGACACCTTCTACCATATGTTTTATCAGATCCCTAAATGTAAAATAGTTTCATTCTCATCTAAATCAATCCTGATTCTCTTTATTTCATTGTCTCTGGTCCTGCAGGTGCTTAAATCTTAGCATTGAATTCATTGGTGCTATCTGCGTGCTTAGGCTAAACATATATAAAGTATTTGCAAGTTCGAGTCCATTGGTAGAAGAGCTCCCAGAAGCAGGATCATGCATATAAATCTATTGAGCAGATGTCATCTCATTAATGTAGGCCAAGATTTTCAAAATTAACCAGTATTTTCAAGCGCTTCCATTTTAGGGTGCCTAATCTGAGGTGATTTAGAGGCCAGGTCTTCAAAAAGGGCTGTATACCCACTCTTTAAAAATCAGGCCCCTTTAAGGTGTCTCAAGATGGACACCTTAAAACTGAGGGATTGCTTCTCAAAATTGTGTCCATACACTGGCTAAGTGTTTGCATTGAGTACCTTCATTCTCTTGCTCTATTCCCTCCTAACCATATTAAAAGATGTAAATCTAACTTATTTAAATGCTTAATAAAATTATTCTTAGGTTTAGTCTATGAATATAGCCCCCTATCACTGAAGATGAGAAGAGAATTATCTAATAGATTGTCCTCAGAGACTTGGAATTTGTCTTGTGAGACCATTATGAGCAATAGATTTTGATGCTCTCTGAATCACATGGGGCATTATTTGATTGTTTAGTGAGCCTGAACCAGGGCCCTGTTTTTGGAGCTTTACATTTATTTCCAGTTTTACATCTTACATTTGAAAGCAAAAGTAATTGTGGGTTTCAGAAGGATACTCTAAAATCTATGCTTAGCTAATGGTGCTTACACTTAATTAGCTAATAGAGAAGAAGCCAGTTGCATGGCCTGTAGACAGTTCATGTGCAGGACATGTCTGTTGGTGCATTTGTAAGGCTAACCCTGTCAATTTGGCAGTGAAGAATGGTTAGGGCGTGTCTAAAAGACATGTCATAGTCTCACAAAAGCTTTCTTTTTCAATAATAATTAATAATTTCATAACATGCGCCTCTCAACGCTGGTTGACTCACATGGAGCATTGCACAACGTATTTGAAAGCCTAATGCACAGATGTTTTTCCACCAATGCAAAAGACCATTTGAATTTATTATAGATAGAAGTGCTCTTGTGTCCAGTGCCCCAACTATGTTTATAGTTGACAACCATTTAAAATAACGTTATGTGTCTATCTAAGGTACTGAGATGGGCCCCATTACTGTAATACCCCTGCACTGATGGAAGGGGTGAGGGAGGCTCTGTAGGCTAAGCTAGCCATGCCCTGCCAGTTGTGCATGGTTGGAAGGAGGGCTCTAAAAGGAAGAAGCTGCAGTCAGCAAGGGGTAGGGGGAAGTCCTGAGAAGGGAGTGACCCCTGAAACAGCAGGAGGAACTGCCACATCGGAGCCCGCCCACCCCCACTCTTCAAGGAGTCCAGCTCACCCCAGGGGCAAGCCCAAAAGGGAGAGACCAGCTCGGCTACCTGGCTGTAAGGACTACCTGTAGTAAGGCGGTGCCACTGATCTTTTTGCATTGTCTTGACCTCAGAAGGGGCTTGTGTTTTGTTATCTGCACTTTTGCTTCCCCCTCCCACAAAAACAAAGGAAGTAGGTCCGTAGCAGGGAGGGGGCCCACTGCAAGGACTAAGTGGCTGAGGCCTGTACTAGGCTAACTCCTCCTTTCCTCCCCAGTGATAACTGGGTGTGGCAAGGGGCTCCAACCCAGGTAGGTCCCCCAGAGAGACACTCTGTACAGCATCTCACACTCCTCTTAATGTATGTATTTGTCCTCCCAACACCTCTGTAAGGCAAGGCAGTGCTATTGTTCCCATTGTACAGAGGGGGAACTGAGGCTTTGGAGACCTTGCAATTTAATTCCTGGCCAGTCCCATTCCTCACTGAGTTCTGTGGCAGGAGAAATTCCATTATGACTTTAAAGTAGTTCCTGGGAGTCAGTTCTCTGGATAAATGTTAGGAATAGGCTCAGAAGAATATCACATGAATACAGTTTAAACTGCATTTCTTATTCTTTACTGAGTAAACAACACTAGGTTAAGTTACCATAACTCTTCAGGGCATTAGATTGTGTTCATTCTTGCAATGTATGTTTGTGGTTACTGCAGTTAGGCTCAGCTTACAGACTTCTAAGCCAAAATTTTACACAGTGGCCAGCAATTTTGAGAAGCTCAATTTGAAATATCTTAAAAGGTCCTAATTTTCAGAAAGTCCTGAGCACCTACACCCTGTACACAAGACCTCTGTAATGTGTCTCAGGTTAGGCACCCAAAATCAGTAGTCACTCTGGAAAATTGTGGTCCTACTCTTATATGTCATCATGGCTTTCGAGAGAGGCAGCATGCACATTCTTCCATGTCAAGGTGCTCTCTGTCTGCAGCACCCACTCATTGCCAGTGGAAGTCCACTCTAGCTATCTGCTGCTAGCACACTCCTCCTGGGCTCTCTGACATTAGATTGTACATACTGCTAGGCCAGGGGTTCTCTACTGTGGGAGTACAGATTCTGTCCTGGTAGTAGAACAGGGAATTCGCTTGAGAGCCAGCAGGCTGCATATAGTCAAAAGTCATGGGAAGGAGATGCAGACTCTTAACTTCTTTAACGGTCCATGCTTAACATCAATTATTTGTAATACAGTAGTGCCTGGAGGCCCCAACCAAGACTGGGGCTTTACCGTGCTAGGCGCTGTACAAACCCATAGTGAGAGATGGTCCCTAAGAGCTTATAAGACAAAGGTTAGGTGAGGAAATAGAGGCACAGAGAGAATTAAGAGACCTGCCAAAGTTCACACAGAAGACCAGTGGCAGATGTATGGACTACTATGCAGTGCCCTGTCCACTAGACTTTGCTGCCTCCAAGGTTTAGAAAATCATTAAATCCTTGAAGATTTTTCCCAGTGCTTAGAATTGTATCTTGAACACGGAGGTTTGCTGTCTCTCCTCCTCAGAAACAGCACAATAAAAATGCAAAAAGTGTAAATAACAAAGAAAGGTTAAATGATGAGGTGCTGAAATTAGATAGCATATGATAAGTGAGCAGCACATCCCTTCATCTGTCACTCAAGGGTGACTGGAGCAGTGATGAATGGCCCACTTCTGACATTAAAATCTAGACCCAAGTTTGAAATATGCCAGAGAGACTGCTCGTGCCCTGCTTCCATGCATTGCACGGAGTCCTGCAGGGCTGTGGTCAGAACTGCAAAAGGCCAGATCAGGGTATGTCTATACTGAAGCAGAAGAAATCATTTGCAGCTCAGGTAGCCATACCCCCACTCGCTCTGATTGAGCTAGCGCACTACAAAGAGCAGAGTAGTCATCTGAAACCTTCGGGGTGATTAGCCCCATCTCACTGACCACGTAGCTGTGTCTACAACTGCTGTTTTTAGTGTGCTAGGCTAGCACACATACGTCTACCTGAGCTGGAAATTAAACTCCATGGGACTGCTGAGCATGGTGCTTTGTTAATCATGCTCCCATCAAAGGAAGAGAGCAGGTGCTGCATTCTAGTGGGTACCAAGATCCAGTGAGATGGCAAAAAGTTTGGGCCCACCACATAGTGGGAATGTTTGCTTAGAATCCTTAGACACATTTCTGTGTAGGTAGATAGTTCTCATGGCTGTCCTTGCTCTTGGTTCCTTCTAAATGCAGCTCTGAAGCACGCAGATCTAGACAGTATTTCTGGCATAAACAAAGAACCACAAAATGGCCAGCACATTCGTCATTTGCATTTAGGTGTATCTGAAAGTGTTACTCGTTTCTAAAAATACAAGCAGTTGGCTAAGTACAGGGAGAGGCATCGTGACGTTTTCAATCATGGACTTTCTATTATCAAAGAGAGAGTTTTCTAAACTATATACGTTATAAGCTAGCATGTTCAGCTACTACAGTGCTGGGCACCATTGTAAAAACCTAGGGATGTTGCTCATTAGTCCCCACGCTGATCAGTTAGGGAACAACATTGATGAGAATTTTGAAGAGAAGCTTGTGCAGGCTACTGAGAGGTCAACTATGATGGCTGCAACTCAAGGCCTTAGATAGAGAGGAAACCTGAGTGGGATACTCAGGACTTCCCAAGAAGAGAATACAGGAAGTTTCAGTGAGTACAGGACTAGGAGTCAGGAGACATGGGCTCTACCCCTGCCATTGCCACTGATGTGTTAGATGGCCTTGAGCAAGTTACTTCATTTTTGTGCCTCATTTTACCTAGCTGTAAAATGGGAATAATCAAGTACTCAGCTACAAGGGAGAAGTTCTATACAAGAAATGAGTACACACCACAGAAACAAGCAAATTCCTCGTCCTCCCACCCCAACAATGATGATATTGGAGCTCTATAGATGTTGTATTTTAATTACTTTCAACCTTCAGTTTCTTGTGTATCCTCTGAATGTTTAGGTTTAAAAATGAAATCCAAGATTACAGTTAAAATATCTGCAGTATATGAAAAATAAATGTACAGACATAAATGTTTGATTTTAGTTAGAAGTGGTGATCTGTGCCCTGCCCCCCTCTCAACCCAATATGGCAAGAACACTGGAACTATTCCTTTAATTAGGAGCTCATTAATAAATCCATCTTGTTCTCAAATCCCCACACACATAGTACAGTAGTTCATTAGCACAGGAAGAGGCAATTTAGATTTCATCAGATGATAGCATCTGTCACTAATCAAATTAAGGGAGGATGTGCAAATGTATCTAAAGCTGGACAGAGCATTTTGGAGGAGAGAGGAAGGAAAACAACAATCCAAAAGAAACTGGAAGAAGGAAACAGAACAGCTGAGAGAATTATCTACCAAAGGCCCAAGAAACTCTCCTGCCAAAAGAAAGGTCCTCAGTGTTGGTTTAGGTTAAGGTTCCACTTTAATCCAAATGACAAAGGGCTGGGCTATGCAGCTGCCAGTTCTCACAGTCACATTCCTGCTTTGAAACATGCCACAGCAGAAATAGTTAGCAGAGGCCATGGGTCATGCTGAGCACCTTCTATTAACACTGATTCATTTCATTCGATGGGGCACAGTATGTAGACCTCTTCTGAAATCCAGGGTGTAGCTGATGGTGGAAACATTCTGAATTTGCCAAGCAAGGAGTGCTGGGTGCTTGCTGTTCAGAGTTGAGATCCAGCACCTTCCTAGCTCTGGAAAAATAAAAAAATGGGAGTAGCTATTGCTCAAACATAGGGCTGAGGTCAATAGGAAATGCTTATCTTTTTGAGTGACATGTATAATATTTTCAATTGGCTTGATGGTACAGTCTTTACTCATAAGTTGCACTAACTCACTCACTGAGGTTGGCTCTGATTAGGCATGTAATAACATAGGAATTGCCAGAGCTGAACAGGACAGTTGTCCATAAAGTTCAGTATCCTGTCTCTGACAGTGGATAGCACCAGATGTGTCAGAGAAAATGGCACAAGAACCCCTCAGACAGATGTGAGATGATATACTCTCCCCCCTCCCCGGCCATTAGGTCTCATCCTAGTTAGAGATTGGCTTAAAGTACAAGGTTTAATATCACTTCCAAAAAACTATTGTCATTGATTATGACAACTCTGGATATCTTTGATAGCCATATAAATATTCAGTGCCTTTTTGAATCTTCAACAACTTACTGTAGCAGTGAGTTCTACCGTCTAATTACACATTGCATAAAAATTTATTTCCTTGTATCAGCTTTGAATTTCCCACTTTTTACTTTTGCAGAATGTCCTCTTGCTCTTGTATTATGAGACAGGGAGAACAGAAGCATCCAATCTCTCTTCACTAGACTAATTATTTTATTATAGCAAACCACCAGGTCTGCTATAGGTAAGGTTTAGACCAGTTTTCTCTGTAAAGCACAGATTGCCTTGAAATCTGGTGTGCCTCATAGAAACATTAGCTAAGATTAGTGTTCCAAATTTGGAGTCATTTGACCAATGGGTTACTGAAATATATGTTTATCATGTCCCTGCTTATTCACCTCCTTTCTAAGGTACCAGTCCCAATCTTTTCAGTCTCTCTTCATATGAGAGTTTTTTCCACCATTCACATGTTAGTCAACACAGAGAAGGGTTGCAGCCCCACATTCAACAATTTCAGGTGAAAATCAGTTTGAACTGACGACGATGCACAGTTTGGGATTTTGCATTACTTTGCTGTGGAATTTGCCATTGCATAATGAATTTTTTTTTTTTTTTTTTTTTTACACAAAAGCTTTTCATGTTTTTGCAAAGTTCCAGTAATGATGATTAGCATGCTGGCAAAGCTTTAGCATTTGCTAATATGGGAAGCATTAGGCAACTTTAATATAGGTGTTGCTTTCAGCTCTACCTATAATACACACTACCTAATTGAAGTCCATCATACTCTTCCGCCCACCCCAGAAGCCCAGCAACATTGCAGGCCTGCCTGATGACCGACCTTGCTATTAGGTAGCAAAAGTATGAGATCAAAGGAATTAAAGTGCTCCCTTCTCTAGTACTTCAATCAGTGATATGAGCAATTAAATATGAATTAATCTAAGGAAGATAAAAATGCAGATGTAGAATAAGAGCTGTCGGAATCACCTTGAACTTGTGCTTAGTGCCGCTTAGCCTGTGTGATTAAAGACATTTAAACTCCATTAAAAATCTGGTGGTTATAATGTTAAAAACACCTTGTCAGCCGGGTGTCCTGAATGCCTCCTGTGGGGAGTAACCTTTCCATCGACGAGTTCATGTATCAATTCAGAGTGACTGTCCCTGTAAATATAAACAAGCAGCACAATTTTTCTGTGGTGAAAGGAGATAAGGTTATACCACATTTTACTGGAGCAGCAGGATGATGATGTAGAAGACAATAGCAATTACATTTGGCTTGTTCCTGAATTGATCATTACGGGCCCTGACTAATTGTTTGGCTACTGAATATTACAGGAGGAAGCAGGAAGTGGAGACAATGGGTAAAATTTACCTCTCTGAAGAGGGCCTATGAAGCAATCTGACCTCACATGGGCCTGAAATGGTGTGTTGCTCTTGTGATTGCGTGCTGTGCAGTCACCTTGTGCGCTTGGAACTAGTCAGCAGCCTAGCCTAGTGGATAGACCACTGGACTGGTACTCAGGAGATATGAATTCTAGTCCTAGCCCTGCCATTGCCTTGCTGGGTGATGTTGGGCAAGTCACTTCACCTCCCTCATCCCCCATTTGTAAAATGTGGATGATAGTACTTATCTCCTTTGTAAAGCACTGTGAGATCCACAGATTAAAAAAAAGTATTATTTTGCATACAACAATTTGGGATACATGCCTGCAAGGCACTGAGCCCCTCCAGCAAAGGGCTGAAGACCTGCATCTTGTTGCTGATGTCTAGCATCACATAGGAGGCACTCAGAGCTTGCAGGATCAGCCTCTTTGTTGTTTCCAGATGGATGAACCAAGTAGTACATCTTACATAGTAATCCAGGGGCTATTTTCAGCTATAAATTACCGTAATTCACAGATGCCATTTATTAATAAATCAATGCTCTATTCTCTTTTTGAACAAAAAGGTATTGCTGACTTCATGAACTCACTTAGACTTTCCTCCCAAAAAATCAATATCTGTCCATGGGTCAAGTTAAAAGGAGAAAGTGGAGGGGGAATAACAAATTTCTAGAGTTGGTCAAAGACAGAGGGGAAATTCACAAAATCTGCCCTCCCTTTTTTTTCAAAAATCAAAATGTTGAGAACAATTTTCATCAAAAATGTTTAGAAAATTTCAAACAGTATTAATCATTTCAGAGATGTGCTTTACAATCAGAAGATAAATAGGTTTGTGAAATTAGTATAACAATTCTGTTATCACCTGCATACAGTTCTCAGCTATACCCCATGTGGGATAGGGGCAGAATCCACAACCATTTTTTGTATACCAATCCCCCAAAAGCCCAGACCTCAATCTCTTGTGTTAAAGCAGCATCTTTATTTGCTGTACCAACAATGGGAATTTTATCCTTTGTGATCTTGTCCTTAGAGGGCAGTATGGTCACATCACGTGCAGTAGATGGCAAGGGTACACGTACACACTAGCTAGAAGAGGTGTGTGACAAATCAAACTAAATTTGAAAACTTTGCAAAGTGAAGGTTTTCAGATTTAAAATTGAGTCAGAGAATGGTATAAGGTTTTGGAAATACCATAGAAATTTACACTTTTTTCTCCTCAAAAGCAGCGCTATGTACACACATGATGATGGCCCCGATTTTAAGTGGAACAAAACCAACTTTTTGAAATTTAAATTCAAAATATCTTTCAGAAGAAAATCGGTTTAATTTAGGAAATATGGTGGGTTTTGAATTCCTGCCTAGTTTAGCTGTGAAAATGGCCAACATAATATTTCTGAGTAACAAAACGAGCTGGAACAAAGTAGCATTTTATACCAATATCCTGAACAAAAATATTTCCTTCACTTTCCCTCAGCTGTGTTAGCAAGCATACTACTATAGGCAATAAGGGCCTGATGCAATGTCCACTGAAGTCAATGGAAAGATTCCCATTGACATCAGTAGGTGCTGGAGTGGTCCCTAAATAGACACCTGGTTCACACCTTGAAAGGATGGTGCAAGGAGTGTTGTAATGGAGTTCATAATAAATATACCTCCCTTAACTGATGCATGTGAGATTAAACAGGAGTTTTCTGCATTAACCACCTACCCCTGAAAAGTAAATGGAATTGGAACTCGGCAGCTGGCGTTTGTACTAAGGAGAATGAGAGAGGCACTTTCTCTCATTACATGTTCTTTAGGGTTGTGTTTAAATAACATATCTTCTGTTGGTTTATCCTGGAACTCTGTCCCTTTCCTCCAATTAAGCAAAACCCAACCGAAATTTAGCTCAGAGTTCATCATGGTAACTGGATGGCACAGAAAAAAGACACAGATCTGATCCCGACATCACAAGGGGTTTTAAAAGTTCAGATCAATTGTCTGTAGAAAATCAATTATGAAGTAGACCAATCTGCTTTAGTGTTGAAGGGAACTGATACATTTGTAGAGTCTGACAGAATATCTCACATCTCCAGCAGAGAATAGGGAAAGGCACTTAATGGCTTATTGCGTAATGGTAAGCAAAGTATTAGCCAGAGTTGTTTTCAATCAATTTAACTAAATATTTCCAGACCCCCTCATGTGATTCTTAGATACCTATGTCTCCAGTGCCATTTACAGACATTTCAGTTAATTCACTGGCCCCTTCCTATCACCCTCTTATTGCAAATATGTGAGGGTACATGATTGCCTAATCTACTGTGTGCAGTAATTTGTAAAGACTCAAGAAAATGGATATTGTTAATTTCACTAGACTCCTTGTTAGTAAGATCAAACTAAACCTGATGTGCTTTCTGGAGCACCTTCTTTTTTATCATCTGTTCTTCCTTTAGGGCTTGAGCCAAAGAGTTTCTAAGTACTCATAGGTTCCATCACTGGAGTTAAGGGGAATTGTGAATGCTCAGTATTCAGTATCCTTCCCCCACTGAAGTCAACAACACAACTCTCATTGATTTCAGTAACAACCGGGTTGGGCCTCAAACCTTTAGGGTATGATTCCAAAAAGGAGCTGAGTAATATCTTGATATATCACAGGGGAGGACAAACTTTTTGGCCTGAGGGCCGCATCGGGTTTCATAAATTGTACGGAGGGCCGGTTAGGGGAGGGGATCTTGGCCCGGCCCCCGGGACTCCTGCCCCATCCACACATCCCCGCTCCCTGTCACCTGACCGCCCCCAGACTCCCCCACCCCATCCAACCCCTTCTCTCATTCCTGACGGCCCCCTGGGACCCCTGCCCCATCCAACCACCCCCTTCTCCCTGTCCCGACTGCCCCCGTAACCCCTGCCCCTGACTGCCCCCTGCCGCCCCATCCAACCCCTCCTCCTTCCTGACTGCCCCCCCGGAACCCCTGCCCCCCATTCAAACCCCTGTTCCCCCCATCCCCACAACTGCCCCAACCCCTATCCACACCCCAGCCCCCCCGACCACCACCCCGAACTCCCCTGCCCTCTATCCAACCTCCACTGCTCCCTGCCCCCTTACCTTGCCTGGAGCACCGGTAGCTGGCAGCGCTACAGTCGCGCTGCCCAGCTGGAGCCAGGACATGCCGTTGCCACCACGCAGCACAGAGTTCTGCGCTGCCCCAGGAGTTCACAGCCCCGCCACCCAGAGCATTGTGCCAGCGGCAGACCAAGTGAGCTGAGGCTACGGGGGAGGAGGGACAGCAGGGGAGGGGCTGGGGATGAACCTCCTGGGCCTGGAGCTCGGGGGCCAGGCAGGACAGTCCCGTGGGCTGGATGTGGCCCACGGGATGTAATTTGCCCACCTCTGATATAGCATCTTAAACAGGCCTCAAGCCCTTAAGGTCTGATCCTCTAAGGGGCTGAGTACTGTCTCGATATATCGTCTTATACAGGAAGTGTTTATTAAAGAAAACAACTAAAAACTATAGACACTGACAAACAGGCTTTCACATAGCTTGAGTTCTAGCTTTGTCTCTTTTGTTACCAGGATTCACACCCTCTCTCTGGATGTCTCTACAGCTCACAGAGACAACTAGTGTCTAAATAATATACTGGAAGTAAATATATCATTAAAAGCACTTCCTGGAGGATGGTGTATGCCCTCAGCTCTCAATACATGAGCCTTTCAGCATCAACCAGAACAGGAAATAACCTATATTGGAATAAGCTTCCTTTAACATTAAGGTCATTCATTCATTCATTCATTTTCCAATAGATTTCTCAGTGGGAGTGGAGGGTGCTCAGCACCTCTTCTGATTAGGCTCTAGTTATGTTTCCTACTGCATCTGGAAGTTATAGTAATATCAGTGGCCTTATGTACATTACATGAAGGCATTAGAACAAAACAAAAAAAGAACAAAACATAGGCTGTGGTATGCAAGATGTGGCAAATATAGTTTAGCTAAAAACACCCCATGACATGACCTGGATTGTGGTGCATCTTTCATCTGAACATGGATTAACGTTGGTTCCCCAGTCTACTCTAGGAGGGCTTGTTATGTTATTTTCATTAGTGTAGCTCTGGTTTTTGTCCCTGCTGAGCTTGGATTGTGACTGGGCTACCTGAAACAGAAATAAACACAACCAGAAATGTTTGCTCTTTTGTTGCATCTTATCATGGAGTTGCAGAAGAGATTCCATAGTTATGGTTACAACAGAAGTTCTGCTAAGAGACAATATTTCAAGTGTGCTAACATACACATGTTTAGGTAGATGAACTTGAAGATTGCTATGCCACATCAAGGGCAGAGGTTGTATCTGCGCTAATCATTTTGGAGTCATTAGGCCCTAGGATTTCCAAGATTTGGGCTCCCCACCCCCAAGACTCCTGATATATGATCTGCTTTTAAAAATGAAAGGTTCTTTGCACTCAGATTCAGAGCAAACAGAGGGAAGGAGCTACACAAAATACATCTCTGTACTGCTCCTCTACTGATCTGGTGTCCATCACTAAGTGAATTTTTAAAGAGTGAATAATAATAAAACAAGGATAAAAATAGCTTCACCAATCTTAATATCCAACCACCAACTCAATGAGTGTTTTGATGGCTGCTCATTGTAAGCAAGGGGACAGTCTGGGTAAATATGCAGAGGGAAATCTTCTTTTGCTATGTTTATTTCCTTCTCTGACATTTTATTTTCTCCTTTTGGGGCTGTTTTCCAGGATTGCATGAAAGTGATGTGGCATGAGAGAGCAGTAAAAACAAAGAATGTTGTGAAGTCATTTTGGTTAGTTATGGAGAGATGTTAAAATTGCAGTTTATTTGCTGTCATTTAATTGACAGGGGCTGATGTTAGAGAGAAAAATTGGCAGTAGATTTCTATTGCTGGGAATAGGGATGCGGAATTAACATCTTGTATAATGATAGGAAACAGGAAACATTTTAACTGGTCTCTGTTGTACATGACAGAGCGTCTTGATTTAATAATATGCTGAGTCTGCAAGAACTCCATTGTAGCACCAAAATATATGCTAGGCAAGACGGGAGACTATTTGTGGGCTGATTCAGGTGCAGGCACCGCAAGCTGAAGCTGTGCTGATCAAATATTTACGCTGTCTGTTCACGTCAGACAGGAATCCATTTTACACAATATCAGAACAGATGGGAGTGTAGGCTAGTGAGTGAAACTGACTTACCAGTCTGATTACTGGTGAGTACTACAGTCCAACTGGCAAAGCCAAAAGAAAGAGGGTAGAGAAGGGGAAAGACTTAGGAGCCTTAGATCCACAAAGGTTATTAGGCGCCTAACTCCCATTGACAACATAGTACTGTTTGAAACAGAACTACATCGACACACACTAGGGGATTTTTAGTGCACACCAACACAGTCTACATGGTCCAGTTAGTGTGTAGCACATCTTGGTCTTGGTATTTGCTTGGGCACTGGCTACACAAATTAGTTTATTAGAATATTTATTATATTTAAGCCAATATAACCCCCAACCAAACAACCTCCACATTACAATTAGAATCCTGCGCATTAGGAAACCCTTGTGGTACACATTGCCGCACAGTGTAGACAAGTCAAACTTTGCAATGTAAGTGCCTAATGTAAATACTAAGTGTAGGCAGATACGTGTTGAAATAGCTGCCTAAATATAAATTTAGGCGTCTACTCTGGATCAAAACTTTGGCTGAGGACTTGATTCTCCATTGACCTGTGCTAGTGCTGCACTGTCATAACTCAAATGGATAGGTGAAGTCTCGCAGGATGAGAAGGACCAAATTCCTCCTGGGCTGCTAGGTGGCAGGCTGGAATAGCATCTGCAGCATTCACTGCTTTCCCTGGGAGGAGGAGCCTTCTCCTGTTGTGTGTCTCGTGGAAGGGGCAGTATTTGCCACGGTACACAGGATTGCGTGGAATTGTATGGAACGTTACATGGAGCAATTGAAATATGAAATTCAATGGATTTGGGCATCCAACTCCCTTAGGCGCCTTTGAGAATCCCAGCTCTTATCTCCAGGATCCCAAACTACATTTTTCTTATCTTTGGGGTTGGGGGTTAGATTATTTAAAGCCCTGCCATTTAAATGAGTGTGCAACCAGGAGTGACAGGATAAAGGAGATAGGAAGTCTTAAATGCGAGGGCAGAATTCACCCGCGGGTGTCTAGCTAGTGGCACTCAAAGAGCAGAGGAGATGTTTTGTCACCAAATGGAGCAAGCGTGACCAGACAGCAAGTGTGAAAAATCGGGACAGGGGGCGGGGAGTAATAGGAGCCCATATTCAAAAAAGCCCCAAATATCAGGACTGTCCCTATAAAATTGGGACGTCTGGTCACCCTAAATGGAACCACAGAGCAAGCTGTCTGCAAAGTGCTCCTCTCATTGTGCCCCCTCGTGTCATAGAATCATAGAATATCAGGGTTGGAAGGGACCTCAGGAGGTTATCTAGTCCAACCCACTGCTCAAAGCAGGACCAATCCCAACTAAATCATCCCAGCCAGGACTCTGTCCTGTCACAGTAGCCAAATATGAACACTGTGACACAGTGCCGGCACATGGCACTCCAAGTATGGTACGGCAATCCCCTTCAGCCCATTAGTGCCTCTCTCACCTCCCCCAGATTGTGTCCTGACCCCAAGTTCTGGGCAAAAGGTGTCTCTTCTGCGTCCGTTTCCCAGCTGTTGAGAGAAGATGTTCACCTCTCACTCCCTCTTACAACCTTCCCAGATGCTTGGGGATCTATCCTCCTGCTTCTCCTCTGCTGGGGGAGGGGCAGACTTGGGTGTCCTCTTCCCTTCCTAACTTCAGTGTGGGGAGGGTTTATTTATCCTTCCTCCCTGGCTTCCTGGCTGCTTAACAGAGCTGCAACATGGAGAAGCTCAAGCTTGCACCTGCCTTATAACCAGGCCTGGAGGGAATTACTCCAGATCAAGATTGTGATGCAAATGTCAGAGAAGAATGAGGAAACTGGCCCTGTGGCTGCCTGCACTATACCCAGTTCAGGCCTAGTGCTGTTCTACTGTTAATAGCCCTTCATTTCCCTGAGCATTACAGTCACTTACAATAGGCAGGGGTTATATTGGCTTAAATATGATACATCTTTTAATAAACTAATCTGGGTAGCCAGTGCCCAAGCAAATACCAAGATCAATGTATTAAACACAGGCAGACAATCCCTTGGAATGAGGGATCCCTGCTGGTTAGGTTAGGAATATTCACAGGGCGGGTAGTGCTGCTTGGTTGGTTAAGCCAAAGTCCCCATTGCTCAGGTATCTCCTCTTATCCAATTAAATTGTCTCTGGGCTTAGCTGGCTGGAGATGCAAAGTGCAGAAGCAGTGTACAGTGCTTACATAACCTAAGTGTTTTCTGAGGCAATCATTGTAGAAGTTAGCTAATGGCAGGGTAGGAGGCCCTCCTGCTGAGTTTCCATTACCTTGTAATTTTCAGCTTGTTCACTGTTGCAGTAAAGCCCCTCTGTCTTGTAATTCCTCCAGCATTCGTGTCTCATCTTCTCCAGACTTGAAGTACATAAGATGCTTTCTGCTGGGGGATTTATTGAGATAAGTTATTGAAGTCAAGCAGTGAGGCAAGCATCCAATATTACTCTATTCATCTTTGAATTTATGTTCACACTGTCTTTTGAAGGTCTAATGTAATCACAAACAATTTGTTTTGTATATGTTTAAAAATTCATAATTTTCTTGTACAATGGGAAAAAACAGCACTTGTGGCTCATTAGTGGTGGGATTCACAAAACATCTGGCTTTTCCTTTTGATGCAATTTCTGTGTGACTAAAATTCTGCCTTCGTTCTGAGCAATTCAATGAGGAGGTGCAGTCGCTCTGCCAGAAACTCATTAAATGTGCCCATGAGTCAAACTGTATAATCTTCCAAATGTATTTTCAGAGAATTAGCATCTTTTTTCCCTGGCATATTCTGATCATGAGACAGTGATTTGGGAGGATCCTTTATGGCTGAATCCTACGCAAATGAAGCCTGTCTCTGCTCCAGCACTCCTACACTCTGCATCTCACCAGAGCTTTCTTAGGGTTTGTTACTAGAGTTAGGTTATTTCCTAGAGGTCCAGACCAGATTGGGGCCCATTATGTTAGATTTCAAGGTCTTCAGGGCAGGTCCTGCTTCTTATGAAGTGTTTCTACAGTAGCTAAGTAAACCAGATAGACAAATAACATTACCTCTGTCCCTGTTTCAGTAGATGGGGAATGGAAGAACAGACATTAAGGACCTGATTTGTAAAGGTGCTGAGCAGTGGTGTAGTGATTAAAAGAAAAAAAAAAGTGGGTAAACTACCCAAAACTGAATTCCTTATTCCCCAAATGAGAAGTGGGTAAACTTCATTTACCTGCTTTTACTCTTGACTGCACTACTGATGCTGAGCATCCGCATTTCCAACGGACTGGGGTCTTCTGAAAATCAGTACCTAGCTGACTTGGCCGAGGGAACCTGTGGAAGAACTGGGAACTCAGCTTAGGTCTCCTGCATCCCAGTGCAGAGCCTTAACTATAACATCACCCTTTCTCTCTGCCTAAGCAACGTTATGCTGACTCTGGGCTCATGGACCTCTCTGGATAAAGAGGTTATTGCAATTAGACAAACAGTGTCAGCTCAGCCCTGTCTCCAATTATGGACAAAAATATACTCTAGCACCACCACTTCAGTCAAGAGCCACAGCGAACAGAGGGGATTTATACTCCTGAAACCCAACTCAAACTTTATTGATCCAGTTGAGGTCTCTCTGTTGGAAAAACTCTGCCACTGGCACCCAGACATTCAACTAGAGCAGAGATCAAAAAGAACCAAGTGATCTCAAATGCTGGGGAGACGGAAAGAGCTAAGCAATGGTCAGAAGCCCACACAACTTGTGTGAGATGTCAGTGAGAGCGCTAGGGCCTATTCCAAAGCCTATTGAAATCAGAGGGTCTCTCCCCTAAATGTCGGGTCAGAAGCTTAGCAGTGCTAGATATTATAACTGTTGCTAGTATATAATGCTAATGTCACGCTAGTAGTGATTCTCTATTAGGGCATCAAGCCATGATACCCAGATTGGGAGGGAAATGTGACCAGAGAGAAGGAATTGCCTGAATTTGAAGGAATGCCGAACCATTCAGGATTTACATTAAATTAAATTGCAGTCTACTTATAAGTACAATGCTAACAAAAGTCCCTGGCTATTCTGATGCTCCAGAGACGAATATTGAGAGAGATGCTTTAAGCTGAGCAAAGCCACACATAAAAACTTCAAAGGGAGGATAGTCTGCTTAAGCAACTCAACAGCAGTAGATAGCCTCTGGTTCTGCCTCCTGTCATGTCAGTCAGTCTACACGGCTTTAGGCATTTATCAAACTTAATCCCCTTTCCACCCAGCAGAATCCTCAGATGTTTGGAGAGGTGTTTGCACCTGCCTAGCCTGGTTGGAAAGGTTACCATGCCATGTGACAGGACTGCCCCTGAAATGAAACTCTCTTTCCACAAGTTCACTTCCAAATAAGTCTTAAATTGCCTGGCAAGTCTATCCTCTCATTGATGCATGCTCAAACTCTCATTAATGAGAGCAGGGACCCCTTCATTTTCTAGCTGTATTGCTTTGATTTGCACAACTGATTTGCACTTAGAATCAGTCTATCCCTCAGGACTTCCCTTTACCAATACATTTCTCACTACCTTTACCTACTGGTTGGGAATGTGCCGGATGCACAATAGTAGCATCAGGGTTTCAAATCCTCCCCTTAAAATCCAGTGGTGGGCAGATTTTTTGTGGTTCCCGTTTTGGGCCTGTTTCTCATACAGTGTAAGCGGAATTCATGGTCTGACAGCTTCTGAACAGTTGGACTGAACTAATAAGAGGAGATTTTCAAAAGCATCTATAGTTTTCAATAGGACTTGTGCTCCTGACTCCCTTAATTGCTTTTGAAAATCCTACTCTGAAGTGCTTCAGTTTGCAAAGCTCCACCTCCCCCCCGCCCACTGTGGCTGGGCTTGCTGCATGTGCATCTTGCATGTTACTTTCAAACTATGACCCACAGGACTTTTAGGAAGTAGCTTTTGCAGATGAGCCAAAGCCATCTCCTTGCAGCTGCTCACAGCTACCTTTGGCCAAGCCAGTAGCTGGCCTCAGGAGGAAGACTTTTTAAAAAAAACATTTTACAGTAAGGGTAAACTCACATGGCCAGATCCAGAACTGGTGCAAATCAACGTACCTCCATTGACTTCAGTGGAGCCTATTGACACCAACTTCTAAACAAAGAAAAACAGATTTGAGCTGTGAATTCGGATCATCACCTGGATCTGGGCCCATCTCTAATTTCATTCCTTTATCTGGAGGAGATTAACTACTTATGTTGTTTTAAAACATGTTTCCAAAAAGTTGCATCATCTAACAAAGCCTTTTTTTCTTGCATCGTTAATAAACTTCGCTAGATCTTTTTTGCTTTTGTTTTCCACCAGGTCATCTCAGCAATTGCTGATAAAGGCTAAAATGACTTTACCAAGAATTTTAAAGTATCTGTATAATGTAACAGTACCCAATTAGAGGTTCATCCAATTTAAGCACTCAGATGCATTTGAGCTGCATGAGGCCTGAACCAAATCCTTCCAATAGCTGAGAAATATGCATCCATGGGGGAAGGTAGTGACTCTCCATATATGGCACATCAATATACATTTCAATTACAAAGGAACTTAACAGTTCATGAGCACTCCACAGGTTGAAAGTTATCTGTATGAACCACTCAGCTTATACCAACATATAAAAATGTTTCAGAAAAAAATCACAATCAGTTCATCAATAATTTGCAAAAAGATAAAGGGACCAATATTGTAATTTTATAACAAATACTTCCTCCTGCTACTGTTCATAATGAATTTTTTAAAACTGACATTATTGTTTATAAGTTTGGTTTTTTTAAAGAAAAGTTTTAAAATCCCCCTTCAAAAATGAACAAAAAACAATGATCCTGTATTTTGGCTTGAAATTTGTCTCTGGTCACATGTTTTTAAGGAGGAATAACACTATAGTTACTGAGAAAAACTCCTAAGATAGGTTGTTCCTGCCTGCCCCCTAAAACTCATACACGCAGTGAAAACTTACCTTGATTCATCAGGATTTCCCTAAAGAGTATGATGGATGGAAGCTCACTTATCAAAACAGGACTGTGCAACTGTTAAAAACATCTTGGGGGCCAAATTCAATCCTGTTATAAACTGGTGTCACAACTCCACTGAAGACAGTGGAACTGCTCCCATTTATACTTGCTCTGATTTTTATTTTAACTCTGCTGATTTTTTTGTTGATAAATTAAAAGGGTATTATTTCAAGAATCATTATAAAATAATGATCTGTCGACTAATTGCAGTTAACTCATGCGATTAACTAAAAAAAATTAATCACAATTTAAAAAATTAATCGTGATTAATAGCCCTTTTAATCACACTGTTAATAGAATACCAATTGAAATTTAACAACTATTTTTGGGTGTTTTTTCTACATTTTCAAATATATTGATTTCAATTACAGCACAGAATACAAGGAGTACAGTGCTCACTTTATATTGCTTACAAATATTTGCACGGTAAAAAGATAAACAAAAGAAATAGTATTTTTCAATTCACGTCATACAAGTACTGTACTGCAATCTCTTTATTGTGAAATTGCGACTTACAAATGTAGATTTTTTTTGTTACATAACTGCACTCAAAAATAAAACAATGTAAAACTTGACCCTACAAGTCCACACAGTCCTACTTCTTGTTCAGCCAATCGCTAAGACAAACAAGTTTGTTTACATTTATGGGAGAAAATGCTGCCTGCTTCTTATTTACTCACCTGAAAGTGAGAACAGGTGTTTGCATGGCACTTTTGTAGCCGGCGTTGCAAGGTATTTACGTGCCATATATGCTAAACATTTGTATGCCTCTTCATGCTTTGGCCACCATTCCAGAAGACATGCTTCCGTGCTAATAACACTCGTTAAAAAAATAATGTGTTAATTTAATTTGTGACTGAACACCTGGGGGGAGAATTGTATGTCTCCTGCTCTGTTTTACCCACATTCTGCCATATATTTTATGTTTAGCAGTCTTGGAAGATGACCCAGCATGTTGTTTGTTTTAAGAACACTTTCGCAGCAGGTTTGACAAAATGCAAAGAAGATACCATTGTGAGACTTCTAAAGATAGCTAAAGCACTCAACCCAAGTTTTAAGAATCCAAAGTGCCTTCCAAAATCTGAGAGGGACGAGGTTTGGAGCATACTTTCAGAAGTCTTAAAAGAGCAACGCTCCAATGCGGAAACTACAGAACCTGAACCACCAAAAAAGAAAATCGACCTTCTGCTGGTAACATCTGACTCAGATGATGAAAATGAACAAGCGTCAGTCCGCACTGCTTTGGATCATTATTGAGCAGAACCTGTCATCAGCATGTCCTCTGGAATGGTGGTTGAAGCATGAAGGGACATATGAATCTTTGGTGCATTTTGCACCGCCGGCTACAACAGTGCCATGCGAATGCGTGTTCTCACTTTCAGGTGACATTGTAAAAAAGGAAGCCGGCAGCATTATCTCCTGTAAATGTAAACAAACTTGTTCAGCCAATCTGAGCAATTGGCTGAACAAGAAGTAGAACTGCGTGGACTTGTAGGCTCTAAAGTTTTACATTTTTATTTTTGAATGCAGTTTTTTATATACATAATTCTACATTTGTAAGTTCAACCTTCATGGTAAAGAGATTGCACACCAGTACTTGTAATACGGGAATTGAAAAATACTATTTCTTTTGGTTTTTACAATGCAAATATTTGTAATAAAAAATACATATAAAGTGAGCACAGTATACTTTGTATTCTGTGTTATAATTGAAATCAATATATTTGAAAATGTAGGAAACATCCAAAAATATATAAACGGTATTCTATTATTGTTTAGCAGCACAATTAATCTTGCAATGAATCGCAATTAATTTTTTAATTGCACAATTCGTTGCAATTAATTTTTTAATCGCTTGACAGTCCTACTCCTAACTGATCTTAGACAATTTCAGGCCTTTCCAGGTTACAGTGTGCATATTTTGAGATTCACTGTGAATGCTCTACATTGTTGTTGGCCAAAATATAGCTGAAGCCAAATATGGCTCTACAACTATTTCACTTTCACTCTGTCTAGCATAGCTAGCTCCCGTCCATGCCTCCTAGACCAAGCCAAATTTTAGGAAGACTGTATGTGGTGGCATTAAGCAGCACAGACATTGTTAATATGGGAGTTAGAGAAGCCATAGGATCCCTGTGTCCAGCTGGCTAGAAAACTGCATCCATGTCTCTAGTCACTGTGAGCACACTGTCACCTCTTCTAGGTCGGACTGTGGGGACTCACTCAATCCAGGGCTTTGGGTAAAGTCAGTTGCAAGATGCAGCTCCTGTAATGTGTGGTTGCCCACCTCTTTGGCAGGAAAGATTGACGAGTGCCCATCACAGTTGTACTCCGTACACTCCCTTGGTTTCTGTATGTGACTCAAGGTCCTGAAACTACGCTTTAAACCCACTAGTCCCAGTAGTCAGCACTTTGAAGTTGCTGCTTGGGAGGAAGGTGGGCTTCAGAGTCTGAGCTCCAGCCCCAGCCATAACTTCACAGCGGTTCTTAGAGTGCTAACGCAACCCCCACTAGCCCAAGACTGGTTTCAGAGTAGCAGCCGGGTTAGTCTGTATCCGCAAAAAGAACAGGAGTACTTGTAACACCTTAGAGACTAACAAATTTATTTGAGCATAAGCTTTGGTGGGCTATTGCCCACTTCTTCGGATGCCCAAGACTGTCGATCCCTGCTGGGAGGCTCACTGCTGTGGGCTGTGTAGATATACTCTAAGAGGGTAGGACCTAGCTAACTAAGAGACAATCTCTCAATCCCCTACAGATTGACATATCAGCTTCAAATCTACAGTGTGAATCTTTAGAGAGCTGGCAACAGAACATTCTAAACAGGAGCCCTTGAGTTATTGCAAAGGACCAGATAAAATAACCAGGAGAGCTGGGCTCTGTTCCCAGCTTTGCCAAAGGCTTATTAAATTACTTTGGTCTGCTAACTTTTCTGAGCTATAGTTCCCCGATTTATAAATGCACAGGGTATTGTGCAGCTGAATTCATTTATATGGCTAACAAAGACACCCAGAGTTACAACAGGAAGGATTAAGCAAAGCCAAGAGTTTGGGAAAGGGAATAAAGCTTATGCTAAAAGTGGTTGGGGAGAAATTTTCCATATGGTCATGTTATTCCATAACCACCTAGTGTAGCATTTCTTGCACCTCCCTCTGAAACATCGCTGTTAGATACTAGACTGGATGAACCTCTGCTTTGATAAAGCATGGCAATTCCTGTGTTCCCAAAGTGCTTTGGGATCCTCAGACAGAAGGGGACAGAGACCTGCGAAGCGACATCATTATCTTCTTATTGTATATAATGAAAGGGCATGAGCACAGTGAATAAAGAAGGCTGTGGAAATAACTTGGTACTTGGATTTTTTTTTCTTGTTTTATTACCCTAATGCTAAGGGGGATGATAGCACAGAAAAGTAGGCCAACATCAAACCTGAGATGGAGGGGAAATGTGGATCAAAACGTTAAGAATGACCTGCTTGAAGAGGGGCAATTGAAAGATGTTCTGAAGCCTCCACTGGAATGAGCCAGTCTCTTTTTCTTACTCTGACTGAACTTTGAAGAGCTTGGCAGTGAAATGGTTGTGTAGGCATATGTCCCTGAAAAATAAAAGAAAGGAACGAAATCCAGTATTGATTTAGACAGAAAAGTCAAATGTTTCTGTTGCTACAACTGTGACAATAAATTCAAAAATAATTCAGGAGCTTCTGGCTCTCAACATGACAGACCAAGGAGATATGCTTCCTGGAGTGGAACCTCCCCCAGGGATAGCAGAGAGCTGTGGGAGAGGATTAATGACTGCACTGCTGAACCTGCACAATGCACAACATTAGGAGGGCTTTGCTATAATGAAACCTTCAGCCTTCAGCTGTGTTGCAGACTCACTGAATAGCAGCTGGCAGCCCTGTGGAGAAGCTGCGCACAATGGGGGGAAAAAGGGTCAGACTGAAAAAGCGGAGATGGAATTAAAAATAATAAGAGAAAAGGGGGGAAACAAGCCGCCGAGAGAGGAAGGGTTTCTATTTGGCAGCAGCTAGTTAGCAATTTTCTTAGTCAGGGATGTAGTTATGGTGGGATTTTGCATGCACAGTTCTCATTAATTTCTAATGGGAACTGGGCAGCCAATCCCTCAGGCAGCTGTGAAAATCTCACCCATCCTGTGTAGTTGAGCACCACAGCTTGCCCCCTCTTATTATTATTTGTATTGTGGTAGCACTCAAGAGCCCCAATCACAGGTCAGTCATTGTGATAGGTGCTATACAAATATTGATCAGAAAGATGGTTGCTGCCCCAGAGAACTTACAATCTAAGACAAGAGACAAGTGGATATGGATGGACATTTGGAGAGCACAAGGAAACCATGAAACAACACTGCTCAGCATAACAACTTAGCTTTATACAGTGTCAAAGAGGGTAAGAGAAAGGTGGCATCAAAATACTTGCAACTACCAGTACTCTAAAGTCCCCAGTTAAACACTGTGCAGGGTGTATGATTAACAGAATGGCCAAAAAGTGGGACAAAAATATAGAGAAAATGTCAATTGCCCCCCCCCCCCCATGTTACAATGTTGAAAATTTCAAATGTCAATGTAATTTTGAAATTTGAAAAATATCAATCAATCCTAGATGTGGAGAACAAATACATGCTGCACAGACCATGTGGGTGAAATACGCCCTGTGCTGCTTCCGCTCTAGGCCTATGCACCACTTTAAGACCAATTAGGACAAACAGAAATAGATTTTTCACGTGGCAAAGTTGATAAATTGGACACTCAGACAGTGACACTCAAAATTTAACAGCCCAAGTTCCCCTTTGTTACCTAGGGCAGTTGGAATGATCCACAGAAGAGCTAAATATATTTATATTTCTATACCCGCCCCCCCCCAAAATGCTAAGGGGACACGAACATTGCACATAAGTCAGGGGACACGTCCGTTAATGCTAATTGTCACATCTGTCTCCTCTTGATTTAAGTTGCTACTCCCCACTCCATCCATTATGGCAACAATCTTACACAATCCTGAGGAAAGCACTGCACACAGATCTCTGAAGAGTGACGTGTAGCAGCTTTGAGAGCCAATGGTCACTGTTTGAGGCACCTGGAGAGCAGACTGCCCTTAAACGGAATGACTGTCTTTGGCAGTGCATAATTTGTCCAGGGGCTTACCAGGGCTGAGCCCTGGCACCTCTAGGCTTGGCAGTTCACAGCCCAGGTGTCTCTGGGCTTGCCGCATCAGTTATGAGAGTAAAAAAAAATTGCTTGAGCCCCAGCAGCTCTTTCATTACAAATTAAGCATTGGTCTTTGACTTGGTATTTAAGGAGACAGCAGTTAGCACAATGAGAACTACTCTGCGTGTATAATATAAGCTGAATAGACTCCTGCTTTTTTAGGTGAACTGTATGTTTCCCTTTATAAGACTCACAATTCCGTCTGCTTTTCAAATACAGATGAACAATTCCTTGCGGAGTAAGCATTGTAGTTCTTGCTCTGACATGGACTCCTTCTGTGATATGAAGTAAGTCATTCAACATTGCTCTGTCCATCTTGGATCCCCTTCTTGTGAAATGGGGATAATACTTTACCTGTGTGGATTAATTAGGTGATATTTGTAAGGCACTACAGAGATAATATAACATTACTAATAATGCAGCTCTTGTCAGCAGCAGCACTCAATAGGCTTTACAAAGAAGGTTGTGATAATTATCTCCATTATACAGATAGGTAAACTGAGGCATGCAGCAGGGAACGACTTGTCCAAGGTCACCCAGAAGGCCAGAGCCATGAAAAGAAGCCTGATCTCCTGAGTTCCAGTCCAGTGCTCTAACCACTAGGCATCAGTGCACTATGATGTTGTTACCCTTTTTATTGATGTGGATGATAGCCATGTTAGACCAGATTCTGATCTCATGTACAGTGACATAAATCTGGAGTAGCTGCACTGACTGCAGCAGAGTTACTCCCGACTTACCCCTGTGCAGATGAGATCAAGATCTAGCTTCTGCAGCACTCCAAACATTGAGGAAGTAGTTTCTTTTCTTTTTGTCTCCCAGCTGTTTCTAACAAAAGCAGCTCCAACCAATTACATCATTTTGTAAATTGTAATTGGATTTTATGGACTTGAAATTCCACACATGGATTTGCATAAACAGACTGATGGTTTATGCCGTAACACTACAAAAATAATATCAGAAAGAAGGACGGAGCAACGCTGAATGAGAATGACAAACCCAGAAAGCTAAATAATGACCTGCAGAGGCAAGGATGGGGGCCAGAGAAACCCAGGTCACATTATAATTCACCAAACAGCGACATGCTGGGGCACAGGGAGAGAAAGGGTACAAGAGGAAACAAAGAAATCACTCAATACAATGCCCCCCAAAAGACCCCAAAATATTAAAACCTTAGAAAGGAACTGATTCCAAAGCAAACAGGTTCCATCTACCAACCAGCGAAAAGGGCCCAGCACACAAGGAGACATGGCGTCTTTATGTTCTGTCTCAATAATAAGACAGAAAGCTTCAGTTTATTATTTATCTGCTTTTGAATTTTAATGAACAGTTTGAGTGATAATTACTAAATTTCTATATTGATATAAAACCAGCACATAAAATAGCACAATTTGATATTTATGAAGTGTCAGTTTGCCATAAATACAGAGATTTGTTAATGAGCGCTGGGAACTATTCATTAAAATTCAGAAGTAGATAAATAATGAATAGGAATTGCTGTTTATTCATTAAAATTCTCAGGAAAAAAAATGAAAAATATCTCTTTGCTTACTGCTGATGAAGCCAGCCCATTTTATGAGAGATTTGTTTTAATTAGTGCCATTTGGCACTATTAATGCCAGAATAGCGTAGAGCCATTTCCACATCACAGGTTGTGAACACATTAAGACAATCCTAGGCCCATGTTCCTCTCTAGAATGGCAGGGATGACATATACAATGTCTGTTGGACATTCTGGGTCCCAGACCAAATTGCTGTCTCTTCAGGTATGTTCACAAAAGAGGTGGGACTTATCCCCTGCTCAGTTTAGCAAAGGACTTGGTCAGGGGCCCCCAGCTGACCCATGATGGAGCAAGGGCTCTACTGAAGTGTAACTGGCAGGTGACCCAGAGAACAGTTGATTTCAGAGTTAACATCCTGTTCAGATGAACAGTACAATTCAAATCGGTCAGAGATATTGTTTTAGGCTGTCTGCAAACTCAGGCCGACACCTTTGCCTTGGCTACACTCAGGTCTGATTTTCCAGTTTATCTTTGCAACCAAGACTGTTAGAAACATAAATCTTTCTTCTAGCTGAAAGCTGATGATTCTAGAGGTGACAGCCTGACCCCACTTCATTAGGGCCCACATTTCACCCCAGGAAATTGGGTCCTAAGTGGAAATCTCTACTGCCTGTTATGGGTTAGGTTAATCCTTGTTGTTATGGGTAAGGTGTAACCACCATCTTACATATAGGATAAATGTAAAGAAGCCATTGTGATCAGCCATTGTGAAATAGTTCAGCGACCCACACCCCAAAGCCAGACCCACAAATAACAGGCTCACTCATCGTTTTCTCTTCCTCATGGAAATGACTTGCAGGTTATTTGGTTATCCTGAACTTTGGTTATCCATTCAGATCAAAAGGGGTAATGCACCTCAGCTTCTGTTCAGCCCTGTTGTGCACACTAGAAAGCTTCCCTCACAGGGATTTCACAGACTTGCCTCTGGGCACAGGTGCTGGATTGGAGCCAGATTGTTTAGCATCTTGCAGGATTGAGCCCTGGGTTCTCCCTGCTCATTACGAGCCTGGAAAGACTCCCATTGGAGATGGTGAGTATGGCTCCAACCTCCAAGCTAGTGTGCATCCTCAACTCCTCCTGACTCTTATCATTGGTTCCTAAATCAAGGACCAAACTCTCTAGCTTCTGAGATTCCAAGAGACCCACTTTCCTGCTTTTCAAGCCCAACCGACTGTTGTTCAGAAGATGGGGGGAAAACCCTGAAAAACACATCAGTACTGCCCGGGGATGCCAGAGTAATTAGGCTGTTGTTTAATTTTGATTTATTGTTATCTGAACTTTGGGAATGTTTTATATAAAATTTATATCCATAAAACTGTAATGTTCATAAAAGTTTTATTAAATAACTCATCTCTTGTATTACAATGAAAATACTGAAAAGGAATTTGTAGAAGCACGACATTAGCATCAGCTGCATTGCCTCACTTGAGGAAGACTCTTGCAAACAATGCGCTCTGGGCTGTATCACTGCCCTTCTCTACCATCTCCCCAGTTTAAAACTAATTTTGTTTTTTCTATTCATTGCTTTCTTTTTATATATACTTTAGCTTCTGTGTTTCTTCCCTCATGCTATGGAAGCAACAGCACTGAATGCTGATTAGACTCGGCCAGACTCTGATCTGGTGGCAGTGTTTCATTGGTTCCACGCTGCTCAGGAAAGGTTACTTGACTCACTCAAAAGTATGTTCGTGATGATGCAGGGAATCTAAGAGCCTGCTCCATAGCCCACTGAAGTCAGATGGGATTCTGTCTTAATGAGCTTTGGATCAGGCCCTATGTGACCTGGGTTTTTCAAAGGTAATGTCGTCAGTTGTATAACTGTCAACAATACAACGTAAAGAATCGTCAAGAACATGGAATTGAAAATGAGGATTCAAGGGCCTCTTTAAAAAAAACTCTGTTCTTTTTTGAAATGAAGAAACACTGAGCTCCATTTTGTTTTTTAAGCCGGGACTTTATGGGTCTGGGCTGTAAAAGGTCCCCTCTACTTCACTCCTCCTGTCTCCTCTGGACCTTTTGCCTTTCCCTGAAAGCTGGATTTAAAACAATAAAATGTGTGGCTTCATGCAGAATACCAGATTGGTCCCTGTGGGGAACAGAATTAATTCTACTCAGGAGCAGAAAATGAAACCCTGAAGTGTGTCAAAGCATAGACAGAAATTCAATATCCGACTGAGCCCATCACTAAGGATACTTCACCCTTTCTTACATGTCTATTGCTCAATCAAATGTAGATCTAGGAAGAGGGTTTATTTCAGTTCAGCCCAGTGTTACAAGGGGGGCGGGGAGAATATTGTAGCAGCAGTTGCTGTCTGTTTGCTGTTTGAGATCTATAATTTTGTAAATGCCAAATGTATTAATCCAACCTGTCATGTTGCAGCTCTGTTTGTAGATCAAATGGGATTAAGCGATTTAGTCAAAGCTCTCCTGATACTATTTAAATGTATGACAAGAAATGTAATATTTCGGAAAATGAACATTTAAAAAGTGCAATTCAAAATCAAGAACACCTGGTGTATTAAAAAGAAATAGATAGACTACTGCCCTGATCCTGTAAAGTCCATAAGCACATGCTTAATTTAGAGCATGTGAGCATTGGCATGACTCCTATTGAAGTCAATGGGACTGCTTTACATGCATAAACTTAAGTACGTGCTTCAGTGGATTACTCACACGCATAAAATTAACCATGTGCTTAAGTGATTTCCTGAGTCAGGGCCTTTAAATGCTGCTACAATATTTGGAGTGCTGCTACTCCTTCCTGAAAGGATAATAAGCTCTTTGTTACGGCTACGGCTACCGTAGGAGCTAGGGGTGTGATTCCCCTGCTCAAGTAGACGCACTTGCGTTATGTCTGAGAGCCAGTGCAAGTATAAATAGCAGCGTATCCACGGTAACACAGGCATCTACAGAGGCAGCATGGCTGAGCCTTGCCGAGTACGTACCCATACCTGGAATGGCTCATCCATGCCTCCACTGCTACTGTAGAGCTATTTATACTAGTGCAAACTCAGTTAGAGCTAGCATGGGCATGTCTACACGAGCCAGGCACCACACCCCTAGCTCATAGTGTAGAAGTAGCCAGAGGCCTGGTCTACACTAAAAAGTTAGGTTGATCCAGCTACATCATTCAGGGGTGTGAAAAATCCAGGCCCCTAAGCAGCATAGTTAAACTGACCTAATCCTAGGTGTAGACAGCACTAAATTGATGGAAGAATTCTATGTACCTAGCTACCACTTCTTGGAGACGTGGCATACCTATGCCAATGGGAGAACCCCTTAGATCGACATAGTGTCTACATGAAGCACTACAGTGACCCAGCTGCAACACTTCAGTGGTGCCACTGTAGTATTTCAGGTGTAGATAAGCCTTATGGAGGAGAACTGGCTGAGTCTGCTATCCCGTCTTACCCTGAACTGGCTATTTAGAAAGATGAGCTGCTAACAGTCTCTAGCTCATCTACAAATGTGCTACTCAGACAAAAAGAAATGGGAAGTGATTTCCCAGGGTTTTAAACCCTTCTGGGAGGAATCCTATATTAAGTCTAGTGATTACAGCAGGGGACAGGAAAAAGGAGATTTGGGTTCAGTTGCCAGCCCTAATACAGACTTCCTGAGTGGCCAAGTCATTTAACTTCTCAATGGTCACCTCTCAGTGACTCTGTTCCCATGCCTGGGCGAGGGATGGAAAGATACAGGGCAAAGTTCTGGCAATGAGCAAGGGCCTGCCCAGACTCTGATGAATTAGAAAAGCTCCAGGACTAAATTAAGATCTGCTTCTCATGGCTCCCTGTGCCCACCTACAAAAGAAGGGTATTAATGGGTTTGAAAAGTGAACAATGAAATCCTTGACTTGGGGCCTGATCCAGTGCAAATCTGAGCCAATGGGAGTATTGCCTTCAACATTAAATAAGGATTGAACCAAGCCCTGCATTAGGATCAGGATCTGGACCAAGATGGTCCAATGCATTGAATAGCGCCCTCTTGCCCACTTTGCTAGTACCTGCTTATTCAAATGTGCCTAAAGTCAACCTCAGTTAATCAAACTCCAGTCAATCGAAACCCTGGGCCAAATGTTATGGCTCTTGGGGTAACCTGTGTGGTTACCTTAGAGGCTCATCAGTAGAGGCAGAGTGCAGGATAGTAAAGGTTTT
The DNA here is from genome assembly GCF_027887155.1 of Malaclemys terrapin pileata. Classification (NCBI taxonomy): domain Eukaryota; kingdom Metazoa; phylum Chordata; order Testudines; family Emydidae; genus Malaclemys; species Malaclemys terrapin. The sequence continues at coordinate 15,396,363 of NC_071522.1, read as the reverse complement.
TGGGGAGAGTGGTACAGAGCAGGCATAGGAAAAAGAAGAGGCCGAGTTATGGAGAGATACAGCTGAAGCAGAGGCAGTGAGCTTCATGAACGGTGCTGAAAAGTTAATGGCTAGCATATACGTACTTAGGGTCATATTTTATTCTCTAGCTTTTCCCGAAACTTTCAATGACATCAGCATGAATCCTGATCAGGGACTGAGTGCAGACGATGCCCCCTTGTAATGTTAATATAAATGTTGTATAAAAAAATAGCATTTCTCGGCTCTTCCCTCTCCTGACCTGCTAAATTGAGACCGTTTGGTAGAGAATGAGAGGGGGCAAAATCCTAGCTAGCCACTTTTAATTGAAGAAAGGAAATCTGAAGCCTTGGACATGAAATCATTGTCCTTTTAACATCTCCTTTTGTTCCTTTCAAAATCCAGTGTGGCAGTGGATGAAAACCCTGCGTGCTTCTGCTTTAAATCAACAACTGGCTTATCCAGAACCGTGCTTCATCATAATGGTTGTTCTATGGTTTGGGGCACTTTTTTTTTTTAGTGCATTTTCCAAGCTGTTTCAACCTCTCTTCTGAAGCACAGACATTTATTATGTCACCTCAAAGCCACATTGTACTGTGCCTGCCACTGAGCTTAGCATTTCATCTGACACTATTAAAAAATATCCAACACACATGATGGAAATTCCCCCTCCTTTTGTTCATAACAAAACCAAAAATAAACCTGAGGAAAACTTATAGGCACAATCGCCTGTGTTGCATTAAATATTTTCATGTTGTCCATTTTACCTCTCTTAAATTCTCTTACCCACGGAAACAGTGGGAACTACATGCTGTGAAAAATCAGAATGGCTGTGTGAGTTGTATTTCTGACTTGCCCCCATTTCATCCAGAGAACAATCCTTTACTTACAGCTAAAAGTGAGATCACGTTTCTTTAATTCATGTTATCTCACCATGGTTTCAAATACAAACACTTCTGGGAAATGGGCACATAGAAGCGGAGCTGTTAGGATTCTCTTATGCCCAGCCACAGTCCGCTTTCCAGTTGTGTTCTACCTTCAAAAAGGAGAGATGGCAGTATACTTGTGACTGATCTCAGACTTTGATGATCGCAGGGTGTCAGTTTCCTGGCAACACCAGCCTGTTATCCACCCAAACACCCTCCTCCAGGCAATCATGCCAGCCCTCACTTTGCTCTGCGGGTTAGCACTAGGTGCATTCTGGTCCCTGAGCCTTCTTGAAGAGATCCGCAGAGATATCCAGCCACTGTCACTAGCTATTCACAGGAATACCCTCCCAGATCTCTACAGAACTACTATCTCTGTATCTAACCCAGTGGTAACAAAGCACCTTGAGCCAGATTTTCAAAGGTATTTACCTGCCTGAAGATGCAATAGGCTCCTAGAGGGATTTGCAAAAGAGCCTAGGCCTAGATCTTCCAGGTATTTAGATTAAATTAATGGATTTTGTACTATATGGGACTAGATTGTTTTGAAAACCCCATTTAGACATCCATCTGCATCTTTAGGCTCCTAAATACCTTTAAAAATCTGGCCCCTGGTGGTTCTGAAAAATGGTAAAAGCTCCAATGAGCTCATGTGAATTTACTGGACTGGTTTGGGACCAAGCAAGCCCCAATCCTGTGAATATTTAAGCACATGAATAGTCCCATTGAGTTCAATGGGGCTGCTCACATGGAGAAAGATTTTCATGTTCTGTGTATTTGCAGGATCAAGGCTCAAAACAAATAAAAAAGACATGCAATATTAAGACATATGATTTAAAAAAAAATTTTCCAATCCATAACAGCTAGGATCACATGACGGTCACGAAAGGACTGTCTCATGTACAAGACGATCATATTTGGCATGTAAGATTAAATTAAAGTTTTCTAATTGCATTTAGGAACATACAAAATACTACAGTCTAAAGTGTAACAAATTAATTCTTCAGGCGTAGCCTAATTGGATGAAAATTGATTTATCTTGTTTGGACCAAATGACCCAGGAAAGCATGACTGGTAACAGTGACGAACGGAAAATATCATGCTTATGGCAGTAACACTGAGTGAAGGGAATATATATAAAAGAACTGCAGTGAGCTACATTTCATCGTCTCTCTAAATGGTGAAGGCATGATTTATCCAGAGTTTCCACAGTTCATATATGCGTGATGAATTAAAAGCCTTTGATTACCTCTGACACAAACATATGCTTCTATAAGCAAAATACAGGGGAAATTCATTTTAGCCCCAATAAAATTGCTTTACATTAAAATAAGAATTGCAACCAGACATTATGGAAAAGTCCTATAGAATTGGATAGAAAATGGACAGTTTTTCTGGAGTCCTATAGAATTTTATAGAGAACTATATATTTCTGCTATAGATTTCCATAGGAGGATTCAAAATGAAAGGATCTCACTCTCTATAAAAAGACCATAATTTCTAGTAGGGCCTTATTTAATTTTTTTATAAATCTACTTGTTTCATCCTGATTAAACTGTATAGTACTTCTCCATAAGATTAGGCCAGAAAATGTGACCTTATTCCACCCTCTGTCAAGCAACACTGGAACCCACACTTCAAATAATAGCCCCTGCAGCAAAGGGTGAGAGTTCACACCTTCTCCCCACGCCATATCTATACAGGGGACAGACATAATTTTGTGGCATGCATACTGAGAGCACCAGTTAGTGATCCTGACGTATGACAGTTACTCCAGAGGGTGCGTCTCTGGGTGGAGTGAGCATGATATCATGGCTAGTAGTGGATGTCCTCAGGGTGGCTTGTATGGGCAGAGTGAGGTTGGGGGCATGGGGGCCTTTTCACCATCCTTTGTTTATTACTATGCCTTAATAGCACAGTTGAGCCCTACATAAGCACTAACTAGGAGCTGGAATAGTATTATGCTATAAGATCAACTACATAGTAGTAGTATGAACTCTGATATAGTGAAACTCCATTTTTAGAAGAGATGGGTCCAAACCAAAACCCTGGGTCCAAATATGGATTTTGTGCCACAAGCTCATCTTTAGCGTATAGTCAGACAGAATGAATGCCTTGTAATATTTCTATGAACTCGGTGCAAGAGCTGTGATTTCATTTGCATGTGGGGGGAATAAAAATCTATCTGTTCTTAAGTGGCAAAAAGGCCTTACACTGACCTTCTCCAAAGGGATGAATTTCACTCATCATGCCCATCCCCCCTGTAGCTTAGTGTCATTTTAAGAAAGACCCAATGTTTCATAATTAATCCCCTTCATCATATCACCCTGCAGTGAACAAGCTCCACCAGATGGAAGCCACCTCTCAATCAGACCTCTGAGGCCACGTCGTACACATGTTCGAGAGACTCACTCCTATCATTGCTACTGATAATAAGAGTAAAATTAAATCCGGGCGCCGCAATGGGGATAGAGATAATAAACGACTATCGCTCCTCCAAAAATGCTGACTCATCGGGAACAACAGGTCTTTATTAAGAAGAGGCTAATTTGCCATAAAGAATTGCATCACTTATTTAAAGAGACCGATTGCTGAAACTGTGGGCAGCATACTAAACACTGCCAAGAGATCAGAAGAGCTTGAACGTTCCTGAGTTTTAATTAAACGTGTTCTCATACCGCTACTTTCCCCAAAGTGAAATTAAAGCTTTCATTATCTTAAAAATCAGAAGATGGCATTTGGGATGAAAAAGAAACTATGGAGGAGGGAGATTGCCAATATTCCAGTCAGAAACGGTCCTACATATTGAGAAAAACATTTGTCTGGTGGCTTGTATGATAAATCTGTAAAAGACCCACAACAGATCAGTGTCTCAAAAGGTTAATACTGAGGTCAACAGATTATGAGGCAAGAAAATCTTCAATCTATAAATGACACATCCACCTTTGAGTAAAGCCCAGCAGTTAGTCACAGCTGGGCAACATGTCAAAAATGCTGTAAGGGAGTGAGTGATATGCTGACTTTCCATTCACTCCCTCTCTTCCAAATAGTACACAACAGATGTGATGCAAGGAACTCATTTGCCAGACAAGCTATGTTATTCTCAGTTTGGATATTAAACAGCTGTGCAAGACTCACCTAGTTTCAGGGGTGCTGGAACAATTTGTATAGTAGGGGTGCTCAGGGCCATTGAACCAAACTTTAAGCCCCGTATACGATGGAAACCACTTCAAGCAAGGAGGTGCTCCAGCTCCCCCAGCACCCCTAGTTCCAGCACCTATGCCTAGTTTCAGGGATCATTACAAACTTGCCACTCAGACCAAGTTTCCCTTTAAAAAATAATTGGACAGTTGGGGCAGAACAGGTTGGTTTCACTTGTTTGTTTGTTTTGCATCAATTGGCTTTGTAGAGTTTGGATGCAAAACTAGGACCTTTTTTTGGCTTCACTGGAGCACAAAAATACTGGGGCATGAACCTATGCAAAGCAGAATGGTAATAGGGTTTAAAGACAGTGTGTAATGGCTTTGTGGGGCTTATGAGGGGAGCCCACATGGGACAATGACACCTGAATCCTGAGTCACTTATACTGTGGTTTCCAAAAAATTAGATATCCAATTGTGTGTGCAATTGCACACCAAGTTAGTTACCAGTACTGTGTACAGAGTTGGTTGTATGCATATACACCTCTATCCTGATATAACGCTGTCCTCAGGAGCCAAAAATCTTACCGCCTTATAGGTGAAACCGTGTTATATCGAACTTGCTTTGATCTGCCAGAGTGCGCAGCCCCACCTCCCCGGAGCGCTGCTTTACCGCGTTATATCCGAATTCGTGTTATATCGGGTCGTGTTATATCGGGGTAGAGGTGTAGTTGGTAAAACATAACTGGTCTTTTCTCACATAATTATGATAACTGCAATGCACATTTTGCACCTAACTTTTTGAAAAGCTGGCCCTCAGTATTCTGTGCCTGAGTTTCCTCATCTGTAAAATAGGGATAACAGCAGCTATCTGCATTACAGGATTTAAATGTTTGTAACGTACATTTAAAATCCTTGGCCAGGGTATCAAGTGCATAATATTCATTAACGTTATTTTATGTTTTAGTAATAGATGGCTACAGCCCCAAACAGGAAGATGCTCTAGAGATCCACGGTTTGGAAAAATGTTTGGGGACCCTTGGAACAAACTTCAAAGCTTTCCTCAATACAGGATCCTTCAGTCACACTCAAGTTAGGCTTTATAGTTGTTTGTGAAAGCAATATTAAGCTTGACTGGAGTAAATAGAGCTACTCAGATTTATCTCAGCTATGATCTGGCCCAATTCTTGAAAAAGTTTTTACTAAGTGTCGTGCAGTGGAGTCTCTCTCCAGGTGGATGCAGTCCAGAATGTACTGAAAAGCAGGAGGAGGCCAGAAACAGACACTCATGAGCCGTGCAAAATGGTGTAAAAGAAAACTGCTGTGGGGGCTGTGGGGATTGTTTAAAGGAGGTGGTAAATGGCTCAGAATAAAAAAATAACATGGTCCAGAATCACCAGCTGTTTTCCCTCAGGTGGGTTAACAATGATTGTGTGCTGTCTCAAACAATGAAAGCAGGGCAAAATTCTCCTTTCCTGGAGTTTTACTGTCTACATGATTTCTAGGCAGCATCGGCCTCTTTAAAGGGCATGTCTGCATTGCAATAAAAGGCCCATGGACCCAAATTTCAGACCCGAGTCAATTAATTTGGGCTCACAGGGCTCGGGCTGCAGGGCTAAAAATAGCAGATGTTCCAGCTTGAGCTGGAGCCTGGGCTCGGAAACCTGTGAAGAGCAGGGTCTCAGGGTCAGCTGACCTGGGCTCTGAGACTTGGTGCCGTGGGTTTTTTATCACAGTGTGGCCATGCCCAAAGAATCCCAACCTCCTGGATTAGCTGAGTCTGCAAGGAGGCGCCGCAGTCCCACTTTATATGAAGGGTACAAAGGGTTAATAATAGATGTTACAAGCACGTTACAGACATGAGGAGACATGCACTGCTGTGTAGACACTACCTATGACAATGAGAGGGGTTCTCCCCTCATCGTTAGCTACCGCCTCTCAGGGAGGTGAATTACCTAAGTGGATGGAAGAATTCTGTCAACTTAGCGCTGTCTAAACCAGTGGTTAGCTGGCATAGCTACATCTGTCAACAGTGTGGGTTTACCCCTGAGAAATGTAACCATGCTGATGAAAGTTCCCAGTGTTGACCAGTCCGTAGTGCAGAGTAAATGTGTCTAGTTGGAGAGTTAATACGGAGTAGCTAGAGCGTTTTAAATTCATACCCTAGCTTACTCCAGGATAATTTCCCTGTGTGGACAAGCTATAAATATACCTTTAATATAAAGTGTGACTGGCTTAGCTGCTTAACCTGAGCCTCGACAAGATGGAGAAAGTATTCGGCACATCCGCTCTACTGGAGTTTGGCTAATGGCAACCCACAAGACCCAGCTAGGATGTGGATCTGTGCAGTATTCAATAAACATTCCTTGGGAGCTGTAGCTGGCTGCCTGTGTGACTGCCTCTGGCCTGTGCACATCACTGCGTTATTGCAGGCAACAGGGTCCCTCCTGGTGCAGAAAATGGAGCACGATGCCTCAGGCCAGAAAGTTTCCCCAATGGGCCCCAGTGTGTTCTGGGGGGGCAGTTTTGCTTCCCATCTCAGAATCCCTTCACATTTCTGAAGCATTAGAATTGGAAATCAAGAAGCTTCAGAAAGAAGAAAAAGCCATGTGGTGTGACACACAGGATCTTGCTGCCATTATTATGCACAGTACATTTTTTTTCCTGAAGCAGTAAAAACAGTGACAACCCCACATGACAAAAGCAAATATACAGTAAACCATAACTCCAGTATCCCCTACACATGCCCGCAGTGAAATAAGAAAGCTCTGTTTAGCCCCTCTGCAGAAATTGCACCTTTCCCTTTACCTTCTGGAGATAGCATTGTTTTAGTATCTGATGCTAATTAAATAGGAGAGATTATATTACTCCTGTATATTACAGAACACCAGAGGGAGCCTTTGGAGGGACATAAGATGGGCCAGATTCTTAGCTGGTGTAACTCCATTGATTCCCTTGAAGTCATAGGAACACCAATTATTTACACCAACTGAGGACCTGACCTTGTGAGTTATCCTACTTGTTTACTTCAATGGCAGTAGAGCAACTGCATTTTCTCTTTGCCTTGGCTACTAAATCTGCTGCTTTTCAAATAGGATACTGTTCATGCTTTAACATGCATGGTCAGATGACTATTTTGGGATTAGAGCCCATTTCATTTAAACACTATGTGCCCCAGGACAATTTTGTATTATTTATTTGGCATTATGTGTAGCATACAAATGGCTTCTATATTTCTGTAAAAAAAATATAGAAGATAAAAACGTTTTAATAAAACAAAATGACCATTTTTTACCTCAAAATTTTGAATTGATTGAAAAATGACAGAAGTATTTCCTGAAAAATTGACATTTTTTTCATCGAGAACTATGAACATTTTGATCAGCTTTAGTTCTGAATAGTTGTACCAGTACACTGAACTGTACTTGATGGAGTAACATCATGGCATAAGAACACAGTTTTCAAAGTAGTTCATAATAAACTAACTACGGTGACATTTGCACAAGAGTTCACCCTTATTAGGCCACCTCCTGCGTTAAAGAGACAAACTGATCTCCAAACTGATTGGGCAGATCCTCAGCGGGTGTAGATTGGCATAGTTCCATTAACTTCAGTAACGCAATTTGCTCCATATTTGTTTATCCCTCGTGTGGGCTCTGAATAGGCTTGACTGTCTTGTTGACAGACCCTCAGAAATAAAATATTTGGATCAAAATAGAAAGAGGCTCTGTTGCTGGCTTTTTATCTGTCACATATGCATAGGTGGCGAATTGTATGGGCCCATGGTGCCCGTGCTCCACCAATATTCAGGAATGTGGGCCCGGCTCCATCAACATTTGGGCTTATATTTTCAGAGCTGTCCTGTCCATAGGACAGACAGGAGCAACCGCCCCTGGCCCCGCACTTCAGGGGGACGCAGGGTCCAGGGTGGCCTGGGGGGCTAGCAGGGGGCTTGGTGCCTGCAGCAGCAAACGACCCCGCCCCAGCCTGGCCCGCTCCACCTCTTCCCACCCTTGCTCTGCCCTCCATCCCGCCTCTTCCCGCCCCTGCTCTGCCCCCATTCCACCCCTTCCCTCAAGCCAGCGGGGCGAGATGGAGGAGAGCGGGGCCAGTTGCTCGCTGCTGCAGGCACCAGGCCCCCCGCTAGCCTCCCAGGTCACCCTGGACTCCACGTCCCCCTGAAGCACAGAGGCCCCCCAAAGCGTGGGGCCTGGGGCAGTTGCCCGAGACTGTGCTATGGACAGGACAGCTCTGCTTGGACCCATTCTGGGCACCACCAAAAATTATACAAATCTGCCGCCCATGCACATATGTAACTAAAGGGTCCCACATTTCAAAATAAAACACGTTTGTATTGTTTTTCTTGACAGCTATTTTTCCTTTCCTGCAAGCATATCCCACATTTTGGTGAACCGCCTATGATCAGGGATGATTTATTATGTTACTGATTCCTGGAACTGCATCTATTAATGATATAAAATATTGATTTGGAAAAACAAACCTGGGAGTTGTTTAACAGGACTCATGCATGGTATTAAGATGTCCATCCATTTTCATATTTATTGGTAATTGAAAAAAAACAGGCATGTCAAGTAGCTCAATTTCTAAAGTGAAGTACTTCTCTCCCTGAGATGCACATGAATAATTCTCATTAACCTTCAAGGGATTAATGCTGTTTCTTGCAAATGGCTGCAATGTACAGTATTAATATTTATGCTTTCCATATGGCCAGTGCTGTCAAACATACTTGTCAAACATGCTGCACCATTACTGGTATTTTAACTAAACAGATGGTTTTCAAAACCCGAAACTCTGAATCCAAATCCTGATGAAAACTGGGCAACTTGAGGCCCCTTTAAATTTTTTAACAATAGAAGTAGAGAATTCAAAAAGGCTGTGGCAAAACTCAGAAAGATATAAGTCAATTACTTTATTGAAACATATGTCTGAGAGGTAGCTTCCTTTAAATTAAAGAGCCAAATGTCAGGCTGTCAGTTAAATCAAATATAATACATAACAGTTTGTAACTGACCTCAAAGCACTTTACAAATATGTACAAAGCATTCGTAACACCGTTTTACAGATGGGGAAACTGAGGCACAGAGCAGGGAAGTGACCTGACCACGGTCCCACTGCAAGTCAGTGGCAGAGCCAAGACTAGAAATGAGGAATTCTGACTGCCAGCCCAGTGCCCTGTACACTAGACCCTAGCCCATGCTGAATCTAGGTATATTCTTAGTGCAACTTGTTTCATTTACACATATATACAGTGGCAAGTGGTCACAAACAGAATGCAGGCAATCCCTTCTTCCAGGAATCTCAGCCTCAACCCCAATGCCCAGTTCCCAGGGAGCAGCTCTGCTCCAAGAATTGACTCTAGTTAGAGAGTTTAAGAAAAAGAGCCAACTTCCTTGCGGCATAACACAACATCCCTGAGGAACTGCTCTAAAAAACCACAACAACAACACTGCATTGCTCCAAGACAAATCTTTCTTGCATAGAAAGAAAAAGAACTTGTAACACTATGTGTCACTGTGCCCCCTGGAGACTTCTGCTATAACATTACTTTGTATGGAAGTCATAGATGGGCACGCCACATTACAGTACAGATAAATACGGTTCTTTGTCCCAAGATGCATACAATCTAAAGATGAGTGGCCAGATTGTTAGCTGTTGTAAATTTGAGCTAGATCACTTTTACACCAGATGAGAATCCAGCTCTTTATATGATTGACTAAGACTGTCGGGCTTTAAGGTCAAAAGCAAAAGGAGAATTTTTTTTTTTACAAGTACTAGGCAAGAACAGAAAAGAGATGTCTGGAGAAGAGATCTGAAAAAAAGCTGAAGGTTCAATGAGGTGGAAAGATATGGAGGTGTCTTGCTGACATGGATTGGATGCTGATCATTTCTGGCCCAACTGGCAGCATATGGAGTTTTATTTTTTCTTAGTTATAATTATAGACACGCTTATATTTTCAGTTGCACAGTGCCAGTCTGGGTCATCACAGCTCATTAGCACAAAAATTAGCTTCCCCATATTTGCCCTCTTTGCACCAAACAAAAAAAAAATGTCTGTAATGGTACAGTATGTGGCCGATGAGTGTGCCCATAATTAAAAGGTTGAGCTACTCTTGTAAACAAATTACCATGAACAAAGGGGTTTACAAATGCCAGCTAATTAGTTTGGATTCCCTAAAGCTTTTAGCTGCTTTTTTTAATTCAATAACACAGTGTAAATTCTCTAGCCTGAAAAGTCTAATAGGAATTGGCAGAAAACTAAATAATTGATATTGTCAGCAATTGCAGCAGCAAGCCCTCAAATGTTATTGTCTGCCAGTAAGTAGGACTGCCGTGATTTCCTGAGAGGATAAAGAACTGGTTTTAATGAATTAACAATATAAATGGTAGACAGCTGGCTTTCAATGGCAGCTCAAAAGGCAATGCTTAGCTGACTCTGTGCACAAGCACAAACCTTCTGACAGGTTCTTTGTAAAGATCCCACTAGCTCATGACCAGGGGCCAAATTCCATTTGCTTTACTCAGACAAGTAGCCCCACTGAAATCAATGGAATTGTTCCCCCGGGGAAGGCAAGCAGATCCGGCCCCACATCAGAAAGGGTTTGATTAGTTTGTCGATGGGGAAGAGAGGGAGAGTAAGGAAGAGAATGTTTTAACCCCAAATGAGCTGCAACAGCTGGGTACGTTAGGGGAACGGCTTTTAATAGCACACAAGGGTGCATTGGTGAGCAATCTAACACCCGGTGTGTTGTGTATCAAAACAGCCTAACATACTGTGATTCTGCAAGGTGTCGAATGTCTCCTGCAGTGGGGGCATTCAGCTTGCTTTAGTACCAGGCTCCAAAGCTGCACTTTTGCATGAATTATCAAAAGCTCAGTGTTGTGTGAACATCTAATTTGACTTGTTAGAATAGATGAGTTTCCTAATCTAGAGAGGGCAGTTTCACGGAGTGCCTATGACTATAGAGGGCAGAGGCTGAATTGAAACTCATAGGTTGAGCAGCCTATATGGACTTGCCACTCCTCTGCTGCTGCTAGGCCTCGCCCTTGCTTAGGAAAACAGCTGGGACTCAGAGAAGGAGAGGCAGCTCTATACTGAAAACTAGAGTAATGGGAGGATGACAAAGGTGGGGAACAGGATGCTTATGATCACATATTCCTGATGAGATGCCTTCTAATAGAGCTGGGTGCAGGGCGGTGAGGGTTTCGTCCCAACCGGCAGCTTTGAGACAGGGGATCAGTCTAATTGATTCTAGGATCTATTGCAGCAATCCACACACTCTTCTATGATGCTTTGCACTGATGTTAAATGTTGCATTTTGGGCAACCAATTAATCGTACAACATTATTTTAGTTTACTTCAGAGGAACCCTGGGGGGCGGCTCTCTCCTCTTTATGCTGAGGTCGTTAGAAATTACAGGAGCCTTTAACTGGGGGGCACAGAACTCTGGATCACATCCACAGCTGCTGTAGCTTGGAGTTGTTCCTCTGGCTTCAATGGAACAACACTGACTTACACCAGCTCAGGATCTGGTCCTCTATATTTAGCCCACTTTAAAACTCTGCTGCATATTTGCTAATTATTAAGCCTGCTAAGCTCTGGCTTATGTCTTTATTTGGTCTAATTTTTCTTGACGTTTTAGCTCGCTGACCTTCTTTGGAGAAGGAAATGACAGCTTGCCTCCTTGAGTCAAAAGTTGCCCTCTCTTCGAGGTACTCAGCTGTGCTGAGTGTGCCTAAGACCCGATTGCCACTAAGCAATGGTTTTAGACCAATAAATGTTGGTGTAGAACATGTAACATATCGTGAGCCCTGATACAAAATGTGTATCTACAAAGAGGCCTTTGTCCTCTTTATTCATTGTTTATTGACAGCATTGGTAACCCATTAGTGTCCCCTCTAGCGGGTGAGACTGGACTGGAAAGGCCAATATACATCTGGATAGGATATTGTTGCACTCCGATATATTAGAGTATCTGTTGTTAAATTAGTGTTGCCCCATCTTCCAGCATAAGTGCCCCATTTCTGAAACCAGCATCGCTCCTCTGCCAATATTATTGTAATATTATTCCAGGGCCTTGAAAGTCAGCTTTGCAAGTGGAGGAGAACTCAGAGATGCAGAGTGTACTATAAGTGTAACTTGCTTTACTAACACATATATGCTGAGCCTGGAACAGAAGCAGTCAAACAGCATGCTTATCCAGAAGTGCTTGCCACAGCTTCTCTCAAAGGACTCTCACATAACCACACTAATGATATTCGCATTTCTTCCAAGACTAAAAATTTGCTTACATGCTAAGGAACTTGAAAGTCTATAGGTAACAGTGCCATCTTTCACAATATTATTATACTGCACCCTGATTGTACAAGAATCTGCAGAGTGGGATTCAACCCCAGAAAATCTAGCTGGGTTTGCTGACCAAGGAAACCAGACATAATCTGTAGAGTCTTTCTTTGTGAAAACCATTATTTTAGGCCTGGTGCTTCATTGAAAATAATGTTTTTTTCACGCTTCTCATACCCCACATTTGGGACGCCACTGACCTATTTTATTTTAATATCACTTCAGGTAACTAAACACTTCACAAAAAAATAAAAATATGGTTGTCTGCATTTTAATTTTTTTATTTTTACTGCCCTGGAAAAACCGAGGAGAAAACAAGTTCAAACACTTCCCTAACAAAATTTCCTATTCACATTTTAGATGAGGCTAACCCAGAACTCCCTCTTCATTCAAATGCCTCCTAATGTCTCAATCTGCCATGATACACATAATAAGGTGATAGTCGAAGATGATAGTAGTAATGTTTGCTTTTTTTAATCATTCATTTACCCATCTGGACCTTCCCAGTTTATCCTGTCTATTCTACAGTAGTCTTGACTATCAGTGTTGTCTAGTGGATAAAGCACTGGACTGGCACTTAATAGACTCCAGTTCTATTCCCAGCTCTGCTTCTAGGTGACCTTGGGCAAGTCATCCCCCTTCTGCCTCAGTTTCCCTATCAGTAAAATGGGGATAATGATACTGACCTCCTTTGTAAAACGCTTTGAGATCTACTGATGAAAAGTGATATATAACAAGTAGATATTATTGCTGTTTAGATTGTAAAGTTGGAGGGGGGGGTAGGTATTGTCTGCTTTAGTGTCATGTACAGCTCCAGACGCCTTATTGGAATTTCAATAATAAAAATAGGAATTCTGGTTTCTCGTATTATCAAGATTACAGAGGGAAGCCCTATATTTTCAAAAGTGAGTGATTATTTTAGGTCCCTTGGTTTTGGATAGCCCATTTTCAGATATCTTAAAAGATCTGATTTTGAGAAATGCTGAGCACCTGCTTCTGAAATTCAAGCCACTTTAGTCTGTTTTAAATTGAGTATTCAATAACTGGGGCACTCAAAGCCACTAATAGTCACTTTTGAAGATATAGGCTGGGAATCTTTAATCTATGTTTGTTTGTTTGTTTTTGAGTGGAGAGGTAGGAGATCAGGAGTGTTGGAAACAGCAGTTTTATATGCAAATCAACAATGAATTAAATGATTTATGAATAAATCTATCAAATGGAAATATAGTACTAGTCAATTCAGAAAGAAAAATATAAGCATCCTACTGAAGGTAACTTATCACCAGTGGGAAATACTTCATCAAATAATCAGCATTGCAGAATGATAACTCTTTTCAATGTATTTCTAAGCGCATCCATCCCAGAAAAAGTGAAAGGATTTATGAAAGATGGTTATTAACTACGCTTTGCATGTCTCTGGCATTAAACATTGAATAGTTGATACTTGCAACATCCGTGTATGATCCTAAGATGACTTTGTTGTGGGCAAATTTTGATCCTCCTATGATTTATCTTACATTACTTCTGTGTGCTTATCAAAGTCAGAGTTTAGCTTTTGTATGCACATCTATTTTAATCAGTTCAGTTTGGAGTCAAGGGACTCAGCCTCTGGGGCTAAAATGCCTCCCAAGTAGTAAGCCACTCCTGTTCTCTGCTAATCAGCATGGGTGGATTAGCAGATACTCCTGGCTAGGAATACTCATTAGAGGCAAGTAGCAGATTCCATGGAAGACTGGATTGTATTGTCAGGTCACCATAGCTAACACCGCTGCTCGTGCAATAGACACCATAGAGGAACCCATGGCAAAAGAGGTCTAGATATCAGTGGGAAAGTGGAGGTTGGCTGAAGTGAGCCACCTCTGGTTCCCTTTATTTTAGACTAAAGCTAGAGAAATCGTGTGGTATTTATTTTGGTGTCTTAAGGGGGAGGGGGAGGCATGTGCTTCTCAATTGTGTATTGACAATAAAATGCACCACACGTGTTGAATATCCAGCCAAGCATGCAGAATGCTTTGTTGGGCCAGCCAGTGCCTGTAATGCTTATACCATCTAGTTTAATGCCCCATTATTATCCATTATTTGTACTACAGTGATGCTCAGAGGCCTTTGACCAAGATCAAGGCTACCTTGTGCAAGAATAGGAGACTGTCCCTGCCCCTCTGAGATAACAGTCTAAACAGATAAAGAACATATTATTTTCCGCGTTTGTCAGAGACACAGAGAAATTCAGAGCCTTGCCCAAGGAAGTCTGTGGCAGAGCCAGGAAGTGAACGCAGATGTGCTGAATCCTAATCCAGTGCCTTAACCACAAGACCATCCTTTCTTACTGTATCCTTGTATAAATGTATTTTTTAAACTGACATCAGTGTTAAAAAAGGAAAGTCAGATGCCATTATGACAGGACGTTATCAGCCTGTGGTACTCAGGGCCGGCTCCAGGCACCAGCCTGGCAAGCAGGTGCTTGGGGCAGCCGCTCCGGAGAGGGGCGGCAGGTCCAGCTATTCGGCGGCAATTTGGCGAACAGTCCCTCACTCCCGCTCGGAGCGAAGGACCTCCTGCCGAATTGCCGCCGCAGATCGTGATCGCGGCTTTTTTTTTTTTGGTTGCTGGGGCGGCCAAAACTCTGGAGCTGGCCCTGGTGGTACTGAGGCCCAGATCCTCAAAGGTACTTAGGCTCCTAACATCCATTGAAATCAGTGAACGTTAGGAGCCTAAATACTTTTGATGATCTAAGCTGGAGAGCTGCTGTGCATCTCTGCTTTTGCTGAAGCTGATGGGTACTGAGAGCTCTCAGTGCATCACAGGATGCATGCAGGACTTGGCTGGATCAGGTCCGAGCAATCACAAGAACCTTATCCTTCAGCACTTGCTGGGATCATGGGCGTTTTATTCCTTAGTGAGTACTGGAGGGCTTGGCCCAAACACATACAATTCTCATAGCACAGCTCCTTCTACGTGTCTCTCCATTCACTGTGGTCTCACCCGGGGCAGTCCAACTGTTCCGCTTCTCAACATCAGATTTGCTGAGGGCATAGGAAATTATTTTGCTTGAGAGAGAATATGTGAGCAGGTTGATGAGTTCACCTAGTGATATAAAGAGTCTGAAGTGAGCAGTCTCTTTCTTTTGTGCTGCACAGATGGAGAGCATTCTGCCTTTGGGAGTGGAAAGAGCAGGGCCTCTAAGAACTGCAGTGCATAAGAGGTTCTCTAGGATCCTTCTCCAATTCTGATCTTTATAATACAGAGCGTTCAGAATGGGAGGAAAAAATAAAGAGTGTATCACAGTTTCAGGGTAACTGCACCAGTATGCCCCCCTCCATGGTCCACTCAAGGAGTGCCTGATCAGGTCTCAGGTCTCCAGCCATTACCTGTGCCCCTGCCCCACTTCATGCTGATTGGGGGATTTTAAGGCTGCACAGCTCTCTGCCTTATGATATCCCCAGCAAGCCATTCTGCCTAATTGCCAGCACTCGTGCATTGCTTTCTCTCTGAGGGCTATGATTAGTGTATTGTCAGCGGTTACAAGTTATCACACACATCTTTACAAGCAAGCACATTTATTCTTAAGGTAAAAGCATTACAGAGAAAACATATAAAATACTAAACCGATTTAAACACACACATACCTGGTGTTACCCGTCAGTCTTATGGGGCCCTAATAATCCAAAGTCTTCCCAACCTTTCTGCAAGGGTTGGGGCCCCCTGGGACAGACAGTCATGTCCATTTGCTGGATCAGAAAGAAAGCCCTGTATCACATCAAGCCCATCCTTTTATGCCAAAACCTTTTTTGTCTACTATTCTCTGGAAAACACATCTTAAACCAGTACATGCAAACCACCCCGGGGGGGGGGTACCTATCTGGAATGGTTTAGTCCTAGAGTTTAGCCTTAATCACCTACCACTATTTTTAGTTCCTGGAGGATTTGTAGTGATCCTCCTCCATGGAGAAGAACACAACCATACATAAACCATTCATAAATTTAGTACAATGGCCTCCAAAGGTACTGCACAGGGTGGCAATATCTGTCACAGGGGACATTTTGAGAAGCTGCATTGTAGATTTGGAGCTGGGGAAGCCAGTGGGGGATGTGATAATGTGCAGACATAGGAAAGCAGGGGCCAGTGAGGAATGGGCTCATGTAGGGCACGTGGAGGAGAGGAGGCCAGCGAAGGATGGGTTAATGCGTGGGATACAGAGCAGGAGCCAGAGTGGGGTGGATTAATGTACAAGACAGGGGCCATACAGGCATGTGGCAAAGTCTAGGACACAGAGGAGCAGAGATCAGAGGGGGACAGGATGCAGTTCTGTAGGAGCAAGCCCAGAAGAACAAGCCCATTCCAACATTTTCTCTTCCCTTCTTCTTTTCCAGATTTTATTTCCTGTAACCGTCTCTTCCTTCCTTCCCTTCTCTGAATTCATTTTTCTAGTCTCCTGTTCAAATAAAGCAGGCGCAAGCAGTAAGAACCGCTTATTCTAATTCTGGAGACTCCCTTAATTCCTGCTCACTCTGAACACTTGGTTATACACATAATGAAATTATAATTTAATGCTAGAAATATAATACATCCATTCTTGGGTATAAAACAACCAGGGCTATGAGCATGTGGATTATTTAGTGAATTGAGTATTTTTTTTTCTTTTAAGAAGCTATTTTGACATATCTTTGATGCACAGCATAATGTGCTTTGAAGCATTGTCATTAGATTTCTCTCTCTCAGGGTGTTAAGGATTATGATAATTCTTCTCACTTGCTGAGTTGTGTGCAAATCCCAGACTTCCCCACCCCCACATGGTCTGGTGTCCAAAAAGGAGGGAAGATGGCTTTGTGGTAGGGGCACTGGACTCAGGAGAACTCCCTGTGTGACCTTGGGGACCTTAAGACCTGAAACACACACACTCACCAGTTCATTATATATATATATATATATATATACAGCATCTAGTTAGCACAATTTAACTCCGTTCTTGAATGGGACCTTTCAGAGCTATTGTAATATACATACGTAGTAATCATCCGCTTCTAGATCTAAATTTTGCAAATATAACCAAAACCCAAGATTCAAATACACTAAATTTTGGACTGTTTGAGATCTGCATCTTTGTAGCTTGAGACAATCTCTCTTTTACATGTGATGTTCAGGGGACAGACTCAGGGAATAAGCTAGGACAAAAGGAAAAAGGCACAGAAATTAGAATACTAGGTCTAAATATAAGCCAGAGGTGACTGTGGTTAATCATGTGTTTCATTAGCTATGGTGCATACTTCTTCTTTAAGGTATTATTGGAAATCTCTTCCCAAGAAAAATGTCATGTTTTTTTTTTTTTTTTTTTGGTGGGGGGGGAGAGGGGGGGGAGTACCAAATCAGAATGAAAAGTCCAAAATGAAACATTTTTTGCAGGAAAATATTTCCAGAAAAATTCCATGTTGTGAGAGCCAAAGCAGATTTTTTTTGACTTGTTGACTGCTTGCCTGGAAGGCTCTTGTCAATATTGTGCCAGCTATGAGAAAGTGGGGAGGCTGACCATCTCTCCAGTGGCAAGACTGCAGGGAGCTGGGAAGAGTGGTGCAGCCCAGGTGTAGTCATTTCAATTTTCAGGATGGAAAACGCAAAAATTTTCAGCAAAGTTGAAATGTTCCCAATTTTGTGAAAAAATTTTCTCTCAGAAAATTATTCTAGTGGAAGATTCCCAACCAGCTCTAATTTGGGACAAATTACTGTACTGATGTGCAATTATTTTTTCAAAAAGCCAATTTATTTTGATTTCCCTCCTGCCCCCCAATGAAATATGTTGATTTTGCAGGGGATTCACCTGCCTCGATTTTGGAGAAATCGTGTAGCTTCTGTTAAGCTTTTCACAAGGGCCAGATGAAACAATAATGATAATTAATAAGAAGATGATGATTAATAAGAAGCACTCAGCTCTTGTCTAATACAGTGGAAACTGTAACAAGTCCATCCATCAATTGTGAGGCCAGCATCAATATCCCAATTTTCCAGATGGGGAACTGAAGACACCAAAAGGTTAAGAGCGATTTGCTCTAGGCAATGTAGCTAGTTAATGGCAGAGTTGGAATTAGATGTTGGAGGATCCTAGAATAGAGCCCAGTCCTCTGTGCCAGTCTTCAGAGGATATGAGTTGTTCCCATCCGACTTATTGAGTCTTGGCTCTGGTCCCTGAGTCAATCCCTGGTGTGTCAGCTAACAGGGCAGCTGTTACATAAATAAACTCCCTCTTCTTTTTAAATCAGAGATCAACAAACCACAGAATTCCTAGCTGGATTTCAAATGCCTCAACATTTGAGAGGGATGTTTGAATTGGTGATTTGAGAGAGGAAGGACTGCTTAGTGCTCAGGGTGTTAGCCTGACACTTAAGACATCTGGGTCAATTCTCTGGTCTGCCCATTCTCTATGATGATGGGAAACTTACTTGGTTTCTCAATTCCCCATTTATAAACTCCCTGAGTTGTGAGGGACCTATAAATACCTAGTTTGTCCCTTGATAATATCAGTAGGGTTCGATTGCAACAGTTGGATCTGAGCCTACATTTCAGATGCTCCCATGGACCAAGGAGCTTTTGTTCTGGCTCATTTCCAATTTTTAGCAAAAATTGCTCTGTTGCACCAATTTGGCCTTTGTGAGTTTTTGGTAGGAAACACACACTGGACTTGTCATCTCACCTTTGCATGTCCATATGTTGTTTTTGATCAATGCAACGTTGTTGTTCCCATTATATTTTTGGCCTCTTAAACTAGTTCCAAAGATGCGGTGTCCACTACAAATTTCTATTACGTCCACAGGCCACCTAAGAAAGTAATGTGAGCTAATTGTCTGAGGTGTTATATTTACTTCTCTGTTCTCAGTAAAAAACATCAGCACTCATTGGGATAAACCTAATTTACAGCAATATCAGGCTGGATACGTACAAATTGCTGTAAGCAACTACATGCAATGTAATAAAAACTATAACAATAGGATAAAGGCTAATTAGGGAGCAAGATACATCAAGAAGTGGGGTGGGACTATAATAAATATAGTCTCAGGGGTTAGAACAGCTTACGTCTCCTTTACAAAACAACACATTTAGAAATTATTATTATTCAATTGCCGTAGCACCTAGAGACCCCAACTGAGAACGGCCCCATTGTGCTAGGCACTATCCATGTATATAGTAGGAGGCAGTCTGTTTCAATGAGTTGACAGTGTACATAGACAAGGTCACATAGGGTGGGCACTGTGCCTTGGAGTAGAGCATAGACTGACAGGCATGAGGGAGGTGCCCTTTTCCTTTACGTCTGCTGAAAGCAAAACAGAATTCTTGGTGGTACGTATTTGAAATACTTCTGATCCCTCTGATTTGTAGTAAAGAAATGAAGCTGGAGGGTTTTATCCCCCTCTCCTTCTGTCCGTCCTAATTTTATACTGACACACCCACCTGCCCACTCGTGGCAGAATGAAGCTTCATGCCACTCAGACTAGCTCACGTACTTTGTCATTGCAGAAGGGGCTAAGAGAGATGATCGTGGAAGAAAGGAGAGGAAGGATCAGCTTGTAGGTCACAGAGCGAGTTGGAATTTACAGCTAGGTGTAGCCTCACTGGAGAAGAGTACAGCCCTTTGTGACCCTTTCTCGGGATGCTCAGACCCTTAAAACACTGTTTTACTCCTCTGTTTCAGTGAGAGCTTAAACTGTATGTCAGCTCCCTGCCACATCAGTCTGTCTGCCTCACCAGCAAATGCCTCAAGACTCTTCCAGGATCAACCTTGCCTTGCAGGTAACATTCAATGAACCCCAGTTCCCAAAGCCTCCAGAAGAGTGTTCCTTTGCAGCACCCAGTGTCTATCACTGGACACCCACAGAAATTACTAAATCCTGTGCCTCAAAGAGACAGTGCGCACACCAGCTTGTTCGTTTCACTAAGGACCCATACTTTAATGCACAGCATTGAGATGATTTTATAGTCAAACAAAACATATGTTTATTAATAAAGAACAGATATTTCAATGAGAGTAAGCAAGGATAATAGAAAGAGAAAATGGTTAAAAATAAACCAAAAATAAAACACACTTTCTGATCTCAGGCAATTTCTCACCTAGAGTCAGTTCTGTGTCCTCAACCCACATGGCTGAGGGACTCACCTTTTCCAGATTCCAGAGAGCTGGCCTCTTTGTCCCTTAAGTGATGGATAACCACAATGTCCCCTCACCCCCACCCCCTTCCTTGTAGTTCAGAAAACCTTTGAAATTATTTTTTGAAACTTACTCCAGATTAAGTTCTTTTTCCCCTGCTGCTTGTTCTTTGGGGTGCAAGTCTCATGTCACTTTTTCATCCTCTTGTCAATTAGCTCTTTCTATTGGTTTGATTTCCTTGGTTACCTTCAATGCAAATGTACTTTCATTGTCTCTAGCTTACGAACTTGACCCAGGCAGACTGACAAATCCACATTGCTTTGTCTTGGAAAAACCTGTTTGTTCATTCTACTCAGATTGCTTAGTCTGAACATATTTTAGGAACAAATTTCAAGCACACATACATAGAATCATAGAATCATACATACATCGCACAATAATATTAATCACCAGAGGGTCACCAGTTTTCATTTGAAACCTTCCAAGATACTTTTTGGGGGATAAATATTATGGCAACAATGTGTTAGGTGTAGTGAGTTTGTCAGGCCCGGTAACAGTTGTATTTACAGAACAGCACTTGACACTGAGGGGCTCTTAGGTCTACACCCTTACAAGATGTTCATCATTTGGACAGATGCTCCAACTAATAAATTAGCGATGAGCCCAAGATACAAAGGTTAGGTCTGAATTGGAACCTCCCCAGCGTTCTGGAATGTAAGGGTCTGGGCTCATTTCTGAAGCAGATGTGTGACGGCACTGGATCCATCTGTCAGTGAGTGGTAAAAGCTTAGAAGGATCCATATTTTGAGGTATGATGAAAGTGGATCGTTTCAGTGCCAGCGAAGCTGGGACTTTGAAACTCTAGCAATAGTATGTTTCTTTTTTCTTTTGGGACAAAGAAAGCCTTTGACCCAAAGCACTAGGGGGGCTTTTTTTTCCTCCTCTGGTACACAGACATGATCACCCATTCTCATTCAAGGATAATAAATACATTCAAATTTTCTATTTGGCAGTTATTAGCACAGTGAACATACCAATGACTAGACTCAGTGTTTGCCTGTATTGCAGAAGTTTTCTTCCACTTTTTGCCAACTGCTGATCAAACACTTAGAACATGACCTGGGGATCTGCAAACAGCTATGGGAGCGTGACACCCTCCCTGCCTTTCCTATATTGGAGGGATCCTCAGGGAGAGTCCTGGTAAGGAAAAGTGGAAATCAGTGACTTAGGCTATATCTACACTACAGCTGGGATCCACGCTCTGAGACTGATCCACCAGCAGTCGATTTAGCGGGTCTAGTGAAGACCTGCCAAATCAACAGCAGATCGCTCTCCAGTCAACTCCTGTATTCTACTCCCCACAAGAAGAGTAAGGTAAGTTGACGGGAGAGTTTCTCCCATCAACTCCCCACAGTATAGACACCGTGGTAACTCAACCTAAGGTATGTCGACTCCAGCTACGTTATTCCCGTAGCTGGAGTTGCGTAGCGTAGGTCAACTTACGGCAGTAGTGTAGACATAGCCTTAGAATAACAATGGAAGTGAGTTCCTTGTATGCATGCTACCAGATGATTTTTGAGTTCTTTCCTAACCGAGTGCAGCAGGGATGCATTGTATCAAGTTATTTTAATCCATTAGCAGTAGATTTCTAGAAAACACCCATAATGTATATAACATGCAGCCAGGAGAGAGCAAATGGTTGGCTTGAGAATTTAGATTTTAATTAAGTAGATAAGCTATGCTTTCATTTAGTCCTATAAATGAAAATGTAGTCACTGTAGAATAGCTTGATTCTGATAGGTCTTACTGTACATAAAGAGTATGGGTGATTATCACTGATTACTGCACTATTAGAGGGTTGCGCCTTGAGCTCCTTGATTGTAGCTCTGTTTGCTTCTGTTGCTGAAAGGGCTCTCATGCGCTACCCATATATGTGTGAAATAGGCAGCATTTGTACTCAGTTTGAATGTTAATTTTAGGTTAACACCCTTGGTAAATAGTACAAACAACAGTGCTGGCACTTCTCTCTGGACATAAGAACAGGTTCTCATGTCCTTCTGCTGTTCAATTGAAGGCAAATGTGTATGAGGGACAATAAAAATCACACCCACCTGCAAATCAGGCAAAAAAATGCATATTAACTCTTAAGCATTGAAGAGCTGAGCCATGGTGGCTAGAAGAAGGGATTGCTATAAGATAAGAACTCCCTACTAATAAGCCCAAACTGTGACACAAGCAGACTTTGTACCCTGAGGTACTCCTGTGCTCCTAAATATATCCTTCAGCTGGGAACGTGGGTACACGCTATCTAATATCTTTAAAAGCAGCTTCCAACTGTGCCTCTCCAAGTGCTTTTGCAAATATTAACTAGTTAAGTCCCACAACATGTCTAAGAGGTAGGCAGGTATTATCACTCTTTAACAGATGGGGGAACTGAGGCCTGGGGATATTAAGTGATTTACTCTAGTTCACCCTGGAAATTTGTCTGAGACCCCAGAATAGAACACACATCTCCTATTTCCAGTCACAAGCCATGCCTCTTATTTGTGCCACTCGCCTATGCCCTTGCATTGCCTCTCCGAGGTTAATTTTTTCCACTCCTTCTATAGCCAGTGATGGAGTATGAAGTAAGGTGCAGGATGTCAGGGACCTGCATAATATATATCCTGTATCAACTCTGAGATTTGCTCCAGCTGCTTGGGTTTAGGACTATACAAAGTGACTGACACCGTTAAATGGCTGGTCGTTTTGTGAGGGGCTACTTTTTGATGAGGGAAAGAAAGCACTGTACAGGACAAAAGGAAGTGCTTGGTGTCTAAGCCTCTAGCTGGGAGCAGAACAAAGCTGACGCTTCTGCCATTGCATAGCTGAGCCTTGATAAAGTGATATAATGTATAAAATTGACAAAAACACAGCAGAGGCCCCAACTGTTCCTCATGAAATCAGCATTCTTGTACCTGCTTTGTCCACTTAGAATAGATTATTAAAAGCTCAAGGTTTAGGTGCTTTTGCAACGGGATGCTTTGGTAATAATCTGTGCGTTAGTTCTCAGCCAATTTGAGCGCTGATAATGCGGTATATTATCATAGCTTCATGGTTTTTTATAACAATGAAAATGCCACTTCCTTTTTGGGATCCAGGTGCATGTGTCCAAAGGAGCCAGAAAAGTAACCATTAATGTCAAAGTTACAAAATCAGACGTTAACTGACTCACTGTTTCCTTTCAGAACTCTGTACTGTAATTTTTTTAAAGAATATCCAGGTTGACATTAGCCTTTTAAAATAGATTAATTAGTAACATTTTCATTTTACATGGCACTTAATGGGCACTGACAACGTACAGTATATATTTACTTAAATCCATTACAACACAATATTTACAGTATACTTAACATGTATTAATTACTGTATAATGAATCTTGTGACTATAATCCCACTGTTCTCACATGGCTGTAAAAGTTTTATCATCTTGCTAGGGGGGAATTAAAATAAACTGTGTGCACATTGAAAGCTTGTTTTTTAATAGGAAATGTGCAAATTATAAGAAAATGTAAAACGGGCTCCCAGTAAATCAAAAGCGGCTAACAAATGCTCTGAGACACGCTATAATGTTTTTATGAGATGTTTTACAACCCGTTCATTACATTGTCTGTCCTTCTGAAAGCTTGTTATTAGACTGACTGTGCAAAGTAATGTGAATGTCTGTGCCACTAGCCATGAAATCATAACAAAGTTGAACCCCCCCCCCTTTATTGGGGGAATTAAGGCTTCCTGAAACATTTATCTGTGGAAAATTTGTCTTAATACTGTACTTCCACTGATTATATATAGAAAAGACTAAAGGTTCAATTGTTGCACTGCAACATAGTCTATGTTTGGGATCAAAGCTGAGGTCAAGCACCCTAGCAGAAGCCCTTGAAAGCAATATGTTTGAGATACTTAGTAGGTAGGTTGATCAATGCCTTCTGCAGCCACTGGGAAGTATAGCCACACACCACCATCCAAGAGTCTGCCATATCTAACCCCACCACCACTTGCTGCAGGATTAGCAATACTGAATGGTGCACAGAATTGCCTCACTCCTCCCTTATCCACTTTGGGGAAGACTTGGCCACCGCTATACCTCAAATGGCACCTCAGGTAGTTGGCAAAGAAGGGGGTCTCCAGTGGGGTCATCAACTGAGATAGGATGGAACTCTGTGCAGATTCATTAGCTGGGAGGTGAGTCAGAGTGTTTCTCCCCTGGGAGTGTGGTAAGAAAATTTGCCATCTGGAAGCCACTTAATATTGCCACTTGGGGAAAGTTGTTTCCCAAAATTTGTCAGCTGGGATGCTGAATAAGCTTGCTGCTCAGGGTGGGTTTGTTATCTGGGAGATGGCTGCAGGCAGGATTGTTTGCCAACGAAAGGTTAAAGGGGTGGTTAGTAGTTGGATGCTGATAGAAGTAGAATTCCTATGACTTTTTCCTCTGTGTGTGAGTGTGTGTGTGATGTGAAAAATAATGGATCCAAATGCCCCTCTGTCAGCCCTTCAGACTTTGCAGGATAAGCGCCCAATGTGCCATAATAATATGGAAAAAGTGTGAGCACATGACAACCGAGTAACATTGGTATTCTGTAATTTCCCTTCCATTGCGACATTACAAACAGTTTCATATTCAAATGGCTGCTTGTCTATGATTGTCCAATTATTCACCGCATTCTTTCTTTGATGGCACAGATGTTCTCAATTTCTTGTGGTAGAGTTCTTTCATCTAAAAAGTCGTTCCGCCTCAGAAATGCAAAATTCTCTACAGTTCACCAAGTTCTCTGATGGGTTTGCATAATTGGCCTTCAATTTGCCTATTGTTTTGTAATAGAAAGCCTACATTTAATTTCATTTTTGTAAACCTGTAGACAAGAGTAGAACATTCTACATTTAAGTCTTTCTCCTAATTATGATCTGAGCAGGTTGTGAATATTTAGGCTTGATTATAAGGCACAGATTGTGCTGAAAGGAACACATGCTTTTCTTTTCCATTGTTTTAAACTTATTATGGAGCTGATCCTGCAAGATGTTGAACAGACTCAGCTCTCATTGAAGTCCCCTTGCAAGAGATGCTCAGATACTTGCAAAATTGGGCTTTGGGTATTTAGGTGTCCTATTCCCATTCAGTTCAATGGGAGGTTATATAGCAGTTTGTGGAACAACTGGGAAATTATTCTAGATTTCCTAACTCCCAGCCCAGTGCCCTAGCCCCAAGATCCTCCTCCCTCCCATTAAAGATATGAAACAAAGGCCAACAATTGATGGATTAAAACAAAATGAAGGTCCTTAGTCACTAATTACTATCAATGTATACAGCACAGGGTAAACATGAGGAACAATTTATAATCCGCACAGTCAATGATGACAGAATTTAATTTAATTCCTTTCACTAGATATCTCACATTTTCCAATGCCAGTCCATATAACCGAGAGTCACTGGAAATAGTAGCTCATAGTCACTTGTACTCATTTCCAGTTACTCGTAGTTATATGGAATGGCATTGGAAAATGTGTGAGATCTGGCAAAAGGAATTAAATTAATTTGTGCTATAGTGGCTTGACCATGAGACTAGGAGTCAGGACACCTGAATTTCAATAAAGGCTTTGCCAGTTATTCTGTACGATGCCTGGTCAGCCACTAGATCTACATTACTCAAATGTGAAATTGCAGAACTACTAACTGTGGTATGTAACCTATCGCTTAAATTAGCCTCTGTACTAGATGACTGGAGGACAGCTAATGTAATGCCGATTGTTTTTTAAAAAAGGCTCCAGAGGCAATTCTGGCAATTACAGGCCGGTAAGCTAATGCCAGTACCACGCCAATCGGTTGAAACTATTAGAATTATCAGACACATAGATAAACATGATATGTTGGGGGAAAGTCAAGAAGGCTTTTGTAAAGGGAAATCATGTCTCACCAATCTATTAGAATTCTCTGGGGGATCAACAGACACGTGGACAAGAGTGATCCAATTGATATAGTGTACATGGACCTTCAGAAAGCCTTTGACAAGACTCAAAGGCTCTTACAGAAAGTAAGCAGGCATGGGATAAGAGGGAAGATCCTCTCATGGATCACTAACTGGACAAACGATAGAAAACAAAGAATGTTAATAAAAGGTCAGTTTTCACAGTGGAGAAAGGTAAATAGCAGGGGTCCCCCCAATAATCTGTACTGGGACTAGTGCAGTTCAACATATTCATAAATGATCTGGGAAAAGATAAGAGATAAGAGCACTTCCCTAACTCACAGGGGTGTTACAAATGTCACTGTATGACAGATTGTGAGGTGCTCAGATACTATAGCAACACAGGTGTGGGCACATAAGTAGACAGAATAATAACAAAGTTGGTAACTTGAACCGGCACGATATATTGCTACCCTCAGGAATGAGGGCCTGCAGCTCCGCCTGCCAAGTTGTCAGGCAGCCAATGAGCACAGCTGGGCCACAGCAGAACCACCCAATTGGCTAAGGCATTCCGGTGGCTTGCTCTGAAGCCCAGCAGCTGCAGAGGATCAGTGGCTGCTCAACACATAATTTTACATATTCTCTGCCTCCCTGTGCTCTCTTCATTGCAACCCCATCACAGAGCTTCTCTCCAGCCTAGACCCTGCCCTGCACCCAGCCTTGTTCCAGTCCTGTCCCAACCCAGCTTCTGCCTTCTCTGACTCCAGATAATCTGGTTCTGACCCTCGGCTCCAATTCCTGGCTCCGACTCTGTCTCAACCCTTGGCTCGGACATTCAGACTCTGACTTTGGTTTTTGGCTCCTATCCCTTGCTCTGACTCTGCCTTGACCTTGGGATCTGGCATTTGGGCTCCGACCACTAGGCCTGACTACTGCTCTGACCACTAGGCCTGACCGCCTATGATCTGGTTGCCTGACAGCTATATTGACAATAGGAACCGAATCATTCCAGTAGTGGGAGTATAATATACAGTATACGTAATTTAATAAGATGTATTGCTATATAGTGGTTAGGTCTCCTAGGGTGACATCACCATCCCTGCTGCCATTAGTAAGTACTCTTTAAGGTAAAGATAAAATGTGGCAAGAGGGAAGAAACTAATGAACTAGTAACAGCCAAAATACCTTGGTTTGCTAGATCAGAATGAAATTGAAGGATCTGTTAGTTCCACCCAATTTTATTGGGATTATAATGGCAAGGGAACTCATCAGTATAATAACTTTATCAAAACAAACCAGCAAACAGCATCCTAAACACCACATAGGAGTGACATATAATACCATCACCTTGGAGGCCTCTGCATTTGTCACAAGCCTCATTCACTGTATCAGATAAATTGATGCCTCAGAAGCAACCTTTGTACTATTCGTCTTAAAAGACAGTCTGAAAATAGAGTTACCAAGTTACATGCATGTTCTCTGAGAAGATAACAAATGCCTTACTGAACAATACATCAAATATATATGTGTGGAGATAGGAAGGCTGAGAATCTACCAAAATCTCTAAATCAAAGCACAAGGAGAATGCACTCTCAGCACTGGGGCTGCGAATTGATGTCACAATGAACCAACAATTGCATTCTTTTAGATTTCAAGTACATTTCCCAGACACAGAGTCATAAAACAGGCAAGCTGTCACGTGTGTCAAAAGGACCTGCTCACCAACAGCAATAGATTCCTTTTATGGTGTTATCAGTAACAGAGTCACTTATTTTTTCTGTATTAGCTTAAAAATGAATGAGGAGAATATAGCTTTGTTTCACTTCTACTTTTAAATAGGCACATCAGTTCCAAAACCTATTTGCCCTATGAAGAAGGAGCTGGGGACTTCCCACCAGGTAGTTTTTGGCTAGTTCTGCAAATGAGCTCAATACAAATCCCAGGTTTTCATTTGAAAAATGTTTTGAGTCAGGGCTTGGGTGTGTCACTGTTTTCACTAGTGAAACGCTGCTCTGAGCTTTGCATATGATAACTAGACAGAGGGGTACCAGACCAGAACATAACCTGCCCCCCCTTTCAAATTTAGACAATGTTGGAATCTGCATCCTGAGCCACATCTGAATTCTGTGACTCAAGCCTTTTTTTCTGTGTAAAATTGCCTCAGGTAAGAGCTGCCCCTATATCTAGGTACTCCATCATTCTAATATTTGAGCACCTCACAAACATTAATGAATCCATCCTCAAACAACTCCCTGAGGGAGGCGTATATTAATAAGCTTATTTCACTGATGGGGAGCTGAGGCACAGACTAAGGTTGACGTTAGCAAAAGTATCTATTGGTTTTGGCTTCTCAGCTGAGATACTTAGGCCTTGATTTTCAAAAGTGCTATGCTTTGCTCTGCTCCCAGTGCCTTCAGTGCTTCTGAAAATCAGGCCCCACACAGATCAAAGTTAGCCCCCCAAAATCTGAAACATCCTTTAAAAAGTTTACACCTAAGTGACTTGTCCAAGGTCACATGACAAGTCTGTGGAAGAGTGAGGAATTGAACCTTTAAGTCTGCATCCTACTTCAGTGCCTTTACCACAAGAGCTTCTGTCTCATCAACAGCATCCTGTAATTGACTAGTACCACCCATCGTGGCTCTCATAGCTTACCACCTCCACCACCCATCAACTGAGATTAAACTGTGAAAAAATATAGGGATTAGGCATGGCCTTGTTAATTAAAGTGAGTCAACATTTTTTTAGTCTATTTCTCAAAAAATGCAGTTTCAGGGCCACCTGCAAATTCAGGTCAAATATGGCAGAGTGTTTTGGCTGAATTTTCTTTTCATTTAGAAAAAGTACAAATGTTTTATTTTGACATTTTTGAAATAAAACATTTCAACTTTTTTGTTTTGAAATGGCATTTTGTTTCATAATGTAATTAGATATATTTTTTAAAAAATCCAAAAAGGTTTTTAAAAAAAAAACCCAGCAACAAACAAAACAAAAAATACGAACAAAAAATTGTTTTGAATCAACTTGAAATGGAATTTTGCAGGGACTTCTTGCCAAAACAACCCCCCTCAAATTCTCCATTTTGGATCAATGAATCAGTTGGATCAAACCAAAACCAACGTTGGGGGGCATTTTTTAGTCACTGAACTGACAAATGAATTAATTGTTCAGCTCTATATTAAAGCTTCAACTTCCTCTCGAAATTGTTAAGCCAACATTAAAGCAGGTTGGAAACTAGTTTACAGTCACTTTTGTGGAATTTTCATATCCACAGGGTTAGAAAAATGACAGCAATTTTCCATAAGATGGCAGTCCCCAGCACAAGTCTCAGAAATGCCAACTGTAATTAATATATCTATCTAATATATATTATTCCTTGGATTCATTGTGACAGTTGCTGCTGGGCTTAACTAAATACAAGCAGTTTTTCTTTAAAAGGCAGCCAAGCTCTATCTCCAGTAGCTGATTTGTGACTACTTTACTTCATGAATCACATTGTTCAATTAAAAACTATCCATTTTTATACAGCTTCTCTCTAGACTTCTCTAATAACCAATATGAGATAAAAATTCTGAAAGCTCAAAAAAATATCCATTCACTATTCTTCTTTTAGCAGACAAAATCCAAAAGCCCTTCTCTGTGACAGTGTCAATAATTGGTTAATCCACTTAAAACAAGCAGTCTTCCACTCTCACTTCATTGGGAAAACAGCAGTTTGTCTTCTCTGGTCTCTAAAGACAACACAAACCTCATGGGTGCAGTGACACAGCTGACTGATGAATCTGTAGGTACAATGCAAACAGGACTTAGTGACTGCCATGTGCAATACTTTAGGACTGAAATTCTGTCAATTACCCACATGTAAAATGAGCCTTAATAGCAGTCAGGTAACTGGCAGCAAATAAGAAAAATAACATTGTATTGAATAGTCTGGACAGTTTACTTTAGGAGGCGGGGGGCAGGGAGGGGAATTACTGCAGTAAATCCAGTGGGCATCTTTGCAACATATTGGTCAATTCTCCAGCTCCTTTAAGATTCAGGATGTTTAACTGATGGATATGTATAGTGTCAGCTGTATTGGTTTGGATCAAAGTTCACATCCAGAAAAGGTTCAAGGTAAAATTGTAGTTAATAAATCCAAGACATAATTTTAAATTGAAGGTGGACATACTTGGCCACCTCTCACCCACCCTTCATCAATTAGGATTTTCAAAAGCAGAGTAGTTGCTTATTTGGAAAGTAGGAGGTTCTCAAAGGCATAATTGGCAAAATCCACCCCTTCACAGACAACGAGCATAAGGCATATGCGTCACATTGAAGTCCTATTTGAATCCGATTTGGATGGCTTGAGTGGGAATAAAATGGTGCATAAGCATTTGCTGCACAGAGGTGAATTTCATCCCAGGAGAGCAGATGTCATTTCTAATCTGTTTCCCACCCCTCCTCCCCACATATCCCTTTAATGATTTTTTTTATATATTTATTTTAAAATACAAGTTTAATGAAGAGGTTTCCATATGATGTGCATGAGCAATGAAGTCTGTTGGAATGGAAACGTCAGGAATTGAACTTGTGCTTGTTTAATACTCATAATAAATGGGACCAAGCTGCAAAATTCTGATTGGGATCTGTCAGAGGGAGTAGGTCAGCCATGGGATTTGGATGTGCACCCACTTGTGGATTCTCAGTCTCTGTGACATTTGAGGTTTGGATCTGAGATAGGGGTCCAGGCCTATTTCTAATAATCAAAATAACAAGATGTTAAAATATTTCATCTTAAAGGACACAAAGTGCTTTACAAACTGATAGACATCTTCCGTATAGGGATTTGCTCATCCATCTTTAGGTGAAACTTAGCAACAGTTTAAGGCAGTGTTGTTGAGCCGTGTTGGTCCCAAGATATTAGAGAGACAAGGTGAGTGAGGTAATATTTTTTATTGGATGACAAGCTTTTGAACTTACACAGACTTGACGAAGAGCTCTGTGTAAGCTCAAAAGCTTGTCCCTCTCTCTCCAACAGAAGTTGGTCCAATTAAAGATATCACCTCACCCACCTGGTCTCTCCAACAGTTTAGCAGCACACAACAACCCTACCTAGGGTGACCAGACAGCAAATGTGAAAAATCGGGATGGGGGTGGGGTGTAATAGGAGCCTAAATAAGAAAAAGACCCCAAAATCGGGACTGTCCCTATAAAATTGGAACATCTGGTCACCCTAACCCTACAGAACAATTCAGGGACACTGTAGCTGGTAAGGGTAGCTCCAAAAGGGAGTGGGACCTACCACCAGAGTGTCAGTGGGGTTAAGCCACCTAGGAAAAGTACTGTACTGGTTCTCGCCTCTCCCGGTGTCCATGGAAGTCTGGCTATAAATTAAACCTGCCCGCCTTTGGCAAAACCTCTGTCGGAGGGTGGTCATGGTACTACCACCAGTTTCCCCAGGGATGAATGCCCCTTAAGTGCACCCCATGCAGAAATAGATGGGGTACAAATTGTAGCCCTGTCCCCATCCAGAGTAGGCAGTGGGGGGTAGAATGAAGACCAGATTGTGTTGTTAAATTGTGATCACTATTTTGGAATATGTTTTGCCTCATACACCTGTTGCAGCCTTTGGTTCTTAAAACCCCACTATCCACAGTGATGCTAATGGACATTCTATATTATATTTCATTTTAGAACCCGATTTTCCATCATCAAGGCATACTAGGATGGTATGCTTGGCATGCTTGCTTACTGGGCAAGAAAACCCTAATTCTTCTATCTTGCCTCTTACTTGAGCTGTCTGAAATAAATGCCAAACTTGGTGAGTTTTGGCCTGTCTGGTTAGGATTTTGTTACAAAGACGGGTTGTGGCTTGGAGTGGGACCCAGACCATGTGGCTTCCAGCTCAAATGAGGAAACTGAACAACTGGGTTTCCCTTTGGAGTTCTGAAGCCAAACCTCTATGTGAAAATCAGGGCATGTGTACCCAGGTGAATGGATAAAGCAGCACGGGCTGGCACTGTTGAGTTACACACAACTCAAGTAGTTCTCTAACTTCCCGCAGAGTGTAATGACCCCTTACATGCACAGCCCTATTTCAGATGGTGCACTACAAGGAAAATACATACTTACAATTCCCCAAACTGGGGCCTGATCTTGCAATGTGTACTTGTGCAAATCATCCTTTACTCACACTGGTTGACTTCACTGGGATTACTCACATGAATGAGCTTTGCAGTCTGTGGTTTCCCCAGACTGTTGTTTCATGTAAAAAGAAGAGGACAGATGATCTTGTGTTTAAGACCCCAGATTGGGACTCAGTAGATCTGCATTCTTTTCCTGGTTCTGCAACAGATTCCCTGTGTGACCTTGGGCAAGTCACTCAGGCCCAGACCCTCAACGGTGCTAACTCGCATTAGTTTCCCATTTTTGCATTGATTTCAATGGTAGTCAATTGGAGTCAGACGCCTAAAGACCTTTCAGGATCTGGGCCTTAAACGCTCTGTGATTCCACTTCCCATTTGTAAATGAGGATAATAATACTTTGTTTTCTCCATGCTTTGTCTTTTTCTATTTAGTATATGAACTCCAGCACCAGGGTTTTTGTCTCTTACTATGTGTATGTGCAAAAAGAACAGGAGTACTTGTGGCACCTCCGATGAAGTGGGCTGTAGCCCACGAAAGCTTATGTTCAAATAAATTTGTTAGTCTCTAAGATGCCACAAGTACTCCTGTTCTTTTTGCGGATACAGACTAACATGGCTGCTACTCTGAAACCTGTCATTATGTGTATGTGCAGCACCTAGGGTCCTGATCTGAGGTGAGATATCCAGGAACTATTGCAATCCAAATAATAATAATAATTGTAGGAAAACGTCACACAGAGGCTGTGTGCTTGCTTTTATGGCTCTCCGGGGTTGCTCATCACTTTCCACCAGTTCAATCAAATATTTTCTTTTAGTAGCTTTATCCTTCCAAACCTCTCCTGCCAGCCTCGCTATGAGCATGCGTTATGTGTCTTTATATATCCACATCATGTACCAGGCATGAACAATAGGCAGCCCAAATTGGATTAGCCAATCAGCACTGATTTCACATGATCGAACGATGCCACACTTCCAATCCAAAAGTAAATGAGGGAGTCTATTTTTCTTTAGAAGTGTATTGTGAGCTTTATTGTTTAATATTAAAGGAGCATTGTGAAAAGTGTCCTATAAATGGCTAATAAAAACAGAGTTTACAGCTTATAAAGTGCATCAGTACTTTACACTGGTTTGCCTAAGGAGATTTATATTTGTGATTGCTGTCGGGGGTTTAAGACTGCCAATGGTTTTATCTTTTTGACCCATTAAAAATAATGGTGTTGACAAACATCCTTTCTGATTGACTCTGTCTGATCTGTTCAAGGTGTTGCTAGCACAAAGGAAGAGGAGCTGCTCATTCCAGCTGCTCATTAGCATCGTGGAAAGGCCCTGAAGGAGTTCAGTGACAGGTAAGTACTCCAGGGGCTTCTCCTGCTTATTGCAGCATTAAGGAGTGCACTGTGCAGGATTACGATTCTAATGCTGCCATAGAGCACAGCTAGATTGACGCTAACTTCCTGATCAACTTAACACCTGTAAAACCCTTAGTGTAAAATTATCTGTTAGTCCTACTCCTGAGGGCGTGAACAGCGTTGTGAATACAACAGAAATGCCAACATGTCAAAGATTTAAACCACCTTTCTGATGCCTCCACCACACTTGAAGGCTCTCATTAATGACTTCCGGGATATTATGCAGGTTCTTTCCCTCTGCCTCACTCAGTGTCTTCCCTCTTAGTGCATTAATGAAATATGACTGTAGCTGCTATTCTCTTCTTACCTTATTTCACCTTTTAATAACATTCTCAGTATTGTATCCAGGTTTATACACTTCATTTTCTCCTCCCATACCACTGCTTTAATCCATCAGTTGGTGGTCATTGATCTGTATCTTAATCAAAAGGGAGGACAATCTTGGAGTTTAAGGCACTGGACTGGGAGTCAGGAGATCTGGATTCAGTTTCTGGCTCTGTCACAGACTCCCTGTGTAACCTGGGACAAGTCACTTAGTATCTATCTGCCTCAGTTCCACACCTGTAATATGGGGATAATACTTGTCTAGGGGTGTTGATAGATGTTGGCCAACTGCTCCAATAACACAGTGATGAGTGCTATAGATTAGAAAATAAAACAGGCAGCATTCTGGACACCAACCTTCCAAGTCTAGTTATAGTTACAGAAGGTAGCAGTATTTGGTAAGGTGACTGGTTAAATTCCCATTGGCTATAATCACCACGCAATTTTACCCCCTTTTTAGCAATCTCTTTATGATAGCCTAGGAGATATTTGTTGTGTCCAATTCTGATTTTACATAGGTGTAACTCTAATGGCCTCAGCAGAGTTATTCCTGATTTACGCTGGTGTAACTGTGAG
The DNA here is from genome assembly GCF_027887155.1 of Malaclemys terrapin pileata. Classification (NCBI taxonomy): domain Eukaryota; kingdom Metazoa; phylum Chordata; order Testudines; family Emydidae; genus Malaclemys; species Malaclemys terrapin. Next base: position 15,361,409 of record NC_071522.1, on the reverse strand, counting down.
TCGAATGAGGCCTAGCATCATCACTGCTAGAGAATCAGGGAGAATCCATCTAAACATCAGTGATTTCCACTGACAAATGAGGCCTTTGAAATACCTCTGTTGCCTTCATTCTAATCTCAGCCATACGCAGAGAGTTGGGCCAAAGAGGTGGCCTGGAATTAGCTTTCGGACCTAGCAATTCAGACTTTCCGGGTAAATCTGTGTTCAGTTTGGGGTTCAAGGTTGACGGAACAGAAATCTTACAAGCAGTTCTCATGAGAAGAAGCCCTCTACTAGAGGTGTCATCATGGCTTCTCCCTAGGATCCTCTCCACCTTAGAGTAGCAAATTAGCTTTTCCACATGGCTGAGGCCAACGTTTTGTGAAGTTCATGGCCTCTTCTAGCAGCATCAGCAAGACCCAACATTTCTGGAGTCCTTTCTGTTAGGACCTGCTATCCCTTCATGCAAAGCTAGTTCTGTACACTCAAGAGAACACTGCCTGCCACACAATACGCAAGATTTGAGCTGGCCTGAGCTAATTTGTTTCAGAGAAAGATTGCAGGGGGTGCTGGCCACTGAATGAGCTCTCTTAAAAGTGGAAGAAAGCAAAGGCTGGTGGGTCTGGCTGGAGGACAGTCATAGGGGGAGGAGCAGGAGTAAAAACATGACTATCCTCCATTAGGGGTTTGGTCCTTAGAATTAGTATTTTCTAATGCTGATCTAAAATTTTCCATCTTTGGCTTTTTGACAAAAAAAATTTAATTCTTAGTGGGAAAAAATGTCCCTTTCCTTCTAAACTGTTTGGTTTTTTTTCATCTCCTTCCCCCAACCCCTGAAAAAAACCTGAAAGCAAAACAAAAAAAAATTGGCAACAGAAAACAATTTTTAAAATTTTCCTTGTTTGAGAAAATACTGCAAAATTTCATAGAAAAAAATCAAGAAAATGAAGAAAAAATTGGGGGGTTTCATCAAAAAATGCTCAGAGGGAAAAATAACGTCCTGACTAACTCTGATCAGATTTCTACACTTCTATTAATCTAGCAGGAAAGGGCATAATGAAATTCAATGGCTAGAAGAAGAAGCTAGACAAATTCAGATTAGAAATAAGGCACAACATTTTAACATTGAGGGTAATTAACCATTGAATAATTTATCCAGGGACATGGTGGATTCTTCATCACTTGAAGACTTTAAATTGACACTGAATGTCTTTTTAAATGAGTTGCACTAGCTCAAACAGAAGTTATGTGCTTGATGCAGAAATTACTGGATGAGGTTTTTTTGGCCTGTGTTGTGCTGGAGGTCAGACTAGAGGATTATATGGGCCCTCCTGGCCTTTGTGAAGTTTAGCTTGATGTCTGAGTGAAAGTGTGGTTGAGGGTGGACATTCAAGCCCAGATTCTCAAAGGTACTTTGGCACCTAATTCCCATTGAAATCAATAGGAGTTAAGAACTCAGCTTTATTACTTATATTTTAACCAAAGTCCCTGGATGTTGACTTTTGGGATGTTCATTTTAACTGAAGCAATAGATCTGGTATTGCCCTTGCAGATACATGCATAGTTGGAGACACTTCAAGATAAATACTGATGCATGCTCACGTATCCCAGATTGCTATCAGGCCCATTATAGTTAACAGAATTTAAAATGGACACTGTATAGTATACTTGAAGCTAACAGCTAATTTTTAATTAAAAACTTCACCTTGAGGATTTTCACTCACACACACTCAGTCCAAGCACATGTACTACTAGTTCATAAGTGCTAACCCAATTCTCTGCCTTTGCCCTCACAACAGTTTATTACATCGTCCAGGACTTTTGAGCCCATTTTAGTAAGATTTATAGGTTGCCTGGGGATAATCATTTCAAGAGAAAAGATCAATGATATGCAAGTCAGTAGACAGAGCAGCGAGTTCAAATAGCTGCCTTGTTAGAAGGTATCAAACATCTTTCCTCCATAAACTATTTAAAACTAGAAATTATCATTAACCTTAACCGCCACCATTTACTGGCAGAATGGTCGATACTGTTTAACATGCACCATGGCAACTCTCGCTTAGATAGGGTATTTAAGGATGCATATTTGTTCATGCTCTGAATACAGGTTCTCACCAGGAAGACTTTGGGCCTGACACCATCTGCAGGACTCATCTCAGGCACTTCAAAATCCATCCCACTGACCATCCTCAGCATCAGTCAGTGCTATCCATTTTTCCAGGTCTCACTGATGCTTCTCATAAGAGCAACCACCACCACTAAGAAGTTTAAATGATAAAGCATGGAGGGGCAGGGGTGAAAAAGAGAAATGTGTGCTGGCATGGTCATAGCAAGGTGGGGGGTGTCAGAGCCTGGTCTGACTCATCGCACTGCGGGTACAAACTGACTACCAATAAACAACAAATACTTTCTGGGCAGAGGCTGTGCTGTGGGGTTGAGGGCACACTGACATTGGCCTCAATGGCACTATGTATATGCTCCAAGTTAAGCGTGTGCTTAAATGCTATGCAGGGCCAGAGTTCTCAGTGTAACCCACGGGTGAGTGCGTGTTGCAGGTCCCCCTCTGTTCCTGATTTGCAGAGGACATGAGTCTGTTACAGCCCAGGTTAGGGATGCTTGGCCTTTTCGCTCAAGCTGTTGCAGCTCATGCTTTTAACTGTGGAGGCCTCAGTTCAATCCCCAGTGCAAGGGCAGCATGGCTTTTCAGCATCAAGCCCACAGTGTTGGGGACCAAGCCTGCAGGTAGGATGGATTCTTCTCTGTGTCAATTCATCCTGGGTTGAGGTTCATAGAAAAATTATGAGTGGAGGGCAAGCCTTATGAGTCCAAGCTTTCAGCAGGAGGATCTACATGAAACCTCATCTCTCATCAGTGACTTAAGTGGCTTTTGAATGAGGCCCTTGGAAAGCAAAATAAAACCGTGTAGCATGTCTTTCCTCACCTCCAACCAGTACAACTGCCTTTTCTTAAAATCACAGATAATCTGTTTGTAAACTATGTTGCACCCCCATCCCTACACACCAGCATAAATACAGAGCAGATTTGTTTTTCTGGTGTCATTAATTAATTATTATTGTAGCAACCTGCATGGAACTTAGAGTGGGGAGAAGACAGAGTATGGAGGAGGCACCAGCATGTCAGTGTGTGTGCACATGGTTAGAATACTCTCTGCAGTTGCAGCATCTCAGTAAATTGTTGTCTTAATAAAGAGCCAGTTCAGTTTCAGAAACATGGATTCCTCTCATGTTATTACCCAGCAGCATGTGGTACATGAAACAATTTACTATTTTTAAAATGTTGTGTGAAATAATCACAACCCAGTTTCTACCTAATGGATTTGGAGTTCAGCTTCTGATTGAAACTCCCATAATTTCTTTCAATCCACTTTGAGGAATTGATGCCATCAGTACCTTTTATATCTTGAAACATTTGCAACTCTGCAATATGTCCCTCTGCTGTTTTCCCTTTAAATATTTGTAGCATTTACTGTTACATTTCGAACATGATCTGTTGACTATTTCACTACCCCCTTCTTCCTTCCCAGCCTTTCACTGTCGCTGAATCAATTACATTTTTCTTGAGCTGTCTACATTTGGTGTTTTACTGCCGACGGCATGTGGCCCCTTCATTTTAATTATTTCTGCTGTGCCTAGCAATCTATACACTGTTAATGTTTCAGAGACTGCTCACAATTAAAATAAAAAAATAAATACGTAATACATTATGGGCTACAACCCAGTCAATCTCTGTTTATTGTAATTCATGGCAGCTTTTTACTTTCAGCTGTACAAGTGGCCACCTTCAGCAAGGGAATAACAGTGCAAAGAGATTTTCTGTTTGTAGAATTTTGACAAACATCATTTTCTGCTTGCTCTTCTTTTTTTTTTTTTTTGCTTTTGAAAGAATATGTCAAAACACTTTGCTTCATTTCCTGGTTTTCAGAGGATTTAGTTTACCCACTGTCCCCAAAGACCATGAGGCACCACTGGCCAACTTTAATGAAGTTTGGGGGCACTGAATTTTATATAGAGCCTGGAAGACTCGCTGTGTCTGTTTGTTTCAATCATTTTTAAGAAAAGAAATTGGAAAGTGGAAATCAAATAGCTGCTGCAGAGGATAATAGGCAATGTAGGGACATTCCATATTTCTTAAAATTCCAGATAGTGGAATTTCATCATTAGGAACACTGGCTGAACTCACTTTTGAAAATAAGTAGTTTTCATGGAAGGTGCCGGGTTAACAACTCTGGAGGCTGAAACCCCTGTTTATTCACTGAATAGAAAACAGCAGGACAAATTACAATGCCCTGCGGATATGACTCAACCCTGTACTGTAGAAACCACAGCTAGGGGTGTGAAGAAAATGCATTCTCCATGCTCATTCTCTGCTCGGTCTTTTCAAAGGGTGAAAATCGTGACAGCGATTTCAGTGACATATCTAGAACCTCTCCACTAACTTATGGAACAAAGATCACAAAACTCACTCACTGATATTCTCTTTCAAAGTAGAAAAATATCTAACACCATACAAATCTCTCCTTCCTGCCATCTAAGCACTATCACAGACATTACTGTAGCATGTGAAATAAACAGGACTGACTGCCTTTTAATTGTTCAACAAAGAACACCCAATATCTTATATATTTTAGTCTGGTTTATCATGTCTTGGCAACAATGAGTTCAGAGAACCTGGAATTATACTAATGCAGATGGGCCTGAAGCACCAAATTCGGATCTGGCTCTAAAATGTCTCCCAAGTCCATTGGCCATTGGATAGAGGGTTTCAGGTCATGGTCACTTCTCCTCCTGAACACCTTATTATTGGAGCCTAAGCTAAAAGTCTCTCGTGTTTCTTCACAGCAAGCTATGGGGAATGCTCAGACCTGTGCTAGCCAAGGGCTGTTCATACATCTCCTATCCCCAAGTCACATTTCTTCTGTGCTTCCTTGTTTTACCATTTGGAGTGGAGAGGCACATGAGACTGCACTCCTCAGTGCTCCAGTAGCTAGGTTTTGACCACAGCAAATTCAGGGCAAAGATTGGTGCCATTGTTCATTTACTGAAGTGGCAAACCGCATCAACCCAGTTGACACTTGCATCCATGTGTGCTTTCCTCTGTAGCAATTCACAAGGCAATTGCTTAATCTTTTCTGACATGCTTTTGGTGTTTAAATAAAAAGTACCTGCTTATTCCTCTCCCCAAATCCTGTGAGCCAGAGACCTGGAGAATTAAACTGTTGATGAACTCTTCAGCTTTCAGCGATTGCAGCGGAATGTAACAGAGAATAGTTTTAACCAGGCTAAATGAACTCTACGTTTGCTGAGTGAGACTGATGTCTTTTTTTAAAAAGAGATACTGATAGCAATTGCTTGCTCTCCTCCAAGCCAAGCGAAAATGAACGGTTCATGATGGAGGGAAAAGGTAAATGCTCGCTTTGCTGTAGTTAAATCTGCATTCTGCAGGCTGAGCTCTGAGAGTGTGATCCTGTGTCCATTGAATTCAATAGGAAAGCTACTATTGGCATCAGCGGCAGAAGAGTGGGCAAGGCCTGGCCTTAGGGCCCAACCTGAACTTCCTCATCCCTCCGCTGAAGTCAATGGGAATCAAGGCATCTTAGTGCCCCGCAGAATTAGGACCATTTTGTGGGAGATCAGCTCCAGAACAAAAAGGGAGTAAAAAAATCTGACCTTCCCAAACACTCCTTGAATTTAGATATATTTGTGGAGTTAAATGGGCACTGCGGACTCATACACCTTAAATCGCCCTGTCCTCCACAGCCCACAGAAAACAATGGGTTTTGTCTGGCGTCCTGCAAGTTCACCAACTCGGACTGTGTCAGAGCAAGGTGGGGAACATGGGGAGAACTCCCTGCCACCTGCCCCCTTTCCTGAGATGCATCAGCAAAATTGCCTCTACTGATCCCTATTGATAGAAGATTAAGATTTTGGGGGGGCAGGAATGGATTTCGGAAGCCCCTGAGCTGGTGCTTGTATGGGATCCACGCCGTTCTCCCTTACTGCACGGTAGACTTCACACAAAAGAAGAAGAGCAGGAATGGTGCCAACAATCTGATGACTTTAATGTTAAAATGTGTTGAACATTCACAGGCCAGAGAGCTGTGCTAAATGAACCAAATGTGCCTCCCCAAGGCCATATGTTGTACCACGTTCCAGCTGCATTCCTCTTGAAAAGTAAATGTGGCTATTTTTTTTTTTTAATGCTTGTTGAACTGCTGATACCAGATGCCAGAGCTAGGCACAGGAATTTGTGTAGAGGGTACCCAGAGGCTAACATTTTAGGAGATTAATCAAGAGTGTGGCAAACTTCTACCAAAGCAGCATTTACTAAATGTGGAAAGCAAAAATCGTCCATTGCACACAATATCTGGCATGGCTGGGATTTGCCAGAGCATTTAATTCTCATCCCCATGCCAGGCCCTTTATGCCAGGTAAAAGGGCCAGAGTGGTATAAAGGGGCTCTTAAAGCTCTGCTTCCATCCAGGGGAGAATTCCTCTGGTGCAGGAATTATAGAATATCAGGGTTGGAAGGGACCTCAGGAGGTCATCTAGTCCAACCCCCTGCTCAAAGCAGGACCTAATGCCAACTAAATCATCCCAGCCAAGGCTTTGTCAAGCCTGACCTTAAAAACCTCTAAGGAAGGAGATTCCACCACCTCCCTAGATAACCCATTCCAGTGCTTCACCACCCTACTAGTGAAAACGTTTTTCCTAATATCCAACCTAAACCTCCCCCACTGCAACTTGAGACCATTACTCCTTGTTCTGTCATCTGGTACCACTGAGAACAGTCTAGATCCATCCTCTTTGGAATCCCCTTTCAGGTAGTTGAAAGCAGCTATCAAATCCCCCCTCATTCTTCTCTTCTGCAGACTAAACAATCCCAGTTCCCTCAGCCTCTCCTCATAACTCATGTGTTCCAGCCCCCTAATCATTTTTGTTGCCCTCCGCCGGACTCCTTCCAATTTTTCCACATCCTTTTGTAGTGTGGGGCCCAAAACTGGACACAGTACTCCAGGTGAGGCCTCACCAATGTCGAATAGAGGGGAACGATCACATCCCTCGATCTGCTGGCAATGCCCCTACTTATACAGCCCAAAATGCCGTTAGCCTTCTTGGCAACAAGAGCACACTGTTGACTCCTATCCAGCTTCTCGTCCACTGTAACCCCTAGGTCCTTTTCTGCAGAACTGCTGCCTAGCCACTCGGTCCCTAGTCTGTAACAGTGAATGGGATTCTTCCGTCCTAAGTGCAGGACTCTGCACTTGTCCTTGTTGAACCTCATCAGGTTTCTTTTGACCCAATCCTCTAATTTGTCTAGGTCCCTCTGTATCCTATCCCTACCTCCAGCGTATCTACCACTCCTCCCAGTTTAGTGTCATCTGCAAACTTGCTGAGAGTGCAGTCCACGCCATCCTCCAGATCATTAATGAAGATATTGAACAAAACCGGCCCCAGGACCGACCCCTGGGGCACTCCGCTTGAAACCAGCTGCGAACTAGACATGGAGCCACTGATCACTACCCGTTGAGCCCGACAATCTAGCCAGCTTTCTATCCACCTTATAGTCCATTCATCCAGCCCATACTACTTTAACTTGCTGGCAAGAGTACTGTGGGAGACCGTATCAAAAGCTTTGCTAAAATCAAGGAATAACACATCCACTGCTTTCCCCTCATCCACAGACCCAGTTATCTCCTCATAGAAGGTAATTAGGTTAGTCAGGCATGACTTGCCCTTGGTGAATCCATCCTGACTGTTCCTGATCACTTTCCTCTCCTCTAAGTGCTTCAGAATTGATTCCTTGAGGACCTGCTCCGTGATTTTTCCAGGGACTGAGGTAAGGCTGACTGGCCTGTAGTTCCCCGGATCCTCCTCCTTCCCTTTTTTAAAGATGGGCACTACATTAGCCTTTTTCCAGTCATCCGGGACCTCTCCCGATCGCCATGAGTTTTCAAAGATAATGGCCAATGGCTCTGCAATCACATCCGCCAACTCCTTTAGCACCCTCGGATGCAGCGCATCCGGCCCCATGAACTTATGCTCATCCAGTTTTTCTAAATAGTCCCGAACCACTTCTTTCTCCACAGAGGGCTGGTCACCTTCTCCCCATACTGTGCTGCCCAGTGCAGCAGTCTGGGAGCTGACCTTGTTCGTGAAGATAGAGGCAAAAAAAATCATTGAGTACATTAGCTTTTTCCACATCCTCTGTCACTAGGTTGCCTCCCACACTTTCCTTGACTTTCTTCTTTTTGCAAACATACCTGAAGAAACCCTTCTTGTTACTCTTAACATCTCTTGCTAGCTGCAACTCCAAGTGTGATTTGGCCTTCCTGATTTCACTCCTGCATGCCTGAGCAATATGTTTATACTCCTCCCTGGTCATTTGTCCAATCTTCCACTTCTTGTAAGCTTCTTTTTTGCTTTTAAGATCAGCAAGGATTTCACTGTTTAGCCAAGCTGGTCGTCTGCCATATTTACTATTCTTTCTACACATCGGGATGGTTTTTTCCTGCAACCTCAATAAGGATTCTTTAAAATACAGCCAGCTCTTCTGGACTCCTTTCCCCCTCATGTTATTCTCCCAGGGGATCCTGCCCATGAGGAACTGAGGAAGATGGCCATAGGCTGTCCTCTGAGGACCCCTGGCAGGCCTTGGTTTAGGGGTTGTGCTGGTCATAAGAGGGCAGGAAGGGTATGCCAGGGGTTGGGCTCCAGGGCAGCATATAGGGCAGCTCGGGGAGGCTGCTGTACCTTAGACAGGTGCCCAGGGCTGGCTACATCAAAATGGGGATGGCCCAGAGGGGGGTTAATGCCACCTCAGTCCTGCCTCTCCCTGGGCTGCATGTTCTGTGCTGCAGCTGTAAGAGGCTGAGCGCAGAATCTCACCCTCCGTTTTGGTCTAACTGCCCCTAGGGAAGTCAATGGCAAAACTCTCATTGACTCTCATTGGCGTTAGGCCAATGCTAAGCACCTTTGAAAACCCCAACCCTTGCCTCTTACCGCACTTCTCTAAAGGTTCTTCCAGAACACTTTTCCTAAAACTCTTCTCTTTGCTCCATGGCTTTTCTTTGTGTCCCCACCAGGCAGTTGCTACTGGGCAGATTTCTGAAAGAGCTCAGCACTCCACCTATTGAGCTTTTGGTAAAATCTGGCTTTAAATGGCACACGGGGAGCTGCTGGGGTTGTGCACTTTTGATAACCTGCCCCTTATTTAGCTACTTAAATGAGAGCTGAGCTCTTTAGCCTCACGTCTATCCAGTCAGCTCCAACCTATGTCCTGATGCCTAATGCAGGCTCGGGGAGAAGAAGAGGCATGATCCTGCACCTTAACCCCTAAACCAAAAAAGGCAACATTTATAGTTTGTTTCTGCCTTAAAATTCTCAGTAGTTTTCCTGTTCCTGGCAAGAGGCCAAATTTTCTAATGTTTAGAAGAAGGGATTGATAGCCAGGAGACATGGGGACGGATCTTGCAAACTCACATCTCTGCTCAGTTTTATGCACATGAGTACTCCCACTAAAGTCAGAGGTATCTCAAATCAGTTAGACAACTAATGTGCCTACACTTAAGAATGTGCCTAAGTTTTGCAAGATCAAGGCCCTGAATTCTGTTCCTGTCTTCCCCAAAAACTTATTCTGTGAGCTCAGGCAAAGCACTTCTCTGCACCTCAGTTTCTCCATCTTTAACACAGGAATAAGAATACTTTCTCAGCTTTGTAAAGCACTCTGAGAACATAGGATTATCTAGCCCAGCAAGTGTGTGGATGTAAATATACAATTTGCCAAATTCATAATTTCATATTGAAATGAAAATTTTCCAACTTTGTATAGTTCCTGAAACTCAAATGTTTATTTACATTTTTCCTAATACAATGATAATGTCTTAAAGCTACTGACTACAACACAAGGAAAAGTTGTATTCTGCCTTTCCAGACCAGTTAAGCCTTGTCTAAACAGAGAAGTTTCTTCAGTATAACTTAAGGTGTGAATTTAAAACAATTTAGATATACTAGTTATAACACACTGTGTGGACACTCTTACTCAGGTATAAGCGGCCTTTTTGGGGCTTAGCTTATGTTGCTTAGGAAGGATTTAAGCTATACCAAAAGACTAACTCTTATAGTGGAATAAGAGTGTCCCATGGGGATTATAGCAGTATAATTATATCAGTATAACTGGTAACACTTTCCTGTGTAGAAAAGCCCTTAGAGAAAATGTTACTGACAAGAGAAGTCCATCTTTTTTCATGCAGCTGCAAAGTCATAAACAAGTTAGAGGCACAATGTACCAACATATCAATGCAAAGGACAATTTACAATTCCATGCATGCTGAAAAGTACAAGGACTTTGCAAGTTAAAATAACCCCCCCAAAAGCTGGATATGTTTCTTACCTGGTCAAACAGCACCTGAATTTCTGTTTGTCAAACAACTAAATCCTTGAGCAGGAGCTGCCATAGAATTAAAACAAACCAGCAGGATCATAGATGTTGAATGCTTTGGCTGGCTGTTTAAATTTTCTTCTTTCAGACCGAGCGTAAGATTCACTGACTCACTGGCTATGACCCAGAAAACCACCCCTCACAGTGATTAATGTTTTCACGGCCCAATCAATGCAGATGCATCGAAAGGTCCAGAAAGCAGGATGTTGCAATGACAATATTCATTTGTAAAAATGAGCCCTGGCAGACAGGTAACAAGCCTTTCTCTGAGACTGTTCCGTAAAGCTGGGGAGAAACAACCAGGAAAGCCAGCACACCCAACTATTACTGAGTTCTGTGGACCCAGATAATCTTAAGTAAAATGCATGGAAGCAAAATACAGGCAGCAAAGGATTAGCAAGCTCTACCACTAGTCTCTGCTGCTGCTGGCGCATAGCTGCTGGGAACCTTTAGAATCAGGGTTGGGGCTAGCATCAGGAGACCCTGCCTGTGTTTAGGGATGACCCTATTTCCCATCCCTGGATTAGGAGGTTGGATTTTAGCACAGCGACACCTTCTGTCTCTCTCTCTCTCTCTCTAAACTGGGATAATATTGGTAGTGTTCAAGAGTGAGTTTAGCGCTCATGGAAGCCAGGGGCTCAGCATTGGTTTGAGTCATGTATGTGTTGTGCATGAATCTCCTGACTCCCAAGCTGTAACCCTATGCACTTGACCATCCTGCCTCTTAGATTATGTTGTTGACTAGCCCTTTTCATATGTAGCATTGCATCCTTCCTTTGCCACATATACCAGTGTCTGATGCACACCTCTTAAATGTTTCTTGGGGAACTGTTGGCATCTCCCACCAGGACGCCTCTACACCACTCTGGAACCATAAAGCATCTTTAAAGAGGTCTGACGAATAACCCTAGTTCAGGAACTCTACTATGTAACCCCCAGTGCAGGGGCATAATGGGGAAGTGGCAGGAGATAAGAGGGACATGTTTTGGGTGAGGAGAGGCAGTGCATTGCGGAGCAGCCCAGTGGAAGCTGCCATTAATTAAAGGAATCTCTGGAGTTGCTCTAAATTATCCTGGGGGACCACGCAAGGCCCTGGAACACCTTAAAATCTGGGAAGTACAAAAGCAACATGAAGCTGGTATAAAATCAACACACAGTCTGGTCGCAGATCTGTACTCTATTGTCACAATTTAAACCAAGAGGGCCTATAATTGTCAGTATGTTCAGCTTGGACTGATCTATACTGACTGACAGCAGAAGGCACTTGGCAGTCAGATTAATCATTAATTATTGAAGCTGCTGCTACATCAATACAGGGACATTAATAATCAACATTAGTCCTGTTGCAATACAATTATACCTAATTTAGGGCCCTAGTCAAGAAATCCTAAGCTCCTGCCAGGAAATACTGAACTGAAGTACCCGCAGTCTAGACTCTTTTGCTAAGATGATTAAAAGCTTGGTATTCCTTCGATAGGATGGCAATGAAGTTAGATGAATATACCAGCTGAGGCACTCAGAACTACAGCAGTAGCAATACACTGTTGCTTCCTCACTCAAACATTGTGGCTTCAATTAGTGCTGCTAGTAACAAATCTAGTAGAGGTATACAGGATATTTTGGGGAATTGAATTCTGATATTTCCCTTCTTTCCAGCAGTATGATATAGGTAGATATAGATATCTACTCCCTATGACTTCTAAGGCCCAAATCTGGAAGTCCTGATTCTTGATTTGACTGTCATTAAGCTCAGTGAGAGCTTTGCCTGAATACAACCTGAGCAACGCTTTGAGAGTATGGCAGATTGACTTTGGTGGGATTACTTGTGTGAGGTACGGACTACTCTTGTGAGGTGAAGGGTTTGTAGAACTGGGCCACATGTTCAAAATGGAAAAGAATGGCTGGGGAGCGAATTAAAATGTACCACAGAGAGGGAGCACAGAGCCAAGGCGCATCCCCTGTCTGTCATCAACAATCCCCTTCTACTGACCCTGCAGTTTCTGCAGGAAGCTGCCTCCAGACTTTCTTGAAGGGGATATTAGAGATGCCCAACATCGGCCACTGGAGCAGCTGAGAATAAAGGGAGACATGGGAGAGGGTTCTAAGGGAAACCCCACTGACACCACCCACTCCCAAAAGTGCCTAACAACCATATCGACCCAGCTGTCACATTGTTTTATTTTCGTTAGAAAACCCACTCAGGAAAACTACTTGATTCTTATTTGCTCTCTGCTAAAGTGCTTCCAACCCAGGGGGGAATGGTGTTTGCAAAAGCTGGAAAATGCCTGAAGGCACTTAGTTATTAAACCTCAAATGTTGTGCCTTGCCTAGTGAGCTGCAGCATTTATGTACATAAGCTTTGTCTACTGGTCTATTCAGTCACAAACAGCCTGAATAATGAAGATGGACGCGCTTGGCTGCAAGTATCAAATGGCAGCAGTAGTGACTGCAAATGAATAAAATGGGGAAAAAATAAGAACATAAAAGGCTTCTGCCCTTAGAGGCTTGGCTGTTGGAGTCTGCTCCATGGGCCAAGGGTGACTCAGGGAGGGCAGCATCAGGGCCAGGGTAAATCCTGAACAGATGTGTGTGTGTGTTCCCATCTTAAGGGTTTACACAAGGTCTGTGCACGCAGAATGCTTAGAACTGAAAGGAGATATGATGGATATCACAGTTTTAACTTTTCACCCATGGAACACTAAGACAACCCCTAGAGATGTTTTTAGAAAGATGCACCAATACATCCATGGGTATTTCTATATTTGACTGCAAGGTCTGAGGTAGTAGTCTAGTGCAATGCCAATGACACAAGTTTTGGGGAAGGCATCAAGATTACCTGAAAATATTAAATAGGTGTCTAGTGTGGAATAATCGCATCGGTTGCAAATCTAGTGTCTAATGGATAAGTGTCTGCATCAGAAAACCAGCCCAATTGGCCCCTTTGTTGAATGCCCCAGAAGAGAGACAAAGGAATCCTTGTAGGTGAAGGATGGAACATGTGAGTGGAGCAGTATGGGGGAGTTTGCACTTCCAGTGTCCATGCTCTGCTTTTTTAATGAATAAAGAGGAATTCACTTTCCTGGGCTTTCAATTGGCTCCTGACCCATTTTACTTTTATTAAAGACATATTTGAGCTGAAATGTTTATTTCAGTAGAAAAGGGGAAAAAAAGAGAAAGGAAGCACACGTGAAATGAGAGAGAAAGTGAACATTGGCAGTGATTGCCACAGAAGTCTTGAGGATTAGAATGAGTGCAACTTCTTCCAGGCCAGTTATCCTCCAGAACAACTCAGGTGCATCAAACCGGTTACAACACAGGACTATGCTAGCAAGGGAAGGTGAGAATAATCAATGAGAGAAGACTAGAGGGGATATTTCAAAGAGTCCAAGGACCTGTTTGCTCAGATATTGGTGTATGCCAGCACAGCAAAACAGCCTGCAGTTGTTTTTTAGAGAATGAGCGTAGATAAAATTCTTTACACAATAAAAAACACCACCTCACATAAAAGGCCCAGTCCTTCAAACCCTTACCCAGCTGTGGAAAGGAAACAGGGACCTGCTGAATCAGACCCCAAATACAGAATGAAGGTTGCCTATGCAAACTTAATTTTGTCCCCTTGTGCATACTCATTAAGATTACATACTTCTTTTCCCCTGCATCATTTAGAACACATAATGCTGGTGATCACTGAATGGGCAGTTAGTCAAGATTTTGTTTTATCCTCATTGTTCAGTGTTAGGCCTCATGACTTACATATTTACTGAACACTATTGAAACCCAGCCAAATGGTTTCTTACCCCTCTTGTGCTCCCCCTCCCCATGGCATATGCTTTGTCCCAGGTCTCCCTCTCTCCTCCCCTACCCTCAACTCCCAATCCCTGTCTGCTCTCAGTCCCAGTCTCTCTCCTCCATCCCCTCCTGGTTCCTAGACTCCTTTCCCAGCCAGTCCCAGTTTCTGCCCCAAGGGCCAGGTCCTAGTCCCAGATATCTTGTCCCTATCTACTCCCTCCTTTGCCCCTTCCCACAAAGTCTGGCTCTTGGCCCCTCTACATGAGAGTCAGGCTGCTTCCTCCTGGGAGCCAGCAGGGACACTGAGAGAAGCACTGGTGAGACAGGCACCAGAGAACAGTGAGACTAACACCACAGCGCAACACAGCATCTGAGAGCGGCAATTGCAGGGAAAGTCCAGCTCAGCCCCTCAACCCTGGGCAGGAGCATGCTCAGTGTAGACGGAATCTTTGGAGAATTTAGCTTCCAAATTCTAACAACTTTCTACTGAGCATGTGTGAAATTATATTTTTTCAAAGGCTCATAACTTGGCCAATCACCCCCCCCCCCAGAATAACCAAAGGCGTATCTTTACCACAAAAGGCACCCCTGCCAAATTTCAAATCCCTGCTCCAAAATATGGAGGTGCTAAAGCATCTCAACAAAAGAGGCCATAGGAATATTTTTAACAGTGGCAAAACAACATACTTTTCTCTCACCTTAGTTTTGGAAATGGCTGAACCATATTTTGTGAAACTTAAAAAAAAATAATAATAATTCAGCCCGAAGTAGATATAGCATAGAAAATTTCAGGCAAATGGTTAAAGTTTGGCAAAATTATAAGCAATGGAAAATGGGTTCTTAATATGGAATGTGACAAGCAGCCTTAACCTTAATCAGCTCCGTCTATAATATATACATGCTCATAATCCTTTTATGTGTGCAGCCACCGGGGGAGGGGGGCAAAGATGCATTTGGCCTGAATGTTTCCTCATGTAAGAAGTTTGCGCAGGATACTGGTATCAAGTTAATGGGACTGTTTTTAGCTGAAGTAGTAGTGGCTCATATTTTTAAATTCAATGTGTTTCACATACACATGTGTATTTATATACATACATACATACTGTTCGGGCAAGGACTGTGCCTTTAAGTCTGGAAAGCACCTAACATATTGTGGGCACTACAGGAAACAAATACTAGTAATATAGATACAGAAAGATAGGGAGTTCTTTGATTTCCTTAAAGATGAAAGGTTCCATATAAATTCACCTATAATGTGTCTAGTATGTTAGCTACTTAACCTGCCTCCATCTCATTCACTGAGGCAGCACACCCAGGGAAGATAAATAGACACATGAAATCATCAGTGTGGTTGGGAAAATGGATTCCCATTACGAGACAGTGAAGATCATTGATACCTTAAAGTGTGTTTCCAATTCAGAGGGAAATATTCCCATGGCTCACACAATACATTTTGAAATATACTTTTGTTCCGTTGAATTTAAACCACATGCAATAGCAGCTATTGCAACTGCCACATATGTGCAGTCTGAAGTCTAGGAAGCTTCACACAGGGCTGTAATCTGAACAGCGGAGCGCTGAGACAGTGGATGTGACTAGCTGTGGCAGTAGGGAAAGCAGGTGGCAGAGCAGCAGGGAGGAAGCCTTGCCAACCACACATTGCAGGGAGCCTGAAAGGAAATAATTTGTTTAGCAAGTTTGCCAAATAATATCTATATTCATTATGAATGCACCAAACTTCACTTATTTCTTCTCATTGGAGGGTTCTTTCCTCCAGTGTGAGTGCGTCGTTGTCTCCAACTTAATAAATGGAGACAAAACATTAACAGCTACAGAAACCACCGCAGCAAACAGAGCTTAGCCCTAAGTGTAAGAATCAGTAGAATTGTATCCTACCAATGCACATCCACAAATCATGCGAGATTCACTGCAGACTGGGTCCAAGTTTGCTCAAATGTTCATGGATCTTGGCAATCTCTACATTTATCTAATCTGAGTTTCACATTTGTAATAAATCTGCAAACGGGCAAATGTCAGGTTCCATGGCAAACCGTTTGAGCAGCTCCAGTTACTAGTTTCAGAGTTTCAGAGTAACAGCCGTGTTAGTCTGTATCCGCAAAAAGAAGAACAGGAGTACTTGTGGCACCTTAGAGACTAACAAATTTATTAGAGCATAAGCTTTCGTGGACTACAGCCCACTTCTTCGGATGCATCCGAAGAAGTGGGCTGTAGTCCACGAAAGCTTATGCTCTAATAAATTTGTTAGTCTCTAAGGTGCCACAAGTACTCCTGTTCTTCTAGTTTCAGAGTAGCAGCCGTGTTAGTCTGTATCCGCAAAAAGAAGAACAGGAGTAGTTGTGGCACCTTAGAGACACTAGCTATTTCTCTAAAAATAGCAACAGAAACATCATGTGGGACCCAATTTAAAAAAAAAAAATCCTCAGAGCCAGACTTTCAAGCACTCAGTACCCACCACGGAGGCCATGTTTTCAAAAGAGCTCAACTCTCATGTAGGCCCCTAAATTCGAGCTAATTAGAAAAGGAAAGGTTTTTTCCCATAGAAAATTTGGAGTTTTCATCAAAAAAAAAAAAAAGGAAACATTCTTGGTTTGGTTTAATTGTTTTTTAGTGAAAACACAACATTTTTCTTGGTAAGCAGACATTTTTCATTTAGTCAAACGAATTATTTCCTTTAGTCAAAAACCCAAACTTCCATTGAAAACAATTTTAATAGAAATTTTTTGACCAATCCTAACATAAATACAGGCCTCGATTTTCATAAGATCACCACAGCCAACACACTGAGATGTTTTGAAAATTCAGCTACTAATTTTGCTTTACTGACAACACAACATGTTTGCACTTTTCTTAGTTAGTCTGAGACTTTCAAAGACATCTAAGAGGTGTGGATGCTGATGGAAACTGGGCCTCCAAATCCTTCGTGTGGCTTTGAAAATCTCAGCTGTCAAGTTTAAACCTTGATTTTTCAAATGATCTAAGCAGACCTAGAAAACATTATAGATCACAGGTTCTGATAATGAAAAGCTTCAGTTCTGCAGCTCCATCAAAGTTTTCCAGGAGCAGTGGAACTTAGCTTTTTCAGGAGCGAATCATGAAAGTAAAGTCCAGTGGAGGTCCTATACTTTCCAGGAATAGAGCTTCAGCCATGGAACTGGAACCTGAAGCTTTGTAAGAATAAAAGGACATAACTGACTTTGGTTTATCCTGGGGTTTGGTTAAATGGCAGTTGGAAAATTGGGCTTGCACTGTAGTAGTATGCAATGTTAAGTAAATGGATACTTACCTGTACTTGAAAGCCATAAATAGGAACATTTGGGAAGAAAAACAGGAATGCACCTTTCCTCTCAGTTGAAAAGCGTTTGGCTAGAGGACATTTCCAGATGGATAGACTGGAAACTCAGCACAAGCAGTTAGAATGTTTGCAGTTGTTTTACTCAGGAGTTAAAGTAGCACAGACTGGGAGTTCCCCTTCTTTTCCCTGGCTTAATGCTTCCCATAGATACCACTCATTGGCTGGTGTGGTGAGATTTCCCTCTCCTGTTTCAATCTCCCCTCACCCACTGGTTACAACAGTGTTCCATGATTTATAACACTGATAATCTGAGTGATCCATAAACAACAGACGGAACATTCCCAAAATAATAAACAGAGCCCAGAACTGTGAATTAAGCCCCTTGACAAGGTAGATGCCTGGGCGGTAATTCTCAGGATCTGTGAAGCTAAAATCCTAGCTATGTAAAGGTAATGCTTTTGTAAGTCAAACTAAAAGTCTCATTATCACAAAACTCCAGTGATCAGAACTCTGACTTGTTCACTGGGAATTGCCCAAGGAGAAGGCTATTTAGCACACTTTCTAATTAAGAGAACTAGAGTTCCATGATTAGAATAAATTTCATTTGTGTCTGAAAAATATTCAGCAGATTGCGCATATATATGTAGTTTCAGGGCTGAGATTTTCCACCTACAGTGCATCAATAAACAAAATCGCAAACAGGCCTTAATGAGTACCCTAAAGTGTCTCAGGGTACATCTACACTACAGGGGGGAGTCAACTTAAGATACGCAAATTCAGCTACGTGAATAGCGTAGCTGAATTCGACGTATCGCAGCCGACTTACCCCGTTGTGAGGACGGCAGCAAAATCGACTTCTGCGGCTTTCTGTCGGCGGCGCTTACTACCACCTCCGCTGGTGGAGTAAGAGCGCCGATTCGGGGATTGATTGTTGCGTCCCAACGGGACGCGATAAATCGATCCCCGAGAGGTCGATTTCTACCCGCCGATTCAGGCGGGTAGTATAGACCTAGCCTCAGAGATACCACCCCAGGCCACAATGTTGCCAGCTCCTATTGGCTATGCAGGGTCAGGTCTGGTCTGTTTTTGGATGCTACAGAAAGAGAATGAGGCATTTGATTTAGTAGGTGTCTCTCCCTGACTGTGAATTAGAATTAAACCAGTCTCCCATTGAAGTTCTAATGGTCATTATGCTCTTGGAAATGCTGCTCAGGGGTTGGGAAAACTGAGGTCCTGTCCATTTTGGCTATGGCACTACCCATGAGATTGCAGATGTCTTAGGTAAATTCCAATCTCGGAGCCTCATCCTGGTCTCACTGAAGTCAATGGTAACAGTATTTTGTGCCCTGTTACATCCTGACTACTTAACTCTCCTGGTTGTTTCAGTGCTCTATGGCATTCTCTGACACTTCCTGCCCTAAACTGTTTAGCACTGCTGCCATGTTCTTTTAGCCACCTACTGTGTTCTACCTCAGAGGTGGATGCATTACAGTGGTGGGTGAAGAGATTTACATATAGATATAGACATAAAGGGCCAGGTTTCCAAGAGCTCAGTGTTTCGTTTGAAAATTTGGCTTTCATTAACATTCCTAAATGGAAGCTGAGATCGCTTGAAAACCTGGCCCGATTGTGGGTGTTGAGCTTTTGTGAAAATTCTGTAGCTATGGTAGTGTTTTGAGATGGAAGTGCTTTGTAAATGTCAAGAATTATTATTGAACCAAATCTTGAAGTCCTTTACTCAAGCAGGGTCCCATTGGCTTCAATGCAAGTTGTGAGTGAGTAAGGATCACAGATTAATCTTGAGAAATAAACCAACCAAAACTACATTTAAGTTTTCTATGTACACAGACATGAAACTATAGACTGCACGCTAGGACTATCAATATTCATGCTTGCTTCGTTTGCCTTTGACTAATGCTACAATGATTTTTGGACAGAGGAGCTTAAATATTTTATTAATCCTAAAATGCTGAATACCAAACTCATTTGAAATCTGGTGCTTTTCAGGGAAGTTTATCTAAGGCTCAAAGTCTTAATAAGAAAAGTGAGGGGGGGGGGAGAGAAAATTTCAATAATCAGAAAATAAATGAGTTCAGCTGGTTTTTCGCTCTGGATCAAGAAAGTGGACCAGAAAAGTACATGAAGCTGGCAGAATCCAAGAGTCCCAGCTGTGGAATACCCTCTAGATGAAGATAGATAATGAAAATGTTTCACTGGCATCGTCAGGAGGGTCGATCTCATCAGGTTGGGGTTAGAACTGCATTGACAAAGCAATGAACGAAGAGCCTCACATCATTAACAAGTCTAACACAGCTGACCTTGGCTGGCCGGCGCTGGGATTCCTGCTGCAGCAGGTGTGCAATGCCAGAGGGATAGAGCTAACAAAAGAGAAAACAGGTTTAAATGTTGAGCCTTCAATAAACATGGATGAGAAACTTTTGCTATTCATGTGCTCAGAATTCATGGTATTTCAAGAATGCTGGCATAGAAACCTTCCAAAACTCAGAACAGAGTATGAAGCTTAATTGTTTTCCATCTAACCAGTCTCCTTTGATACAATGTAGCCAGGCGGTCAAATTCCCCACTTGGGTAAGTAGACACAATTGCATTGAAGTCAGGAGAGGCGTGCACCCATGCACCAGTGGTTAATTTGGCTCATGGTCTAGTGGAGGGGCCAACCTGCTGTGGAAGCTACCTTCCTTCCTCTTGCATAAATATGGGTATGTCATCACTGCAATCTGAGGTGTGATTGCAGCTTGGGGACACGTACCTGTGCCAGCTTTCCCGATTGCTACAAATAACAGCATAGAAGTGGTGGTACGGGCTTCAGCACAGGCTGTACAAGCATGCCGAGAACACTAGGTGCACATTTGCATTGCTAGATTGTGTTAAAATCTATGCTGCCACCACTACCTGGCTCATTTTAGGCAGGCTAGCATGGCCTACGGTGGGTCTGTCCACCTGAGCTGCAATTACACCTCAGATTACAACATAGACGTACCCTAAAATTTACAGCCATCACCACAACAGCAGTGATGTGGACCCAGGCCTGAAAGATGAGTGAGCAAAAACTTCCTGCAACTCAGTTGGCCAGGATCAGGGGGATGCAGAGCCCCCTTTGCACACACACCTCCTGAGTTGCACTGTGCACTCTGCACTTCTGCTGATGAGCATGTCTATTGGTGTGTAATTTTCTGCTCTAGCTGAGTGCTATTCACCCTGGGTATAGCCTAAGGGCTGCCCCTACTATTTTGAGGACTTAAGTGGCTTTTGAGTGTTCTGCACAGGGGGTCACTTTCACCCTCTGTGATTATTGTAAAATTCCACTACTTATAGGTGTGGTCCCTGTGCCTGTTGAAACCAATGGCAAAGCTCCCATTGATTTCACTTCTGCTGGATCAGGGCCAATCAATTAAATCTTAGAGGTGAGATTCATTCATTATTGTGAAAGACCCTGTCTAAAATAAAGTTAAAATCATTACTACCAGCCGTATTTTGTCATGGGAATGGTTACAGAACTGGCCAATAATCAGTAACAAATGAGACATGTGATCCTCCTCTCAGTTACACTAGTTCAATTCCATTGACTTCGATGGAGTTATTCCTGACTTACACTGGAGTGGGTGAGGAGAATTGGGATCTAGTTCTTCTTTGTGATCTATGTGAAACTGGCACAAATATCTCCTTTTGAAAATATGAAGGCTGCCTAAATGGTATAAAAGGTGTTTTTAAGGTATGTTCCCCTTGCATCTGCCAGACAGCAGCTTTTTTGCACTGTTGGCTTTGACTCACCCTTTCATTGAACAGCTGTTACTTGATGGCAATCATCATCTTCTTGTGGATTATTTCTGAAACAGCAAGTGACAGCAGCAATCATTTCAGTTGCCCATGCCTAATGGCTGCCTGTCAAAATGTTACTTTGCAATAGCTTGTAGGAGGTGTTAGCAACCCCACAATTGGGTCGGATTTTCATAAGAGCCCAGCTTTCAGTCCTGACCAGCTCTGGTTTGAAGCTCTCTATAGTAGAAACCCAAAGGGAAAACACCAGAATGAATTCTCCCGGAGGATTGTAATAGTAACCGCAGGAATCAGTTGATTCTGACCCCTGTCATGTGGGAGGGGTATTAACTTTGGTAGCCCTGACCCAGGTCAGATGACTGATGTCAGGCAATCAAGTTCAGTTTCTTATCAGCAGTCCTGTGTGTCACATCTTTATTACAGGAAGCAAGGGCCTTAGCAGGCAGAGGCAGGTGTAATTTATACCTTCTCATGCTGGTTTTTCTGAATCTAGCCATGTAATTTCAGCTGGGAAATAGAGCAGAACCCTCAGGAGCAGATGAACTTTGTAAACCAAAGATCCTGTTTTTCTGCAGATGTACATGGTAGTCAAGAAAAGAAAGGCAGGAAGGAAATCACACACCTGCCTCCAAACAGTGTTCCCAGTGCTCCCAGTGAGGGTCTCAGAGCAGCTAATGTAAACTGAGCTGGAAAGCTGTGTGCTTCTCTAGCAAAGCGTGGATGCTTTGGAAAACTGTGCAGAAATCTGTTCTACCACAGCCAGGTCCTGACATTCCTATTCTGGACAATGTTCCAACAAGCATCAGTGCTTTGTTAGGAAAGTCCATGCAGATCTCCATCAGGGTTTACATTCCCATCCTTAACCACATAGATTACATTTCAAACTCAGTAATGCTTCCAGCAAAACCAAATCCTCTTAATGGATTCTACTAAAACCTTTCTCTTTCACTCTTCCCCATTATGCTGTATTTACTCCTTCTGGGCTAATACAGTTTTCTTTCTATGGGCAATTTCACAATAAATATGAAAACCCCAGCTTAATTAGACAAACCAGTGGTAAAACCCCCAAAAGAGCAATTAGATTTTATGTGAAATACTCCTGGCAGAAATCTTGGAAAACTTACATGTAATTAGTACTCCGGTCTAGCCCCACTACAGCTTTAAATACAATACTTTAGGGCTCATAATACCAGCATCTTTGGGAATGCAATTGACCAGTGATAGCAAATTTGCCAGTAATGTGCAGATTCACTGGTTTGATACAGTTACACATTGTTAATCTAATGATTTTAGAAGCTATTTGGAGTATATGGTCCCCAAGTCTCCACTAAACTTGCTAGTCTGTTGTCCTCCCTATCCAATATACCTCATATTTTAAAGACATTTCTTCACCATCTGAATGATGAGAGTCTTGGGGTTAAAGCACTGGACTGAGACTCAGGACAATTGGCTTCATTACCTGGCTGTGCCACTTGGACCAATGCTTAGGGCCTGATTTTTAAAGGTATTTAGGCACCTAAAGATGCACCTAGTTGATTTTCAAAAGCACGTAGGTGCCTAACCTTCATTGATTTCAATAGCATTAGACACCTACCTGCATCTTTAGTGCCTACCTTCCTTTGAAAATCTGTCTTTTAATTTTCCAGTGCCTCAGGCCCCACCTGTAAAGTGGAGATAATAAAACATCCTTTGTCTGACCTGTCTGATGAGATTGTAAGATCTTGGGGGCAGGGGCCGTCTGCTTCAATGTATTTGTACAGCACCTAGAGCAGCGGTTCCCAAATGGTGGATTGTGACCCCCAAATGGGGTCGCTTCATCAGCAGATGGGGTTACAGCAATGCTGAGTGTACGGAGGACACCATTTTACAAAATGGCCACCTCTGCACAGGCATGCTCCCACATGCGTTGTATGTGCAAGGTCATGCCACCTGGAGGACACTATTTTGTTCTACAAAGTGGTGCCCTCTATGCAGCAAGATCTCATACATACCACACGTGTGTAAGGTCACGCTGTGCAGAGGACGCCATTTTGTAAAGCAAATTGGCATCCTTCATGCAGTATGACCGTGCATGTATGGTGTGTGTGAGGTCACGCTGCACAGAGAACACTGTTTTTAAATGACAACCTCCAGGCTGTCTGGGGTTGCGGGAAGCAATACATCTGAAAATGGGGTCATGCGGAGCAAATGCTTGGAAACCCCTGACCTAGAGCAATAGGGCCCGGATCTCAGTTGGGCTTTCTAGGTGCAAGAGGATGGAATATAAAATAATTAGTAGTGATAATAATGATCTACCCTCCACTGTCTCAGTTTGTCCCCATTTTTGTGCACATCACAGTTTCACACATTTCATATTCCAGCATTTAAAAAACAGAATTTTGCAGAAATTTACATGCGCGCAGAATTCCTTTCCCACACAGAAATGGGCTGCAGTGCTGCTAGCCACCACTAGGGGGTCACTGGCCTCGGCAGAGCCCAGCTCGCACATAGAAGACACTGGTGGGAGGAGGGAGAGGGAGCTAGAGGGTTCCTGGCAGCTGCAGTTCCCAGCCTGCCCTGAGGCAAGGAGAGGGCAGCATGCAGGAAACGCCTTGCAAGCCTGGGACCAAGCATCAGGCTATTTTCCCCTCTGGATCCCTGGGCTCTGGGTGTGTGTTTGTGTGTGTGTGCAGATATCTGGGTGGTGGGGGGCACAGCTGGGGTCTGGGGGGTGGGGAGGGATGAAGTGCGGGAATCTGGGCTTGGGGGGCACGGTTGGGCTCTGGGGAGGTGGGGGGTTAGGTGTATTGGCTGGGGGGGGGTGGGCACGTTGTGGGTGTCTGGCCCCCTGGCTGGGCTCTAGAGGGGGAAGGGGGCAGAGAAACAGGAACTGCGTTGGCATAGGGGTTTCTTTAACTCTCTACTCCTGGGGGAATGTTTTGTGTATCTGTATTGTTACAGACATACTTGCTGACAGGTATTTTGAAATAAATTACCAGAATAATTGAAACTGGCATGATTATGTAGTGTTATTCTGACAATTAAAATGTGTAGAATTTTATGATTTTTTTTTTAAATATTTTGGCACAGAATTTTTATTTTTTTGGTGTAGAATGCCCCAGGAGTATCAGATGAGGGCAGTATATGAATCTCTATGAAAGAAAGTGAATTGGATGCTCTTGTAGCCTAACTAGATGAACTAGTACCTCTTAAAAGCACCCACTAATAACTTTCTTCAAATGTAGGCAGAGAGATAAATCCACTAGGTCTTAAAATAGTTGGGTGTGGTACTGGTTTGAAGTCAAGACCTTCTTGTATGTAAAAGACTCTACAGGAAGAGTAGAAAATATCATGGAATTGAGCCTTCCCCACTCATAACGTTAATGCTGTGATAAAAGTAAAATCCAGTGGGTGTGACATGAATTTGCCTGTCAGTATAGCAATGTTCTCTTGTAAAATTCCAGCGAGCTCCCCATTCTGGGGGCTACAATGTGATGCAGGTTTGTTTCTTTTGCTGTCTAATGAAAATGATGAAACTGAAGTGAAAGTTTAAGAGCTGGGGGAAAAGTACATTGGCAGCCCACACCCAGGATTATTCACCATGCCCCTTATTACAAGTAATCATTAGAATTTGAACCCATGACATTGAGCACAAAAACACACTCAATTACTCGGCCTAAGAGGAGACTTCATTATCTGGAGGCAGTACAAGGCTGTTTATCTGCTCTATGGAAAAACCACTAGCAACACCCACTTTACAAAAATCTTACCCATAAATCTCACATGTATTTACAATATAGACTGTTCAGTGAAGTCTGGTTTTTGGCAATCATAGCTTTGTAGTGACCATTCATTGGTATGGATCAGAAAGTAATTTCCAAAAGGCATTTCCATGTGGTGCTGACAGATTTTCTCTTTTGCAGCCTTATATTGATAATGGGGACAGTTGGCGGTACCGGGAGAGAATTAATTTCCATGGCATTTACCAGGTAGGAAAGAATTTCACACCTTTTTGAGTGCCACTCATTAATTATTATTATTTTTTTATTATTATTATTTTTTGCAATATGTAGCAGCCACAAGCCAGACGGCTCCAATGTGCTAGATACTATGCAAACACGTAGCAAGAGACAGTCCCTGCCCTTAAGAACTTACAAGCAGGATAAGAACGGGAGGGAAAACAGATACACTAATATTACACTTAGTGGAAGAGCCACTTGTAACCATTTATGTGCTAAATTATTCGCTGTTGCTAACATCAATATAGATCCACCAATGATAGCAGAAATGGTGAGATCATTTTTAAGCACTGTATCATCTAAATCTGCTCAGAGCAGGTCTACGTAACACAATGCTTAAAATTTTAGCAGCCACTTGCAACTTCTGTACACCTGACTCCTGCCTGTCATAATATATGGAGTCACAATCTTTACTATATAGGAGTGGCTTATTAAAGAAAACAACGGCTAACTACAGACAAAACCAGGGAGGTTTCTACAGAGGTTGAGTTCCATCTCTGTCTCCTTTGTTTACCCGGGATCATTCCCTACCTGGAAAGCAGGGACCCCGAATGATTAACAAATAAACTGAGAATAAAGATACCATTGTACCAGTAGCACTGGGTGGATATGAACCATTGGTAACACTGGTGTCATTTTTAGGGAACAAATTCAGTATAGACGAGCTCTATGACTCCCTTGCACCTTGTGCCCAGCTCCAGGATCCTGGCTAACCCCCTATACTAGGGACTCAGTTGTTCCCCTGCACCATCTCCTCTCTCTCATGCTGTGCAAATATGGAATAGCAGTCAGATCTATCCCATATAATGGAAGGTTAAAAATAATCCTTTACACTTATTGATGAAAATTCACATGGCTGCCCTTGAAGAAGTGGAATCAAAAGGCTTATGATAGAAGAGAAACAGAGAGGTGTTGGAAAAAAAGGAGAAGGTGACAGGCTTTGAATATGTAAGAGAAAGTGAACCAGGAGGACCCAGAAGAAAGATTCTTCAGGGAATCTGAGGGGAAATAGGCATTAGGAAGGCAGGATTAAAATGTTTGAAGGCAGAGGGAAAAGTTGGATCTTGGGTTTGATCATCAAAAGGGCAAGGGAATCTGAGTAATCCAAAATGAAACCGACATGTTAATAATCTGCAAATCTTTCCCCTGAAGAGGTTTGATCCAGGGACCGAATTAAGAGGTGCGAGGGATTCTTTTAGATTCTTGTGAAAGGGGCAGCATCTATCTTAGAGAAGAGGCGAAGTTTCTCTCTGGGACGTGACTGCCATTGTCAAAAGTAAAATAAAGAGACAGCCCAGCATGACTGAGGAGGGGCCACTAACACAGACTTGGGGGACCGACCTGCCAGTCCTTACTGAACATTTCAGTTGATGCAAACTTCCCATTGACTTCAACAGGGACAACAGAATGGGCCTTTTGTTGGCAGATATTTTTTCATTTCTAAATTCCAGATTAGAGTTTTCACCCTCCTCTTACTGGTTGCTAGTATTGTCCCTTATCCACTGTACTAGGCAGGCTTCTTAGGGTAGAAGGACCAGAAAGTGAGAAGCTTTAAGGACATCTCTACATTCCAGAAAGGAGGGGTTTCCAAATTTCTCTGTTTAAAGGCAGTTCAGGCCAGACCTGAACCTTTCCTGTCCTTTCACTGAAGTCCTCACAAAGAGCCACAGAAATCAGGTGGTCTGTGATACAGATAAAAAATGACAGGCACCTCTAGTGCAATACACATACCTAGGCTGTTGCTGAGCTCCGTGTGTGTATGTGAATGGTGACGCTCTCTGTGCCAAGTTGGCAGGCTGGAGCTACAGAATTAACGATGTTGACACAGGCGCGGAGACTTGAAAAGAATTTATATCCACAGATTTTAAAGATCTTAAAATATACAATTTGAGTAGCCTTAGGTTTCTCAGGCACTTGCCAAATCAAACTGAATAATAAAATAAAGCTGAATAATAAAGTGATCACACAGTGTAAGATCAAGACAGGGCAGAGAGAGAAGCACCTCCAGTAATTACTGGGAGCATGCTCCTGATAAGTGTGTGGATTCAGCTGGAAAAGAGTGAATCAAAAACAGCAGCAAAATCCCTCCAAATGAAAACATTTCCTCCTCCCCACACATGGGGTTCTCACACTAGATTCCCTGTTACCTCTTTTTCTTCATTATTATTTGGGGACCTGAAGTACAAGGAGAGTAAGTGGATTCCCCGAGGTCACATGAGGAGTCTATCCCAGAGCCAGGAATTGATTCAGATCTCCTGAGCCTCCGCCCAGTGCTACCACCATGAGACCTGCCTTCCCCTCAGTGCTTCTTCCTTTTCTCCATGCTCAAAGGCCTGAGGGCTCAACTCTACTCTCTCCAGTGGCTGTCAGTGCCACGCGTCAGCAGGCCACAAGAAATCACTCCAGCCCAAGGTCATACCAGGCACTCACTCCTTTCTCAATTCCCTGATGGCAAATTCACAGTTCAGCTTCCATTTTCCCCTGTTTTTTTGTTTAAAAAAAGGCCAGAGGTGAAAATTGTTTGAGAAAAAGCTGTTTCCATGCAAACATGTCAGTAGTTTGCAAAGAAAGTTTATTATTTCATTGTGGTACCAACTAAGTTCCCCAGTCATGGGCCCAGACCAGACTGCACTGTGCTAGATGCTGTACAAACACTGAACAAAAAGACCATCCCTGTCCCAAACAGCTCAGTCTAGGTAAAAGATGGAGATGTTCCCCCTGGTGAAATTTTCCTACGTTGGCCTCAGAGGGGATTAATAATGGTTAAAATCGATGAATTTGCAATACCCAGGCTGTGGGGCAGAGGAGAACTGGGCTCAGGATGTAGTTTCCCCTGTCTGTTTGTTCGTCTCTAAGGTGCCACGAGGACTCCTCGTTGTTTTTGCTGGTACAGACTAACACGGCTACCACTCTGAAACCTGTCACCATTTGAAAAATGGGATACAGTCAAAAAATTGTTTGATTTTTGACAAAAATATTCAGGCTTTCGTACAGGTGATGTGGGGGAGCACATGGGGTCACATGCCCCCCAGATTTTTTGATTGCACCCTCCAGACAGGCTGGGTGACCCACTGAGGTGTGTCGGGGGTAGAGGTGGTGCCCCCTCCCCTAGCCCTGCTGTGTGGGGCTGGCCTGAGCCGCCTGGTGTCCCCACTGACCTCTACCCCCAGCAATGTTCCTCAGCATCCCCCGTAGGGGTGTGTGCCCTGCAGTTTGAAAACCTCTGTGGGGCAGTCATGTGCCCCCCCCCCACTATCAACAGGTACATGTCGCCTCTGGGTTTTCATTGAAACTCCTCAAAATGGAAAGCTTTTGGTTTAAAGGTAAATATTTTTTTTAATGAAAACCTGAAGTTAGTGTCAGAAACTTTCAGTTGAAAATTAAAATTCTCTTTCATCTTGGCAAAATTTTTCACAGGATTAAAAAATGTATTTCCTAGCTATCTCTAATTGTGTGGCTTCTGTCTTCGTGCAATGTTTCTTTCTCCCTTTGGAATGAGTGTGTCTCAGGGTACGTCTACACTCAAGCTGGCGGTGTCATTTCCAGCTCGGGTAGACATATGCGCAGTATCTTTGATTGAGCACGGGCATGGCAGTGTCAGCTGTGGGACAAGCTAGCTGCTCTGAACACAATTTGGGCCAGAACCCTAGATACTTACCACCTGCCCCTCGTGCTGCCATGGCTACAAGTCTATTTTTAACGTGCTACCTCAATCAAAGCCTACATGCACATGTCTACACCCGCTAGATATTACACCTCCAGCTAGAGTGTAGATGTACCCTGTGTGTATTGCAGGTCTCTACTTTTTGAATGCCTCAGCATCCAGATATATAGAGAGATGCATTGTCTGCCTCTTCTGTCAGTAAATTACCCTTCCATTCTCCTGGAGATCCTAAAGTCTCCTCACTGAACCTTTTAACTATAGCATATATCCTCCCAAGCTTTCTCATTATTTAGCTGCATCTCCTGTGCAATCGTCTCATCACGCTTTTCTTATCACTTTGGCAACTTGTTCTACTTTATTCTGTAATTTATTCAAATCTCATCTGTAGCTGGTGTTCTATAACTTGCATAGCCTGCTTTCTTATTCTTCATTATTTTGGGCACCTTCTTTGTCATCCTTGTCAGCTTTTTCTATATCCAAGGGATATTTATTGCTAACTGGCCCACATGAACGTCAGGTAACCATTAATTTCTCTTAGAGCACATATTTTATTTACACTGGGCCAATCCCTACAGCCTTTACTCCTCCTTTGCTCTGATAAAACTCTCACTGAAATCAATGAGAGATGTAACAGTTGCCACTGGAGTAAATGTTATGTGTGACCCCGGCTATGTACCAGGGTTATATCCTCCTGTAACGTCTTACCCATGGAATATGACTGTCTCTTGCCGGCCCTCCTGTGTGTCACTGCTTTGTTGCAGGAGATAAGAGTCACACAGAGAAAACTCTGCTTGCCCAGGGTCACATGCAAGTTGCTGGCTCATCTGGGAACTCTCCATGACTGTCAGTCCTGTGCTCCAATCAAGTGACCATGATCCTTCACAAGTGAAATCAATGGCATTCTAGCTAGTAAAAATTGAGGACTGCTGGTCCATCTCTCTCTCTTGAATGTGGGTGTGTGTATGTGGGCTGCATTATTAGCTTGCTCCTCCCAGTGTGCACAGCGCTTTCTGTTAGCCAGTGCAGGTCATAGTCCCATTTTCTCCCCACCTGACAAAGATTGTGATGCAGTTTTGGGCAGGGAAGGCTTTTTGTATCTTCCCTTACAAAAGCGCCTCACAATATGGCTCCCAGCGAGTTGTCCAGAGGCATACAGTGAGTCAATCAATGGTGGCGTGCAGAAAAGAACCCAGGACTCTATGCTGCATCTCTAACTACATCCAATGTGAAGTCTGATTTAACATATGTCATAAGCATTTACTGTGGTGACGACGCAGGAAAGGAAACAGAACGCCAGGTCTGTGGTAGCTAGAGAGCTTTACAAGCCTCTTGCAAAAAGCCTCCCAGGAAAACTTTTCCTGGGGTTTTTATTTCTCTCCTTACTTTGTTTACAACTCTTCTTAGTGGTTACATTCTTGCGCATAGAAGAGCCAGGCAGTATACATGCACATAAGATAACGAACCCATCTCTTGAGCGCGTGAACACCAGCTGCGAGGGTACAATCAAATCAGCCAAATAAGTTTCCCAAACACAAACGCTGGATTGAAGGTCACTCCTGCCTCGTAGCCATGGGAGCAGTTTGCCGCGCCTGTGGACTGGCGATTCGGGAGCTATGCATCTCTACATCTCCCCCTGTTTTATTTTATAAATGCGGTGTTTAAACAAAACACTCTCGCAGGGTAGCATACACAATGCCACTAGATTGGGTATACATTAAACAAAGCAGCAAAGTAAAACGTCAAACATCAAAACTAGGACCCCATACTATAAAAGGGTCTTCATTCACTCTAAGGGTGGCTATAACTAAATATAATCCTACCAAGGAAGAAAAACGTCTTGGCGGATGACTTAAGCATAGCATTTCAGCATATCAATTTGCTATTGCATACAAAACTATTATCAGCAAGCTTAAAACAGCACATTTCTTTCACTGTCTCACACCCCAGATGTTGCTGGGTGGTTTACAGACAGGAACAAGGCAGGTACTTAACAGACCTTGCATTTCCGGGGCAACGGCCAGGCAGAAATCAGATTGATTTAATACTTCTGCCAGGTGGACCCAGGTGTTAAACTGCAGCCGCTGCTCCATCTGGGGTTCGCCTTGGCAGCTAGGGGCCAACAGGAAACTCCCCAATACACACAAAATAAGGAGTGAATTAGCATTAAGGCAAGCTAACAATGTCACAAGGTAATTTTCTGCGGTAGGTTCTAGCTGCTGCTGCACTCGCAGCTGCTCGGCCTGCAATGAAAGGGCTTTAACCTGTCCCCAGGTTATGCGCTGCGGGGGCCCCCGCGGGGGGCGCTGGCGAGGACGCTCGGGATCCTGCAGATGTAGGTTGAACTGTGGAATGGGGTTCGATAGTCCCTGGTGCCAGGCCATCGCCGTGCCACGGGCGGACGTTACGCGCCGGGACCCACAACGGACCTGTAGGAAGAGAAACGGCAGCATGCCCTCGTCCCCACGTTATAAGGGGCACTGGGCCATGCCACTGAGGGTCTGGGGCCTTGCGATATTTAACAAAGGGGCGGGGCAAGGCCTGGTAGCTGCGAAAATGACATTCTGCTGCAGAGTAGTTGTCAGTCAAATTCAAATGATTCAGGGTAAAAAGCACTGCAGCCAGCCATTCCTGGCGGGGAGGAAGGCCTACGGGAATCCCCCCTTTCTGTTTTTGGCGGACCAGGGCTTGTTTGAGCGCACGATTGGCTCGTTCCACAATGGCCTGGCCTGTGGGGTTATACGGGATACCAAACGTGTGGACAATGTCCCACGTGGTACAGAAGGAGGCAAAGGCCGAGCTACAGTAGGCGGGGCCGTTGTCGGTCTTAAGATGGGATGGGTGACCCATGATTGCCATAGCGCGAATCATGTGATTAATAACATGACGAGAGGCCTCACCCTTCTGGGGGGTGACCCACACATAATGGGAAAAGGTATCTACACACACGTGAAGATACTGCCAGGGGGCAAAGGGAGAGAAATGTGTAACATCCATTTGCCAGAGCTGGTTGGCCGAGGTTCCACGAGGGTTAACCCCTACCTCCGGGCTATTGGAGAGAGAAGCGCAAAGGTCACACTGGCGAACAATGGCCTGCGCCTGATACAATGGGAGAGTGAACTGCTTGGCAAGGGCCTTGGCGGATTGATGAAAAAAGGCGTGGCTTTCGATTGGGGAGGAAAAAATTGAGGCCACCGATTTGACCGCCTGGTCGGCCACCGTGTTGCCTTCTGTTAATAGGCCCGGTAGTGTGGTGTGACTGCGAATGTGTGCCACAAACAGTGGGCTAGAGCGGGAGGAAAGGAGCTGTTGCAGGGTAAGAAAAAGGGCCAACAAATTGTCATCACAGGAGGGCGACACATAGGAACCTGGAAGAGACTTAAGAACATTAGTAACATAAAGACTGTCAGTAATCAAATTAAAAGGGTCATCCTGGAAGCATCGGCAGGCCAGGATGACAGCAGCCAACTCTGCGCGCTGTGGGGAGCGCTGAGGCAGGGTAAAGCGGACTTGCCAAGTGCCTTGCACCTGCCAGCTGACCGCACCTCGTGTTGGGCCGCCGTCCGTAAAAAGGGTAAGTGCATCCTTAATGGGGACGGTTGACAAGGACGGCCGGAGGTGAAGGCAACGTTGTTGTAGGAATGAAAGACGGGGGTCAGGGGGAATGTGATATTTAACTTCCCCAACATAGTCAGCAAGAGACAATTGGAGGGTGGCACTGCAAGAGACAGTGCGTTCCCAGTCTTTAGCCGGGATGGGGACAATAATGGCAACGGGGTCCCAACCCAAGAGGGTACGGGACCGTTCTCGCACTTTAAAAATCAGCTCTGCGGCCTGTTGAGGGAGTGTCTGAATAGTATGCGGAGGGGAGTGGGTCAAATAAATCCATTCAATTAAACGAAGACGCGCTGCCGCCCCCTCCTGGGCGAGGACAGCTGTCGGTTGTGAGAGTGTGGGAAGCAAAATGGCAAAAAGGGGCTGTTCCCTTTCTCGGCGGTCGACCCACACCTGGGCCAGGGTCTGGTTAATGAGGGTGACCGCTTGGCGCTGTTCCTGGGAAACGGGAATGATATCTCCGGGGAGACGGCCCTGCCGAAGGCCAGAAAAAAGAGGGGACAGCATGGAGGTAGTCAGAGGGCAAAAAGGACGAATCCAATTAAGGGACCCCAATAACTGTTGAAGCTGTACAAACGTAAGAGGGTTGGGCAATACCAACTCGGGACAAACTGGACGGGCATATGACTGGAGCATGCGGTGACCAAGATACAAAAAGGGTGGCTGACGCTGGATCTTGTCCGGTGCCACAACCAGGCCACACGCCGCAAGCTGGTGGCGCAGTTTGTCCAGCCAGTCATCAGGGAGGACGGGGTGAGCCACCAGGATGTCATCCATGTAGTGGTAAATTAAGGCATCTGGGTGTGCTGCGCGGAAGGGCCGTAGGGCCTGCGCAACAAAATGCTGACACAAGGTGGGGCTATTCAACATGCCTTGAGGGAGCACATTCCACTGATAGCGTGGAGTGGGCTGGGAGTGATTCAAAACCGGAACAGTGAAGGCAAAGTGCACCCGGTCCTCAGGGTGCAAGGGGATGGTAAAAAAACAATCCTTTAAATCTATTACAAATAACCGGTAATCACAGGGAATAAGGTTGGGATTAGGGGTACCACACTGCAGGGGACCCATAGGCTGTATAATTTTGTTAATGGCGCGAAGGTCCTGCAGGAGGCGCCACTTGCCAGATTTCTTTTTAATCACAAACACGGGGGTATTAAAGGGGCTAGTGGACTCCTCCAAACGTCCTGCCTTCAGCTGGTCATTAACCAAGTGCTGGAGGGCCTCCAGCTTTTCTAAAGGAAGCGGCCACTGCGCAACCCATACGGGTTCGTCAGTGAGCCAACGGAGGGGGAGGGCCGTATGCCTAATCATTGATATGGATGGTGGCAGTGAACTGTGTCAATAAATCACGGCCCCACAGGTTGAAGTGGACGGGGAGAATGATAGGCCGGATACGGGCGCGGCGGATGCCTTGGGGCGCCCTAACCTCCAACCATCGGGCACTTCGTTGTGAGTCCTGTGCCCCGCCCACACCCCAAACTGCCGGAGCCTGCTCTGTGGGCCAATGGGCGGGCCACTGCGCAGCGGCAATGACGGTAATGTCTGCCCCAGAGTCGATAACACCCTCGAACGGCTGATCGTTGAGGCAGTAAATGCGTTTGGGTTGGGGTGCTCCAATGTCTTTAACAACTGCTGCCACTTGTGGGTGAATAGTGCGCTGGTCGGTGGACCCGAAGCCTCCGGTTCGGGGAACGTTTCTTCCCCCTGCCGGAAGGGAGTAGGGCACAAGTATGAGTTGCGCCCAGGCATCTCCCTGAAACAGCCGTTTCGGGAGATGACTCCACAGTTGAACATGGATAATTCCACCATAGTCCGAATCCACCACCCCAGGCACCACAAACAGGCCCTGCTTGCTGGCGGACGAGCGGGGTAGGACAAGGCCCACCATGCCCTCCGGCAGCGGGCCCTGAATCTGGGACGGCATGAGGAGGACCTCCCCGGGGAGAGTGATATCCATATTTTCCTGATTAACAAGGTCAATCCCCGCACTGCCCCTTGTGGCGGCGGGGGCGTCGTGCACGGAGAGGGGCGCGGCCTTGGGTCTCGGGCTGGTCGCAGGCCCGCCTACTAGTTTCCCGGGGGGTTGTCTCGGTTAGCAGCCAAGACCCGGCTGTCACCCCCGGCCAAGCGACACTGCGCAGCCCAATGGTAGCCCTTTTTGCATTTCGGACACAGCGTGCGGGGCCTCTGGTCTGTCCGGGGCTTGGGTTTGTTTTTACACATGCCCCCCGCAGGGGCCCGACACTCCCGCCAAAAATGTCCGGGCTTCTGGCAGTTAAAGCAGTTCCCCTGAGGCTTCTGCCCCTTGTGCAGGGCAGCTGCCAGCAGGGCCATCTGATGGGTCTGAGTGCCTACGTCAGCACACGCCTGCAGCAATTCTGCCAGGGTATACCCGGGGCGCCCGACCACTGCCTGCATGGCACGGCGGCAGTCTGCATTGGCATTTTCGTAAGCCAATTTTATCATTAGTTCAGTCTGGGCTTGCGGGTTATCAATCTGCCTCTGGACTGCCTCTTGGAGGCGGTCAATAAACTGGTGGAATGGTTCGGTGGCACCCTGCCGAGTAACCGCAAAGGACTTAGAGGACTCGCCTGCAGCGGGGACCCTGCGGAACGCGCGACGGACACACTGGCCAATGATGGGAAAAGCTACCCGGGGCGTGCCCGCCGCCTGCTCGGGGATGCTCGAAAACTGCCCTGTGCCATATAACTGCTCAGCAAGATAAGCCCCCCCACCTTGCGCTGCTGCTGCAAGCGCCTCTCGCTGGTACTCGCTATCCCACACAACGTATTGCGCGGGAGACAGCACCATGCGACACATGTCTTTCCAATCTTGGGGGAGCAAGAAGTAACCGTTTGACACACCTTCCAAGATCCCCAGGGTGAAAGTGGACCGCACCCCGGTCTCACGAACTGCCTTGCGGAGCTCGCGCAGAACTGAGTAGGGGAGAGCCTCCCAGTCCACTATCTGCCCCCCATTTCCATTATCCCGCCAAGAGACGGGAAACGCCTCGAACCCACACTTGGATTCCTCATCGGTCAAGAGACCGGCCTCACGCGCTTGCCGCACCGCCGCGGCGACAGCGCCCCCCTGCCCGACCGGTAGGCAGGGGGGCGCCGCCACGGGCGGCGGCGCAGGGAGGGTCAGCTGTGGGCAGGAGGGGGGTGGCCCATCACCTGGGGGCAAAAGGGGGACCGGCTTGGGGCTGTTGGGGCCGATCCCCTCCAGTGCCTCCTTACAACGCTGCCAGAGCAGCAGGCACTGAACTGGGGCACGGGGTTTACTATACAAGGTGATCCCAATCTGTATCCAATCAAAAAGCTGCAGTGACCCGCAGTCTGGATACCAGGGGCACTGGCGATCTATTTCCCTTAGGAGGTCCTCAATATGAGCGACCGGGACAGCGACACATGATCGCTGTCGTATAATCTCTTGTAACTCTCTTGCGTGCTCCTTCTGGGCACTGGAAAGTTTCCCCCCCATACTCACGAATAAGGGGCGGCAAACAGCCGCGGGCGCGCTCGGCGTATCCAGCCGGTGAGTAGAGGGGTATCACGTCGGGGTCACCAGCTGTGGTGACGACGCAGGAAAGGAAACAGAACGCCAGGTCTGTGGTAGCTAGAGAGCTTTACAAGCCTCTTGCAAAAAGCCTCCCAGGAAAACTTTTCCTGGGGTTTTTATTTCTCTCTTTACTTTGTTTACAACTCTTCTTAGTGGTTACATTCTTGCGCATAGAAGAGCCAGGCAGTATACATGCACATAAGATAACGAACCCATCTCTTGAGCGCGTGAACACCAGCTGCGAGGGTACAATCAAATCAGCCAAATAAGTTTCCCAAACACAAACGCTGGATTGAAGGTCACTCCTGCCTCGTAGCCATGGGAGCAGTTTGCCGCGCCTGTGGACTGGCGATTCGGGAGCTATGCATCTCTACAATTTACTATTTAGTATGCTAGTTACTCTGTTTCATAATCTGTTGGCTCTGGATTGCAAAGGAGTTCCATAAATACAGCAATCAGTTTGTTCAAACCTGGAAGATAATAAGGTAATAAGTGAAAGCCAACATGGATTTGTCAAGAACAAATCAGGCCAAACAAATCTAATTTCCTTCTTTAACAGGGTAACCAGCCTAGTGGATGTGGGGAAGCACTGGATGTGACATACCTGGACTCCAGTAAGGCTTTTGACACTTCCCACATGACATGTTCATAAGAAAACTAGGGGAATATTGTCTAGATTAAATAATTATAAAGTGGGTGCACAACTGGTTGAAAGACCATATTCATAGAGTAGTTGTCTATGCAGGTTTAGAAAACATGATCTATGTGGAAAGGTTGAAAGAACTGGACAAGTTTAATGAGGATCATGATCAATTGTTCTCCATGTCCACCAAGGATAGGACAAGAAGTAATTGGCTCAGTTTGCAGCAAGGGCGTTTGAGGTTCGATATTAGGAAAAACTTTCTAATGATAAAGGATAGTCAAGCCCTGGAACAGGTTATGGAGGGAGGTTGTGGAATCTTACCTATCTGGAGTTTCTCAGAACGGTAAATGCCTACCTCAAGAGACTGTCAAAAACAGGGCAGACACCCCAAACTGGTGGTATGGTCTATAATTAGATTTCACCAAGCCAGTAACAAAAATCAACTCTGGGATCACTATAACAGTCTCACCACTGTGTCACAGACAATCCCCTTAGACTTTCCAGTTATCTTGCCACCCAGGCAATCTTACACCACTTACACCAAAAATTACAAAATATTCAGATTGTTTCCAGTCCCAAGAGACCAGCCACTTGTCACAGATCAATTGGTACCCTAGATTTTACACCAAAGACAACACCAGTAGCCAATCCTGTAATAAACTATCTAAAGGTTTATTAACTAGGAAAAAGAAATAAGAGTTATTTACAGGTTAAAGCGAGCAAACATACACACAGATGAGTTACCATCTATGATTACTAAAGATGACAGAGATGTGGTAATCTGTCAAATCGTCTTTCAGGGCAGACCCAAGTATAATCCCTGGATATTTCTGTCTTTGTTTAATGTCTCTGGCCCTGTGAGAGTTAAAACAGCAAAGAGATGAAAAATATTCATGTCAACTATTTTTATTTCCCTCTTCCAGCATTCAAGCCAATGGGATGAGGCCTTCTGCACATACTTCTCCATGGGTGGATGGGGCAATTAACAAAGCTTTTGTCTTATAATGGCCCACTTAATTCTTCCTTGTCCTTCTGGATGGGGAGACAATTACCATGCCTGGGTTCACAAGTTCAGAGCAAACATTTTCAAACTTATAAAGCAAAACCTACAGATTTTGTTATAGCATGGGATACTGACATTGTAAGTGAGATTAATGCAGGCAGCAATTTACAAGCATTTCATAGAGTCTAAACACCAAATACATTCTTATAAGACTAATACCTATTTTGAACAAAACTAATGTTCAGGTGAGCTGGTTTGGTTTCCAGCTATGATTTTTTCAGATCTTAGCTAATGCCTCCAGCCTTGGCCAGATCTGGCACTTGGTTTACCAGCATCACACCTGTCCCTGGAAGATTTTACAAACAGGTTGGACAAGCAGGTGCCAGGGATGGTCTAGGTTTACTTGGTTCTGCCACAGCAGCAGGCCAGGACTAGAGGACCCCCCGTGGTCCCTTGCAGCCATACTTTTCTATGAGTCTATGATGGTATATTCTTCAGCACTTCACTGCAGATTTTGGAGGTCACTGAGAAAGTTCCTTTATTGTTTTCCCCAGTGATTAAATAAATGGCATAGTTTTGGTTGGGATGATAAAGCTGCAATAATTTAGGGCTAGGAAGAGGGCTGCAAAGATGAGTAAGAGTAAGAAAGAAGCCCTCCTATACAGGCTACCTGGTCCTTAGCTGCTCGCTCCCCTCCTAGAACAAGTGCCTTGGGGGAGTTGTGGAATGGGTGGCTCCTTGGCTCCAGCCTCCGTATTTAATGGCCTGCACTGATGAACAGACACCAAAATTAAATGAGAGCTGGAGGTCAAACTCCCTTATGCGCCACTGAAAATCCCAGTGTTACCATGCGTATAGGCTAGCAAAACATTCCTCCCTCACGCAGGGGATGGAAGAAATCATGACTCAAAACTGTATCTCCAGTGCCTCCCTGATTGGTAAAATTGATATCAGGTGGCAGAGGTGACATATAACTGTAGATAGTGTGTGGGGGGGGGGGGTAGGGAAGGGGACAACAATTTAAAGGTTCTGTGGGGGCACGTGACCGTCCCACAGAGATTCTGAAATTGTGGAGAGTGAGTGGTGATGCCAGGTGGCTCGGGCCAGCCCTGCGCAGTGGGACGGCGGGCAAACACATCAGGGCGTGGGGAGAGAGTGCTGCCTCCACCCCCTGACTCACCTTAGCGGGCCACCCAGTCTGTCTGGGTTGGGTGGGTGCAACCAAAAAATTTGACGGGACACCAGCAAGGGAAAGTGGGTTTGTTTCTATAGCATATGTGACTTTCTGGTTTGGGATGAATAAGGTAGGTTTATTTTTTTTCTCTCCTGTAGATTCATTCTTTTTTGGTAAGAGGAGGATATCAGTTTAGCTATGCTATTGGCCTTGAGGTTTTATGTATCAAGAAGAGATTATTACAGAGATCAAACTGAATGCTGATTCAAGGGAGTATCTCATGCCTTTGGAGTACTCCAGAAGGGAAAAGGAACATTGTCAGTTCAATCTACTGTGGAATTTATAGTATTAATGATCTGAAGAGCACTTTAGGGATTTCTATCAGATGTCTATTTTAATTTAAACTCTTGGGTGTTTAACTATCCAAAATATTGAGTTCTAGTCATTACAAAAACTAATAACTGGCTTATTTTGCTGCTAATTTGGATAGTAAGGTTAATTATCTACAGTGAAGTGGAATGGCACTAATCTAAAGTCTACCTGCATCAGGCACCGTGGTTAATTGATTCCCCATGAAATGATAAAAGACGCCTTCTGAGCGAAGAGATTTTTAATACGTTCGGCTTTGTCAAAGGCACTTTCACTTCTCATCAAAGGTTGTTTACTTGGCTTTATCAACTGTTCCCTTCCTTTTTTTAATATGGAAAATGGCCTTTGGGAAGCCTATACTTTCCCTATTGGACTAAATCTAAAATACTCATACAATCAGTATGTGCAAAGGCAACCGTTTGCTCTCCTCTTGCAGTCATTAGGAACTGCCTCGGTGCTCAGCACTTCTGAAAATCAATCAAAAATCAATTTTGGATCCTAACTATGGATTTAGATGAGGACTTTAGGCACCCGGGTTTGAAAATGTTGGCCCAAATACTAAGCTTACTCAGGCCCATGTAGCCTCATTGGCTTTAATAGGATTGCATAGGTGTAAGTAGAAGTGAGGGTAGGATTTGGCCTGATCTGATTTGTCTAACTCCACACAGCAAATCAGTCTCAGCTGGGATTACAACCTCAAATTTCCTAACTTCCAGTTGTGTGCTCCATCCACTGTGGCATTTCTCAAGGGCTTTCGATTTCCCCACTCTGCCATCGGTTTATTTATTAAAAACACATTCTAAGCCAACTGCAAACCACTAAAAAATTAATTTAAACTTCCGCCAAAGAGTCTTTGTCAATGTCCACAATTGTAATCCATTATATTGTATTATAGCATGACTCCAGAATATGGCAGTGTTGGAACTCTAATGATGTAGTGCAGTCGCCATGTATAATATATCATGAGCGCGGTTTCAAGTTGGATGATATATTAAGCCAGCCTGGGAGGATTTTGAAAACAGACTTAAATTTCTAGAATTATATGTATATATATATATATATATATATATAAGTTTAAGTGGTTGAAGGCTTCACCCTGAGTTTATTGAACATCTAAATCATTTTTCCCTTGCCAAGCACAGACTAAGGTCAGCAACGTCCATTAACCTTGGCTTAGTAAGTTTGCTGACCAATCTGCAGAGGTTAAGAGCAGTGCGGCTGCTTCATCTCCACAGCTAGAGCTCACATTGCGATATTACCTTGATTTTGTTGTTGTTGTTTTAAACACAGACGATATTAAAAGTAATTGCAGTCTGATAGAATAATGTGCAATTCAGCCGGGCTCATAAATAATGGGGGAACGTGTGTATATGTATATCTTTGTGTCATTATCTCCTATGGATGGAATCAGAATGTCCCACCTGTGTGTCATAGGCCCTATACTCCTAGTCTGTGATGGAGATTCCTTGGGTCTGGGTAATCTTCGCAGAGGGAGCAGCATTCGTGAGTTGTGAATAGTGGAACAGCCTTCAGATATAGGCAGGGAAACCTGGTGAATAAGCAGATACAGACAATCTGATACCAGTACTACTAGGGAGTGTTGGAGCAGCAGATGGCACTCCTGTGCATAGGGCATAACACAGTAGACCATAGACGGTAATGGATGTGGTGAATGTGAGCTGCCCTTAAATATGCCTGCAGCCAGTTCTAACCTCATGGCACATGATTGCCCTGCCAGGAGGATTCTAGAATGGTGGATGAACCCCCCAGGGCTCAATGGCTTTCATTCACAGAAGAGAGTTGGGGGCCTCCCTGTGAAACTTTATCTCTAGTAAATCATCATTGGACATGGGAAGTTGTATAATGAAATCTTCAAAATAAAAAGATTTCATAATGCAGTTTTAGATGCTAGAAAATTCCCATTTGGAGAGTACAACAGTGATCAGAATGTGCTTGCCATGAAGTAGAGGCTAAAACTTAAAAAACTACTTAGGCCTTGGCTACACTGGCAATTCACAGCGCTGCACTTGCTGCGCTCAGGGGTGTGAAAAAACACCCCCCCGAGCGCAGCGAGTGCAGCGCTGTAAAGCGCCAGTGTAATCAGCGCCTGCAGCGCTGCACGGTCGCTCGCAGCGCTGCAAGCTATTCCCCTCGGAGAGGTGGAGCACTTGCAGCGGTGGCGCGACTACACTCGTGCTTCACAGCGCTGCCGCGGCAGCGCTGTGAATCCCCGAGTGTAGCCAAGGCCTTAAACTCCCTAGAAGACACAAAAGACGACGGATGGATGTGGACAGACTTCAGCAACAACAAACGTGGATGGAATATATTTCAAAAGTCAACCAAATTCTTGATGTCGCCTATGAATACCACGATGAAGGCACCATAGAGGAAAATTGGAAAAAGTGTAAGAAAGTAGTATATACAGCTACTACATCAGTATTGGGAGAGAGAGGATGCAATGCTAAACAACCATGGATGACTGTTCTTGTATTTACTGTTTACAATTTCATCAGAGTGCAAAGATAGATGAAGTGAGGAATATCAAAAGTTACACAAATTCAAAATGTATGCACAGAGGCAAAAGAAAAAAGGGCTACAACAAAGATGCAAGAAAATCAAAGAATTTGAAATCAGACAAAACCACAAAGAGATTCATCACATTATGAAAAGAATCATGAGACAAATAGAGAAGTCAAGTAAAAGAATTAGCTGTATTAAAACTAAGGACTGAAGAGTATTCTATGAAATCAACAGTATCCTGGAAATATGGATGGAATACGTGAAGGAACTTTTTTATTATCCTAAAAAATTGGAAGATATAAACATCAAAAGAGGAGATGAAAAAGCACTGTATATTACCAAGTGGGAACAAGAAAGAACTGTTTAAAAGTATAAAGTGAGGAAAATCATCTGGGGAGGATGGTATTGTGGTTGAAATGCTACAAACCATAAATGGAGGTTCAAAAACTTATCTGCTAAAAATTTTCAGTTGGATTATATATGCAAGAAGAACTTCCAGAGGACTTCAAAAGGTCAATCTTCATTCTTCTATCAAAGATTAATAATGCTGGAGAATGTGAATAACATTAAATATAAGCCTAATAAGCTACCCACACAAACTTTTGTTGAAAATCATCAGCACACACATATATCAACATCTCAAGACAAGAATTAGCAGAAGTCCCTTTGATTTCCACCCAGGAGTAGGCATAAGGCAATTTTTGCCCTGAGGATCTTGTGTGAGAATACAATAGAAGCACAAATGGAAAGTTATATGAGCTTCGTGGATTTTTGAGAAGGCATTTGATTAAATACTGCATAACAAGATGATACATATTCTTGAAGAATGTATTGACTTTCAAGATCTACAATTAATAAAAAGCTTGCACTGGGGACAGAAAGCAGCAACATGAACAAACTATACAATATCTAAAGTTTGTAGTATCCAGAAAGGTTTATGCCAAGGTTGCATCCTAACTTTGAAACTACTCAACATATATTCAGAAGGAACAATGAGGAAAGTTTAGAAGACACCAACCAGGGCATAGAGGTCAGTGGTATATACTTAAAGAAAATAAGATATGCCAATGACCTAGTTTGCATCACTTCAAAAAGAGAAAAACTTCAGAACATACTTATTACTGTGAATAATGTCAGCAAAAATATTGAATGACTATTAATGTTAGAAAGTCAGAAAGTATAAGTAAATACAATAATGCACAAAGTAGGAAAATTCTATATCTCTATGTTCAAGTGTTGAAACAAATGAATAGCTTCCCTTATTAGGGAGTCTAATAACATCGGATGGAAGAGGCAACAAAGAATCAAGAGAAGGATACAGCTTGCAAAAAAATGCATTCAAAAACTTCCAAAGACTTCTGTGTTGTTGACAGTTAAAATTACACATCCACTTCAGATTGTTGAAGTGCTGCATATGGTCAACCTTCCTGTATGGATGTGAGAGCTGACTCAGAGCGTTCAAGTTTTGTTGCTACAGAAGAATGTTAAAAATTAGCTGGATAACCAAAAATATAAGCAATGTGGATGAATTTAATAAAAGAACAATTACTTGAGATACTAGACTAGATGATCACGATGGTCCCTTCTAACCTTAAAGTCTATGAGTTCTGTCCTTGCAGTAATCATGAAGTTCTGAAAAGCCACATGGTATGCAGTATAGTTACCACCATGAAGTCCTTGGTTACCATAGATTTATTACAGTATACTGAGTTTACCTCTTCCAGATGAAAGCTGGTCTTTCTTAGCTATTTGCCCTAAATGATTTTGTATTAACAACTGGCATTAAAAATCTTGGCCTTTCTCTTGTGAATCTCTCTATGATGGTTGGAACTTATACCTAATAGCTGAATGCCCTCATTTAGAAAAAAACATGGTTTGTAGATGCAACATGTGTGAGAAGTGACCATCTGATTATAGCACAGGTTACAATGAATAGATATTAAGCAGCATTGCTACACTGTGTGGTTAAAAATGTATCTCAAGTCATAGCATTTCTGTAGCATCTTCCATGTAGGATCTCAAAGCACCTTCCATGTGAGAATCTCTATAAATAATAATAATTACATCTTGTGACACTCCTGTGGTGCAGGTTATTCCTCTTTTACAGATGGTAAATCAAGGCCTGGATAGTTAGTTACCTGCCAAGGTCAAAGCATACATCAATGGCAGAGTTAGGAAGAAAGCCTGTCATTCCTGATTCCCAGACTTGTGCTTTAATCAATCAAAACACCACTTTTCTGGTGAAATTATTTTTGCCTTAATATCTGAGATAGCAGCAATGTTGTTAATCTATAGCTAAGGTGGAAAGAGAAGTTGGAAACTAAATCATGGGCCATTTTGAGGAGGGGAAAGAGAAAGTAGCTGCATCATGGCTTGCTCCAAGACCCACTGGAATCAGTGGAAGATTTCTGTTGTCTTCAAATTGCTGGGATTTTACAAGGAGAGGCAGGGTGGCAGTGGATCATAAGGAAACAAGGGGCAAAGAGAGGGGTGAGAGAGAGAGAAATGGGGTATGCGGGAAGCAGAGGAGGAAGAGAAAAGAGGACAGGAAGCAGAAAAGAGAGGAACATGTGGGCCAATAATGGAACAGTACAGCAATAGGGGGAAAGGCGACCCACAGCAGAGAGGCAACAGTGACTTGGGGATGGGAAAGTACAAAAGGGCTTGATCCTACAATGCTTACTCATGTAAAAATCCCATTGCTGGATGGAAAAGGACAAGGGGGATAAAGGAGAGAAAAGAAAGAGTAGAGAGATGAGAAAAAATGCAGGACAGAACCAAGGAAGAACATGTACATGGCGCTGAATTTGAGTTCCCTGGTGGTATTGCTGATCATTGGCAGAAGAATGACTAGCTATGATTCTGGGGACTTGATAGGGGCTGGGAGATTTTCTATCTGATTGCAGAGGAGAAAATGGGAGCAAGCCAGAATTTTAGTATGTATGGAACATTTTGCCGACAAGCCAATAATTCATGACTAGGATTGGTCAAAAAGTTTCCATCAGTCTGTTTATGACAGAACATTTGTTTGTTTTTTGTTGGTTTGACTAAACAAAAATTGTTCTCAGAAAGCATCTGCTTTCCACAGAAAATGTCTATTGTCCATCAAAAACACCA
This sequence comes from Malaclemys terrapin pileata, assembly GCF_027887155.1. NCBI lineage: Eukaryota > Metazoa > Chordata > Testudines > Emydidae > Malaclemys > Malaclemys terrapin. The sequence goes on along the minus strand of NC_071522.1, from coordinate 15,316,411 downwards.
AAACAAAAGAACTTCTTGTTCTTTCACCAAAAAAAAAAAATCAATTTTCATTTTTTGATAATAAATTAAAATTTTCTATGGGGAAAAACATTTTCCAACCAGCTCTACTTATAACAGTACCAGGAAGGTTCAGGATATAATACAGCAGAGCATATGTTAAGCAAAATAATGGACAATACATTTTACTCCATTGCTGAGAAGCAGTTCCCTCTCTTTATAAGATTAACTCAGTTCAGCTAACAGAGGCACCTGCTCTCAGTCTTGACCCACTTCTGTACCTCTCCCTCAGCCTCTATAATGGGTATATGGCAGATGTATTAAAGACATAATATTTGAGCAAATGGAGGGGTGTTTTTAGTGTTATCTAATGGTTATAGGCACGTAGTCTGACTCAATATTCCAGTTTAATTACCAGGAGAACACTATCCATAATGACAATTTAAATCATTTTAACATGCCTTGTGTGAGTCTTAATGCTTTTTTATTACTAGGTTCTTTGTATTCTTTTTTTCTTGACAGGGCAAAGGCATTAGTTGCAATAGCCCACTGTGGTAGGGATCACCTTTTATTTTGTACAATGCTCAGTTCGCTTTCGGTGGTGACTATGATAATAATAGTAAAATGTTTGCAGATGTTAGTCTTAAAGGTGCCACAGGACCCTCTGTTGCTTTTTACAGATCCAGACTAACACGGCTACCTCTCTGATACAGTAAAATGTTTGTTCCTTTTCTGTTGGACAGTCCAGGTTTGGTGTGTGAAGATCAAAGGGAACTTCCTTTCAGACAACTTGGTCCTGAGCAACCACAACTCCCACTGATTTCCATGGAGCTGCCGGCACTTCGCATTTCACAGAATCAGGCCAGTAGCTACTAAAAATCAAGACCTTTACTCAAATCACTCCACTTAGGGCTAAATTCTCATACATTGCTCATCTTGAGTGATTCATTAGGCTTCCAATTAATTTCCACACACTATGAGCAACTTTTTGGCTTCAGGCTATATTTACACCCGAAAAGCTATGGTCTGAAGAGGAACTGTGACATGTAATGTTTGGGTTCAAAGAAAGATTCAAAGGCAGAGCTTCAGAGTCATTTTAGTGCTCACCTGCCTGCAAACCCTAAATTCCCTCTCTGGCTAGGTTATTGTGCTCCTAGCATCGAGAAGCCTAACAAGGCTGCACTAAAGGAGCAACACTGATTAACACTAGCTGAAGATCTGGCCTTTTTTCCCCTCCTACAAATGATTCAGTTAAGCCCAAAGTCTTTGGAGCAAAAGAGAAACCTGCACTATTGAATGTAGTAGGAATCACTGTTTCCAAGGTCATTGTGGTCCCACATACTGACATCCTGTATGACACAGGCCCATAGAAGTTCCCCAAAATAAGTCCCAGGGCAAATCTTTTTAGAAAAACATCCTATCTTGATTTAAAAATGGCCAGTGAAGGAGAATCTATCATGACCCTTCCCAATATTGAGACTGGCTCCTTTTCCCCCCACAGCCTTTCCTCCCCAGGGAACTCAAACCTTGTCATGTTTTAAGTCAAACAAGTGCCATTTGAATGGGTTCCAAATTAGACAAAGTGGGTTCACCCATCTCTACTCGGAAGAGTGTTTGGTGATGCTCTTGGAACAATTGTTTGCCCGGAGCTGGTGGCTGTAGCATTGATATATTGTAAATAAATCTGCTTTGTTCCATCTCCCTCATTAGAAAATGATGCTGCTTTGGCTGGCTTAGGGGTTACCAGATGTTCATGCCAGAGGGCTGCAATGTTCATGCTTGCTAATGGATTTGGAGTGATGTCTTCAGTGAGTGACAACACGGCATAAATCTGTGCTAGGCATGTGTCAAAGGTACATTATAGCTATCTGTCTGTACAACCAAGTAGTATTTCTCTGTTCTACTCAACAGTTCTAAATTAGTCTCTGTGTGATATGAAATGTCACAGTAAAAAAGCTCCAAAAGGAAACCTATTCTTTTAACTCCACAGAGGAAAGAATATTCCTCTAAGGGGGAAGAAACTCATAATCTTTTGCTTGACAAAAATGAAAGGAATGCTTTATTTATATGACAGTAGCCTCTAGGTGTCCCCATGAAGATCAGGCCCCTGTGGTGCTAGGCACTGTAGATTAAACCTCATAAGACATAGTCCTTGCCCTTAGGAGTTTATAGTCCAAATAGTCAAGACGGACACATGGTTGAGAGAAAGGAAGCATTAATATACCGCATTTTTCCCAATGAGAGACTGAGGCACAGAAAAATTCAGTGATTTGCCTGAGATCACACAAGGAATCTGAGGCAGAGCAGAGAGCTGAGCCCCTTTCTCCTGAGGCCCTTAATCAAAAGGCTACCATTTCGACACAACTGGGGTGCTAAGCCAGTGATAAGCTGTTAAGCCATGTATGTTTGTAAGTGTAGCAGCATTAAGTTAATTGATCCTGCTGAAGTGTGAATTGTCAAAACACTCCGGTATGTGATACATTTTTGCTCCACAGCTGTGCACCAAAGTCCAGTCTAGTCTTACAAATGCTTCCTAAATTAGAACTTTGCGGTCCGTGACAGAACCCCGACTCCAGTAGCTCCTAGTTTCACCCCACCTGTTATTTGTATAACTCAGTACAACATCAGTTATTTTGTACAACTCTGTTTCTAAAACACTTTAAAATAAGTTTTTGTTATTATGATATTGGATATTCCTGAAATCCACAAAAATGTCCATTTCCTCACTGAATCTTGTATAGATTGCCAGCTTTAATTGCCATTCTGTGGCAATGAATTCCACATCCAATTAGGTGTTGTATGAGAAAATATTTCCTTTTGGCAGATTTGAATTTGCAGCCTTTCAATTTCATTGACTTGAATATCCCCTTGATATGAATCCATTACAATTACAAAGACAAAGGTGGTACCCCAAAGTACTTTTGTATTTTGAGTGTTTTGTATTCTCAATGTCTAAGAATCACTGCACTAGAATATTGGTGTAGGCTAAACAGAGAAAGATCATGGATGTATCTGAAGTGAATTCATTAACAAAACTGAATTTTCCTGGAAAGTTGATACCATTTTATCTAGCCAAAGATTATATTTGTTAAAAAAAAGTTCTGTGTTTCAATCTATAACAGAGGCTCATTGTGAAGTTTCTGAAATCCACTCATTGGGAACTTCTCTGAACTCAATTGCTTTGTGACATATAAAAGTGCATAAAGAGATGCTGAAATTTCTGTTTGCGAGCAGAAATGGAATCATCTTCAGGAAGGATCTTCATATGGGCTGGAGAATTTTGAGGGATATCCATTTGTGCATTGAATGGACAATTTTCATTCTTATCCAAAAGACCATATATTCTCTGTATATTTTCTCATTACTTTTACAGAATAGTATTAAGTCAGTGTTTTCTGCATTACATCCCCAGTATCATAGAATATCAGGGTTGGAAGGGACCTCAGGAGGTCATCTAGTCCAACCCCAGGCTCAAAGCAGGACCAATCTCCTGACAGATTTTTGCCCCAGATCCTTAAATGGTCCCCTCAAGGATTGAGCTCACAACCCTGGGCTTAGCAGGCTAATGCTCAAACCACTGAGCTATTCCCCCACCCCAACAGCTGGTTGATTTTTTTTTTTTTCAAATTTTGAAGTTTCATTGTAATTTTTAATTTGAAAATGGGTACAAATTTTCAAAAATATTTGCAGTCCCTCTCCCCTTCTTTTCCATCCAGCTGTAATCTCCACTATTTGTTTATGTATGAAACATTCATTTCCATTTTTTGAGTCCACTACAGATCACAAATCAAGACATAATGAATTCTAAATCCAATATAGTTTGTTAAACTTAAAATCTGCATTTATACATAAACTTGGCCACTAAGAGTATGTCTATACTTCAATTAGACACACCTCACAGGGTCCTAGAGCCCGGGATCCAGCCTGAACCTGAACATCTACACTATAGTTAAACAGCCCCTTTGCTTGCACCCCGCAACACGGAGTCAGCTGGTATGGGTGAGCCAGTGGTATCTAACTGCACTGTAGACGTACCATAAGTACACTGTGTATCTCTCTCTTGCTTTAGCTTATCCCAGTCATGTTCCTCATTTTCTTTCTGCCTCTCAAATCATTTATTGGCAAATGGGCTGATAATTACATTGTAGCATTTAGGCCCATCAGCCATTCAATTGTCTCCTCCAGGTGAAATGAGCCTAAATGAGTAAGGAGAGACTGTTAAAACATGTTTCATGGAGTCTGAAAGGAATGAAAAGAAAAGCCAGCATTCATCATTCAAAAGATAAACATTTGACAGCACAGCTTGACAGTGTCAGGAACACTTCTGTTTTAATAGTACGCCTGCAAGCTTTCAAAACAAGTGTTTACCTGTCACAATAAACAGTTATGAGTGAAGTACACAAAACACACTAAACTAGGAACTGGCAAGCCTCCAGAAGTGCCATGTGCAGTTAAACTCTTGAGCTTGTCATTCCATACAATATAAATCTCTTCAGTTGTCTTCTGCAGTGGTGGCTTGTATTGTGTAACTTTTCTGATTGCCCTAGAGACATCTGTCGTGCACATAAACACAAAAGTCCCATGAAGTGTAACAAGTGTCTGAAGTGGACACACATATAATGAATGTGAATCAGCTGGCTGGCTGCCAAAGCCTTTAACAACTGTAAATTGACTCATCGCTGTCTAAATGCATTCTGGCTACTGGGGATATGCAAACTGCTAGTTGTATTTTACTTTTGAGCTGATCAATTCTGCAAACAAATCAGGACAGAATATAAATTCCTGCTTGTAATTACAACCTCAATTCTGGGAAATGGCTAATCTTAATAAATGATATATAGTGGATGTGAGATTAAAAACACAACTAGAGGCCTGATCCAAATATGACTGAAGTCAATAGAAAGACTCCAACTGGCTTCACTAGAAAAATCAGATCTCCTGGTGACTTTATGGGAGTGAAAAGTCTGTACTAGTGGCTTGCCTGATTTGGGATGATTCTGACATGACAAAGAGTCATAAATTTGCATAGCTGGAATGGCCTTTGGCAAAGTCAAGCAATGGTAATTCCCTCTTTTTCAGTGTTGTCACCTCACTTTGTATGACTTCTTGCCAAGTCTAGTGCTGTGCATCACCCTGGAGAAATGGCTGCAGTCAATAAATAAAGCCCATAACAAATAAAGAAAGTCTGGCACAGTTGTTGCACAGGAAACAATTACCTGATATAATTGAGCCTATTCAATGGGTTAAGTAAAGACGGGGGGGGGGGGGGGGAAGAGGGTAGCGAGAGGAATTTCCTCCTCCTGTTTCTTTTTATATGTTATTTTCCTTTTTGCCATAAAGTGAAGCATTATAGGTCCACTTCAGTCCACTGGGCAGCATGGCCTTAAGTTAATGGGCTAGTTAAAACACGTGTATCTGTCCCTCCTCCCGAGAATATGAGTAACTCTAACTGAAATGGGAATCAGACATATTGTCTGAGGGAGAGTCAGACCCTTGGAGGGGATTGGCTCTTGGGGTTGGTTTGGGCTCCTCATTATTATAAAGGGAGTTTATAGTTATCACAGGGGGAAGCAACCCACACCCTGAAAGAGGCAGCAGAACTGGGGGGCTTCCCCCGACTTCTCTCTAGCTCTTTCTCTCTGCTTTTATGGGTGGTCTTCAAAAGCACCCAGCAAGAAAAGGAGTGCAGCCTTAGTTTGGTCCAAGGGAGTCCAAGCTAGAGCTGTGTGGTTAAAAAAAATGCATCTAAAAGGAGCCTTCTTAAATAAATGACCATTTAATGAATAAAAGAGAAACAATTGAAGTCTGCGGTAATAGAACAATTATGTGCTGTCCTGCTTTCCAGCTGGCTACACATTGAACGGTTCTTATAAATTGCTGAAAACACAGCAGCACATGGATCCGATACATTTCAGGACAGTCATTATTAAGAAAGAAGAACTACGTGTCAGTCCACTGAAAACACTCAGAGATTGGTATTATCCTTTTACAATCCCTTCATTATTATTGCTTTGGGGCTCATATCTGTCCAGCCCTCCAATGATGTACAAGGGGGAGGTCACTGTAGAAGTGCTAACTACTGTGCATTGTTCACAAACTATTTTAGTGTTTTCTGCGATTTTTGAGTGATTCAGAGCAACACAGGGGAGGTAACTTATTGGGGAAGTGGGAAAGAAAGCTAAGAGGGGTGTGAGGGAGAGATCTCAGCAGCTATGTGGGGTGGGGAAGAGAGCTGAGTAACATCAGAAGGACAGATCTGAGCAGCGAAAGGAGAAGAAAAAATACACAGGGAAGTGGGAGGAAAGGAGACAAAGAAAGGAAATTGAAGCAGGTAGGGTAGACAAAATAGGCTATGGAAATCATTATCTGTTATCCTACCCACGCAAGCAAATAAATTAACTTATTCAAGTGTGTCTGGAGGATTAATCTATATTTGCACTCATTACAGTGATGAGGCCACCTAGGGTATGTCTACACTGCAGTTAGACATGTGCGGCTGGCCCGCGTCAGCTGACTCGGGCACTTGGGGCTTGGGCTGCTGGGCTGTTTAACTGCAGTGTAGACATCTGGGCTCCAGCTGAAGCCCGGGCTCCAGGACCCCGCAAAGCCTGAGTCGGAACGTCTACACTCCAGTTAAACAGCCCACCAGCCTGAACCTTGTGAGGCTGAGTCTAATTGCAGTGTAGACGTACCCCGAGTGGAAAGCGGTTCCAAACCGGGAGGCCGTACTCGTTAACAAACACAACTATCTGCTTGTTCTGGTCAATGAAATGTTTTGGGAGTGGGAGTTTGCCCATTTTATAACATCTAAACAAAGAAGATTTGAATTCTATTTGGGTCCTGTTACGTAGACTGCTACCCCAAACGTTCTAAAACAGAGCATAGACGCCCTGCCAGTTGCCAAAACATTCTTGAACCTTCTGTCCTTTGGACTCAGAATTTCAATCAACGTTTCAAGGGTAATTGAACTGCTTCATGGGCATTTTGGGAGGGACAAATAAGAGAAAAGGAGTAGCAAGAATTCTAAACAGTTTGGTAAGCGACATGAAGGTTTCAAGCTAGAGGTAGGTCCTCCGAATCACACTTGGCTGACTTCATAATGATCTTCAGTCATTCAAAAAACTAAGGTCATGAGAGGCATTTCAGAGTCTAGCGAGTGCTGATTAAACATGATATAAATACTTCTGCTATGTTCGATCTGTGGAAGGGATTTAAATGTCTAAGTATGGCAGAGGAGTTGGGATTAATGAGCTGTGAAGGAAGGAGATGTATTTAAGGTGCTCGTGAAAGCTAGGTCACTCTGATAGGAAGGGGTTCTTGCTCTGTACTTAAGATCTTAATATTGTTTTGGATTTTTTTTTTTTAAAACCTACAATTCTGAGTGCATGTCAGGGATGTTAACAGAAATTAATAGAAATTGTTTGCATAATGGGGATCAGTATGTGCTAAAGTGGTTTTCAAAAAACAAAAATTTCAGTTGAAAATAACCAAAATCATTTCCATTTTCAGTTTGTTGATGAAAATGTTTCTGGTTTGTTGAAAGGCCATTTTTCAGTGTAAATTAGAAGAGGAGATTCAGTGGAAAACTTGTCATCCAACTCTCTCTGTTGATAACATATTTGCATGCATAAGGGCTATTAACATTTGTGAGTCTTGTCCCTATACAGTAAGATGTGTGGTATTGCAGATATGTGGGCACATAACAGGTACCAGGCACCTGTCTTTTGCTGTAGTTGTGCATGATCGGTTCTTTGAGTAGAGATGTGTCAAATCCAGTTAATAATTATAACTGGTATTTTCAAAGGAGTGCATCACATTTTGTTACATTATTCTCCTCTATGCCTTTGAAAATCCCCATTAGTAATATTTAGCTACATAATACTTACTTTTCATCCGTAGATCTCAAAGCATTTTGCAAAGGAAGGCAAGTATTATTTCCATTCTACAGATGGGAAAACAGAGGCACAAAAAGCTAAAATGGCTTGCCCAAGGTCATACAGCATCTCAGTAGCAGAACTGGGAATAGACCCCCAGGTCTCCTGACTCCTAGACCTAGTGCTCTCTATCTTATGTCTCAGCTGTTGACCATAAGAGCATAAGATTGCTGTTCCTGTCTACAAACATTACAAGTGGTGTCCATTCTAATGTAAGACTTCTAGACTGCAAGGGTTTTTATATTTGATGTTGACAGCATAACTAACGAATATTCAACCTTAGTTGTTGGAATGAACTATACCTTCTTACAGGTGGGGTAATGTGTCCTCTCACATGCAGTAAGTAGGCATTTGTTCCAAATAACTAGACTCCATAGCCTGATTTTGTACTTAATCAATGTATGTGGTTAGCTAAAGTACCTGCACATTCCCCTAATAAGTAGTGACACCTTATTACTAGGGCATCGTTATGTGCTTACAGGGAAATTAAATTTTTAATTATGCCACACAGGCTTAATGGGAAATCTAATTATGGCACAGATATTCTTCAACTTTATATAAATATTATACTTTCTGAAATGCAGTTTGTGAACGTTGCTTTCACTGTAAAGCTCCAGTAGAGATGTGTTCCGCTCAGACGTTATAACATGTGTCACTTTATTATTTATTATTAATCATTGCTATGTATTATTTATCCACTGCCATAAGTGGCCTGGCACATGACGCAGTAAAAATAGGTAAATAGCAGGCCTTGTTCCAAAGAGTTCATAATCACTGGTCCAAAACCTGGCATAATATGGGCAGGCTGTTCGACTTAGAGACTTGATGATTTGCTATTTATTCCATACATTTTAAGAGGCAGCATTCCCAGTGGATAGGGCAGAAGATTGGAAGACAGAAGGCCTAGGCTCTAATCACTTAGCCTGTCTCCCTTCCAATCCTCTCTGTCTTATCTGTTTAGATTATAGATTCTTCAAGGCAGGGACTGTCTCTGGCTATGTGTTTGTACAGCAACCACCAGAATGGGATCCTGACCTTGGCTGGGATCTCTGGGTGCTATTGTAGTATTGGCTATTTTCCTTTTAATATTGCAATGTGGTGACTGAGGGCTGAATGAAAGTTGCTGAGGATTCCACATGCTGATGGATTTCTAGTCCTGATAATTTTTTTCTTCATGTAAAGCCTGAATAAAAATACTGAGTACAAAATGTCTCAATCCGAGGACTGGCTCTTTATACCCTCCTCCTGCACAACTTCTCAGGGGAGAAGGGGCAATCTGGCCTATAGTGTTCAGGGGAATCCAATTGTTGGGTTTTTTTTCTAGCATCCATTCACCCAGCATTGCTCTATATCCCCAGAATATTCACAGACTCTACGGAACAAATTCTGCTCCTCTGTTCCCAGCTGCAGCTTTGTGAACTTGAAGTGATTCCACTGAATTCTCAAAGGCCTGGCCCAGTGGATTTTGCAAACTACACATACACTTCGACCCCGATATAATGCGACTCGATATAACCCAAATTCGGATATCACGCGGTAAAGCAGTGCTCCGCGGGGGTGGGGCTTCGCACTCCGGCGGATCAAAGCAAGTTCAGTATAACACGGTTTCTCCTATAACGCAGTAAGATTTTTTTGGCTCCCGAGAACGGCGTTATATGGAGGTAGAGGTATAGATCAAAAGACTATAAGAGAATGTTAGCTTTAAATCCCTGGTTTGTCTGGACTAGTTTGATTACTCCTGGGTTCAATGCAAAAAGTGGGATTTTCAAAAAGCACCCAGCATTGTCTGCTCCCATTGAAGACGTACTAGTAACTTCAGTGGGGACCAACGCTGAGCGCTTTTGAAAATGCCAGCCTCTCAGCCTCCTGAAGCACCCAGTTTGGGAGAGAAGCATCAAGATATCACCCCCGAGGGTTGTACTGACTATGGAATGGGATCTGCTTCAAATAGCTACCAATGTAATTGTTCAGAACAAAACCAAACCCCTCGTATTGCAAATCTAGTAACTCGGTTTCCTAATTATATACATTGGAATGATCTATAACGGGATCCATCCTTTTCTTATATTGCAGAAGGGTTCAGACCTGGAGCAAGTACTGATTCCACAAGAGAAAAGCTTTAGACACTTGCTACATGCCACTAAACAATACTCAGCCCTACCTATCTATCTATAAAATAACATTAGTAAGGAAAGGAAAAATAATCTGTTATACCTTTATTATTAACAGGGATTCCATATGGAGATACATTACACCAGAAAAAAGAACAGGAGTACTTGTGGCACCTTAGAGACTAACAAATTTATTAGAGCATAAGCTTTCGTGGGCTACAGCCCACTTCTTCGGATGTATATAGAGTGGAACATATATTGAGGAGATATATATACACACATACAGAGAGCATGAACAGGTGGGAGTTGTCTTACCAACTCTGAGAGGCCAATTAAGTAAGAGAAAAAAACTTTTGAAGTGATAATCAAGATAGCCCAGTACAGACAGTTTGATAAGAAGTGTGAGAATACTTACAAGGGGAGATAGATTCAATGTTTGTAATGGCTCAGCCATTCCCAGTCCTTATTCAATCCTGAGTTGATTGTATCTAGTTTGCATATCAATTCCAGCTCAGCAGTCTCTCGTTGGAGTCTGTTTTTGAAGTTTTTCTGTTGTAAGATAGCCACCTGCAGGTCTGTCATTGAATGGCCAGACAGGTTAAAGTGTTCTCCCACTGGTTTTTGAGTATTATGATTCCTGATGTCAGATTTGTGTCCATTAATTCTTTTGCATAGAGACTGTCTGGTTTGGCCAATGTAGATGGAAATGTACATGTACTACTCTGAAACCTGTCATTACATCAGAGAGATGCATTCAGAGCCTTTACTCCTAAATAAATAATGTTAATAGTCTTAAGGGCTGGATTCTAACGCGGACATCTCACCTGCTTAGAGGAATAAAATCTGGTACGCAGGGGGATGTTAAATACTGGCATGAAGGTGGAATGGAAGTCCCACATGCCTGCTTACTTCCCCTTGAGTTCTCAGTCTTGTCTCCACATCCTCTAGCCAGCAGAGCTGAGCCAACACATGAGGGAATAACTTGCTATTGGAATAGACCACGGTAAATTACCACATCCTTGGGAAGGAGGGAGGGATTTGTGGCTCTCCATTTGTAAAATGGGGGTAGTAATACTTCCGTTGTCAGTCGTGCCTGTTCCAGTGTAAACTCTTCCGGGCAGGAACAGTTACTAGCTAAGTGTATGTGGAGCACCTGACACATTGGGCCCCAATTCTGGGTTGGCCTCCAGGTGTTTCTGTGATGCAAATATTACTATAGCAGTGTATTATCTGTGAGCTAATGGCCATGTAGCACCAGAGAAAAAGTTCTTCTGTGTATATAAGATAGGATGAGGTGAATAAACACTATATAGGAGATGGCTGCAATAAGGTTAAAACTAAAACCTTTCATACAGATAGATACCCTGGCAGAAGCTGCCAGAACTGAAGTGAGATAGGACCTAGCTGGCAATGAGACTGCATCCAATCAGAGTAGAGAGGAAGAAAGAGAGACTTGGTCCCATTTACTCTCTCCTGGGGCCATAAGTGGGAAAAGCACATTTTCCCTTACACTGCAAAGAACTCTGCTTCTGGGACGCCCTTCTGGTGTAGACTTAAAGGGGAAGACATTTTTGTCTTCTGTTTCAATCTGTAAACAGAGCACACATCTCTTGGTACTATGCCACATCCTAGCCATGCATGCTCTTTATCTGAGTGCCATTCCTCTAGCCTATCACACAGATTATAAATTTTACCAGTCCCATTCTCATTTTTCTAGTCCATCATGTGACTGATCCACAAACAGAATGTTCTGTTCTCATCTCAAACTGCAAGAGTTGACCATAGACATTTTTTTATGGTTCCTTCATACTGGTTTATTATGCTTGGATGATGTGTGTCTAATAAAAGATAATGTTAAGGGTGAATAGTTATCTAAAATGTTATTGCTAGAAAGTTTTGAAAATATTATGAGCGTGTTTTTAATATATACTTAGTATCTTTTTGCAAGTTTACCTAAATGCAAGCTATTGAGCTACAGGGACCATTTCATCTAGACACCATTAAAATGCATCCGCTTCTTGTTATGTATATTGAAGTAGAGCTGGAAAGGGTTTAAAAGTACCATGTCGTTTTTCCTCCTTCCACATCCATGTGATAGGAGGCCTCCAGATTTTGCCAACATCCCATGTTTTGATACATCAACAAATGTTTGAAAAGACCAACAGCGCAGCTTGTTCTGAGGGTGTGATTCCAGGGTTCTATTCTGCTCTGTCTAGGTTCTTATGCCATGCTCATCACTGTGGTATCTGAGTGCCTTCCAACAGTGCATTAAGAAATATTACTGAGCAGGGTCAAGTTAACCATGAATCCTTGTTTCCTGGGACTCTGGGCCCAGCATTTGAAGGGAGCCAAAAGGTGGAGGAAAGATCACACTAACCAGGAAGCTTTGGAGATGGGAGGAATATCAGGAACTCTATGTGCCACAGAGAGGTTGAATGGAAGAGTCTGTAAGAGGATAGGTTGGTGGGAACTCCTTTTGTAGGAATTTCCCTGACATTTTGGGAGATCTGCTTTGTTTTGTCCTTAGCCACCCTTGTATCATGGTTCCACACTTTACAGTATCAGTGGAGAAGGAGAACAATGGCAGTGTGTTGTCTTGATCAAATTACTGACACCAGGGTAAGATCATTTTCCTTCAGTTGATGCATCCCTGTGAACTGAACTGAGGCTCTAAAGTGACTCCGATTACTGCAGATGCTCAAAGACTCATAGACTTTAAGGTTACCCAACCTCTCCTGTAAAAGACCCATCACCTCCGCTTACTGAAGTCCTCAAATCAAAGTATAAAGGCTTCAAGTTACAGAGAATCCACCATTTATGCTAGTTTAAACCTGCAAGTGACCCATGCCCCATGCTGCAGAGGAAGGCGAAAAAACCCCAGGGTCTCTGCCAATCTGACCCAACCCCAAATATGGCAATCAGTTAGACCCTGAGCATGTAGGGAAGACCTATCAGGCAGATACCTGCTCTGACTTTCGTCAGCCAAACTAAGAACACTGTGATGATATCCTTGTTCAGGTATTGGCTGATAAGAATTCACACAGATTAAATTTTAGTTACTGAATTATGATGATCCAGAGAAATCTTATCAGGTAAAACTGTAGAGAACAGGTTCACTAATAAATAGTGTAGCGCGATCCTTCATTTCCAATTTATGTGACTTGCCTCAAACGCAGCAGATTACTGCCAGACAGAACTGCCTGAGAGGCTACCAAATAGCAGCCTGCCACTTGCATTTTACCATCACATTTGTTAAACTGCAGGACAGCATTAGACTGGCCTGTCATTTACATCAGTTTGAGGTGCGAAAGCCACAGAGCACTTCAGAAGCACACTGGGGAAGAACTAGAAAGTGCCTCTGAAATAATGGCTTCAACCACAACCTTCATTTTCACAGTGGTAGCAGAGCAAATACCTGTCTTCACCCAGCCCGCGCATTGCAGCCCTATTGTGTGGTGTGCTCAGAGGTCTCATTTCAGGCCCTTACTTTCACAAAATTAGGTAATGACTTCTAGCTGGAAATTATCCCAATTTCCAACCCATTAGGTGCCAAGATGCTTCAGCATTGTTGGCCCAAATGAAACGTGATAGTTAAATACGTTATAGAGCCTCGACGCCTTGGACGCCGATGGTAGACTAGATGGCAGACCGATAGAGAAGTGAGAGATCGCAGGAACAGGAACATTTTCAAAATGTGGGCATCTGCAACCCCCATAAAGGCTCTTTTTTTCCTCTCCAGAATCCTTTGTTTCCAAGAATTCTTTGTCCTTCCTGTAAAAAGCCTCAAATTCAATAAAACATAATAATTTGACTTGTTTTATGTTTGTTTTGGTTTATATGGCTGAGGATGGCGTTTACATGCATTATGCATAAAACTTGACACTTATATTTTTAAAAATAGCATTTATGCTTTCTCACTGAAAACTCCACTAGGCTCAGCTGTGGCTTTGCCACAAGCCCTGGATGGTGGCCAGTGTTTGTTGTTCTGCCCCAGGAGCAGTCTAGGAACCTGACTGAGACTCGGAGAGTCAAAATCTGGTCCTCTGTTACTCCTCTGCACCAATCTTACACCTGGTTTAGATTATTTCCCCTGGGATGCCAGTGCAGCTATGCTAGCTGATCAAAGCTCCACCACTCCCTGCCCCAGCCCACTCACAGGCTGTTCATGGTCCTGTGCTGCTACCTACACGCAGCCCTTTATTGCAGTAAGAGCACAATCATTGCATGTTTTCCATTGCTTCACAGTCAAACCTAATGAATACTGCCGTTTACCTTAGGAAATGCAAGAGATGGAACACAGCCATGCATGTAACACAGGAGTTTAGGACAGGAAGTGAAGAAGAAGCCTGTATCCGACTGGAGCCACTGGAAGAAATTCAGGTAATCAGAACTATAGGGTATGTTTACACTGCAATTAAGCACCCGCGGCTTGCCCATGTTAGAACTGAGAGGAGAAATGTCTGAGGTCTTTTCCTTTTCAAATGGGGAAAATGTTTAGAGGCGATGAGTTCAGTGCCAGAGTGCACAGTCCTTTGTGTATCCACACAGCAGCACTGTGCCCAGCAGCTCTCTAAGTCAGAGAAAGAGAGAGCACATACAAGCAGCCCATGCTCCAGACCCATTCTATCCAAGCAGTAGTGGATTACTTTTAGGACAGCGTAACCGCTACTGAACTGCAGACCATCTCCATGTGATGTTAACACAACCTGCATCACAGCACTAACCTTTTTCTAGCCTGGGGACTGAACATCACTATCAATTGAAGGTACTTACCTGCCTCCTATATGTGTAGTACCTGAACACTTCACAATACCCATTATGGTTGGGAAGTGCTATTATCCCCATGCTGCATATAGAGACCAGGGCACAGAGACTAAGTGACTTGGGAAAAGTCATACAGGAAGTGTCTAGCAAAGCCAGAATTGAACCATGGTCTCCCAAAATCCTAGGTTAAGGCCCTAGACAATCACAGAGATCCTGGTGCTCTTTTCTGAAGCAAAGTTATTCCAGGCCAGGTCAGTATTTGGAGGGGCAAATCCAGTCATTTTGGTCATTCAGACTTTGCCCTCCAAGTCAGTCCAGCATCAATTCTTCAGTCTGGCGTTAGAGGGCACTGCGCTGCTGAAGGTGTCTGTATGATTTTTCCATAGAAGGTCTAGAAATCCTCTTGTACTCCTTGCTCACAATCCTATAAGATTTTTCATAGAGTTGTTAACCCAGGTTTCCTTTAGAAATTCTTGTTTGGGCAAAAACTCAACAAGAATATAGTTACCCTTAATACAATATCAGTAGTATGAAGAAACCACATGGGCATGGTGGGAAGGAATAACTCTGCTTACTAAATACACACCGTGTGCAAGGCCTAATTGCATACATATTGCTGCCCTGGCTGGTTTCTAATACATAGAACACAGTAAGGCCCCACAACCTATTTAAAGGGATACTGCCTGTTGCTAGACACTATGGGTATGTCTATACTGCCATTAAATACCCACACATGGCCCACGTCAGCTGCTTTGAGCTCATGGGGTTCGGGCTAAGGGGCTGTTTAATTGCTGTGTAGATGTTGAGGCTAGGGCTGGAGCCTGAGTTCTGGAACCGTTCCCCCCCGCAGGGTCCCAGAGCTTGGGTTCAAGCCCAAGCCCGAATGTCTATATTGTAAGCCCAAGTCCGCCAACCACCTACAGTTCACTCCAGCATCATATTTAAGAAAAATAGGCCATGGAGTTCTAAAGAGACAACACTGCCAACAATATGGAGTTCTACCACAGTTCTGGATGGGATTAGAGCAAGAATCCTACACTGGAGGATTCTAGAGGGGAGGGGGGAAAAAACTGGACTAAGGCCAATATTTAAGCAATAAGACTTTAAGAAGCAGGCATTGTTATAAGATAATTGACTGTGGAGAGCAGTCAAACATCCCAAGGTGAAGCACAGGGCACTTAACATATCAATAAGGTCAATTATCTGATTATGTCAGCTGCCTTAGCGCCATTATTAACCTATATTGCTCTTATTAACCTTTTTGATGAAGAATCTTTCAAAAATAATTATATTAAAGTACAAATCTCTCACATTTAAAATATGTGACTGTTCCATTTCAGTAGTCGTGTGTCATAGGATAATGAACATCTGATTGCCTGGTTGACACAATGAGGTTTTTAATCAGCCTGCCTTTCCCGAGGATCAGTGTTTGAGGCAATGACGGCCTTCTCTTAGCAGAGGGAGTCTTATGAAAGTATCACTGTCATGTTACAAGTGGCGGGATTTAAAACTAAAATGTGGGAAAATAGGGCAAGAAATGTAACTGATATGAAAAGGAGAGGGATCCTGGGAAAGTATAAACAGAAAAGACCTCTTCAGTCAGTTCCACTTATTAAATCATAAAGCTTATTCATAGGGCTTATGAATATGTGCATATACTATTTATCTGGCAGAGCTGGACTCAAAAGAAATTGTTCCTTTTATGTTACAAAAAATTTCAAATTTTGAAATTCTATCATCAGCACCATCATCCATCCGTCTGTCCTGTGAGTGAGAGCAGAATACACTATTTCCTTCTTTGACTTCTCGGGGCGCAGTCAGCCTCCATGCTTTTACCAAAACAGATTCCAATTCTCCCTAATGAAAGTTATAGTTAATACCGGCTACCTTATACTCCTCTCATGAGCAACAGAAATGAGGACCTGCACTTCAAAAGTGATTCATGATTTTGGATGGCTCAATTTTTGGATGCCCAGCTGCAGGCCCCTGTTTCTCAGGTCATGCCACGCACCCCAAAAATTAGGGCCTTCAAAATCCATTCTCACTTTTTTTGGCCAAGATGGCTAAATGCCTAAATAGAGCTGATTCTTTTTTTTGTTTCCCACTCGTTTGGTAGTAAATGTGGGAAGCTACATAAAGAAAGAGCGAGGAAGAAAATCAGGCCAATAAGCACAACTTACTTTGCTTGTATAGGACTGCAAATAATCTTTCTCTTTGTGTTTGACATCTGCTGTATGCAAGTAGTGTTACATAAAAAATGTTATGAGAGAGAACAGAAAATGTAGCTAAACCCTTATAAACAAACAACAAACAGGAACAGAACCAGTCTATCTTCAACTAATGGAATTTTAGGACAAACCTAGAAAATAACTATTTCAAATGAAAAGGAACTCTGTTTTTTTGTTTGTTTGTTTTGCATGAGCAGATAAGAGTTGTTCGTTTTTGTCTTTTTGTTTGCTTTTGTTTGTTTTGGAGGTTTTAGAGGGGGAGGTTGGAGGTCGAAGTCAAGAATTCTTGAGACTCAAAGGTGATCTCAGAGACACTGGGCTCAGTTAACAGCAATGTCTTTGAGATCATCTAAATGTCTGCAATATTAATTAAACGGGAGAATACAGATTTGATTTCTATGGGGATTTTCCCATAAAAGCAATGTTATATGGCCTTTTAAAATTTAAGGACCCTTCTTATCAAGAGAAGCCCTGAATTGAAAAAGTGCTGAATTTGTCAAAACATATCATAGAGATACAGTAGTCAGCAAATATTTGCATCCATGTACTGTGTGTGTTCTGTTTTATGTGGTGGGTTTGGGGTTTGTTTTTTTTTATTGGCTTCTGAAGAGGCCACCAACATAATTGGCCGGAAATGCTCTCCAGTGATGGGTGACTCCTGCAAAAATCATTGAAGCAGAGTTCGGTTTGGTTAAGCTCCCAAAACTCTGGATGTTTTTCTGAACTATACAAACCTTTTCAGCTTGCAAAAACTGAATATGGTGATCTCATGAAAACAGGCATAGTCTTCTGGTGTTTCAGTGCTTCCCCCTCTGTTCTCAGCCAGAACCACAAAATGCAAAGGCATGTGAAAATGAAAACTAGTAAGAGAGAAATGTTAATATCTGAGTCAATTCTTATTTTATCTGACCACTTTAATCATCTCCCTATAATACAAGGAGCTTCAGGCTTTGCTGAGTCATATAAGTGGAATCCTAAATAATGCTTTATTACGCAGTCATTTAATGATCCCTGAGACAACTTAAAAAGTTTTTGGGACCTGAACCAAAACCTTGGTTCTCAATAACTCTGAACTCCCAGTATGTTCAGGTACAGATAAGAACTTTACAGCTCAGGCCCAATTCTAGCTATGACTCACCTCATCATCCATTACCTGCCAGCTTAGACATTCCTTATGTTGATGCCACAAAAGAAATGGCAATAAAATTCTTGACTCTTTCATGTTAAATATTGTTGATTTTAATCCTTGAGACAGGCTCTCAATGAGCATGAGGTTTCGTTCATCCAAAGCTAAGAAAAAAGTTGTGTGCTACCTTGAGTATTCCAGAGATGTTTTCATGGAGTCCTGTACTGACTGCTCTAGAATGTTGAAGAATTGACAGGACTTCAGAACCAGGCACCGCATTTGAAAAGGGTCCTGGACTTGGTCAGTTTTATTGGATACTATCCGGGTTCATTTAAGAATTGTGACAAAAGCCAGGAGAAGTTGTTTTTTTTTAATCTGTTTAGTTCATTCTAGTTAGGGCAACAGATTTTATTTCTGTGGACTGGCAGGCAGGGAAGGGAAGGTGCTGTGGCCAAAAACAGCTAATGCAACCCTGGGATGACTAAATAGGAGAATCTCGAGTAGGAGGAGAGAAATTATTTTATCTCTATTGACCGTGGTGCAACTGCTGCTGGAATACTGTGTCCAGTTCTCATGCCCACAATTCAAGAAAGATGTTGATAAATTCGAGATGGTTTAGAGAAGAGCCACAAGAATAATTAAAGGATTAGAAAACATTCCCTATAATGATAGACTCAAAGGGCACAATCTATTTATTTAACAGAGAAGGTTAAGAGGTGACTTGATTACAGTCAATACATATCTACATGGGAACAAATATTTAATAATGGGGCTTTTCTCAATCTAGCAGAGAAAGATATAACACAATGTGATGGATGGAAGTTGAAGCTGCACAAAGTCAAAATGGAAATAAGACATAAATTGAACAGTGAGGGTAATTAACTATTGGAACTACAGCAGATCTTTTAGAAAAACATCCAATCTTGGTTTTAAAATGGTCAGTGATCGAGATTGCACCACAACATTTGGTAAATTGTTCCAACAGGAATTAATTCAGGGAAGTTCTCTGGCTTGCGTTATACAGGAGGTCAGACTAGATGATCACATTGGTCCTTTCTGGCTTGGAATCTATTAATAAGGTCCTATGCATGCAAGTCATGAATTCTGTCACAAAGGACCACAAAGACCGCACCTACAAGGGAAGGACCTTCCCTATTTCCCTCAGAATATTCTGGGATTAATCTCTTTTTAACAAAATAAGATTTTCTCTGTGCAGTAGGTGACCAGGCACATCCCCTTAATGAAGAGTTTCTGACATTGGTGGACCACCCTGCTTGCAGCCTCTGGGTCTTACAATAGCACCAATAAATAACAACAGATTAATAGATTATTAGGCCAGAAGAACCAGTGATCATCAAGTCTGATGTTTATACCGCAGGCCACAAAGAACTTCCCTGACTTAACTCCTGTTTTAACTAAAGCATGTCTCTTAGGCCTGGTCTACGCTACGAGTTTAGGTCTAATTTAGCAGCGTTAAATTGAATTAAGCCTGGACACGTCCACACGACGAAGCCCTTTTTTTCGATTTAAAGGTCCCTTTAAACCGGTTTCTTTACTCCACCTCCAACGAGGGGATTAGCGCTGAAATTGGTTTTGCGGGTCAGATTTGGGGTAGCGTGGACGGAATTTGACGTTATTGGCCTCTGGGAGCTATCCCACAGTGATTCATTGTGACCACTCTGGACAGCACTCTCAACTCAGATGCACTGACCAGGTAGACAGGAAAAGTCCCGTGAACTTTTGAATTTCATTTCCTGTTTGCCCAGCGTGGAGAGCACAGGTGACCATGCAGAGCTCATCAGCACAGGTAACCATGATGGAGTCCCAGGATCACAAAAGAGCTCCAGCATGGACCGAACGGGAGGTACGGGATCTGCTCACAATCGAAATGGCAAAATATTAGAAAAAGTCTCAAAGGCCATGAAGGACAGAGGCCATAACAGGGACGCACAGCAGTGCCACATGAAAATTAAGGAGCTAAGGCAAGCCTACCACAAAGCCAGAGAGGCAAACGGAAGGTCTGGGGCAGAGCTGCTTCTACGCAGAGCTGCATGCCATGCTAGGGGGTGCAGCCACCACTACCCCAACCATGTGCTTTGACTCCGTCAATGGAGAATCACGCAATAGGGAAGCGGGTTTGGGGTACGAGGAAGATAGCTCACAGCAAGGAAGCGGAGAAACAGGTTTCCCCAACAGCCAGGATATGTTTATCACCCTGGACCTGGAACCAGTAACCCCCAACTCACCCAAGGTGTGCTCCCAGACCCTGAGGGCACACAAGGGACCTCTGGTGAGTGTACCTTTGTAAATATTACACATGGTTTAAAAGCAAGCGTGTTTAATGATTAATGATTAATTTGCCCTGGCAATCGTGGCCAGTACAGCTACTGGAAAAGTCTGTTAACGTGTATGGGGATGGAGCGGAAATCCTCCAGGGACATCTCCAGAAAGCTCTCCTTCATGTAGTCCCAAAGCCTTTGCAAAAGGTGTCTTTTTGTGTCTTTTTTAACCACCTCTCCCTACTCCTCCACCAGCTGCAAATGTTTCTCCTTCGCAGAGGCTAGCGAAGATTAGAAGGAGAAAACGGCGGACTCGGGATGATATGTTCTCGGAGCTCTAGATGTCCTCCCACACTGACAGAGCACAGCAGAATGTGTGGAGGCAGTCAATGTCAGAGTGCAAAAAAGCACAATATGAACGAGAAGAGAGGTGGCGGGCTGAATCGCGGGCTGAAGAGAGCAAGTGGCGGGCTGAAGAGGATTGGTGGCATCAGCTTGCTGACAGAAGGCAAGAGTCGATGCTCCGGCTGCTGGAGCATCAAACTGATATGCTCCAGCGTATGGTTGAGCTGCAGGAAAGGCAGCAGGAGCAGAGACCGCTGCTACAGCCCCTGTGTAACCAACAGCCCTCCTCCCCAAGTTCCATAGCCTCCTCACCCAGACGCCCAAGAACACGGTGGGGGGGCCTCCAGCCACCCAGCCACTCCACCCCAGATGATTGCCCAAGCATCAGAAGGCTGGTCTTCAATAAGTGTTAAAGTTTTAAAGTTTTAAACTGCAGTGTGTCCTTTTCCTTCCCTCCTCCCCCACCTCTCCCGGGCTACCTTGGCAGTTATCCCCCTAGTCGTGTGATGAATCAATAAAAAATGCATGAATGTGAAGTAACAATGACTTTATTGCCTCTGCAAACGGTGCTCAAAGTGGGGAGGGGAGGGTGGTTAGTTTACAGGGAAGTAGAGTGAACCGGGGGTGGGGGGGAAGGGTTCATCAAGGAGAAACAAACAGAAGTTTCACACCGTAGCCTGGCCAGTCACAAAACTGGTTTTCAAAGCTTCTTTGATGCGCGCCGTGCCCTGCTGTACTCTTCTAACCGCCCTGGTGTCTGGCTGCGCGTAATCAGCGGCCAGGCGATGTGTCTCAACCTCCCACCCCGCCATAAATGTCTCCCCCTTACTCTCACAGATATTGTGGCGCGCACAGCAAGCAGCAATAACAATTGGAATATTGGCTTCGCTGAGGTCTAGCCAAGTCAGTAAACTGTGCCAGCGCGCTTTTAAACGTCCAAATGCACATTCTACCACCATTTGGCACTTGCTCAGCCTATAATTGAACAGGTCCTGACTACTGTCCAGGCTGCCTGTGTATGGCTTCATGAGCCATGGCATTAAGGGGTAGGCTGGGTCCCCAAGGATAACGATAGGCATTTCAACATCCCCAACGGTTATTTTCTGGTCCGGGAAGAAAGTCCCTTCCTCCAGCTTTTGAAACAGACCAGAATTCCTGAAGACGCGAGCATCATGTACCTTTCCCGGCCATCCCACGTTGATGTTAGTGAAACATCCCTTGTGATCCACCAGGGCTTGCAGCAGCATTGAAAAGTACCCCTTGCAGTTTATGTACTCGGTGGCTTGGTGCTCCGGTGACAAGATAGGGATATGGGTTCCGTCTATTGCCCCACGACAGTTTGGGAATCCCATTAAAGCAAAGCCATCCGCGATGACCTGCACGTTTCCCAGAGTCACTACACTTGATATCAGCAGGTCTTTGATTGCATTGGCTACTTGGATCACAGCAGCCCCCACAGTAGATTTGCCCACTCCAAATTGATTCCCGACTGACCGGAAGCTGTCTGGCATTGCAAGCTTCCACAGGGCTATCGCCACTCGCTTCTCAACTGTGAGGGCTGCTCTCATCCTGGTATTCTGGCGCTTCAGGGCAGGGGAAAGCAAGTCACAAAGTTCCATGAAAGTGCCCTTACGCATGCGAAAGTTTCGCAGCCACTGGGAATCGTCCCACACCTGCAACACGATGCGGTCTGTGCTTGTTTCCTGGGCCCCAAATCGGCGTTCCACGCCATGAACCTACCCCAGTAACACCAGGATTTGCACATTGCTGGGGCCTGTACTTTGTGAGAGGTCTATGTCCATGTCAATTTCCTCATCACTCTCGTCGCCGCACTGCAATCGCTGCAAGTGCCTCCTCGCCTGGTTTTGCTTTGGCATGTTCTGGCTCTGCATATACTCCAGGACAATGCGCGTGGTGTTCATAGTGCTCATAATTGCTGCGGTGATCTGTGCGGGCTCCATGATCCCAGTGCTATGGCGTCTGGGCTGAAAAAAGGCGCGAAACTATTGTCTGACGGAGGGAGGGAGGGGCGAGTGACGACATGGTGTACAGGTACAGGGAATTAAAATCAATAAAGGTGGCTGTGCATCAGGGAGAAACACAAACAACTGTCACACAGAATGGCCCCCGCAAAGATTTAACTCAAAACCCTGGGTTTAGCAGGCCGTTGATTTCACGGAGGGAGGGGAAGCAAATGAATACATCTATTTTTTACATCTTAAGCTGGCAGCAGACGGTGCAGCATGACTGATAGCCATCGGCATCTTCTGGGTGCTTAGCAGAAGATGCTGTATTACGACTGCTAGCCATCATCGTCAAGACGGTTCAATAGGACTGCCAGCAGGACTGAGTCTCCAGGAGACAAAACATGTCTGCCTCGGTGCCTCTGACCGAACTCACTGAGGAGTACGCCGACGATGGATACCAGTCATAATACACCATCCACTGCCAAAAGGCAATTTGCTGCTGCTGTGTAGCAATGCAGTACCACGTCTGCCGGCACCCAGATGACATATGGTGACGGTGAGCTGAGCTGAGCGGGCTCCATGCTTGCCGTGGTATGTTGTCTGCCGTTGCTCTGACGGAGGGGGAGGGGCCTGACGACATGTACCCAGAACCCCCCGCGACACTGTTTTTGCATCATCGGGCACTGGGATCTCAACCCAGAATTCCAATGGGCGGTGGAGACTGCGGGAACTGTGGGATAGCTACCCACAGTGCAACGCTCTGGAAGTCGACGCTAGCCTCGATACTGTGGATGCGGTCCGCCGACTTAATGCACTTAGAGCATTTTAGGTGGGGACACTCACAATCGACTGTATAAAACCGATTTCTATAAAACCGGCTTCTATAAATTCGACCTAATTTCGTAGTGTAGACATACCCTTAGAAAAACATCCAATCGTGATTTGAAAATTGCCAGTGATGAAGACTATCAGATGCTGCTATTTCCCATGTTAGTGGGTCCACAAATTGTTTTACACCAGGGTGAGATTAACGCTCTAAGAAACACAACCGTTTCATTTCAGACATGGGCATGCAAGGCTATGGTAAAGAGTGTGGTAACAATGCCTCAACAGATACAGAAAGATAAATACAACCCAGAAGCAAAATCAGCTTGAACCTATTAGGGTGTATCTGACTTCCCATGCCAGAATCCCTCTCCAGCACCCAACATTTACGTTGGTTTTGTTTGTAACATGGCTCAAGTTCACATAACGATTTGCAGAGTGAGATTTTGGAGCAGAAAACAAAGATCACATTGACTTGGGTGATTTTTATTTGGGTCTTCTCCCCCGACACACACACACACACACACACACACACACACACTGGTTGTAATAAGGTCTCCTTAGGCTTCACTTTAAGAAAAGGAGAGCTTGCTGTCCAGGTTGCTCTCTCCCCTGGTAGTGCTACATATTGGTTAAAGAATCAGGTGAATTGGGAAGTGCACAAATTTGTGGAGCCAGCTACATCCAAGCATTTTTCCCAATAACAGGGACCAAAGAGCCGACCAAACTATGACTGAAGGAAACTGTCAGAGCAAAGATTTTTGCCCCCTATTGCAGGCAACTAGAGAAAACATTGATCTACAGGATAAATGGCATGAGCATGTTTAGAGATGTCACTTATACCTCCTTTATAGAGAGGAATAAGCAATACCTCCTGCATTCATCTCCACCCACCAGTTTCTGAACATACAGGGGAGCAGAGCCCAGCTCAGGGTTTTCTTTGTCCTCTGGGACTACAAGTTTCCAGCTTTTGGGCGCTGCTTCCTTGAATGAAGAACTGAAATCTGTCCCACCGTTTGTTCATTCTCTAGGAACACAGAGCAGCATGACAAGCTGGATTTCTGTGTCTCTGCGCTAAAACCCGAGTGCCTTAGAACAGTGGCAGGTGTTAAATAGTAACAGATGTTAATATTGACAAACTGAAGTGTCTAAATGTGGAAACACAGCACTGCTGAGACGTGTAAAATAAGGCAATGACCTTCACACAGTACGGATCTAGTCAATAAAAGGGAGCTCAATGTGAGTGAAATGACGCTACTTTAATGTCGGGACATTAGGCAGGAGGCAAGCATGCCTCACTGGATGCAGCAAGAAAATGGTGCATCAATGTCAGATGGTGTCTGCCAAATGATGTGGCTGAGATTTTGGGTGCTGGGCAAAGGTACGAGGAAACAAACCCCAAACCATCACTGAAAATATAAAGGCCCTGATTCTGATGGCCCTATTCCTCCAATCTAATATTAAACCACTGTCAAACATCTGTTATGGAAAGGATGTGTAGGACTTTCTCAGAACAATGGTCACGCATTAGTATCCCAGTATGAGAGGGAGCTCTGTTAAACAATGAGACCCTCTGCTGCCTTCGTCCCTTTTCTAAATTCTCCATGTCGTCTGTAGAGAAGCATCAAGGGCCTGGTCTATAGCCTATTGATGGCAGTGAGAGTCTTTCCATGGTCTTCGGGGGGCTTTGAATCAAGCCTTTAGGCTCAAACTAAGCTTTCACTGAGTTTTTTCCCCCAGTGATTTAAATGGGATAAGGCTTTGATCTCCAGTGCTCAGAGGAATGACAGCTGTCCTGGTGTGGCAGGTTACTTTGTTTTTAAATCGACGGAAAAGAAAGAGGGTTTGAGGGACTGAAGGGAGATGGGTTTTATTTTGAAGCTTTCCTGTATTTTAAGTTTTATACAAGCCGAAGCTAGTTCTTTGAGTCTCCATTTCCCCCCCATGTGCTGCACAAATCCAATATCTCAGATCATGCCATCTGGGACAGTGTGTGGTTATGAGAACACCTTGGCCCGTTACAATACTACTACCTCACAGAACTGACAATAGAGTCCTAAAAGGTAGGAAAATGTCTTTGTTCCCTGTGCTGTTGGCAATGGGTTCTGCATTATTCAGAGTCCATTTAGAAAATACCTTTCCTTGGCTTCACCCTTTAAAAACACAAATTAATGCAGAAGGAAGCCACTCTCTAAAGGTCAACTCAGGAAATTGGTCTTATGTATTACTTAGCACAGGGGGGCTGATCGAAAACCCAATGACAGCAATGGAATGACTCCCCTTGGCTTCAGCAGGCTTTGGTCAAAATTATATGCACCACAGAGGAAACATTCTAAGGCACAGGTACCAAATCATTCCTCAAGGCTAATCCTGACGTGTTCTTAAATGGCATCCAATCACACATGCTGAAGCATGCAAATAGACCGCAGCCCAGGAGACAGCTCAGTGATGTTCAATGACAATGTTAGTGGTGGAAATCAGCTTTCATTTCTCACTTTCCATTTCAGGGCAGATCAACCTCAAGTGCTCACAGCCCTCATTAGCAAAACAAACTCCTAAAGCACTGAACCAGGAATTCAGGCAGTTTTCTCTTTTTTTGTGGGAGATGGGAACAATAAATATTACTGTATCAAAGCACAACATAATGATTTTTATGAATGAAACTTAATCTTAATTAAAGAGCCATGACCTCCATTACCATGGGCCCAATTCTATAACACATTGCCACGTCGACTGGCATTTCAATGAATAGCTCCATTCCATTCCCTTCTGAAATCCTACCCACGTCATTTAAATAAAAAGATGTGACAGTGAGATGTTCTGTGGATGTTCATTTATGTCAGTGGTAGTCTTTGCAGAAGTACTGTTACAAAATTGGGCCCAACAATAGTTCTTTTTACACCTATACCCCGATATAACGCTGTCCTCGGGAGCCAAAAAATCTTACCACGTTATGGGTGAAACTGCGTTATATCGAACTTGCTTTGATCCGCCAGAGTGCACAGCCCCGGAGCACTGCTTTAACGCATTATATTTGAATTCGTGTTATATCGGGTCGCGTTATATCAGGGTAAGGGTGTATTTGGAGCTGTCAAAGGCCATGTCTTGACTAGGTAAAGAGGTAGGGATTTAAAACATGTTAGCTAACACATTTTAACTCATACAAACATAAAAAAGGACTTTTTCCCGCTATAGGCAAGGCAATTCATACTTAAAATCATATCAGCTGCTTACAGTCAATCCTGTGTGCTCCTCTAAGGAGGCCAGCTAATGTGCTGTTCAAATGACCTGGCCTGTTTACACTAGCTGCAACATCCTGTTTAAAATCATCTTAGTTAAAAAATGTTTAAATATGGCATAGGCCATGTCTATGCTAGTAATGCTTTACCAGGACAGGAATAGTGTGGATGCAGCTATATTGGCAAAGCTGTCAGCTTCATACTGGTATAGTAAAACTACTGCCAACAAGCTACACTACTAAAAGCTCAGTTTTGACAATATAACTGCATGTGCACTGGAGGCTTCTGCCATTACAGCCCTGTCAGTCCGTGATCACACCTCCTCATGCCCCTGACCAACACAGCTGTGTCGCCAGTAGTGTAGACCTAGCCCCATTTCCCTAGTGCCGACCCGGACAAAGCACTCCACAAAGGTAGGTGAGCGACAGTGTCCCTAGGTTTGGTTTGGTTGGGTTTTAACAGAGACAGGGCAAGGTGAAGTGATTTGCACAAAGGCTCAGAGTGAGTCAGTGGCAGACCTGCAAATAGACTCCAGGCAGTGTGATTCCCAGTGTAGTGCCATAGCCACTGGACCCCACTGCCTCTCAAAGAATCAGACTGCCTCCAAATATAATCCTAGGGCTTGGTCTACACTAAGAACTTATGTCAGTACAACGACGTCACTCGGGGTGTGGAAAATACCAACCTAACCCCCTAGTGTAGATAGTGCTATGTCGACGGAAGAGCTTCTCCGGTCAACATACCCGGCCGCCTCTCAGGGAGGTGGTTTAGGATGCTGCTGGGAGAAGCTCTCCGGTCGGCGTAGGTAGCATCTTCACTAAGCGCTACAGGCAGCAGCGTAGCCGCTGCAATGCTGTAAGTGTAGACAAGTCCTTACTTGCTTGAACAGAACACTCAGAACTGTTGAGGTAGCTGCAAGTGAAGAGAGTCCTGAAGGATGGAAGCCTCTAAACCAGAGGCGGGCAAACTTTTTGGCCTGAGGGCCGTATCGGGTTTTGGAAATTGTATGGAGGGACGGTTAGGGGAGGTTGTGCCTCCCCAAACAGCCAGGCCTGGCCTGGCCCCCACCCCCACTTCTCGCTCTCAGGACCCCTGCCCCATCCAACCCCACCTCTCATTCCTGAATGCCCCCCCACCGGGATCCCTGCCCCATCCAACCACCCCTTCTCCTTGACCGCCCCCAGAACTCCTGCTCCTGACTGCCCCCCCCCCGCTGCCCCATCCAACCCCCCCCCTCCTTCCTGATTGCCCCCCGGGACCCCTGCCCTCTATCCAACCCCCCCGTTCCCCGCCCTCTGACCGCCCCGACCCCATCCACACTCCTGCCCCCTGACCACCACCCTGAATTCCCCTGCCCTCTATCCAACCTCCCCGCTCCCTGCCCACTTACTGTGCTGCCTGGAGCACCGGTGGCTGGCGGCGCTACAGCTGTGCTACCCGGCTGGAGCCAGCCACGCCACTGCGCAGCACAGAGACCGGGTCAGCTCTGCAGCTGCACTGCTCAGCCACCCAGAGGACTGCGCTGGTGGCACAGAGCGCTGAGGCTGCAGGGGAGAGGGAAAGCAGGGGAGGGGCCGGGGGCGAGCCTCCTAGAGCAGGAGCTCAGGGGCCGGGCAGAAGGGTCCCGCAGGCCGTAGTTTGCTCACCTCTGCTTTAAACTGTAATCAGATAGGAGTTCAAACAAGATGTTGTTTTGTGAGAGCTCTGCAGCATCTGAGCTTCAATTAAGTTCTCTGTATATTTCAGGAGCAATAAAAGCCATGTGATTTCCGAATCCTCCAGACTTGATATTTTTAAAGCCTATTTGTTCTCATCTGAAGGCTTTAGTATTAACCTATGAGTAATGCAAATTTTTAATGTGATGGCACATAGAGCTTAGAATCGGTAGAGGTCAGTTTTCAAAGTGACATACAAGGATTTTAGCCTCATGGCTCCTATTGATGTTAATCAGAGTCACACGGCTAAATCTCTGCTTATGGCTTTGAAACTTTATCCCTTAAAGCCAGAGTCTCTCCAAGCCTATGTTTTAGCTAACATCATTCCTAATACCTGAATGAGTTTTGGATAGTGTATTGGATGCTCTCCCAACCAAAATGAATAAATACTTGTCCACCTAGAACAGATTATTTTTTAAAAATTAAACTGTTTGTTCTTATAACTTTTCACTTGCATTGAGAGTGCATTGTTTCCCCTTTCTTACTTATATTCGCTACATATTTTACAAACATAGCATTTAGGTCCAGGTCCTCCAAGGTATTCAGGTGCCTAATCCCCGTTGGGATGCTGGGCCTTAGATATTAAACAGAGATTAGATGCTAAGTGTTAGAGAATGGGAGTAAGAACTGCAGGCTTAAGGTCTGAGGGACCAGATTTTCAAAATAGCTTAGAGCCAGATATTCAAACCCATAACAACAGATAGATATTTTTTTTCAGCTCCCGTTTAGTCATCTCAAATAGACATACTAATGGAGCACCTTAAATGTAAAGAGTTTTTAAATAGGAGTTAAATAAGGTTCA
Source organism: Malaclemys terrapin pileata (assembly GCF_027887155.1). Taxonomy (NCBI): domain Eukaryota; kingdom Metazoa; phylum Chordata; order Testudines; family Emydidae; genus Malaclemys; species Malaclemys terrapin. Next base: position 15,287,079 of record NC_071522.1, on the reverse strand, counting down.
CAGCACCTTTAAAGATATAGGATAAAATTGACTAAGGATGCAGTTTACTGAGCCATAGAGAAATTAGGTGACTTGTCCAATGTCACATGGCAAGACAAGGGCAGAAGTAGAAGCAGAAACTAAGTGCCTGACTCCCAGTCCTGTGCTCAAAACACTCCCTCTCTTTGTTAGAATGATAGATATGTTTAAACTCTCCAAATCCTTTTGAACAATTTTTTTATCTCCGCACTTTACAGACACAGACTAGTCAAAGCAGATGACTGATTTGACTGCAGGAATGCCTTTAAGTAGCAGATGATAAACTGATGGGGGTCAGCTGATTACCTCTAGAGATTCCTAAAGATAGATCCATCGCCTAGTGTTAGCCTAAATGGCCACTGGTGTCATTGCTTCATCATTGAATTACACGGGAAGAGACACATTTGGGGCTAAAACCATGTGCATAGAAGTTTAAGGAGCTTGCAGTGAGCCTTTCAGTTCATCTCTCTGGACTTTTCTTTAATAGTAAGTGCTGCATAAAACAAAACCACTCAGACTATAATGATCATCCCTGTGGTAATTAGGAGGAGTATACATATGTATGAGGAGGAGGAGTCTGAAACTTGGCTTTGAGTTTGCCTTGTCACTCGGCATGTGGCCTGGAAGGACATGGTTGTCTGCAGAGGGCTCGTGTGGTGAGTACATTAAATTGTGGCTGTCAGATTCCTCTCTGGATTCTTTTATCTGCTCTTAGCTATCTAGAGGCCTTGCAATGTACTTGAAAATTAATGATATGAAGATCACGGAGAGTTGAAATATGTTTATGGCTATAACCTCAGCTTGAAGCTTGGGAAGTTAAATGCATAACTCTCCCCCCAAACCCATGCATTAATGTGAAAAATGTTCACTTTTGCCTGTTCCACTTGTTTTATTTCGACTTATCTCACACATCTATGCTTCTGAATCTGTCTTAAATGTTCCAACTGAACTACACAGGATATATGACCCTCTTCACAAGGGATACATTGTAATGAACTGGCCAATACCCCAATTCAGTGAAGCAATCATGTATTTTGCTGAATCGGAGCATATGTAGGTACGTGCACCCCGTCGTCTGCTGGATGGAATAAAAAATGCTCAGTTGTGTGTCATATTTCCTATGCGGCTTATAAGCTAAAGAGTCTCTATGCCCTTAACTGGTGAGGGCCCATGTTTTTGTAGCTGGGAAATTGGAGTTCTATCCCTGCTGTTGCCATGAAGTTCTGATGGCTGCTGACTTGTTATAATATTACTGAATATTTCTGTTGTCATGCTATGAAAGCATAACTAAGTTATCCCATCTACACTGCTATACACTGCTATGCTGTTTGGATATTTTCAGTGGGGCTGGTTGAAAATATTTCATCAGCTGTCTCCCAATCAACCATTCGGTTTTGACTAAATTAAATTGTTAGGGAACTGACTGCTTCCTGTGGAAAATTACACATTTTCATGGAAAAACCCAACACCCCCACACCAAAATATTTCAATTTGGAAATGATGTCACGATGCCTCATGAGAGTTGTAATTCATTACCTCGTAACCGCATTCTCCTCTATAGCCTGAGCTCCTCAGCTAATTACAACTCCCATGACGCACCATCTCCCCCACCCAAGAGGACAGACCAGGATGCGGCATGAGAGAGGTAGTCCAACCAGTGAGCCTGGCCTATAGAAGAGATGGGAGCCATCGGGCACCTGAACTACAGCTCCCATAAATCTCCATGGCAGCATTTCCAAATAGAAATATTTAGGTTTTCAGCTGAAATGTTTTGATTTTCAAATTTCTGCCAAAACCTCAAAATGTTCCACTTCTCCATTTTTCAACTCTTAAGATTTCTGTTTCCATCAAGGAACACTCAGGCTGTTTCTTTATACTGGTGTCTGCTCCCCAGCCTTGTGTCAGCCCTGTTTTCATTTATAGTTACTTCTACTGTGGTTTTAAATAGCATTTCAGAACCTGCTGTGTGTAGTGGCCAAGCGTGCGTTGGGAGCAGGTATTGTCAATCTGCATTTCTACCCTCAGATACAGAGGCACAACTTCCGTTGAGCCTAATGGGACAGGATTGGACCCTATATTTTCCTTTTTTTGTGGGCTATTTATGGCAACTATCATAGATTGCCTTCCACCCTTGAAACGTGACCCTGGTGGGGATCACCAGACCGCATTCACAAGCTACAGTGCTGCTCCGTGACATTGATAAACCACAACATATTGTTCCCAGTCCAACATATTGTTCACATTCATCAAGGAAGCAATCTGTACAGACCATTTTATTACAAACCTGATTCCTGGCGCTCGTCATTAGGTCATTAACCTTAACAATGTCAACATGTTCTTGGAATGCAGTTTAATTGGAGTGAAGCACAAAGCAATCACACAGTGTACTGCATACACGGGAAGCCGGGGTGTGCAAAATAAATGTATTGGGACCACCGCATCAGCATGGAACCTTTTGATGTGTTATTTCAGAGAGACTTGGCCAGCAGATGACAAGCTAAAGAGACGCTTGATGTACTGAGAGAAAATCAAGTAATTCATTAGGAAAGCTTCTCTTAAGCACCTGTGTCAGCTAGGGGTTTTCCCTTCCACTGCACCTGCTATTTTAAACACCGTGGGTGTCCTAAATGGATTCGCTTAGTCTTGGCAGCTTTGACAAAGCCAAGACACAGCAATGGAGAGAATTCAGTCACCTTTGCTACAGCAAAGCATCTCTCTTAGCAGTCTTTATGCTACTTCTACCAGATGGCTCCTTAAGCAAATTGTACTCAGCCCTCACCTGTGACTCGCTAGTTTCCCCCCAGCTGATAGCGTGCAGGCCGCATAGTACTTTGATAAAAGGCCAACAAGTAGCTCTCTTGAGAGGGAGGCGTGGTAGGAAAAGGTAGGTTCCTGTAGGGGAAATGGCCTGGTTTATCGGTTGAGCTGTTTTGATCCGAAGAAATAAAACTCAATCCTGAAGAAAAGAGACTAAAAATCTGCTGCTGCTCACAATGTTATTTGATGGTCCGACTGGTGAGTTGGCCCACCAGCTTACTGTACCTCCTTGATTTCCCTATCCTTTTAAAGATGAAGCTTGAAATCAGGTGTTTGATGCTTGCTGGGACCCCTAGACTGTCAGGCTGCTCCCCACATCAGCAACCCTGTGTGGTGTTCTCACTGGGTCTCTATCCTTGCTCTAGTCCTAGGATGAAATTCAGCCCATTGCGATGGGCCAGCACAAGATCTATACTCTGCTTACTTACTACTTAGTCCTCATTTTGAGGGCCTCCATGGTGTATCAGCCTTGTGCTAGACCACTGCACAGAGATGATTTTTGCCCACAACGTCTCACTGAAGCTTTCCCAGTCTTGTAATTGCTCTGCATTGGGAGATGCTTGCATGAAGAACAGGGTCTAACATTAAGTCACATAAACTGTGTAATATTGGGTAAAGGTTAGCAGGAAACTTGTAGGCTGTTGGAAATACTGTGTAAGGAAGGCTTGGAAGAGTAGAATTGATTCTGATAACATGAAGGGAATCCACCCCTTGTTCTTGTGGGTAAAGCACTGCACTGGGGCTTAGGAGATCTGAATTCATCTCTCTGCCACAGACTCCCTGTGTGATCCTTGGCAAAGTAAAAATGGAGTGAATAATAATCCTTCCATTCTTCCATCTTTCTCTCTTGTCTGTTTAGATTGCAAGCTATTCAAAGAATGGACAGTCTCTCGTTATGTGTTTCTACAATGCCTATTATAATCAAGACCGGATCGTAGCTGGGTTCTTTGGGCACTATGGTAATACTAATAAATAAAAGCAATAACTCAGGTCTCTAGGTTTGAACATCAAGGCTGAGACTTTCAAAGCTGCCTATGGGATTTGGACACCCAGTTCCTTTTAATGGGAATTAAGTATCCAAACCCCCTAGAGAGCTTTGAATATTTCAGCCTAATGTTTTCTCTCTCTCACCTACAACAGGTGGCTTAGAGGGAATTAATACATGCACACAAAACTGAGCTGTGTGTGTGTGGTTGTTTTCAATGAAGTAGCTTTACACCATGGAAAGCTGTTCTTGTCAAACAGGACAGAGGTGCAGAAGGGAAACGGAAAATGAACGGCTTCTTGCTCTAGCTGTAGATCTCAGCAGGAGCGGAGCGGAACCTCTGATCTGATGTTTCTATTCCTTTCTCTTCTTCCCGCCAGCCTTGCTTAAACAACAAACGAACCCATTTAATCAACGTGCACCATTTCTACTGCCTCAGACTTTTCTTGTTTTGGCATTGGGCTCTGTACTTGCCTAGGAGGGAGTCCAAAGGTCTGAGTGACACGTTTGTTTCTTGGCGTTATAAAATAAACTAATTTCTTTAGCCTCACACAATATTCTTCTGAAAACAGTTATTGATCTACACAAGTCTCTAGACTGGGTAATCGATACCCACCAGTTCAAAAAAAAATATAGAGAATGATGGATGGGAATACCATTGAGTGCTTTTTTAGCTGATGCTGTGTTCAGATGATTCAGCTGTTAAAAGGGTGGTTTGTTTTGTTTTGTTTTTTTAACTGAAAACTGATGCAGAAGCATTTAGATTTTCCGCGTCTAGCAAAACCATAATCTCTGGCTATTACTAACTGGCCACAGACCAGTGGTGCTTCAGGTTCTGGTGTTATAGCCAAGTTTACAAGGACAATAGCCTTTTAAAAGGGAAACTTCCCACTTTCCCCATAGAAGTTTAATTTATATAATCAAGATTAGTGGTTTGGCATCTGTACACGTCTCTTTACCTGCTGATTTACTAAGATGAAAGACAGACCAATACAATGTGTACAGTGGGGAAGGCAAAAAGATGTGAGAAACGACAAAGCACAACTAGAAAAACAACAAGGAGTCTGGTGGCACCTTAAAGACTAACAGATTTATTTGGGCATAAGCTTTCGTGAGTAAAAAAAAGCTTATGCCCAAATAAATCTGTTAGTCTTTAAGGTGCCACCAGACTCCTTGTTGTTTTTGTAGATACAGACTAACACGGCTACCCCCTGATACAAAGCACAACTAGGCTGACTTGATCATAGAAACCTGAATAAATTGTCAATTCAGAATCCTCTCCCAAATGCAGTATGCAGGGTGAAATTCAGCTCATGCACCACTTAAACTCTTGAAGTACAGTATAAGTGGTGCATAAGTCTCGTATAAACTATCTACATAAGGGGGAATTTCAGTGCATAATATTTGGTGGTTGCAGGAGTAAACGTGGTCTGAGTTACTCTGTAATGCCTGCAGCAGGCTAGAAAACATCAGCCAGCTGTGGTACCCTCAGTTTCTTTGTACAATGGGGAAACAACAGGTTTATTTCCTCCAGCAAAGATATGGTGTTGAACAATATGGAGATAGACTGAGTGGAGGAGTATGGGTGTAACTTGATCAGGCTTTGATAGATGAACAGCTTAAAATAGGGGAAAAACTTCTCTAATCTGGTATCTCATTTCTAACGCTAGTCGAGCACTGGAGTTGGTCAGAAAGTTTCAAAATTGTGATTAAAAAGGATAAAAATGCAGGAGAAAGAGGAGGGAATCAGTGCAGAAGAAATTATTTTCCATTTTTGCCATCTTTATTGATCACTATTCCTCAAATACAATATTCATTGAATATGAGCAAAATGCACTGAAAAGGGGTTTTGTGTGTGTAAGTATTTTAATAGTTGTATTTAAAATCCTAAAATATAAGCCATTTCTGGTTGAACATTAGTATCTGTCACAGGAGTGCTGTATAGAAGAAAGCTATCTGTAAAAACTCAATAGTTAAGGTGTTAATAGTGCTCAAAAGTAGGCACCATTGTTTTGTAGGGCCAACGAAACTTCTGGTTCACTGAAAATGGCCTCTTGAATGAACCTCTGTACATGCAGCTTTTAACAGTATATGCTGCCGTCTGCCTCCTCTGAATTGTATGGTTCAAAGAGACATTTCCAAAATCCTATCCTTCCCTTTTTAAGATGACTGAAGTTCACCAAAGTCTACTGTGGGGTATACCTGTCTGAGAGGATTAGGTACTTTCCAAACGCTCCATTTGCCACTCATCCTAAAACAGGGGTTCTCAGGAGGAATTTTTTGGTGGCCTCATAATGCGGCCACCAGCAATAGCTGGTGGCCGTTCTCACACTTTTTCCTAGAATACTTAATTAGCTTTGGGAAAACCAAATAAATATGCACATATACATGTCCAAATCATTGTAATGTATTTGTTGCTAGCTAGTAAGTCTGTTGTGAAAAGTGATATTTACAAACATATATGTATCACTTTTCACAGCAGACTTACTCAGCTCTGTCAAGCCTGGGGCCAAACTAAGCCCTGGAGGGAGGGCTGGGGAGGCAGTGGAGGTCTGGGGAGATGGGGGTGGGAGGCTGGGGGAGATAGCAGGGGGCTGGAGCCAGAATCCCTGCTGCCAGAGCCCGAAGCTGCACGGCTGGAGGACGGGACCTGGGGATGGAGCCTGAAGCTGTGTGGCCAGAGCAACCAACACCAAGCCGGTGCATCCAGGAGCAACAGGGAGGAGGAGGGAGAGCTACTTTTCCCTCCTCCCCATCACAGCCCAGGAGGCTATGGCCACAAGAAAAGGCCCTGGAGGCCACATGCAGCCGCCGTGGCTGCATTTGAGAAACGCTGCCCTAAAACATACTACCACTAACTTCCCATGGGCTTTGGATCAGGCCCCAATGGGCTTAGACCCACAGTGTTTCAGCAAACCTATTCAGTTCAGCCTTCGCCCCAGGTTAGCCCTTACAATTGCTATATAGCAATGGAGGAAGTATCTTTATGGGAAAGTCCTATAGAATTGAACTGAGAGCGACAGCCTGTTATTAAATGTTTTTAAAACAGCCTGTACGACTGTGTAGCAGGGAGATCATTCTCTATTAATCAATATCAACCCATGAATTCATTGATAGTCTTCTATTGGCTTGATCCATGTTCAGTTCCTTTCCTATGGGTAGGGCCCTTAACGGTTTCTGTGGCTCCTGGCTCAAAGAAATGCCTTGTCTCCATGCAGAATAGGAGCTGTAGTGAAACAAACCTTCTCACTTACATTAAAACCATTTTGCAATCAAGAGAAGGCCTGTCTGATCAATGTGAATCATTATAACACACAATCTTAACAAGCCTGACCAGAAAGTACAAAGGATTCCCACTGTCATTAAAAACAGAATTTATTTCCGTTTATTCAGTCAATAAGCCTGGCCTGACAGCCAGCCCTCAGCAAAACCTCCCCCAGACTCCGCTTTACAGCAGTACAACCAGTTCTCTCCTCCCTTTACTGCCAGTTTGACTCCCCATTCATCAGCAGAGCAGCCTTGACTTCAGGGCATGATGTAGATGTGCCTGACGGGGAGGTGAGGGTGGGTTGTTTTATTTAAGTGTAGCTGAATGATGGGGGAGAGTTAGGTGGGGGGGCTTGAACTGACATTGGTCATATAAGGTTATGTGTTGGGCACATTTAAAAAGGAAAGAAAGGAAATGAATCAGGCTGCCCCCAAATGGCAGAGAGGTAGAAAGAGAGGAAGGAGATATCAGAAATATAGGAAAGCAGGGGCTAAGAAAGGGAGTGACCAATGATACTAGAAATAGAGCAGAGGATTGAGAGTTGGGATTCCTAGGTTCTAATCCTGCTTTGACTCCCTTTGTTCCCATGAGCAGGTGACTTAGGCACAAATTATCAAATGAAGATGTGTAAAGTTAGGCACTTAAACTGGTATTTGGGCGACTAAATGCTGATTTACGTGTCTAACATTAGATACGTATGTTTGAAAATGAATCTCCCTGCACAATACATACCTTCCAGTACAAATATCTTAAAGCTGGTATTAACCTGGTATTTCTATTATTATTTTGTCTTGTGGTAGTGGCAAAAGGTCCTAGTCAGGTATCAAGACCACTTTGTGCCAGGCATTGCTCGCTCTCGCACTCTCTCTTTCTCTCTCTCACACACACACACACACACACACACACACACACACACACACACACACAATTAATGATATGGTCAATATACACAGGGCCGACGAGAGGGGGGGAGGAGCCGGTACAAATTACCGGGGCCCGGCAGTCCGGAAGGGGGCCCGGGGCCCGGCTTCCCCCCCTCTCTTCGGCCCTGTTTAGCCGGTCTGCCCCTGCTGGGCGGCCCCAAAAAAAATTTTCATCAGGGCCCGAACCTGCTCTTGGCGGCCCTGAATATACAATGTCATTTCATATTGTTAATTCTGTATTAGACATGTACCTCTATGAGTCAAGACAACGTAATTGTCATGTCTTATTGTAAATGATCCAAAATATAAATAAATAAAATATTTAAAAGGCAGTCTTACAGCTTACAAATCTGAGTAGTTCCAGGGGCCATAATTTGAATAATTCATTGATGCTTCTAAAGTGAGATCCTAGGAGAAAAAGAGCTATAAAAGAGCAGGTAATTAATAAGCATCACCACATCTTTGTACCATAGGGAAAAAATATTATTTATTTCTGTACCTCCGAAGTATTATTCACCACCTTGCCTCAGTTTATCTCTCTGGAAAGCGAAGATGAGTGACTTGAACAAAGTCTCACAGTGGTAGAATCAGGGACAGATCCAGAAGTTCTTCCTTCCAATCCTTGTGCTCCAGACACTGCAGCACACACCCCACATTTTTTGTGGAACATGTCTGTTGTGCTTTAACTAGATGTAACATACACATTGCATGTACATGCCAAACATAGCTGATCTTTTTGATTTGTATATTTATACTAAGCGCACCATTAAATGTTCCCTGTGGGGACAAGCTGAAGTCACATGTCATAAAGATCTGCCCCTGTAACAAATTCCTTGCCACTGTATTTGCTAAGATTGTGAGGGAAAATGCTGCTATTTCTAGGAAATTGTCTGTCCCTACAGTGGGTAAGCAAAAAAAGCAAATTATCCCAGTTACTTCTACTGGCTAGAGATGACTGCTATGAAGCTGGCTGAAACACAATAAAATTGCAATATTTAACTGGAAAACTTAGAATACAGCACCTAGGCCCCAGTTCAGCTAAGCACTAAGCATATAGTTAAGTCCATCCATATTCAGCAAAGCACTTAAGCACATGCTTAACTATAAACACAAACTTAAGTCCCATTGAGCTCAACTGGCCTTAAGCACATTCTTGAAATTAAATACATGCTTAAGTGCTTTGCTGAACTGGGAGGGTCTGCTGCTACATGCCGATATAGAGTAGCCAGTTATGTCAATGAAAGGAAAGTCCATTCTGTTTTCTGTGCATTGCACCTTTAAATGTTGAGCACCCTCCTGACACAGTGATGCATAGTTATAGGGCTCAGAAAAAGTTAGAATGATTTACGGCATATGCACTGTAAATCAATAAAGAGAATCACAGACATTGACAACATGTTCACAGTCCATTTCTTTAAATGGAAGACACTTTTGTATCCCTCCCATTTCAGGCAATTCACTTCTCCAGAAATATCAGCCCACACACTAATGCTTGGTTCCCAAGAAACTTCTCTGTCCCAAGCATTCCTTCCAAATACAAAGAATAAAGCAGAGAGCAAACAGCCATCTGCCACAGCTGCTTTCAAAGCACAATTACAAAACAATAATTTAGCATTTCTTCAATAACTAAAAACTTGCTCGCACATTTAGGGAAAAAAATAAGGGATTGTAAGACAATGTGTAACAATGCCATTTGTTGACTCCTGCTATAGTAACAATACTTAGAGGGTATGATTTTTTTCCAGTAATGTCCCATTCAAGAATGCATTCCTATTTAGGACAGCACTTAAACATGTGTTTAACACATACTTAAATTTCCATTGGACTCTAGCATGGAGCTACTATAAGGTGGGTGCATAACTGGTTGGAAAACAGTTCCCAGAGAGTAGTATCAATGATTCACGGTCATGCTGGAAGAGCATAATGAGTGGGGTCCCACAGGGATCAGTTCTGGGTCCGGTTCTGTTTGATATCTTCATTAGTGATTTAGATAATGGCATAGAGAGTACACTTATAAAGTTTGCAGATGATACCAAGCTGGGAAGGGTTGCAAGTGCTTTGGAGGATAGGATTATAATTCAAAATGATCTGGACAAACTGGAGTAATGATCTGAAGTAAGTAGGATGAATTCAATAAGGACAAATGCAAAGTATGCCACTTAGGAAGGAACAATCAGTTGCACACATACAAAATGGGAAATGACTGCCTAGGAAGGAGTACTGCGGAAAGAGATCTGGGGGGTCATAGTGAACCACTAGCTAAATATGAGTCAACAGTGTAATACTGTTGCAAAAAAAGCAAACATCATTCTGGAATGTATTAGCAGGAGTGTTGTAAGCAAGACACAAGAAGTAATTATTCTGCTGTACTTGGCGCTGATTAGGCCTCGGCTGGAGTATTGTGTCCAGTTCTGGGCACCACATTTCAGGAAAGATGTGGACAAATTGGAGACATTCCAGAGAAGAGCAACAAAAATGATTAAAGGTCTAGAAAACATGACCTATGAGGGAAGATGGAAAAAATTGGGTTTGCTTAGACTGGAAAAGAGAAGACTGAGAGGGGACATGATAACAATTTTCAAGTACATACAAGGTTGTTACAAGGAGGAAGGAGAAGAATTGTTCTTCTTAACCTCTGAGGCTAGGACAAGAAGCAATGGGCTTAAATTGCAGCAAGAAGGTTTAGGTTGGACATTAGGAAAAACTTCCTAACTGTCAGGGTGGTGAAGCACTGGAATAAATTGCAGAGGGAGGTTGTGGAATCTTCATCATTGGATAGTTTTAAGAGCAGGTTAGACAAACACCTGTCAGGGATGGTCCTAGATAATACTTAGTCCTGCCATGAGTGCAGGGGACTGGATTAGATGACCTCACGAGGTCCCTTCCGGTCCTGTGATTCTGTGTGCTTAGGCGCTGTCTTGATAGGCATGGACATAATCACATACTCATTGCACTCCTAAATCAGGGCTTTGGATGTGATCCGAGCACCAGCATGGTACTTGCTGTCTCCCTTGTCTCCGCCTCTCCTATATAAATCAATAGGATGCATGCCTCAAATAGTCATCTCTAGCTGCAGAATTCCAGCAGTGTTTATTGCAGCCCAGTTACCTCATCATGGTGTGCAAAAGTAAATGAAAAGGCAACAGTGATTCTAATTACTGTATGCTAATTGGGCTGCATTCAGGCTTCATTGATGATGCTATTATGCTGCAACAAAACAATGGCAGCATATGTACTTATCTTGCTCTATTTATTCCACGATTATTCCCCTTTAGTACAGAAACACACTGAAAGTAACAACCTGCACACAAATTAGTCTATGAAATGGACCACTAGGAGTTCAGCCCTTAAGCATATTCATTCTCTCTTGATTTGCATCTAATTCAAAAAATATTCTATGCCACAGCAGCTCCAACCGCTTTTATCTCGTCTTGGGCTTTGGTTGTAATAGCATTTTCTCTTATGTTTCCTCTCAAATAAAACATTTTGTATTCCCACTGAATCCTTCTTGGTGTCCTTATGTGTTAATATCTCCAATCAAACCTTTCATCATTGCAAAGTCTGGAAGTTATGCAGACTAAGAAAGCATTGCCTGGACAGCATGAATTCAGAAGCTCTCCTCTGGCAGCACTTGCTGATTAGCTATCTAGAGTAAATTTTGATAAGCGATTAGGAGGGCATATTCCATCCTATATTACTAATTTACTGCTGCTTTGGAAGCATGAATATAACATGATTTGTATCAACAAACCATGCTGGATTATTTGCATTTTGTACTTTACAACTGACTTCTAATACTTTTAATACTCTTGGAATCTTAGGCCTGATCTACACTAGGAGGTTATGTAGAATTTAGCAGCGCTAAATCGAATTAACTCTGCACCCGTCCACACAACAAAGCTATTTAGTTCGACATAGAGGTCTCCTAAATTCGACTTCTGTACTCCTCCCCAACGAGGGGAGTAGCACTAAATTCGACATGGCCATGTCCAATTAGGGTAGGTGTGGATGGAAATCGACGCTAATAGCTCCGGGAGCTATCCCACAGTGCACCACTCTGTTGACACTCTGGACAGCAGTCCGAGCTCGGATGCTCTGCCAGACACACAGGAAAAGCCCCGGGAAAATTTGAATTCCTTTTCCTGTCTGGGCAGTTTGAATCTCATTTCCTGTTTGGACATCATGGCGAGCTCAGCAGCACTGGCAACGATGCAGAGCTCTCCAGCAGTGATGGCCGTGCAATCTCAGAATAGAAAGAGGGCCCCGGCATGGACTGATCGGGAAGTCTTGGATCTGATCGCTGGGTGGGGCGATGAGTCCGTGCTTTCGGAGCTGCGATCGAAAAGACGGAATGCAAAGATCTATGAGAAGATCTCCAAAGCCATGACAGAGAGAGGATACAGCCGGGATGCAATGCAGTGCCGTGTGAAAATCAAGGAGCTGAGACAAGGCTACCAGAAGACCAAAGAGGCAAACGGACACTCCGGATCCCAGCCGCAGACATGCCATTTCTATGAGGCACTGCATTCCATCCTAGGTGCGGCCGCCACCACTACCCCACCACTGACCGTGGACTCTGAGGATGGGATATTGTCCACGCCCGCTTCCTCTGAGATGGTAGTGGACGGGGAAGATGAGGAAGGAGATGAGGAGGACGAGGCAGTCAACAGCGCTTACAACGCTGATTTCCCAGACAGCCAGGATCTCTTCATCACCCTCACAGAGATCCCGTACCAACCATCCCCAGGCGTTAACCCGGACCCAGAATCAGGGGAAGGATCAGCCGGTAAGTGGTTTAAACATGTAAACATTTATTTTGAAAAGAACATTAATATTAACTGTGGGTTTTTCATGATTAGATTGTCCTAGGCACTTAAAGTTCTAGTCTTTGGCAGTGCAACTGCTGCAAAAAAATCTAACAATGGCCGGTATATCTTGATTGGTTTGCCCTAGGCGCTCTACTGTTTAGCCCTTGCCAGTGCAGCTACAGTAAAATTCGGTCAATATGTCCGGGGATAGAGCAGAAATCCTCATGGGACATCTCCATGAAGCTCTCCTGGAGGTAATTGGAAAGCCTTTGCATGAGGTTCCTTGGGAGAGCGGCCTTGTTGTGTCCTCCGTAGCATGAAACGTTTCTGCGCCAGGCTACCATCAAGTACTCCGGTATCATTGCCTTGCACAGCATGGCAGCATACGGCCCTGGTCTTTGCAGGCTTTCCCGAAGCATGCGTTCCTTGTCGCTGTCTGAAATACGCATCAGAGTGATGTCGCTCATGGTGAGCTGCTTTGAATTAGGGGAATGTTAGTATTGGGACTGCTACCCTGTTCCTTTACAGAACTGTAACCGCCGGTTTACAGCCATGCGGTGGAGGCGGGAGAGGGGATCTTTCCCGGGGACAGCCGCGAGGTGGTGGGACTGGGGCAGAGTTCATGCTTGCCGGATTGCTGGCAGCAGGAACTGGCCAACGCTAGGAGCATTGCTTTGAACGTGAAAGTAGGGCAGTGCTATTATTAAAGTTTTAAGCTGCCACAAGTCTACGGCTTACCATGTCAGCCCGCTACCCAAATTCCGCTGTGCTGTTCCGATTCTGTGATCTGCACTGCAAGACCCCAGGGTCTGAATGCGAAGGCCGAAAATTCGACCTTGTCCTGAGTGCGCATGTGATAGGTGCTGTGAATGGTCTTATTCACAGAGAGAGACTATTTTCTTTGTTCACCCAAAAATTTATCTTTCTGAGGAATTCACTCCCTTTTTCCCATCCCACAGCTGTGGCTGTCTCCCGACCTACCCTGTCATCAGACTCCCAGAGGCTGGCGCAGATTAGGCGTAGAAAGAAAAGGACACGGGACGACATGTTCTCAGAACTTATGGGCTGCTCCCGAGCTGAGGCAACCCTGCAGACTCAGTGGAGGGAGAACATGTCCCAATACCAGCGAGCACACAGCGAACAGGAGGAGAGGTGGCGGCAGGAAGACCAGCAAGCGACTCAAACACTGCTTGGACAAATGAGGGAGCAAACGGACACGCTCCGGCGCCTTGTGGATGTTCTGCAGGACCGGAGGCAGGAGGACAGAGCCCCGCTGCAGTCTATCTGTAACCACCGTCCCCCGCCACAAAGTCCCATACCCCCCTCACCCAAAGTATCAAGAAGGAGGGGCTGCAGAGCCCGTGAAAACGGTCACTCTACCCCTGCAGACTGCTCAAGTGGCAGAAGGCTGTCATTCCCCAAAATTTGATAAGTCCTTTCCTTCCTGCCTCACCCAAGCCCCCATCCCAGTTTCATCCCCTAACTGTCCATTTGCTAATAAAAAATACGTTTCTGTTAATTGCTGTTTCCATCATGTTTTTTTAGAGGACAGTCTGTTTTAAGGGCGGGGAAGGTGGTTGGTACAGACACGGGCGCAGGTTCAGCAGCAGATCACACACACAGTGTAGTCACTAGGCACCCTGGTCAGTCTGGGAGGTGGTTTTCATTGTCTGGGCGGGGGAGGGGGGCTAGGTGACTTTGTGGCGGGGGAGGGCGGTTACAGATCTTATGCAGCGGTCCTTATCCTGGATCTCAGAGCCACGCAGCAGGGAATCTGTAACCGTCCTCCCCCTGCCACAAAGTCACATAGCCCCCACACACAGAGTCCCGAACAGGAGGGGTGGCAGGCTCCGTTCAAACAATCAGTCCGCCAGTGCGGACCACTGTAGAAGCAGGAGCCTGGCATTCCTCGAGTTTAGAAGCGTCCTTTGCATCAGTACACTACACCCGCTCCCCACCACTGTCTGCGTCCCAGTTTCAACACTTTACCGTGAAAACAGTAATAAAGAAAACGTTGTCCATTAACAAATTTTCAGTGATTTTATTTTTAAACGTGGGTTGGAAGGGGGTGAACGGGGTATGAAACTGGAGAGGATAGTGAACAGTCACTGGGTAAAGAAACGGGGGCAGGTTCAGCTTCTCTGTAAACAAACAAAATTGTCACAGGTTACCCGGCTCACTGAGGAACCTAGCTTTCAAAGCCTCCCGGATGCACAGTGCGTCCCGCTGGGCTCTTCTAATCGCACGGCTGTCTGGCTGGGTGTAATCAGCAGCCAGGCGACTTGCCTCAACCTCCCACCCCGCCATAAAGGTCTCCCCCTTGCTCTCACAGAGATTGTGGAGCACACAGCAAGCTACTATAACAATGGGGATATTGGTTTCGCTGAGATCGGAGCGAGTCAATAAGCTTCTCCATCTCCCCTTGAGACGTCCAAAAGCACACTCCACCACCATTCTGCACTTGCTCAGACGGTAGTTGAAGAGTTCCTTTTCACTGTCCAGGGTGCCTGTATAGGGCTTCATGAGCCAGGGCATTAGCGGGTAGGCTGGGTCCCCGAGGATCACTATAGGCATCTCCACATCCCCAACAGTTATTTTGTGGTCCGGGAAGTAAGTACCTTCCTGCAGCCGTCTAAACAGACCAGAGTTCCTGAAAACACGAGCGTCATGAACCTTGCTTGGCCATCCGACGTAGATGTTGGTAAAACGTCCCCTGTGGTCCACCAGTGCTTGCAGCACCATGGAAAAGTAGCCCTTTCGATTAATGTACTGGCTGGCCTGGTGGTCCGGTGCCAGGATAGGGATGTGAGTTCCATCTATGGCCCCACCGCAGTTTGGGAATCCCATCGCTGCGAAGCCATCTATGATCACCTCCACGTTTCCCAGGGTCACTACCTTTGACAGCAGTACATCAACGATTGCGTTGGCTACTTGCATCACAACAACCCCCACGGTAGATTTGCCCACGCCAAAGTGGTTCGCGACTGACCGGTAGCTGTCTGGCATGGCAAGTTTCCAGAGGGCTATGGCCACTCGCTTCTGGACAGTCAGGGCTGCTCGCATCCGGGTGTCCTTGCGCTTCAGGGCAGGGGACAGCAACTCACAAAGTTCAAGGAAAGTTCCCTTCCGCATGTGAAAGTTTCTCAGCCACTGGGATTCATCCCAGACCTGCAACACTATGCGGTCCCACCAGTCAGTGCTTGTTTCGCGTACCCAGAATCGCCATTCCACGGCATCAACATGACCCAGTGCCACCATGATGTCCACGGCACGGGGTCCCGTGCTTTGTGACAGGTCTGTGCCACTCTCAGACTTCATGTCCTCATCGCGCTGCCGTAGCCTCCTCGCCCGATTTCTCACCATCTGCCTCTGGAAAAGGTGGCTGATAAGGTGCGAGGTGTTGACAATGGCCGTAACTGCGGCGATGGTCGCAGCGGGCTCCATGCTCGCAGTGCTGTGGCGCCCGCGCTGTCACTCAGCAGAAAAGTGCGCGAACTGATTGCCCGCCGGCGCTTAGTGTGGAAACACACGTTCGACTTTGTAATATCGATTCCACATATTCGATTTAAGTGACATCGAAGTACTCTCGTAGTGTAGACATACCCTTACATACAAGGTAGTCACATGCAGGATCCAATGTATTATGTTCAGTCTGTATGACTGTCTAACGACCATATGTATCAGAGCTAAGTGAATGAAATGCTGTGAATGTTGCTTATTTTATCAGTATTCAGCCAGCTCACTCTCTCACACACACATGTATGCACATACCCCAATCTATAATTTAACCTAATGATTTTGAACACACCCAACGTGATGGTATCCAAATGCAAAATGACCTTGCCCAGGAGTTTATAAGAACAACCCGTGAAGAGACTGCCCCCCAAAAGTCCATCCCAGGTGTGTACTGAGCGCTGATTATGCTAATAGGACTTGGGGAGTTTAGCGCGCCATCGTGCCTATAAGACATTGTTCTGAGTTTGAGGCCTTCTGGGACTGCATTACCCCAGTGGAGGCTCTTGAAGGCTAATTTAAAACTGACCTCAAATTCTGAACCTCTTGAGGATCCCTCTGCTCTCCCAGAAGCCTGTCTCATATAGTAAAATAGCCATGATGTCATATGCAATATTTTGGTCTCGTCAGCTAGACTGATTTGTGTTGCGTTAAGCAAGACAGGGCTGCTAATCTCCACTGAGGTTTACATGGGAAATTTAAAGCCCATTCCAGTATATTAAATGAAGCTGAAAAGCTTAGATCAATAATTTCTCTTGTATGAAAAATAAAAGGGATGAAAATGACGGTAGATTGATTCAAAAGACTTTAATGCCAGCTCCCAGCTGATGGAAGTACCTTGTAAATAGCATTTTGTATGGTTGCCAATGAATTAGTCTAAATTGTGAGGGTGATTGAAATGTATTTTATAATGTTCATCTCCACTTTAGTGGCCATTTACAAAATTTAGACGAGTATGAATCCCTGGGGAGTAAGTAAGCAGCCTGCAAAGAAATAGGGGGAACAAGCAGCAGGGGTTGTAAATGGGATCTTGGAGGATTTTAGAAGACAAAAAGCCTGAGTCCTTTACAAGCAGGAAGAATCAGCGTAACAGTGTTTTGAAACACTCTTTTGGTAATGTGAGGAGAAGTAAGCCCCACCACTCAGTCAAGTAAGACCTGCCTGGATACAATCTGGGTACTCCCTGCTGTGAGCAAGTGAGTAGGGAATGGGTGACTTCTGCTCCAGACAGCACAGCTCAGCTGGTGCAGGGGGTATTGTTGGTACAGGTCAGCAGCAAATTGCTACCGCACTGGACCAAAGTGACTGAGACGGGTGACCCTGAGGGATGATGCCACGCAGGCTATTCCCAGGGTAGTACGATATAGTCACAATCGACCTTGTAAAATCAAGTTGCTCAAAAGACACAATCTTGAGGCAGTGCACACTGCTGCCACTCTAAGAGTGATGCACTGGTTTATAGATTTCATTTCCCCCTCCTTCCAACACCCAGAGCTCTTCCTGCGAAGTCCTAGCCAGTCATTTAATTTTTTCACTTAGCAGATTGATTTCACATTCTAGGGAGTTTTAGGTATTTACACACCCTCTGAACAATCTTGGGGAAAAAACATTATGAATCCCTATGTATTTAGCTTAATTGATTTTGCCATGCTCATGTTCTCTCCCCTTGACTGGAGCCACATTCTGTCTTCGGTTATATCCTGGTCCACTCATGTCATAATTTGGTTCTAAGCGGTGACCAAAGCTGGAATGTCAGTGCCTTGCTCCTCTTCTGCTTGGCCAAAGCCCCTCTTCTGAATTTTTCCTTCAACCGCTCCCCACCTGGGGCCTTCTTTCATGACAACCCCATTTGCTTGGAAGAAGTACCCCATCTTCCTCACTCTCTTCCTTCAAAAAGCTGCTGACAGGCCCT
The DNA here is from genome assembly GCF_027887155.1 of Malaclemys terrapin pileata. NCBI lineage: Eukaryota > Metazoa > Chordata > Testudines > Emydidae > Malaclemys > Malaclemys terrapin. The sequence continues at coordinate 15,268,835 of NC_071522.1, read as the reverse complement.
CCACATCTTCTGTGAATTGTCCCACTTATAAGGACCACCCAGGGTTTGGCCCTCTGCCTATTGAACTCAGTGGTGCCCTCCTGTTGACTTCACTGGGGCAGGACCCAGCCCTTACGGTCAAATTTTCAAAAGCACTTTGCACCCAGTGTACTGAGCTCTTTTTTAACTACCTGGCTATAGTTGTCATAGAGCAGTTGGGTGATAAGAACATTTTCAGATCTCACCCTTATATAGATACCTAAATGGGAGCAGAATTCTTTTACAAATATGGTCCCAATTGTGGGTGCTGGGCACTTGAAAAATGTAGCTCTGGGCTCTTTCAAAATCTAGGTCTTTAATCTGCAAACTCTTTGGGAGCAAGGACTTTATTTTAGGGGTACAATTCTCTTATTGAACTCAGTGTACACTTTTAGCGCTATAAGAATAATAATTAAATTCAACCCAGTGTGGAGGTTCAGCCCAGAGTTCATGCATGACTTAGGTCCCATTTAAGCACTCTAAATAAAGCTTAAGTGGTGCATAGGCCTTGTTCTGGCTCTTCATACAAGCGTGTATTTCATCTTATGCCTCATGGAGGTTCTCTAAGGTTTCACAGCCAAATGGCAACGCTGACAAATTCTGTGCTTTTTTTTTTGGTCCCCCAACAACAAAAATGTTTCCCGGTGCTAATTCCATCAAGAGCAAACTGGCATTTTGGCAAAGCATTTATAGGTGCATACTTACCCTTTTGCCTCATCCTTTTATAATAGGAAGGAGAAGCAGGAGACGTAACAGCATGTACTTTATTAGTGTTGTAACAAGAATAGCTAATGATTGATGCTCTTGCCCTTTGCCTTACTGCGTTTTATTGTAATGGAAAGGAAATACAACAAATGAATAGCGGTGTGGCAGCCAGATCATTGTCTTGATCAATTGTGCCAAACAAAAGGTGATGGAACAGGCATATCTGCCTGTATCTTTTCATGAGTCAGAGTAACAGCTTCTCTCTGGTGACTGTCGACAAATTAGCTACAACTCCCACCCATAGTTGGGGGTTTGTTTCAGGAAATAGGTTTTGCTTTTTAGAAACTGTTGTTCTATCAAGTCACAATTCTTAATTAGGTGCCTTAAGGATATTTTGTTTCCTTCTCGTGAGTAGACATGTAACTATGCTGGTGGATAGTTCCACCAGATATATTGCCTCGTGCAAGTGATCGCCAAGTCTGGTTGGATGATTTTTCCATGAGGCTGTCATCTAAATATCTGAGAATAAAAATAGTGCCGATGGAATAACATAAAGCAGAATAGCTCACAAGTATAATTTAGATGCAGTTCTATGTTGAGAAGTAACCTTATAAAATGTCACCTTTTTACCCATTAGGTTTTCTCCCTGTGTGTGTATTGGAGTCGTATTTGCTGGCTTTTACGGGGGGAAGAATCTGCTTTTTCTGCTCCTGTTAGCCGCACAGAGCTTGCACAGATAAGAGAGAATGAATTGGATTCTCTTCCATCTTGCACACCATCACCAGACTACTTTACTAAGTTGCAGTAAGTAAAATCCATGTAAACCCACTGAAAGAGTGGATTTGCACAGGTATCAGGGTATAATTTGACCTGTAAAATATTTAATAATGGTGAAAGTGAGTGAGATAGAAAGAACGCAGATTGACTCTCAGATCCCAGGTTTATAAAACATCCTCTTTTTGCTTACAAATCTATGATACAGAAATATTGATCCACCAATAAGCAAACATCCCTTAATGTCATTAATACAAAGAGTAGAACCTCACTATAGTGGCTATTTAAAAAAAAATTGTAAAATATCAGTAGAGAAATAGACATGGTAAGGAAAGAAATGCAGATGTAACATACCCTGAAAGCAATTAATAAAAAACATTTGGGGATTCTTGACCTTGTGTTTCAGATGCCTCTCCTCGATCCCTACTATACCTGCTGTACAACTTAGATATTGATCCCACCATCTCTTTGACAGAACAAGGAGTAATGGTCTCAAGTTGCAGTGGGGGAGGTCCAGGTTGGATATCAGGAAAAACTATTTCACTAGGAGGGTGGTGAAACACTGGAATGCGTTACCTAGAGAGGTAGTGGAGTCTCCTTCCTTGGAGGTTTTTAAGGCCCGGCTTGACAAAGCCCTGGCTGGGATGATTTAGCTGGGAATTGGTTCTGCTTTGAGCAGGGGGTTGGACTAGATGACCTCTTGAGGTCCCTTCCAACTCTGATATTCTATGATCTCTGTCTATGCAAGTCATGTGTAGGCAAACCAATATGCATAAAACAACAGCCTACCTAATAATTGGGCCAAAATGCAAAAAGACTTTAAAAAGTTGAGTTCACTTGTTTTCCTCTTGCTTTCCCTTTTCAGGTTCCTCTTTACTCGGGGCTTCTGGCTGGAACCAGAAGCATATGAGCCAAAATAGCAGAAACAATCGGTTCCTGCAGTATCACGCAATCTAGTGGCATGCCGAGACCTGACCCAGGACTTGGCTTACATTACTAGCAAGTTCTTTGCAAATGGGGCATGAGTCTGTGCTACAAGTGCAGATGAAACTGTTTCTGTAGAGAGAGGTTTGATGCCATTCTGAGTCTAGACGCCTTAATCCTGAGGCATGCATGATAAAATCAACAAAGAGTGATTGACACCTGAGAAAAGAGTAAATATTCCTATTGGTTCAGCCAAACTGATGTTTTGGTTCAGCTGGTGAACCTGTGGACTGTGAGACTGGTGTGTTGAGTCATGGCTGTGGTGAATTTGAACGTCTTTGGACTGATTAACCGGAAAATTTGTTGTGTTGGGTGCATTTGAATAAGCAAAATAAATAAATAGATAAATGCTAGCAAAGTGGGTTCTCCCTCTTTTCCCTAATGAAATGTGAAGCTGTATAAACACGTACGGCCTGATTTTGCCACCCTAGAATGGTACCTTACTCAATGAGTAATTCTGCTGAAGCCAATGGAGCTATTTGAGAAGTAAGGTACCACTTAACACAACTAAGAGTGGCAACATCGGGCCCTTAAATACCAGGTGTATTTGTTTGTGCATGTGCACCTGTGCAGCAAGCAGGGGGTAACACTATGCTCATACTCACACATTTCTAGGGTCTACCTATCATGGGCGGGGAGGAGAACAGTTAAACCAGTCAGTAGCAAATATTCCACCCTCAGCTCATCCCTGATTCCAATTCACAGTCCCAGGGGACACTAAAAAGAAATTGCTGATGCATTTTTCAGCAGCACTGATAGACAACAAATGTAAGAGAAGAGGAAAAAGCACACACTGGTGTGACTGCCAGAATATTTAATGCTTCAGAAATTTTGAATAAAAAGAACAATATCTCAAAATTCAATTCCAGCTGCCCCAGGGATGAGGAAACAACACAAATCCTCATTGCACATTTTTGAAGTAAGTTCTCTCTGTGTGAATGCCCAAGCTAGGTATATGCACTAAGAAGATCAAATTGTCCTTTGTTTTCACTTGTACGCTCGATGTATAATGATTTGGAGTTTGGGTTAGATTCAGATAATCCCACAAAATAAATAATAATAGCACAACCCCATTTTCCAGATGAGGGCATTGGAGCAGAGAAATCAATGGTCTGATTCTGCATGCTCACACTGGGTAGTACCAACACTATGAATAGTTCCAGGTTGCTAGATTGTGACTAGATTGTACCACACACCTGCACAACAGGGTAAGAGGGTGTAAAAACCTCCACATATCACTATCTGGGCTACCCAGGCCTTGGGTCCAGCCCGGCAGATATGAACTGAACTACATGCCCACTAAGTCCTTTCCCTGACCAGGTGAGGGAAGAGTTGACTTGTGCATCCAAGAGATTTGTTCTGCAGCTCATAGGACCAAAAATAAAATTAAAAAATTCTGAATATTGCCCAATTTGATATAAATCAGAGGTGGACTCAAATTACGAAATTTGGTCTGAGATCTGAATCCAGCTTTCAAATCCCTTTAAAGTTTATGGCTGTTCTGCTCTGGAGGGGCAAATTTTTATATTTGGAGCAGGAGCTGGGTTCTTTTTCTGACCTCCTTCTCAGGAGGCATCTCTAAAATAGGTGTTTAAAAAATAGTTCCAAGCAGTTGCACCATTGTCTCGATATAAGCGACTGACAGTGACAACACCTGCTATCCAAATCAAAAGGCTTGCTATTCATTTCCAACATTTCTTGACGTATTGGAAAATCCTGTTTAGTATTTGTGACTGCACATATATAATAAGCTCTTTGTACTCACTCATAATTTAACTTTGGAAGTTATTAAAGGTAATAAAATGTCGTGGAATGCATTTTTAAAAGCTATCTCCACTGCAAGAGCTTTTGAAATATTTATTAAAGTTCCTGAGTGTTCTTTGCAGAGGTTGAGTAGATGAGACTTAATATTCACCGCCAGACATGTTGAACACCTAGTTGAACATAGCAGGTTTAGATTATCCTAACTCTGAGCTAACCCCAGAGAATGTGAGTGCAGGTGCTCAGTGTTTCCCAGGGTATAAATCCCTTGGTGTTCCTTCATCGTTAAACCCTTTGACCCTGTTGACTTACATGGAGGACGTAGTAGGGTGGATGAGTCTGTGCCCATCACTGTGGTAACTGGGTATAATAAAACCTAGTGTTTTTCATCAGTATCATTATCCCCTTTTTACAGAAGTACAGAGACTTGCCCTGGTCTCCCATCAGCGGTAATAATGTGGCCTTATAGGTCAAGTACTGGACAGGGACGCAGGAGGCCTGGTTTCTATTCCTGGCTTTGCCACTGGTCTGCTGGGTGACCTTGGGGAAGTGTCTCTGCCTCAGTTTCCCCATCTGTAAAGCACCTTAAGAGCTACTGATGAAAAGAGCAATGTAGAAAGTGGTGGCTGCCCATGCACCACTGAAGTTCTATTTTGAGGGCAGGGAGCAGTGTGAGGCCATGCACAGAGGAGAATTTCCTGGATATTCACAGCTGTCACTGCTATGCAAAAAAGGGGATGCAAAACAGGAGGAACCGGACACGTGCCTCGTTTCCCTTAATCTAAATAGCAAACAAACAAGCACTAATCAGCAAACGTGCCATAATGTTTTTGCCCAGCCTCTGTCCTCAGATGGCCTGTTCATGCTAATCTTCCTCAGCACTGGGTCACATGCAAGGCAAAAAATCTCTGAGCAAGAAATTTTAAATTTACACTATCTAGGAGAAAAACTTCTCACCAGGCCTGGTTTATAGATTGTAACAAATAATAGCAGACCCCAGCTGAATACTAAGGCTGCCGTTGCATTTCAGAGGCTGCTGCTAATTCATAAACATCGCAAGCAGTTGATTTCAGCAGAACCCCTTGATTTAATTACACTCTTGTATACAATGGGGACCTTGTGTTTTCCTATATGTAATGAATATTAAGCTGATAGTCCTGTAATTTCCTGTGCTGGGCTTGCTCTCATTTTTTGCATATTGATACCACATTTGGTTTGTCATTTTCCAATTTTCCAGCCTTCTAGGCTTGTGCTCAGTGAGTTCTCCAGAGTAATTGCTGTTGGCACACACATTTCCTTCCTTAAATCTGCTCTAACACCCTGGAATGAATTTCGTCTCGTCCTGGAGATTTGCTGGGGTTTGAGTTCCCCTAGTTTATTCAGTGCCTTCGACTCAGCAACCCTGGAGTCGCACAGGACACTGGATATAATTTCATATTCCATAGTTTTCATTTCCTTCTTTTATCCTGAACAGACCAACATCCTTCTGCCTTCCCCCACCCCACAAACATACACTTGCCAACACACATATTATTTCCTACCTGATCCTGTGACTTCATTCAGCACCACGACTAACCTTCTAGGCTTCATCATGGTACTTTTTAGGGCCTGATCCTGTGAGGTGTTGAGCTCCAACTCTCATTGAAATCAACAGGTGTCTGGAGGTTTAGGTTTTCTGCACCTTGCAGGGGGTACTCTGCACCTCCAGTAATTGGGCTGGTATTTGGTACATTTCTCGGCAGGGTTTTTCCTCCAAACCTTCCCCTTACCTCATCCTCTTTCTGGCCCCTATTTTTTAAGCCAATGGGATTACTCATATGCTGCAATACTTTCCTGAACCAAGGCCTCTACCTCTCATGCAGCTTGTCTTTCCTATTCACTCTTTAAATGCAAAATTCAATCATGTGGAGGGCCAGTGCAAGCAAGGTCTGTGGGCCCCTTAAGACTTAGAAGACTGGAGTGTGTATAGGGACAGTGCAGGCCCTCTTGACAGCATGAATTTTGCCTTAATAGAAAACCTAGCACTATTTTTTTCTACAGATAAAATTTGGAAACTTCCATCTGGAAGCCACCAGGTAATGCAGACCATTTCCTACCCCATGGTATGCTCTAACGGAGGGCTTGCTGCTCAGCATCTGGATGTACCATTCACTCCCCACTATACAGTAGCCTTGGGAAGAATGGTTTGGCACTCAGTGATCTTTGCCATTAACATTATGTTTGGCAGTCCCAGTTCTGAGACTACTGGGACTTAAGGAAAAATAAGGACCAACTGAAATCCTAATATCAGGCCCAGAAACCTCTTCTGAAACTCATGCTCCTACAATGTGTCTCAAATGGGGCACCCAAAGTTACTAGTCTTATTTTGAAAATGTAAGCCATAATAATGAATAACACCCAATGACATTACCTATTGTATCCATTCCTGATATTGTCACATTTTACATTAGTAATTAGACAATTTTTAAAGATATGTGCCTAAATTAGATTGACTTCTGACCATTCAAATTTACACCTTTCTGGCCAGACATCTGTTTTAGGTGCTTAAATAGTATTTTGAGTGTCCAAATGCAGAAATGGGCACACATTTGTAAACTGGGCTCCTCACATGTAATTCTAATGTTTTCCAGAATTACATGTGTTTTACCTTTTCTATCATATGTCTAGCATAAGTTGGCTCTATATCTGACACCAAACCCTTCCTGAATAGTTTTCTGTGAACTCTTTCCAGTAACAATTAAAGTAAAACTGATCTTCACTCAAAATGCCATTGGACTTCATTTCACTATTAGCAATGGGCAAACCTGAAAATCTGTGTTCAATCCAAAAAAGCATCTATGATTATCCAAAATGTATCTGAAAATGAGGCTGAAAATATAACTAGAACTGGCTTTTTCCTTAGAGGTCTAGTAGGCTGTACTCAGTTTCTTTATTCTGCAGTCACCCACGTCCTCTGGCATAAAACCCTGGTTCAGAAAGCTGGATGACAACCTGTGATGGGGGTGTTCACCCCACACCAGCCCCTGAAGGGGTTAAGGTGATGAGGTGGGCCAATTAACCACACAGGCTGCACCTGGAGAAGGAGCCAGGGAGCAAAGAGGACTAATTAAAGGAAAAAGGTCAGCTGGGCAGAAACAGGCAGGGCTTATATGAAGCCAGTAGCTAAGGGCAGAAAGGGGTGTCAGGGAGGAGAGCTACACTTCGGTTATTCTCTTTATGAGTAGGTAGAGCAGGGTATACCCACAGGAGAGCAGAGAAGAAGCCTGATAGTGTTAACAGAGGAAGTAGTGCAGGAAAATAGCAGTAAGCTAAGATAGTGCAGACCTTAGATGCTGATCCTATGGTTGCTGTTCTGGAACCTGGAGAGCACTCACAGTGGCCTGGGTTCCCCTAGCTGCCCCTGGGAAGGTAGCACCATTGAAGGGCAGTGAATTGGAAGACTGCCAGGGACAGCTAGAACAAAGAGATTTTGGTATGCACTCCCCTAGAAAGGAAAAACTACAGCGTTCTGTGGGCAAAGCTGTGAAAAGGGAACTGTTAAGTCTGGAGAGAGAGACTGAGTGAGGACCCACAGGAAGGGGTGTCAGGCTGGCAGAGCTAATCCCAAGTCCTGGCTACAAGGAGGTACTCTAGGAGTGAGTAGAGTATCCCCATGACACAAAGCAATAGCGATACGTACTTTCTGTAGTCAGGGGAACAAATTCCCCTGCTGTGAACTCTTCCCATGCCCAAATTTTGGGCCTGTTTGGATCAAGATCTAAACTCCATGGATTGGGCTCATCTCTAGTTTTCATGCCCCTAATTTAGTTCATACGCTCATATCTTCTTTCTTCTGCTTGTAGTTGTCATCTTTTGTCCCGCATAGCGATGGGCAGACAACACAGGATTTAGAGTTTCTGTTCAGATGAGTACCCGAAGCTCTCTCTCTCTTGTCCCTTATCCCTCAAGTTCCACAGACCAGATTCGCTAAATTCAGTACTATTTTTTTTTTTCCTGGTCCCTCAATCACTTGTATTGCATGTTGTAATATAGACTAGCAACCCACATGAGCAGCACAGAGGATTGAAGCAGTAGTTGATAGGAAATGGATGAGATGCTGGCTTTGCTATGTGATCCATGTAGAATTTGTCTGCCTCATGCTGAAAATATGAGACTTGGCAAGCTGAGCTCTGGATCAAAGAGACCTTAGTTTGAATCCCTCCAGAGTTTTGTCAGCTTTTGCTATTGCAGAGCAATCTACTCTCTAAGTATTATCTGATGCAACCAGAGGCACATTGCTATACAATTAACAATCTGTGAGACACTTCTGCTTGGTAAAGCTGTCAGGCTACTGTCTTTCCAAGTTACGCTCTTATTTTCCCTCTGTGCTTTCAAGGTCTCTTAGTTCCTTCTCAAGGGACAATTCATACTTATAAACTCAGCAATTATTGATATCTTCCTTTGTCAGAAGAACTGTGTGAGCATCATTTACCAGGCACACACTACCGTTCTAACTATACCACAAAGCATGTAAAAAGTAGGAGTAATAAATAAACATCTCTCACCTACAAAAACCTCATTTCCCAAAGCAGGATTAATGTAAATAACTGCTCTTCAGTCCGAACATAGATTGTTCTCCTTTTCCTGCTGACAGTAATTATAAGAAGGAAAATATATGCCTTTAACTTTTAGCCATTGTATCGCTGTTTGTCTTGCCTTTTTTATAAGAAGCAAGCCACTCAATGAAAAATGGAGAGCCCATCCTGCCAGATCTCTCAAAGTCTGAAGGTTTCTCCCTTGTATTGCATTGTCCTGCACAACAAAACTGATAAAGATGGATTTCATTCTTAGGGCATGTCTACCTGGAGGGGGAGGGTAATATATCAGCATAATTATAACGCAGTAGTTACACTGTTGCACTGTTGTAACTGTGGAATAACAGTAGCCACACAGGGTACTCTTGCAGTATAATTCTACCACTAAAATTTGCGCTGGTAAATTTCCCCATGTTTGATAAGCCTTCGATGGTAGCCACTTCAGTAGTGTGAAATATATATATATATATAGAGAGAGAGAGAGAGAGGTACTACTGCAACAGTGAGTCTGCTGCTTTGAGCTAGTATAGATGACTAATCAGTATGGGAGCAAAGCAGCCTTCGGGGAAGTGGCAGCTAGGAATCATGGGAAAATGAGAAATATTTCATGATTTCCTCTTAAAAACTTTCCTGTTCTGTGCCTTAATTTCAACAAGCTTCTTCATCAACATTTAGAAATGATAACCAGCCCTGGTGACAATCTGCCCAGGGCTAGCTGGTTGTGCCCTTTACTACAGGCTCTGAATTAATAAAGTGCTTAAATTCAAGGACCTGCTTAAGTCTCCGTGAAAGCAATGGGACTTAAGCATGTGCTGAAGTGCTTTGCTGAAGAGGGATGAATGGAAGCATGCGCTTAAGGGCTTTGCCAAATCAGGCACTCACTGACCAGATCAGCTGCAGTATGGATCAGAACACCATGCTACAGTGAAAAGCTTTTGATCAGCTGTACTACTTTTGGTATCTGGCCCATGCATTCTGTCTGTGACCCTTCTATTGAAATGGTCCATGTGGATGCTAATTAGTGGCAGAGTGTTTGGGGCTTGTGTTTTTTTTTTTTTAAAGCATAAATGGACAGCCCATGTCACATAGATTACCAAACATACTGCAGATGGCCAAGACTGGTTATTATGTTTCAGATTCAGATTTGATCTGATAACCTAGAAGTGAATGGCTGTGTATCTATCCCATTTGTACAGGAATAGAATAATCCCTCTTGATCCCATGAGTTTAAAATGACAGTTGCTTCTATGGAGGTGTGGGGGTGGCATCATTTCCTGTACTTTGTATTCAGAGAGGGGAAGAAGTTGTTGCTGGGAGAAATTGTCACACATGCTTGCAATATTCTCGAAGCATGAGCTTCAGATGCCATAACAGCTGAGCACACAATTGTGTATAATGCTGCTAAAATGTTTCTTTTCCGATGACTGAGAGGCATTTGCTACTGATTGGTGTATAATTCTTACCTGGGCTGGGAATGTCTAGGGATTGAGAGTCTGTGAAACTTCAGGCACGAGTGCTTATCGCTCACATCTGAAAACAGTGAGACAAAATGTCCTCATGACACAGGCAGGACAAATAACAGCCTTTTAAGTCTGTTTTATAAACAAGACAAACAACAAGGGCCAGATCCTCAGCTGGTATAAATCAGCATAATGGCAATGAATTTAATGGAGCTATGACAATTTGTACCAGTTGAGGATCTGGCCCAAAGAGATCTAGGGGAATGTATAACAGAGGCAGGCTGTCTTTTTCTGTCTGGCTTCAGCAAAACTGCTAGAAATAAGCCATTGATTCAGGTTTCCGGTGTGAACACTCCTGATTACAAATCTGATATTTGCTTTTCGCTGGTGTTTGCATAACATTCACGGTCTTGGTAAACTTTCCTGTCAGTAAACTTGTTTGTCTAGAATACGAGTAGAATGGACTTTGGAGGAAAGTAAATGGGTTTGGAAATTTGAATAAATATTTGAGAATAGTCTCTTGCAATGTTCAGCCAGCATCACTGCAGGCCAATGGGCCATTTGGCTCCTTCAAAATTCCTCTCCTGATGAATATAGATGGTTATTGTTAGAATGCTGATGGGGATCCTACCTTTTTCAGGACGGCATGTGTCAATGCAGTTGTTTTCTGAGAGCTGTAAAATGCGTTTGAGGTCTCAATCCAGTTCCTAGTTGGCAAGTGCCCACATCAGTAATAACCTACTAACTGGCAACCCTTGTTAGTCATCTCCAAATAGAGGCTTAGATCTGACTGTGCAGAGACTTAACTACCTTCTGTCCAGGGTGGAGGGTAAGGCAGTCTGAGGAAATCTTGCACTGCTGCTGTTTACTAGTTTGGACTCCTTGCTTAGCCATCAATCTCAGAGCTGTCAATCCAAGACCTTTCACTTGCATTAAATTTACTTTTAAAATAATATTACTAAAAGGAAAGCTGGAGGATTGTCACTGAGCCAACCCTGCTATCATAAATTAAGCAATTACTCTCAGACACAGAGTGCAATATGAATGAATTGGAGGTTCATCTATAGATTGGAACTTCAAATGGCTTAACAATGTGTTTTACAAAGTGTAGGTGGATGAATTTCTGAAGCATATCTCTATAAACTGCTATAAAGGCAGTATAAAGGTTAAGCAGACAGATAACTTTATGGAAGCTGAATAATCACACTGCCTATTACTCTATACAATCTCCATCGACCCTTTATACTTTTCTACGGAGCAATGATACAGAAGATGTTTCTGTGTGCAGTGATTATAGTTCTAGAAATCAATTCCACAGGGCAAATCATGTCCCATTTACTTACAGTTAACGGGGGGAAATAACCCACATGATGCTGTCAATTAAAGGCTGTGTTTGCTGAACATTAGAGGGGACAAGTCAAATTTTTTAAATCAACCCTTTGGCATAACTTGTCAAATCCTAGTAAGAATAAGAAATGAACATACAATCAATTAAACCTAATGAAGAAATGATCTTGTGTTTATACTACACCTTTCGTGCTAAGGAGTGGCTTGAGCTCCCTAGTGTGATCAGTCTCCACTCAAGGCATCCTACTTGGACAATTCCCTTAAGGAACCTCAATATCCAGGTGGCAGACGCTGTACTAGGTGAGAAGAACAAGCTTCAAACAAAACCAATGTCTATCTCGTGATAGATCTGACAGCTGGACTCCCTTGTTTTGGCCTTACACTCTGGGTAAAGCTCAATCACTTTGGATGTAGAGTGATCAGAGGTGCTGTTAATGACCAAGTGGGGCTTTCATGAGTCCCTTCTTTGCCTCTGTGGCCAGTTAGAAGATGTAGGCCACCTACTTGCAGGCTGCACCAATGGGCAAGGGCTGCCTGATAGGTGGATGGACTTGCCCAATGCCCTTTCCTCTGCTTTTGAATGAAGACACTTACACTTGACTTGACCATCTATGTAGATGCAACTGCAATCGATATAATGCTAAAGGATCCATTATTTAGTGTCTACTGAGTATTTTACAGCTCCATGCACCAGATGCAAGAAGTGAGGTTCTTACCCATGAAAGCTTATGCTCCCAATACTTCTGTTAGTCTTAAAAGTGCCACAGGACCCTCTGTTGCTTTTTGCCATAAAGGGATACTAAAAGAAAGGGGAAATTACAGCTGAGTTACTACTGGGGGGAGTAAATTCTACACTAGGTCTGTCTTCGTTGTTTCTGGACATCTAATTGGTTACAAACAGATACACAACATTGTCTGTATCTGCGGGGGGACCAATATAAATTGTTAATGGTGCTTTCTACTGCCATTTTATGCAGCCACATCCGATGCCTTGAGTGTTACAGGAAGGAAGCAAAATACAACCCATCCTGTCAAGGGCTGCTCTGTATTGTAATTGCAGTATCTATAAGGAGTGTCAGCTTTGGATTATTGGAGATGTCAGAAACAAAATGGGAGAGATTAAACGGGCACAAAGAGCTGCAGAATGAGAAGGTAATTGCACTTCACAAGAGTGCAAAGCACAGTTAGATAACAGTGGGGAATGTAGATCTCGAAAACATAGTTGTGTGGAGATGAAAGTGCCCACTTTGTGTCCCCTATTCTATAAGTGCGCTCTCAGGAGCCGAGTACAATGCCTGGTCTATAGAAGCAGCACTTTCAGTAAGTGCAGTGTAGCTGAACCTTAAAGAGGAAGATATTGTACCTTTTGGCAAAAGGTGAACTCTGCTGCATCACAAATGCACTTTATCTGCAGTGTGTTTCACGGCCTTTTAAATCAATACCCGTCTCCCTTCTGAATATAAAATGCAGGGAAGACATGGAAATGGAATCCAGATCAAAGGCGTGGCATGGCATGGAGCCCATGCCGAAAGAGGGGCAGGTAGAGGAGCTGGCTGGCATTCCACGCACCCTCTGGACAGAGTGCTCCTTCTGGGCTGACAGCATGTACGGATTAACCTTTTAAACACTGACAGTGACCTGCCCATTCTTTGCTAATGAATGGCTATTATTGGCTATTGTATCCCAGAGGAGAGAGACAGAGTGCAAGCTCATTGTGCTCTCCGAGATTCCTGCTGCCAACCCATTATATCTCAACTGCTTTAAGTCACTGGGTGGTCTGATGAGGCTTTAATCATCAGTGGCTGGCTCATGCTATTGGCTGCTCCTAGGAACTCAGTCCCCTTAGTGAAAGCCAGTGTGTGCCGAACCTATTTTCAGTGCTGTTGTACAGATATTCGTTAGTACAAAGGTTCTGCTCACGTGAGCACATGACACGTGTGCCTTGTGATATCCCCTGCCCCTTCCCTCCCAGACATTGGAGAACAGAATTTGAAGTCCGGGTCCTAGTCTACAAAGCTGTTGCTTTACAGACTGACTCGTCCTCTAAGCTCCAGCCATCCTTTACAGTGGCTCAGTAGCACTGTGGTGAAAAAAACTCAGCTGATGGGAGAGAGCTCTCCCATTGGCTGTCTAACTCCCGCCTATGGGAGCGGCGGTAGCTATGTCGGTGGGAGAAGCTCTCCTGCTGACCTAGCACTGTTTACGCTGGCGCTTAGGTCGCTGTGACTTAGGGGTGTATATTATTCACACCCCTGAGCAACGTAAGTTATACCGAAGTAATTTGTAGTGTAGATATAGTCTAAGTTGGCTACCCTGTACAGAGAGTACAAGGGCAAAAGACAGAGGGAGAAGGAATCAAAACAGAAGTTATTGGCTAAGCTCACACAGGTAGCGTGTGACAGCTGGAAGGGGAACCCAGATATCGTCAGTTCCAGTGTAGTATGTTACAGCAGAGGAGGGTCTTGTGCTTAATACTCAATATAGTAATCGCTTACAACACTTTACGAAAGTGTTGGTATTAAGATGCTATACAAAATAAGGCTGTATTTACCGTATCAGCTGAGCTAGTCGACTCGTTTCTTCAACTTTCTGTGTAAGGGCTGAGTTACAGGGACTAACAACATGATAGGATTTGGCAGGGCTTTTTCTTTTTTTTTTTTATGTTTCCTATGAGAACTAAATGGATTGAGATTAATGAGTCTGGGTGCTAACAGAGTAGGTTTCTAATGGACCGCTCCCAGAACAGAAATTCACAAGTGGAAAGAAGTGCCTCTAATGGGGCTTTGGTGATGCCAGTGTTTGGCAGGTGGAAGCACTGAAGTTGCATCCCTAAAGCACAAACTCTCCTAATGAGTAGGTATTCTTCAGCCCCTGAGCTGGACCAAGGTCATCATTAAACATCCCAGTGACAGCAAGGAGTTTTGCCTAAAATACAATATTCCAAGCATAGGGGACCTGATCCAAAGCCCATGGAAAGACTCCCTTTGTGATAAATGAAGTCGGGGAGGAGACCTCCCTTTGATGGACACCCAGCTAGCCAGTTAGCTGTAAAATCCCTCTTGGTGTCTGTTCTCTGCTTGCTTTACCTGTAAAGGGTTAACAAGCCCACAGGTAAAAGAAAAGAGCCAATGGGAAGGCTAGAACTTCTTAAAATGGGAAAAGAAACTTTCCCTTTGTCTGTTGTTCTCCAGAGAAGGAGGCACAGAGCACCAATGCTATAAGCAGGAATGCTGTGTAAGACTTGAACCAGGTATAAAAATTATCTTCCATACCTAGAAGAAATCCTTGGACAGGGCATGTTTAAATAGACGTGATTAGGTTTATTTCTTTATTTTGTCTTGTGGATCTCCTCTGTGCTAACCCCAGATGCTTTTGTTTTGATTGTAACCTTTAAGCTGAACCTCAAGAGAGCTATCTTGATGCTTAATTTTTGTAATTGTTTCTTTTAAGATTTAGTAAAAAGCCTAAGTTCCAAATGTATTTTGTCTTTTTGTTTTTAATTTTACCTTTTTAAAGAACAGGATTGGATTTTCGGTGTCCTAAGAGGTTTGTGCATGTTGTTTGATTAGCTGGTAGCAACAGCTAATTTCCTTTTGTTTTCTTTCAGAGCTCTTCCCCAGAGGGGGTGGTGAAAGGGCTTGAGGGTACCCCACAGGGAGGAATTCCATAGTGCTCCTTCCTGGGTCCAAGGGTGTGTATGTGTGTTTGTGGTTTGTTTGTTTTTGTTTTTATTTTTTATTTGGGTGGTGGCAGTGTTTACCAAGCCAACGTCAGAGAAAAGCAGTAACCTTGGGAGTTTAATACAAGGCTGGAGTGGCAAGTATTGATTTTTTTAAAATCCTTGCAGGCCCCCACCTTCTGTACTCAGAGTGGGGATTCAGCCTTGACACCCTTTCACTTCCATAGTCTTTGGACAGGCCCAAGGGGAAAGCAGTTGTAACCCACTGTCAACCATGTCAACAAGTCCTCTCTTTGACTACATAAGGTGTGAGTTGTTACAGCCCTCCACTAAAGAGCCTTGGCTCTTTAGCTCAAGCTGTAGCAGTTTATGGTTTTAACTTTTTGGGGTTCCTAGTTCAATCCCCTGTGTGTAGGTCAAGAGGCTGACTATCTACCTATGGAATATGTTCGTATAAACCTGAATATAGCAAGCAGGAAACATTTTAAATGTCCCTATCAGATGGCCGGGAGGCCAGGGGTTAAGACTGCTGTGTTTCTTCATCCTCTGAGAGATGAGTGGATGGTACCTACCAAGACAAATGGTCACTCTCCGACAACTTCAATTCAAACCTCAGTGCCTCTCCATGGCACTGTCTGGCTCATACCTGCATTCTATACCATACACATGATTTTAAAAAGGAGTATTTTGAATCCCTCGCCATGCAATTGGCGATCACGATCTGTCCTTATAACAGTCCATATTGCTCAAAGACCTCCTAATAAAGACAGGATGTGAGTAATCCAAACAGGTGTTGAGCCTAGCCTTCTTAAACATTTGCATTACAATAGCATCTACAGGTGTCCATCATGATTAGCACCCCATTGTACTAGTCTCTTTATTGACATAGATGAGGATGTCATCTCTCTGAAGAGAGATGGCCCTGCTCTGAAGAACTTGCAGTGAAAAAGCAAGTGATAAAGGCTAGTTTATTCAGCTGTCTGCAGTTACAAGAATCCAGTTGCATTTAAAAGGGGCAAAATGCCTATAATCCACAGCCACCCATCTGTAGCAAGCATACATCTGACCCCCTTCTGTCTGCTAGTTATCTTCTTGGATTGTAAACTCTTTGGGGTAGGGACCATCATATTTGTATGTAAAATAGCTAACGTACTGCACAGTGCACATTTCAAAAACAAGCAATATAGATGCATTGTTTTTACACCTATGATTTAACTACCAGTAGGATTTGGTACCTGGAAAACCCACCAACGTTGAATACCCACTGGAAAGTGCAATGGTAGGACTAGGTCCCAACTGCCAATTTCATCCATTTGGATCTTTGTTTTGGTTTAGGCCCATCTTAAGGCCTGATCCACAGGACTCCAAGTCTCCCGTTGATTTGATTGAACACGGGATTGATGTATGCGGAAAACTTTGGAGGCATCAAAAGCACCCAGCAAAGTTGAGTAACTCCCATCTCCGCTCCTCTCTATCTAGTAACTTATGGCCTGAGGTCTCTCTTTTTAAGAAGGGACAAATTTAACTATTTTAACTATTGACAAGATGAACATTTCCACATATCTCCATCTAGTCTGTTGGCTCGCCCAGCACAAGAATCCACAGTACAGTATCAAACCTCTTGCTGCTGCCTGATACTGAAAAGATTACAGGGGTGTTTTCTAATCTGACAACTAATCTCTCCAATGACTGAGGATGGAGTCACCAGTGCTCCTTCTGTCTCTACACTGGCTCGTTTAAAGGGTTTTCTAATGACTCTGGGCGGCCAGCCTGATTCAGCTTCCCTTCTCCTGCCTACTTGAGAGGAGAGCGCTGCCAAGAGCACAGGTTATCACAATCACTCTTGCTAGCTTTCTTGCCTTTCCAAAACACGGACAT
Organism: Malaclemys terrapin pileata; assembly: GCF_027887155.1. Lineage (NCBI taxonomy): Eukaryota > Metazoa > Chordata > Testudines > Emydidae > Malaclemys > Malaclemys terrapin. The sequence continues at coordinate 15,251,655 of NC_071522.1, read as the reverse complement.
GACTTTCTGCAGATTTACGCTCAATTGAAGGACCTTTTTTTCTGTAAAAAATATTGCTACCGGGTGGGATTTGCTTTGTGTACACTTGGCTCTCCTGCTCTAAATTTCCTACCATGGCATCATCTACACCAGTGCTACTAAAGCACTCTAATACACAAAGGGCTCATAGCCCCTAGCATTCTCACTGCTGTATTGTCTTGATCCACTGTGACCTAAACCCCCACCTCAGCCAATCAGGTCCTGTCTAATGCCCATAGAACTGAATGGGAATCTTTCCATTGGCCTCAGTGGGTCTTGCAATAAATAAAGTCTTGATTCATGTATCTCCATACCAGCCTGACTTGAAAGGATCAAATCCATCCCAAGACTTTCTCACAATATTGTTGGGAAATTTTGTGAATGGAGCTGCTGCCAGCCCCTCCTTCAGCATTGTTACATTTTCTTTCTGCTCTCATTCCCATCCACTACATCTACACAATAACGATCCTATTTGTCAGTGTCCTCAGACATGTCTTAGATAGCATGCTGGGGCAGTTCTTGCCATCAAAGGTATTTATATGGCCCCCATTACTGTAGTACCTGAGCATCTCTAATGTATTCATCTTGCAATGCTCCTGGTAAGGTAAGGAGGTACAATCATCCCCATTTTACAGGTAGGAAACTGAGTCCAATCTAAAGGTAGAGAGATTAAGTTACTTGCCCAAGGTCACACGGGAAGTCTGTGGCAAAGCAGGGATTTGAATCCAGGTCTCCCAAGCTAACACCTTAACCTTTGGTCCACCCTTCCTCTCTCCAACTCCAAGAAACTTCCAGTTAGCAACTACCTCTGTTTGTAACAATAATCTGTTCACCCTTCAGTTTTTCCCCCTGCTCTTCTTTATCCAGGCTGAAATGAAAAAGCCCACAGGTCAATGAAGAGAGGAAGGGGAGTTAATGTCCTACAGTACAAGAGTTTCAAAAAAGAACTTTAAGGATGTGGCTCTGTGGATGTTTACAGGGGGCTCCCCCCAAGCAAGAGGGCCAAAGGTTCTGGTTTGAAAATGTTAACAAGTGGGCAATGGAGGCTGGCACCATGGGCCAGCTGCAGGTAGGAGTTGACATCTCAATAGCGAAAATGAGATGACAGGCCATTATGGGCCTTGAAAATCAAGACCAGCATCTTTTGTTTGGTGAAGGGGAGCCAGTGAAGGAAGAGATGCAAAGAGAGGAGTGACATGGTCAAAGCGATAGGCTAGGAAAATTACCCCTGCCGCAGCATTCTGAATGGAAATGGGCAGGGACCGGTTGTATTTGTCAAGGCCGGAGAAGAGGATGTTGAAGTAATCGAGGCACAAAATGATGCAAGCCTGGGTGAGAGCGCATACAGCCAGGGACTTGAGAGGCCTGGATTCAATTTCCTGCTCTGCCACAGACTTCCTGTGTGTGACCTTAGGCAAGTCATCTAGTCTCTATAATCCTAAAATATCAGCCCTCTCAGCAGGTTGAGTGTCAGTGCCTTTTTCCCATATGCATCTGGCTGTAGAGCTTTTTTCCATTCCTTTTAGGTGGGACATTGCTTCTATGATCCAGACCTTTATTCCCTCTAGATTGGGCTTCTGCTGTTTCCTCTATATGGGCTTCATCTTAACTCCGATTAGAAACTGAAGCTAGTTTAGGAAGTGATAGCATGTCTATTGAGGGAGTGTGCCTCCATGAGCACATAACAATGGCTCTACACTGACTACTTGCTGGCTTCCAGCTGCAGTTTAAAGTGTTCAGGTTTGACTGGAGCAGCTCAAACACAGTAAATATTTGTTTTTTGCTTCTTTCAAAATATTTTTGTGCAAAAAAGAAATATTTTAAAAATTTGTTTAATTTTTCAGTGTTTCAAAAACTAAAAACTGAGGGGGAGGGGGGTTGGTTGGCTTTTGAATTTCTCGTGCATTGTTTCTTCTTTGAAAAGCCAAAAAAAAAAAAAAAAAAAAAAATTGAATGGAACAAATGTGAATTTTCACTTTGCAAAAAGTTTTTTTGGTTAAAAAAAACAAACAAACATAAAAATTCCAGTCAGCTCAATGTTTCATTGTATAAAGCTCAGGTAGCCTGGGCCCATCCTCCCTGAAAGGCCGCCTTCTGCTCATGGATCAGTTCACTTCCTTTCCTAAAAACAGCTGTGTAATACTGGTAATAGAGAACAGACTCCTGTGTTGCATCAGAGAGGTGGACCCCTGGTAATGGTCAGAGTGTAGCAATCCTTGTCCACATACCAGTGTATCACATCAGCAACAAAGCCAAACTCAAGATCTCAATCAGATGAACCATCCATTGTATCCTTTCTTCCTACATGTTTGAGGGACAGATCCTTCTTGTCCCTTGGCAAAGGCAGCCTCTGTGGCTCTTCTGCATAGCAGGGCCCCTAAAAAGGTACCTGCATCATCCACGTTGGCCATGAAACTATGCCTTTGGCAGCGCAAAGGAGTATGTTGGAACAGGCTAAGGGAGAAATTAGCAGTAAATTGGCTCTACACAGAACCACCAGCCCAGTGGCTCTCAACCTTTCCAGACTACTGTACCCTTTTCAGTAAGTGATTTGAGCATTGGCCTGCTAAACCCAGCGTTGTGAGTTCAATCCTTGAGGGGGGCATTTAGGGATCTGTGGCAAAAAAAATTGGTCCTGCTAGTGAAGGCAGGGGACTGGACTTGATCACCTTTCAAGGTCCCTTCCAGTTCTATGAGATAGGTGTATCTCCATATATTATTATTTTATTATTTGTCTTGTGTACCCTGAGTTTCACCTCACTTAAAAACTACTCATTTACAAAATCAGAGACACATACAAGTGACCCCGCACACTGCTACTGAAAATTGCTTACTTAGTCATTTCTACCATATAAATTATAAAATAAAGTACTTGCATTTCAGTGTATAGTATATAAAGCAGTATAAGCAAGACATTGTATGAAATTTTAGTTTGTACTGACTAGTGCTTTCTATGTAGCCTGTTGTAAAACTAAGTAAATATTTAGATGAATTGATGTACCCTCTGGAAGAATTCTGTGTACCCCCAGGGGTACACATACCCCCGGTCGAGAACCACTGCACCAGCCAACCTCCTCTTATACAAGGGCCTGATCCTCAGCCTGTGTAAATTGAGACAATTCCATTGATGTCAGCAGAGCTAGACGGATTGGCCTCGGTTTGTATCTACCATGGAAATCTGGGTGTAGGGAGGTTTTCATTCACATCGCTATGCAAAGTCCATTGACTTGAGCTCTGTAGAGAGGAGAGAACTTGGCCATATGCCTTTTTTCTGTTGCCAATTTGGATGAATTAATATTTGAGGGATGTAGGTAGCGCTACCAAGTAAACTGAAGTGAGAAAGGTTAAGTATGCACTGCAGGCAATTATCCATTAGTATAAAACACCTTGGTATAATATTTATACACTGAAATGCCAGAAGAAATTGGACACAAAGACAGTTTTTGCAATACTGTATAATTCATGTCTTATAGCTCTTTTTTTCATTTTAAATATTTCAGTAATAATAGAACATTTCTCATAGGGGAATGGAAGAGCTGAAATGCAATAGTCAAATAAAATAAGCACTAAAACAGAAACACAAGTCTCCAATTCTTACCTCCATTTTCTTCCTAGCTTTTTAAACATCTTGGAATATTTGGAACATGGACTATATATGAAATAGTAAAATTATGGGCCAACCCCTAAGCTGGTATACATCAACACCGCTCCATTGAAGTCAATGGGTGACATCCTGTCTCCACTGAAATCAAGAACAAAACTTCCAATGACTTCAATATAGAGAACATTTCACCTACAATCTCTTTCGTACTGGAGACTACTAGCCCTTCCTTGCCAGCAATGCCTGTGGTACCTAGACAATCTGATTTACGGCTGAAAGGATTAACAAGTGGCTATGGCAAGAGATTAAACAAGCAACTACCCTCCTGTACATGTCACCTTTTAAGAAGAATATTTTAATATTTTATTTCAGAATGCTTTTTCCGGTCAACCCTGGAATGGTGAATTGTTACACTGCCTCAAGCGCATTACAATGCATACTTCCATACCACTTTCCATCCCGCAGTCTCAAGGCACTTCACAAAGATTAATGTTCATGTGGCAAGCGTGAGTAAATTGACTTTTTTTTTCCTTTTGGTTTGGCTGAACCAAAAAAAATTCATTTATGGCTGACCTAAACTGGAAATGTTTCAATGTTTCTTACCAAAATGAAGAGTTAAAAATCATTTTGGTTCAAACAGTATCTGCCTCTTTGCTTCCAGTTGGTCTAGTACCTGTCTCTCTGTCTATAATCCCTCCTAATCTTTGGGGAGTTAAGGTACGGATAAAATGTCCATTGATATCAATGAGTCATTCCACTCACTTCTATGGACATTGGATGAGACCCAATCAAAATTTTGATGAGTCATTGCAATAACTGGGGCACATACCAAAGCAGCTACAGTTTTCAGATCCAGTGTGTATTTGATTCCTTCCAGGACAGATCTTACCAGATCAATCTTCATTTTCACTACAGACAAGGTTTATTTTGCATACCAAAGGCATTTTTCTCTAATTTTGTGAACATACAATAGTCCTAATCCATTTTGCAATGACTCAGGCCCTTGATGTGAAAGCATGTATATGTCATGCATCTGCGCTATTGTAAATCTGCTAGTGCATCCACACAGATGGCTTGAGAAGCAGAAAAGAGACACAAACATCTGTTTAGAGTTTTAAGCAGCTTGTTAGATGAATTCCGCACCTGGGTTTCCTGTAGTGAATCAACTGTGCTCTCATCAGTATGTATCAGAAGCTCTAGGAATTCTCCTAAGGATCTATTCTTTGATCAGTTCCTGGGGGATTTCTCTGGGTAACTTCTGCTGGTGCCATTGGGAGCTGCCTATGTAAAACCTCTTTACATCTATAGAGGAACAGAACTCTGTCTGAAAGGAGGACGTTGTCTGTAAAAAGCCAATAAATCAAACTATTTCCTGGTGTAAATCCATTGACTTCAAAGGAGTTACACCAACAGAGAATTTGGCCCTTCAATTTTAAATAGCATGGTTTATATACGCACTTCTGTCTATGCACAGTGTGTATGACCGGGATGTGCTACAGGGCTAGGGTCAGCTAGTTTATTCAGCACAGGTCTGTTGGCTTTACTGCAGCTATGTTTATTTGTACCAGCTGAAATCAGGTCCATAATGTCAATGACAGATAGCACTTTACTACTTCCTTAGTAGCGTTGTTCTAAAATAGTTCCATTTCCAGTATTACCATTGGCATTTCCATGATCACTTCCAGTCGTTTATAATTTTGTATAAATAATTCGCTCTGGTCTAAAAACAGGCACACACATTCTCAGCCTTGCAATGATTTCTCCTCCCACCTCCCAAGAAAGAGAGCTCTCTTGGCTGATGATGATGAACAACAAAAGTGGAAATCCCATTTTGCAGGGAGTTTCTGGGAATGCTGTAAATTCAATACACGGTTCTGATTTTGCTCTTAGGCATGCTGGGGTAAATCCAGCAGAACTGTACTATTAAGTTGCCTCCAGCACGACAATCTGAAGTTCCCCTCTGCAATGTGTCAGACATTTGTAAATGACAAATGCTAAGTACCTGTTTAAAATCTGCATCAATACACAACTTATGGCTAAGAATAAGAACGCCTGCATTGTGCTTGCTGCTAGGGTCATCCTTGTGAAGAACAGGTTCTCAAGGAACAATATTGCTCTCGTGATGTGGTAGGGACCTTGGTTTATGTTGGGTGTAGGGCTGGACTGTATTGAGATGGGGTGCAGTACCATGGCAATGGGGTCATAGAACAACCAAGATACAGAGGAGGAAGGTACAAAGGTGTAACGCCTCAGGGGAGTTCTGACTTGCCTATGGATCACATTCTGCTCTCAGTCGCCCTGCTGTAGATCTGGAGTAACTCCACTGCCATCAGATGCAGTGGTGTAAATGGGAGCACATTGTGTGTTATGCCTCCAGGGATGACCAGAGCAGATCTGCCTTTGCTCATGCTGCAAGGCATAACGTGCAGCATCAGCTCCCTTCCCACTCCCTCTGGGGAGGCGAGTTGTAAAGAATCTGCGCTACAGCGAGCGCACATGCATATCCCAGCAGGACTGAGATCAGAACCCTGATTCTTCAGCTCCAAATACGTAGCTCCCCTCTGAAGCTAATGAAAATCCCTATAAATCATCAGTAGCAACAGGACCATCTTCTGCTCTTGGGCCAGCCATGAGAGAGGAGACAACATACAGAGATAGTCCCGTAAATCCAGTACATCTCATGACACTGCTGTCAGCATTGACCTAGGGCTGAGCCAAAGCTCTCTGAGGTCAGTGGAAAGACTCCTTTTGAATTCAAGGGCTATGATGGTGTCTGGCGCCTCACTACCCCTTGTGCTGCTGCAGAGGGCCAAGGATCATCTGGACCTTAGCATGTATCTCTTGTGCAGTTACAATGATTGCTGAGCTATTTCCCCTATTAATCTGAATGATTCTGAATAACAATTCATGGTCCGTAGGGAATAAAAGCCTCTAATTCTATTTTATCCAATTCCTAGCACAATCTCAGGGAGATTGCAATTGTATTCCACCCTTGTATTATTCAGTAGAAGCTATGGTTTGTATTATTGCATATGGGATGAAGGACCTTGTAATAAATATTTAATATTCCTTTAATCTGTCCTTATATCATCTACTTTATATAATCCTTCTATTCCATCATGTACCATGTAGTAATCTTTTTTTTTGACAGTCTTGCACGCACATACCTGGATCACCCTGTCCACTAATTCTCCTTTCCTCCTACTCCAGAGTTGTCTTTGGATGTTTTTGAAAATATTTCTTACCCAAGCAACAAGTGTTTTGTTTTAATATTGAATTGTCTTGGATTGAATTTGGTTGAACTTGTCTGAAAGGAGTCCAAAGGATGGCAGGAAGAAACACATTTTTATTACAGCGGTTCTCAAACTTCAGCAACTAGGGACTCCCCAAGCCTCATGCTCAGACCCAGGCCCTGTCCCCACTCCACCCCTTTCCCCAAGGCCCCACCCCTGCTCTACCTCTTCCTGTCCCTGCTTTGCTCCTCCTCTTCCCCCCGCCCCTCTCCCTCCCAGTGCCTCCTGCACACCAGGGAACACCTGTTCAGCAGCAGGCACTGGGAGGGAGGGGGGAGTTGATCAGCAGGGCCTGTGGACCCCTTGGAGTACCCTCGTGAACCCCCAGGGGGCCACAGACCCCAGTTTGAGACACACTGGTCTATTAGATGGGGATGGCTCTGCCACAGACTACCTACGTGACTCTGGACAAATCACTTGATCACTATGTGTCTTTTTCCCCTTTACCTGTGTAGATCATAAGATCTTCAGGGCAGGGTCTGTCCCTTCTCTTGTGTCTGAGCAGTGCCTAGCACAGCAGGGCCTCTAGGTACCACTGGAAAGAAAATAACCTAGAAATTACTTCACCCAAAAGCAAAAGAGAAGCAATGTCCATGACGGACTGTGGCAGCTGTTTAGTAAAGTACAGCAACACTGCCATGAAACTGCAAAGAGAGGTAGAATGTCAATGCTCGTGTTAGAACTGCCACAGTGGATCTGGTCAGGGTCATGATTTCACATCTCAGGCAAGAGACTCGCATCTTCATCAGCGCAGTATTATCTAGCTCTGTGCTGAGCTTTCTGAAATATACTGCTTCGGAGAGAAGCCTGCCCCCGACAGTCACCAGCATCTCTTCCTCCAGCACTCTGCAGGACTGATTATCTGTTCTCTTGCACCTCATGCAGTCAAGCATACCTGTACAAAGTAGGTTCAGTGTTTCTTTTACTCACGGAAAACCCCATACAAAGTGCCAGGCTGTGAAAATCACACTGCATTTTTTTCTTATCCAAACACTCCTGCTTAGTTGGGGAGGCCAGACATGATCATAGTACACCCATGGTACATCCATAATTTAGGATCACTAGCCAGGAAGTAACAGTGCATTAGAGCTGTCTAGGAGACACCACAATGAAGGAAAAAATCTAAGAACCTAAATAGAATGAAGTGTGCATCTTTAATGGCGTGGGCTTCACTAGTTGAAAGTTAGCTGCTTGCACAGTAAGTTGTCATTCATTAAAATTAACTAATTCTAGTAATAAAATGTCAGCGTTTCTTAAAACAGCAATAAAGCTGAACTAAGCAGACATGAAGAGTTCTGATCAGCTATTAATAGTCAAGCAGTCTTATTTTACAAAGTTCCCCAAATTCATATAATGTGGCATTGAATGCTAACCTCCTTTAAAGAACACTTGGTGCACCTCAGTAGTGTGTTTTATAGTATATGGGATTTTAATTGCTTTATTATAAAAGAAAGCAATATTTGCCCTTTTATGAATTTTGATTTAATGGCTTTAGCACATTCATTATTAGTTCATTGTGTTTCTGTGGAATTGAGGCCTCCTGAGTTAAAAGGATGTCCCCACGCTAATCTGGCCTCAATTAAAATGTAATCATATTGTGGTTAATCTCAAGGACTCGCAGGGGCTATATGAGGGTGAGAACAAGTGATAGAGAAGGGGGATAGAGAAGAAAAACAAACGACAAGGAAACAGTATCTGTACTGGGAAGAATCTGTTTAAACAGATGCCATTCAGTTCTAAATGCATTTAAACCACGTTCTCAGCTTGTACAGGAAACCTAACTCCCTCCAAGTCCACAATAAGGGATCCTCAAAGAACAACTAATGCCTGACCGTCAGAGCCGGCTCCAGGCACCAGCTGAGCAAGCTGGTGCTTGGGGCGGCAGATTGTTGGAGGCGGCATTCTGCCCAATCCTAGAGCGGCACGGCCGCGCTTTTTTTTGTTTGTTCCGCTCCGGCCGTGGTGGTGCGGAGAACCAGAGCGCCCTGCAGGGCAGTCCTCTTCCTTCCCTCCCCGCCGACTGGAGCGGAGCCCTCGCGGCAGGCAGCAGGAGGCGGTGCAGCGGGAGGGGCTGCGTGGCAGCGCCCCTGCTGTAGCCCTAGCCGCCCCCTTCTCTCTCTCTCTTTCCCACCCACTCTCTCCCCCTTACCCCCCCCCAAGCCGGTCGCACCTGCGCTTCGGCCGCGCCGCAGGTTTTTTTGTTTGGTTGGTTGGTTTTTTTTGCTTGGGGCGGCCAAAAAGCCAGAGCCGGCCCTGCTGACCGTAGGGAACTGTCCACTTACAAACCTCATCTAAAACTGAATCCAGCACACTTCAGTGTGCACGTTCTTACTGAAGTTGATGAGAACTCACAAATGAAGCCACTTGCATAAATTCATTGATGTACTCTGTGTGTGATGGGAAGAGTGGGGAGGTCTTTCGTTGGTAACTCCTGATACAAGTTGCTTCCACTATACACAAGATTCAGGATGCTATTGGAACTATTAAGACACAATGGTTTAGTGGAGGATGGCTGGATATATTCTGCAGTTCTTCTCCTATCTATGTTCAGGATAATATACCAGGAAATACCTTATATTTTCTGGCACTATGAATCAGCATTTAACTACTGGGTAATGTTAAAGAAAAATGTTAAACCAACTCGGGTGGCTTAGAAGCTGAGGAGGAACTCAGCCCACAAATGATAGGTTGAGAGATCTCCCATCGTCTCTACTAAGCATTTTGCCAGACTGACCTATTGTGATGCTGAAAGCAGTACTGTTTGGAGATCACTTTACCTTCCATCTTGTGGCTTTCATGTATCTTCTAATCTCATTGAAAAGGTCTCAAATAGTTGCCCACCACCTTTCATGTTTCAGGATCCCTTCAAGCTTAAATTTTTTTGTTTTAAATATAAATAACAGTGATGTTGGTAGTAAAGCCTTGTAATTATTGTAGCAGCTTATTTGAAAGGTTATGTCAGATTTTCGGAGTCTGCTACTCAGAGCCAAACTCAGACTCTGTGAGGTCTATGTAGAGGTCAGATTTCTACAAACTACGTAGCAATTTTTGTGAGTGCAAGTGGGCTATGGAATTTTTTTTATGATGGTACCACAGAAGACGACCAGAGCCTCAACTGGTGTAAAACTACATTGCTCCCTTGACTTCAGTCAGTAACCTGACTGACAGGATTTGGCCATTATATGCCTTCATTAGAAGAATGAATAGTAAAAATACACACAGCTCCTAGAAAACACAGATTGTTTTCATTTAATGTCATTGATAAAAAAAATGACCTGAACATTTTGAAGAGCAGCAGTTCTTAAAACATAATAAATGAGGGCTTTGTTTCTATTAGAATGGTGTGTCATTAAGTCTAAAAGGTCAGTTATCATAAGCAAACCCCACCAGATTTGTGCCATTTTAATTAGAATGAAAGATAATTGCTGTTGGGGGAACATCAATAACTCAGGTCATGTCAATGTTTCTTTCCTTTTATAGGTTATAGGAATACATTGTAAAGAGCTGCATTTCACAAAGAAGCAAATAGTGTTATGGAAAATGATACTGAAACGGCACTGATTTATGTGCAAGAGTTTAAGACATCTTTCTAGAGTGGAGTTTTCCTCCTCCGTTTACAGCTGCTCTGGGTCTTTCATTTCCCAAATTTCACAAGTCTCTTTAAAGGATAATTGTGTCATGGAGGTTCAAAGCCCAGGCCAGATCCATTATTTTTGCCAAATGAAACTCCATTCTGGGCACTATTAAATCTAAACTCTTAGCATTCCCTAAGCTAAATCCTCAGACAAGTGTGATGTGAAATTACGTCTCAGTTACATCACTTGGTGGATGATCTTGCAAAGGACTGAGTGCCCCGAACTCAGTCAGTGAACTCAAAGGAGATAATCAGAACTGGCATAATTGGGCCCACAGGGAGAAAACCACTTAGAATATTTATTCATTTTTAAAAATATAAGTAGACCTTTATGAGAGAGGATCTAGCTGTGACTCCCTTTCAGAGACACCTTGCAGCAGAAGGCTGTATTTTTATTTTATTTAAATAATGGAGATATCCTATCTCCTAGAACAGGAAAGGACCTTGAAAGGTCATTGAGTCCAGCCCCCTGCCTTCACTAGCAGGACCAACTACTGATTTTTCCCCAGATCCCTAAGTGGCCACCTCAAGGATTGAATTCACAACCCTGGGTTTAGCAGGCCAATGCTCAAACCACTGAGCTATCCCTCCCCATCTGTAATCTTATGACATCAGAGCTGATAGTGATTGGCTACAATCGTGAAAATGTTGCTGCTTCTGGGGAAGATGCAGAGAAATGTGTGAAATGTTGGAGGAAATAAAATATTCATATGTCAAGGAGCGATGCAGCCAGCCACATGTTCCTGGTCATCTGCCACTTTTCTCTGCTAGCTCATCTCATTTCTTATGAGTAGACTTGGAAGGATTAGATTTGATTTTTATCAGTAAATGTCGGTAAACAGATTTCACTGAGGAGGAGAGGCCCTGGAGCTCCCGGCCACCACTGGCGGGAGCCTGACGGAGCTTGGCAGGGGGACCCTGGAGCTCCGAGCCCCCATGGGCGGTGGGGGCTCCTAGAGCTCCAAGCGGACCCCTGCAGCTGCCTAACCGCTGCAGGGAGGTGTGGGGACCCTGCAGATGAACTCTTTATTTTGTCATGGATATTTTTAGTACAAATCAGGGACAGGTCACAGGCAATAAAGAAAAATTCACAGAAGCTTGTGACCTGTCTGATTTTTCCTAAAAATATCCTTGACACAATCTTAGCCTTACTTATGAGACGAAATACATGCATGTTCTCACACCTGTGTGTGTATTCCTGTATATACTTTCTCTCACTCACACAAGCGGTTGGCGCACTATTTATAGTGAACAATTATTTGGTTTATTAACTTTTTCCAATCAATGAATGGCAGTAAAAACAGTTCCCCATATGTACCAATAGACTTGATTTTTTATTATTAATGTTTGTTGATTGAAATTATTCCAAGAATGATTTACAGGGACATATTCCAGCATGTATGTGTGTGTCTTAAACTATTCACTGTGACTATTGTTCAAGTATTTCCTATTCATTATTCATACTAAAGCCCAACTCACATAGTTGGGTTTCTACTCTCTGATTGGATGGCTTCCAAACCTACCAGGATGTCTGTGTAGACACTTCTAGCTCAAATACTCATGTCAATAGCTATTCACACTTATATCTGTGTGCAAATCAATACTTTTGTGGACATTCAGGACACTTGTCTTTCCCTTTGGTGTGAACAGTTGTTTTTTTGTTTTTTGTTTTCCAAATAAATTTTTGTTCCTATGAATTCTGGGGAAAAGGCAAAAGGTCACAAACACAGTGCAAAGTAGTATGTAAAAAAACAACCCCAAATACTCTTTTCCCTATTCATGCACTCTGAGTGTATATGTATATCTATAAACTCTCACGGGGAGAGATCTAGTCCCCCTGTACATTGCAGTGAATCCAGACCATCTCCTCTGAGCTCAGTAGTGTAACTCTCAGATGTAGTTAGCTCTGTGCATCCCAGGAAGGGAGCAGTATTGCTAATATACAGCTCTTTTGCCTGCAAAATTCTGGAAGCGAGGGATTGGAATGGGAATGCATTAACTTGTATAGGTCTCTGACTGTATCTTGTAATATCCTGGCCAAACCTTATTGAACTGAGTTTAATATCTTTGAGTCCATTGTACTAAAATGAAATTGACTGTGTGTTTATTGGGGGATTGAATGTATTTTCATGGGAGAACAGCAGGAGTTATTAGGCAAATTCACTCAGGCTATATAAATATCTCCAGAGAAACACCACCTCCTGGAGGCGTCCTCCAGCTCAGGGTGGATTCTCCAGGGGCCAACAGACAAAAAAGGTTTTTGGATCAATAAGCTGGTTTTAAACTGGCTCAGGGCCTCCTTTCTGATCCAGCAAAGGACTTCTGGTCTAAGGGAGGCCCCAATCCTTTGAGAAGGACTTTGGCCTACTGAGGCCCCACATGACTGAGTGCTTGTTCTGAGCTGATGCTCTGATGAAATTATGACCACAAGGAGCATCCTTGTGTGGGGCTGGAAGGACTAATCTCTAACCCAAGTCCTTGCTGTACGGAGGGTGTGATCTCTGGTATGCTTATTAGCATGCAGGCAGTTTCTCTTATTATTTTTAATGGTTTTTCTCTGTAGTGCCTTCAACCCTAAGAATATATCTGCTTGCTTAGAAACAGTTGTGTGGTAAATTAGAACTGTGCCAATCACACTGTGTGCTTTCTCTGAGGAGAGAAGCAAAGTAGGCCTGTTTAGTCTGGCTGTCTCTTTGCTGGGAAAATCAGGGAACTTGGAAGCCTGGAAATCCCCTGGTCAGAAGGAAGAGGGACTCATGTCTCCACCCAAGAAAGGCAACATCTGGGGAGGCTGGAAGTCTAAGAGTGGGTGAGCTTGCTGACCTACAAAGGGGGAAATACAGGTGTAGCTGCCTTGAACTCTGACACTTCCTATGGAGCCTTTCAGTTGCGGAGAATAGCCAGAGAAGGCCTCTCTGTCTCCAGCCCTTCCATGAAGCTGGAATATGTGAGGGAGGGTGGCACTGGGCTGGCAGAATGCCTTGGTATCACAGAGCCAATCTTGCTTAAGCCAGAAGAAGGAAGATGTGTTGGCTTTGCAGCCCAAGTATTCCTGCAGATTCAGCATACGGTAGCCACATCAGAGGCCAGAATCCAGCCTCTTCTATAGAATAAATGAGATCACTATCATGTGGTGTGTGTGTGCAGGCGTGCAGTAGATATAGGGGGTAGTTACTTCTCTCTGATTCACAGCAGCAGAGAGAAAAGTAGACCCCAGTAAGAGATTAACACTATTAACCGCTAGCCCTGCTTTTAATAGTTTGCAGAGTCAAATAAATGAATCCCAACACACGGCTGTGTGCTGTAGCCATCTTCATCTGTGATCTTTCTCAAGGCATTCTTTCACACAGTATACAAATATCTGCATTTTAGTCAATAAAATGCAGGCAGTAAAGTCATTTCCAGAGGTAGATTATTCTGCCTTTCCATTCAATAAGGTTGAAGAAGGTAAAAATTATCATATTATGGGCACTGTGGCCAAGAAGAGAAAATGATGCCAGACATGAACAGTGGAAATTCCTCTTATCCATGGGAATATTTTAGTATTACATTCATTCCCCTATCTCTTGCTGTTTTAATGGGAAAGCTTTCGGCTCTCGGTTAGGCAGAAGGTCCGCATTTGCATTTAGATGGAGCTATTCTAAAGCCTGTAGTGTACATAGGGTCCTGGATCACTTTTTAGAATAGAATCCATCAGAGAAAATTAATATTTTATAAGTGGTTGTTTTTCCAGATGTCTTAGAATCAGAACCAGTAACTCAAGTGTGCAATCTGACATAATAAATACAAAAGTAATTCCCATGAGATACTTTATCCCACTAGTGAGAAAAGAGAGACTCCTTCACCAGGGAAGTGGGTTATATTTTCTTTTCTGTCACAAGATAGCCCAGGACTATTGCCTACTCTGTCATTCCAGCTAACAGGGCCCAGGAGACTTTTTATTCACAAAAAATAACCTGCAACCTTCAGTGAGATGCTTTCCTATAGCGACATGGAAATACTGCAGGGTGATGGTGGTTATATTAAGGCCCCTGTCCCACAAAGGGATTCTTGCAAGTAAACCTTTATGTGTATGGGTCGTCCTATTGAAAAGATTGTTATTCGTATGACAGTAGCAGCGAGAGGCTTCACTCGGATAAGGAGTCCACTGTGATATATACCACCGTAAAAGTACATAGTAAGAGTCCCCCTCACTGGAGAGCTTATAGTCTAAATCAGGGGTCTCCAAACTTTGAGACGAGGGCCATATTAGATTTTTGTGGGCCGAAGCAACTGTGAAAGAAATTAAATATATGCAAAATCTTTAAAAAAAACACTACTCTACTGTGTCAGTGGTGCATTAAATTCTAAATCAGGTATAAAAGTTAATCGATGCAGGTCCTGTGAAATCACACAAAATATTTGTCAATACATTAAAAATCATTTCACATCATTTTTTTTTAATTTTATTTCTAAAAACTCACATTTGTATCATACAACTACTGTTTGGTTCCATTAGTGCTGTAGTTAAAATTTAACCATTATGAAATTCTTGATTCCCATCTTCTTTACTCCATTTATTGGAGATGTAATTAAGCATTGGCTTGTATTTTTACTCTAAGGCAGGGGTCCGTGCCTGCTCGGCTGCAGCAGCAACTCTCCCCTAAGTTGGCTCCCCTTTTGGCGGGGGACACTGGCTCCCAGAGGCACTCACCCCTCTGCACAGCTCAGCTGTGCTGCTGCCCCGCTGGCGGCCCCTCCCCTTGCCTGCTCGGCGTGCCTACTCAGCTGTTCGCTTCTCCCCTGTTGGTTGGAAGGCCAGACAAATGGAAGCCCCAGGCCAGATCGGGCCCATGGGCCGTAGTTTGGAGACCCCTGGTCTAAATAGACAAGATTTAGACAAACACTTTTAAGTCCATTACTATTCAGGAAAACACTGAAGTATGTGTTTAGGTCCCATTTAAGTGCTTTCTTGAACTGGTATCTAAATATGACAGAGGTAGGTATTGGGCCCATAGCTTCAGTGGGCTAGTCTAGTACTTTAGCCACAAGACCTTGCATCCAACAAAGTGGGCATTCACCCTCGAAAGCTTATGCTCCAATACATCTGTTAGTCTTAAAGGTGCCACAGGACCCTCTGTTGCTTTTTACAGATCCAGACTAACACGGCTACCCCTCTGATACTTAAGACCTTGATGGTGATGGATTTTTTTTTTTCATGCTGAGGAAAGATAAGAATTCCAATGTTAGGACACCCATACATGGAGACAGAGAGCTCTCCGGCCATCTTCCCTTGCCAAGGGAGACTGAGGTGCCATAGTTTCAGTTTCTGTGCATTAATTCTGATGACAGGGCTAGTCTAAAGTAACAATGGAACAATCAATAGATATTAATTCAAATATCTTTCACAGACCTGAATTAGTCTTCAGTGTCAAACCTTTTCCAAAGCCCATGCAGCTGGGGCAGCCCTGAAAAAACCTACTGGAGTGACTAGTGCCACATGCAGTACACAGGTCATGTGATAGAACTTCCCATTCGTATATATGTTTTCTTTATCGGTGGTAGAGGGGAGTTTCAGGGTGCTCCTACGAGACCTTTGTTAAAATTCTTATAATGAACTAAAAGGAAGGTGTGGATGATTCTGTTGCCTCTGATAGAGCTCACCCCCGTTCTAGATGTGACAAAAATCTCCCTTCCAGTTGATGAGTTACTTCTTGAGCTCTTAAAAGTAATTCTGAAGAACAAGGGTGAAATCCTGGCCCTAATGAAATCAATGGGAGTTTTGACACGGACTTCAACAGAGCTAGGACTTCATCCCAAATCATCTTTGGTGTGAGCCAGACTGTGCATGCTATGTGGAGCTTTCTGAATATTTCCCACGGAAGGGTATTTCCCTGGCCCCCTAAAATATCATCTTTAGAGCTGGGTGGGAATCAGCTTTTTTCATTTTTCAGGCAATCTCATTATTTTGAAATGTCTTTCCAAAAAAGAACAAAACTCCCAAATTTTGAAATTTCCCATAAAAACAAAATTCAGGCAAAAAAAAATTCAGGATGAATGAAAATAAATGTTGTTTCACTACAAGTAAAATGTTTCAATTTTTTTTATATTAAATAGATATGTAATGTCAAATGAAAATGAAACAAAAAGTCATTTTGAAACCAAATCAAATTTCTATTCCAAAAAGGTCAAAACATTTTTAAAAAAATGTTTCAATAAGATCAAAATGTTTATTTCTAAATGAACTTCCATCAAAATCAGCATCTTTCCTTAAAATGTTTTGCCTTTGATAAATCAGCATTTTCCAACTGAAACATTGTCAGAAAACTTCTGATTAGCTCCAGTCATCTTCACTCCATCCCATCTCAAATGTACTAAATTAGCCATTCATTTTTCAGGAATGCATAAACATTTCCAGGAAATGCATTTAATGTACAGTTATTTGCCTGGTATTGCAGTCATCTTCCTTCTTAGGGTTACGAGAGAGCATCTGACTCAATTGGGGGCGGGGTAGAGAGAATGCATAGACCGCTTAGTCTTTTATCCCTCCTCTTTCTGAGCTCATGTTCTGTTACACATTCTAATACACAGCACACCACTAAGAGTGTCCATGGAAAAATCTAATAAACATTAGAGAGGGACTTGAGCCAACCTCCCTTCCCAATCGCCACGAACAGTGCCGATGTCTGAGATCCAAACCTGGATTTGAACCCTAATTTTGCAAATGGACACCCGTCTACTATGAAGCATTAATCTGCTAGATTCTTCTATGAAAGATCAAGTACATTCTTTCAAGTACACACTTGTTTTGGACTAGTTATCTTGGCTTGACAAAGAATGGTGGGAGTACTGAAAGAGGTCAAGCTGACTCGTATTGATAAGGTAAATGCCAAATACTTGCTTATCTTTAGAGATTTCTCAAGACCAGCGGGTTTTGTCATTGCCTAATGAAGGCTGAGGGAAAAGTGGGAGGTGGAGCATGTACAGCAGAGGAGGGGGAAATGCGGATTTAAAACAAATGAAAAGCCTCTCCCCTTCACATTTCAAGTGCCAAATTATGCTTGACACTTCAATTTCCCTAAGGCACATTTCTGTAAAATCATCTTGAACTCTCCTCAAAGTGCCAGAGCTTCCGTGGGCTCTTCCACTGGACTCAAACAGGTTTGATTCATTTTTATCTCGTGTGTGAAATGTAATCATTATTATAACACAGCACAACTGGAATTTAGAAGTGGGACCAAATGTCTGCAATGCTTTCATGGCCAGGGTTCACAATCAACATTGTTCTAAGGGAGGAAATAAGTGTCATTCGAAACATATAATTGCAATTCAGAGAGGAGGTGAGTAACCTTGTTAAACTGTGTGCCACTGAATCAGTAAAGTTCCAACAACACAAAATATTTACCTATGAGCGTAACGTTACATTCTCAAGGTTCATTTCACCTGGGGAATCTCAAAGCCCTCCAATTATCTCGACATCTGTAGCGGCTCAGGAATCTGCAGTTGTCACAATTAGAACTGCTCTTCAAAAGATGGTGGAAATTTGCTTGTGTGCGTACACCCCCCCCCCCCCCCACACACACACACACACTCTTATTTATTTATTTTTCAAAATGTCATCAAAATTTTGAAATTTGCAGTTTGATCAGTTCTAGAACCCCCTATTCCAGCAGTTGCCAAACTTTGGGCTACAGAGCAGCAGTGATCTATAGATGTCTCTGTGTGGTCTGGAATTTACTGGCTGGCCACATGGCGCTGGCTTTCTTCTTTTCCCGCATCTGATAATAGTATTTTTAAAAGCTAAGAGTACATTAAACACTTCTACAGCCCCAATAGAGTCTGAGGGCCAGCTCCTCGGCTGTGCTGCCGAGTTTACACTTGGTGCAGCTGAGGAAAGCAGAGGATGGGTGCGGGGCACCATTGAGCTACCTGAAGCTTCCCCTCTGTCTGGAGGAGTCTGTGTGGAGCAGCTGCTACTGTTAAAGTTTAGATAAAAATAATGAAATTGTGAAACAGAAGCACTTTGCCCCATAATAACAGGGACAACACAGAATCCTTAGCTGCCTCGATAGAAGTCCTGCAATGCCTCAGCAGTACAATATAACCTGGGCTGAGGATTGAGCCTTAAACCTCTGTCTCTTTGTGTAACCAGACAGGTCTTGCCTGTCAGACGTTTCCCATTCTTCAGAGAGCAGGCCTTTAATAACACAGCCACCTCTTTAATCTCACCACCACAGGTTTGATTTGCACGCCAGGACATTCATAGCAGTGCCATAATTTGATGGCAACACTTAAAAGAAATAAAAACGACACCTTCTGACCACTTTCATAATGTAGCATGATGAGAATAGGCAGCAGGAGACGTAATCTCTCTCTTAAAGGCTGTTTGTTGTTCAGGGGCTGGGTTCCATTTGGTCAAGGTGTGGAATTCTCTCCTATTCCTGATGAACAGATTGTTTAGCACAAGTAGTTAGTGCATATTTCAAGGAACCATTCAAGGTGAACTAGCCCGTTGATACCTTCCTGAAGACAGGGGAAACTGAGGGTGCTCAATGCATTGCAAGAAAGGTGAGTACCAGCAGGAGGTGCTGTAAGAACTAGTCTAGCTTGGTGGGTTCCCATTGATCTCATTGCATGCCAGCTGCAGTGAAGTCTCATGGCTGGCACACTTCAAAAACAAGATACCTACAAAATTCAGGAATTCCTGTACCTTTGGTGCACCTTGCAAGGTGTCAAGGAGAGGGAATAGCAAACAAGGGAAAGGGATTCACTTCTTTATTTGCAGGGAAATTATGTACAGGGCCATTCCTTCTTCCTGACCACCTAATTCCCAATTACTGAGCTGTCTGCATTGAGACCCGCTGCTCTCCAACCAACACCACGGCAGGCAAAGGTTAATGTAGACAGGTTGGCTTGGCACAAAGCAGCAAGGCCTGTCACAGCAGATCTTTAAAATAAAATGACAAATTATACTCCGTTGCCCAGTGCTACTGGAAAGAGATTTTAATGTGGATTAAACTAAGAGGTTTGATAGATGCTGGAAATGTCTCCCTTCGGCTGTTAAAAATATATATATCTGAACGCCTGTAATATTTCTGCAGAGAATTACAATAATTGATATTTAAATAGCATTCTGAGCAGAGCTGCAGGAGCCAGGGAAAGCCAACACCGGGAGCAAGATCTCCTCCTGTTTCTAAGCGCTCAGCCAGGCTCAGGTGCTTAAAAGAGAAACTTCAATTGCTGGGAATTTAAAACATGCCCTCACTCTGGCTTCAGCGCACCTCAGAGCGGGAGCAGGTATGTGCCAGAAACAAATATTTCTCTTCTCCTCCCAGCAGCAGAATCCCACTGACCCCAAGGATTTTTCCAGCCCCATCCTGACTCCATCATTTCCACTTCTTTCAAACCATTTGCCTTGAAATCCCACCTGAACCCAAAACATTAGGATTGGGAACTAAGTGAGGTTGGTGATCCAGTAGGGGGCGCTTTTCTTTCTGATTGTACTGAGCCACAGAGCCAGCTTGACACTATAATGCTCTCTGCTGGTAGAAGTGCCATTTTCAGAGGACACATTAATACCATGGTCCTAACCATCCGTGATCAAAAAATATCCCATTGCCATGACCCTTATTTTTGTAGGAGTTGGACCTGGTGCCCTGTTCAAATTCCAAATCCCCACCACCATCAGCAGCAGTTTTAAATGGATCCAGTATTCTTTCTTTCATACTGCCCTAAACTCTTTTGCAGCATTGATGTGAGCTCTTGAACAGCTGCTATGTTCCACCCCTTAGATGGCTGCATTTCATTGTGTTGTGTGACCCATATATATGTCACATATGGCAGTACCTGAAGGGCTGGCCTTACCATGAGGCGAACTGAGGCGGCCGCCTCAGGTGCCAGACTGGGAGGGGCACCACTAGGACCCAGAGTATAGAAAATTGTGTCTGCTGCTGGTGCATATGTATTCTCTCTGCTCTAGATGCACAGAGATGGTGGAGTGCTGTGCTGGAGGAAGGCGGGCACAAGAGACATAACAGACAGGCAGGTGAAAAGGTGAGAGGGAATAACAGAAAGCAGCAGGAGCTTCAGGGAGAGAGAGGAGGAGCCTCTTATGTACCTCTCTAGCATCCCCAAGAGCCTGGACTGGTTAACACCAGCTTCTCAGGGAGCTTCCTGTGTCCTGCTGCTTCCCTGAACCCACTTGAGGAGAACAGGCAGTGAACTGAAGTAGTAGGGGCCAGTTAGGCCCTTAAGACACTGATATCTTCCCTCACTCAGTCCCTGCTACCAGCCTGCTTATTTGTCCTCTTCAAATGAGTGTAGAGAGCCACTATAGTTGGCACAGAATAGCAGTCATGAGTGAAAGAAAGCTTTTCTATCTAAGCAGGAAGGAGCTCTCCTGAGATACATAGACAAATGTTCATGGTGAGCCTTCCGGCCCCAGTGAGGATGTGAGTGGTGAGGAGATGCCTGATTTTCCCATTAGTCAGAGCGCAGGTGACCTGGCATCCATATGCAGCATCCATATCTCCATCTCAAATGGATGTAACCATGCACATTCCTGAAGAAAAGTGTAGATCAGAGAGGAGTGTGGTGGAGGCACAAAACAGCTGCTGCTGAGTTTAGTTCCTTAAGTCTAGATGATCCAGGACTGTGGACCCACTTGAGCAGTAGCCCGAGGGAGTTTCTTGTATTGCATGGGCCACAGCAAGTGAAAAACGACATGTTCCCCAAAGACAATGAAAATAGAAGTTTCCATCCAACACATTACTTGCGTGAAATCCCCAACAGCGACAAAGTGGAGAGGCTATGGCTTATGTACTCAAAAACCCAGAATGCTGCATACTATTTTTGTTGTAAACTCTTCCTGTCTAATGTTCCAGCCACATTGGGTTCTACAGGAACAAAGGACTGGAAAAATCTGGCTAGAAATCGGGCATGCCATGAGAAGGCAGCAAATCACCAGAGAGCTTTCCATAGGTGGAAAGAGCTTGAGATGAGACTAAGGGTACGTCTATACCCAGCCGCTAGTTCGGTGGCTGGCAATCGAACTTCTGGGTTCGACTTATCGCGTCTTGTCTGGACGCGATAAGTCGAACCCAGAAGTGCTCGCCGTCGACTGCGGTACTCCAGCTCGGCGAGAGGAGTACCGCGGAGTCGACGGGGGAGCCTGCCTGCCGCGTGTGGATCGAGGTAAGATCGAACTAAAGTACTTCGAACTTCAGCTACGTTATTCACGTAGCTGAAGTTGCGTACCTTAGTTCGATTTGGGGGGGTTAGTGTAGACCAAGCCTAAGGTTAAAGGCCACCATAGATGATTAGCATCAAGAGAAGATTGCATCAGAGTCTCTTTACTGGCAAAATGTTCTGAAAAGGCTCATTGCCATTGTGAGAACGCTGGCCACCCAAAACCTAGCACTGCGTGTCACTTCAGATCAGCTGTATGTGCCAAACAATGGAAACTTCCTTAAAATTGTGAGGCTGATGGCTGCGTTTGATGCTATACTCCAGGAGCATCTAAGAAGAGTCACCACCCAAGAAATGTACACACACCACTACCTTGGAAAAACAATTCAAAATGAGATCATACAGTTACTGGCAACAAAAATCAAACAGAAGATTGTGGCAGATCTGAAGTCAGCAAGGTATTACTCTGTTATTCTGGACTGCACACCTGACATCAGCCATACGGAACAAATGACTTTAATGGTGCATTTTGTAACAACAATAGAACCTAGTGAAAATGTCCCTGCAATGGTGACTGACAGAGAGCATTTTCTAGAATTTATTGATATTGATGATACTACAGGAGCTGGTATGACAAATGTGCTTCTTAAAAAGCTGGAAAATATGGGAATTGCGATAGCTGACATGAGAGGTCAGGGCTACAATAATGGTGCCAACATGAGAGGAAAGAACAGAGCAGGGCAGACACAGACCTGAGAGTTAAACCCTCGAGCTTTTTTTGTCCCATACAGTTCTCATTCATTGAACTTGGTGGTCAGTGATGCAGCATCAATGTCTAGTGAGGCTGCTGAATCTTTTAATGTAATTCAAAGCATCTCTGTGTTTTTCTTTGCATCGACTCATCGATGGCAAATTTTGAAGCAACATCTGGGAACATCCTCTCTGACATGGAAACCACCGAGTGCCACACGATGGGAAAGTCGAGTGGAGGCGATAAAGCCTATCAAACAACAAATTGGGAAGATAGATGGTGCCATAGTCGCCATAATGGAGGAACTGTTTGTGGGAGAGCAGTGGCGGAGGGAAATGGAATCAGGACTTTGCAGCGGAGCCCGGAGCTGGAGCACGGAGCAGCTCCGGAGCAGTGGATCTGCAGATTTTTGCCTGGAGCTGGAGCAGAGCTGGAGCACAGCACCATGCCCTGAATGGAATCACCAGAAACATACATAACTTTAAATTTCTGTGTGGCTTAGTGTTGTGGCATGACATACTGTTTGAAATAAATGTTGTAAGCAAGAGACTCCAAGGTGTTGACCTTGATATATCTGGAGCAATGGAACAACTGGACAAAGCAAAGTCATACCTACAGTCTTACCGGTCAGATGAGGGATTTCAAAACGTTCTGAAGAGTGCACAGAAGTTGGCAGAAGAACTTCACACTGAAGCTATTTTCCCACCCATTCAAGAATACACCAAAGAAGTCACCGAAGAAGAGTCACAAGAGTCACCGAAGAAGAAGACATTTTGATTACGAGGCACAGGATAATCCCATAAGAGATCCCAAACAACAATTCAAAGTTGAATTCTTTAACCAGGTGCTAGATTGTGCAATACAGTTAGTTGCAGCTCAAGGAACACAGCAGTATATTTGGGATGTTGTATGATATTCCAAAACTCCTCGCTATACCTGAAGAAGACCTACACCAGCAATGCAGGGCACAAGAGACAGTGTTGACACATGATGACATGCATGATATTGATGCGAGTGATTTAGGTGATGAACTGAAAGCCCTTTAAAGATACATTTCAGTAGGATCAATTCCAAAGGCTGTTCTGGAATATATGTGCACAAATAAGATGACCACCCTCTTTCCAAATGCTTTTGTTGTTCTGCACATACTTCTAACACTTCCTGTAACAGTTGCCAGTGGAGAATGCAGCTTCTCCAAGCTGAAGTTAATAAAAACACATCTACACTCCACAATGACACAGGAGAGGCTGGTCGGCCTTGCAACCATCTCAACAGAGCATGAGCCAGCCCAGACTGTGGCCCTTCAGCAGGAAGCAGTTCAAATCCTTGCAACCACGAAGGCACGGAAAGCACCACCTTGATTATTCAAACAGATAAAAATGCCAGTGTTTACTATGCAGACAAGAAAAGTTACATTTGCTGTTCAGGCGTTTGAAAGTTAAATGTTACTTACAATTTTTGAACGAGGCATTTTAAGTTGTTCTTCTTTATTGGGGTAGCTAGCAGAGCAGTACCATGAGAGGAGTAGAACAGGAAGAAGGCTGAATTGAGACCTTTCAAAGTTTTGGCCCAAGCGAGGGAGCATGGGGGTGTCATTTGAGCTCCCCGCCTCAGGTGCCAAAATGTTGTGGGCCGGTCCTGTCTAAAGAACTGCAAATCTGATCAGGAGCTGTATAACCAATTGCTCTGATTGGGAATTTCCCAAGAAAATGCTTTTCTGATGGAAAACATCGATTTGTCAAAACTAAATCTAGTCACAAGGAAAGTTGAGTTTCTAGGAATCTCCCAATTAAAAAAAAAACTTTGAAAAAAGTTTCAGATTAAAAAGCTTTATTGTCTAATTTAGAAAAACTTATTTTTCTGAAACGTTGTTTGACATATGAAGAGTAACAACTAATAAAGGATGTCAAAATCAAAACGTTTCAAGATTACTAAAGCAAAATATTTCAAATGTCCCAAATTAACTTTTTTAAAACAGTTTGTGACAATTTAAGATTTTGATTTTTGTCTCAATTCAGAATGGGATTTTTTTTTTTTTAAAGTCATGGGACAGAGAATAAAAATTACTTACCCAAGTCTAATAGGCAATGCCACATGTAAGCAGTCAGCTATGGTTTGTGAATATATGCAGCTATGGATTATTAGAAGATCCAGTTACTTGCAATGAGACGTAGCATTTTACATTCTGAAGTCACTTTTGCAAATAGGATTTAGGCTCCTAAGTGATTTAGGATTTGTCTACACTGTGTGTTAGCATGCACCAGTTGGGGTATAAATTCAGTGGGCATCAAGGTATTGTTTACCAACTGGTGCGGCACTAAAAGTTGCCTAGTGTGTGTCAATGTATGCCTGTTTCAAATAGTACCACATCAAAGTGCACGAGGGAACTTTTTGTGCACGTCAGCAGGGTCCACATGGGCCACACTGGTGCACACTGAAATTTACATGGGGTGCACTAACACACTGTGTAGACAAGCCCTTAGATGCTTTGGAAAACTTTACCCAGAATCATTTTGTTGTCGCACTTCAAATGAATATTCATTTAAACCAAGTGTTACCAGCTTGCCTGCCTGAATAGGAATTCCTTTGACCCTTTCTTATCTTTACTTGTGAGCGGTTCAAATACTTGCAGTCCCAGCACCTTATAGCTCAAAATGCCATTACTTCAGTGATGCATTTTGAAGTGAGGCCATACCCACACTGCACTACATCACGGCAGTGACAGCTCTGCATGGTGTACATCACCAGAGGCATGACACTCTGCTTTTGTATTTTAAAGTCTCACTCATATATCACAGAAAGTGCTGTCTCATTCCAGATACCTGACTGCAGACAGGCAGACTGTCTTCAAATAAAATCTGCCTGAACTTTTCGGTTTGAGTATCTGAGGATGATAACAGGTGAGATTTCACAGAGGTATCTTCATATGGACAAGAGAGGTGCTAACCTCTCTCGCTATAGGCTCCAATTGAGCAAAGCACGCAGGTATGTTCTCAAGTCCATCCCTAATCAGTGCAGGATTTAATCATGTGCTTTAAAGTTAAGCACATGCTTCAGGGCCATGTTGTATAGGAATGGTAATCAGTACCTTATCGTATTGCATTTAGTTCTGCATGCTCAGAAGAAAGTGAGGAGAAATAGGAAATAATTCAGGTAAGAGCAACAAAATGATTAGCCTGAAGGGACTGTTTTATGAAGAAAGGTCCTGACTGTCGTCACACACATACCAATTTCATTCCATTGGCTTCAATAGAGTTACCCTGATATGCACCAGTGCAAACCAGAAGAGTGAGTCTCTGGAAAGGCACCTACATCTAAATAAAATAGCTTTCCTTAAAATCAAGTCATTTGCATCTCGTAAGTAGAATGCACAACAGCAGGCGTGAGAATGTTTAACTGCTCCAGGTCCAGAGAGTTTACTGAAAGTAAACCCTCTACACAGACTATAAGGATCCGCAGTATTGGTTGTACATTGGAAATCTGGAATACTGTATGCACTCATGAAGGAATATTAGGACAATCCCAAAGCTTCAAAGCCCGTTTTGAAACTTCATAGTAGCTGCTATGCACCATGTTGGGTAAAGCAACAGGAAAGTTATGGTTTAGCCAAGGTCACACAATGAGTCCTGAAGCCTGGTTCCTTGATCTAACTACTAGACCAGACTTAATCTCAGATCTGTTTTAACCCTGGAACATGCTTCTGGGCTACACTAAATAAATCTTGTTCTATCCAAGCTGCATTCCTGAAAGATTATGGTAAATTTTTGTGTGTCACTATCAAATTCATAGACAACATTATCATTTTTTTCAGCAAAAGATATTTCCTTAAAATGTACCAGAGGCAACAAAATGTAACTAGATTTAATTTCATGCTGAAAGGTCTGTGAATATTCATTTTTAAATAGTTACCAAGAGCCTAATTTCAATTTATGCGATGTTTCTGCTAATCCCAATGCCTGCTTAAAGTATCCGTTAAAAATCCTTAAGAATATTAAGGGGGAATCCTAACAGAAATGCAGTCAAGTTTTATGTTTTGAATTACCATTACAGGCTTTTAGTTTTAACTCACGTTAAACAGATTTCATTATTAACAAGATTGTGTGCAAATTAAAACAAGCCCATTAGAATCTAAAATTCCATGCTAAAAAGATTAGGGACATTTGAGTTACTTTTACTTCTGAAGGAATAATTGTAATAAAGAAAATGATAAGGAATAAAAACCAATGCATATAAAATCGACAATGCTTACACAATGTTGAATTATTCTTGTGTCTAACTACTCCATGTCACAGTAGCTTTCTTTATATCAGAGCTAATCTGCTTTACATGTTTCTCACCCTATAACAATCAGAAGTGTCTTTCTCCCATTGCTGCATCTGCGACTAGAGTGCAGCTGCTTCTGGGGTGAAACATGGCAACACACAATAACATTGGACAATCATTTAGGGCAGGAAACTCAGAAGAGAGTCGTGTCCAGATGAAAATGCCAACTTTATAGATAAGCAGGATAACCGCAACCCCCCAAAACATTTAACTTGTTTCCGTGGCCTCTTCACTTCTGAATGGTTATAGAAGCCAAACAATCCATTTAAACAGAAAATAACATGACTGCAGATTCTCACCAGTATAACCAAGAGATGAGCACAACCAAGTTCCTTTTGCAGTGGTATAAAGTACTACATTACAGCTATATACTTTCTAGTTTATTTTTCACACATTTCGCTTTCTGTAGCATCCAAATCCCTTAGGGTGAGTTTTGCCCCTGGGACTAAGGGCGAGTCAAGCGCAAGGCTCCCTGCACCAACCAAGCCGCACAGAGGGGCTACGTGGGGAAACGAGGGGATGAACAGGGGTGCTTGTGTACCGTCCACGTGATGTGCCAGCCCCGATCAGGGAGTGTAAAAGGCCATAGAGAGCCCATGAATGGCCAGGGGATCCTCGTTTACACTGAGTTGGTGATCCAGCCCGCTGCCTAACAAGCACGGAACACTCTAGCTGCATGCTGGCCAGAGGTTAGGGAGCATCTCACCTCATCAACCCCTCTGCTCTCCATTCAGAGAGAATCTGATTGCTTGGGACTAATGCAAGTGGAGCTGGTTTTAACCTCAGGCTGAGATCCAGCCCTGTGCAGAAAAGCCTGCACGTGGCCTATGCACCAGCTAATCCCTCAGAACAGGTGCAAAGGTCTTGTCCCTGGCTCTCTGCACAGGGATGAATTTCACCCTGTTTGTACTAACTGAACTAGAGAGCAGTGATCTATCAGGAGCATGTAAAATATTGCATGTTCTGGGCAGGTTTGCTTTGGTTAGTCCCTTTGGGAGACGCTACTTGCTTCTGCACCAATGCACAGCGAAGTTCACCCCTGTGCTAAGAGCAAGCACAGAGAACTTATTTCGAGAGCTTAGGGGGGATGTTTGCTGGTTGTCTGCAAAGGGGCATTTTCATCCAGAGTTAAGAATCTAAAAAATATAACGTTACTTTCGTTGCTTTTGTAAGTCACAGCTCCCAGTTTTTACATCGAATCTTGTAGCTTTTGATGAGTAATAGAATATAAACCCCTGATTCAACAAGGTGGTCAGTGAAGAGTCTTCATTTCCAATAAGTCAAATGAATATTGACATTTGTTTGGTTAAATGTATTTTGGACGTCATCACGGTCATTTTTAATGGAGATGTTCGTGTTTTACATTCCCGGTCAAACATACCTGGCTCCTTCACCTGCTGTATGTTAGGATAGTAGCTGACCCTTTCCTCACCTCTAGTTAGTTAAAGTGAATTATCAGTGCTAAAACTTCCTTCTGTCCAGCTGCCAAATCTTTTGCATTAATCCTGACAATTACCCTTAATGAGCACTAAGAGGATCTTTCCCCCTTTGTATATGGCTCTATTCATCTGTAACAATTCCTACTTCTCTGTCAGGATGTAGAAACCACTTAAGGTCATGGTCCTTGGCTACCACGCTGGCCAGCCAATTTACTTAGCAGAAAGGTAGTCTGGCCTATGAAAGCTCATTTATTTTCCTTTCTTTGTCTGGTACCTTGCTGTTCATCGAGGTGATCCCTAGCAATGGGGAAAGCTCATGTTAAGTGAGAGCCAACTCCCACCCACTATTCAAAAAAGGTGAATTCCACCCTTGTGCAAAGGGCCTAATTAAGTCACTTTTAAGCCCTGTTTCGACTGACTGTGATTCACTATCAGATAGGAAGAAAACTCACTGACGTGCCTTAGGTTTTTACAAGGCCATTTGTGAGTATTGCTAAGTACAGATATGCTACCATTGCTTCCTGGGAATTCTGTCTCAGATGAAAGCTCTAAATAGCACTAGATTTATTTTTTCCAGCATGACCATCAGGAAAGCTGGAGGCTGTATCCTCTGAAAAAACTGATAAATAAGTCCTTTATCTACCCCTCTGCCATCGACAGCTCTGAGTGATACACAGTGTTGATGGAAATTGATGGATATCCTACACTGAATCTTGCAGGCATTCACTAGATCACTACTTTTGTGGTCCCAGTTGTGTGAACCTTGCCATTTCCTGTTCAAAACTATTTATCTTAAATAAACTCTTTCTAGCCCTTCATAATGTGTTCAATTATCGTCAATCCAAACTTACACAGGCCACTTTGGTGTGAATGGGGCATTTGTAGGTCGTCTCCAATCTTAAAAATTCAAGGGGCCTGGTTCTTCTCAGAAGTAACTCCACTAAGATTAACAGAATTCCACTGGGCTAAACGCAATGGAAATGATTGAAGAATCAGGATGTGCGTTCTTTATTCCCTCCGCCAGAGGGGAAGAGTTGGAGGGCTGACCTCACTCTTAGTTTTAATGGGTGAAACTCCATTTACTGCAATGGAGTTGTGCCTCACATAAGGTAGTAGTGAATTTAGTTTGGAATCCAGAGATGTTATCAGAGGCAGCATGTGCTGGTTTCCCCTCTTAACCTCTGTCTGTCTCTTCTGTTTAGATTGCAAGCACTTTGGGGGCAGGCCCCCTCTTTCTGGCTGTACAGCTCCAAGCACCCAATAGAGTCCCTATCTCAGATGGGCACTATAGGTGCTACTATAATATCAATAACTATTCTCCATCAAAGGGATAGCATTTCACATTACTTACCAAAGGCAGAGCTACACTCGAAACCTTGTGCCTTAATAAATCCACTACTGCTCTGGGAAATCCCAAACCTCATAGAGGTAACATAGAACTTGGGAAGGATTAAAAACTGGGAGACGCTCAGCATCACACCAAGAGTTGAGCCACCGGCTACCTGCTGCTGAGTTTAAATGCAGACCTGTAGGCTCCTGGCAACCAGTCGGCTGGGCCAGTCAATCAGGTGATTCTGCTGCAGCGCAGCTGGGATTATAAACCAGCCTGTGGGCTGAGCCAGCTAGCCCCAGTCTCTGCTGAGGGAGCTCAGGCCCACAGTTCCTGACAGCGGAGTTGTCCATCTACATTTCACCTCCAGCGCAGTTTCTCTTCACTTGTGTGAATGTAGGTTCTGTAAGGGCCATAGTTTGTTGCCTGACCAGTTATCCTTGCCCCTTTATGAAATTCCAGCCATAACCAAGTGATGTATCCCATTTCACCCAAAGCGCACCCAAAATGGATCTCGAGATGCCCTATGATGGATAGGGGGAGTTGGGCAATTTCACACCAAGGGACAAAGTGAGTGTCAAGGTTTTGGGCTCTTCACAGTGGAAACCCGGCCAGGCACTTCTCTATCTTTGTTACGCTGGGGGGGGCTGAGCTCATGCACCACTACTGACCACAGCTGTAGTGATATTGCATAGGCAGAGAGGAGATTTCTCCAAGGAGGCAGGCATTTATAATTCAGGCCTTAATGTTACATACATTTACAATGTAAGGTCCCATTCATGCAAACATTTAAACTCATGAGGAGGGCTGGCCTGAAAACAAGATGTCTGACTGATGAAAAATGTCATGGTTTTGAAATAGGTGTATTGGAACAAAACCAAACCCTTTAAAAAGAATTTGCAAAAAATTGAGAGAGAGAGAGAGAGTCTCAAAATAGTCAATACCTGGTTGTTAGTGAACTCAGCTGGGATCTGGAAACTTTGGTCTCCCACATCCTAGGTGAGTTCCTTAACTGCTGGACTATCAGCAATTCTGGGGTGGGTTTCTCTCACTCTCTGACTGGAGATTCCATGCTGGACCTGAAACCTTCTCAAAGAAAGTTTTGCTGAAACCAGTATGGTTGCCTGAAATGTTTCTGTTTTGGTGAACCAGTGTTTTGCAATGAAAACGCATTTCATTGAAAAAATCCTGACCAGTTCTTCCCATGAGTAACTTCATTGCGGCGAGGAGTCCCGTGATGCCAATAGCATTGCCCATGTCAGTCAAGTCACTCTTGTGCCTAAACATTTGCAGGATCAGGCCAGCCTATTTACATTAGTCCTTACCACAAGTATACCAAATTCTTGAGAAGTTCAGGGATAAACATAATTACTTGGGGCTAGATATTCAGCTAGTGTAAATCAGAGAGGTTCTATTGAAGTCTTCGTAATTACATTTTCACCGCTCTCTGCCTATTAGATCTAACGGGAAAGTGAACATTGTCAGCAAATACACATGTTTTAGTGATGAGTTGGTGCATCTTTCAGTTTATTGTTTTGATTTTGCTGCTGTCTAATGCTGGGAATTTATGCAAAAGCTTGTTGTACTAGAAAAGAATACTGGTAATTAAGCAATGTGCAGCTTGGCTTCAAGATAATTTCACAAATCCATATCACTGTTCTTCCCAGCAGCGTGTTAATTGCTGCTATCTGACACCAAGCACTACAGACTCAGCCCCATGAAAGGTCACTTTGCCCAGCTTTTACATAGGCTTCATGCTGGTGTAGAAAAAGATGTACCTACGGATAGCCTTAAGGGTCATGGCTCCAAAAGGTGGAGGTGGGGAACTGAGATTTCTTAACAGAGCTGCGTGAGGAAAACTTGCACAGTGACTAAAATAAATAAATATATGGAGATATACCTATCTCCTAGAGCTGGAAGGGACTGTGAAAGGTCATTGAGTCCCGCCCCCTGCCTTCACTAGCAGGACCAACTACCTGCTAGCAGGTCACTAGCAGGACCAAAAGTAGATTTTGCCCCAGATCCCTATATGGCCCCCTCAAGGATTGAGCTCACAACCATGGGTTTAGCAGGCCAATGCTCAAAACCACTGAGCTATTCTGCCCCCTGCTACTATATTGACTCAGAGCAGAGTTCTCACCTTCATGGCTCTAGCATTCACCCACAAGTCTGAAAAACACAAACATGTTATTCACAGGGTTGTTGTAGCCGTGCTGGTCCCAGGATATGAGACTCACGAGGTAGGTGAGTAATATGTTTAATTGGACCAACTTCTCTTAGTAGACGGGACAAGCTTTCAAGTTTCACAGAGCTCTTTCTCAGCTCTGGAGAAGGTAAGTAGAGTATGACAGAGAACAGCTCGATCTTGCCTCCTTGTCTGCCTCCTCTCCTTTTTTTTCCCTTTCTTCTGTAAGACTTGAGAGGTATCAACGGGCTAGTTCACCTTGAATGGTTCCTTGAAATATGCATTAACTACTTGTGCTAAACAATCTGTTCCACCTTGTATTTAGCTGTGGTACTCTGGGTACCTTTCCCAGACCCGAAGAAGAGCTTTGCTTAAGCATGAAAGCTTGTCTCATCTCTCTCACCAACGGAAGTTGGTCCAATAAAAGATATTACCTCACCCACCTTGTCTCTCTACAAGCAGAACAAAAGCAAAAACACACACAAGAATGATTTAGCACTCTATGGACAACATCACGGTAAAGAATTCAAATGGAGTTTTTTCCCTAGTTCCACAGTCAAATTCAAAAGTGCATAATCCCATGCTTTACAGTGGAACAGCTAGCAATAATAATACCTAACTCATAAAAGTCAGGCAAGGGTACAAGATAAAAAAGGATAAACTACAACTCATGCCTAACTTAACACACTATATTAAATTCAAAGCAAAGTTTTCTTACTACAGGCTTTCAGCAGTCTTACTGACTGAACTTCTTAGGTCAGGATCCCTTCTCCAAAAATCCAATGAGTGCTTCCTTTGGCACTTCAGATGCTGTGACACAATGGGCAGGGAAAGAGGTGTTTGTCCTTCCTTTTTATAGTTTCAGTCCCCTCTTGAAAAACATTTCCAGCTGGGTATCAGGAGACAAAAAGTCTATATGGAAGGATGTTCCCTGCTGCATTTTCTTCACCTGTTTGAGCTTCTTTTGTTTCCCTTCCTGCTTGATGACTCTGTTTACTGTTTAAATGCAAATTAACCAGAGCACACATTCCTTTGTTAGGACAGACCTGTTTGCCAACTTCTGTTTGTGTAGGGCTGTAGTTCGGAACATATGTTTATAAGATTTTCCTGTATGATGTTGTTACTTCACATACAATGATGCTACACATATTTTACCAGGACAATAATGACCACAAATTGAGTTTTAAAATGATACCTCACAAGGCATACTTTGTACAAAGATTATTACATTCGCATATAGGGTGTGTTCACAGGGGTACATTCTGTCCACTAATCATACACATTTTCATTCATCTTAACAAGGTCTGTATCTTTTTAGTAGGAGTGGCCCTACATCTATTTCTTCCTCCTGCGAGTTCCTTTACTTCATTGGGAAAAATCTAGAGATTTGCCCAAATGTAACAGCCAGCGTTTGAATGTGGGCCTACCTGTGAGAAGCTCAAACATTGGCATTACGGAGAAGTCTGTACTGCGATAAAAGACCTGTGGCTGGCCTGGGTCAGCTGACTCAGTTTCACAGGGTTCGGGTTGCAGGGATATAAAATTGCAGTGTAGACATTCAGGTTTGGGCTGCAGCCCAGACTCTGAGGCCCCATGAGGGGGAGGATCCGAATGTCTACGCTGCAATTTTATAGCTCTGCAAACTGAGCCCCGCGCACTCAAATCAGCTGTGCCAGTTGCAGCTATGCCATGGATCTATTCTTGCAGTGTAGACGTACTCTGGGACAACATGGTGGCTGTGTAGCAATGCCAGACTGAACTGACAGGTTCTTTCCCTTTCCACCAAAAAGCTAGAGTTGCAAGAGGATTTCTGCACTCCAGTGACTTCCCTCACTGAGTGCATTTTGCTGATACATGTATATGGTCTGATGTTTTTGCTGCATATCCTATAGTTTTCTCAGAATTAGCCTTTAATATCTATTAATAGCTATTAAATTGCTCCTTTTTCTCCGGTCAGACTGGGATTTTGAAAGGTGCCTACGAGAGTTAGATGCCCACTGCAGTGAGATTTGGGTGCTTAACTCCTTTAGGCCCTTTTGAAAACCTTACCCTAATTTACTTCATAAAAGTCGGAACTGAAAAATGTAGGCAAATATG
Organism: Malaclemys terrapin pileata; assembly: GCF_027887155.1. Lineage (NCBI taxonomy): Eukaryota > Metazoa > Chordata > Testudines > Emydidae > Malaclemys > Malaclemys terrapin. The sequence continues at coordinate 15,217,818 of NC_071522.1, read as the reverse complement.
CCCCAGCGCAAAGAATTCAGTCCCATATAAACCCTATGTTAAGTGACATATAAGTCTTGCTGCAAATTTCACCCTATATGAACAATATTAAGTTGTTTTGGTTAAGGAATCAGCATCAAAGATTGTAAGGAAATGTAAACTGGAAGCTACTTTCATAACCATGAACAGTTTCTGGACTTGTTCCTTAATCATCTTATCTTTAATTTCAGCATTAGAATAGCTCACACACAAGGCGCTCTCCTGGACACACAAGGGAACTTAGGAAAAAAGCCTGGAAGTGTGTCCTTAAGAGAAAGCATTAACAAAGCCATAAGGAAACCATGCACTCACTGAGTCAATGAGTGTCACTGAGGCAAATTCATCTCTACAGTGGCACAGGTGCTTGGACTTTTCCTGTTCAGGGTGCACTGGGGACTAATTCAGCCACAGAAGCAGGATAAGGCAGTTCTGATGGCTTACTTGAAGTGGCCTTCTATTGCAGCAGCGCTACCACCACTGTCATGCCTCCTCCAACCCCCCAAAATGTCCCCCACCTCCTCTAAACTACCCATGCCCTGCCCTTTATGTATAGGGAACCCTTGCACTGGTGGTATTCTGCAGAGGGTCTGGGGCAATAGCAGGAGAGATTTAAGGCTGGCCTTTATGGCAATCTGGCCCTTCATGTCTAGAGGCAGCCACTCGGATTTATTTGGTTGCCAAATATGCAGAAAATGTAGCTCCAGTTGTGGTTGTGAATCAATTGAAAATCTAGATTTGCGTGCTCTTGAAAACCTGGCCCCAGATAAGAAGAGAGGTTATTTTCAGACACAGCAAATAGTTTTGTCCACACTTCCTCCAGTACTATATAGTAAATGAATGTGATAATCACCCCAATAGAGTCATGATGTCAAGTGGAAGATCCTAGTGGGGAAAATATACAAAGAACATTACCTTGGCTCTCTGTTTTTTGTTTTCCACTTGACATCACTCTAATGCAGAGCAACTGCATTCTCCTCTGGCTACAGTTGTCAACTCCCACCTAGAAAAGGGACGCATGCTTTGGGATTTCTCTTATTCCGTCTAGGTAACCTATTACCCGTTCTCATAAACTGTGGAATTGAAATTATTTACTCCCTGAGGCTGTTTGACAGTTGAGATCAAAAGTCCAATGACTGTACGTCCTAGCTAAGCTTTTCAGTTCCATTATGTATATTGATGTGCAACTGGCAATGCTGCTAGCAGTTCAAATGGTCCCTTTTCCAAACATGAAAGGCCAAATTAAAGTCCATTTTAGGCTGACGGCCACATAGCATTGGGAGTGGCGGGGAGGGCTGTGTGTAAGGAAATGATATGTTTTGCAGGAAGCAGTGTGAAGGAACTGAGCTTCTGAGACTCACGTTAAAACAGGGCCGGCTCTAACTTTTTTGCTGCCCCAAGCAGCAAAAAAAAGTGCCCCCCCCCACTGAGCGCTGCGCCGCCGGACCCCCCCCCAGCGCCGCGCCCCGTGCCGCCCCCCCACCGCGCCGAGCGCCGCCAGAACCTCCCCCCCCCCGAGCCCTGCGCCGCCCCCGCCGAGCGCTGGGCCACCAGAGCCCGCCCCCACCAGCGCTGCACCCGCGCCATCTCCCCCGCCGAGCGCCGCGCCGCCGGAGCGCCCCCCCCACGGAATGCCGCGCCGCGCTCCCCCCACCGCCCCTTACCAGGTGCCGCCCCAAGCATGTGCTTGGGTGCCTGGTGCCTGGAGCCGGCCCTGCGTTAAAAGCACGGATCAACTGGTTAAATGGATATAGTTCCACTGGTGCCGATAGAATGATGTTGATTGATGCCAGCTGAGGAGCTGGCCCGTGTATTATTAAATGTTTCTGCAACTATCATGTGTACAATCATTGTGCATATCAGAATGTGTAGAAATGCTACAAATAGTGCAATTTATTCCTCGCACCAGAGCCAGGGCAGGTGCAGGGAAAGCACTACATTTCATTGCAGAGTTTGAGGTGTTTTGTTTTGCTTTGTTGGATTTTTTTTTTAATGTACAGCCTTATAAATCACAATGGAGTCCACTTTCCCCAAATTAAATGTTAACACAGTGAATTCTTTTTTAATAAATGATTCCTTTTCATGGTTTGCCACTGAGGTGTAGAAGTACATTCAACCATATGTGAAAAAGATCCATCTCTCAGCATCAACAGATAATGGGAGAGAGAGATATTAGAGAGAGAAAATGTTTTTCAAACCTTAAAGGATTTGAAAATCCCTCTCCTGCTATTTCTAGAACCCCGTCAATGGCAGGCCAGGATTATCTTCATTAATAGCATAAGAATTGTTGGCCTCCAGTTCGGTTTCAAGTGAAGAGCAGCATTCAGTGGTTGGGCTTCCACATCTGAAATAATATCCTGAGAGAATCAAAAACCCCTGTGCCATTCATAAAATCATGCTCTGGTTGTGGTTAATGGAGCCTAGCAATATAGAGTAAAAGAAAGCAACCTTTTAACTTGGCCACAATTGCTGCAAAAACTGACATTTGTCATTAACAGATACCTTATATCCGTGCAGATCTTTAGAAAAAACTTGGTATGCATTGATCAGGTCACTGATTTTATTGAAGGCTTGGTGAATACATATTTTCTGACTTTTATCCCACCTTCTCACACGTGTTGTGGTTACTTCCTCTTTTTAAATAAAGGAAAGTCGTCTTTTGATAGCAGGTTGCTTCATATACAAATCAATGGGAGTTAGGTGCCTAAATAGCTTTGAGGATCTGGGCCATAGGGACTGCCCTACAAAATAGCCAAGTGGTCCATCCTGTCCAGTTTCCTGTCTTGCCCAGTTTCCTGAAAATGGCCAACACCAGCTGCAAGAACCCTGTAGAAGGGAAATGTGGGGTAACATGTCCCCTAAGGAAAGTCTCCTCCTCACCATTAATAGTTAGAGGTTGGCTCAATCTTTCAAGCATGAAGATTTAGACTGTCCATAGGACACATCGATTTATTTTTCATATTGATTATTGTAACTGGATAAGAATATTCCTATAAAAATCCCTAGGATTCACTGCTAAGTTCTTGACCTTAGTGGCGTCTTGTGACAATCAGTTCCAAAGGCCAATTTAGCATAGAGTGACCAAGTACTTCTGGCTATCAGTTTTGAATTTGATAGTTTTCAATTTTATCCGCAACAGAGCTGGGTAAATATGGCAAAACAAAACAAAATGCAGAAATATTCATTTGAATTTTCACTCATTACTTTTGGGGGGTTTCTGGGTAAAATGCTCCTCTTTGGTGTGGTGGAGCCAGTGCCAAGTCCTCCACAGCAGTTAAACCCCTTGTAGGGAATGGGGAGAGATACAGCAGAGGCAAGGTCTTTCAACTAAGGATCTCAAAGCACCCTACAACTTCATCAGAAAAAACCCTTGTGAGGTAGAAGATCAATGTTACTAATTTATAGGGCACAGGCCTTATCTTCACTACCAAAAAAAGGTGTGTACTTAATTCAAGTCAGCTAACTCAAGCCACAATCTTAATGAAGACAAGGCAATTCTAGTGTTCACAGTAGTTATCAAGTCTAGTTAAAACCAGTGCTCCCCTATCGCCTTTACAGTTAACCTTGAGTTAACAGTTCAAGTTAAACTATATTTGCCTTGTCTTCTCTAGGATTTTACATCAAGTTAAGAACACATCTGTGTTTTGTAGTGAAGACTTGGCCATAGATGGGTTAAGTGAGTAGCCCAAGGTCACATAAATCAGTAGCAGAGTCAGGAATGGAACACAGGAGTTGTGCCGAGTCCCCTACCCTAATCACTCATGGATAATTCCTCTTTAAGGGTTAATCCAATGGGCATCTTTCCATTGTCCTTAGTGGGCTTTGGATCAGGCACCAGATGTCTTTGGTTCAGAATTTCCATTTTCTATGCGACAACCTGCAGACTGACTTCTAATCTGTTCCCATTATGAAAACATCCAACACTTCGTTGATCACTACATAGCTCAGCCACGGGAATTATGGAAAGCTTGGATTGTGTGCACGAAGAGGGTCTAATTAACAAAGTCTACATTCCAAGAATTCACTATTTTCAAGGCATTTCTTATTCACCTGCCAAGCTGTGTTAATGTTAGCAGTGCACATCAAGTGGAGTTTCAAAACGAATGTGTTTAAAAAACAAAACAAAAAAGCCTGTCCTTGAACAAAGTGCAGACAGCTCCCTAAAGACCTGGGTGAAAGGCGTACAACCCTGTAGCTGTCAATTCTTCAAGGCCTTTTAGGTTTTGCTTGTTATTATTTTTAAATACTTCTGCTTCTTCACCAGTTTGTCTGCCAAATTCTCTGTAGCACAAACCAGGAGTCTTACTTTCAATATGACAGTCTATAATCCTAGATAGGAATGGAAATCTCTTTTTTATTAATTCATATTTGTCTTCTGTTCTTGACATGTATTTCATCTGAACTACTTCTCAGAACTCCTGTGACACCAGTTTCTTTGCTATTGTACTTACCAGGGAAGTTCCCAGCCTTTCCCTGAGAATTAAGTGTTTGTCACTTGTGCCCTCATTTGCCTTCAAAAAGTTAGCAGCTTGGACTGGATGACGTCATCAAACTCTTCCTCGGGTCATCATATCACCGAAGCTATGTATACACTGCATAGTCAAGCCAGGTGATTGGCACTCAGGAGTCAGCATTCCCACTGCAAAGCCCTACCTGCATTCTGTGTCCACATTGTTTCTACACTCACCCATGTGTGTCTGGATATCCCATGGTTCTTTGTGCTGAGATGCTCTAGGAGTCTTTCCCAGTCAATTGTGAGTGAATTTGTCTGAGTTTCAAGGAAAACATGTGGGAAGGGTATTGAAGAACTACTGGCACCCATGATTTGGCTTATATCCTGATTGCAAAGTGAGTGGGTTAAAGCAGAGCCTGGTTCTAACCTGTACCCCAGCTGTGTAAACTAGATTGGACTTCAAATCCAGATCAGAGGTTTTCTGTGTGGCCAGTAGGAAGATTAAGGGTAGAGCCTGGATTAACTGTGCAGTGTAGACATACTTGAGTGACACTGTTGTTTAAGACATCCCCTGATTGAACTTGTTTCTTGAAACTGCTGGCAGAAACCAAGGAGAGAGGCCTCTTCCATGCACAGGCGCCAACTTTTTTCAGTGCTGGTGGATGCTCACGACCCCGGCCCCGACTCCGCCCCTGTCCCGAAGGCCCTGCCTCTCCCTGCCCCTATTGGACCCCTTCCCAAATCCCCGCCCTTGCCCCGCCTCCTCCCCCAAGTGCACCGTGTTTCCCTCCCTCCCCCCTCCCTCCCAGGCTTGCCACGCAAAACAGCTGTTTCGCGGCGTAAGTGCTGGGGCGGGAGAGGGGTGAAGCAGGATGCGGCAGCATGCTCAGGGGAGGAGGTGGAGTGGTGGCAGACGTGAGCTGCGGCGGTGCGGGGAGCTGCCGGTGGGTGCAGAGCCTATGCTTCCAGGTGCAAAATACTCTGAAGAGGGGTGGTTGTAACAGCAAATTATCCTGGGAGAAAGAATAGCCCAGTGTATCTCCATAAAACGAATGTTCTTGGGTGGGGAAAAGATACAGTCCCTTAGGGATGTCTATACTGAAAGAAAGAAAGTGTTAGAACCAAGGTCTACAGACTCATGTTTGTGCTATGGTGCTAAAAATAGTGGTGTAGACACTGGGGCTTGGGATGAAGGTTGGGCTTTGAAACCTGTGCAAGGAGGTGGGCTTCAGAGCTCAAGCTCCAGCCTGAGCCGGAATGTCTGCATGTTTATTTTTAGCACCTTAGCACAAGCCTGAGTCTGTAGACCAGAGCTCTGAGAGTCACGGCTATGGTTTTTGCAGCACAGACATACCTCTAGTCAGGGCTGGCTCCAGGCACCAGCGCAGCAAGCAGGTGCTTGGGGCGGCCAAGGGGAAGGGGCAGCATACCCGGCTCTTTGGCGGCAATTCGGGAGCGGGTCCCTCAGTCCTCCCGGAGGGTAGGACCTGCCACCAAATTGCTGCCGAAGAATGAAGCGGTGGCGGTAGATCGCCTTTTTTTTTGCTGCTTGGGGCGGCAAAAACGCTGGAGCCATCCCTGCCTCTAGTGGATGAACTGATCCAGTGCTCTCCCCCCTCATTCTCTCAGGAACCTCCATAATAAGGTTCCTAGGAAATTAAAGTTAGCCTTTCCCAGTGGCAATCCCAGTTGCCAGTAACAAGAGATCTAAGAAGAGACGCAGACACTCCTGGTTTCTTTACACCTTTTCATTTGGTGCAGAGCTGATGGTAAAGGCAAGATGGCCCCAAGTGTCATAGCATCGATTGCTCCTGTTCCTTCCTGGTGACAGTGCCTAACCCAAGCGAATAAAGCCCAAAGAGGAAATAAGGGGGAGAACTCAGATCAGAAAACAAGCAATACACTTAGAAAGAGGAATATATCATTTGAGAAAACTATTTGGTGCAGAAATGTTGCAAACTGCTATAAGCAACTACACAGCACTGTAGAACCCAAATCTTGGAGCCACTGATGTTAGTGTGCAACACTCACCATTAATCACTATTACTATCACTTATGTAGTATTGTTAATCTTCAAAGCCTTTTGCAAACATGAACTAATCCTAATAATATTACTGTGGTCTGGTACAACTATTTCATGTTTGTTTTGTTTTGTTACCAAAATAGTTATGTCAGTAAAGACTTTGGTGGGGAGGCATTTATACTAGTTGTCATCTTCTTTTCTTCCTTCTTTCATATACCTTAAATATAACAATATTAGATGTCCAGGTTGATGATCGAGTGAGTGCTTGAGGTGATGCAGAGTGGATGGCAGAAATATCGGTAGTATACTAGTATAAAGGTGACTTTGGCCAGGTCTACACCACAGTTTTATGTTGGCATAGGTATGTCAATCAGGAGTCAGAAGAGGTGTGATCCCTGACCAACATAACTGTTGGCAAAAGTCCCTAGTGTAGACACACTTACTGGCAAAGTGCTTTTAGTGTGGACTTGGCCTTATGCAGGCAAATTGTTCCCCTTTCTGTATGGAAATAGCTATAAAAGCACCTTTATATGTATTACTTTATCTCTACTGGTATAATTAAAGCAGCATAACTTTCTAGAGCAGACAATCAGTTTTCCCATGTGAGATCTGGCACAACTGGAATGGTTAAGTGTCTTATCTAAAGCCACCCAGCAAGTCCATGGCAGAGCGAGGATTGGAACTCAGCCATTCCCACCCCTCCCTGCCCATCTTCAGTGACTAATACTAGAATCAGTGATATTTCACATATGAAAGGCAAATAAATAAATGAGAATTACATGGAGATGAAAGTTCAGAGAGGTGTGGAGGGGAAAGGATGTGATAGAAGTTTTGTGAAAAGAATCACTGGATGAGATTGCTTGACAGAATTATACTTCATTTCTGCCGCTTCATAGCCTTGATTTTCATATTTATTTGGGACTTTTTTTTTTAAACCATAGACTCTTTTGACACGAGAGTCATGCTGTGTGAAGCACTATTGATTAGAGTTTCTAATTTCATGCCATTACAGCATGGCCATTGGGGAATGAAATGTATTTTCCCCCCCATCATAACTATGCCAGCAATGCTCGCTACACAGTCTTTCATCAGCCTACGTTTTCCAGATGAAGATCTCTGCAGTATCAGTCAAAGGGCAAATGCTCCCAAGGTCTGCCCTTAGCACAGCGTGCTGTTACTGGAATTAGAATGGATCAACACCGATGTACAATTTACGGCTGAGATTTCCCAGAGTGACTAGTGATTTTCGGTTGCTACCGTTTTCGGATGGGACACCATAAATGGGCCTGATATTGAAAGTGGGAGGAGCTCAGCAGTTTCCAAAAGACAGGCCCCCTTTAAGGTGTCTCGGGTGGGGCACTTGAAAAGGGAGGCATCTGAAATCACTAGTCACTTAGGAATATCATTGCCTAGGTCTGATGTGCTGAGGTGTATAATACTGTACCCATGCAACTTGATGGCCAGGAAAGGGTTAATGTAATCCTGGGTAATACTAATCAGCAACAAGGATAGAATGGCAAACAGTTGTTATAGCATCCCAGACATATACTCTAAGGCCACAGTAGCTAATCCCCAAAGTAACTCCCAATACTGCATGAATGATGGAGCCCGGATTCTGGTGTCAGTTACATCTGGTGTAAATCCGGAGTAACACCACTGAAGTGAATTAAATCAGACTAGGGTGAAACCAGTGACTGTGAAATTAGGATCTGGCATTTCAAGGGCCCAACTGATCCAGTCCTGGTTAAATCGGTCACGTCTGTGCTCTCAGAAGATCTGGTGAGTCTGCCCTGACATAGCAGTAGGATTTCTTGTCACAACTCTTAGAATGTCAGCAGGTCACAAGACCGCTCCAGAGAAGCCTAACGTGTGGATAGCCGTGAGTGGATCAGCTAATCAGTGTTCTGCATGCCAGGAGCCACTCCCAAAGCTCCAGAAGGAGAGAGCGTTGATGCTACTTCATTAAGCCATCCACTTCCCGCCAATTGTTGTTATGTGAATCCCAAAGCACAGACTCTTCTGAGCTAGTGTTGCAACGTGGTGATGTCACAGCCTCAGTGTCATCATGTAATGATATAGTTCATGGTTCAGTTGAAATTAGGGTCTCAGCTTTACGTCTTCAATTAGAACCACATTTCTTTAGTGTCACTTCTACCCACAATCATGATTACCCAGCAATCCTAGAAGTCAAAACCACAACACTGCATATGAATCAAAGACAAACAGCTAGCTAGGCAGACAACAAAACAGACAGCCACATGGATGGATGAGTAAGAAGGAAAAATCAAAGCTTTTAGCTCTCATCCATGCTAGCTTGTTTCCTTGTGATTCTGAAAGAAACAGCACATCAACTAATGTCTTTTAAAGTTTGCCAATCTGAGAAAATGTGTGTATGAAGGGGGAAAACATTTTCTGGGCTATTCATATTCACACTGGAGCATGAAATGCAGTTCTACCTGTAACATCTCAGAATCTTAAGATTAAAGGGATACTGTCAAGGTAGGCCATCATTTTTCAAACCACCTTTCACTGTTGTCTGGAAGCTTAAAACTAAAGGCAGTCTCCTGACAGATTTAGCATCCTCCATCATGCATGTACAATAGATCATTATTGAACATTGGCTTGTAGAAGTGAAAGGTGGGAGAGAGTCCTGGTCCTTCCCTGTCAATACAGGATGGTCATGATTTCTTAAAAAAATATCCTTATGGGTCCTATGGGCTTTGAAGGGCTTGCTTAAATCTATTTGTATTTCTAAAGAATATTGACAAATTTTTTGGGTAGGGGGAAAATATGTAAAGAGTGGCATAGACTTTCCAAACAGCAAGGGGAAAAGAGTTCAAAGTTGGAGTCTAGTAACCTTGGTCACCCTTCACTCACCTGTCATGAGGAACTAAGCTTTGTAGTCTGACTCTTACTGGGAGGCCCTGAGCCTTATTGAAGATCTGAAATGAACTTCTTTAGGTTTACCTCTAAGTAAATAATAGCTCAGCTCATAAAACATCTTGAAGTGCAGCACTGTTTACAGACTCTGTTTGTCTTGAGCCTTGCATTCTGTGAGATTGGCAGCTGATTTTATTACCCAGCTCTAACCGATTTTGTGCAATGTCACCCTAGAAACTGGATCACAAATGCCATGTCAATATTTATTGTAATAAGGAAGCACATTACAGGCAGAACGAACTGTGGTGTTTTGTAACAGTTTAATAGAAATATGTATTTAAAACAGCTAAGGGCCAATTCTGAAGTATCCACCTCCTTTTTTATTTTTAAATTTCTCTTTTAATGTGAGACAGGAGAAAGCCACAATAAACTAATTGATGGTACAAATTCAGACCTGTGCCTTGTCTCCTTTGCACCGCCCCAGTGGCATAAAACAGTCTAAAGCTGCCTAATACAGGCATCTGGGAAATCCCCATTGTAGGAAACGTGAAGGCAAGAGGGAACATGGTTGGAATTCACTGAGGTCCAGTGATCCCTGGCTAGTGAAACGGACTGTAGGGAAAGAGTTACTAGTCAATGTAAATTAGAGTAGCTTTGAGACTGCTCTAACTTGTACAGGGGCTCTGGAGAGTGCAAAGATGGTGTACATCCACCTTTCCCACTGGCTTGGGTATTGCACAGAGTGGCCTGACCAGAGCCTAGAATCAGAGCCAAGCCTCTATTTTCCAACTAAGATAAAGGCAGTTTTTCTTTAAGACATTATAAAGTGTACCCAGGCTCCTTCAAGTGATAACCTATACTTTGCTAACACATCAGAACGACACATTCAGGACCTGAGTGCCTGCATCACCGAATGAGAGGAGAAGAGTCCCTTGGAAGATGCTGTATTTTGCCAACACATTCAGTTCTAAATACCTTGAAATGGTACATGCTTCTTTACTTCAGCTGACAATACAAGTAATTGCTGAACACAGGATAAAACAGGTTGTCTGACATGTTTCAACATTATTTTCTTGTTCCATACTTTTTTTCACAATTGAAAAAGACTGAACCATCCTTGGTCTGTGACCAAACAAAAAGGATCTTTTTTTTTCCTGATGACAATAAACAAGGGAGCATAATGTATCTCTACAAAGAGCTAAAAGACCTAGCACTCTTATTTTCATCCCCAGTTACTCTGAGCCCCTGTTGACTTTGTACAAACAGTGTAAAACAAATAAAGGCAAATAAATAAACACTGTTTCCCTAACCAGCAAGTTTTGGATGTAGTGGCTGTTCACCCTGTCCAGCTCATTAGAATAATAGAATATCAAGGTTGGAAGGGACCTCAGGAGGTCATCTAGTCCAACCCCCTGCTCAAAGCAGGACCAATTCCCAACTAAATCATTCCAGCCAGGGCTTTGTCAAGTCTGATCTTAAAAACCTCTAAGGAAGGAGATTCCACCACCTCCCACGGTAACCAGTGCTTCACCACCCTCCAGTGCTTCACCACCCTCCTAGTGAAAAAGTTTTTCCTAATATCCAACCTAAACCTCCCCCACTGCAACTTGAGACCATTACTCCTTGTTCTGTCATCTGCCACCACTGAGAACAGTCTAGATCCATCCTCTTTGGAACCCCCTTTCAGGTAGTTGAAAGCAGCTATCAAATCCCCCTTCATTCTTCTCTTCTGCAGACTAAACAATCCCAGTTCCCTCAGCCTCTCCTCATAAGTCATGTGCTCCAGCCCCCTAATCATTTTTGTTACCCTCCGCTGGACTCTTTCCAATTTTTCCACATCCTTCTTGTAGTGTGGGGCCCAAAACTGGACACAATACTCAAGATGAGGCCTCACCAATGTCGAATAGAGGGGCATGATCACGTCCCTCGATCTGCTGGCAATGCCCCTACTTATACAGCCCAAAATGCCGTTAGCCTTCTTGGCAACAAGGGCACACTATTGCCTCATATCCAGCTTCTCGTCCACTGTAACCCCTAGGTCTTTTTCTACAGAACTGCTGCCTAGCCACTCGGTCCCTAGTCTGTAGCAGTGCATGGGATTCTTCCGTCCTAAGTGCAGGACTCTGCACTTGTTCTTGTTGAACCTCATCAGGTTTCTTTTGGCCCAATCCTCTAATTTGTCCATTGGAATGCCATGTCATAGCCTGCTGGCCAGATAGGAACAAGTATCAGGGGTTCCATCCTCGTCCATTTGCCTTCCAACGCTAATTAGCTTAGACTGCTCAGATTTGAAATCAGAGTTTTCCTTCTCCTAGACAGGCTTGCTACCGGTATTGTTAGGGCCCAGACATGGGTGGTGAATGAACTGCCGGCTGAGGGAGGCTAGCCCCTGGCTCTGCCCCAGGCCCCTCTCCTTCTGCTTCCCCACCGGAGCCCAGAGCCCTCCAACTGTGGCCACCAGCCCTTGACCCAGGCTACCGCCCCCGCCCCAGAGTGCCGGGAGGGCAGGCAGCGTGGCCACAGCCCTGGAGCAGGGGGAGGGTGGGCAGCACGGAGTGTAGGGAGGGCGGGAAGCACCTCCACAGCTGCAGAGCACAGGGAGGGCAGACGTCGCCACCACAGTCCCTGGAGCTAGGCTGCAGACTGGAAACAGCAGGCCTGGGGGTGGAGCGTGGGCGGGGCCATGCCTGGCTGTTTGGGGAGGCAGAGCCTCCCATAGCCTATGATACCCACCGCCCATGGGCCCAGATATTCCTGGATGTGGTATGGTAGCCGACAGAGTCCTTCACCAAATAGTCAAAGAACCAACAAGAAGCGATGCCATTTTAGATTTAGTAAGTAGCGAGGCCCTCATAGAAGAACTGGTTGTAGAGGACAATCTTGGCTGAAGTGATCATGAGTTAATTCCATTTAATTTAAATGGAAAGATAAACAAAAATAGGTCTACAACTAAGGTCTTTGATTTAAAAGGTTCAACTTTACAAATAAAAGAGAATTAGTTAGGGAAGTGGACTGGACTGAAGAAGTCAAGGATCTGAATGTGGAGAAAGCTTGGAATTAGTTTCTGCATCTTCGACTTAAAATATCTGAAGCCTCCATCCCAAGCAAGGGGGAAAAAAATCAGAGGACAGAGTTGCAGACCTGTTCACACTCAGGACTCTTAAGGACATGGGGCCCAGTGAGGAAGACGCTAAACACAACAGCCTGGTGTGGTCCAGCCAAGGGGAATTTTATCAGGACTGTGAATGTGAGAGACATTTTACATTAAAAATTCCTTAGTGTGATTTGCATTGTGCCCTGCCTGGTTGGGTAAATTCTTTCCCACATAATCTGCTACCTTAAATGTTAAATCCTAAAAGTGCCAATAACCACAGTTACACACCACAAGCAAGAGACAGTATTTGATATTTTATCACAGGGTTTTTTTGCCACGACTTTTGTACCCACTTGGAGTGCACAAACTATTACAAATTCCATCCAATTATGTTAAGAGCAGTTGGACATACTGTGCATTGCACAATCTCTTTTCAGCAGGAGAGAGGAGCCGTCCTTTATCAGCACTAGGTTACATCATTCATTAAGATGTTGTTTTCCTCTCATCAGCCATGCAGAAGCAGCAAATCTGTAGGATGGCATAATAAGGTGTGATCCTGGAAGATGGGCAGAAAAGGATTAACAAAGGGATCCTCTCCAATTATACCTTCCTCTAGCTACTTCTCTCAGTCCGTGCAGTCTCCTAAGGGTGCAATTTAAAGAGGTACATGGGAGTTAGGGACACAGAGTTCAGTTGTTCCTAGCTTGTACTTGGAGTTCATCAGACTACAGCAAAAGAAAATTTTAAGGATATGATGCTGTAAATAACAGCATGCTTATCTGTTTTGCTGGTATACACTAGAGCTTTTTCCAGTATAGAAATGCCATAAAATACCCATACCTCTAAGTGACATCAGTATATCGGCAAATGTTTCTAAGGCAGAGCTGGCAAAACACTCCCAATTGCTTTAGTGGGTTTTGGATAAAGCCCATGGTACTAAAGAAGTCTGGCTAGAGGAGAGTTGAAATAATCACCTTCTTTTTCTTTGAAATCTAGACCCAAATTTAACAGCATGTAGAGTGTAGTCATTAACACTTTTCTTTGCAATTTTGTATTACTGTTGATCTGTGCATGACTGAGCCATACAGACGAGAACAAAGTAGGGTAAGGAGGCTGGTCTCTTTGACCCACTGGAATCTTGCCAGTTTGCCAGGAGCATAAACTACTGTGAAGCACTGCACAATTCGTGTGCCAATAGGCAAAAAGCATGTGTGGTAATTTGTTTGAACATATGCAGTAATAACATTAATTTGCCTTTTGCAAATTATTGCTAATGCAGATTTTTCCCTTCCCATGTGTATCTAGTTCATAAATATGTACATAAAGTTTAATGCATTGCTTGCACTGCACTCACTCTTACTGCCAGCTTTCTTATTTAGAGACTAAGTAACTTACCCAAGGTGATACAGGAAGTCTGTGACAGAGCAGGGAATTGAACTTGGGTCTCCCCGGTCCCTGCTAGCACTTTAATCACTAGACCTCTGTGCCCTGAATATAGTCCATCATATATTTAAGGTTTTAGTCTTTCACTACAGCATAACCACCCTGCTGGCTATTGAATGTAGTATTCAGTTCTAGTAACATAGGCAGTGTGAAGAAGTCATGTTTCCCTTACAGAATGTATGTGGAGGAAGGGGGTTCTAATTCAGAGTATATACTGTACAATCAACACAGGTTCTGTGGCCAATCTGCTAAGACAGTGGCGGGCAACCTGTGGCCTGTCAGGGTAATCCACTGGCGGGCCATGAGACAGTTTGTTTACTTTCAGCATCCACTGGCATGTCCACCCACAGCTCCCAATGGCCGCAGTTCGCCGTTCCCAGCCAATGGGAGCTGCGGGAAGTGGTGCGGGCCGCAGGGACGTGCTGGCTGCCGCTTCCCGCAGCTCCCATTGGCTGGGAACGGAGAACCACGGCCACTGGGACCTGGGGGTGGCCGTGCCTGCAGATGGTCAATGTAAACAAACTGTCTCACGGCCCACCAGCGGATTACGATGACGGGCCACGTGCGGTCAGCGGGCGCAGGTTGCCCACCTCTGTGCTAAGGCCTCCTTGTGCTAAGTAAGCCTAAGTAGTGCAAAGTAGCATTACAATGTCTGGAAATGGCCAGATGACACATTCACTGTTGCAAAGCTGAAGGAAGCAACAGAGGGTCCTGTGGCACCTTAAAGGACCCTCTGTTGCTTTTTACAGATTCAGACTAACACGGCTACCCCTCTGAAAGCTGAAGGAGAATCCTCTTCTGTGCCCCTTCCCCAGAGTCAGACATGTCAGGGGCATTCAGGAGGAGGGCAGGAAAGGTGAGAAGGGGGCAAATTGGAGAGGAGCTTCACAGCACCCAGTCCTTCCCTGGTGTAAAGTCCCTGGACCTTATGCCACTGGTGTATGTTAGAGCTGCTCCTTGGCTCTGGCACCAGGTGGCTGAGGATAATGGCTCCCTGCATCTGTCCCAGCTCCACTGTTTGTACCCAAACAGAGCTCAAGTGGGCTGGCAAATCTGCCTCTGCAAATATATTAGAGCCCTGAATCATTATAGCATGGGGAACGCACCGGCTGGAAGGAAAGGGCATGCTACTTCCTGTACCTATCGAAGGAATGAGTCAGCTAAACAGTACTGACACAATTCCATATCTGAACCTTTCATTAGGTTTGCGAGTTCCTCCACAACTTGTCTCTTGCAACACAATATAATATTAGAAGTCTGATTGAATTAGCGATTCTTTGTCAAAAGAATGACTTCCATCTTACATGAATAACATCCATACAATATTAATGCATTCCCCTCCTGCCCCACCATCATATTCATTGCATAAGCCAAAAGCTGTTAATAGAATGCAAAAAAGTCTTAAGGCAAGAATGCCATTAATGTGATAGTCACTATTGCCCATGCATTGCTAAAGCTGGATTGAAGTTCTGGAAATTATTATTGCAAAGCACATTTTTTGGATGCCATTCCATAAAAAAAAAACAAGTTAAAACTTCAAATAGAACTAGGAAAGCTGCCTGGCATTACACGATAACATAGCACTTTATTGTCCTTCCTCAATGGTTTGACGTGTGCTTAGCAATTCTGTTTGTTATCTTTCTCCAATTAACAGAGAGAGGGGTTTTTTAGATTATTTTTTATGAAATTCTCATTTAATTAACATTACAGTTGAGTCTCAACTGGCACTTTTAAAAATATCTCAGACCATCCAAACAGCCAAATGGTCTGTCTGAGATATTTGCAAAACTGCAAACCTAAGCTTCTCTGCTAGTTATCCCGCTGTTTAGATGACGAGGATGTGTACACCTGACAATCAGTGCTCATTCACTCGGAGCCATCATTATGCATGATGTGGAAAAATACAAATTTAACTTATTAAGCCCTTCTCATGGGTTTGTCTCTGAATAAAAGACGTGATTTAACAAGCATTTTTCAGACCCTACACAATAGATGGGGAATTAAAATAATGGATGATCACTAATAAAAAACAGGTGTGACTTGGAGCCATAAACCAAGCATTGCATAGGCACTGAACAATAGCAGGAGAAGTATGTTTATAATACAATAATGAAGGCTAAAAGAATTAAATAAAATAAACAGTAACATTTCATTGAATGGGCCCTCCTGTTAGCCAGCTGGAGACAATTATGGCATTTAGAAGCACAATCAAGAACTAATGCACAAATAAGCTTAAAATGAATTTCTGTATAGATTGAGGGAGTGTATAGGGTGCATATAACAATCACTTAATCCATCACTGAACTGCAGCCACATCTGGGATACAGAGGGTTCCCATCATTCAAATACCACTGTATAGTCAAAAGAACAGGAGTACTTGTGGCACCTTAGAGACTAACAAATTTATTAGAGCATAAGCTTTCGTGGACTACAGCCCACTTTTTCGGGTGATATACTATACTCCATAGCATAGCTTCTTCTCTTAAATTGGCCCATGGAATTCATTATCACAAGATATCATTCAGGCCAAGGGCTTAGTATTGTTAAACAAGGATTTGACATTTATATGGACAATGAGAACATCCACTGTTACATAGGATTATAGGACAAAATAAACTCCCCCCAAATTTTGGAAGGTAAAGAAACCCTCATACCTTAGCAGTGGTCTAGATATTCCTAACGCTGCCTCATCATGTGGGGTATGGACTAGATGATTCTTGTGATCCCTTCCAGCCCTACCTTTCTGTGATTCTGTGATTCTATACTTCAGGGCATAAGTCTACCTCTAATCAAAGGGGATGAGAAGAAACTTTCCCCATGGGTGGGTCATGCCCAAATTGCCTATTTCACAGTTCTTGCACCTTCTTCAGAAGCAAGTGGTATTGATCACTGAGCGAGACAGGTTGAGATGTACCATTGGGCTGATTCAGCCCAACAGTTCCTATATACCCACCCTCAGTTACACTTTGGCCAGGCCATGAAGACCACGGGGATTGGGGAAAGGTGAGGTCAGAATTTGGCTCTTTCTATTTATTGAAATACATGTTAAATTTGCAAGTGTCCCCTAACAGTCTTCACTGATTGCAACAGGATCTAAATACTTACCCCATTTTGATGTGCTTGGGGGAAGGAGGGGGAGACTCATTAGCTGGTTCTACCCAGATATTAAAGGAGAATAAAAAAATACTCTGTTACTACTAGATAAATACAGAGGGCACCTCAGAGCGTCACTTTGGATCTCTGGCTACAGTAATACATTGTTATGGCACTTGTATCTATCAAGGCACTTGTAGTGCAGCTGGAGATTATGTCTGACATTGCCTTCAATGACCTTTTCAATATTGTCCAAGTACTGAGGAGCTGGTGTTTCAAGAGGAATTCAAATCAAATTTACTCAGGCAGAAAGAATTTGGCTGTGGGTAGTCCTATCACTCTCTTCACATTCGGCCTTGTCATTCTCATGTAAATTGCAATTCTTTATTAGCATGACTATTCTTCCTGTGCAGCACACGACGTGTCCATTTATTTCAACAGCAATAACAGCCCCCTCACTTTACACAGAGGCCAACAGGCCCTGTAAATTAGGCAGTGGAAGTTAGCCTCTACAGGTGAAGGTTTGGTCATGGCTGCCAGGCAACAGCTTGACACTGCAGAGCAGGGAAGCACTGGTGGGAGCTGTAGAAGTCGGAATAAAGGGGCGTTATGTTTGTTTGGCAAAATGTTTCAATGGTCAGTGATCTGTTCGTGTGCTAATAGCATCCTAGAAACACGGCCATAGCATTTGAAATGAGAATTGGGGCTCCACCTCAATGGAAGTTAGGAGCCTAAATACCTGTGAGGATGTGGGCCTGCCCACCCACCCAACAACACAGGGGGAGGATGGTCTTGTCATTCAGGCACAGGAGTCAGGAGATGTAGGGCCAGATTCACCCAAGTTTAAATTACATCCACCTACCGGTACCAGCTTGGCCCCCTTGTTACCACTACATGCCCCCACTCTGGTGTTTCTCTAAGGGAACGGGAGCCTTAGCTGCCACCAGAGGATCTACAGGAGCCCTGTCAGCGGATGCTGCTGAGGGATTGTGGTGAGCCAGCATCCTGCCTGACTACCCTGTCCTCAGCCAATGCCACCCACTTTATGTCACTGCTAAACCTTCCCTCCCAGTAGATGGTCACCACCATGGGGCCTTTGCCAGGGTGTACACTTGGGGTTGAATTTAGCTACGCTAAGGCCGTGGGTTTTCTTCCCACCTCTATCAGTATCCTTGTGTGACCTTGGGGGAAAGCACCAGATCTCTATGTGCCTTAGTTTGTTCACCCACAAGGCGTAACTCAGTAACGGTTGCAAAGAGCTTTGGAAATTACTTTTAGGCGTACTTTTACTCAGGGTGAAATCCCTTCCTGTGCAGAGGGCTGAAAGATGACTTAGGTAGAGCATAGGCCCTGTGCCGCTTCCCTCCTCATTGAGCAAGGCACAGGGCAATGCCCCTCTGTGACAGCATACAGACAAGGACAGCAGGAAAGCATCAGTACTTGACACTAATTGTACCTGTTTGAATTCTCTTCACTTTATAGTGTGAGAGAGAGACAGAGTGGATAAACGTTATTTTTTCATGCGATTTGCCTGGCACATTATGATTATTTCGTACATGTTTACATGAAGGGTACTTTAGAAATGTAATTTATTTGATTAATTTGATGTCTCTATTTTCACTGTTTTGCTCGCTCCAATTTATGACAAAATTGAACAAAGTGGGTAACAAAATATAGCCCTGTCAGGCTCCTGTCTCTGCAGATATAAAGAAAAATGTGAAACTGTCAGAGGCACCAATGTGCCAAACCCCAAGGAAAATTATTACACAGTGCTTGGCATTTACTTTAATTTTACAAAATTCGGTAGTACCCTTATAAATAATCATCATAAAAAGTTGCATGGAAATATTGTTAACTGTATTTATTTTCATTTGCCTGTTTCATGATATATATATATCATGAAACAGGCAAATGAAAATAAATATATATATATATTTGTTTTATTATTTTTCCCTCTCTCCAAATCATAAGAGAGATGTCACACCTTGCAACACATGCCCCTGCTGGATAGGAATGTCTATAACAGGAAATAAGAAACTTGAGTTGCACCATGCAGGAAGAAATGCCTTGTTATGGATAATTAAGGAGAAAATAATGGCAATTTTTGCTTCTGTAAACTCCATAGGTCTGATTCTCCCTTTTTGACTCTCTCTGTAAATCAGGACGGTCTCCATAGGAATGGATTGGGAGGCCAGATCCTCAACGGCTGTAAATCTGTGAGTAGCTCCAATTAAGTTGATTTACAACACCTGAGGATCTGCCCCCAGTGAGTTTATTCCAAAGGGCAGTATATAGCTGTGAGGAGCCCAGAGAGTAAATACAACATGGGTAGAATACCTTCCCCGCTCCCCACTTATTGCAACCTGGCTCATCCCAGCGCAGCTCTACTTAATGGTGAAGGAACCAGTAGCCTATCCTCCGTCCCCTTCATCATATACAGGAGTATCTAGCCAGCAGGAGCTAGGCTGTGTACCAGATCCAGATAGGTCTTACTTAGCCACGCAGGGGTATGTGGGCGTTAATCTCCCTCAGTCCCCTAGTGAACTGAGTAAGGCAAGGGCATACAGTTCAGCGGAGTTATGAGCACACCAGTGTGAAATCTGTGGGAGAGGATAATCAAGCCCCTTATGGTTTTTTTTGGAGTGGGTTGTTTTGTTTTGCTCATAAGGTTCCTGTATTAGACACTCAAAACACATGCATAACCAAAACCAATGGGCCGGATTCTCCGTTGTCTTTGCAGCTTGCGCAGTCACTAACACCAGTGCAAAAAGAGGGTGTAAAACACTACTGAACTGAAATGGTCTACATGACTGCACAAGGTTCAGGACAGTAGCGAATCAGGCCCGTTCTCTCTCACGAGAAGAAATCAGTATCAGTAAACACAAGAAGAAACAGAAATAGTGTAATGCCCAGCTCCATGAGGGGAAAGGGACAAAAAAAGGAATAGGACCCCAGACCAGCAGCCAATGGTCTATAAATGAGGTGGGGGGAATCCTGACCAAAGGTAAATCTTTGCTCTTATGAAAATGGTCATCTGATCTTGAGAATCTAATTCTGCTCACCTGCAACCCATTTTGCTATGTAAAGGGAGCAGGGTTTATACCCCAAAGACCAAGCTCCTTTGGACCTTGAGGTATCTACTTAGAAATCCCCTAGCCCAAATACTTCTGAATCTTCAGGTAGGTTGGTTTCAAGAATGACATTTAGGCTCTTAGGTGGAATTTTCAAAAGCCAATGGGATTCATTCTCCTAAGTCACTTAGGTGCTGTTGAAAATCCCACTATTTAGGGGACACTTTAGGTAAAGCCACCCAGCTCAGGAAATGGAAGAAGAAAACCACTCCCGCATCAAGGTGACTTTTCCTCTGACAGATGAAGACAAAGAAAAGGGTGTGAAAATGATTGATGAGAGATTGCGAGCAAAGCTGACATCATTTACATACTGCACTGACACAGCGCGCCATTCACAAGCCCTTTCCACTATAAATAATGCTTTATAGTGACACAAAAAAGCCCAATTCATCTTGAAAGTTAAAAAGGTACAATCCAAGAAGACAGCTTGCTTCTGGACTCCCCAAGAAAATGGTTATACAAGATAGGTGACCATGCTTTAGAGGAAGAAATATAACCCTGGCTAAGCTAGCAAAAGCTCCAACTGCAATTAAATAGCAGAGCGCTGAGAAACATCCACAGCCAATTCATGCACACTCAGATTTAGCCTGGAGGTAGATAATTTCCTTGAACATGGACCTGACCCAAAGCCCACTGAAGTCCGTGGAAATATTCCTATTGAATGACAAGGGACTTTGGATCAGACCCATCATGAGCAGTGGCTGTTTTCTATCCTCAAAATGGGAAAGTACCCTCTCTCCCCAGCAGCCATATTATCTCTTCAAGCTTAAGTGCTTGTATGCCTCCCATTACCATAGTAACTGGTCAAAGTGACTCACTCACAGTCACTCAGGAAGTTTGGAGCAAAGTAGAGAAATTGAACCCATATCTCCTAAGCTAGTGCCCTGACCACTGGACCAACCTCCCTTTGCACAGAAAGTTGGGGGTCAGGAGCTTGTTGAGAGCAGATGCCTCTTTGGGGGAAAGGGATTTCCCTTCTGGAAGTTAGATTTCATTTAACTTGAATCTTCCTTTGAACCTGTGAGGTTTGGGTCACTTCCAGCCATCAGTGCTGGATCCCCTCAGAAGCCAAACCCTGCAGTATCCTCAGGGCTGCATTCCATAGCCCAATATTGCGATGGAGGTGCTATCTCGGGGTCACTTTGTGCAAGAAAGTCAGGTTTAAAACAAAATCTCTGTGCCAAAACCCACACAAATGCTCACTCAGTTTCTGTAAAAGCAGCAGGGGGTGGCGGGCTGTTTTATAGACATACTTCCCCTCAGGGTCTTTGTTAGCTGTTCTGCAGCTAACCTTTAATCAGAGGCTGTGATTAGGACTAATAGCAGTCCCACATGCTCCAGAGTGAGAAGGCAGATGGACCAGCTGGGGAATTAACCCCCTGTGTGCTGGTTGGGATTCAAGCTGCTCTACCCTGCAATACAGACACTGATATTCTGTATTTAACTCTTCAGTACAATTTCCTGGCTAGATAAGTATTTAACTTGTACCCCTGGAGTCAGTACTGGGAGAAATTGCCCTATTTGTGAAACAAATAGTAACAATATTTTAAAAGTTCAGTTTTTGTCTGTAGCAAACTCACAACCAGATAGGAACTTCTCATTTGTTACTATTCTGTACAAGATGACCAATGAAACTCCACATTGACTGTGGGGATAGGGCTCTGATTGTCCAGCTCCCAATGCACAAGTTCTTGTTACTTGAAGGAGAAACTTTTAGCAGTATTGGGTCTAGAAAACGTAGTTATTCAGTTCTGATTCCATCCAGTGAAAACCAGTTGCATATACATTGATATTTGCCAAGTATTTTACAAAAACAGGATTGTGGTGGTATTCTGCTAGCCTCACTGGCATCTAGGGTGACCAGATGTCCCTATTTTATAGGTACAGTCCCGATATTTGGGGCTTTTTCTTATATAGGCGCCTATTACCCCCCACCCCTTGTCCTGATTTTTCACACTTGCTGTCTGGTCACCCTACTGGGATCATTAAGAATCTGAAATCTGGCAAGAAAACTTATTTCATTACGTTTCAAGCCAAATTTTTAGACCATGGTGCTTTGGATAAGTTCAGGTAAGTGCCTGAATGCTGAGATGTTTATCCAAACATGACAGGATCTCAGAAGCTCTCTTCTCTCTTTTACAGTTTTCATGTGTATTTAGCGCTGAGAAGAGATGGTAGAGAGGTTACTCTGGAGAATAAACCCTTTTGTAGGATCTGAATAATAATACCTAGGTCCTATATAGTGTTATTCATCTATAGTGCTCAAAGTGCTTGACAAAGGAGGACAATATCCTTATCCCCATTTTACAGATGGCAAAACTGAGGCACAGCAAGGGGAAGGGACTTGTCCTAGGTCACCCAGAAACTGTGCTACAGCCCAGGGCGATCAGGGTTGGAGAGGGCTTTAAGCCACTTTTGCACCTAATGTACTGTGAGCTGTCTGAAAGCCAGCCCTGAGGGTTGCTCTAATTTACCTCAGCAACCTGGGGTGGTCTATGGATTGTGTTGTGGCCCAGAATCTCCTGACACACACCTGTGCTTTGTACTGAGGATGCAGGGTCAGGTGGGAGCAGTGCACTGCTGATCACAGCACCTCTACACTGCTCCTTCATCGGGGAAATTCAGCCTCAGTCACTTAAGACATCCTCCCAGCCACTTGCCACCAGAGCCAGGAATAGTGCCTGGAGCTGGGGAGAGAGTCCCTCCTTTACTGCATGAAACTCTTGATGACGCTCATACCATAACAGCATATCTGAATTACCAAAGATCAGTGTAGATTTATGTCAAGTAAGTATTAAGTATGGGCCTAGTCCTGCATCCCCCTCAGTTAGACTAATCAAATGAACTGGGCCCTATCTTCACTCAGCTCCCTTTTGTTAAACTCCATCTCTCCAATAAAACCCTTTGCCTCTTTGAGTTATTTTCTGTTAGCAAATGGATTGTCTCTCGCTACCTTCCTCCTTATAAGGCCGTTCTGTGAGGCAAAACATGCTGACCAATCAGGAAAAGGCGTTCCCCCTATAGGGGAAGATGGATTACCGAGTTGTGAATCAATCGAGAGGTTGTGATGGCATCATAAATCATGAGAGCTGAGCATTAAAAGAAACCTGATGATTGATTTATAACTTAGCACAATCCATTTATCCCAGCCAAGATTTTTAGAATGAGAAACATTTTTGTAACTTTAATTTAACATTTTTTCCCACCCCATCGTAGATGTTTCTACCGAGTTGCATGGTTTTTTTTTTATTCCTGCCCATCCACCCACACTGATAAAACAGACTTCGCAGATAAAAGCAACCAAATGACATGCAAAGGTCTCATTCCACTTAGAAATGCTTGACAGGTTTTCAAATTTTTGTCAATCTGGTGTCATATTTTAAGAGGTTTGACTTCTTCCTGAGGTCTTTTAATAGCATTGGGATTCAGAGTCTTTCACCTCTAGGTCGCCAGTTCAAATCCAGATCACACTAGCAGCAGCTGAAAAGCATTATCATTTAATGGCTGCTCAGTAGCCTATCTGAACTTAATTATGGTTTCAGCCAATGGATGGGTGACTACATCACCAGAAACTGCCATTGCAGCCAATACTAATAGGCCTGCTTATTGGCAGTCTCAGCAGAGAGGCCAAGGATTTAAATGGTGCAAAGACTGAACCACTTTCTCTCAACCCAGAGAGTTATAGTACCGAGGTGGGGTGGTTTAGGTTGCCTGACTGCCAGCCAATGCTGTAACCATTCTGTGGATAATAAGTAACTTCAATCGCTCGAGTTATCAAGCCACTCCAGTCCCGCTTTGTAGGTCCTGATTCAGGCAAGCATCCTTATTCAGGACAGTCCTTAAGCAAGTGCTTAAAGTTAAGCTCTTCAGAAAATCCAACATGAGATGTCTCCTGTTGCAGATTTCCTTAAAAAAAAAAAAATCCCTCATAGCCCCCATTTCAGCCATGTTAAAATAATGGCCAATTTGTATATGCAGAAATCTGAGAGACATTCCAATAACAATCCTGTTAGCACCATTTGGTCCTTTAGACGCACGCTCTTAGACAGGGATGCATGTGTGCATTAAAAGAATTGGTTTGTTAAAAGCCATTCCTTTATATCCTGTGATAGGCCATTATAGATATGTCTACACAGCTGCAAGTCTTGCAGCCTGGGTCAACAGACTCATGACAGCAGGGCTCGAGCTAGCATGTTAACAAGAGCAATGTGGACATTCCAGCTTGGACCAGAGCTTTGGTTCGAAAGCCTAGGAAGCAGGGCCTGCTCCAGGCACCAGCCTAGCAAGCAGGTGCTTGGGGCGGCCCAGGGGAAGGGGTGGCACGTCCGTCTGTTCGATGGCAATTCGGCGGTGGGTCCCTCTCGGAGGGAAGCACCTGCCGCCGAATTCCCGCCAAAGAAGAAAGCGGCGCGGTGGAACTGCTGCCGGAGTGCCGCTGATCGCAATTGCGATCACGGCTCCCCCCGCCCCGCCGCTTGGGGCGGCAAAAACCCTGGAGCCGGTCCTGCTAGGAAGTAGAGTGGGCTTCAGAGCCTGAGCCCTAGCCCAAATGTCAAAACCACGTCTATACTGCTGTTTTGAGCAGACTACCAAAGCCCTGATAGTGCAAGACTCGCTCCCAGCAGCTGGGTAGGCATAGCCTTTGAGGTTGATTCAGCTGCATGATGCCTTTGAGGTTCAGCATGGAACCTCCATGGAGCAAGGGTTTTGCAATCTCCTATAAACATTCACACCCAGTCCCCTAGGAGGCCTCTCTATTGTATGCACATGGGGAGGGTCTGGTCCAGGGATAGATGCACATCAGAACCCATCCTGGTGCTTTGGAGGTCCCTTTAAAAAAGACAGTCCCAAGCTGTGTTGTCTTTTCAGAAGAGTACCAGACAGCACAAGGTTCAGCTGAGGCCAGGAGAGTCCCGGCAGCATGGCTCCAATGGAGCAGCAAAGACAAACTGGATGTATAAGGACTTCACACAGCTCCCTTGGAATCTGCCAGGTTTTGGAGAAGGCCCTACGGCCTTTTCCATGGGGGGCAAACTCAGCTCTCCAGTGAGATTCATAGATTCAAAGGCCACAAGGGACCATTCTGATCATCTAGTCCAGTGGTTCTCAAAGCCGGTCCGCCGCTTGTTCAGGGAAAGCCCCGGGTGGGCCGGGCCGGTTTGTTTACCTGCCGCATCTGCAGGTTCGGCCGATCGCAGCTCCCACTGGCCACGGTTCACCACTGAAGGCCAGTGGGGGCTGTGGGAACCGGCGCGGACTGAGGGAGGTGCTGGCCGCCCTTCCCGTGCAAACCGGCCCGGCAGGGGCTTTCCCTGAACAAGCGGCGGACCGGCTTTGAGAACCACTGATCTAGTCTGACCCCCTGTGTAACACAGGCCAGAGAACTTCTCCAAAATTATTCCCAGAGCAGATCTTCTAGAAAAATAGCCGATCTTGATTTAAAAACTGCCAGTGATGAAGAATTTACCACGACCCTTGGTAAATTATTCCAATGGTTAATTGCTCTCACGGTCAAAAATTTATGCCTTATTATATCCAATCTGAATTTGTCTAGCTTCAGTTTCCAGCCATATTGGGACAGGCTCCCCCCAGGTGCCTGCAACTGGGGTACCACTGAGCCCTCCTGACCCACCAGCCTGGGCTCCCTCTCACACTGTGGTGCTGTGATAAGTTAGAATTATAGAATATCAGGGTTGGAAAAGACCTCAGGAGGTCATCTAGTCCAACCCCCTGCTCAAAGCAGGACCAATCCCCAGACAGATTTTTGCCCCAGATCCCTAAATGGCTTCCTTAAGGACTGAACTCACAACCCTGGGTTTAGCAGGCCAATGCTCAATCCACTGAGCTATCCCTCCAAGCTTGCTCTTTCAGCAGCACACACACTGGTAGGGACACACCCAGATGCAGAATTTACAGGCTGCTGTGATCAGCTCTGCATGGGGAGGCTACAGCTAAGGAACTTCACAGCTGCTCAAGAGCACCTCCCCGCCCTGATGGGTAAACCCAAAATTATACCATATTGCGCCGCACAGAAATCTGTACAGCATACGCTCATGAAATTCGCCCCTTCCCTCGATGTGGAGAGGAAATATACAACAGCTTTTTGCCCTAAGTTATAACTCCCACTCACTGGTTTGTGATAAAGCAAAAGCAAATGTATTAACTACAAAAGGATAGATTTGAAGTGATTATAAGTGATAGAAAACAGATCAAAGCAGATTACCTGGTAAATAAACAAAAAACGGAAACCGAATTTAACACACTAGAGAGGTAGGACGTGAATTAGCAAATCCTCGCCCGGAGTGATAAACAGGCTGCAGATTCTTAAGGCATGCAAGCTAGTTTGGATATGCAGCTTGGGTTTTCCAGGTTTTCATACACAGGCTAGCAATCCCTTAGCCCGGGATGATCACTCTCCCCCCCCCCCCCCCCGGTTCTGTCTTTATTCCTCAGGTGTGGTGTTGTAGGGAAAGTGAGGTCCCATCGTGATGTCATTGTCCCCCTTTTATATCTTCTTCCCACTTGCCGGAAAGCTCCTTTGCTGTGACCTAGGTCAAAAAGTTCCCATTGTGCAGTGCTACCTCTGACAGGTTTCTATTGTACACAGTTCCTGGGGTAACCCTTGTGCTTGTGTGCTCTTCCTCTGTAAGCCATTCACATTGTTTGGCTCTTTTACTATTGTACCTGAAAGGCTACTTGTGGGTGTTTTCACTAATACATACATAGCCAAATACAACATGTTTCAGTAATACATATATAGCCAAACTTCATAACGTCACATACGATGATAGCACATACAATCCAATGAGATATTAATGTCTAGCAGATCGAGACTTTTAACATGATACCTCACAAGGCATACTTTGTACAAAACATATCCTAATTACATGACAGTGGTGAATATAGGGGTGCCAGGGTGCCACACATGTTATATCTTTCTCTGCTAGACTGAAGAACCCATTTGTCAATATTTTTTCCCCATGCAGAGAAAAGAGGGCAGCTCTTCACAAGGGGAGTCCCAACACAGATTTCTTCCCCTCAAGATCATAGCTATGGGTTTTACAAGGAGAAGGGATGAGCCAGACCCCCAAACTGGGGTTTCTGCGGGGTTCTATGATGGCACAACTGGATGCATGGGATGTTTGTAACAAAAG
This sequence comes from Malaclemys terrapin pileata, assembly GCF_027887155.1. NCBI lineage: Eukaryota > Metazoa > Chordata > Testudines > Emydidae > Malaclemys > Malaclemys terrapin. Next base: position 15,190,532 of record NC_071522.1, on the reverse strand, counting down.
GACTCATTCTGCCCTTAGGCCCTTCAGCACTGTGCCCAACTAATATCCTTATGATCACACCCTGGCTAAAGGCCAGATTCAGTCTGATTCCTGGTGCCTGACCCTGGAAGAAGGCTCCTGAGGCAAAAGGTGATTGCAACTTCTTTCCACCATGGATGACCATAGGTGGTCAGCTGCAAGGGGCAGCCCTGGCGTGGAAACACAGCATGGCCAGGTTGAAGGGAAATGTCTTGTTTTAATATAGCCATTAGCAGCCACCATTGACAAGGCTATGACCAGCAAAAACCCAGTGGAGGCCTGGCCACGGTAACACTCTGCCTGCTCTCTGGAGCAAACCCCTCCCCCCAACACTATGCAGGACAGACCTCACTGGCTCCAGTAGCTGCAAATGATCCCTTCCTGCGCCAGCACCAGCAAAATTGTCCCAGAGCACAAAACTAGGGAATAAGCCAAATCCATCTGCAACATTCCAGGGAGCCGGTGAGAGTCGTTAGTCAGAACTCTTTCAGCTTTCTGCATGCCTTTCAATCCGCCACTCTCTTCTTTCGCTCCATTTGAGAATACCCATTCTCCAAAGCAGGACCACGCTCTCCCCAGGTAACAGATTACACTCTTGTACAGCATATGTTTTCCGTTTCCACCTACAGCCAATGTAGATTGTTGGGCAATGTGCCTACATGTGACCCCCCCACCCCTTACTCCCTCAAAATATTTCTTTCCTTCTTTTCGAGCAAAGCTAAATTCCCTCTTGACTCTGGCTTTTGGCCATGCTGGAGTATAATTCTGGGCCTGATGTGCCTGCATTTGATAACTTTTATCAAGCATCTTTCCAGGGCTGGATAAGCTCTCACCCAGTTTTCTGTTTCTTCTTCCCCACTTTGCTGAGACTGTGTGAAATTATCGATGCCACCTACCTTGCATGGCAGTAAAGATGCATTTGCAATGGCACTGGATGTATTATGATCAAGTCTGGCAGCTGCAGACCTGGTACACTCAGATTTCATTTTAAAGGCCGCCTTTGCCTCCCCCCTCTAATTGGAATGGGAGCTCGTGGTACAGCAAAGATCCTAAATGGGTCAGACCGGCAGGCGGGCTCCAAAACAAACATAATTAACGCCAAACCACTGAACCAGATAGTGTGAGCTGACAGTGCCTATTTGCCTGCTGACATTGACCACACAGACTCAATCTTCTTAAAGAAACAGTGCAAGTTGACTAGCTCAGTGACTGCTGGCAGGTTACTGTACCAGAGAGGAAGGAATGCCAGCACAGAGGGGCAAATCTGGAGGCCTTTACTCCCACCGGGAGTTCTGCATGAGAAAGAACTAGGTAAAAACTCCACAAGGCCATTAAGGTTTGGTCCAGAGTGCAAAGCATGAATCAATCTCTTCCCCTCTGACTGCGCCACTTGCTTCCTTCCCACTTTGAATGTCGCGGAAAACAGTTCAAGAATCCTGGCCCTCAAGCTTCAGGCCTACGCGATGGGGGAATTACAGGACCCACAGTAGGGTTGTGTTTCATGCCTCTGCACAACTTTATGGCAAATTGTTCTCTGTTGACACCTCCTGGAGGAATGTGCGTATGAATCGTTCCATTGTTCTGCAACCTGAGCTGCCATTACAGCGACGTGATAGAAAGCACAGTCCTACAACTACCCTGCCAAAAAAAAAAAAAAAATCCCTCCACTTACAAATGGTGCCTCTGGTCCATTTAGTTTCATATACACAAAGTAATATCATTCATAGCCAAACTTCCAGAAGCCACCCAGAATATAGAGAGGAATTGTGTTGCCTAGCTACCACTGGTACACTGGAACACTAAGATAAATCAAATCAATACAGCTCCAAATATTAAAGCCTTCAAAAATAAAATCAAAGCCATGTCCATAATCCCCAAGCTTTCCCTTTCTCTTTACCTTCTAACAACCAGGGCATCATGTTTGTTACTAGTTTATGATTCTTGCAAATGCAACAAACTAGAGATGGGTTCATCTATTTGTTATCCTTTTACAGGGAGCTGGAAAAGTTGTCATGGTGCAATTTACCATTAGAATGTTCTGCGTGTGCATGAGGGCCCACTGCACATTAGCAACTGAACTCATCATTGGTTTGTTGTTTTTAAGTTTTAGAAGAAGAGAGTTATTAAGAAGTGTTCTCCCATCACGTGAAGTGAGCTAGAGAGGGGACAAATGCAACAGGAAGTGGCTGGTGGCACAGAAGTCCACAAAGCTCCCCCTTTAACATATTTATTATCACTTATTATTATTATGGCAAGTGGCACTGTTAGAAATAGTCTTCCAAGCACTGTTTCTTAGTGTGCGAGCAAATGTTCAGTCTTAGGAAGACAAACTGTGTCGTTAGTTATGGTTATGCATGGTTCTGTGTTCAGGGAGCTGTGTAGGCTTCTGGTGACTTTGTTCTCTACCTTGATTTCTGATTGGAGTCAATTGCTGAGGCTGTGTTGCTGCTTGTGAACCAGGCATTGGTGTTGGTCTGACATTTCTGAAGGAAAGGATGGCTGTACGTGCTGTTTGTGACCATCTTTGTTCCCACAGTGGTGTATATATGTAAATAAAACAAGTCACACTTAGAACATACCCAGATAGATTTTGTCATTGATTTCCTCCACTGGCAAACTAACTTTTAAGGCCCCAGATATCTGCTACTGCTCAGTGGAGGCGGTAAACACTTACTATTTGCATTACAGGAATGTCCAGAGGCACCCACCAAGATTAGCGCCCCATTGTACTAGATGTTGTACATACATATGGTAAGAGACAGCCCCTCCCACAAAGAGCTTACACATGACATAGATGAGACAAAACAACTCAGATTTCCTGAATTCCCATCCAGTGTCTGAACAACATGCATTCCTTAGTACTTAAGAATGCAGAGGTAAATATCAACATTAGTTTGAGCTGATAACCAGTGGGGACCAATTCTACCCTCAAACTAATGAAACAAAGGTGCTGCCTAGTTGTGACTTAGGACAGAATTTGAACCCTGGCATATAACATAATACCAGAGCTATTTAAATCCAAAGAAACCTTAGCGATCCTGTCCCACATGCAAGCTGTCTCACTCTCTCCTCCTCTGGCTAACCTCAGAAGCCCAGGAAGGACATATTTATGTTTTAAGTCAACCCAGGGGAGTGTCTTGTGCTTTTTTTAATAAGACCACTGAGAGGAAGGATGGAACTTGGGAGACCTGCATTCTTGTTCCTGCTCTGCCACAGACTTCCTCTGCAACCTTGCACAAGTCACTTCGTTTCTCTGTGCCTTGGTTCCCCATAAGTAAAGTGGGTATACTAGCACTGCCTTGCCTCCCTGGAGTGTTGGGAGGATAAATGCACAGAAGGTTGTGAGTGCTCAGCTACCACATTAATGGGGACCAGATAAGAACCTGAGAGAGTAGAAAATATATATTTGTTTTTAAAATAAATGCTTTGAATAGACTCGGTGGATCAAGTAAGGATAAAAAATGGTTATTGACTCTCATCAGTTCTGTGGAGAATAGCTGGAACTGTACCTGTGAACTGCAATAATAACATGCTTGTAAAATGAACTGATCTCAGTCTAATGTCCAGGGAACAAGAGTTCATATCATAAAAGCCACCACCTCTATGAGCACTAGCTGGCAACCTAGTGCTGGAGCTGAGGTCAGCAGCTGAGGGCTTGGGACCTGATCCAGAACTCATTGATATCACTGAAGAGGTTCTCATTTGGCTTCAGAACCTTGAAAAGCTCTCACTGAACTTTTCAAAGATCTCAGGTCTTGTCTGGGCATGGAAACTAATGTATCTTCTCATCCATAAAATGGTCTGCCCAGGACAGGGTAGACCACATGAGCAGGGAAATGGGGTCTAGAGTGAGATGCATAATGTTGCCATCAGGTTTAAAAATGAGAAAATTGTGTGAGACAATTTTCATAAATAATTTGTCTCTTTTTAGTCTGTTTTTTAGTCAAGATTCAGAGCTTTCTAATCGTCTCTGCAGCTGTTTGAAAAATGGGATGATTTGTAACAAGACTGTTTGCAAAAACCCTCATCCAATTTTTTTTTATTGAAATTCAAAAAATGTCACCAACAAATCAAAATCTGGAGAATTTCAGACAACTCTGGTTGTTGTCCTGTTCTGTGGATGAACTGAGACTTTTGCCTTCAAGTGTGTCACACTCATAGCTTTCACCAGCACTAAAAACTCACAGAAAAATTTCAGGAAAAATAAAATAGATGTAAATTGAAATATTTAACCTCTGCTAGACTACCAGGCATGGAAAAGCATTAAACAGAAAAGGCTCACACAGACGTGTTATCACCCATATTATTGGAGCTAGGTATAATTTTCATTTTAATTAACTTGGTTGAGCTATCATGAAATCTTATGACAGGCCAGCTACTTTACACGCTAAGTCACTCTGTTGAAGCTGAGGCTTATTCAAAGAGAATTGCAAGTCAGAAGAATTCAAATTATTGCTGTCCAACCTGAGGTGAGAAAACACATTTGCACCAAAAGCAGCCAGCTTAAATTAGCAGGAAGCCGAGTGGGATGCAAACAGAGAAGTGATTGCAGAATGATAAAGACAGATGTAAGACATCAACAGCTGAAATTTGACTTAAATATTTATAAGAACCCAGAGCTCTCCTACAAATATGATGTTTGTGAAAGAGAGAGGTTGATTTATAATCATTATTTGTTCTGCCCCCTCTCCTTTCATTGATTGTGCTAACCCGGCAGCCACATGAGTTACAACAGACTTTAAGGCCACATTAATAGTATGAAACTGTGTTGTGCTCTCTTGCAATTCAGTTCATTATGATATGACATGTACAGTATGGGGTGGGAAGGGCCATGTGATGCTTCGCAAAGCTGCCAGGTGAAGAACTGTCTCTTCACTGGAGCACCCAGTTCAATTGGGCCATTCTATATGGGGCCTTCAGATGTTTCCATAGGGCCAGATTGGAGCCATGACTATATTTAATAATTATTATTGTTATTGTATTGCTTTAGGGTACAAAACATATATGAATGACACAGTAGGTCGTGCTGGTAGGGAAGTAGCACTGTATGTGAAAGCAAAGCATACAATTAAATATAGTGAAAATCTTAAATGAATCAAACTGTACTATAGAATCTCTATGGATAAAAATACTATGCTTGAATAATAAGAATATAGAGGTAACAATATACTAACAAGCACCTGACCAGGATGGTGATAGTGATTGTGACATGCTCAGGGAGATTAGAGAGGCTACAAAAGCAGAAAACACAATAATAATAATAATGCGGGGGGGGGGGGGCGGCTCAAGTATCCCCATATTGAGTGAGAACATGTCACCTCAGGATTTGATGCAGAAATAAAATTTCTAGACACCATAAATATCTGCTTCCTGGAGCAGCTAGCCCTGGAATCCACAAAGGGAGATGTTATTTTTAATTTAGTCCTACGTCCTGAATCGCTCAGTAACAGTGATCATAATGTAATATCATTTAACTTTCTTGTAGAGGGGGGAATACCAAATGAACCCATCACAGTAGCAATTAACTTCAAAAGGGGGAACTACACAAAAATCAGGAAACTCGTTAAAAGAAAATTAAAAGGAACCGTTACAGAGTGAAATACCTGCAAGCTGCATTGATTCTTAAAAACACCATAATACAGGCTCAAACTAAATGCATATCCCAAATAAAAAAACAGTAAGAGGACCCAAAACATTTCACCACGGCTAAACATTGGAGTAAAAGAGGCAGTTAGAGACAAAAAGACATCCTTTAAAAATTGAAATCAAATCCTATTGAGGAAAATAGATAGGAGCATAAACTCTGGCAAGTCAAGTGTAAAAGTATAAATAGTCAGGCCAAAAAAGAATATGAAGAGCAACTAGCAAAAGAGACAAAAACTAACAGCAACCATTTTTTAAGTACATGAGACGCAGGGAGCCTGCCAAACATTCGGTGGAGACACTGGATGATCGAGGTGCTAACGGAGCACTCAGGAAAGACAAGGGCATTGCGGAGAAGCTAAATTAATTCTTTGTGTTTATCTTCACTGCAGAAGATGTGTGGGGGATTCCTAACTTTTGAGGGCTTGACTTTGTAACTTTAACAATGTTCTTTCAATGTTTTTTGTGTGTATAATAAGAAATGCATTTACCCATAATATTAACTTAATTAATAACTTCGTAATAGCCACAGATATGCAGGGTTTTTTTTCACTTCTCCAGTCACAACCAGCTAGAGCCATCACTGATGTCAGATTAGGCTCTGAGACGTAGGGCCAGCCTAACCGCCAGTGTAGACAGGGCTAGGTCGACAGAAGAATTCTTCCATCGACCTTGCTACCACCTCCCAGGAGGTGGATTAACTGAAGCAATAGGAGGATCGCTGTAGCAAGTGTCCACACTGAAGCACTGCAGTAAGGCCACTGTAGACGTAGCCTTAGGTGTAGTTAAGTGTAGACGTAGCCTTAGGTCCTTTAGCCAATCAGTGCAAAACTGGGCTATGACTTCCAAAGACAAATGCTCATGCTTGCAAACCAGAGGAGCATAAACCACAGTCATTAATTATTAATGAAATCACACAGAGTAGCCTTAAGATGCAGGCAATTCTTTTTGGCAAGTGTAATGAAAAATTTAATGGAATAATCATTCCATGTAAATAGATTTTTTTTTTTTTTTTTTGGTGGAGAAAATACTGTGATTTATTGCTCTGAAGGTTGTTATCAATTAGAGCATCTAGTGGTGAAACTGCATGTGCGCCAGCCAGGATTGTGAACGTCCTCGTTTTTATAAGGAGTATTCTCGGATGACATGAAAGAAAGTACGTGACACTGTACTGCTGTGGGAAACACTTCAAACGAGACTTACAGACTTGATGCAGAGGTGTTGGCTTGTTAATGGGATATGGCAGTGTTTTCCAAACATTGGGTCCCCGCACTCCAATGGGTTGTGGGAAAGTTCTAGATGGGTCATCACATTCAGGGCTGGTTTAACCTGTCACTGGGCCCTGGCGTAGGCTAAGAGAGAAAAATTGTTCTTCTTAACCTCTGAGGATAGGACAAGAAGCAATGGGCTTAAATTGCAGCAAGGGAGGTTTAGGCTGGACATTAGGAAAAGCTTCCTAACTGTCAGGGTGGTTAAGCACTGGAATAAATTGCTTAGGGAGGTTGTGGAATCTCCATCATTGGGGATTTTTAAGAGCAGGTTAGATAAACACCTATCAGGGATGGTCTAGATAATACTTAGTCCTGCTTTGACTGCAGGGGACTGGACTGGATGACCCCTCGGGGTCCCTTCCAGTCCTATGATTCTATGAAATGTACACTTCTCCCAGCCCAGCAGCGGGGGAGGGTTTGTAGAGCTCTGGACGTTGCAACCTGGCACACGGGGTTGCAGTGCCACTCAGGCTTGGCCTGGCAACCTTTCCGCCATGATGGAGCGGCAGCCAGGCAAAACTGAGGGGCACTGCAACCCCATGCACCTGGTTGCAGCACCGGGAGTGGGGTGCCAGGCCCGGCCCCACAAGACAGGATCTGTGGCTGCAGGGCAAGTGTAGGGAAAGCTCGCTTTCCAACCCCCACTTTGCCAGGGCCTCTCCTCTGCACTGGGCTGGGATAAGGGTTGCAGTGCCATGGCAGAGAGTGCATATATGTAATGGTGGGTCACTGACTGCAGTGGCCTGTGAGTATTATTAATTTGTACTAGGTAGCCCTAGGAGCTGCAGTCATGGACCACGCTCCCAATATGCAAAGTACTGTACCAGTACAGAACCAGAAGATGTTCCCTGCCCCAAAGACTTTACAATCTAAGGTTGATACAGTGTTTCACTACTAGATAGTTCTTCTGAATCCTGCATGTATCACTCACAATAAAAGTAACATCTAGCTCTTAGATACAGCTTCTCATCTTTAGCCGGCCAAGTACTTTACAAAAGAGGTCAGTACCATTAGCTACACTTTAAAGATGGGGAAACTGAGGCATAGGGCGGCGAAGTGATTTGCCCAAGGTCACCCAGAAGGCCAAGTGATATGCCCAAGCCTGATAGAGCCAGGAATTGAATCCAGGGTTCCTGAGTCCCTTCTAGTGCTATATCTACGGGGCCCCATTGCCTCCTATTCATTCAACCTCCTGTCTTTCTGTCTACAGTATTTCCCAGGCACCCATCATCTTCATATTTAGATTAAATTATTGTTTGGAGGGGAAAAGAGCATAGAAAGTCCCCAAAATAGCGTTTTCCTCTCCCTTTCTCCACACTTCCATTACTAAATTGAGTGTATGAGAAAGGTTCCCTCCCTCCCCTTTTCTGCATTTAGGCGATAGTATCCACACAGTAAAAAGCAGTCCTGATGTCTCCCTTCAACTCTTTCCTTCTCTACTACATTACCCTTTACATGTTTAACATTTCTTCTCCTGATTTCCCTGTAACTGCGGCAAGTACACTGCATAATATTGCTGCTACTTCTGCCGCTGCACTCATCATTTTCCCTTTACTCCTTTGATATTTTTTTCTTTTTTTGTGGGCTTGGAGCTGGTACTCTTGTCTCTTTCTCTCTCTTTTTATAGTGACTAATGGGACACTGTGCACCACCATTGCTGAGAAGAAGTGGGTTTAGATATTTCAGTCTATATGTGAAGCCAGTTATTCGCAGAGCTCTTAAAATGTTCACTCAGAAATGTACACAGGCCTTGATTCTTCCAGCGCCCTGCACCACGTGCTGCAGTCATTTCCACCAGCGTGAAATGCTGCTAAACCAGAGTGCTGGCATTTTACACCCATTTTTACACTTGTGTAAACAACACTTTGAGGTGCAGAGCTGAATCAGGGCCTCTGAGCTTTTCATCTTTCTCTTGACTGCATAAGTGTTGTATAGAAAAGAAACCAAACTTCCAATGTCAAAAATTAAAGCACTTCCTGTAAGAAAAGAGACTCAGCAAAAATGCCACCATGGGCAGGATACTGAGGCACAGATTCCCCAAGGTATTTAGGCACTTAAAAAATTGGAGGATCAGGCCCTTAGCCTCTCTCTGTGCCTCAGTTCCCCATCTGTGTAATGGGAATAATAGCACTTCCCTAACTGACAGGGATGTGGTGAGGATAAATGCATTAGCGATTGTGAGGTGCTCATAAACTATTGTAATGGGGTCCATAGAAGTACCATGGGCTCCATTTATTCATCCAGATCAAATTTTGCTCAATTTTCAAGTCATAAGTGGCTGTCTCTCAGAGCCAGCACCACAAGCTCAAGCTGCGGTCTGAAATTGAAGCTGAAAATTAAAGTTCTGCAGTAGGCATTGAGCTGCCTGTGTAGAAAAAACACAAGGCCAGTCTGAATCCACACAAGGCCAGTCTGAATCCAGCTTGCTCTTCCAGAGCAGTGCTGGCTCTGAAGTGCAGACATTAATTGAAAATAAAACAACTAGATTGTGTTAGTAAAGTGAGCTGATGTGGCTTGAATTGATGTAAGGGCCAGAGCTCGGAACTAGAAGGCGTGGGATAGTAGCAAATGACATTATTCCTGCATAGGTCTACGATAATCATAATTTCCAAGACATGTTGGATGGATGAGTCCTGGCTGCTTCTCTTCGCTCCACAGCTTTTCCTTCTGCTTCCATCTCCTTCCCCACTTTACCTCTGTATCAGGCTGGTCTGCCCCTTTAAGGGCCAGGGACCCTGGGGCCATCCAGCATTGTTCTGATGCACAGCCCTGTTGAGAACAGGTCTTTGGGCCTGGTAGAGGGAATGATCAGACCTAGCTGGGTAGGGGGCAGGCGATGGTTTGATTGCTATAAAGGCTGAAAGAGCGCCATAGGATGCTTTAGGTTGGCTCTTGTACCAGGAAGAGCTAGTCAGATGGTCTAGGTGCACTGAGGAAGCGCAGCAGGATGGATGTGGCCAGGAAGCCCCTGAGTCAGAGGAAAGGTAGCTGTTGGAGTTACAGTCAACTCTTTCATGCTGGAGTTTGCTAAAGGTTGTTGGTGTGAAGAAAGGACCTTTCTAGACTCTGGGTGTGGTGGTAATTCTCTCTGGGTGGGGGAGACAGACTAGCAGCCTGCATTCTCTATTCTCCCCCCCTCCCCTTTGCTTTGTAGTCATGTCTTTGCTAGTACGAAAAGTGTGTCCTTACCTCACGGTAGCTAACATGAGATAATAAAATCCTAGGAAAGAGGGGGGCAGTTGCAGTATTCTCACATGTTAGCTAACATGAGGTAAGAATGCCTTGTCTTGTCTCTAGGATTTTACCTTCTGCGCTAACGAGGCAAGAACACACCTTTTCTCCTAGGCAAGAGAGACCCTGCCTGTGCAATCTTCTTTCTCATCTTTCCATCTCCAATTCCCGCCGTGAATCCTACGCTGCCTGTGCTCCTAGCAGTCCCCTGCCCTGCCCTGACCATTTTTTCTTTTCATTTGACTTTAAATCACACTTTCCAGTTTAAACCATATTCTCCTTGCTCTGGGGTCATCACATTACCCAACTTTCCCTACCCAAGCTTGCTTATTTAAAAAGTGAAAAGGCCTTTTCCATATAAAAGGAACTGAAAAGAACTAGCATAAAACAGTTTAAAGGCAGATCTGTAGGATAATAAGGCTGAATGTGGGATGTATTTAAAATAAACAATCCCCTCACTTCCAGTCCTCTTCCTCCTAGAACTCCACTGCACAAGGCTCTTGCACATCAGCCTAACACGCAAAGCAGAACCAACTCGGGAGGGGAACGTATTCAGAATGAGATTGTTCAGCATTTTCACGGGTTCAGCAGCAATTGCTCTCTAAGCTTCTGTGCTTAAACCGGTCTGAATCCTTTTGGTCCTGCAGTACCCACCATTTAAGAGAACCTGGGCCAGTTTCATCCCTGGATGTAACTCTGACTTCTCTGGCGTGGTACAGGGCCAATTCACTCCTGGTATCTTTTTAGTTCAGCTGGAAAGTGCCTATGTCCTGTAACAGTGAGTTCCAAGCTTCCTTGTCATTCCCTCCAGTTACCATTAACTTCAGACAGTGTCTTGTCATTAAAACAACCTACAAGGCATCACCTATAGGGTGACCAGATGTCCCGTTTTTAAAGGGACAGTTCCGTTTTTTTGGACTTTTTCGTATATAGGCGCCTATTACTCCCCACCCCTGTCCCGTTTTTTCAGAGTTGCTATCTGGTCACCCTAATCACATAGGTGTCATAAAGAGACACTGTTTGCGTCTTTGACCCCTGAAAAGCTCAGCACTACCCCTCCCCCACTCTATTTTCATCTATGTCTGTTGAAATGAAGAAGACTCCCCGTTGCTGCCTGCCACACCTCTGCCACAGCACGAGGATTTTCCAACAAGGTTTCTTTGGCTTTAAATGACATGTCAAATAGAATGGTAATGTGAACTATGACTGTCCTCTGAAATGATATAACTGCTCAGGTTGGTATTACCTTGGGATCTGTCTAGCCGAGCAGTGTGGGGTGGATTATAATACCTAAGACAGCTCAGTCAGGCATTTCCAGTCAGAAATGAGAGCTAGTTATTTCATTGGCTTAGTTTACAGGTCTCATGAAAACCCCTATAATTATTCTGCAGGACATTTATTTCAATAGCTGGTACAGAGGTAATCATAACATTAATAATGTTAAGACTTGCCAAAATAAATAGCATTGCATCTTATGTTGCTTTAAAATAATTCCTCACCCTACAGCAATCTATTGAGTTATAAAGCAATTGCTTTGAGAATTATAGCAGCCCCCGATAGCACCACTAGAGTTAATGATCAGTTGCTGTTTCCATCATAAACTCCATTTTTCAGAGGTTTATAACTCAGATGCTTTAATTTGTGTTGAGCTTATGCTCCACGTATAATTTCTCATTCTGGTGTGAATTTGTTTCTAAAAGGGGTGGGGGTTGGAATCGAATAGAAAATCAGCAAAGATTTTTGTTCTTTAAAGATGCAGCACACTTAAAAGCAGCATTTCGGGCCTAGAATGCTGGAATCCCTGGCTCACTAAGGCATTTCCATGCCTAGCTTCAGGTTCTGGGGCTTCCTGCTCAAAATCTAGGATAAAAACAGAAATCCCTGGCCCACAACAGAGAAATCCTTGCTTTGCGCTGGGAATTGCAGGTTTCCCTCCTTAGCTGCTGGAGTTTTACCTAACTGCTGATGCTGAAGACTTACCTAACTCAGATTCATAAGGAGATTGTGGGGATTAATTAATGTCTGCAAAGTACTTTGGAGGAAGAGCTGTTATATATCTAAGTAAGTGCCAAATATTGTATTGTATTTATTATTTCAATAGATTCCATTCGACTGAGGCCAGGGATTCAGTTTCAGGGTAAAGAAACAAAACATATTTTATTTAAATAGTTCCAGTCTTATCCGACAAGCATGCATAACTCATTCGTTTTCTCTTGCTCTTCCTAGTCCAAACACCAACTATTTCTGGCGCCATTGCTTCATTCTACATAGGTTCTTATACTGCCTTCATCACTGTAATATCTAAGCACCATCCAGTAGTATAGTAAGTGACATGCCTAACATCTGTCACATATGATTCATTTCTTACTCATGTGCAGTGCAATGTTTTGTTTTGCTAGGATGTTGGTAGGGTTTTCTTAGGGGTAATGACTCAACTCAAGATCACCCAGGTAGGGTTATTACACCAGCTAAGAACGGAGGATTTTATTACATAATTCAGAGCTTATGAGGTGAGCATCGCAGTACTGGGGCAAAACCTTTCTAATTTGGGGGCCTGAACATAGGGAGCTAAATCTATAATTAAGTCCTATTGTGACCCTTTATGGCCAGATTTTCAAAAGAGCTGGTCAAAATTTTTAGTTGTTGATGACACACTTGAAATATTGGGGTCAGTTTGATCAGCTAGAGCCGATCAAAATTGTTTGATGATCAAATGTTTTGCTGAAATTTCTGAACACTGACTTTTTAATTATCAAAGTTTTGAAAATCAGCTAAATTGTGAAATGTTCCTGAAATGTTTTACTGATTTTTTTTCCCCACCAACCATCTCTACCCAGTGTGCAACATTCTTTTGAAAATTTGACACCATTTGCGGGTGCCGAGCCCTTCTAAACATTCTGGCGTACATGTGTTTATATGAGCTTCAAGTCATTCCCAGCAGGGATGGCTGAAGCATTAGCCAGTGAGGACATGGACTCTACAAGGAAATCATCCCGCCCCTCTGTTTTAACAAGGGGCCTCCACTACTCCCACCTAAAAGTACTAGTTACTACAATGACCAGGTAAAAAAGCAGAAGGACGAACCCCTAAAATAGCTACTTGTAATACTGTCTCTATGGCTTTCATCGTCCTTCATTCTTTCTGACCCTTTTCTCTCATTCTTTCTCCCGCTGTCAAACTCTCTCTCTTTCTATGCTAGGTGAATCACCCTACTTGTTAAAACTGTACAGCAGGAAACATTAGCAATGCTGTGCCTTGTGGTGGTGATTAAGTCAAATCAAACACATTTGTCACTGAAGAGAAGCCCCCAGCTGTTTATGTGGGAAATATAATTGAATACTAATGTGGTGAGAGCCAGCGGTTGCCAGTTCCACCAACGGTGTCTGCCAAAAGTCTAATGGGAGTGGGGGCTTTTTCTCTATGCTACGTCATATATTTTTGTGCCAATTGCAAATTAGACTGACAGCTCATAGACTAGATCTGCTCTGCCTTGTGCATGTGGGATCTATAGTATGACATGGGAATGGGAAAGGGAGGATTTGAGAACTCAGTGTGGTATTGGGGATTGTACCTTTAAGGGCTGAGCTTCCTAGACAGTCTGGGTGGGGCGCTGTGGAGCTCTTGTTGTTAAGCACAGCTGGTTGGAACCAAACACAGAATACAACAGAGCTGTTGCAAGCACCTTAACACTGAAGGCTTGTCTACACTTACAGGGCTGTAGCGCTTAGTGAAGACACTTAACTACACCAATGGAAGAATTTCTCCTGTCGATGTAAGTACTCCACCTCCCTGAGAGGTGGTAGCTATGTCAATGAGAGAAGCCATCCAGTCAACAAAGCTCTGTTTTCACCCAGGGTGAGGTCCATATAACTGTTGCTCAGGGGTGTGGATTTTCCAGACCCTTACGTGACATGATTATACCATCATAAGCTTGTAGAGTAGATCAGGGTTGAGTGATTTCTTAATACCACACTCAGGATGCTCAACCTAGGCCCAGAACGTACAATGGTATCCTGGCACAAACTTTTGTGCAATATGGGCATTGATAACTTGTATTAATTAACACATGTTCATTGGCAATCAGTTAACACATGTTACAAGAGGACCAAAAAAAAAGGTTTCTGTGATCTTGGGCACGTCAATTCACCAGAGATGGGCCTTGAACCAAAACTGTGGCTCTGAATACTGAACTCTAGATATGTGTGAAATTTGAACCAAGATTCAAATTTTGCAAATGTCACTTAGAACTTTATGAATAAGCATGATTAAAGCCTGGCTTCCAAACAATTGCATATTTGGGGTATTCAAAATAAATAATTGGCTCTGACATGTCTCTTGTGGTCCTCTCTAGATAGTCTACTCTAGTTTCCATTTTCCCCATCCGTAATATGGCTTTAATAGTGACCTACCTGACAGGAGTGTTGTGAAGCTTAATCCTCAGACAAAAAGGGCAATGCATGTGCAAACTATTTTTAGCAAAGCTGAATACCGGGGCCAGAGCCTCAGCTAGTGTGGGTTCACTGAAGTCAGTGGATTTTGTTGCTTTGCAAGTGCAAACGCTGAGCACGAGTTTGAATTCAGCATCAGAAATGACTCAACACAGGATTAAGACAGATGAAGCAGCAAACTGAAATGCCTGGTTTCCCCTCCTTACTCCCACTTACATCATTAAATCCCATTATTGCAAACCCATAAATAGAAACTTGCCATAAGAAGAACAGCATTGTCAATTTCTCCTTAAGAACTGTCCATAGTAGTACTGTTTCTCTGGAGTCAAGTATCAGGGGGTAGCCGTGTTAGTCTGTATCTACAAAAACAACAAGGAGTCTGGTGGCACCTTAAAGACTAACAGATTTATTTGGGCATAAGCTTTCGTGGGTAAAAGAAGAAGTGAGATTTTTACCCACGAAAGCTTATGCCCAAATAAATCTGTTACTCTTTAAGGTGCCACCAGACTTCTTGTTGTTTTTGTTTCTCTGGAGGTTGTTAAAATCTCATTTGACAATATCTGCTGAACCAAAGGGACAACCCAAACACCATTTGTAAACTGTTCTCAATGATCATCTAGGGAAATCAATGTCACCCCAATTCTGGTTGGTGCTGTTAATAGGCAGCGTCCAAGAAGACAGTAGGTTATCATTCTACTGTGGGAAAGCTTTACGAAAATAAGTCAGTCACCAGATTCATAAAAATTCCCCACTCACAGACATTAGGAACAGCACTATCTGCACCTGATACTGCTTTTGTGGGGACTAGAAGTGGAAGCAAAGGACACAGAATTCTGAGTGATGTTCTGGATTTTTTGGTGCAATTTATTTGTCATACATCTTCTTCCTCCAATGATGCAAAAGAGAAGCCATTAATTGTAAGTGTTTCCGCAAGGAACACAGTTTCGTGGAGTGTTAGTGAAATTAACTTAGGAAACAATAAGGAGGAAACCTGAGGGCTATGTCACTGAATAAATAAAGTGGGTCTTCTTTCCTTCCACAGTACAATGGCAATGCTTTGGTGCTAGGATATGCAATGCTGTGTTCCCTATACATGTTGCTGTCATTATTTTCCCACGGGGGTCTCTCCCAAAGATGAATGAAACTTCAAGACAGGAAATTAAGCAGGCACTGCTCCAAGCAATGAGCTGAAATGCTCCATTTCAATATAGGTGCAGAGGGCTTGATTCTCCACTGTTTCTTCAGTCTTACCTTGGTGTAACTCCATTGATTTCAGTCTTACCCCTTGATCTCAAATCTCCACCAACTGGATATTAAAATTAACCCTTTAATATAAGAGGAACTAGAATAGGATCAACTGCACAGATATGAAGTTTAGGTGCCGGCAACACCTGAGATCTTGTACGGCTATTGCTAAACAGTTCCCTGCTAAAAATATTTCTCTAGGTTGACTTTGGACAAATAATACTCTTACGTATTGGTGACCCAACAGCAGGTGCTGTAATTTTAACATCCTTTATTGTCTGTTTTTAGACTCTTTACCTATTGATAAAAGTTGTGGGGAAAATTTAAGTATGTTTTTCATGCAATTCAAGGGGGCTGAATTGCTTGCCAGCTTATTTAGATCAGCAAGTGCCTGCAAAAATCCTGGGAGTCTCATTTGTCTCTTAGGGCTAGTGTTTGCCCCACAGAGCTTACAATCTTCTTGTTCTGTTTGTACAGCACTTAGTCCATGACCAGGTCTCCTAGGTGCTACCACAATGGAAATAAACCACAAGTCTTGGAGGGACGGGGAGGGGTGAACTTACTTAATAGGAGGAATTATTGGAGTTGAGTTAAGTTGACCCAGTGAGTAATAAAAATCCCCCTGCCTCATATACATGTCTCCAGCATTACAGGAGCCCCTGTAGCATGGCCTTTACACGCTGCAGTAACAGTGACTGGGCCCATCACCTGTAATGGTCAGTGATTTAAAATGCTCCATGACAGCTGAAATAATACTTTCCCTGCTGCTTTGAAAGGCATGGGGGAGCTGCAGGGTTAGTAAAAAGCATTTGTTGTCTTTTGGGCCTTCTTGTTCAATGATACTACTAACTTATTAGTCTTTCCTCTTCTACTGGATGCCTGTCTCGGATACAATGTGGTCTGGAGAGCTGAGATCAAAGCTGCGAGCCTCTGAGTTCTAATCCACCATTGGGTGCTGATATAGCTAAACAATTGAGCTAAATATAACTGATATAGTTAAACAATTGAGGCTCTGACACTGGTTTGCTGTGAGATTTTTATTTACCTCAAGGCACAATCTCTCCATGCTTTAACTTCCCGGCCTGTGAGTAAAAGAGTATAATACTTTCCTAGTTCCAGTGTTGTGGTGAAGATTAATTAGGATCAGATTACCCTAACTAATTCTCCCCTGGGACTGGGGGGGGTGAGGGAGGGCAGAGGGAGGGGGAACTGAAAAACAATGTTAACATAAAAAGTGTAGTTACTGTGTATAACAGTACTGTCTAGAAACCCTCATCTCTGCCCAAGCCTATGGGGAGAGAGTCCAGTGCTTAATAGCTTCAAGACTAATTAGAAAAGACAGATGAGTGCGAAGGGAACACAGGGACAAAGTGTCTTGTCCAAGGTGTCACACAGGTTAACTGCACAGCTGGACTAGAACACGAGGCTCCTGAATAGAACTGGTCAGAAATGTTTTGGCAAAAAATATTTTTTGCCAAAAATGCCAGTTTGTCGAAACTGAAACTGTTCATGAGGATGGTCAGTTTTGATGAATGTCCTGACTTGAAAAATGTTGGGTTTTTTTTATCAAAATTGCAGAAATATCCCATTGTGACATTTATGATACAAAGTTTTGGTTCTTTTTGTTATAGAAACAACTTTTCATCTAGAAAATTTGATTTAATTTACCCTAAAAACAGATTTAAAAGGAAAAAAGGTCAATGAAGGAATGAAATGTTTCAAAATTAATCGAAATATTTCATTTCGGCGGCCTAAACCAAGTGTTTTTTAATTTATCGGTTTGCAAAAATTATCATGGCTTAGAAAATATTCAAGAAGTCAGCCTCAAATCTTCATGGCCTGGCAAACCATTTGCCACCTTGCCCTACTCCTGAGTCCCTGGCCGGTGCACTATCCACTCCACTATGCTGCTCAAAAAGCACAGCAATATTCTTAGCTGTAGACTCAAACCCAAGGTGAAGTCTAGGACTCCTAGACAATATGGTCTATCCAGAGGTGACCTGTAAATGGAATTAACATAATTTCATGCTCTGCAGTAATAGGTGCTAACTAACCAGGCACGGAGAGAGAGCCTCAATCCACAGCCAAACAGAAAATACGGCTTTTATCTCACAACATCCATCGCCCCCCACCAGCTCCTGCTCTAAAGACACCCAGCACACCTGAAACCGGGGACGTCACCCCAATCATGAAAGTCCAGCGGTGCATCATGGAGGTGGTCTAGAAGGCCATCGGTTAGGGTGGCTGGTTTTTAACTGCTCTGCAGAGCTTTCCAGTGTTTCCTTTTTATTTTATAGGAAAAAGGGGAAAATGTGCATGACTACATCCAGTATTTATAAAGAGGATCTCACTCAATTCTCACCCAGGTCAGCTCTAGTGTGGCTCTTTGGTGCATGTGATGGGGGGCACCTAATCATAGCAGAAGTGAGGTGTCCATTTTTGTGGAACCTAAAAAGTACAAAGCTATGGTGCTGCAGCTTTGCTGTTGAAGCAGCATAAGAGAGAGACTTACCATATTGATGGAAGGGGTTTTTCCATCCATGTCATTAATCAGTCTTTCAAAGATGGGGTAGGTTGGCTGACAGAAGAATTCTAGCCACATCTACACCAGTGGTTAAGTCAACCCATGTACAGCACTCAGGGCACAGAATTATCCACAACCCTGAGCAATGTAATTAGGTTGACATAATTGTAAGTACAGACCAGACCATAGAAAAGTCAGCTGGTAACTTGTTGACTGTCTCCCCCTGGACATGGTTAGTAGATAGATAGCACATGGGATATGGTTCTGCTAGGGGTCGAGCCCTGGTGTGACATAGCAACATCTTGTGGACCCTGCTTATGCTGACAGGAAGTAGGCTAGGGGTGGACAAGGAGCCCACGTTTGGGATTGTCTGAGTAAGATATTAAATCTGCTTTCGCCTATCATGTTTATGTAGGCTGGGATTTTCAAAGGAGCCTAAAGGAATTAGGTGTCTGATTCCCATTGAATTTATATGCCTAATTCTCTGAGGCTTCTTTGAAAATCCCAGCCATAATTGTTAACTCAAATCACTTCAAGGAAGCCTGAGAATCCCTCAGAGTGCAGACAGCCTGAGACACACAGAGCCACTCCCATGCCAGCTCCTTTGCAGCTCCCTGATCAGCAAAGAATTTAAAGGGCTATCCAGATGTCTCCCGATTATCCACAACTAGAATCCTGCACATGTTAACTAGCTACATTGATAATACTGGGATTTTTCAGTGTTTTAAAACAATGAAGAAGCTAGAAAGACAGATTACTAGTGAACTGGCTGACAAATCGCTACGTGTCCCCATTATTCCCAGTATCTACCTTACCCTGGTCCTGGATCAGGCAAGTCATTGCAAGGTATTGATTGTAAAAGGAGCAGAGGCAAAGCACAATAATGATGCGAGCAGAGAGACTACAGGAGTACGCCACAGGTTCACTTAACTCCTACTTGGTCGATAAGTTGTTTATTGAAACGCATTATTCTTCTGTTCCTGATTCCCAGAAGTGTCTGAACTGCCTGGAAGACTGTAACAAAACAGGGTGCCTACTCAGTCTGCCATTGATTTTAATAGAAAAAGACAGAGCACTGTGTAATGAAGTGTAAAATGATGATTCTCCAAAAATGAATAGCACAGTGGTATAACAAAGATACTTGTTGTCATGGAGTTGTTTCATACCTCTCACCTTTGCACAACAATGAGCCAATGTTGACTTTTTGACCTCATCAGCTCTACCATCCTTCTTTTTTTTACAGATGCAAATGGCATTAATTAATTTAGGGCCATGGCCGAAGATACTATGTTAGAAGATAGTGCCAATTAGGGCATAGAAAGAAAAAATAAGAGAGTTTGACATGTTGTTTGCTGCTGTGAAATTCTAGCCTCTTAAACTATATCCACGTTTTATGCTTAAGAATACAGGGTTCCCTTTTACTTATCTGGAATCACAGCTATATTTATCTAGGCAGGCGTTTCCTAGGAGTGGCCTTGCTAACTGCAGAAGGTCAAGCAGACCCCAGAGAGAGAGAGAATTGAGTAATAACAGTGCACTTATCTTTGCAAAGAACGAGGAGATGTTCGTAGAAGGAATTTTCACTATTTGTGCAAAAGCAGTGCTTGGCAAAAGTTAAACTGGCAAACTGTAGCTCTTGATGGAAGTCTCCAAAAGGCAATTTAGTGACACTGTGGGTATCAGACTGAGAAAGCCTAGAGCAATGAGGAGTATAACACACAAGAAGGTCACATCAGAGTAAATAGTCTATCTAATAAAAAAAATCTTTTCTAAACAGCATATCCTCCAGAAAGGAGTGCAATTGATTCACGTAATGCAATCCAGACCTGGGCCTGTTTTCAGATGTTTTTTCCTACAATATCTCAAACTCAGTATTCTATTGTGCTGGAACCGGAAGAATTTTTTAATCTTTCTTCCCTTTTACCCCCTCCCAAAGAAAAATAAATGGAAGTGGAAAAAGTTACAATCCAAATATGATTTTTCAAATAGCATCTGCAGCAAATTGTTATAGGCTGTCGAGATACAAAAGATTTGAGTGCACAGTACATGAGGAAACTATGATCAGCATGCAGGGCTAGATTGTCAGCTGGCGGAAGTCAATATACCGATTTATAGCAGTTGTGGATTTGGCCCAGTGTATTAGCTGCTAGCTTGTGTACCCTGCTTGGGAGCTGAAGTGATACCTAAAGACAGGCTCTCACCACTTTGGCCCTGCTGTACTGTGTTGGCCAGTAGGACTGGATGTAAAAAACGATGCTGAAATCCATTCTGAAGACTAGATCATTAATGGCAGGGAACCCGATACAAAGCCCATTGAAGTCAAGGAAAAGACTTTGAGTGGACTTGGATCAATTACTTGACTCTCCATGCGTTGTCCTAAATGTGTTGCCTCGGCCACGCTAAACTGAGATTTTTCTGCCGTGATAGTCTAGGATGACCAGATGTCCCGATTTTATAGGGACAGTCCCGATTTTGGGGGCTTTTTCTTATATAGATTCCTATTACCCCAACCCTCTGTCCCGATTTTTCACACTTGCTGTCTGGTCATCCTATGATAGTCTGGCCCATTTGCAAAAGCCTTGCCATCCTAGCTATGCATGCAGTAAGTAGTCCCCATCAAAACAGGCTACTGTGAATTTGTCCAGGCTTGTTAGCACTTTATTGATCATATTCGAGAACGTAGCAGCTTCATTCTTCCTGCCAGGAGGCATTCCAGAGGCAGTTGCAACTGATTTTGCTGTCATGTGCTTTGCCAGAAGTCCCACCTCGTATCCCTTTCATTCAAACCTTTCTGGTTGATTGGTCAGTTCTTTGCTTCCATCATCATTTTAATTTGGGTAAGCTCTGTCCATGCCAGCCAACACAACCGTGTTACTTGAAGCCCTTTTCAGGGTTGGTTCTTGAAAACAGTTTCAGAACTCAGGCAATTTGCCCACACAGATGAGAGTGTGTGTCTACACTGCAATTAAAAACTCGTGGCTGGCCCCCGTCAGCTAACTGGGGTTCAGGCTGCGGGGCTGTTTAATTGCAATGTAGATGTCTGGGCTTGGGCTGCACCCGAGCTCTAGGACCCTTCTACCTCACAGTATCTTAGAGCCCAAGCTCCAGCCAGAGCCTGGATGTCTACAGGCCGGTTAAACAGCCCCACAGCCTGAGTCAGCTGGCACTGGCCAGCCATGGGTGTTTGATTGCAGTGTAAACATATCCTCATGCATCAGCTTACTAGAAATCTTGAGACTTAGGGCTTGTCTACATGGGGATATCCAGAAAAATTAATCTGAATTAACTAAAGGTGTCATTTTGAAGTGAATTAGTTAAACCACATTAAGCCCTTGTAGGGACCCAGTTATTCAGAAATAAATTGTCCTTAATTCAGTTTAGTTTAATTCACTTCCAAAGTGCTTTGTCTCTTAAAGAGAAGTGAAGAACAATTTATCCAACTGAAACTGTAGGGTGAATTTAAGACAGGTATAATGTAATCCAAGCTAGAAATTAACCAAGACCCTCCTATTACAGATACTAGTGATACTTACCTAGTGCTTTTCATCAGTAGGTTTCAAAGTGCTTGACAAAGGAGGTCAGTACCATCCCCATTGCACAGAAGGTGAAACTCAGGCACAGAAATGGAAGTGATTTCCCCATTGTCACCCAGCAGGTCAATGGCAGAGTTGGGGACTCAGTCTCCTGTGACCCAGTCTCCTTTTTTAGCCACTAAGCCACGTAATATTCCCAAATAGTACGATAATATCTTTCATGGACACAAGTGGACATGACCTCAATGTTATATCTCATCCCAAGCACAACAGATAGAGCGTTCCCTGCTGGAGGTATTGATGTTTGTAGAATCTGAACATTTATTCATCACTGGCTACTAATCTGCAGTCCTTTGTATTTTATTTGCAGGTCTCTCATCTAATAACTGACCAGGCCTACCTTGCCTTGATGTCTGAGTTCTGACCAGATCGCAACCTTGCCGCAGCAAAAAGAAAGTAGGCAGCCAAAAAACGGACGCTCCTTTAGGTAAGACTCAGAGTGAGCTGGTACATAAAAGGACATGGAAGAAATACAATCTCTTGCCTTGTGAATTTAATATTTTTCTCTTTAAGGAGTTTACCTCCCACCTCCCCCACTTAACAAGAGGCTGGTGTCACCCCACAATAGCTTAATTTTGAAAAGAAGGTGGATAGGTATGGGAGGAAAGGTATAATTATGGGTGGAATCTGGGATTTTTATCAGATTGGGACACTGCAGAAGGCTTTCTTCACAAAGCATACTGTTGAAAGAGGCAATGATTGTGCCTTTCCCACCACCATTATCAAAGCTACAGTCAGTCAAATCTTCCCTGTTATTAAATGCTGCTCTGCAAGTCTGCATTGTGAAACTGAAGGAGATAATCACAGGTGCCAGACATGGGGAGAAAGCTGATCCAGAGGTGTGGAGGGGGGAAAAAAAGAAAACACAAAGATGAGCTGAATAAAAACACAAAGATGAGGTGTAAAAATCAGATTACAGGGGGCAGGGAAGGTGGGAGTAAAACAAAGCAGAAAAAAATCCATTTCTTGGTGGTGGTGTTTTGTTTTTGATTTTCTTTTTGTTAACGTGGAAGGAACTGAAGGAAATATAAGCCAATGCTGTGTCGTTTGCCAGCATTTGACTGCAGTGCTTAATATATGCAGTATTTAAACACCTTTGCGTAGTCAATTCATAGCTCATGCTCTTGTTGCCTTGTCGTGGGTAGAGTAAATTTCAACCAGCACTAGTGCACAATGGGCCTGATCCTGCAAAGTTTGAGTGCTTCTGAGAAGGGCCCTTCTCACAAGGTACCCAGTAACTGACAGGATCAGGCCCAACATGCGTTGCAGTGAGGATAGCCCTGGAGCAGATCCCATGAACTCTCCATGAGCTACAGTTTTATTGGACACACTATTGGGTGTGGCAGACAGTATATAAAGGCGTAACGAGTGGGGTACCGCAGGGGTCTGTTTTGGGACCGGCTCTGTTCAATATCTTCATCAACGACTTAGATATTGGCATAGAAAGTACGCTTATTAAGTTTGCGGATGATACCAAACTGGGAGGGATTGCAACTACTTTGGAGGACAGGGTCATAATTCAAAATGATCTGGACAAATTGGAGAAATGGTCTGAGTTAAACAGGATGAAGTTTAACAAAGACAAATGCAAAGTGCTCCACTTAGGAAGGAAAAATCAATTTCACACATACAGAATGGGAAAAGACTGTCTAGGAAGGAGTACGGCAGAAAGGGATCTAGGGGTTATAGTGGACCACAAGCTAAATATGAGTCAACAGTGTGATGCTGTTGCAAAAAAAGCAAACATCATTCTGGAATGCATTAACAGGTGTGTTGTGAGCAAGACACGAGAAGTCATTCTTCCGCTCTACTCTGCTCTGGTTAGGCCTCAGCTGGAGTATTGTGTCCAGTTCTGGGCACCGCATTTTAAAAAAGATGTGGAGAAACTGGAAAGGGTCCAAAGAAGAGCAACAAGAATGATTAAAGGTCTTGAGAACATGACCTATGAAGGAAGGCTGAAAGAATTGGGTTTGTTTAGTTTGGAAAAGAGAAGACTGAGAGGGGACATGATAGCAGTTTTCAGGTATATAAAAGGGTGTCATAAGGAGGAGGGAGAGAACTTGTTCACCTTAGCCTCTAAGGATAGAACCAGAAACAATGGGTTTAAACTGCAGCAAGGGAGGTCTAGATTGGACATTAGGAAAAAGTTCCTAACTGTCAGGGTGGTTAAACACTGGAACAAATTGCCTAGGGAGGTTGTGGAATCTCCGTCTCTGGAGATATTTAAGAGTAGGTTAGATAAATGTCTATTAGGGATGGTCTAGTCAGTATTTGGTCCTGCCATGCGGGCAGGGGACTGGACTCGATGACCTCTCGATGTCCCTTCCAGTCCTATAATCTATGAATCTATGAATCTATGAATATGCCACCAAAACAGGCTTCTGCCTGCACGGCAGATGGTCTGGAGAGCTCCCTGTGGGTCAACCATTATGCCTGCTTGGAACTCATTGCAATGCCAGCACCTTACATAGATTATGTGTTTTGAAGATCATTACTCCTAAAATCTTAACTTCACTTGCTGTGATATTTGGTTAGCAACCATTCCCTCTCCAATGCTCAGCACTAGCATTGTGTAATTTACAGAAGCCCATTCTTTCTTTTAACTATGGGGATGTGCACATGCAACTTTGCACTGATTTACTTGAACAAGTGCAGACCCACTGTTGGCCCTTGTTTCAGTTTGTGTGTGTCTTATTTCAATGTAACCTGTTCTAAATGGATTTAAGCTCAATCAAAACTGAAATAAGAGCTTCCACGTTGCCTTTTTTCACCAATTTAACTAAATCACTTTAAAATCATACCTTTAGTTAAACTTAGTGTAACTTTGCATGTAGACAAACCCTAACTCTCTGGCTGGCTTATTACACCTTCCTAAATGAATGATCAAGATCAAATCATGTGCAAAGGAACAGCCACATTTTTCTCCAAACAAAGCTTCTTAAGCATGTTAATGGTAGATTTATTGTGGGGTACAGTTTTTGGCTACAACATAAAAATCACATCTTGAGATCATAAACAATGGGAAATCCGGTGGCACCTTAAAGACTAACAGATTTATTTGGGCATAAATCCCACTTCTTCAGATGCATTGAGTGAAAATTACAGATACAGGCATAAATATATATTGGCACATGAAGAGAAGGGAATTACCTTACAAGTGGAGAATCAATGTTGAAGGCCAATTCAATCAGGGTGGATGTGATCCACTCCCAATAATTGATGAGGCGGTGTCAATACCAAGAGAGGGAAAATTGCTTTTGTAGTGAGCCACTCCCAGTCCCTATTCAAGCCCAAATTAACGGTGTTAAATTTGCAAATGAATTGTAGCTCAGCAGTTTCTCTTTGAAGTCTGTTTTTGAAGTTTTTTTTTGTTGAAGGATGGCTACTTTTAAATCTGTTATAGAATGTCCAGGGAGATTGAAGTGTTCTCCTACTGGCTTTTGTATGTTACCATTCCTGTTGTCTGATTTGTGTCCATTTATTCTTTTATGTAGAGACTGTCCGGTTTGGCCAATGTACATGGCAGAGGGGCATTGCTGGCACATGATGGCATGTATCACATTGGTAGATGTGCAGAATGAGCCCCTGATGGTGTGGCTCATGTGGTTGGGTCCTCTGATGGTGTCGCTAGGTTAGATATGGGGACAGAGTAGGCAATATATGTGTCAGTATATTTATACCTGCATCTGTAATTTTCACTCCATGCACTTGAAGAAGTGGGTTTTTTAACCCACGAAAGCTTATGGCCAAATAAATCTGTTAGTCTTTAAGGTGCCACTGGACTCCTCGTTGTTTTTGTGGATACAGACTAACATGGCTACCCTTCTGATATCTTGAGATCGAGAGACAAAAAACATAGAGTGAAATCTTGGCCCCACTGAAGTCAATGGGAATTTTGCCATTGACTTTAGTGGAATCAGGATTTCACCCTGCCTATCTTTTTTTAAAAAATATGTTATAGTTCAAACCAACCATGGTCTCAATGCAGGAATTACTGTGTGATGTTCTCTGGCCTGTGTCAGGTAGGAGGACAAACTAGAAGATCATAATGGTGCCTGTTAATCAAAAGCAAATCCATTAGCTGATGCTTAATCTTCCATCCCAAAGGTTTGTATCTATCACAACATACCAGTGGTTTGTTTCTTTTAGATCACAGATCTAGCCTGTCCCAATTTGCCCATTAAATGAGACAAACCCCAAAACCTTTTACTCCTCTAAATTGAGGTGGGTTTAGGTATGAACCACCCTTGTAAAGCTAGCCTCTGATATGGGTAAGGGTAATATTGAACAAGGTGGGTCATTTGCCACACCAGGATCATTTTCTTTCAAAATCTACTATATTCCGGTTGTTAAAGATTTTTAGTGACACTTTTCTAAACCGATGCTTCTGAAAAGAGATGATATAAAATGCTACAGATCTGTTTGCTGGCAAGGTTACCACAAAGGCAAAAGGTCCAGGCTGCCACTGAAAGACAATATAGTTGACAGGCTCAGCAATCATCCGTATACAGTCTGTAAAACGCTATGGTTACTGCTTCAATAATGGCCTTGGACCTTTAGGGTTAAACTTTCAACTTACCTCCGCTGAAATGGTTTGTTGAATGATTATAAAACAGTACTCTTGGCAATGCTGGTTTCTCATCTTAATTTCCTAAGTAAAGTCAATGGGGTTATAGCTGGGCTTGGAATGCACCAGGCTCAACCAGACTCACCTCTTACTCATTGAAATAATTTATCTTTGCTCAGCACTGAAATAATAATACCTAGTTTTTACCTAGCACTTATCATCCACAGATCTCAGAGCGCTTTACAAAGGCGGTCAGTATCATGATTCCCATTTTACAGATGGGGAAACTGAGGCATAAAGAGGGGCAGTGACTTGCGCAACGTCATCCAATGTGCCATTTTTGAATGGGACACTTTGTCAATGATCTTTTCAGGCCCAGGGGCTTGGTTGCTGCATGCAGAGAAATTATCCCACCAGTGTTGGCTTGACCACATTTAATTAATACCTCTGCCAGGCAATAACACAAAATAATTGGAACTAATAATATTGAAACTCAGCTGTAGCTTAAGACTGTCTGGTAGCCATTATACTTACACCACAGCCTTTGAAATCTTCGTGACAGCAGCAGGGCTAGAACTTAGATTCTCCTGCTTCAAATGCACAGGCCCCTGCCACCTGAACTAAACTAATATCTTCTTTAGCTATTAGCAGTAGAGAGCCTATGAAACACAGTTCTGATTGCATCCTGTGGAGGGCAGTAGTACACATGCAAGGCTGTTTATACCATATGTTTCTATTCACTTAAAGAAGAGCACAGAGTAGAAGTACGTGAGGGTGTGTCTACCCTGCAGCCAGGAGCATGCCTCCCAGCCAGGTAGACAGACTTGCACTAGCTTGCTAAAAATAGGAGTGTAGACATTTAGGCACATTGAGTCCAAGCCTGCTCGACCCCCACCGCCCGGGTACTGAGTTCAGGTAGCTAGCCTGAGCCGCTACATCCACACTGCTATTTTTAGCACTCTAGCATGAGCAAAACTAATGAGAGTCTCTCTACTGGGCTGGGAGGCATGCTCCCCACTGCAGTGTAGACGTACCCTGAGCTCAAGATGGTTCTGTTTCAGTGGCACCTACATTTGCAGACCCCAGCAAAGCTTGTTTTGGATTGTTTGTCAGCGTTAAAAACACAGCTGTAAGAAGGCCTGAATAGTGTTCTGTGGGGAACTCAAGACAACGTTATAGACTGTCTGTGTTATACTATAATGACTGACAAGAGATGACCTTTCTATGCTAATGATTTGATTCTTATATAAATCCATCCTATGTGATGCAGACAACTTGTCTTTACTTCATGATGGATCATGTCATGGGATCCAAAAGCTTTCATGTGTGTTAATGCTCTGTCAACATGAACCCCGGAGAGATCATCCCATGTATCCTACAGGACAATTAAGCTCTCTTCCTGAACAAGAGAGATGACTATGAGTGAAGCTCCGGAGTCCTTTGTGCCTCCTCCAACACAACCGATCATATCTCAAGGGGGTTCTTTCTGTATCCACTAGCTTAGGCTTTACCCACAGCATGTATCATAAGTGCGACAGTTACGTTAAAAATGTACCGTAAGATGAACTGGAACATATTGATCCAATTTATAATAGCATTACAAATCCCCAAATCATTACATCCTAGTAATAACTACTTTTTATATAACTAAATGGTTTTATCTGCTCCACTGCACTTCATAATCACAAGTAAATATGTTAGTTTATATGGCGACTTCTTCCCAGTCTTTCACAGAAGACATTTCATTTCATCTATAATAGGTCTATACCATACATCTGGTTTCTCTTGCTGTCTCACCCATAGCATTTGCAAAATCTCACCTTCTTTGAAGTTTTTACTTAAATAAATAGTCCCCTACTTTTCTTCCAAAAGCAGATTTTAGGAAAATAAACACAGAAGTGCTGTTTTATGTTAGCATCTATTTTACAAGCAAAAATCCGACTAGTGTGTGTAATGATAGATGTAGTCTCTGCACTTGAAACCTGCTCCACTAATCAGGGCCGGCTCCAGGGTTTTGGCCGCCCCAAGCAGCCAAAAAAAAAAAAAAGCCGCGATTGCGATCTGCGGTGACAATTCGGCAGAAGGTCCTTCGCTCCCAGTGGGAGTGAGGGCCCGTCTGCCGAATTGCTGCCGAATAGCTGGACTTGCCGCCCCTCTCCCGAGCAGCCGCCCCAAGCACCTGCTTGCCAAGCTGGTGCCTGGAGCCGGCCCTGCCACTAATATATTGTTAATGTGGTGAATGAACATGGGGCTTTATCAATGCCAGGGGTGACAATCCTGCCTAGAATAAGGCATAAGGCAAAGTTTCCCTCACCAAACTGGGGAGGAGTAGTCTTGTGATGAAGACACTGGAGAGGAACTCAGGAGATCAGGATTCAATTTCTGGCTCCCGCTGTGATCTTGGGCAAGTCACTGAGGGGCATGTCTACACTGCAGCCAGAGGTGTGATTTGCAACGTGAGTAGACATACCCAGGCTAGTTTTAATCTAGGTAGCTCACTAAAAATTGCACTGAGGATGTGGCAGCCCACACTTCATGCTGGTGATCACGTGGGTTTGTGCAGCCCGGGCCAAAACCAATCCTGCCGTGTCCTCACTGCTATTTTAATGTGCTAGCCAGACCACAGCTAGTGCAGGTACATCTACACAATCTGCAAATCACAACCCAGGCTGCAATGCAGATGTACCCTTAATCTCTCTGGGCCTCGGTTCTCCATCTGTAAAATGGGAGTAACAATAGTTACATCTCTTGTAAAGTGCTTTGTGATCTATGTAAGCAGCAGGTTCATTAGCATTACTTCAAGATTGAAATAGTACTTACTTCCTCTCTCATCTATTTGGCCTGTGAGTTCTTCAGTACCGGGGCTGTCTCTTACTATGTTTATTTGCAGCGCTACGATGAGGCCCTGATCTTGGTTGGGGCCTCTCACTGCTACCATAACACAAACTAATAATAATTAATAACAACACCTGGCTTCTTCCAATGCATCTGCTGTCTTTTGCTCTTTACACAACAAAAACAATATGAATAAATCCCACAGGCACAATTAGGTCCCAAATAACTGTTTAATAAATATACACAAGCATGCCATGCCTAGTTACATACATTTTGCTGCTCTGACTGAATTCTGGTGGCTTCTAAAACATAGCATGCAGTGAGAATCAGAGGACTCTCAAACTATTTAAAGGGCTACTACTTCATTTCCATACACTACAGCATTTGCAACCTGCAGCAAGCCTGTTATCCACTGATATCTGAGTCTTCAAATATACTCATGATCAATGGCAGAATAAAGTGAAATGCTGTCCTTAGCCCACCATGCTCTTTCAGGAATGACTTATTTGTCCTTTAATAAAAACTAATTGGGGTGTGTGTGTGTGGGGGGGTGTTTAAGGAGAGAGATTCAAAGACACAAAGAGAAGTTCACTTGCAAATGAATGGAAGTTGGGAAGCTAAACTCTATGCATAACTGCCCTTTGTGCCTTTGAAAATCTCCCCCTTAATTTACAGTGATGGCATTTAGTTCTTAATTGTCCTTCCCTTGTTCACCAAGCAGAGAAAGCAGCACACCCAACATCCTTGCACCACCTTCTAATTTGCTCCTAAATTGCCCTGGAGGTGTAGGGGTGAGAAGGAAGTTCAGTCTCCCCAGACTCCATTCATTTACCGCTCAACTGAGACTGCCAACCAGGGAGCTAAGTCATGCCGGTTATAGTGGTGGTTTTGTGATATGAATTCCTGTTCATTAGGAACTGAATGGAGACGACCAACTTATTTCACATGGGTCACCAGGTGGTAATCTGATGGTAAGTGTTTGCCATTTATGTAGCGATGTGCAATATGAATTAAATCCTTTTTGTACATATGGGGCCGGACTCCTAGCTGTTGAAAATCAGCATTGCTCCATGAATTTCAATTCATCTAGGCTGATTGAGGCCCAAACTTTCAGTTAACACTTATGTATTAGTTTATGAGCATTAACGGACACAGGCAGGTGGCAAGGGATAAGAAACCTTGCACAAAGACATGTGGTCCAGCATATTAGTCATCCGGCTCCATGTCTAGTTGGCAGCAGATATCAAGCAGAGTGACCCAAGGGTCGGTCCTGTGGCCAGTTTTGTTCAATATCTTCTTTCATGATCTGGAGGATGGCGTGGATTGCACCCTCAGCAAGTTTGCAGATGACACTAAACTGGGAGGAGTTGTAGATTCGCTGGAGGGTAGGTTTAGGATACAGAGAGACCTAGACAAATTAGAGGATTGGGCCAAAAGAAATCTGATGAGGTTCAACAAGGACAAGTGCAGAGTACTGCACTTAGGATGGAAGAATCCCATGCACTGCTACAGACTAGGGACCAAGTGGCTAGGCAGCAGTTCCACAGAAAAGGACCTAGGGGTTACAGTGGACGAGAAGCTGGATAGGGGTCAACAGTGTGCCCTTGTTGCCAAGAAGGCTAACTGCATTTTGGACTATATAAGTAGGAGCATTGCCAGCAGATCGAGGGACGTGATCATTCCCCTCTATTCGGCATTGGCTAGGCCTCATCTGGAGTACTGTCTCCAGTTTTGGGCACCACACTACAAAAAGGATGTGGAAAAATTGGAAAGAGTCCATCAGAGAGCAACAAAAATGATTAGGGGGCTGGAGAACATAACTTATGAGGAGAGGCTGAGGGAACTGGGATTATTTAGTCTTCAGAAGGGAAGAATGAGGGGGGATTTGATAGCTGCTTTCAACTACCTGAAAAGGGGTTCCAAAGAGGATGGATCTAGACTGTTCTCAGTGGTGGCAGATGACAGAACAAGGAGTAATGGTCTCAAGTTGCAGTGGGGGGAGGTTTAGGTTGGATATTAGGAAAAACTTTCTCACTAGGAGAGTGGTGAAGCACTGGACTGGGTTACCTGGGGAGGTGGTGGAATCTCCTTCCTTAGAGTTTTTTAAGGTCAGGCTTGACAAAACCCTGGCTGGGATGATCTAATTGGGGATTGGTCCTGCTTTGAGCAGGGGGTTGGACTAGATGACCTCCTGAGGTCCCTTCCAACCCTGATAGTCTATGATTCTATGATCTGTAAATGCAGAGAAGGAATCTTGTGATGACCAGCAGGCAAGATGTGCTTTGGCTACTGTTACCATCTTGCGTATAATATAAACCAGTGTTGCTTCCTTTTACAATGAGCACAATCCACAGTAAACTGAGCTATGAATACAAACTCAGGAATGTTAAGTAAATTGTGAAGCTGCATGTACATCACAGTGCTACTGTACTATTTATTATTATTATTAAAACAATGTTACCAGCTGTGTTCTCTCAGCCCAGTTCTGCACTTGTCTTCTGTCCAATGAGGATTGTATGCCATGGAATGCTAGCTAACAGCTAGTGTTCAGCTGCCTTTACTGAGTAGTTGGTGATTGCTAACAAGGCTGTAGTGTTGTGTCAGTTTTCCGTGTAAGAACCTGAAATCTACATGGTATTTCTAAATGAACTGCTGCAGCTACTGAAGCAGTTGGATCTTTTATCAACATTTAGCATCAGACCACATCATGAATTCTTAAAGAATCAGGGGCACTCCAGCAGTAAAAGGTCTTAATTTTGTGGTCTCCCACTAACTGCTGTTACCAGTCTTCACAGTGGCTTCAGGGGGGTGACATTATGGAAAAGGAAGGCTTCTTCCTACATAATCTTATACATACGGATAGAACATTAATCCACACGGCCTCTACGATTGATACAGCTGTACTGATGCCCCTGAAAGAGATTTCCACTTACACGGCTCCCAAATCTTCTCCGTCATTGCTGACAAAGGATGTGGTCCACACCACCTTTAACTTTTAGCTCATCTACTTTTCCTCCTTCTCTCTGGCCTTTTTGTTTCTCTTCTTGCTCTGTTTTGGTCGATCCAAAATTGTGTCTTCACAGTCGTCTTTCGCTCCTGCTGCCCTGGCTGTGTCACAGCCCTATTTCAGATCCCTTCTCTGGCCTTTCATGTTGGATTCTAGCTTCTTGGCCTCACCTCCATGGCCCTGTGGCCATTTCTACACTCCTTTCCTCTCACTCCCCCATTCCTCCTGCCTTCCCACCTCCCATCCCATGCTGCTTCAAAGCAGTTCTCCAAAATGTCCCTTTTGGGATCCTCTCCCTGCTTCTGTGTTGCCCAAATAAACATGTAGCTTCATTTCTACTTCCTTCGCTTAAGTACCTCAAGACAGTTCACTCAGCACAGAAGAGGTTCCTTGTATGCAACTCTAGCTCCATCCTTTTCCTCCTTGACTCAGGCCTCCCATTTTTCTCCAATGGGCAAAATTCTGTTCTTTCTCCAGTGTAAAATCCATAGCAACTCCATCGCCTCAAGACACCCTGTGGCTTTTTGATGTGATGTTGGGGCCTTTCTTGACTCTAAATTCTCCTCCTCACCTGTATCCTGGGCTTGATTCTCCACCGCCTGGTATCTTGTGTTGTTTATCTCTCTTCACAATGAGTGCAATAAGGCATCTAATGCTCCCATTCTGATGTGGTAGCGTGTCACGCTGCACTCACTCTGCACAGATGTTAATGACACAAATGCACAGCTGTGGAGAACGAGGCCCCTTGTGTCTGCACAAATGGCATTGGGCAAATTTATAATGGTGCCCACGTGTGCTTTGGCTCCACCTCTACTGGGCTCCTCATTCATGTCTTTGTCTCCTCTTGGCTTTACTACTGCAACTCCAATCTCTCTGACCTCACTGGCTCTCCACTCTCAAGACTCCAGCATGGGCAGAACATTGCTGCTAGCTTTCCCACAAGAAACAAGACCATGTCAAACCCATCTTCAAACAATTCCAAGGGCTTCTCATTCATTTCAGGGCACCGTAAAAAACATTATTTTTGTGTGCCAGATGCCCTTCAGTAGAGCAACACTGACTTGTAACAGCTGGGGATCTGACCCCAAGCTTGTCTATGTACTCCCCTGCCTCCCATCACGATTTAGCACCTGCCTACTTTCTCTCACTTAACTCAGTTTTGTTACTGATGGTGCAAGAGACTTGTCAGCAGTTCCTTCCACCTGGAAAAGCCTTCCTGAATCTCTCTGCCTTATCATTGAAATCCAGTTTCAAATATGGCCTGATATGGCCTTTTCTCTCTTGTCTCGTCTGCTTCACGTCTTTCTCCCTTCCTTTCTTATTTTAAGTTTGTAACTGCAGCATTTTATTCTGCAAAGCAGAGTTAACATGCTAGACTCTGGGCAAGATAGAGTTGTACGGCTAAACAGAGAGGATTTCAGAGAGAGTCTAGTGGTGTCATTCTTCTCAGCTTGCTAAGTGTTCTTCTGGTATTATTCTTTCATTTCATAGAAATCAGTATCCATGGAATTATTGTCCTTTGTTTTATAGCCTGCATATTGCATTTTGAAAAGGTTGTGAGACACTCTCCCATAATGGGGAAGATTTCCTAAACCTTTTTCATTGCCTTACAATTTATGTTTTATCTGAGTCTATAAAACAGGATTTTCAACTGTATAATGGTGCCACAATAGGGTTCAGAACCCTAACGTAAGAAATTATCTTCTCTAGTGATTGCAGCCAGTAGCAGTACAGGTGTAAGGAATAGTGTTATGGCAGGCAATGGGTTGTTTTCCAAAATGTTGCTGTTTACAAATGTCAGAAGGCAGCAGTGTCCATACGGAGGCCCGATCCTTAACTAGTGTAAATCAGTGTAGCTTCGCTGTAACCAGTGTATACACTAAGATGCAGCTGAACTGGTCTGTGGACTAGATGAAAAGGCTGGGAGCTGCTGGAGACTTGCGTAAACAATGGATTCCAACAAAGTTATCGCCTGTGGAACTGCGGGTGGCACTGTTGGAAACATTCTTCTGTCGTGTAGACCGGGCATAAGGGTCCAGTCCTGCTCCCATTCAGTCAATGGGCCTTCTCTGCGTAAGAGGCTATCTGGGCCCACATGAACGCACTGCCTTAGGAACTGATCCTGCAGGGTGCTTTGCACCCACAGTCCAGTGGGGACCCACGCAGGCCCAGAGTTCCTTTTAGGTGGACCAGCTTGCAAGATCAGGGCCAACATAGGTGGGGTTTTCAAAAGCTCTCTGCACTTCATTGAAGTAAAAGGCAAAACTCCTATTGACTTCAATGGGAGCAGGCTCTTGGCCCTAAGTACCTGATGCGGTCAGGAGCTGAGTGTTTTGTTTTTCTGTAGGATGCTGACTGTCCTCAGTTCCCATTGACTTAAGGGGGTATCATCTGTGCTCAGCACTTCCTAATACTAGACCTTGAGTGCCCACAATATCCTATTCTCCACACAATTAGACTGACTATTCTAGTGCATAAAAAAAACCAAGCCTTGCTGAGCCTGATTAATGTCACTTATTTAAAAAACAGAGCAAAAACAAACCCCCAGCAGTTGCTTGTGTGCTGACAAATTATTCAGTATATCAAGTTTCAGGCTGAGGTGAATTAATACGAGATTTATATAATGGAAACGTCAAGAGACTCTTAAGTAGAGCAGATTGCCACGCACCATTCTAATACATACACGGGGGGGTGAGGAGGAGGGAGGGACTAGCCAGCCCAGTTCAGTGCTGAACATTGCCAAAGAAAATCTCACTGATTCCATCAGCTCTTTTATGATTTAATGTGTGAGGTCCTGCCTTGCCCTCTCCAAAGCAATCTGTCTTTGCTCTTTCATTTATAAAATGGCATAACCACCAGTGAGGGTAAATCCACCCAAAGGGCTTGATTCATTCACTCCCTCTACAAATCATTGACATGGGGTTCTGATGGACTTAGACTTTTTCTTCCTTCCCACTCTATATAAAGTAAGAGTTTTTTAAGATCTATGAAACCTCAGTTTCCCCTACAACCAAATAATGACTCTTTGCTCAACTCCTGAGGGCTGTGCCCAGCTTAGGAAAGGGGAAGTGTTACATAGGGGAAAAGGAACACTTCAAAGAGCTCTGTGTCAGTGGGGCAGAGGGGGCAAGAGAAAGGACATCATATTTGTGAAATAAATAAGCAGGTTCTTCCCTGACTATAATCATTCCAACTACTTCAGAGTGACGTACAATAACTAACACAATTTGAGCATCGTCTAACAAGGCCACGTGTTCTCACTTGATATGAGTTAAAAACAAAATACCACTAAATGCTGATGAATAAAGAGGGTGGATGAATATTTTGATCAAAATTGGTGAGTTTATTATTATTTTTAAATTGAGCTGGTCAAAAAGCTGGGAAAGGAGGTGGTAATTAGAAATTAGGGGGAATGCAAGATGATGAGGGAAATTTTCATCCCCAAATTGAACTTTTCCAAAAGATATAAAGAAAAAATAGTTTGTAAGATTTTGGTGAAATTTAGAAAGTAGAGTAGGTCAGAATATGTTTTCTTTTTCCACAGAATACAGCTATTCATTGAAAAACAAAAAATCTTCAATCACAAATCTTTAGGTTTTGACTAATACTTGTTTTTTCAGTTTTCCTGAAAAAAAATGGAATTTTTCAAGGAAATCCAATGCTTTTGGTGGAAACTTTAGTCAAGTTTAATCAAAACATCTTAAAAAGGTTGCATCAAACACAAGCTGTTATAATGCAACAGGGGTTCATAGTGTGCCAAATGAGTTTGTGTCCATCATCCTGTTTTTTCTGGAAAGGGGTGTGTGTAGCAACTAGCCTCATTGGTGGTATTTTCCGCACAGAGGCCAAGAATCAATTGGTCTTGGAAACTGAGGCATTGTCAACTGGAGAAAGTTGCACCAGTTTAACTGTAGGTGTGATTTTTTAAAATGATTTTGTTTAACCCATGCCAAAGGCCATGTGTATACTTTTATTTCTGTTTAGGAGTGGCCTATTTTGGTTTAAGTTAAACTTGTTCCCAAGTCAAAGATTTTGTTGTTGTTGTTGAAGGCCAGAAGAGCCCATTAGATCATCTAGTCTGACCTTCTGTATAACACAGACCAGAAAATTGAAACCAGGTATTGCTCTAAGCCCAATAATTTGTGCCTCACCAAAGACTATCTTCCAGAAAGGCATCCAGGCTGGACTTAAGGACTTCAAGGAATGGAGAATCTACCACTTCCCTTGGTAGTTTGTGCCAATGGTTAATCACCTTCATTGTTAAAGATGTGTGCCTAATGTCTAATATGAATTTGTCTGGCCTTAACTTCCTGCTATTGGTTCTTGTCTTTCTCAGCTTAATTGTTTTAAATCAATCCAAAATAAACCTGGTGAGACGGGACATGCCCTCACCCTGGTACGAAGGAAGCTAATGAGCTCCTCTGGGCCTGGTCCAGGCTAGCGAGACACAGCTGCAAGGGTAGCTCAGTCTGGAGGGAGCAGAGTTTAAAAGAGGGAAACTTGCCACAGGAAGGGGCTGTGAACAGGAAGAAGGTTGTTCCTCCCAGGGGCTGCTTGGAACAGAGTGAGCCCCGCTGTGGAGGTGACAGCTGCGAGACACTGCTCCAGAAGCCACCCTGGCCAACAGTAAAACAGCCCCCAAGAAGCGGGGTTGACGGTAAACCTTGAAAAGGGGCCATAGACCCTGTTAGACCAAACCCTTAGAGCTAACTCTCTGGGGCAGAAGTCCCCAAACTGTGGGGCATGCCCCACCCAGGAACATTTGGGGGTGTGGTGGGGCCCAGGCCAGCCCTCATGGGGAGGGAGCAACACCCAGTCCTGCTGTGTTCCCAGCTTTTCTCTGGCCCCACCCCAGCCACAACCCGGACCATGGCCTGGCCCCATCCCCAGCCAGCTCTGTTCCCAGCCCCGCTTTTAGCCGCAGACCCAGCCTCAGCCCCCTTACCCCTGTCCCTCCCTTCCTCCTCCCACCCTGGGAGCCATGGCCCCACCCCTGGCCCCAGCTCTGAGAGAGAGGGAGTGGATGGGGTAAAGGGGGGGGTGACCCTGAAAAGTTTGGGGACCACTGCTCTAGGGGCTGCCTGAGAGACTGGACAGCTAGATCTCCCCCGCTCCCCTTGCAAAGGGGAAGGAGGAAAAAAGCCAAACCCTGACCTGTGAACGATAGCCGGCAGAGAGATTTCCCTCCGCCCCAAAGACTGCCAACTGGGGAAGAAGAGGGAGGGGGCCTGTTCCCCCCCCATGCACACTTGGCTAAACTGAAATAATAGTATGCACACAGCCTTTCGCACCAGTTTATGCGCCCCCTTGCCTCTGGAAGGGGAGGTAATTCAATCAGGATTCGGAGGTGCAGTGTCAGGAACCTGGCCTGAGCTGTACCTGTTCTGTGGAGTGAGCACAAGATCTCCAGAACCAGCAGCTTGGAACCTCTCATAAGCCTTATATTCACTCCTAAAACAAAACAAAACAAGCAAGCAAAACTAATGTATGAGTCTGGGCATGTTATGTTTCTGCTGGCTTGCCAAAACTCACTTCCTGTTGGCACGCTACACCAGGGGAAGTCATGCTTCTCTCTTAATTTGCACTTTGACCATGCGTTCTGTCTGCGGGTTTCAAAGGATTTTATAAGCATTAATTAATTTAACAATCCTCTCAACAACCCCAGTGAAGGAAGGAAGCAATATCCTTTCTGGGGAGCAGGGTTTTGTCCAGTGAATGGAACACAGAAGGCGCTGTTAGGACCGTTGGCTTGCATTCTGTCTCTGGCACTAACTTGCTGTGGGACTCTAGGCAAATCATTTTACTTTCCTGTACTTTGGTTTCTTGATCTGTAAACTGGGGCTAATAAGTCTTGCCCATCTTTGAGATTTGTGGGTAAAAAAGCAACAAATGCAAAATAATGATTATGAGCATCCTCATTTTGCACATAGAGAAACTGAGGCATGGAGAGGTTTAAACATAACAATACCACTTAGCCTTTTGCGTTTTCAAAGATTACCATTAATTAATGAATCCACCCTGTACCGCCTGTAAAGTAGCTGTGTATATACAGTCAAAAATAAAAGCTCTATAGAAAAAAATTATGTAACATACGTACACCTTCTAAGAACTGAAAGGTAGAGCCCCCATTGAGCACCATAATAACCATAAACACTAATACATAATCAATACCCCATGAAAATTTTTTAGGAGGATAAAGCAATCCAGATCTATAATCCATGTTATGAGGTCATCCAAAGGACCAGTCATATCTGATATGATCAAAAAAGAGATTTCTTTGATAGAGAAAATGTGATCTGGCATCTTTCTCAGCCTCCGTGTGTTCCTTTGAAACTGTGGAAGCAGAGAAAGAACTGACAGGAAGGGGATGCAACACTCCTTTGTTCTGCAGGGCTAAGAATGAAATTAAATCACCGCTGATACAAATGCTGATTTGGAATGGCTGGGAGCCAACCCCATATCCCATAGCAACCCCATACCCCTCCTACCGTGTCAGACTTCTCCCCATCCTCCAAACTAAGAAAGGGATAAATGTTAAAATTTGTTACCTAGCTAGAAACACTGTGATGGGAGAACAGAAGCTGAAAGGGTGTTGTCATGACAAATGCCTGTCAGGGATGGTCTTGGTATATTGAATCCTGACTCAGGGTAAGGGGGGATGGACTAGATTACATCTTGAGGTCCCTTCCTGCTCTACATTTCTACGATTCTGATATCTTTGTGATGTGAAAATAGATCAGGTGGAAAACACAGTAATCTGCAAATGGCTGAGGACCATAAATTACTACCACTGGTTCAATTATTTATTCTGAAATTGTTTGTCCTTTCATCTGTGAATTGTTCATGAACAAATACTGGTTTCAGAGAATCTACTTATTTCATAAGTATCCTTCAAACACTTTGGCTGGAAAGTTTTCCTACCAAGGCCAGTTTGCAAACTGTCCTCTTTGTGTATTTACTATGTGTAATTCATTTTTATGGTGAGGAGTGAGTGATGACATAGCATCATAAAACTGGAAGGGACCTCAAGAGGTCATCTAGTCCAGTCCCCTGCACTCAAGGCAGGACTAAGTATTATCTAGACCATCCCTGACAAGTGTTTTCCAACCTGCTCTTAAAAATCCCCAATGATGGAGATTCCACAACCTCCCTAGGCAATTTATTCCAGTGCTTAACCACCCTGACAGTTTTGTTTACTGATTGGATGACGCACACTTCCTAAATTAGGGAATGGTGACTAGAATAATAATGAATAACACTGCTAAGATTTTTTTGGGTGAATAGTTGTTCATGAAGATTGTGGGATGTGTAAAACTTTTACAAATGCCCAGAGGTGGTCCGGATGCTCAGGAATTGCAGCCGACCAAACATACCACACTCACTCCCAAACACATTCAGGAAGTATTTTATTTTAATCAGCCAATTCCATGAGTTCTTGATCCTGTTTTCTCACGGGAAGAATCCCATTCATTGCATTGGGAGTTGGATCTGTTGTAATTTTGAGGCTTAAATTTCACATTTTTACAGCAATCTGTCTTTTTTTTTTTCATTTTAAAATGGCAGCATTTGCCAACTCCTCAGAGCGCTGAGATGTTGGAAGACATCTCAGGGGAGATGGATTTGTGTGCAGCGGGCTTGTGATAAGCCAGAGGGGCATTATAAAGGCCATTTATCACATGGCTCTGTAGCTTGTCACTGATATCTTCACACCACATATATATGCACAGCTAGTCTATTGCTCTGTAGAAAACATGAGTTTCTGCTTTGCGAAGGCTATTATCGTGTGTGTTATACACATCTCTCATCAAATCGTGTAAATGAACCAGAGTAGCTCCAGGCAATCACTCAATATTGATTATCTGATTCACTGAAAGATCTTGCCGCAGGAATTGCTCAATATTATTTACTTGGGTTCCCTTTGTAGTTAAAAAACACACTAAACTAAAGGTTAAATCCATTGGCTGTACCCAACTGGCAACTACTCACCAGAGCAGATGAGAGAGAGAGCAGACGTAACTGAGTGAACTGAAACTGAGGCCTGCCACAGTCACAACCACCGGTGGCTTCACCAGTGCAAACCCTATGGGCAGGCAGCACTACATTTTGCACCGATGCAGCGTATTCCAGTTTCAGGCAGATGCACCGGATGTAAATTGCAACTTATAGCTACTTAGTCTTTCTACAATAAGGGTCTGCACTGGCACAGCTACACCAGTGACTTAAATCCCCAGTGTAGACTAGGCCTAAACTACAATTGCAGGCAGATCCGAGAAAGTGTCTCACTCATCACTACAAGACAGTTCATTGTCATCCTCTCAGGCATCCATCTCATTTGAGTGTATCTGTCTTCGATCCAACTTCTAGCGCAGTGCTAAACCAGGGGAGAGGCATCCACTACAGATGAACAGCGAGCTCACAAAGCTTTGTTTTATTGAAACCATCAGGCTTGGCTGAAATCTCCAGTCTCAGCAGAGGAAAAACTGATGACTTCATCCTTGGAGCTGCTTGAGTGTAAGCTCCTCTTTCAGAGATCTATTAGGACGTTCCCTGAGCAGGAAACCCAGCTGCCAAATTAATCGCACCTTCCCAGCAGAGAAGTACAAAGGTATGCATACGCTGCAGTTAAACACTCCCAATTGGCCTGTGTCAGCTGAGTGGGATTTGCGGGCCTTGGGCTATAGAACTGCAGGGTAGATAGCTGGACTTGGGCTGGAGCCCAGGCTCTGGGGCCCTCCCCACTCACAGGGTCTCAGAGGGCAAGCTCCAGCCTGAGCCCAATCACCTACAAGACAGTTTTATAGCCCCACAACCCAAGTGTTGCAAACCCGAGTCAGCTGACACAGCCATAGGTGCTTAATTGCATCTTAGACATACCCTGAAAGGCTCAACAGGATCCCAGGTTACCTGGAACTGGAAAGAGAATGGGTGTTCTGCAGGTATTTTCAAGCTTGACCAACCTCTGAATAGCCAGATCCTCCATTAGTGCAAATTGGCATTAACTCAGTTGTCTTCAATGAAGCTATGTAGATTTACACCAGTTGAGGCTCTGTCTCAAAACACACATTGCGGGGCCGGGGTAGGTGGGAGGAAACTTTAATCCACTGAGTTTTTTCCTCTTTAATTAAACGCAGATTTTTTTAATGTTTGCAGTGGGAAACTGTAATTTAGTTTTAGAATTTCCCATTTAATACTCCCCTAATGCCTGTGAAAAGCTTTGAGTTGCAGTTCATGATTTGAATCTTTATGGGTAATTAGCTGGCAGACTGACTTGGAGAAAAGCAGGTATATATTTTCAGAGCCTGAGGGAAGGGAAGGAGGCCACAGGGTTGAAGTCTCAGGCAATTTTGCCATGAGAAAAAATGTCCTCTCCTTATTCATTTAAAGATTCATGAGCTAGTTCTGCTTGATGCAGAATCGTATCAGCCAACTGTGATTAAACTCTGTTTTGACCAGCCCTGGAGTCACGCTTACATATTGTGGAGTTGAAAGGGGTAATTTTTAAATTGTGAGATGCCCAGTAATTTTATTTTTAAAATTACCACAAATATTTGGTTTAGAGAAACAAGAAATGGTAGGCCAGCTCTTACTGCTTCTCTTACTGCCGACTCTGGTGTGACTCCCACGACTGTAGTCACATGGGTTCTTTTACAAAGTTTAAGGGACACAATGATCAAAACCAAGCAAAATAAGCGCCCTTATTAACCAAAACATTTTATTATTAAAGAGAAAGAAAACATTAAACAAAACCACACAAGTAACCAAACACAAATGATGAACTGGTTACTACTGTTACAGTCTCTTCTGTATGTCTCTGTGTGGAGAGCTCTGAAGGGAGATTACACCCTTCAGAGTCAAGTAAATTAAGACCACATTAGAGTATTCCCCCCAAACTATTGTGAATTCAGTTTTAGCATTTTAAAGCTGTTTGTGTAGGCAAAATAATTTGTTCCAGGGCAAGAAAGCCTATCCAGCTATTAATAACCTAAACAGTTTATAATTGGGCAAAGCAAGCAATGTTAACTAAGAAGCCATTTCAGGGGCTGTCTTCAAACATACAATCATCATATGAGTTTAAATCTGAACCTTTGGCAGTGTTTCAGTTAACTTGCGCTCACCAATCCCTGTA
The DNA here is from genome assembly GCF_027887155.1 of Malaclemys terrapin pileata. Classification (NCBI taxonomy): domain Eukaryota; kingdom Metazoa; phylum Chordata; order Testudines; family Emydidae; genus Malaclemys; species Malaclemys terrapin. The sequence continues at coordinate 15,148,024 of NC_071522.1, read as the reverse complement.
GAAGTTTTGTGGAGGTTTTTCTTGGCTTGATTTGTTCTTGAGTCTTCTGTTTTTCTTATGTCTGTGGCAGCTTGCTTGTAAGGACACACAGGGTGAGTTGTGGAGTGCTTGCTGTCTAAGCAGAGTGGGGGGGGTTCACTTCGCATTTATACTTTTCTCCTTCCAATTTTTATGAAATTATGGGAAAACCCACCTCTTTCTGACTTGTTTAACTTCAGGTTGGTTGCTGTCATTCTTTCATTGGCTCCCTGCCTTCCTTAGTAGACCTTGTATCTTATGAATATGTAGTTTAATCAATATGTAACATTGCCTTTGTTCTTCTTGTGGCAGTAAAGCATCAGATAACTTTCCAAGCTAGTTTTAACTCTTTCTTTATATTCAGAGCAATCTGAGATATGCTTTCAGTTTTACTAGAGTTTGACAGGAAATGAAATCCTGTTTTCAAAGAAGTCCAAACACTCCTGTTTTTATATAAAACTCTTCAGTTCTCAAAACAGCCTTTTAAAATTAAATCACTTTTAGAAAGTCTTTAGACTACATTGTTGATTCTACGTGACGGGTTTTGGAAGCATGATATTTCTTGTCTTCCTGAGTTGGGGGGGGGGGGGGGGGGTTCTTGCACACTGCCTATAACTAATTTCCCATTTAATATAAATATTCTTTCCTTAAATGGTTTCTTACATTGGTAACTAATTTAGCAAGGTCATCAGGCTATAGATTGCTACCTCAAGCATTTTATCATAGCAATGATATTAGGAGGTTTGCGTTTAGATTACATATTTCCAATTATGCATTTTGTAAAGGTATGTGTCATTTCAACATTTTAAGAAATAAACAGAAGTTTAAAACATTTCAACTACCAAAACATGTTTTTCTTCCTGCAGTTTCAAAAACACAAGCAGAGTTTCTTCTTTGAAAAGAAACAAGGTTTGTATGGCCACTTTACATCCTAGATTTATGGCTCTGATAATACACCCTAGATTCCTTTTTACAATTAGGTATCTACCTAAAACATGAATGTTCTAGGTGGGTTGTCTTGATGTTTGTTTGTCCTTGGGACATAGAAGCAGAAACCTTCTGGAATTTCTTAGATTAGCTTTAACATAAGAATGGCCATACGGGGTCAGACCAACGGTCCATCTAACCCAGTATCCTGTCTTTGGACAGTGGCCAATGCCAGGTACTTCAGAGGGAATGAACAGAAGTGATGATCCCTTGTCATCTACTCCCAGCTTCTGGCAATCAGAGACTAGGGAAACCCAAAGCATGGGGTTTGCATCCCTGACCATCTTGGCTAATAGCCATTGATGGACCTGTCATCCATGAACTAATCTAGTTCTCTTTTGAACCCTGTTATAGTTTTGGCCTTCACAACATCTCCCCTGGCAATATGTTCCACAGGTTGACTGTATGTTGTGTGAAGAAATACTTCCTTTTGTTTATTTTAAACCTGCTGCCTATTAGTTTCACTGGGTGACCCCTAGTTCTTGTGTTATGAGAAGGAATAAATGACACTTCCTTATTCACTTTCTCCATGCCATTCACAATTTTACAGACCTCTATCATCTCTCCTCTTAGTCATCTCTTTTCCAAGCTGAAAAGTCCCAGTCTTTTTAAGCTCTCCTCAGATGGAAGCTGTTCCATACCCTTAATCGTTTTTGTGTCCTTTTCTGTACCTTTTCCAATTCTAATATGTCTTTTTTGAGATGGCGTGACTGGAGCTGCATGCAGTATTCAAGGTGTGGGTACCATGGATTTATATAGCTGCATTATGATATTTTCTGTCTTATTATCTATCCCTTTCCTAATGGTTCCTAACATTGTTAGCGTTTTTTTTTTTTTGACTGCCGCTGACAGAATGTTCACATTTTGTAACATGACTAGTTAACCATATGTGGTGTTATATTTCTAAGCATCCTGGCTGATATACCTGTAACTACATATTTTACTATTCAACAAAGGGGGCAAACAAGTTTGTAAAAATCTAGAAAAATGCTGTAATAATTTTTTAATATATTTTTTGCATCAATACTGAGGTCTCTCCTGTACAACAGCAGTTCTTAACCAGGGGTCCAAGGCCCCTTGGTGGGCCATGAGCAGGTTTCAGGGGGTCCGCCAAGCAGGACTGGCATCAGACTCACTGGGGACAAGGGCAGAAAGCCAAAGCTCCACCTCCCCAAGCCCCGCCTCCCGGGCCTGAAGCTGAAACCTGAGCAGCTTAGCTATGCAGGGCCCACTGTGGCGTGGGGCCCTGGGCAATTGCCCTGCTTGCTACCCCCTAATGCCAGCCCTGGTTTTTATATGCAGTAAAACAGTGGTTGTGGCACACGGGGGCCGTGGAGTTTTTATAGCGGGGGGTGGGTGGGGCTCAAAGAAAAAGGTTGCGAACCCCTGCCCTACAATACTGATGTGTAACATTCCCCCCTCTCCCATCCTTTGAATTTTGCTCACTGAATCTAGGGGAGTCAGTTGGTGAAATGGACATGGGCCTGGGATAAGAGGAATGTTTCACCAACTTAGACTCTCCTCTGAATTCTGCCCATTCTCTAAAACCCAGCAGAAGGCACGGTAAAACATGGAATCAATTGTAGCAAAGAGTGCTGTCTGCCTGAAAGACGTTATACAACACAAGTTTAATAAACACTTCCTTGGTGAGGGCAGAGCTGTTTAGACTCCCGTTACTGTGCTTACAAAAGAGCAGAGGCTCTGCTAGAATTGCACTGAGTTGTTTTTGTATGATTCGCGCACCTCGTGAACTATAAGGTGCCATGAAGATGATAAACTAACGAGACACTGACACATATCCTATGTGTGCATCGCAGTTCAAGACTGATTCCAGGATGGCTGCATAGGTGGAACTGAGTTCAGACTCACGGGAGACTATTTCGATATTTTACCTTTTGCATAGGTATATAGGAATTGCCAGGCTGGATCAGAACAGGTCCATCTAGTCCAGAATCCTGTCTCCAACAATGGCCAGCACCAGATATGTCAGAGGAAGATCCCAAGAACCCCAGAGTAGGCAGATGGGGGATAATCTGCTTCCATGAAGCAAGAACTTTGTATTCCTGCCAAAACTCTCTGTTTGCATTAACTGTTACAACTCTGGGTGTTCTTGTTATCCATATAAATGTCCAATCCCTCTTTGGATCTTAATCAATTCTTGGCCTCATAACATTATGTGGCAGTGAGTTCCATAATCTAATCACACGTTCAGAAAAAAAATATATATCAGTTTTGAATTTCCTATCTTTCAATTTCATTTAATGTTCCCTTTTTTTCTTGTGTGACAAAACAGAGAGAACAAATGATCCCCATCTCTTTTCTCTAAACCCTTTACTGTTTGATATATTTTCATCATGTCCCTTCTGACTCATCTCCTTTCTAAGGTAACAATCCTAATCTCTTCAATCTCCCTGCATATAAGAGGTTTTTCCATCCCCTTGATCACTTTTGTCACCCTTCTCTGAACCTCTTCTAATTCTTCAATATCCCTTTTGAGAGGGAGTGACCAGTGCAGCACACAATATTCCAGATGAGGATAGACCATCAATGTATATAATGGCATTATAATGTATTCTCTGTTTACCATACTTACACCATAAACTGTATCTCCTCAGTTCCCGTGTGTAACACAGTAGCACTACTTGCAAACAACAATTTGCAAAGATTTTCATGACCACCACCGAATCAATTGAGGATTGTGGGGAATGGGAGAGGAAAGTACTCCCTGGAAGAAGGTTGCTGCTTCTAGCTGAGAGGAAAAGAATAAAGTTGGCGATTGACCTCTGGTGAGTGTAGAATAGAGTGGGTGGATGATGCTTTAATCCCAGGAGAGAATGTGTCTGAATCCAACCAGCCATGAGCCTAAACTTTATATGGTAGCATCAAGGGTAGGCAGGTGGAGAAGCACTGAAGAAAGGGAAGGAGAAGATGTATCCATCTTAGGGTGACCAGATAGCAAGTGTAAAAAATCGGGATGGAGTCAGAGGTAATAGGTGCCTATATAAGAAAAAGCCCCCAAAATTGGGACTGTTCCTATAAAATCGGGACGTCTGGTCATCCTAACCCATCTCTGCCCTCAAAAAGATACTGAATTGTTCCTGGTACTGGTTAGACGCTAGATGGATAGTTATCCATAATCTTTGTTTGGTTTAGTATTGTTATATCTACAATATTTGATCAATAATATCAAATATAATATCAAATGCATTAAGATATGTGTCAGGAGAGGGAGCAGTTGTCGTACCTGCAGCAGATTACTGATTAATGGCACTCAGGTGACATAAGAGCCATACCAGGATGGTCCATATGCTCTTCATCAACCTGCACCTGTTTCCCAGTGAATGTCTCGCAGCAACAATAGAAGTAATGTTGACACCTACTCACAGCTGAAATGGTGACTTCTCCTGCTGTTAATAGGGCAGGTTAGCAAGGACACTGCAGCGAAGGTTCCTGTTTATGTATTATGGCCATGCTGTCAAGGTATAAGTAATTACTTTCATCCTGCCTGAGCTGTGTGGTCACCAAGGTTTAATACATGACAGGTAACAGATGCTGCCATTCTTCTGAGGTTTACAAAGCGATATTAGTGCCATTATTTGCTACAGTTCCATTGTATCGGTGAAGTGCGGGGGGGAATACTAGTGTGGCCTCTTCATTGTGAAAAGCCTATAGTTTTCTTTTGGCTCTGGGGTTTGTTCTCATCAGAAATTAGGTTGTATCCTCATTCACACTGGCAACTTCCCTCCTCATTCAGTGGGTCTTTATCCAAATTAGTTTCATCGTTAGTTTCAGGCTTTTTGTGTTCACCGGTGCCTGGCTGTGTTTTGAGTATTTCACATGCTCCTGTGTTTGAGCTGTAATGGTGTGGGAAGATGAAGCAGTTTGCTGCGATCCCTCCCACTGAATCTCACAGGGAAGTCTCACATGAGGTGCTGTTTTTACACTGCGCTGCTCATCCTCAAGGACTATCGTGAAATATGGTGCCTGAGCGGGTAAATGTAGCTGCTGTTGAGTTCCACAGTGGCGCTCACACAGAGCCTCGAACATTCAAACCTGTTTGATTGAAAGAGTGAATGGTGCCCGAGACTCCGCTTCAGTGGTATCCAAAGGCATCCTCTGAGCTTTTGAGAAAGTGCTGTGCATTCTTTAACTTCCAGCCGGATGCCCACCAGAAGCCATGGTTTAATGCCGCCTCTGAAGGACACAACATGAGTCATTTAAAACATTTTTTTAACGTCTAGAGGTGACCTATGGAGCTCTGGGACACTGATTCTAATGTAGTATCGAGCAGCCTTTCACATACACTGCCGCTGAGCCTAGGAGGCTTTCAAAGGGGTGACAGTCCCAGTATCCCTGAGAAGGATTCAGTTCATAGCGCTTATTACACCTAATTCCTCACTGTGCAGAAGCTACATCTGCACAACCATTTCCAGTCTAATTCCCAGTTTCCATAGACTCAGGGTTAAATGTGCAGCTTAATATATTCCTAGATAAGTTGTGTACCATACAACATGAGATGTGCAGTGGAGTTGACTTCATCTTGGGACCTACACTTGGAATTGCTGGGGCTTTGTGACTTTGACTAAACTGCCTAATGTTGCATCGACTTACTGTGACACAAACAGCCAAACTCTGACTTGACTTACACAACCAAGGAGCTGTTCCACTCAAGCCCAAGGTGTTGTGAAGGATATAAGTCAGGGCAGAATTTCCCTGTCTTTTTTATTTTCAAATCATTGGCATCTCTGGTAGCTAATGAGAGAGTAGCAGCAACACATCTCTCTCCTGTACTACTGAGATGTGCTGGGTCTGAGCCACCTGGTTCTACTCCCAAAGAAATGTGAAACAAAGCAACTTTGGCTAAAATGGGGGCTAAATCTTGCAGCCCCAGAGGCTGTAGTGGGTTTGAGATGGTCTGACCTTCCCAGTCAGGAAGGACCATTCAGTCACTGCCGAGGAGAGTGCAAGAAAAATGTATGGCAAGGGGACTCTATCTGCCTGCATGGACATGCCTGAGCCTGCTTATAGTAACGCGGGTGTTGGATAATAGGTGTTAAATTGACTTGTGTAGACACAGTCCTATAGTGCAAAAACAGGAGAGAACTTGAAAAAATGTCGCCATAATACAATCAAACTTTTCTCAAAGCTGAGACAGGTGACATCTTTATCCCTGTGTGTTTGACAGTATTGCCTAGAGGCCTTGTTGTGCCAGAGGCTATCCATACACAGTCAGAGAAGTTCCTGTCGCAAAGAGCTTCACCTCTAACAGGGCCGGCTCCAGGGTTTTGGCCGCCCCAAGCAGCCAAAAAAAGAAAAAAAAAAGCCGCGATCGCAATCTGCGGCGGAAGGTCCTTCGCTCCGAGCCGGAGTGAGGGACCGTCCGCCAAATTGCCGCCGAATAGCTGGACGTGCCGCCGCTCTCTGGAGTGGCCGCCCCAAGCACCTGCTTGACAAGCTGGTGCCTGGAGCCGGCCCTGACCTCTAAATAGACAAGACAAAGGAAGCATTAATAGTCGCATTTTTATAGGTGTTGATCTGAGGCACAGAGACTATATGACTTGTCTGTGGTCACACAGACAGAGCTAGAACCTGAATCCAGATCTCCTGAAGCAAATTCCAATGCCTTAACCACACAACTTCTGTATGTAGCTAATTCAGTTCCCTCCTCCTTAGTCTCATCGGTTCACATGGAAATGCAGCCAGGATTTCTGTCTGAGGGGTGGGTCTGATGCTGCCATGGAATGCACTACAGTGGTTTTATGATTGCGTAGTGGTTGATACAGTCCTGAAACTGTCTCATCTAATGATATGGGTAGAGGAAAACTCTGCCAGGCATAGTGTGCCGTGAATTCTTGTGGCCAGCACAATCTAACTTTTAGAAAATCTCTACAGTTTGAGTGTTGCAGGAGTGCCCAACTAACACACTCATTTCTTCAGCCAATATCTCTTCAGACAGATCAGGAATAAAAGGGACTTTCTTTTCCTGCTGTTCTTCTGAGCAACATGGCAGTGAAGGAGCAGGCAAAAGTGATAATTGCAGGTTACTCTGCCAAATGCTAACTTGGATTGACCACATTATTTCAAGATTGGCAGAAAGTTGACACTGCTCTCTGATTGCCTTTGGAGCCATTCATCCCAGCACTTCAGTGCATGGAATGGATGTCATTAAACATAACAGGGAGAAACATGGTGACTAAATAGGCAGAGATGAGCTCGACCTGGCTGAGCCAAAGGAAAAAGATTAGCATGTCTGTTTCATACCGATCCTTCTTGTGGTTCACGTACACTGATAGAATATAGGACCCCATGGGTCTGTTTCCTCTGCCCACCCCCAACTTAGAGCTAGAAATGGGCCCCAATGCCCCAATGACAAGTGTTTAGATTCAGAACTGGGTCCAGGTCCAAATCCAAACCAGGGGGTGCTTGGATTGGGAGTTCCATCTCTGCCAGTTACAGAGCCAGGCCCAAATAATGACATTCCAATCCACATCTGGATTGGAATTTGCCAAAGTTCAGGGGGCTCAGATCCAGTGTCCCAATTTGGGCCCATCTCCAGGACAAACCTTATGTCGCTGGTACATAGGGACAAGATAAGCAAGCCCCTGGGAATGCATTACCCACTCTGAAGAAGGACCATGAAGACACTATAAAATCAGAGATTCCAAGATGTCTAGTTTTATTCTATTCTGTAAAGGTTCTTATGTCCCCTTCATCAACGTAGTATCCAAGCACCTTCAAGTACCACATTAAGCAGTGTGACTAGCATCAATCAGATGGTTCATTCTCTCTCTCACCGGGAGGAGAATTGTTCATGCAGTGGAGTGCTTTGCTGTGGTAGGGTTTTATTTCTGGTGTCCTTTTTTTGTTTTTCACTTTTAATCTTTGTCTCTTTCTCTTGATGGCAACTTTTCAAGTGAACAGCAAATTATCAAAAGCATTGGCCTTTCCTTTCTCCATCAGGCATCGATTGGGTTGAAGCTCAGTCAACCCTGCTTGCCCCACAGCATTTGACTAATGACTTTCCTCTGAGATGAGCTATTCACTCTACATTTAAATAACACAGATCTTCTGAATTGCTTTCAAAATCCAAGCTGAAAAGTGCCAGTAAAGGTGCATGGTCATGAACTATGACTTGTTAACACTGCTGCCAAGGTACTCAACTACTATTAATGCATTTTACCTAAGCTCTTGGCTATTATTTCCAATTGGGGGAGAGGGGAGTTCCACAAGCTCTCCCAAAAGATACAAAATGCCCTTGTGTCCCCATGCAATGAGTCTGAACTAATGGCTTTATGTTCATAGTTTCTCCATTTGGTGCTTAGATACTGAGGTGTGAGAAATGCCTTAGCAATACCATCAAGAGAATGAGCTGGATTTAAACAAGTCAGTCAATCAAACCCATGAACAATCACTGGGAAAGTAACTATAGACTATGATCCCTCAAGAGCACCCTGCTTATCTGACCCCTTGATTATCCAAAGCTTCAAGCTATTCCCCCCCCACAAACTCCAGACAAGTAAGGTTGCTTTGTGGACACTGTGTGCCAGATCCTCAGTGGTCTAAATCAACATGGTTTCATTGAAGTCCCTCGATTATTCAAGATTTATTTGAAACTGCTTAGTTTTGATTGGTCATATACAGGAGGGAACATGGTATTGTACCTGAGTGAGCAGGGGGCATTCTCTCCTTAACCCCACTGATATTCAGCTTAGCCTCAAAGCCTTCAGTGGTATTAGTGGTAATAATGATCTGGTTATTTTTCTCTGACCTTCTCTGCAGCAGTTCCCAAGTAACATTCCTTACCCTGGGCATATCCTATCCTCCGATAACGAGGATGATTTTTGAGGCTCCTCTGATTCTTTATTTCATCCAGTTGTTTGATCAGTAAGTTCTTCTTTACATCTTCTTGCTTTATTTATGCCATTAAAATTCTCCATCATACACATACCTAGTATATGTGAGCATGGCACCACAAAGTGTCCCCCAACTCCATCTACATTATGATAAATATAAACTGACACCTCTAACAGATATGGGACCAGACCCTTTAGAGGACCATGACTCTGATTTCAAAGGGAGTTTTGCCCACACAAGGTCAGCAGGGTCAAAGATGATACCTGCAAGTGATGAACAGTGTCCACCAACACAACGGGGTGTTCAGAGACAAATGTTACCACAAACCTCACTCACAGGATTGTTTTGCCTGGATGGGGTTTAACTTCAGGAAGAAAATCCTGCTTCCTCCATGATTACATGCCTTCTTCCAGCCTCTTGTATCTGTAACCCACTGGTCAGTGCATGTTATGCAACCCCCTCTGTGTGTGATCCACGGAGGGAAAGAGTCTGCCCTAGAGCTAGCAAGAAGTCTTAAGTCACCTTTTGAAAATGTTACCTTAAGACATTTAGGACCTTAAGTCCATTGATTTTTTCCCCATGAGACTTAGGCTCCTATGTGCTTAAATCACTTGTGAAAATGGGACTTAGGCTCCTAAGTCACTTAAAAGCTTTTGAAAAATGCCTTCAATCGTTTAGCTCAAAGCTGTAGAAATTCATCCTCTTAATTCTGGAGCTCTCAAATTCAATCCAGGTATCAACCAAAGTGATGGTCAATACACACACAGAAGACTCAGTAAGACTTTCCACTCCATGTTAGCCATACGTATCTAAGAGAGAACTAAAAAACTGATATGCATCGTTCTTGTTCACTTGGATTTTTTAGCAACTGTGCCTAACTTCCTTATTTGTTTGCAGTGCAGTTGTTGATCCCAGGACATGAAAAAGATGAGGTAGGTGAAGTAGCATCTTTTATTGGAAAATAAAAGTTGGTCTGGTATTTGGTCCAATAAAAGATATTACTTTGCCTACCTTGTCTCCCTAAATTCCTTACTGTGTCATGAGAAATCCTGGAAATCAGTCCAATAGCAACACGTTTGATCTTGTCTAATGCAAAAAGGATCTGAGTAAATAACTCTCTGACGTTAGTGCATCTAGCATAGCAAAGCAATTTTCCCTGCCTTGTGAAATATATTCTGTATCTGTCCCTCCTTCACCTGTAAACTAAGTTTAAAACAAAAATCTATTCATTCTACAAGTAAAAAAATAGTTTCATAGTCCCATTATCTGCCCTTATTAAGTATGTTTTCATGCTGTGTTTTTCTTCATGCCCACAGTCAATAATAATGTAAATGATACTCTTTGATGCCCTTTGTTCACATCATTTATTTCCATCTCTTTATCTGATTTTGCCAACAGGACCTAATTTGAGAGAGGCTTCAGTTCATTGCCAGAAGGGATTTAAACACTGTTAAGACTGACATTTTCCCTCATCTCACATCCTGTGGGGTACCTGATTGCAAATGTATAATGCACTAGAGGTCTTGCCATCAGAAGATACAGACTTACAGTAATAGCAACTAATTTAAAAAAAGATCTCCAGTGCATCAAAGTCTGCGGCTGGTTTACACAGACTAATTAATCCTTATTTGACCTGAATTAACTCTTAATCTGTGTGAAATGAAAGAGCTTTAGGGATACTGCAAATTTTAGAGGCTGGAAAATCCTTTCTCTGCAGAAGGCTTCTGCATCTGGGTGACATGTGGATTTAAAGTTGTTGGGTTGTTGCTGGAAATTAGCTTCCTTTTTTCCAGCCAATACGGGAGAAGGGGAATTTCTTTCACCACAAGGATAACGAAGGTTTTAATTGAAAGACACCCTGGGATTTGAATTAAATGTCAAATATGGCTTTCGATTGACAATACAAAAACTGATGTGAGAACAAAAACTGGCAGCTTCCCACTCCCGACTCTAGATTAGGATCTGGCCAATGATCAGCTTCATACTGGCATGGACATGGATCGATTAGAATTCGATAGATTAACTCAGACACCTCATAGCCTCTAGCAGGTAGAATTGAAATGCTCTATCTCTATGAGCAATAGAGGAACATAGGGCAGCAATCGGCGTAGATTGTAAGCACTATATGGGGTAGAGAATGCCTTTTTGTTTTGAACAAGATAGTTAATCAAGGCTAATCATGCCTCAAAAGAATCTTGTTGATTGATTTATAGTAGTGTGGCTTTGGGATCTTCATGAAAGGTGCTATAGTGAGGCATGTTAGTGAGGCAGGATTCCAACCACACAACAGCAGAAGACTATTTCTATCTCACACTCAACTGGGTGTATGGAGGGACCCAGCTAGAGCAACCCACAGGTTCAAGAGACAGGAGAATGTCTGCTGGTTGGGTAGAAAGGGCATTGGGAGGGATGAGATTGGGATTCTGTTCCTGGCTCTGCTGCTAGCCTGCTCTTTGACTGTGAGCAAATTGCTTCCCTCTCTCTGCCTCAGTTTCTTCTGTCTGTCCTGGGTATTTGGTAGAGATGGGTAGAAATGACTTTCTTGTGCTGTGAACATTTTTGAGCTATTTAAAAAAAAAATTCCCATCCCAAATCAGGATGAAAAGCCAGTATTGCTAAAATTTTCACCAACCAAATATTCAGTTAGGGTCAATTGAAATATTTCATTTCAAAATATTTTTCTCAATTTTGACCATCTTTTACAATTATTTTTTACTATTATTTGCTTATATTTCTGAACAAGAAGTCATTCTGAAAATGTCAAAACGAAACATTAACTTCAAAGCTTTCTCTTACATTTTTTCAAGTAAAAAAATTCATCAAAATTGACCTTTCTCCATGAAAATTTTCAGTTCCAACCAAATGGTACTTTCTTACCAAAAAAATGTCCAACCAGTTCTATTGTTTAGACTGTAAGCTCTTTGGGACAGGAACTGCCTCTAATTATGTTTATGTACAGTGTTCAGCACACTGTGGCCCTGATCTCCAATACAAATAGTAATTGTCACCTGTGGCATGTCCTAACCAGGAGTGCAATGAAGTATATCTTGTCTTGTAATAGCAGAAGCTTCTAGGCCACCCACTCAAAGCCCCACACATCTGCGGCTGCTTGAAATCCTCCCTTTAGCATGTCTGCAATCTGACATGCTAAAGGGAGGATTTCAAGCAGCCGCAGAGCCAGCATGAAATCTCCACCAACTTTTGGTTTCCATGAGTTTTACTTGAATGTTGTGACATCTGAGCATCATGATGGAAGTTAGGAAGGAATTTCTGTCTGTTAGGAGCTAATGCAGCAGGAAAGCTGAAGGTTTGCTCCTTGCATCTCAGAGTGATGTTTGGGGCTTAGCAAAGGATTCTGCAGATCTATAAAGGTGTAGAAAAGGTAGTTTTGTGACTGATCCTTTCCAAACTACACAGACACCAGGTACAAGGCTACATTCTGCACGTGATCAGTGAGTTGTCATATGAGTAAGAGTGACGTAAGTTAACACACCAAGAGCACACTGACTGCAATAATTCCTTGTCCTTATACAGCCTAAGCAAGAGATGGGAGATTTCCTGTTCTCTGTCCTACCACTGTGCACTCCTGTAAGGGACAAGAACCCTATGGTATTGCTATCCCCATTTCACTGGTGGATAAATCACTTGTCCAAGTTCACATGAGGAGCATGATAGGATACCCAGAACCTTTCTGGACCCATGGCCACAATCCTCCTCTGAGCCAGGCACTAAGCTGAACATGGCAGGAGTATAAGGTGGTGGTTGGAAAAGAGTAGGACCAAGGGAAGTTAGGAGTTTCCTGGTTCAGTGTGGGGAAGCTAAATAGAGGCAGCTGATTTTTCAACAAAAGCATGAGGCAGATAGGAGAGTGGGACCTGCGTTCAAACAAGCTCTCGGAATAAGAGCGGGAAAGTCTATGGAAAGAGTGAGAGGCCTGGTGGGGTCTGACCAGGGCCAGCTCCAGGGTTTTTGCTGCCCCAAGCAGCAAAAAAAAAAAAAAAAAAAAAAAAAAAAGCCGCGATCTGCGGCGGCAATTCGGCGGAAGGTCCTTCGCTCCAAGTGGGAGTGAGGGACCGTCCGCCGAATTGCCGCCGAACAGCTGGACGTGCCGCCCCTGTCCAGAGTGGCCGCCCCAAGCACCTGCTTGGCAAGCTGGTCCATGGAGCAAGTCCTGGGTCTGATCCTTCCATAGCTTGGCTTAGTTTGGTGTCTCTGAAGACTGAGAGCAGTTTCAGTGGTTTGGGATGTTAACTTTTTGTGCTGTCTGGTGCTGAACCCCACTGATAAACATAAGCTCCTCCCGAGAAAAAGATTTTTGTTTTTCCCCTCAAAGATGAATGTTGGCTGATTGTTCAGGGCTGAACCCTGAACAACCATGGAGCCAGTACAAGAACTGGGAACAGAACCCTGTAATCCTAACAAGCAGCCCCAGGAAATGCCATATTGTATCAGGCCCATGGTCCATTTTCTCCTGCCTCTAACAATGACCAGTAATAGATGTTCAGCGGAAACTGGAAGGATCTCCACTACTGCCTCTTATAGAACAAGCTTCATAGCCACAGGCAGTTAATGACTTGCTGATGCCTTGAAACACAAGGGATTGAAATTTTTATACATTTTATCCCACTTACTTATTATTCTTTTGACGCCTGACTAGAGGTCCCAAACAATATTGAGACTCTGAAGACTTTACAGTCTAAACAGACAAGGGTGAAAGAAAGGAGATATCCTTCTCTCTGTTTTACAGATGGGGAACTGAGACACTGGGGGATTAAGTGACTGTCCCAAACTGACACAGGAAATTTGTGGCAGAGCCTGGAATGGGAACTGATAACTGCCTGAATCCTAGTGATGTAGCTGAATCCTTTCTCGCATTCTACCCAAAGTCACTGTATCTATTATTCAGTTAAATGCCCCCTGCTCTAGCTACCAGTAATATACATTAAAAGAACTACCAAATTGTGTGTAATAAATGTCACCCTTCAAATCAGCTATCAGTCTAAGGCTTAAGGTAACCATTTAAAGGTTTTTATCTTCAAGATCCAGTGCTGTTTTCTATTGCCCCCACTTGTTAGCTTTGAAGTGCTTAGAAGGAAAATAAATCATAGCTCAGTGTAGTATTTCCATCATTGGTAATGCCACAACAGTCTCAGAGGCTCACAAGATTATAGTGATAAGAGTCTAGTTTTAAAATGTTTACCAGTTCCCACTGGATTTTTGACCTCAGACTGCATTAATGTTGTGTCATTTTCAGGTTTAATGCCAATCTCTGTCTTGCAATATATCATCATTTTAAAGCCTGCTTTACTCTTTGAATTATGGTAATATATTGGAATAGTGTGTTTTGACCTTTTTAGTATTTCGTATTTTTATTGGATAGATGTTTTACCGCTTTCCCCAGAGGTTAAACAAGACGGTTAGAGGGAGAGAGAATGGCAAGCCAGCCAATCCAAATACAGAATATTGAAAAGGTCAAACTGCAGGAGCATCCTGCTAATTCAGAGAACAGGGAAGGCGTGGAAGCTCAAGGACAAGATTTGTGACAAATACCACAACAAGAACAGAAATGACATATTGTCGACATTACAGATTAAAGGGCATCTTCTCGGCAGCATCTGGAGTGATGCCCACAAACCAATGTGCAATGAACTGAGAATATGCAAACGTGTTGTGTGTGTGCAATTACCTCCTTGCATATGCAGGTGCGTATATTGCAGTCCTGGCTTGGGTGCTGCTATTTACATCTCTGGCCCCATTAAAATCCGGTTCAGGAAGGGCATGTCTATTTTTAGAGGAAATTAGTGTTAGGAAAAGGAATTCCCACCACTGGGCTGGTGGGATTTTAAAGGGCCAGAACTGTATTTAAAAATATGGTCCTTTAAAGGTTTTCTTTAAAAAACTGTTTTCCCCCCACCCGCCGTACAGGAATTCCATCATCTTGAGGTATCTGATCCAGGAGGGAGGGATAGCTCAGTGGTTTGAGCATTGGCCTGCTAAATCCAGGGCCATTTAGGGATCTGGGGCAAAAATCTGTCTGGGGATTGGTCCTGCTTTGAGCAGGGGGTTGGACTAGATGACCTCCTGAGGCCCTTCCAACCCTGATATTCTATGATTTGCATATACTCACAAAATGAAACATGGTATCATTCATTGGTATCACAGCTAGGTTTCTAATTAAAAAATAATTCACTAAAGCAAAATCCTTTAAGTAGTTGCAAAGCTGAGCTGGACTTTTGGTTCTTGATCTCTCTGTCCATCAGCACTGAACTTATTTCCTGAAACACACACATCCCTCCTCAACCCCTCCTACTTGACATATGGATGGATACCAATATCTGATCTCTTCTCCGTGGCAGCATGTTGCACTGTTTGGGAGGAGAATCTTAGCTGAGGACCTGAGCTTGGGGCTTTGCTGTCAGGGAGTGAAAAAGCCCTGCAGAGGCAGGTGGGGATGATAGCTTCCCATGGGGCAACTGAAAGATCATTGTTGAGGAGTGTTATACCGACAGACCAGGTGCCCGCTCATGGCAAAGGCCTAAGGCCTCACTGAACACTGACAAATGCAGAGTTGGAAACCAGTCTGGCTTTCCTGTGGGTTAGTATAGTTATAAAATAGATATTAGTGTTGTAAGAACGTGTTTAGTGTTGAGACTTTATGGAATGCTTGTAGGATGCTGCATGTATTAATCCTGCTTATAATATCTGTATCCCATGGCATAAAGTTCTATTGAGTGTAAACCACTGTGCAACTCCCCAAACAGGAAAAAAAGCATTAGTTAAGATAAAGTGCTCGTCCTGCACATCAAATGGCCCATTGAAGGCAAATGAAGTATTGTGTAGCATCAAAGGTCTCTATCTTGTTGATTATATTCCTAACTCCCTCCGTGAAGGGGAGACCTGTGCTTGAACTCATCCCATCAGCTTGGATTCTGAGGTGAAGAGGATAAAAATCCTTGACAAGAAGAAACTAGAATCTTTATGCTGTCTGGACTCTGAGGGGCAAAGATTCTTAAACATAAGCAAGAGAGCCCCATTCTGCTTGGCATGGGTCAGCCCTAAAGGACATATAGAGCTGCTTGTTACAGAAGGTTATGTTCCCCTTTTTAAATCTAAGACTGTCACTCATTTGTGTGTGTGTTTCCTGATTTAACGTGGTAAATAACTCTTTTTTTTAAAAAAATGTAGTTAATAAATCTTTAATAAATAAATTGTGTTTGGTTTAAGATTTGAATACAATTGATCTGGGGTAGTGACTGATCCTTTGGGACTGGGACTAATCTGAATATTGTTGTGATTTTTGGTATAAAGTGACCATCCATCACATAGTCCAGCTTGCCTGGGTGGCAAGATAGACAGGAGTGCCTAAGAGGGCTGTCTGTGACTCCATGGTAAGACTGTTACAGTGCTTTAGCAGTTCACACTTGTTACTGGGCTGGTGAAATCTAATGATAGAACATTCAACCAGGTTAGGGTTTCTGCGCTGCTTTTTGACAGTCTGCCCTGAGGTTGTCACTCATGGCCATGAGCCACTCAAGACTGCGTGACAATGAGCTTCAGATGAAGCTGAGTCCAGTCCTACCCCACTAATTGCCACAAGAAGCTTAATGGGAAAGGTAGGGGGAAATAAAGGAGGAAAATGGGTGGATACTCCACCCAAAGCAAGCATGGAATCCTTTGGGATGAAAGGAGAGCAAAGTATTATTATAATCAATTCAGCTGGAATAGAAGGTAAGCTGTTTGGGGCACGTCTCCTCTTTTTGTTCTATGTTTGTACAGCACTTAGCGCACTGGAATCCTGTCCTATGACTGGGGTTACTAGACACTACGCTAATATGAACAATAAATGATTTTTAAAATGCCCTTTGTACAAAACAAGAAGCCAAGCCAGGTGGAGAAGGGTGTTGTCCCTTTGGTAGTGCATTCTGTTACTTCGTTCACAAACCCTGCCCTCCTTAGATGTCCAGGCTGATGTCCTACAATACAATACACATCAGGTTGAACTAAGCATTTTTGTGCTGCAACATTATACACTGCAGAGTAACTGAACCCCAGAGGCAACTGATGCAATCCAGCATGATGTGTTAACAGAAAGATTGAAAGAGACCGTAAAATATACTTTATTAGGGGGAAATTGCATTCCTAGGCACCTCCAGTTTCTTCTGAGCCCTTCGTCTCATCCATAACCAAGAGCTAATTTATGGCGTTTACTCAAAGCAAATGGTTCCACTGTGGGAGATGTGATATAGTTAGGGAGTGTAACACATTACTGCTCAGCTCTCCTAGTTTACCTGTGAGAGACACAATTCTTCTTGCTCTCTGTATGCTTGATATTTTGTATTCTCAAGGTGAAGATCAACACATTCCCACTTTTTCCAATGGGCATTTTCGCTGTTCCTAGGTTTTGTTGGGCAGAGGCCTTAAGGTTTCTCCTTGTTGGGGTTTAGCAAGATCTCTGTGTAGTTGTGTTGTACGGTAACGTTACACATGAAGCCTGCTCCTGACATCAGTGGGAGCGCTGGATGCTTAGCATCTCACAGGATCAGGTCCATGGGACAACCCCATGCACTTTAATGGGACTGCAGTCATGAGGACTGAATTGGGCCAGTGGCTTTCCTGGGATTGCATGTGTGCAACAGAGGATAGAATGTGGCCTTATTCTTCTATCCATCCATTTACCTTATCTTATAAATGGAGGCTGCTGTTGTTTCTCAAAATACAAGTAGAACTTTGACACTTTTCAAAAAAATGGGGTCTAATTCTGATTGCACTAAAGTCAATGAGAAAGTTCATTTTCCACCACAGCGCACACACATTACCTCAAATGCACACGTGAATTTCATGTGCAAATGGTTATGCAGACACACTTGTGCATGCAACTGACTGACTTGCATGGATAACTGCATGCAAAGTAGAGTGATTGCTTATGCTGCTTTATGCATATTCTGTGTTTACAGCAATGTTTAAAAATTGATCCCTTTTAAGTTTCCACTCACAACCTGTTACTGATGTGGGATCTTAAACAATTCTTTTAAAATATGTATGCAAAAAATTGTGCACCTTTAAGTTTCTATACATCATAGAGAACAAA
Organism: Malaclemys terrapin pileata; assembly: GCF_027887155.1. Lineage (NCBI taxonomy): Eukaryota > Metazoa > Chordata > Testudines > Emydidae > Malaclemys > Malaclemys terrapin. The sequence goes on along the minus strand of NC_071522.1, from coordinate 15,130,077 downwards.
AATGATTGTTCAGGGGTCTCTTTTTATCATCTATTCAGTTTTCTTTGCTGGGATTTTTTTCCCCCTACACAGATCTCAGAACACTGGGACCAAACAGAGTGAAGTGGATCTAATTAAGTTCTCTCAAGGGTATTGACTGTCTGCAAAGGAAGTGGAAAGCAATGAGGAATATATTATGGAGGCCTATTCATTGCAAACTCAGTTACATACTATAGTAAGCCTTCCTTTTCCAAAACCAGTGTTTGTGTATTTTCTTGCCTGATGATAGCCCCAAGTGCCTCTATGTAATAGAAAAATATGGTAAGCTTCATGATGAGTGAGAACATAAAGCAAAAAGGAAAGCAAGGCTAAAATGCTTTGTATCAACAGGGGAGATTAGAAATGTATATTGAGGCTTTGTTTCCAGGGAAAGAATAGTAAAATACAAAGCAGGTTGATAGATTAATTTTTAAAAAAGAGGTGGCATCTGCTTACGGTAGAACAAATGACTTGATCCCAGGAGGTGCTGATTATCTGCATTCCCCATTAATGCCAATGGGAGTTGCAGGTGCTCTGCATCTGCCCAGAACAAGCCCAAAGTTTGGAAATTCATATGAAAGCAATAATGGTGGTGTAGTAATTGGCCATAATGGACACGCTTTATCAACTGGCTTTAAAGGATGTGTGAGGGATGGGCGAATGGACAGAGAGATGTTCAGTTTAGACACCCAGAAGGTGGCCTAGTAGATATAGCACAGGACTGGACCTCGAGACACCTGGATTCTATTCCTGTCTCACTGCTTTGCTGGGTGACCTTGGGCAAGTTACTTCATCTCTCGGTGCCTCAGTTTCCCCAAGTGACACTGACCTTTGTAAAGCACTTTGAGATCTATGGATTAAAAGTGCTACATATAAGCTAGGTATGCTTATTATATTCTAGATAAACTGCTGGAAATCATTCAAGAAAGGGCTTTCTCTGAGATTTATTACATCCTGATTCCAGCAAAATCAGGCTAAAGGCCAAGGATCTGTCACTTCCACTGACTTGAGTTCGTCTCAAATGTTCAGCTCCTCAGAAAAATCAGGCGCCAAGTATCAAGTTCAGAAGCTAAAATGAATGGACCTTTAGAAAATGACAGTCTTCCCTGTTACATGCCTCTGCCTTCCCAGCTACAAAATGGATATAGTCGAGCTTACCTACATTGCAGGGGGACTGTATATCTTCACTCATTAAGGTTGAATTCCACAGTAATCAGCTCTGTAGAAATGTCTAATACATAAATGACAATGTAAGATCTTTGAAGTGGACGACGATGCTTTGAATCTGGAAAATTGAGTTTGCCAGGGTGTTCCTTCTCATGGCGGTATCACGGTCATTGGTGCTTCGGTATTTGTTTGTGTGAGTTAGAAGTTGCCGTCACATCTTGATACAAAGATCAAGAGGACTTTACAAGGTTCCTTGAAATTCTGGTGGAAATACTGCATGAAAGCTAAGCAGTTTCCCACTGCAGAATGATCCCATTGTCTCAGTGCCATCTCTGCCACTGAAAGGGGGAACCTTTGTGGAGATGGAAGGGTGTAGTAAATCTCAGCTGAAATTTAGTTTTTTATAGATTGCTGAGTTAAACATACCTTTACGCTTACCAGTTTGAGAATCTGAAGCTCTAAAGAGTTAATAAGTCTCTGTCCATAGCGCTAAGATATAAGTGAAGTCAGTGTGCGTGTGGTGAGCCAAGGTAGCTTATAAGCATCTGGGAGCTATTTTCCGATGTCAGAAGTTAACAAGGTGCCGGCTCTTCTGCTAAATTGAAATCCATTCTGAACATCCCTGTGTCTGACACAGATATGTTGATTGTCATCTTTATTATAACCTGTGCAAATAAAAGCATAATAGCCTCTCGCCAAGAGGTAATGCCGCTCAAGTTGTATACATAATCTGTATGTCTAATACAGTATCAGTGTTTCCTAATGAATTCATTTTTCTACCAATTTCTGCAGTGCAAAGCCCTTGTCTTGTATCACTGTCACAATGTATTCACATAGGGCTCAAGAAGCATGCCAGTTGGGTGCAATCATTATTTCAGGGGGTGGGAGTGGGTGGGTGGCTGGTGAAATATTTATTGTCAACAGCTACATGGCACAATATTAATCAGCAAACATTAAAAGTGGTTACTCTAAGCAGGTAACTCTATTACGGGCAGCACTGCAACAATGCAATGGAGCCAGTGTTTTCAGAACATTTGCACCCATTTAATAATATGAATATTTACTGGCTTTTAAACTCGTCATCCCATTAATCAGATTTGATTATGGAAGACGCCATGATGACTTTTCCAACAGCCAGCTGCTAAAATTGCCCCTGGAAAACTGAGAAGATCCTGGTTTATTTTAATTTAGTTCTTTCTGTATCATATTCTTATAGCTGCTAAAGGTTCCTTCTGACCTTAAAATCATCTAGTCCAGTGGTTCTCAACCAGGGGTACGCATACCCCTGGGATTGGAGTACACAGGTCTTCCAGGGGGTACATCTACTCCTCTAGATATTTGCCTAGTTTACAACAGGCTACATAAAAAGCACTAGCCGAGTCAGTACAAACTAAAATTGCATACAGACAATGACTTGTTTATACTGCTCTATATACTATACACTGAAATGTTAGTGCAATATTTATATTCCAATTGATTTATTTTGTAATATGGTAGAAATGAGAAAGTAAGCCATTTTTCAGGAATAGCGTGCTGTGACACTTGTTTTTTTATGTCTGATTTCTTGTAAGCAAGTAGATTTCAAGGGAGGTGAAACTTGGCGGGCACATGACGAATGAGACTCCTGAAAGGGGCACAGTAGTCTGAAAAGTCTGAGAGCCTGATCCACGAAAACACAAGCTGTAGAATTTCACCCTGTGATGAGCCCAATAAGAGGTTTGTCTAAAGCACATTCCAGAAAGACATCCAGCATGGTCAAATTTTTCAAAATTGCTTGACTTTCAAGGGGACTTAAGCTTTTGAGTGCCTAAGTCAATTTTGAAACTGGAACTTAGGCTCCTCAATTGCTTAGTCCCTTTTGAAAATTTCTCTCTCTCTCTCACACACACATACACGTACGTACAGGGCCGGCCCTGGGCGGCAAAAAAGCCTCCCGCCGCCGCCCCCCCCCGGAGGGCGCCGAGCCGGGCCCCGGGCCGCTCTCCCCGACCAGCCGGAGCGCCAGGGGGAGGGCGGCGAGCCCGGCCAGGGCTCCGCTCTCCCCGGCGGCCGGGGCGCTGCGCTGCCCCCCTCCAGGTGCCGCCCCAAGCACAAGCTTGGTGGGCTGGTGCCTGGAGCCGGCCCTGCGTACGTACGTACATCTTGATTTGAAGACTTCAAGAGATGGAGAATCCACTGCTTCCTTTGATAGTTTGTTCCAATAGTTTATCAAAAGGTTCCAGGTAACTGAAGAGGAACAGTCTCTGACCAGCCTATGTGCCATGACACCTGTAGCTCCCCGAGGCACTAAATACTGTTGAATTTCCACCCAGCTCTTCATTTTGGAGACTTTGTTCAGGTTATCTCCCGTGTAGAACTCCTGTCCCCCTCACCCCTCAGTAGGATGCCTTGTGCCTGTTCTATTGGGATATTACACTTACCCTCCTGCCAACCAACACAGGCACTGGTATCAGATGAGGCAGTATGACACTGCAGACAGAATAACTATTAATGGAATGTCTGATGGGAGGGAGGTCTCAAGCGCTCTGGGTCCAGTGTTGTTTAACGTCTTTATTAATTACCTGGCTGTAGGTATAGAGAGCATACTGATCAAATTTGCAGCTGACACAAATTATGGGAGGTTGCTAACACTTCGGAGGATACAGTTAAGATTCAGAGGGATCTTGATATATTGGATAACTAGGCTATAGACAACAAAATGAAATTCAACAAAGATAAATGTAAGGTCCTACACTTCAGGAAGAAAAACTAACTACAGAATGGGGGATAACTGGTTTAGCAGCAGCACTGCTGAGAAGGGTCTGGGAATTAGGGTGGATAACAACCTCCACATGAGTCAGCAATGCGATGCCGTTGCAAAAAAAAGCAAATGCAATTTTAGGTTGCATCAACAGAGGATAGCGTGCAAGTCCCAGGAGGTGACAGTACTACTCTATTCAATGCTGGTCAGGCCTCTGCTGGAGTACTGTGTCCAGTTTTGGTCACCAACATATTGAAAGGGTGTGGAGAAACTGGAAAGGATCCAGAGGCGAGCCACAAAGATGATCAAAGGGATGGAACGCAAGCCATACAAGCAGAGGCTGAAGGAACTGGGTATGTTTAGTTTGGAAAAGAGGAGATGGAGGGGGGACATGATAGCAGTCTTCTAATACTTGGAAGGCTGCCATAAGAAAGATGGAGAAAAGTTGCTCTCTCTTTCCAGAGAGGACAGGACAAGAGGCAATGGGTTCAAACTACAGCATAGCAGATTTATTTTAAATCTCAGGAAAAACTTTTCCTATCTGTAAGAATGATCGGACAGTGGAACAGACTGCCTGGGAGGTGTAGAAGCTCCTTCCCTGGAGGTTTTCAAAATGAGGCTGGAGCCATCTGTCTTGGATGGGTTTAGACACAACAAATCCTGTATCTTGGCAGGGGGTTACACTAGATGACCCTTGCAGTCCCTTCTAACCCTTTGATTCTGTGGCCTCTATATACTGGGTCGTAGATGGTCTCAGCCTTTCATTCCCATGCAAATAGTCTTGTGGGAGGGAATTTAGTACCCATTTCAGCAAAACACTTCAGCATACCCTTAAGGAAGGATGGTCCGGTGATTAGGGCACTAGCCAGAGATCTGGGTCCAATTCCCTGCTTCACCAGAGACTTCCTGTGTGATCTTTCACAAGTCATTTAATCTCTCTGTTCCTCAATACCCATTTGTAAACTGGGGATAACACTGCCTTACCCTATAGGAGTGTTGGGTGGATAACTCCATTAGATATTGTGAGATGCTCAGTTACTGTGGTAATGGGAACCATGTAAGTTTCCAGGATCCATAGAATAGGGATGGACTGTAGCACATGTTTAAAGTTAAGCACACGCTTAAGTGTTTTGCTGAAAGCGGCCTTAGACGTAAGGCAGAAGGACCCCCCCATTCCTTTAACTTGCAAGCTGTGAAGAGTCCATAAGTGAAAGTATTCCGCTATGTACTGCTGAGCTTAGGTCTACAAAGTAGTATCATTCTGCATCATCTGGCTGGGAGGGTCCATCAGTGAACAGCAAATGAACCCATCAGTAATGCATGGATTGACTATAGGCTTACAACACAAGTTTTCCCCCAAAAGAGGCATTGTAGCTGCAGAAGTACTTGGTAAATCTTTCCTTCGCTGCTTCCCTAAATACTTCTCAAGTATTAAGACTCACAGCCAACAGCAAAGTCCTTCCACGGTTTCCATCTAGCACCCATTCCTGCAGGTCACTTTGCATCTCAATCTACGTAGTTAAGATCGGAAAGTGAAATGTGGCAGCAGAGCCATATTCACGGATGAATTGCAAGGGTATATAAGGCTGAATTCTGTCTCTGCGAGCCAGAAGCAGGAGCAGCTGTAATGCCTAAGTAGTGGTAGAGAGAGGTCTAGGAAAGAGGCAGCACAATGCAATGGAGAGGAAGCATTCAATAGCTGCTGTGTTTCACTCCAGACATGACTGCTTCTCAGTTGTGGATGAAGAGATCAGTATGTGTTTGTGGATATGCATGTACATGTATTTGTATCTGTAGTTGTAAGATGCTTTGGCTTTCCCCCCAAGATAACGGGTGCTATGTTCATCTAAGATACCCATCATAGCAGGAGCTATTATTAAATGCAATAATGATCTGATCTCTAAAAGATGCATGCATGCTTTATAGTCAATGTGTTCCTTTCAGTACATTCTGCAGCTGTGCTTAACTAAAGGAAAAGGTGGTTTATAGGCCAAGGCTGTGCTACTTTCCAGTGAGGTCATCAATTAAAACCTTGAATAATGAATGGATTGGCTCAGCAATATTCGATGATCTCCAGTCCCTTACGTTCAGTAATTATCGCTGCATATCCTGTGACTGAGTGTGTTCCTCTCCTAAAGCCAGCCTGGCCATTTACACAGAGCGCTGCGTAAATCCTAACTGCTACCGTGCTGTGTAACATAGGCACTTCCGGCACTGCCCTGTGAGCCCAATCCCCTTTGAAGTATTGGCATTCAGCACCTGCAGGAATGCTGCAAGCCACCTAAGTTGTGGCCTCATTTGGCAGAATGGCTGTTAATAAAAATCTTTCTTACCTCTCAGCTCGGAGGGGCCTCTTCTCTACAGACAGTGTCAATGAAACTGAAGGGTATTACCTGTGCATGTGGAGGAAGGTATATCGCTCTTATCAGTCTGCCTGTGATGTTCATGTCTCTATCTCTCTGCTGAGGCTAAGAGTGAGGATGATCTTGTGTTGCTTGGGGTACAACTCTTGGCTCTGCCACAAATGCCCCATGACCGTACGCAACTCACTTAACACTTCGGTGCCTCCACTCCCCTTTGCATAAAATAGAGAAAATAATGCCTCACAGGAGGATAAATTCACAGGTTCTACTATATTGGGAGCCACAGAAACACCTCGTTGGTAGATGGATGGAGAGATTCCCGTTCTCTTTGATGGGTATTGTATCCATCTTGGGACTGAACTATGTCATTCCAAGACTGGGATTTTGAAAAGATCCTAAGTCAGTTGACCTCCAATTGGAGCTGTGTGAATAATGGATTTTTTGCTTGATGCGCTGGCCATTGTAGCAATGCTCATGGTTTACGACCTATAGCCGATGCGAGGAAACTGTATTGGAGGGGATATGTCTCTAGTAGATGTTTGGGAGCTAACTGAAGCTCACAAGGCACTTGTCAAGGAGACCTGCTGGGGGAGAAACCTGATTGTTCTAGCCAACATCCGTCCTCCTCATGAGGTAAGGTCTCTTCCCCCTGCCAAAGGCTGTGTGAGAGCAATGCTAAGCACATGGTCTGATTCAGAGTCACTGCACTGGCATAACCCAGCTCGATACTTTGCAAAGCACTTTGGGATTTCTTGACCATTTCAAAGGTGCTACTTTAAAATCAGTCTATTTTGCTGCACTGCACTTCTGAGTTTGTTAATTAAGGTCTAACAACCAATATGGAGGGAACTTTTGCAGATGGGTAATAAATGGCTGGAGGACTTAAGGACCCAAGGCAAAGCCAAATGTATTCAATTCTGCCAGTCATTCTTGCAGCAATAAACCTAATAAAACATTGTGTTTTTCCTTTTGGAACTGTCTACTCCAGGAAAGAGTTGCTACAACTTCTAACTGTTGCTATGACTAATTCGTCTCCCCAGGTTACAATGGCAAGATCTCTCATATAGACAATTTACTGATGCCTGCAAGCCTTTTAAGCCCCCCATCTCAGAACAAGGTTAAATGAGCCAACCAGTAAAATTCTCTGCTGGTGTAAATTGGAGTCTGCAGAAGTGTGTGCAACTGTGCACCAGCAGAGAACTTTGTCCAGTGCTTAAGCTGCCAGAGCGCACCTAAAATCATTTCTGCTACAGCTAGCATCATTGTTATTAGGGTTAGGAACAAGGGGACATTTTAGCAAAAAAGCCAAAGTCTAAATGTATGTCTATACTGCAGTCAGAGGTGTGACTGCATACGCCAGCTAGCTTTAATTGAGCTAGCATGACGAAGAATAGCCGTGAAGACATAGTGGCACAGAGACCCCCCAGTGCAGGCAAGGGATGTGAGCGCGCACCCAGGGTTATGGATGGGTTGTACAGCCCATGCCATAGGGCATGCTGCCACATCTTCACTGCTGTCTTTAGCAGCGCTGACTATATGAAAGCTAGCCTGGGTATTCCTACCCACACTGGATCCACACCTCCAATTGTAATGTAAACATACCCTTAGGCTACATCTGCACTGCAGCCAGCAGGTGTCATTCCCACCTTGAGTAAACATACCTGCATAAACTCTGACTGAGCTAGCCACAGTGGCAGGAGGACCTAGCCACTCTGAGTACATGCCTACCATCTCAGACAGGATGGTACTAGCCCTTGTGCCACTTCAGCTATGCTGTTTTTTCAGCATGTTGATCTGAGGTAGCGCGGGTATGTCTCCTCAAACTGGAAATGACATGCCTTTCGGGTAGATCCAGCCACTGAGTACTGCATCTCAATCCCCAAGCAGTGTTGCTGCTGTCCCAGTACTGAGCTGTTTGTTAATTACCATTCTAGAGCCGGTGGGAAAGCACTTTATAAACATTAATGGATTAACCCTGGTAAGGATGGCTCACGTTGTTATCCCTGGTTTGGGACAGGGAAACTGAGGCAGGGAGATGAAGGAAACAGGCCAGGGACACATGGCATGTCAGTGGTACAGTTGCTGTATTATAAATATAAGTAGTCCAGGCATGCATCGAAAGTTGTCCCAACCTGGCTGAGAAACTCTGCCCCAAGCTCACAAATACTTTGAGAGGAAGGATCGTCCTAAGGTTAAGGAACTCAGGAGATCTAGGTTCAATCCCCAGCTTGGCTCAAATTCCCTGTGTGACTGGACAGCTCACTTCATCTCTCTCTGTTGCCTGTTTGTAAAATGGGGATTATGCTTATCTCCTTCTCGAACCTTTGCCTGGTGGTCTCTGCTTTGAAGCAGGCTCTCTGAAGCAGGGACTGACTCTTACTATGTGTTTGTACAGCACCTAGCACAATGGGGCCCTGGTCTCAGCTGGGGCCTTTAGTCACTAGAATAAAAGATAAATAATTATATTTTATCTTGATAAACTTGGTCCAAACTTAAGTTTCATTATGAATGTTTACACTGCTATTATCATTCTTTTGAGCCTAGGTTTTCATAAACAGAAATCTTGGAGTAATTAAAGAATCTGTTAATAAAAAAATGACATTATCGTTCTTGGCAAACTTTTCCTTTTCTGTTGATCAGTTGTAAACATAAAAGACATCATCAGTTGCTTAAACATCTCCAGTGCAACCACTTAAGGATGCATTTCAATCTCACTGTCCAGGGAATGGACTGTGGTATTTTAGTGGGAATTTTTAGTGGGTAGCGGGGTCAGGTACTACCCACAAAGCCACCACTTTGAGACTGTGCCAAGCTAGGCCGCATTGCTCCAAGGAGCTCTGGGTGGGTGGGGCCGGGTTTTAGCCCACGAAAGCTTATGCCCAAATAAATGTGTTAATCTCTAAAGTGCCACAAGGACCCCTCATTACAGCTAGTGGCACTCTGCCCTGCGGTCCCCCTCCTTAGGAGCTCAGTGCAGGATCAGGCCCTGAGACAGGTTACAGAGGTACCTGGAACAATATTTATAGTTGGTGCTGAGAGCCATTTTACCAAACTATAAACCCTCTATATAGTGGAATCCACTTCAAGCCAGGAGGGCAGCAGCACCCCTAGTTCCAGCACCTATGGTACCCACTGCTCTTTTCAGGGAAACTGCAGGTATTTCAGGGCCGATCTATACTGGATGATGTCAAAACAGGAACCTCAGAATAATCCACACAGCCTAGTTCACAAGATTCTCTAATTTCCAAACGATCCTTCAAGTGACAGTATCAGATTATAGGCTTAATTACATCCTGTTATAGCCACAGAAAGGCTTCAGCAAGAACAGCTGGCTGCCAATTTTCCCACTGCTTATGAAAAATACATCCTATGGAGTCGTTTTCTTTCTCCACATCTAATTATTTTAAGCCATGCTGCATAGACTTTTATGCTTCATACAGTGTGGTGCTGCATCCCCGAAATGAGCAGAGAAGATGAGCTAAATTTCCCAATACAGACCCCCAAAGTTGGATCTCCAAAACACATGGGTGTGCACCTGACAAGTCTGCAAAATCTGAATTTGCAAATGCAGATGTAGGAAGATTGGTATGGGGGTGAAAGCGCTGGCCTGGGACATGGAAGGACTGCCTCCAACTATTTTCTGTGCCATAGATTGCCTGTCACCTTGAGCAAATCACTCAGACCCAGATCCTCAAAGGTATTGACTGCCTAACTCCCCTTGGTTTTAATGGAGTTAGGTACCTAAATACCCTTGAGGATCTGGGCCTTTGTTTTGCTATGCCTCAGTTCGTCATTTGTACAATGGAGATTTAAATTTTATTAGAGAATATTTAAAAAATAAAGACGGTACAAACGATTCAAGGAGTCAGTTGTCAGTCATTGGGGGGAACATACAGAGTATGGGGGGATGTTGTTATGTTGGGGTTGGCAGCACACATAATACATACGAACTGTAGAGTCCCCAATTGGGGGGTGGGCGGTGGGCGAGATCAAGACCTAGTTGATAATCGGTGAGGGTCAATCATCCACACATGGGGTACAAATAGCCATGGGCACAAGTAGGTGGGTTGGGTGATGGTGATGGGGCGACCCTCACGGGGTGGGATCCAGGGGAAAGAAGCCCTGCAGGGTATGGGGGGTTGATAGGTACCATCCCCCTTGCGGGCGGGTGAGGTCTCCCCGGCTCACTCCTTGGCATTGACGGTGGCCGGTGAGGTTGGGTGGGTTCAGGGCTCAAGAGATAAGGCCCATCGGGGGCTGGGGGGGGGGTATATAGGCCACTTCCCCCTTGCCGGTGGGCAGGGTCCCCTTGGCACACACTCGTTATCGGCGGTGGCCGATGGGGTTGGGCGGGTTCAGGGCTGGGGCGGGGGGGGAAGTATGGGACCCCTCCCCCTTACAAGTGGGCAAGGTCTTCCTGGTTCGCTCTCAGCACTGGAAGCGGCCGGTGGGGTTGGGTGGGAAGGGGCTCAGGGGGTAGGGTCTCTGCCCCCTTGCCGGTGGGCAAGGCTTGCCCTTGGCATTGGCGGCGGCCAGTGAGGTTGGGTGGGCGGATTCGGAGCTCAGGCCCAGCGGGGGGTGGTAGGTCCCTTGTGGGTGGGCGAGGTCTCCCTGGCTCGCTCCCGGAGTTGGTGGTGGCCGGTGAGTTTGGGTGGGTTCGAGGCGTGGGGGGAGGAGGGGAGTTAGTGAGTCTCTTCTCCCTTGCAGGTGGGTGAGATCTAATCGGCTCGCTCTCGGAATTGGCGGTGGCCGGTGAGGTTGGGTGGGTTTGGGGCTCGGGGGATAAGGTCCAGTGGGGGGTGGGGGTTAGCGAGTCCCTTCTCCCTTGCAGGTGGGCGAGGTCTAATCGGCTCGTACTACTGCCCAACTCAGCCAAGTGTTCAACAACTTACCCCATTTGTCAAAATGGGTCTAATTACCACCTCCAAGATTGCTGGAAGTTAATGCTTCTAAAGTGCTCAGAAGTTAAATACTGTTAGGAAAATGCTAATTGGCATTCTTATTATAGGAACAAAAATAACATCAGCACCAGGAAACAAATTACAAAGGCGATCAGTCCTCATGTTTCAGGAGATAAACTGGTCACAGTTAGAGCCAGGAAGAAATGTTCCCGCATGATATAGGATAGCAGTTAGGTGCATACTAACACAGATTCGTCTCAAGTCACTGACAGAGACAGGATCCCAGACTAGGGCTGCTATTATCTATTTACTTATGTATTTTATTAATCAAGTTTATTACCAGAGTGCCTAAGAGCCAACCAAGAGTACAGCCTCATTGGGCTAGTTGCTGTACAAATAGAACAGCAGATGGTCCTTGCCCCAATGAGCTTACAGTCTAAATAGACAAGACAGATACGTGGAAGAGGAAGGGGCATAACACACAAGCAGAGTGAACAATCTGATGGCAGCAAATGCCATGGTAGGGGTAACAGTTTCAAAATCACCTAAGTCCCATTTTCAAAAGTGACTTAGCCACTTAGGAGCCCAAGGCTATATCCACACTTACAGCGGCGTGTATAATACAGGAACCACAGGTGTAGCTACATGCCACAATGAAAGGTTCCAGCAGTGGGAAGGTAGCGGGGAAAGGCTCAGGCAGGAGGAAAGCAGCGGAGAAAGGCTCCTCCAGCAGGAAGCATAGACCCTGCCGTAAGTGTAGCCAGACTTGGACAATGGAAGTTAGAAACCTAAATACCTCTGTGGATCAGGGCCTAAGTCACTTCTGAAATTAGGACTTAGCCATCTAAGACACTTAGGGTACATCTTCACTACCCGCCGTATCGGCGGGTAGCAATCGATTTATCCAGGATCGATATATCGCGTCTCGTTAAGATGTGATATATCGATCCTCGAACACGCTCACCGTCAACTCCGGAACTCCATCAGAGCGAGCGGCGGTAGCGCAGTTGACGGGGGAGCCGCGGCCATCGATCCTGCGCTGTGTGGACCCCAGGTAATTCGATCCAAGATACTTCGACTTCAGCTACGCTATTTGCATAGCTGAAGTTGCGTATCTTGGATCGATCCCCCCCGCCAATGTAGACCAGCCCTTAGGCCAAGCAATGATGAGTGAAGCAACACCTAAATACTTTTAAAAATCTGGGCCCTAACTCACTGAAATCAGTGGGAGTTTAGTGCGTAGCTAACTGCACTCTGGGTCCTAGCTCCAATTGATTTCAACAGCTGTTAGGTGCCTGTGTGCTTTTGAAAATCCCATTAGGGTCTAAATACCTTTAAAAATCTTGCCCTTAATATCTTCTTTGAAAATGGGACTTTGGCTCCTAAATCACCTAGGCACTTTTGAAAATGTCTTTAGATCAATCGTTATTCTATTCCAGTAGAAAAAGAACTCCTATGTTCCCCAGGCCAAACCCTGATCCATTTGAAGTCCGTGTCAAAATTCCCATTGATTTGATTTGGAAAAGGATTTGCCTGCTAGCCTGTACCTGCTCGTCTCTATTGTACTGTATATAGGATATACAAGTTGCACTGGGTTTTTGGATTCTAAAGCAAAGTGAGACACATATACTCCGTTGAATGCCACTGTCCAGAATTGACTTCCAACTCACAGCTATTTCAAAGTGCTTTGATACTGCGGTGATGGGTGCTATAGAAAACCTTACGATAGACAGATAGGCAGGCAGTTGTGCTGCTGTCAGAGAACTGGGAAGCACTGAAAGGTTTTAGGAATTATTGTCAGTGCACTGGATTCTTTTCTACTAGTATATGAAAAATTGATTTACTGTAGTTGTAAAGAAGTTTGCCATGTACTATCTGAGTGATATAATAGACCGTTTTGCAGTACTCTTTGACATATGAATATATTACATTTGGAGTAGCAGAAATGTAGTGAAGGGTAACTGCACAGCAGAGGAAATTATTGTACTAGGGTTGAGATGTAATACTTTGTCTATTGCTGTGTGGCACCACATATAAAAAATTGAACAGTCTTTCATTTTCATCCTAATATTAATCAATGAAGTATGAGCATTGTAATTAAACTCAGTCCTGAGTTAGGGCATTGTATGCAAAACGCTCATGTTGGGAATACAATAATGCATGTTAGCACCGTTTGTCAAAACAATTGTATTATAACACAACATATTTCAGATTACATTATGTCAGAATAATAGCATGCAGAGTACAAGAAAAAAATGGTACGCCTCGGTGAATGCCACTTAATAGTATTTTCAAGACAATAGGCCTGATTTTGATCTCCCTTCCACCAGTTTTACCTCAGTGTATCTTCACCGGAGTTACTACAGATTTACACAGGGTCACTGAGATCATTGTCTGGCCCAATAGTTGTATCGGCTTGTGATGTTGTGGTAGTGCCTAGGCACCCAAACAAGGAACCCATTGAATTAGGCACTGAACAAACAAAGAATGCAGAGGTGGGCACTTTATATAGAAGATGTTCCTGTTTCAATACAATCCAAGACCCCCTTTCCCTCGATGGGTTAACTTCATACCAGGACTGACTTGCAGTGAAATCCCTGATGTTCAGGTAATGGTGCCTTTAAAAGAAGCCCAGGCAGAAGCCGGAACCAGTGAGACCCAATTAACCGTTCATAGCCGTTGCTCATCAGACAGCAGCTTCAGAGCCTGAGCTGAGTCTGATGAGCATAATGAGAAATTAGAATCAGCAGGTCTGAGTCTGGGAAGAGGCTAACTTCAATGTGTGTGTTAGTCGGCTCAAAGAGAGGGACATGTTCCCCAGGAATGTCCAATGAGAAGCCGTCTGCAATTGTGAGTAGCTTGGTTTATTTGTCCTGCTGCCTATGAAAGTAATGAGGGGTCAACATTTTCTCTAGCCGTTGCAAGTAAACACCACAAAAATTGATGCAGCCAAACGTTAGGGTTTTTTTTTTTTTTTTTTTCCTCCACTGTCATGAACCCTGGGCCTGATTTTCCAGGGTCCTATTCCATGTGCAGTCATTTATATGAGGGCAAAGTGAGTGTGACATGCTACCTAAACAGAACGGCAGCATTTTACATGCACTTGGCAGTTACTTTGGCCTAGGTATGAATGACTACGCAAAGTGCAGGCCAATAGGGAATCTGATCCCCTGTGTAATCACTTACACTTGTGCCACATGGATGTTTAAAGCTGCAAAATCAAAATTCTCCACTTATGCAGTAGATTTTACGACCCCTTCGAATGAGATTCAAGGCAGCGGTGGCTCAGGCCACCAATGTGTAGACAAAGTAATATATCCCTTTACTTACTACATGCAGGATCTGTCTGGGGTGACGTCACCTTCCAAAACCTGCTAATCTCCAGCAAGAACTCTGGATTGTATTTATGGTATGGTGACCCCCTTCCTCTAGCAGTGTAGCCAAGGATAAAAAATATCAGGTCTGCTTAGGCTATAGATGTGAAATATAAGTATTCATTAATGTTGCGACACAGGGCCTACAGGTCTCAGGCCTGTAAGACACTTAATAAACAAGGCCTCAAGCCTATAGAAAGACTTGCCATAAGCAAGTAAGTAACCTTCATAACCATTATCTGGTTGATAAGTGAATTACAAGATATCTTGTCATGTAGAGTTATTGCTGACATAAGATAGAATGCTGCATGAAGTAAGTGTGTTTAAATTGCTGATATTTAGGAAACCTATACTACTGAAAGCTGGTGAGAGTATCTGGGGGGGATTTTTGCTGACATCCTACGTGTGCAATGTGCTAACAAGTTGTTACAATGATTAAGTGACCGAAATGTTAATGAATATAAGAGGAAGTGAAGTGTTAGCCTAGGAAAAGTGGGGCACCCCAAAAGTAGTGGCGTGTGAAAGTTCAGATAAGGGAAAGGGGTTAAAACCTTCATGAAGATGTATGAACCGCAGTGGGCATCAGCATAACACATTATAAAAGCTGTATCCAGCCTGTCTGCCTTGGGGGACACCAGGATGACAATCGCTGCTGGTGAGGATGATGACTAACACTTTGGGTTTTTGTACAAGGGATGGTGTGAGCAATGCTAGACATTCTGTGCTGCGCGCTCTCTCTCTTTCTCTCCTTCCCCATATTGTAGTGTGTGTGTAGTGTTGGTTAGCTAATCCACATAATTATTACAGAAAGAGCACTGTGCAGTCTCTGGGGTGCACCATGAGGTCCCCCTTCTCTTGTCAACCTCTCTGTTGTAGTCAGTCTTGGGGATGAACTCTCACAGATTAAAGCAGGTGTAAATCCTCACCTTGGGGTGAGTAAGTAGTTAAGTATCTATAATTATGGGTGAAGGCTCCATTGGCATTTCTCCACAGGCATGGACAAGTCTCCTTCCCCTTACCTTGTCTTTCTTTGGTTGTGCTGCAATACGGATTAACATCAAGGGCCATAATTTGATGCTGGCCAGTTGTTCGCAAAGACTGAGACATCTGTTAACTTGGACCGACTAGGGTCACTCCTTACTACTTAACATTGCCCTGCCTGATTTTGTCATCTATTGATATCATTGTACCATCTATATCCCATGTTATTAGTGTCCACTATGTGCTGCTGAATCTGTTTCCTTTAGCCAGGGTACTCCACTTAAATGGATGGCAGGACACCTTGTGCCATTCCATAGCTAGGGTATGAGTTTTAAATAGCCCTGCCTTTACCTAGGGGAGCTGCAGACATGCTAAGAGGTCCCAAGCCACCTGGGGCCTCTGCAAAGAGCATTGTAGAGCAGATTATTCGGTGCTATAAGGGTTCCACCCTCTGTTTCAAACAGGCGCCTAGACAGAGACGGCTGCTAGAGTGCAAACCCTGGCGGGCAGGAACTCTCTTTTTGTTCTGTGTTGCGCTATGCCTAGCGCAATGGGGGCCTGGTCCGTGGTTGGAGCTCCAGGCTTCACATTAATGTAAATAATAATAATACTCTACAAATGATCTGCCCAACTGATGTGCCTTTATTGTGTTTTTTTACCTCATGCATGAAGCATTAATAATAATTAAAAACAATTTATAACAGAGCCCGCACGGTCTCTTGGGCAGCTGAGCTGACAGTATAAATGTGAATTAATATTCTATAGCCTCGAGGGACTAGGAAGAAGCTGATAAAAGCATAACCAGTGAAATTAGTAATTGCCACCCACTTGAAAGGGAAAGGGTTGGATTGTAGGGACCCCAAAATTAACAGTATCCTGGACCGTCTGAGGATAGGGAAATACTCAGTGGGTTCAGAAGCAAAATAAATTCAGAAGTAAAGAAACCAAAGGTCTGTATCATCCAGGATTACATAATGTTCTAAGTCCATATGCTGGAGAAGTGTCTATTTTCTGTATGCTGGATGTGTGGCAGGACAGATGTAACCTATTATTGACGGAAATGTGTATATGCACTGACAACTGCTGCTGGGTATTTTTATATACAGTATAAATAAAGCAGCAAGTGACACACTCAGGGTGAAGCACGGGCAAAGAAAAAGAGCAGTAGAGAGATGTGGTGCGTAATGGGCTTCGTTCATCCATGCTGGTGCACAGGGTGCAAATTATTCCTTCTCAGCCAGGGTCGACCCCTATGGGGCTGCACTGGACCCACCACCCTATCCCGGTGGACTCCTATTGCATGAGCGTTGTGTCACTCTGAATTGTTTGCCACCTCTGGATGATCTGCGCCAGGGTCTACAGCAGCACAGGGGCTCTGGCCTGGTAGCTGGCGTACAATGTTCAGCATGCAGTGCCTCGGTGCAGGGCCTTTGACACACTGTCTGAAAGTTCTCAGACCATCCAGTAGAAGGCAGTGGCACATCAGTACTCGCTACAGTATAGTGCGAAGTGAGCGTTGCAGCTCAGTCCAGCGAGGAATAACTCTGGAGCCCCACCCTGTTGAGTTGCTACGCTCCTCGTCCTCTACAAGGTGCTGAGTGTCTTTAACGAGCCCTGAAGTCAATGAAAATTGCAGCTACTTAGCACCCTGTAGGAGGTGCTCAGAACGATGCAGGCGAACTGCAAAGGCCTGATGTTTTCAGAGGGGCCGAGCCCTGCCACCTCAGCTGAAATCACCGAATGGTGAGATTTCCAAAGCATATATGGGAGATAGGAGTCCATTTCCTATAACCTGTGCCAGCAGCTAGCCCTGGCTAGGAGCATGTCTACACTTACAGTAGCACAGCTGTGCTGCTGTAGTGGTTTAACACTTCAGGATAGACACGGCTTACACCGATGGGAGGGGTTCTTCTGCAACCTAGAGCTGTCTACACCAGGTAGGGTGACCAGATAGCAAGTGTGAAAAATCGGGATGGGGGTGGGGGGTAATAGGAGGCCATATAAAAAAAAGCCCCAAATATCAGGACTGTCCCTATAAAATCAGGACATCTGGTCACCCTAACACCAGGAGCGAGGTCGGCATAGCTGTCTCTCTCAGAGGTGTGGATTTTTCTGAGAGATGGAGCGATACTGATGTAAATTTTCAGGTAGACCAGCCTGGAGTTAATCTAGACTAATTTATCAGGAATAACGCCATGTTGAGACAAGCCCTTAGGTGCCTAACTCGTAATGAATTTTTCTCAGTGAAGTGGATTACCTACAGCAACAGGACAACCGCCTCCCTTCTCTGTAGCAACCGTCCACACTGAAGCACTGCAGTTGTAGCGTTTTTAGTGCAGACATAGCCTCCACATGTGGACTCTCTTATTCCACAATAAGAGCAGCGACATATGGAGTTAATCAGGAATAACTCCATGTGCGGCGTTTCTGCTTTTGTAAATCATCCTCAAAAAGTTGCGGGCAGCTCTGAAAATCAGGTCCCAAGTATATTTCTGATAA
Organism: Malaclemys terrapin pileata; assembly: GCF_027887155.1. Taxonomy (NCBI): domain Eukaryota; kingdom Metazoa; phylum Chordata; order Testudines; family Emydidae; genus Malaclemys; species Malaclemys terrapin. Next base: position 15,112,034 of record NC_071522.1, on the reverse strand, counting down.
CACCAAGGGGCTTGTCCTGCTTGGCTCTGTGTCCACAGCTCTTGCTGTAAGCAATGGGAGCTCAGGTCACTCAGCAGCTTCTAGGACTCACCTCCATGTGATAAAAAATTTAAGAGCTGAAAAAACTCAAGCTTGTTTTCAGTCTATTATCCGCATTTTTTTCTAGCCCATTATCAGCAGTTACAGCAACTATTAATCTTCAGCCCAGCTAAGGCTTCTGTCAAAGATTTAGCAACAAGCATATGAAATGTCAAACAGTAGAGAAGGCAAAGCAATTTTTTTGGCCCCTATTAAGAGAACAGCACAAAAAGCTTGGCAATATTTTGTGTGAAGACCGCAGAATTCTGCTGGGTGAGACTGTGGCTGTTTTAACGGTGACCAAAAAATGCAGTTATGGAGTCTTCTCTCCCCCTCCCCCATCATACCTGAGCAGCCTCCTGTAGTCTGGGGGAGCCAAAGGGTTTGTTTCAATTGCCTTGGCCTATCAGGGAATGTGAGGAAAGTCAGCACTTAACAGAGGCATACTCCATCCCTGCAAAAAGAAATTGAATGAACTAGCTGCTCTGGAATCCAACATGTGTTTCTCTGGCATTGGGAAGAAACTACCCACATTGTTCCCCTTGCTCTGAGAGGCAGCTGATCTCTTCATCACCATGGCAGACTCCTGCCTCTTAACGGAATTTGACCTGTAGATGTTCTTTTAGAAAACCCCAAATTAACACACAATGGTTCCAAGCCAGATTATTCTGGGCCCCACCAGTGAGTGCTGAGCTCTTTTTAAAAATAGAGCCAGTGGCAAACCTCTGTGTGTTCTGAAGCTGCCCTGGCGTATATCTACAAAGGCTCAGCAGGTCACAGATTAAATAGGCTGTGATCTGTAAAATAACACATGCATGTGCACACACACCCCCACACACCAAATGGGGCGGGAGGGGGTTGTCCAGTGTTACTGCAACCTCCTCACACTGCGGTCCTGCTCATGCTGACGCGTCACTCTGATCACGGGCATTGAGTTTTCTGACTGGCTTAGAAAGCAAGGATTTAAGCTCCAGACAGGAGATGCTATACGAAGCATTTGCAGACCTAAGGGCCTGATTCTGTGAGGTGCTAGCAGCCCTTAACATCTCCTGATTCAGCACTTTGCAAGATTGGATTCCAGCACAGCAATCTCCATGTACTGTTAGAACTGCTCCTTTCTGTAAAGGGAGGGAGGTGTGGGGGAAAGCAGCTGTTGCATATTAGAGGCTCTCATCTTAGTTGTCAACATCATAATCCTGCTCAGATTGGCTAACTTTGCACGGCACCATTAGAATCTACTGCACCTTGCGCTTCAGTGGAGTTGGGACACTAATGCATGCTTCTGGCGATGTTAAATACAGTCACGTCTATTATAACTGAGCCTCTTTTGAAAACACTGATTGCAGATGGAGGGTTTCCTGTTTTCCCTTGCAACAGGTTGAATGTGGCGATGAGAGAGTCTAGTGTGTAAGGCCCATGACTAGAACTGGGCAGGTTTGGGTCCAGTTTCTATCTCTGCCATAGACTGCTGAGTAACTATGAGCAAGTCATTTAGGCCCAGATCCTCATGGTCCTTTGGTCCCTAACTCCCATTGATTTCAAAGGGAGTTAGGTGCCGAAATGCCTTTTGAGGCCTAAGACCAGAATTTTCCCAAGACCATAGTTCCCGCTTAGGCACCAAAATCAGTGACCAGGCTTTGTAAAGAGATCAGCACCCTGTGTTGGAAAATCTGGCCATAGGTGTCCCAGTGGGAGCTGCTGGGTGCTGAGCTCTGTTGGAAAACCTAAGTGGGAGCTGAGTTCTTAAGAAATTAGGTCCCTAATTGTGGGTAATTCTTGTCAAAGAGGCTGAAAGCCCAGATCCTGTAGAAGTACCATGGGAGGAGCTCTACTGGTGCTCAGCATCTTTGAAAATCAGGATACTCATTTATATGTACTTCCACTCCCCACCTGTGTAATGGGGTAGCTGTGGCTCACCGTAATAACCATTAGATGACCATGGTTCTCTACACAAATCTAGCTGGTTTAGTATTTACTTGGCATAATAAAAAAATTTGCTCTAGGAATTCATTGATTTATTATTTCTATTTATTTTGTGGTGTGTCTGATGTGCTTTAACCACATCAGCCTGATAAGCCATTGGCTCAGGGGAACTTGGTTTGACTTTGATCGGAGCCCTGTAGTGCTATATACAGACACACACAATGAAAAGATGAGGTGTGGGATGAGGACCGTGAACAACAGGTCTCCTCCTTTGGTAAAATGGCATGCTGTGCCATAAGGGTAAAGTTAATCTGTCCAGGAGCCAGAAATTCACTGGGAGCCAGTCTGAGACTGCAGAGCGAACTCCCATAGGAAATGAGGACTGTCAGAAACCTCCTTGCCTTCTACGCCAAGTGCCATGCACATTTCTTCAACCTAATTTCTCTCCCATAAACACAGAGCAGTTTATACTTTCAAAAGTAATCCCCCAAAATAAAAATCAATCAAAATACTACAGTTCTCCCCGCCCCCGCGCAAAGGAGATGAGACAAGTTGGCCACATTAATCAATGCATGACTGGGTGCTACAGAGATGAGGGTGGGATAAGAACCTCTATAGAATAGACTAGATGGCCCTTACCAGAAGATGACAATCTAAGTATAAATGTAGAGAATATATCAGAGATACTCATCAAGAAGTTGTCCATTGTTTTTAATCTGTTAATTCTAGATGATGAAGCAGAAAGAGGCCTTGAACACCTGTTCCATTTGCTCTCATTCCCCAAAAGGTGTGGCAATGGGAGTCCTGGTCTTCCAGAGAATAGCCTAGCGAAGGGGCCAACTGCACTCTTTAAAATGGTGACTTAGCTCCTACTTGGAAATATGTTTCTTGCTGACCAGCCTGAGTGTCTCTTTGAACACCCAGGGTTGTACATCGTCTTTCAACATGGTTGATGTCTTAGAGCCACCATCTGTCCAAAATGAGATTTTTAGGACTTTTTAAAAGTTTTTTCAATTTCCCCAAATGCTTTCAAGCTACTTCCAGACCCTGGTCTTACCACATGCTTGCTGACATTTCTCTAATGATCTTATGAGAACTATGGACACAAAACTGTGATGTCTTCCAGAATCACATTTCCACCCACTCACCTGCTGTGCAGCTGGTTGTGAAAATGGGAGAACTTTCGGTCTTGAAGTGTCAGTTCAGACTTTGCTCCTCATTGGTTGCCCTAAACCAACAGCTTTCCCTCCACTTCCAGCATAATAGCTGTCTGTCCTGAGCCACCAGCAGGATTTGAACCCATATCCCTCAACCACATAAAAAGGGTGTTTTTAATTAAAATTATTCTATTTAGTACATTGTAAGAGCGGACAAATAGGTCTAGAAGATTAAACTGATTTTCCAAATGGTGATGGCACTGCAGAGGCACATGGCCTTTGAATTTGGATTTGAACCCATGACCTCTAGCTCCAAAACATAAACCTTTACCCCCTTGAACTAAAGAACTAGAGCCACTTGCTAGGAACAGTTGCAGCTGGCTAGTCTCTATGGATCAGCCACAGTGCACATAACACACTTTATTGAAGTATTATGTTTGCACTTATCCACGGAATCTCCCTCCTACACCCCTTCCTCTGCTTTTCAGACCAACTTTTGCAGCAAACACCACTCTTTTACTTGGGGACTAGGCAATGTTCCCTCTGGATCCCATTAGTGCTGCTCGGTATTTGGATGGAGAGGTCACTGTAGCAAAATACCTTGCGTTGTACCTCTCCCGCCCAGGCTGGCCATGTGCCTCTGCAGTGCCATCACCATTTGGAAAATCAGTTTAATCTTCTAGACTTATTTGTCTGCTCTTACAATGTATTAAATAGAATAATTTTAATTAAAAACACACTTCTTATGTGGGGGAGGGATAGCTCAGTGGTTTGAGCATTGGCCTGCTAAACCCAAGGTTGTGAGTTCAGTCCTTGAGGGTGCCATTTGGGGATCTGGGGCAAAAATCTGTCTGGGGATTGGTCCTGCTTTGAGCAGGGGGTTGGACTAGATGATCTCCTGAGGTCCCTTCCAACTTTGGTATTCTATGATTTCACCCAGAAAAATAAAATATAAGGAATATTTTACAAAAGCAGCTAACAGATAATGCAAAACTCAGAAAATACTCACTAAAGGAAGCATTTAAATGCAGGGGCACAATATGGTACGTTGGTGAAGTGCATTACTTTCCACATGGCTGTGCTGATCCTTGTGATTGGTCCAGTTAAATATGAAAGTACGTATTTAGTCTGAACAACAACATGGTGTCACAAGACATAGGAAAAGGTAATAAAATACATCAGAGTCACAGATCCTTCCTCAAAGAGGCAAACAAACAAACTGCCAGCAAAGGTAATGAGAGCAATATACTCAAACAAGGGTGAAGCTTCTACTGGAAGAAATTGTCAGTTGCTTTTTCTGATGGAAATTCTTCCCCAATTAAAAGTGACATGCCAGAGTCCACCAAATTACCGTAGAATATTGTGACTATGTGATCTTGCCATCATGCTAAATTATTAGCTTTATCTTCCCTTACGAGTTTTCTACAGTAAATAGTTAGTTAAAAGGTCTGGAGCAAATGAGATCTAGCCACCACATCCCGGGTGAGAAGCTGTCAAAGCTATAGACTGATTTCCCCAAGACTAGTCGGCACACACACAAATCCAGATGCGTAGCAGTCCCATTCCTCCACTGGTTTAGTCCACTTAAATTTGGGGTAATTCCATTGACGCCCATGGAGTAGCTCAGTGGTATATCATACCCATCCGCAGCCTGATGTGGTGTTCTCGTGCCAGTGGTCTGGGTTCAGCATGTGTACAATGGCCAGAGGGAGTGCGTCGCAGTAGAGCTGGTCAAAATCTTCTGATGGTCAAAATCTTCAACTGGAGGGGAAAACAGGTTGTTGTTGTTGTTGTTTTTGACCCAATGTTTGTGGAAAAATTCACCTGGTTTCTCAGCCGGTCTACTGAGGAGAACCACTCTAGTGAGTCAGGGTTAAACATGGCTCTTGCTAGTTCTAAAAGTGCCTATGGCATGGTTTTGTAAGATGGTTTGTAGCATGGTTAGCTCCTGTATTCAGTGGGCAGGGAAACCCCAGTCCTGACTCCAGGCCTGTTGGAATCAATGGCAGTCTTTTAAATGTTGCATAAGGGCTCTGGTTAAGGCCTTGTGGCAGCAATGTGTTAGCAAGAATTAGTTGGTAAAGGGGGACTAATATTTGTTCCAGTTCTAACTCTTGAAGGAAATGTGTTTATTCTTATGAGCAAAGCTTGGAGGATCTGTCCAATGATTTCTTGAGCCAGTAAGTACAGGGCCAACAAGAGAACACACGTGCTGAGAACACTGAGCTCTTAAAGGGCCCTCAAGTTTCGGTGTCCATATGTGTTTCTTTGTTTCTGCATTGGCAGAAAAACAAAACAAAAATTAGTTTCCTAACAGATTTCTGAGCCTCGTTTAAAACAGGGAAGTTGCCTTGCCACCAAGGCACACGTCTGCTACACAAAGATATGATGACGGGACATGGTGACAGCTCTGTCTCCATAATGCTTTCATCCCAAGGTGCCTTTATGCAACTGCTAAATATTTAATTTATTTTGGCTTGATAGCCTCTGAGATATTTTAGCAGGTGATGATGGAAATGCCTTGAGAGTCACACGAGTAGAATGGGTTGTTTCTAAGGATATGCCTACACTGCAAATAAAAACCCCTGGCTGGCTCATGCCAGCTGACTGGCTTTCAGAGCTCAGGCTAAGGGGCTGTTTGATGCAGTGTAGATATTCAGGCTGAGGGTGGGACCTGGGTTCCAGGACCCTGTGAGGTAGGAGGCACCCAGAACTCTGGCTGCAGCCCGAGCTGGAATATCTACACCACAATTAAACAGACGCTTAGCTCGAGCCCTGCAAGCCCAAGTCAGTTGGCATGAGCCAGACTTGGCTTTCTGATTCCAGGAACCCCCCACTCTAGCGCAGGTACATACACAAGAGGCCACACCTTTCTGAAAGTGAGCAGGTCTGGCTCTTTCTCCAGATATGGTTCTTGACAACAGAAGTCTGCATAGGTATGTCAGGCTGAAAAATGCCATCCAGGTGGCTCACAGGTTGGTGTACTCTGGTAACCAGTTCAGCTTCCTCTCTAACACTCAGAAAAATCATTTTTCTTTTGCTTTATACTGGGCAGGAGGGAGGGGACAAGGGCTGGGGCCTAGTAACATAAGGTGACTCACTTTTGGAGGGTCTCCGTTTTTGAGGGCCTAACCTGAGACACTTAAAAGGAGACTGATTTCGAGACGTTGGGTGCTCAGTGCTTTCTGAAAAGTAGGCCCCTTTCCAGTGTCCAAAACTAGGCATCTAAAAACTGACACCCAAAATTGCTAGATACTTCTGATGATTTAGGACCGTCAATTTTGTATCAGGCAAGAGCCACTAGAACTACAGTAAAGACATGCAAGCCATTTTCAGCTGTTTATTATGAGCTCCCATTTCTCATATCTTCCTACAACACACATATGGGAACAATCTATCCTAAAAAACAATCCTAGCACTGGATTCAGCAAGAAACAAGCACTTCTGGGATATAAAAATTCTTCCAAAAGAAATCTCTACTGCTGTCTCGGACCTTGTGGTTTTTCAGAGCTGTATGAAAAGGAAATGAGAATGGTAATGTAATTTAAATGGGTGTTTTACTTGATGAAGATTTTACATGAAGTTGAGGACATGAATTGTAACACCCTCTCTCTCCTGCTGCAGAAGGGAAATTCTAGGGCAGGATTGAAATATTAGGTTTCTAAGTCCACTATCATGTAATGTAATAAAAAAAAGTATATGTGACACATAGAAGTCTATGGTATCAATAGTGTAGATATAGGGCTGAAAACTCTGACAAAAATAAGTTATATCTCCCTAGAGGACTTCTTTGCCAACTCTTCATTTAAAAGCTAAAGGTAATCATTGAGTGCAGATGCAATTTTAGAAGCTGAACTTCATACACCCCCAAAGCTGAGTGGGATTTTGGTTTGTTTCCTCTGTAGTAGATGAATGACATTAGGCATCCAATCAGAAGCCTCTGGAGTCAATGGAAAGTAGGGTGACCAGACAGCAAGTGTGAAAAATTGGGACGGGGGTGGGGAGTAATAGGAGCCTATATAAGAAAAAGACCCAAAAATCGGGACTATCCCTTTAAAATTGGGACATCTGGTCACCCTAATGGAAAGTCCCCATTGACTTGAATTCAGATTTAATTCAGATCCATTGACTTCAGTGGGGTTGGGATCAGGCTCTAGGGTCATTCAACACTTTCCCACTACGACTGGTCAAACTACTGTTCATTAGAGCCAGTTGGAAAAAATTCCAGTGAAACTTTTTTTTGGTCAGAATTTGCCAGGTCATCAAAATTGAAATGTTTTGTGAGAACGTTCAAATTCCACAAAGATCCAGTGGAAATCCAACCAGGAATCTGACGGAAGCCTGCCTGCTGGGCAGGTTTCAAAACCAGCCTGTCATGAAGGTTTGTGTTGGAAACCCATCTGCTTTCCTGCTGGTTCACACATCTGGCTCCAAGGCAACCTGTCAGGCAAGATTGTCTTTCATGGAGAATGCTGAAATGATTGGGTTTTGTTCTGAATCCGAATGAAACCAATTTTTCAAATGTCGAAATCTTCTGTGAACTGGAATTCCCTTCACAGCTCCACTGTTCATTATAGCAGGCATCTGACTGTTCTAGTGCTGACTCTGACACAAACTGCCAGTGCACTTTGGGAGAAATTATTTAATCAATCTGTGCACTACTTCCCCAGGTGCAAAAGGGGAAGAAGAATTACCTTTATCCAACCCTTTGTTTGGATCATCTACTTAGACTGAAAGCTCTTCAGAGCAGGGACTGTCTCTTACTATATGTTGGTACAATTTCAGGACCTGTTAGTGCTACTGTACTATATAACCTCACAAATCCACATTTCATAAATCTGCTAGAATTGATCTGAATTTTTCCAAAAGTTTTGAAATGTTACAAATTATGAGAAAATTTTCTGCAAAATATTCGGTGGCAATCTTTCCCCTCCTCTTTGCCAGCTTTGTAATCTATAGACTACATAATTCATACAATGTACTGGCGGGCAGTTCTCTCTTCTAAAGATGAAACAACTGGCTGCCCCTGACTAAGGGTTATGCCTCGAGCTGGCCCATGGAGCAGAAACCCTGGAAGCCCTCACAGCCCCATCTCTAGCTGGGGCTGCCAGGTTCCCTGCTGCAGAGCCAGGAGCCTTGAACTTCTGGCTCCAGGTGAGGCAGTCAGCCTGACAAAGCTGCCCCAGAGCCACAAACTCTGAATCTTGGGCTTGCCAGCAGCCTGCCAGGCGAACTTCAGACAGAATCCACCTGCGTTTGTTGGCAGAAGTTCATCAAAACCAGAATGTTCCCACAAAACATTTTTCATTTATTTAAATCTGCATTTTCTGACAAAAGCCTGTTTTTTAGTTGGGAAATTCCCAACCTGCTGTACTTGTGCCAAAACCCCACTAACTTCAGTAGTGAGTCATTCTACCGCCTCTTGGTGATTTGCAAATATCAGGGCCTTGACTGCACCTTATGTCCTCACAGAAACCTGTGCCAGGTGCAGGGCCGCCTGGGGGCCGGGCAAGTGGGACAATTTGCTCCGGGCCCCACAGGGGCCCCCATGAGAATATAGTATTTTATGGTATTGCAACTTTTTTTTATGGAAGGGGCCCCCAAAATTGCTTTTCCCCAGGCCCCCTGAATCCTCTGTGCAGCCCTGGCCAGGTGGGTGTGAAACTGTGCTCGATTAGCATGGTAGCACTTCACACCCTCCTCACACAGGTGTAAATGGTGAACCATGATGCAAGGCAGTGGAGAATCCTGGTCCCTTGCAACACGTCTCCCAGTCATTAGTGAGGTTTCCCCTGAACTGTACTTTCTAAAACAAGTATCCAAAATGCCTTCTTCGTGGCCAGAGAGGATGGCCAATTTCAGAGCTGGGGGATTAGAAAGACAAGAAACAGAAGCAGAGAGGGACAAACTGTTAGGGGTCAGAACAGCAACAGTGAGAAAAATACAGTTTCCACAATGTCAGAAATGACTCTGCAGCAATCCCTCTAATAGCCCTATTGGAGTGCTCTATAATAACTTCGACTACCTCTCATTCCTGCAACCTCCCCCGTTTTATTTCTACTGACCTCCTCTCTGTCGCTCACACTGCTGGAAGGTGGTATTCAACATAGACTGAGAGAGAGGAGGAAATTGCAGTCTGTTCATCATGTGCAAGAATGGAAAACTGCCTTGCCTGGCTGGTTTGTCAGGGCCCTGCATTGGACAACATAAATAAACAGGGAGAGCCCAGAAGGAAAATAATCCTGATTACGTGATGAGCAGTAAGCCGCAATTTCTTGACTCTGCATACATGGGAGTGAAGTGCCTTGTCATCCCCGTTAAGGAACAGGATCTGTGCCAGGTCCATGAGTGGCAGCAGCCTGATGTGCTTCTTTGGGGAAGATTTAGCTAGATTTGGATGCAGCCAGGGGATTATTGCCTTCCCTTCCTTTTCCAGGCCAGAAAAATCTCAGAAGCATCTGGGAGGTGATGGGACTTGCGTGTTGAGATAGAACGTGGGGGCTGCTGTGTGAGCATCTTCTGTAGCATTGATCTGTACTTAGGAGAAACCTCACACCCACACCCACGCTCGCACTTCAGCTATGCTCCAGTGAAGGGGCTATGAATGGTACACTTCAGTGATGCTCCAGTTAAAAAATGAGAAGGGGCTACATGTTAGAGACATGCGGGCAGGTTTGACAGGTAAATAAAGCCACATTTTTCCAAAAGAGCTCAGGAACTGATATTCACGGGCTCAGCATCCATGGCTGGGCCCAGAATACTCAAAGAGCTCAGCTTCCATCGACCCTCTGAAATAAGGGACGCTATTTCCCCCCCCCCCCCCAGCTCACAGCTAGACTGTGAAACCAATTAAGTCTGTAAAGCAAAGCAGAGATAAAAGTCAGAAAAAGGGAAAAATCACATGAATAATTAAATCTAAAGAAATCCTCATCCTGTACCACAGCCTTTTCAAATGCAAAGGCCTCTTTAGGGCTGGTCCATGCACTACCTACCACCTGACTGATCATAGAATCATAAAATCAGGGTTGAAAGGGACCTCAGGAGGTATCTAGTCCAACCCCCTGCTCAGAGCAGGACCAATCCCCAACTAAATCATCCCAGCCAGGGCTTTGTCAAGCCTGACCTTAAAAACCTCTAAGGAAGGAGATTCCACCACCTCCCCAGGTAACCCAGGAGTGCTTTACCACCCTCCTAGTGAAATAGTGTTTCCTAATATCCAACCTAAACCTCCCCCACTGCAACTTGAGACCATTACTCCTTGTTCTGTCATCTGGCACCACTGAGAACAGTCTAGATCCATCCTCTTTGGAACCCCCTTTCCGGTAGTTGAAAGCAGCTATCAAATCTCCCCGCCCCCCTTCTTCTCTTCTGCAGACTAAACAATCCCAGTTCCCTCAGCCTCTCCTCATAAGTCATGTGCTCCAGCCCCCTAATCATTTTTGTTGCCCCCTGCTGGACTCTTTCCAATTTTTGGCATGAAAGGGTTTTACCTGATTGCTGTGTCAGCAGCAGAGCCTGTGTATCATAATGGGGAATTCAGTTCCCTTTTCTGCAGCTTCAGTGGAAAAAGCAACCCTTGTGAGCACATTACTGGCAAATCGGAAGATGCCCTGGTCCTACCTATCTACCCTTCACAGAAGGAGGATGGATGTAGTCATCTAATCCACCAAAAGGCACCAGTGAGACTACCTAACCCCGGGAGATAACGGGTGAAGCCACCAGAAGAAAGCAAAAGGAATCGGGTCCTAGGAACTGGAGGGAGAACGGTGTCTGGGGGGGGAGGGAAATTGGCCATTTAGGCTAGAACTGGAACCCCCCCAGATGCCGGCCAACTTTTGGCCAAACTTACAAATGACATTAGTCTGTGCAGCACTTTTGAAACAAACTTTGGGCCAACTGTCGCTCCAGTGTAAAGCCTTTAGTCCCCTGTGTCCCTGGCCAGGTTACAACCCCTAAAATCAAGGGTGGATACTAGTGTATATGTAGAGATGAATACTGCCCCCTCTCCCCCCCCCCTTGTTTTAAAGAGGATAGGAGTGAAGTGCTGGATAGGGAGAGAAGAACAGACCTCAGAGCCTAAAGCCCTCGGCAGAGACAGTGGGCCCAATTCCTGAGTTCTGGCACAGAGCTCACCCAAAGCAGAACTGAGGATGCTGCTGTCAACCTCTTCGCGGGGCAGGGGGAGTTCTGATGTGGTGGCAGCTTTCGTGGAGCTTCAGTGGAAGAGGCTACTGAGAGGATGCTGTGAATCAGTGCATTCCCTGCCAGGGCCCCTTCCCAGCCAGAACTGCATGATTTCTGGCCTGGGCTGCTTCCTCCCTCCTCTCCCACCAGTGCCAAGTAGATTACAGCTGCTTTCCGTAGCTACAATCTTCCATGCTGATGGACTGCCCCACCCCGAGGATCCCTCACAAGGGTAAGGCATAAGAATCTGATTCCTGGTGTGCGAATTGCTTGTGAAAGGTACTAAATATATATCCTTGGAAAACATAGTCCTCTGTACCTGGGCTTAGACGCATTTGCCTCTAGAATTCTCTGCTGATGGTGCCAGAAAGGGTGGTGTGCAGGAGCGGCGCCAGGGGTTTTGGCGCCCTAGGCGGGGGTCTTTCCACGCTCCCAGTCGTCGTCGGCAATTCTGCGGCGGGGGGGGTCCTTCCGCGCTCCCGGTCTTCGGGGCACTTCGGCGGCGGGTCCTGGAGCGAATGAAGGACCCGCCACAGAATTGCTGCCAAGTGCGGCAAAATGCCACTCCCCTCAAATCCTGGCGTCTTAGGTGACCGCCTAGGTCACCTAAACGGAAGCGCCAGCCCTGGTGGTGTGTGTTTGGTCTTGTCCCCCACCAAAACAGCCACCCCATACTAACAACTTCCCGGGCCCTGGGCTAAGCAGCAATCTTCCACAAAGCTGCTAGTTTTGAAGAATAGAGAAGTCCTTCTTTTGGATGATAAATAAGTCAAGCTGCTTCTGACTGTGGCACAGAGCAAGAATTACTGGGAGCCAGTTTGAACCTGGTTCTTTTCCACCTTCCGTAGCTCTCTACCCGTGTGTATAAAAACCCTACCATTGGTGTGAATGGCGAATTCTAATTTCATAGTGCATTGTGTCCCATTTACACGGGCACAAGTGAATATATAAGGTGAATGCTAGTGAGGAATCGGGCCCTTTGGGCCAGCTCCTCAACTGCTGTGAACTGGAGTCACAGTATTGACTTCAGTGGACTAATGCCTAAGGATCTGGCCCTTGTTTTTCAACCTACATCATCATTCTCCTGGTTAGCAAACTAGTAGTTAAGCAGCTAGAACTGCTTGCTCAGGAGAACGTTTCATTTGCCCTGAGGGGGGTGAGAGACCATCTGGAAAGAGGAACCCTTGGGAGACCTTGGAAGATGAAGCCAACATACCAAGCTGCTGAACAATGCTTGACATAGCAGGGTTCTTCTCGTTTCCCCCTCCTCTTTCTCTTATAGATCATAAACATATGCTTTGTGCGGGCTGAGTTGCAATCTTTTATTTCAGTTCCCTTGCCTCATTTTTTTTTGTTCTGTGTGTGACACAATTTAATTTGAAAAGAGGGATAAAGTGTCCCATTCTTTTGATAAATGAATGTGTAAATGGCCTGGAAGCAACATTTTCTCCTCTCCTTTATTTCCTACATACATAGCAGGTTTAAATCTGCTGTCCAGAGCTTCCGCTGCAATAGCTGTTACCCCACATCAGGAGAGGAAGGACATTTTTGTGGTTCTGGCTTTGGAGGGGGACTCCTGAGATCTGTATTCCATGCTTGGCTTTGCCACACACCTCCTTGTGCAAGTCACCTAGACTGTGTCTATGCTGCCCGTCTCAGCCTAAGCTCTCTCCACACACAAATCAGTCTGACTCAGGTCAACAAGCACTCAGTACCCGAGTTCTAAGGCCTGGATGGGAGTGGGGTGTCAGACCCTGAGTCCCTCAGTGACTCAGGTCCAAGCTCTGTCTTTTTGCAGTGTAGATGCAGCCCTGAGTCAGAAGGTCTGCATCCCGCAGTATGGAAGCGGTAGCACAGCCGTGAGACCCAGTCCAGCAACTGTAAACCCAGGTTTACAATGCAGCATGTGAAGACTCAAGAATGGGGGTGGAGGCAGTAAGCCAACAAGGCTGGGTCCCATAGACCCACATGTGTGTGCAGTTTGGACATACTTTTAGGATCAGGTTTTCAAAAATACTCATCAGCTCTCCTTATTCTCAATGGGTGCAAAGGAGAGCTGAACTCATTCACAGGAATCTCTCCTTTAACCAGGAGCGCTGCCAGCTTTTTTGCCGCCCTAGACGGCGGAAGGTCCCGCCCCTGAAATACCGCCCCCGATAGAGGCGGCGGAAGGTCCCGCCCCCGAAATGCCGCCCCCGACAGAGGTGGCGGAAGATTCCCACCCCCGAAATGCCGATGACGACCGGGCGGCCAAAGATCTGGCCGCCGCGGTCGCCGACCCCCAAATGTTAGTGCCCTAGGCAACCGCCTAGGTCGCCTAATGGGTTGCGCCGGCCCTGCCTTTAACCTGTCTGTGCCTCAGTTCCCTATGGGCAAAATGGGGATAATCGTACTTTCTTTGTCTGCCCTGTTGGCCTTTTGGGACAGGGATTATGGGGGCCTCCGTGTCCTACCATAATGCAAATAAGAAAGTGGCCCAAAAAACTCAGTTGAAGTTATGACCTGGGATTTCTGGCCACACACGTAGTTCAGGGAGTGCTCTACTGGAGTGCACAGCAATGGACATTTTAAAAAGCCTCTTGTTGCATGCTGTTTCATTGCATTTTCCACCCTCAAAGTGGCAGCATGTCTTCAAGTGACTATTTCTAAACGTATTTTGAAGGCCCGGGTTATTCAGAGAAAAAAACATGGCTTGAAGCCTTCAGCACTGTAACAAAATGTTAACATTTAAAGATATCCCTTCTTCATATTTCAGGAAGCAATTGCAAGTCCCACAGTATAGCTCATTCTCCCTTTTTAAAAGGGAAATATTTAACTTGGAGCAGTGGAACGCACATCGGCTCCAAGATAAACTTTCCTTGGCAATTGCAGCCAGAGTATAATGCTAAAAGCAGCACCATCGTTGGGCCAGGGTTTTGAAGTTCATTTTGGAGAGCCACGCTGTGAATTATGCTGAGGGCTTGAGCATAGCAGTTGGTCTTTTGCGGATGAATGCAGAAGCTTGAATGCGATTCAGAAGTGTGTGTGTAGGGGGGGAGAGATTATCACAGAAGGTCAGACTAATTAAATCCGGAGAAGTTAGCCCAGAGCTTCTACACATAATATCTGCAAAGCTCCCATGCATGCGGAGTGCGATAAGAAACCGGGTCAACTTGACACTTTCATCTGCCTGCCAAAGGAAAACAGTAAAGCGCACAAAAATAAAATATATATATTTGGCTACATAGTAGTGGGGAAATAAATTCCTGCTTTAGCTTCTCACCATCTGTCCTGAGGACTGCGTGTACCCTCTTTGCTTGTTAATAAATTACAAAAATGCTTCGATTGCAGATCAAGTGCTCTTTGCAAAAACTTCTGTCTAACATGCATCCCTGCTGGGCAGCCTCTGACAGGAGAAGCTCCCTCAGTTAGCAGTCAAGGGAAGTCTTTGTGCTTAAAAAAATAAATAAACAAAGGTGAAGTGGAAAAAGAGAAGTTGGGACATAAGTGAAAGCAAGCTAGAGGGATAGAAGAGGATGGAAGAAAGCAAAAGCGGCCATCTGAGCATGCAAATTTCTCCAGAATTGGGTGTCCTAAAATCTGTTCTAACCTAAGGATTATGAAAACTTTGGTGGTTTGCTTTGTTTTTTCCAGAGAGGCTGAGCACCTGCAGCTCCCTTTAACTTCAATGGCAGCTGGGGGTGCTCAGTACTTCTGTAAATTAGGCCTTCAGGATCTGAAACTGGAGACTTTGAAGCCTGGAGCAGAAAAACTACCAGACTTGCTGAGGACTTTCCAATGCCACATTCGTGGTCCTGGAGCCCTAGTGCACGTGCTTAAATCTAAAGGAGCAGAGATCCCAGTGATGATATGAGGCAGAGACCCCTCCCCATGTATGTAAGGCTGTCTGAAAGGTGGCAGGGGAAGCAACCCAAAAGAAACAAAAGTGAATAATGGAACATGAGGGTGGAAAAGATAAAAGTCTTCGTTGCTGCCAACTCTCATAACTTTATCACAAGTTTGGGGGGAGGGAGGTTAAAGCCCTAGCTCCTGGAAATCTGTGATTAGGTAAGAACCCCTACTTTCATTTCTTTTAAAGTAAGTTGCTAGCCATTATTACTGCAAAGAAAAGCTTAAAAACATGACCTTGAGCACACCCTAAACTGGAAAACAAAAAAACCTCCAGAATTACAATTTTTAAGTCAGTCTCCTGATTTATTTATTTTTTTGAGGGCTTGGGTTGGGCAATATAGAGATTGAAATTGATCAAAAAGGAGAGTGGCATGAGACTCTGTCTTTTAGAAAAGAACCTGGTTTGTCTTGCTCTTCACAGCAGGAGGAGAGACTGGCGCAGGTGAACCAAAGCCAAGACGCTATAGAGAGGGGTTAATGCTGGTCTCGCACCCAAACAAGTCCCGATTTCTCTTCTCACTTGCAACACTGTAAAACTGATGTAATGCCACTGACCACAATGGAGTTACTCTGGATTTATGCTAGTGTGAGTGAAACCAGAATTGGGTCCAATGGAATTATACATTCATGTAAGCAGGCCCAGAGAGTTCCCTTTTATTCAGTGAGGCTTAAAAACCAGCTCAAAGAAACCTCCTTGCTGCTTTGTGTCCATATACACCAACACCAATGTGGCTTTTTGGCCTCACACAGATCATCTCAAATAGTCATAAGACTCCCTGAAACTGTATGGCTAATCTTTCTCACAACCAAGGGCACAGCAGAGGGGTTATTCTGTGATCATAGAATCATAGAATATCAGAGTTGGAAGGGACCTCAGAAGGTCATCTAGTCCAACCCCCTGCTCAAAGCAGGACCAATCCCCAGACAGATTTTTACCCCAGTTCCCTAAATGGCCCCCTCAAGGATTGAATTCACAACCATGGGTTTAGCAGGCCAATGTTCAAACCACTGAGCTATCCCTCCCCCCATTCAATTCCAGTGGGACATCTGGGTAGTACTTGGGAGCTCTGTATCTCTGAATTCAGTTTCCATTACCACTCCGAACTATGATCACTACATCAGAAGTTGATTGTCTATCTGTGTTCCACATCACTCTCTGAGTAACCTATCTCAAGCACAAAGTAAGACGAAGAGACAACCATTATAAAGTGAGAGTATCAAAATTTATTCATCCCTTCGACCCCCCCAGCCCTCTCATTGCTCTAGCAATTCCAGCACCACTAGCATTTACTTTTTAAAAGCCCGCTAATTATTGTAAGTGAAAGTAAACACTTTAAAATTGCTTTCATGACATTGGTTTTAAAGACCACAGAGGTTCTCATATGCTTTCAGAAGCTGTGTGTTGAAAAAGTGTGTGTCTGGTTTACAAACCGTCTGCATTCCTATATATAAAAAGGCATGCTCTTTTCCAGGAGATATCAGGAAAGCTGCATCTGCCTTGGCTGTGCACCGTTCAGCCTCAGCAATAGAGCTGATAGAAAATTTGCCATGGAAACGGCTTTTCAACAGAGAATTGGGTCTTTGACTCAATGAAAATTTTCAAGAAAAGTATCCAATTTCTGTGGAAAACTGATTTTTTTTGTTGAAAAACCAAGTGCCTGAAAGTTTTCAGTTGTCCTCCAAAACCGAAAATATTTAGGATGAAAACAGAAATTTCAGTTAGGAAACACTGACATGATGTCACATGGGAATTGTGGACTCCTGCCTCAGTTCTCCTCTATGGTGTGGGATCCCCAGCTGGATTACATCTCCCATGATGCACCATGCTTTAAGACTTCCATGATGCACCACTCCAGCTCAGCAAGAGGACATACTGGGGTGGGGTTTTCTGTGGGGTGTGGGGGAGGATTAATTAATTGTCTTTGTGTTTCCACTCCATCTTAACTGACTCTGGTATAAGTCTATGCTCAGACTGGGCCTTTGCTATTATCTTTGCACAAAAAGCAGCCATGTACAGTCAGTCTAAAATACTTTAGATTTAAGGAACACTGCTAACAAGAAAGAACAAAAATAGGGTGTGCTTTTAAATAAATAAAATATAAATAATGGAGATATCCCATCTCCTAGAACTGGAAGGGACCTTGAAAGGTCATTGAGTCCAGCCCCCTGCCTTCACTAGCAGGACCAAGTACTGATTTTGCCCCAAGTGGCCCCCTCAAGGATTGAACTCACAACCCTGGGTTTAGCAGGCCAATGCTCAAACCACTGAGCTATCCCTCCCCCAGTGTACAGTGTGGCTGGTTTTCAGCTGTAACTTGGAAACTATCTAGTTTCTTCTTCCCGGTATCCAAATGCGGCTTTCAGAAAGAGCAACCTGTGGCTGGGGTCCAATCCCTCCCTATATCCAAATGTAGATAGCCTGTGCTTGTAAGCCAGGGCATGAGACAGTCTCCTGTATGTAGTAAAGGCAGCATAACAAATCCATGTGCTGCAGACACAATTGCTACATAAACCACCCAACCACATTTTGAGGAATCAGGACAAGAAAGTGGGTCCTTCTGCTCCAAAAAACCCACTTGTCTCCACCACATACGCTCAAGAGCTTCCTCTACTAGGTCCCTTCCAGCAGCTGGAACAGGTCCTTTCAGCTACAACAGGACAACATCACTTGGTCTTGCTCACAAAACCAGTCCCTTATTGCAAATTAGCTACTCAGAAAAGATGCGCAGGAAAAGAAAGGCTAGTTGTTTTGCCCAGTGGTAGAGTGGGGATGCTTCTTCAAACGACATTGCATGGAATAGGAGAAGGCGGGAGAATGGCTCATTTTAGAAGAGAACTGGGAGAGGGAACAGATTATGTATAATCCTAGAGAGTGGATAGTTATTTTGTGTAAATTAGACAGGAGAGCCATGTTTTTCATTTAAATGAAGAGGAAATTAAATTGGTCCCAGTAGGATTATTCTTAATTCTTTCCATTCATATGCTCTAGTTTTATTACAGTTATATGATGTTGGTGCTTTGTTCTGGAGAACTAACAGACAATGCTATCGAAAAGACCCATATGGAGGGATTTGCCTGGGTTATCAATATTTCTGACATCATGCACATGTTGTTTTTCTTTATATCCCTGCATCACTTCTTGGGTTTTTTAGCTAGGCAGTTAGCTCTGGGATGGGAAGAGCACTTGTTTCCCTGCCTAGTGACAGGCATTTTCTGCCATTCTAGAGGCTAAAAATCACTCTCTTGAATGTAAGTTGGCAACCCAATTCAATCCGCTCCAAGAGCATTACATTTCCATTCTGTGTCTTTGTACCTCACAGCCTGCAATTAAGAAGGAAACATGGCTCCGGTACCTGCTCCATGTTACAGCAGAAAGAGATTTTTATGGTAGGCAGTAAAAGTTGCAGCAAGCTGTTTGCCAGAGATACTGAGCTCTAGCAAATACCATGAGCTACTCTAAGTTCGCTACACAGCAAATGGTGAACCTCCGAAAATCAACATGCCTCAGTCGCCCGTCATGATAAAAGCGCGTCATGATAAAGGCCCTATCGCTGAGCTACTAGCAAATGTCAATTGCCCTAAGGCCATGATTCAGCAAAGCACACACACACTATTGGAAGTCAATAGATAGATTTAAGCATATGTTTAGGAGCTTGGCTCAATTGGGGCTCAATGGGAGTTGCTATAACCACGTTTAGAGAGATCACTGCCCTATGTTATTTTCAAGACAAATTTTCTTTTTGTTGGCTCTTTCGGTATTCAGTAAGTGAGATTCTACTATCAGACAGGAAGGAATGAAGCATGTGAGTGCTTTTCATTGGTTCCACGTTACCTGTGGAATACTCTCCACAAAAATGATGAGACTTCCATCCTTCAAAACTAGACTAGATAAAGCACTCGAAAAATACACTATACTTATCTGGTCCCCACAGTGTGATTTTAGAGCATCTCCCAATCCTCACTGTTGTTATTCTCACAGATCCCTGTGAGGTAGAGCACAGCTATTATCTTGCACTAAACAGGGGAACAACTAGAGCAGTGGCTCTTAACCTGGGGTGCATGCACCCCTGGGGGTGTGAGATGCCCTTTCTGGGGGTGCGAGACATGCCAGATTTTTTTAGAAGGTAAATCATCGAAAGCACAAATTAAGCACAGGCATGTAAATACAACTACTTCGTTTCATCAAACCTATGTATTTATTAACATTATACATTTTTTAACAATTACTGTAATATACAAACAAAAATATATCTAGGTTTAAGGGGTGCGAGAACATATTTTTTAGGTTTAAGAGGTGCGAGAACATATTTTGAGAACCAAAGGGGTGCAGGCTGCAGTCAAGGTTAAGAACCACTGAACTAGAGAAATAAAGAGAGATGGGCTTGAACCAAATACATTACAAGTGTGCTATAAGGTGCTTTAGAACAGTGGTTCTCAAATCCGGTTCGCCGCTTGTTCAGGGAAAGCCCCTGGCCCATTGGCCTGGAGCAGCAAACCGCGGCCAGTGGGAGCTGCGATCTACCGAACTTGCAGATGCGGCAGGTAAACAAACCAGCCTGGCCCTCCAGGGGCTTTCCCTGAACAAGTGGCGGACCGGCTTTGAGAACCTGTTTGTTTACCTGCCACATCTGCAGGTTCGGCCGATCGCAGCTCCCACTGGCCACGGTTCGCCGCTCCAGGCCAATGGGCCAGGGGCTTTCCCTGAACAAGCAGCGAACCGGCTTTGAGAACCACTGCTTTAGAGTATGTAGCATCATTCCTGGGTTTTGTAGGACTAATACTATTACTATGGTGTACTGCAAAGGGCTCTGTGTAGCTCTTTCTATCAGCTCTAGAACCAAACAGACCTGAATTTGGGGGTTTGAAACCTGTATCAAGATGCAGATTTTGTGGCATGGGCCTATCTCTGCTTCATAGGTCTCTTCTATCTCTAATTTCTATAGTTCTGTAATTTCATTCTTCAGCAACAGGGGAGATGGATTGATCTCTGTGGCTTAACCCCTTTAAGATTTCAGGTGTTCCTTTGCCATCCCATAAGACCATGGGCAGGAAAAGAAAGCCTTGCATTCCACAAGAAGGTTGGATTAGAGTTTGCTAAACACTGAGGTCAACAGCAGAACACAATTACAAACAGTGCCAGGTTCTCCCAGCTCCTAGGAAGACACAGGCTGAGGGAGGAAAGATTACATGCAGGCAATCAGTCGACTCTCTGCCATCTGCTCCTGGATGGTTCGCTCACATATCAGACTGAACAATGCTGAGCTCACGCTCACTTTGATGGGAACTGTGTATCTAAATCAAGTAGGTGGCTTTCATAATCTCAGCCAAAATGTATTTGCAAACTTGATCTTATTTTTAAACATGCATATGAAATTATTAGTAGGAATGTCATGTTTTTTCTTGGAAATCTCCGGATGACAGAACAACCTCAGATACATAGCTCTGAGCTAAACATTTTACCGTTTAGAAAAACCCTTTACATTGATCACTGGATTCATTCCATCGTTGGGGAGGGTATCACTGATTGGAAGCCTAAATCATTACAGGAAAAAGCCATTCCTAAGTGATTAACTTAACTCGCTATATTGAGGATTCTGCAATATTAGGTTTCTTCCACAACGTTGACAGCAGAAGTCCCAGCCACCCCGCGGACCCGACAGTGGGAGACCCCACTCTCAACCCTGGGTGTCCAACAGCAGAAAATCGCAGAAAAGTAATAATGGACTTGATTACTGCAAATAATAATTTTTTACGTTTCCATTATTACGTTTCCACAATTTTCCATGGCTTGTCCGTGTGGCAGGGTGCTCGTGAAGAAGCCCTTAATCAGCTCCAAGGGAATGGATTGGGACTGGATGAATAGCCCTGGGCCTGCCTGGTAACTGGCCACAGCTGCCAGTCTTATTAGCCCAGAGCTATGAAGGCTGGGAGGAAGCCAGGGAAAGGGGAGGAGAGGGAAGGAGAAAGGTCAGGCACAGAAGGAGGTGGGCTGCCTCCTAGTCTGTTGCTGGCCAGGCCTGTTATAGGCAAAGTAGCTGTGACGTCTGAACAGAGTTGGGAACTAGTGGTGGGAAACCCTTTGAGAAAAAAGACACGGGTGTTGTACTAGACTGAAGCGTCCCTGACTCATTGAAGAGAGAGGTCCAGGGGCCGAATACCCAGGGGCGCAGCGTGAACCCGTTACAGTCCGCGATTCAGGTGCAATTTTTTGACAAACACCTAGCAGTTCAAGTAGGGCCTTAAGATACAGTATGAGACAAATAAAGAAATGTACATTGATGTACCAACTGCATGTACCATTCCATTCTATGGTTTTCCTCGTTTTCTTTCTAAGGGCCAGATCCTGCAAGTTTCTGAGAGCCTTCTGAGAGAGGCTAAGCACCCTGGGGTGCAGGGCACTTGGCACATTGCAGGATCAGCCCTTCTGCTGACTTCAATGCTACCAAACAATAAAAACTTTCAAGTACAGTGCCTGGTCCCCCGGGGGCCTGATCTTTGCTTTGTGCCCTCTAGGGGGGAAGGATGATGCAGTGGATAGGGCTCAGAAGCTGTGGGTCAGATGCTTGCTCTGCCGCAAACTACCTGTTTGTCTTTGAGCAAGTCCTTTCCCCTCCCTCTGCCTCACTTTCCCACCTGCGAAATGGGGATAATAGCTGTGCTCTACCTCACAGGGATCTGTGAGAATAACAACAGTGAGGATTGGGAGATGCTCTAAAATCACACTGCGGGGACCAGATAAGTTAGGTACTACTGCAGGACAAATTAATGACAAAATTATCGAGTGAACTAGGGATTGGCACTTACCCCCCTTTTTTCCCCTCCCCTAAACTAAAGGCCTGCACACTTTAAAAACAAACTGATGTCAGCATCAATAGCCAACTACATATGCAGCTGATTTTAATTAGTTAATTTCAGACTTACTGGATTTGCGTCACAGCCAGAATCCGCTTTGACAGCACTGATTGTGCTTAGGTTAGCAGCTTAGGTAGTCAGCCTTCTGTGTAGAACAGAAGTGATCTGACTTCATGAATGGAAAGATTGGTTTTCATGTATATTCTGTACCTACTGTATCTATATTATCAAAAAGAACAGGAGTACTTGTGGCACCTTAGAGACTAACAAATTTATTAGAGCATAAGCTTTCGTGGGATGCATCCGAAGTAGTGGGCTGTAGCCCACGAAAGCTTATGCTCTAATAAATTTGTTAGTCTCTAAGGTGCCACAAGAACTCCTGTTCTTTTTGCGGATACAGACTAACATGGCTGCTACTCTGAAATCTGATATCTATATTATGTAGTTTGTTAGGCTGTGTGTGTGAGAGAGAGACAGAGCGATTATTTTTCTGTTTACTTCTGGGACTCTGTCTGTGAGGTCAGAAGTGAAACTAAACTGGTTGCAATTCAGCTCCAAAACCCATCAGAAAACCACACTACGTAATTCTTAGGCACAATACAACATAGTTGGCAGGGTCATTGCTCAAAAAAGACCCAAGAGCGAGCCAGCATGAAGATTGAATTACTTCTCATTCACAGAGAGGGTAGTGTAGCAATCCCTGCGGGCTAGGATCCAGATCAGCAGTGGAACACTGTGGCAAAGTGACATTAAGGAGTTCTGCACATGACTACTCCGCCTGGCCACTTCACAAAACTGTGCAACCTGCAGAACAAATACACTCAGCCAAAATGGAATACAAAGGATCTGGGACTGTCAGGACAGCCACTAGATTCTAGGGTAAATCAAAGGGTTTCTTCCAATCCGACCAGAAATCTGTGGGCCAATCCTCAGCAGGTGAAAATCTGTGTAGCTTCTTTGATGACAATAGAGGTACACTGACTTACATCAGCTGAGGATAGAGGATCTGGCTCTGTGGAGAACAAAAATAGCGTTTCACATAACCGTCCAAATGTGCTGTACGTGTATGGAAAATGTATGTCATGTTTATTAAATACTCCGACCTCGTGTGTATTGTGACATGAAAATGTGCCACGGGAGCCAAACTTATGCCCCTTGGATCTTTTGGTGTAATTAATCAGAACTGGCCTCAAATATTAAGGGAGTTTGAAATGCATTATATGGTCATCTGAGGGCCAAATTCTTTGCTGGTGTAGCTCCAATGAAATCAGTGGCATTATGCCAACATACAATTTGGCCCTGATGGTTTCTGCTATGAAACTAAGTTAATTTGGCATGTCACGTGTTCTACATATTATACCTGCTACTTCAACACATATAGATTTAGACTGAGAATTTCACAGCTGTTTATAACATTTGGATGTCCAGTTTCCATTTATTTTTAATGGTGATTATGTATCTAAATCCCGTAGACATCTCATCCTTGGATTGTAAATTCCTTGGAGCAGGGATCATACCTTCCTTTGTATCCTTGATCAGCCACTCAGATTTGTTTGTTTTTTATGATTTGCTACTATATTAAAAGGTAGCCAAGTCAAGCACTGGAAAATTAGGAAATGCCAGAATTAAGGTTATCTGTGCAACCTTATTTCAGCCTCCATGTGCATTGTGATACAGTAGCATGATAACTGATTTTTCAAAGGCTTATAATTTGGGCAGATTTTCACAGAGGTGAGAAAAGGCACGTGCCTGACCTCAAGGCCACCCCTGCCAAATTTCACGTCCCTGCTCCAAAGCGTGGGAGCACTATCAGCTTTTCAAAGAAAGTCTTAAGGATTTAACATGGGCAAAACGATATATCTGACCCTAGCCCCATTCTCAGAATAGTTTGGGATGAAATTTCTCAGAAACATTCAGCCTGAAGCAGACACCCGGCGTGAAAAAATTCAGCTCAAACAGTTACGGTTCGGCAAAGTTTTATAAGCAATTGCAAATAGTGGGAAGTATCTGGCAACTGTGACAGACCCAGACCAGTGGGATACAGGAGTCTGATAGAGGACAAATATACTGGTCACTGGATGAGTAGTTTTCTGATCCCTGAGTGACCAGAGCAGGGGCTGTACTAGAGTAATCAGCAACCTGCTAGAACCAGTTAAGGCAGGCAGGCTAATTAGGACACCTGGAGCCAATTAAGAAGAAGCTGCTAGAATCAATTAAGGCACCTGGGCTTTAAAAAGGAGCTCACTTCAGTTTGTGGTGTGAGTGTGAGGAGCTGGGAACAAGAGGCACAAGGAGCTGAGAGTGAGAGGGTGTGCTGCTGGAGGACTGAGGAGCACAAGTGTTATCAGACACCAGGAGGAAGGTCCTGTGGTGAGACTAAGGAAGGTGTTTGGAGGAGGCCATGGGGAAGTAGTTCAGGGAGTTGTAGCTGTCATGCAGC
The DNA here is from genome assembly GCF_027887155.1 of Malaclemys terrapin pileata. Lineage (NCBI taxonomy): Eukaryota > Metazoa > Chordata > Testudines > Emydidae > Malaclemys > Malaclemys terrapin. The sequence continues at coordinate 15,087,509 of NC_071522.1, read as the reverse complement.
TGTTACAGGAGGCACTATAGACAGCTGCAGTCCACAGGGCCCTGGGCTGGAACCTGGAGTAGAGGGCGGGCATGGGTTCTAGGGTTACCATATTTTGTGCCTCCAAAAGGAGGACACTCCACGGGGCCCTGGCCCCGCCCCCAGCCCCGCCCCCTCCCCCGCCCCAACTCCGCCCCCTCCCCAAAGTCTCCGCCCCCTCCCCTGCTTCCCGCGAACATTTAATTCGCGGGAAGCCTGGGCAGGTAAGGGGCGGTGTGGGGGGAGGAGGTGCGGCCCAGGCTGGCCCCCCGGCGGCTCCAGCCTGGGTCGGCTGCGGCCCTGGGGTGCCGGCCCCGGCCCCCGGCCGACCACCCCCGGCCCGCCCAGCACTGCCAGCCGGCCCCTGGCGGCCCAGCACACCCCCCGGCTCCCGGCCCCAGCGGCCCAGCGCACCCCCCGGCTCCCGGCCCCGGCGGCCCAGCGCACCCCCCGGCTCCCGGCCCCGCGGCCCAGCGCACCCCCCCGGCGGCCCGGCTCCCGGCCCGACCCCCCGGCTCCCGGCCCCGCGGCCCAGCTCCCGGCCCGACCCCCCGGCTCCCGGCCCCGCGGCCCAACGCACCCCCCCCCCCGGCGGCCCGGCTCCCGGCCCGACCCCCCGGCTCCCGGCCCCGCAGCCCAACGCACCCCCCCGGCGGCCCGGCTCCCGGCCCGACTCCCCGGCTCCCGGCCCCGCGGCCCAACGCACCCCCTGGCGGCCCGGCTCCCGGCCCGACCTCCCGGCCCCGCTGCCCAGCGCACCCCCCCGGCGGCCCGGCTCCCGGCCCGACCCCCCAGCTCCCGGCCCCGCGGCCCAGCGCACCCCCCCGGCGGCCCGGCTCCCGGCCCGACCCCCCGGCCCCGCGCACCCCCTCGGCGGCCCGACCCCGCGGCCCCGGCCCGGTTCCCGGCCCGGCACCGCGCGCCCGGCCCCGCGACCCCGGCCCAGCCCTCCCTCCCGATTTTCCCGGACATGCCCGGCTTTTGGGGGATTTCCCCCTGGACGGGGATTTGAGCCCCCAAAAGCCGGACATGTCCGGGAAAATCCGGACGTATGGTAACCCTAATGGGTTCTCCCCAAACCTCCCAATTGACCTGGACTGTGGGTTCTTCCAGAGGGGAAGGTCTCTGAGCTGTTTCCCCAACCCACATGGTGAATCTCTGAGGCAAGAAAATCTGCCAATAAGCGCAGGACCCACCAAGATAGAGGAGGAACTTTGTCACACAACCTTACTAATAAGTGGTGCTGCCAGCCCTGCCTGTAATAATATTCTAACTCTTTTCACCCCAGGATCTCCATGCACTTTACAAACAACTGGCTTTGCCCATAGTCATTTTTCCCCTTGCTGTGGAGTAGATAATACTGTTGTAGAAACCTCACAGCTTCAGCTTGTAGCAAATCAATCCTACCTGCATTCCAGCATGTCACCTTAGTGCTGTGTGTTGTATGTGCCTGAAGTAGCAGGGAACATGTCAGCAAACTTTATCGCAACTGGCAAACAAGTGTAAAGACGTTTGCAGTAATGCAGAAGAAAGAACAAATACTCAACAGTCAAAGTAGTAAGGGAAACCTTTTCACAAGTGACTTAGTGCCTAAGGAACCTAAAGCTGTTACTGCACTCTGGGACTTTCACATGGGATGTTGCTACATGGCAAGCTCATGCACTGTAGACTCACACCTTGGTTTGCCATGCAGTAATCTTTTGCGTAGACTGTAATTGCATGGTTCTAGAGGCACATGAATGCATTGGAGTAACAATGCCTCCTTTCCAGATTCTCCTTCCACAGCCTTGTTTAGCAAAAAGAACAGGAGTACTTGTGGCACCTTAGTGACATGCTTTATCTATCCAACTCTCTGAGGTGGATATTAGTAAATCCACTGTATGCAGTGCGCCGTTGAATTTGAGTAGAGGAAATAAGGCAGCATTACAGCCTATAATTGGTCTGTTTCTCTGGTTGTTTACAATGGTTGTACACCAGTGCGACTCTACTGATATGAGTGGAGTTACTCCTGACCTACACTAATTACCTGAGGGGGAAATTCACACAAGAAAAGTATTCTACATAATCAGTAGAAAAATGTGCAGTTTTTGAGCTACATTCACAGTAATTATGCTGGGTTTTGCCCCCTGCTGCAATAACCCTATTTACAGTAAATCTTTTCCCCTCCATTATGGTGATTGATTTCCATTAGGGGAGTGAATGTTAACATCAAGTGTTTTGCATGGAGCTGGGTCCTTGAGCAATGCACATTTCTGACTGCGTTAGTAAAAGTTTAAGGGCAAGTTTTTGTATTTTCTACAAGACGGGTGAAATTCACTGCTGCACGGAGGGCCTTGCACCACTTTGAAACTGGGCTTAAATGAGAGTTTGTTGATACAAGGTCCTGTGCTGCCCCTCTGCACAAAGGTGAATTTCACCCAAAATGGGCGTGTTAAACGAAGGGCTGGAATTAAATGCCAATCTCAATGCTACAAGGAAAAAAATGCGTGTGCACGTGACGGAGTAATTATTTCAATATGTAATTCAATAGCATTGCATGTACCTAAATATAAACACAAGCTTTACGTACAGATCACTACATCATCATATCATTCCTTGATGAGTAAAAGCCCAAGGATTGTTGAGATGATCGTGTTCTGAGATTACTGCAACAGAATGCTTCAGAATAATCTGCCATTCATCTTGATTCTTGTTCAGAAAACAAAACAAGTAGAGCTTGTCCCTCAGGGGATAGAGACATGAGTCTAAAGATGGGCCTGAATCGGACCATCACATGTGAACAGCCCCAAACTTTGGACCACTTCAGATCCTGACCTGGACTTCTTGTCTGGTGCCCGTGTCTGTATGGTGGATCCAAACAGGAACACTGGATCTGAAATGCTCCCTTCCCTCCACCAAATTCTGCAAGGTGCAGACAAACCAGAATAATGGATTCTAATCCCCTTTAGCTGAAGGGGAGGTTTGGATCTTCTTTACACAGATCTTTGGCTCAGTCCCATCGATACTGGATTCCTCAATAGCAAGAGGTCAGCTGCTGCCGATACCGTCACCTTTGTAATCAGAGTCAGATTGTGGCATGTAGCCACTAGCCCAAGTTGGGTGTTTTGTAGGGGCCCGGTGCCAAAGAGCACTGCACCATGAAACATATTCTTTTCTGTGCACCTGGGGAGCCCCATGAGATGGCTTGGAATGGAGGGCGTGCTCTCACCTTCTTCCTACGCCTTTTGGGGGTGGATAGCACCCTCTGGGACATGTAGAACATGCAGTCCCTCACCTTTATGCAGCAGGGGAAGCTCTTTGTACCAGCACAAAATGCAGCAGCAGTCTGGCTCCATGTGAGGGGGTGTTTCCCCCATGCCTGCCAGAAAAAGGTGAATGCAGAGTGAGAAGGGGGCTAATTAACCCAACAAGTCATGGCTGAGGGGAATCAGGTGGCCAAGCAATCCCCTGACTGAGAGAGGGAGCCCAGCTGAGGAGGAACAGGCTGGGTTGGGGCTATAAAGGCAGGGAATTGGCAGCTGAAGGGGGCTGCTGGGAAAGTCTGCAGTCACTCCCTGTGAGAAGGGAGGTGTGTTTGGGTTGGTAAACCTAGAGAGCGGGGGAAGCCAGGACAGGCTCTCCAGCAGCCCACTAGGAAACCAGACAGGGCTCCACTGGAACCCTACTTATGATTTGATAAAAGTTCACTGAACAGGAGACGTTTCTGCAAAACACTTTGGGTTTGACAATGAGAGTGTTCTGATAATACTCTGTGGCATCGGAAAATTTCCAGCCAGCTCTATTGGGTAACTTCGTAAGGAGCCTTTATGCTGGGATTTAGAGAAACCCCTTAGGCATATAATCTGTGGTTGGGACACCAATTCAGACACACTCCTAAGTGCTTCTCGAATGGCTGATCAAGGTTTTCAGGGGCTGTCGCTGAGGAGCGGGGATGATTCACTGCACGCCTTCTGATAGTTCCTGCCTCTAAAAGTTGTTTTTAAAGGTCGGACATCCTGATGATGATGTTTAGCATGATGAAGCTGTTCTTTGTTTCCTGAAACTAAGTATCTGGCTCCACTGAACCAGCTTTATTGTTGCCCTCCTATGGTAACGGCTCCTGTTGGATAAACAGAGTGCAGCATAATTGGTGAAATATCCCCTGCCACTACAGAAAGGGCTGGATGAGAAGATGTAATGCTCCCATTTCACTTTTGAAGAGAGAGACTCTCCATGTGACTTGTATGTTTGCGGGGAGCAGAGAGGAACAGAGGCAAAGGTTACCTGACAAACTGTAGAGGGAAAAACAGAGTTCAGTAGCAGTGGGAAGTGCCGAAGGGTCTCCTCAACTCTGCAGGATCCAGCAGTATAAACATCTACCTGGACAAAGCAGCCCCGATGTTAAATCAGAGTTTGGAACAATTTATTTTGATATGTATCCAAAGGGAGGGGGCCGTTGCTGTCTTCAAAGCTATTTTTAGTGCCTTTTAGCTGACGGAACATCAGTGCACGGAACACACAGCAGGAACAGAGTGTATAACATAACATTTCGTTAAATTGCATTACATTAGAGTAGGGCCGGGTCCCTGCAATGTAACTCCAGGTAATAACTGCTTATTGATTTGTGAATTGAATTCACTTGGAATTCTATCCAGCTGTAGACAGCGAGACATTGGTGCTGTGATTGCTTTCAGGGCCATTTGAATGTCAATAACACATCCCTTTTTACAAACATCCACAGGATATAGTGACGGTGCTTTCAATTCAGTGCATTCTGGGCCTATTCCCCACCCCACCTGTCCTCTCTTTTAAGGTATCAACCTGTCAATGGCCTATCTCCCCCTCCCCTCACCCCACATACACAGGTCACACTTTCTAACAAGCCCTTCACTGCTTTCTTCCACGCACTTCCATCCCTTTACGTCTGAGAAGAACTGTAAACATCTGCAAAGCCACGCCATTGTCCTCCTTCAGAGCCTTCTCACAATTCACTTCTGCCATGGTACTTCCAAAATATGCATGGGGGTTAGGCAGCTGCTGAGAGAGGTTCGTATCATGTTCGGTCCAGATGTCCTGGCTAGGCTGAGTCGAGAACATTCCCACTGTTTTCCAGCAGCATTGTATTTGGCATGGCTTAGCCGGCTGCTGTTGCCCATGCTGCCCTGACTACACTGCTGTTTATACTTAGGCTAGCTCTCATCCAGCGGCTGCAAGTATATGTACACAAGCCAGGGACTCGCACCCCTGGTGCGAGTGTAGACATAGCCATTGTTGCCTTAAATTGCCCTAGCTAATCTGTCCATCTTTCATCCCAGATTGTATCACCCCTGGTGCACTGAGATGCGTCTGTCTGAATCTGTCCTCTAGTTACCCTAGATATGGTAAAACTGTTGGAACTCCCATTCTAGCTCACTGCTAAGTTCTCAATGCAGTGCATAGTCTGCAGGCCTGGTTATAAGGAACCTTCTGCAAAGATTTCCCCCACCCCCGGCACTAGACTTTTCCCTAAAGTTCACACCTGTACAGCTCCCTTGGGGTATGTCAGACACCCGCAGCTGGCCCTTGCCAGCCGACTCAGGCTTTGGCTACGGGGCAGTTTCATTGCTATGTAGACTTCCGGGCTCAGGTTGGAGCCCGGTTATAGTACCCTGTGAGGGTCCCAGAGCTTGGATTCCAACCCAAGCCCAGAAGTCTACACCACAATAACACAGCCCCACGAGCCTGAGTCGGCTGGCATGGGCCACTCGTGGGTTTTTCTTTGTTGTGTAGAGACATCCTTGGAGTCAGCAACCGTAGGAGCTCTAAGGCAGACAAGGCACTGGTAGCAATGGCTGTTCTAACTCCCTGCTCTGTGCAAGTTAGAGAACGCAGCGGTTAAAATGCCGGCAGTCAGTCTCCCCTGGCATTTCCCACTGTTGTTTCTATGGGCGTGTGACAGGGCCACGTTCCATGCCTGTCTTTTGCTTTGTCTACGCAGACTCTGACATATTTAGATGCTGAACACCCCTGTCCAGTTTATTGCCACTTGCCCACCACCTCGCTGCTCCATACACCATATTATTTACAGTTTCGTTTTCTCCTCAGCTCTCTGCCACAGAGAGGGAAGAGATTCTCTCTACCCGGAGATCTGTCCTGGCTCTGGCTCTGCTAACCTGCCAATCTCTCTCTCTCTCTCTCTCCCCTGCACTTCCTTCCTGTGCTGTTTTATACCTCTGCTGTTAATGGGCCAATTTGTTCATTAGTCCTCTTCCAGCCCATTCTTATCCACTAATTAGGCCCCAACAGATCCACTCTTGGGGGGGGGGGGGGATTAGTTGGTGTCTGTGACCAGAGTGCTGGCTCAGCTGTTGGTCCTCAGCACTTTGTCACAGGGAAGTTGCAGCAGGGATCCTTTAGGAACACAAGGACGCTCCCTGAGAGCAAAGCTCTTTGGTGGAAGGAGAAAAATGGTTTTGCTCTTTGCCCATCCCTTCCTCAGCACTCAGTGCTGACCACTGGGCTGTGTACTGGGTAGGTTCCATGGGAGGGAAATCTTCCATCCTTCTATGTCACTTCTCTGCTCCCTGCTTTGCCTGCTGCTCGGGGGGAACGTCAGGTGGACCTATCCTGCTCAACCTCCCTGTCCTCCCCTCTGGGTGTATGGGAGGAACCCTTAGGAAGCTGCGATATACTGCGCACGTGGCATATGGACACCCTGCATCCTGCCTGTTCCCATCCCCCTTCACACCAGAATCATGCTGGCTTCACTATGTTCAGGACCTTCCAGGCCTCCAGTGCAGAGGCAAGATAAGTCCCAGCAAGATGCTTTCACTGGGTAAGGACTTCCAGCTGGAATTTTGTCTGAAGAGCCTTGCTCCTACAAGGGAGAGATCTGCGTGAAGTATGCCAGTCTAGACTTCTGGCAAATATGACCTCCTACATGCAAATGAAGACAAGAAAAACATCCTCCGTCTGATGCCAGTTCTCTATCGGGTGGCTGTGCTGGTTGAATACTCCACTTCCCAGCATCTGGAACCTTCTGTCTCCTTCTGAGCATAGGTCTTCAGTTGGGACTTCTTAGATGTCTTCTCTCTCTAACCTCTCTTTATATTGGAAGCGTTTGTTTGTACTGAGGGCTTTCCACTGATGATTGGTTCATTATTTTCGCCTTGCTCTTTCTGATGTTCTGTGACGGGACTTCAGGTCCTGCGATGCTGCATAAAGATGTAGAGTTATTTTGCTGACTCTGCCCTACCTGCCAGAGCAGATGGGTCCCAGTAGTTTCAATTCAAGACTTAAAAAAAAGGTCAACAGCCTCTGTTGCAGAAGAGGGGATAAAAACTGAAAGCAGGATCAGAAGGGATGATAGGAGTAGCCAAACTTGGAAGGAAGTGTTTTGTTTTGTGTAACTATCAAAGCTAAGCCCAGGGACAAGTTGACCTTGGCTAATGCCCTGCATGTACGTGTGCTGTGTTTGGAGCGGGCCTAGAATATTACCCACACACATCACTGCCGGCCTCAGCACTGCTGCTCACTAGACTTCAGAGATAAGAAAGTGAACATACAGCCTTGAATCTCAGTTCTCTTATTATCTACAGATCCTTATTCCATATAGGCTCTTTCTCTTGAGGGTGGAAAGGGGAAATTTCACTCACATTACATGCACTGAAATAATATTGAAGGGTTGTCATCTTTAAATGCCACCAGTCAGATGTTTTTATAACACTTTATATCTAGCCAATGAACCCAGAATCACCCTCCCTAATAGAAAAGGGAGATAAAAGATTCATCCTTCCACATACTTTAACAGGAATAGAGCACTGATATTTCAAAGGCAAGACTGAGATCCTGGAGTTAAAGGCAAAATATGTGTAAGAAGCAAAGGGGAAAAAAAAACACATTTTAAAGGCAAGTTGAAGAGGGTTTGTTTGAGCTCCATGGCTACACCATGAATGTTTCAATCCTCCATGTGAGATCTCCTGATTCTACAGCCGGGTGACTTGGGACTTACAGGAGGTAAAATCCTGGCCCGTTGAATTCAGTGTATTGGGTTGCCATTGAGTTCATTGGATCCCGATTTCTCCCTGGGTCTGTTTATGAGCTCTTTTTTGTAATGATACAAATGAAAGCCTGCTTTTCCCGCAAGGCCTTATCAAAGTGTTCAGACTTTTTTTTAGCAATAATCTTTTTGGAGTCCAGTGACAATGCGCTTGTTTTCTGGGTACTGCTGCTTTAAATGACTAAGCAGTCTGCCTGTTTGTACAATCTTCAGCCTTCCTTGTTCTCAGAGCTGCTGCAGCTCCCTCTGTGAGTCAGGACTGCAGAATTAGACCCAGGTTTTCCAGTGTCATGCCTGAGACTTGGTGGGCTTGTGGGAGACTTGGAGGCTCTGCGGCATTCAGAATTGTTGGTGCTTATCTGAATCACTTGAGGTTTGCGCTGCATAAGCCAGGAGTAGGCAACCTATGGCACCCGTGCCAAAGGTGGCACGCGAGCTGATTTTCAGTGGCACTCACACTGCCCGGGTCCTGGCCACCAGTCCAGGGGGCTCTACAGTTTAATTTTAAATGAAGCTTCTTAAACATTTTAAAAACCTTATTTACTTTACATAAAACGATAGTTTAGTTATAGATTATAGACTTAGAGAAAGAGACCTTCTAAAAATGTTAAAATGTATTACTGGCATGCGAAACCTTAAATTAGAGTGAATAAATGAAGAGTCGGCACACCACTTCTGAAAGGTTGCCGACCCCTAGCATAAGCCATGAAGTAAATGGGCCAGATCCTTCGCTGATGTAATTGGCATAGCTCTATTGGGCAGCTACACCCGATTATACTGGCTGAGTATTTGGCCCTAACACCACCCTGTTATGGATCATCACAGGTAGAGAACCTGGGTCCCTTAGCTCCACAACATGGGCCTCTTAGACTTACTCATTTAGTTAAAGTCCATCATCTTATAGCAGGAGTAAGCTATTCTCCTCATTCTGGGCCAGGGACGCAGTCAATGTGTGTGTGGAAAAGGACTCCTTCAAACTTGAAACATTTAAATCAATTAAACAGATGGTCAGGACAACCAAGTTGCTGAATACTCTCATCCTGTCCTCATCTAGAGTCATAGAACTGTGACAAACATAGTGATCAGCTGTGAGCCTCTAAGAGGTCCCATAGATAAACTTTGGGGAAGTCCTAGTGTTCCAGGATAGATTTCATGTTGTAATTCTTAACAATAGTGTTCTGCACTCATATAGAGCCTTTCAGCCCAAGGATCCCAAGCCACTCTTGATATCACGTACACCTATAGGTAGGGGTGTGTGTGTGTGTGTATTACTTACATGCACGCACGCACACATGCACACACAATCACCAAAATGTACTAAGTGCTATTAGAGATGGTCAAAAAAGTGACAAAGTTTTCATGAAAACTCTTGTGAACATTTTTCCCTCCCACCCACACCCACCCTCCCCCACAAAAAAATTGAAATATTTTGACCTGGGTGCTTTAGAGATAGATACAGAGACAATGGTTCAGTTTCTGCTTCCATAGAAGTCAATTTGGTATTTTGGCCCTGACTTCAGTGGGACAAAGGCTGAATCTAATGCCCATGTTCAGAAGAGCTTGCAATTTACATCGACAATGTGAGAACACAGGGAGAGGCTGGGAGGCAGCGGCTACGCAGGGATGTTCAGCTCATGTCCAGTAAGCACAATGGATGGGGTGGGAAGATGTTTATTTTTTCAAGGAAAGATTTGAAGGAAGAGAGGGAGGGGATAATCTAGATCTGACAGGTGGGCTGCATGCATATACGGATGTATTTTTAAAAAGAGAAGGTAATGGAAAAAGTATGCTAAGAGAACACTTAGTCATACAAGCTTGGAGAAAAAATAGAGCAAAGCAAGAAGTAAATTGTGCAGACATTGAAGGCAAAAGCAGGGAGCTTAGATAGGCAGAATGTCTGCTGTCTGAGCTGGCATTTGACCCAGATGTTGAACACTGAGGTTAACACTTCTACATTTACAGTAAGTTCTGTGGAATTTTTAATGACAAGAGTTTCAGGACCTCCTTTTGACATCTCATCTGAAAGACGGTGCCTCCATTTAACACCAGGGCCAGTTCTCTGGATTGGGTGTTCAAGCTGAGATTCTGGGGCAGAGACAATTGATGTAATAGTTTACCTCTGAAATTTGTTCATGCTTTAGAACATCTAATTCTGAAAGAACCCACCTTGTTCATTGGGTGTGGAGCTTGGCCCTATTCGGGGCTTTTGCATTTGATGAAGCAATTTTAATTTCAAGGTGAGAGCAAGAGTGTGGGAGTCACATCCCCAGATCCAGGGACAGATCTACTCCTACCGAAGTTAATGGGCCTATACTCTTCATTCAGAAAAAATATCAAGAAAGGAGAGGATGGATCATTGAGGAAATTTCTATCACTTACTACTAACATGTGAGTAACTGAGCGCATTTGCTTGGGTTCAAGAGCAAAGATTTCACAAACTTGAGTCATCACTAGAGCTGTGCAAATGATAGATTGCCCCCCCTTCCCCCCAGTTCACTGGAAGTTCGGGAAAAATTGGGGGACAGGGGAAATCATTTCTGGTTGAGCTGAAAGACATTAAAATTAGTTTCAGGTCAAACAAACTCTTTAAATACAGTGAGGTAATTTTGAAATAAGTCACTTTGAACTGAAAAGTCAAATGTTTTTGGTTTAGAAAATGTGGAAACTTTTTTACTTTTTTCAGATTTGGGTGGGGGGTTTCCTGACTGAAACAATGCAACAAAATAGCCATGAATTTTCCAACTGTGTTGATTTGACCTGAATCACTTTTTTTCACTCCCTCCCCCCGAAAAAAAATTTGGTCAAAATTCCCTAGAAATCACTGCCTTGCGCCTGGCTTTTGTCACTTACACTTGTGCAAAATACATGTAAAACCCTACTGATACAACCCTCCACACGCACTTTACATTCATTTTACAAAAGGGCAAATGTGATACAGGGTAGTGGAGAATCAGACCTGATGAATTCATTGAGGGGACTGTAAATTAGCAGTGAAAAAATTATTCTTAGGCCTGGTCTATATACAGTGTTTGTATAAGGAACTTTAGTTAAGGGATCAACGTGTAGGGTGGGGTTGGCTGGTTTGTACTGAAATAGTTATTGGTACAATTTCCCCCCCTTGTGTGGACACAGTTATACCAATGTAAAAATGCCAGATACTGGTGTAGTTAATTAACCTTCTGTAGAAGGCCGTTCACCCCGCTCCGGCCCTGAAGGGGTTAAAAGCTAGCCCTTGAAGAGGGCTGGGGCTGAGAGCCAATAAGAAAAGGCTGGGAGGCAGCCAATCAGGGCTAGGCTGAGCCCTATAAAAAAGCTGCAGGGCCAGAAGGCGAAGAGTCTCACTCCAGCCCTGGAGTGGGAAGGGCCTAGCTGCCTGGGAACACCGGGTACCTTGAGCAGTGCAGTGCAGTGCAGTGGCACTCGGGCCAAGTGAATCCCTAGTCTGAGGCCTGGCTAGAGGCCAGGGGAGGTACTGGGGCTGCAGGGAAAGGCAGCAGGTCCAACCCCTTTGCCAGTGATGAGTGGCCATTACAGATTGCAGTCTGCCCCAGAGAACGAGGGCTAGATGATGGCTGGCAGTAGCCACTGAGGCAAGGTGGGTGTAGAGGGTTGGGGGTTCCCCTGGGAGTGGAGACCCAGAGTGTGGGGTACTGCTGGGGCAGAACCCTGAGGTAAAAGGCAGGGAGGGACACGGGGGGGCCTCAGACAGGTGAGACACTGACCAGCAGAGGGTGCTCTGAGAGCTGGAATTGAGCTAATTCCTGAGGCAACGAGCAGGAGGCGCCGCAGCAATGAGTCATCAATCCGCTACACCTTCCTATTAGGGAATTAGCAGTATAAGCACCTTTATAGTTTAAGCCACATTGGGGGGGATTAGCTTTAACTATACTGGTCTAGTTAAAACAGTACAGTTCTGTGTATATTAGTAGCCATGGCCTAACTATCCCAGACAAGGTTCACAATCCCCTGCCCATCTCCTTTCCTAAAGTGGGTGTAAGGCTTCTAGGATTCAAGACTTGTAGTCCTACAGTGAGTAACACCTTTTGAAATCCTTCCCTCTTCTCTTCCTCCCCTCCCTGCCAAACCCCCCTGCCCCCCACAAGCAACCTGATGAGATGTGTGTCCCGTATGCAGGTTTCAAAATGCAGAGCCGCAAAGGATCTCTGAGCCAAGCGCGGGAACAAAGATAAAGATAGTGGAATATCTATAAGGGCAAGCACGCATATGAAGAATGACAACTGATTAAAACTCTTTTTGATAGAAATGTCAGGACTGTTACCTTTACACAAAAAGAGAATAACAGGCAACTAATTAGTGGCAGAGCTGGCTGCATGAAAAAGAAACAATATGCTGCCCTTCTACCTATTTACAAGCAAATATGTGGAGGTGGGGGATTGAAGGGGACGAGGTGGCAAATTATGACTGGGAGGATTTAACCTTAACTCTTGCAAAGGCATATCCCATGCTCATTTTGACACACATGCAGGTCAGATGGACAACAGAAGAGAATAAATAGGGAGGGAGGAATGTCATGATAACTGAAGATACCGGTGTGCTAATGGCATGAATACGTTTGTTTTAACTGACCTGTGGACGGACTGATGATGATTCCCCTGTAGTAATAGCCAGCTAATGTCCTCTGTGTGCCAACATGGATGTGTTAAAAAATAATTACAGCCTTGGCTCAATCTACTTTCCACTCTTCTGGAGAATAGCCAATTTATAGCAGAAAATAGTGACTAATGTTAGAATAAACAATATTATGATTCAAGTGACTTATCAGTGCTGCAGATATGATTTCCATGTAAGAGGACATGACTTATGCAGACATGTAATTCTCTTTTCTGAGCAGAGAAAAGTAAGTGTGGCAGAAATGCCAGAAACAGCTTTGCAATTGGAATATGCAATTTAAAATAAGTAAAGATTACTCCCAGCTAGTTTATTGCTTTAACTACACCAAGGCAGGTCCCTGTAGCAGACTGCATAATGACTCTCATTTCATTTTTGGTTTGTGTCAAATATCTTCAGTTAGTTTTGCTTTATTGGCTCCATGCAATTTATTGCAGCACTAGAATGTGATTGTAATGCAACTAGTATTTTAGTTTTATCTTCCACTGGTAATTTTTCTTCTTTATGGAGACTGTACTGTCTGCATTAATAAAAGCCATAGAAATTATATAGTGTGGAACCATATTTTAGTAAACCTCTGTTCACTACAGGAAAAACAGAACTAGAATTGGCATTCCCCACCCCTAAAGCCCCACCATGGAAATGCCAGGAACAATAACACAGGATAGCACTGCATATTATAATGCTAAGCAGATAACTCTCATGCTATACAATAATGATTACACAAATGTTCACCTTTGTCAGAAAAATGCATGGGCAGAATTGATCTTCCCACAATGGCATGTTTGAGAAACAGCCACCAACTCATAGTTAGCCCACTGATGTGGGGCCCTCACATCAGAGGCCAGGGTGTTTGAAGGGTCTATGAGAGGTTTCATGCTATCTCCTTTCCTCAACACAGTCTCTCCAGGTCCAAAATGAAGCACATTTGCGGGGAGGAGGGGCATGTAGTGGCACCATTGCTTCTCATGTCACTTCAGGAAGGAAAGATGGTCTTATGGTTAAAACGTTTAATTGGGACTTAGAATATCTGGGTCTAGTTCTGGGCTGTGCCACAGATTCCCAGAGCAGTCTTGGACAAATCACATTCTGCCAAGTACTCGAGTGCTCAACACCCATCAATGGAGTCCAGTGTCCAGAAGTGCTCAGCTCCTATGGTGATGCTTAAGGGCAGATGTAAAGACTTCTTTTGCAAACTTGGCCATTCATCTCTGTTGCCCTTCTGTAAAAGGGAGCTACTTCACAAGGGTGTCGAGAGAATAAATGAGTTTATTAATGTATGCAAAGTGTTCAGATGAGCCTCCATCTGTGAATAGTCCCTGGAATTTACTTCCTAGCACTGCCAGTCTGGCACCATGCATAGATCTTAAATTCACCTTGAAAATTTGAAATCTACATTTTAAACTCTTATTTAAAATAGATGCTAATCAATCCAGATGTGTTTCCAAGCAGCGTTTCTACAATTGTTTAATAGCATGATATTAATATAGTTTTCCCAAGTGTGAGCAGCCCCACTACAAAGCCCTACCTGAGGTACTATGTCCTCATTGGTGCTGCATTTCACCCATGCATGTTGCTAGGACTTCTTGGGGCATATCCCATGGTTCTTAGCACTGCAGCAAGCTGAGCTGCTCAAAGATTTTCCCAGTGAATTGTGGGAGAATTTGTCTGTCCTTCCTGGCACATGGGGAATTGTGGGAAGGCATTGGAGGACTATTGGCATTTGAATGATTTTTAGCCTGCCTTCTCACTGCAAAGTGGGCTGGTAGCCTGAGTGAAAGTTGGCACCAGGGCTCTAGCCTATACCCCCCCCCCCAGGTGGGCAAGGTAGCCTTGCTAGAAAGCATCCCCAAACTTGGGTGAAAAGAGAGTTGTTGTGTGTGGATGGTGTGGGGTCTAGGAGCAACAGTTGAGTAAAATCCCAAGGTAACACATCAGTGAAGACCTACCCTTAGTGTCACTTTTAAGAATAGGCTTTGCAGAATTATTTCTACTACATGAAGGCTGGTATTTTCAAATGGGTTTACAGGAATCAGGCTTCCAAATTCCACTGAATGTTAATGGCAGTTGGGCTCCTAACTCTCTTAGGTTCCTTTGAAATCCTAACCAAAATATAGTGTGTATTTTGGAACTTTGATCATGCATCCACTGAAATGAATGTCTTTTTTTAAAGCTACTTTTACTGCATGCTATGGCCCTATTAATCAAAAAATTATATCTGGCATTCACATTATGGTAGAAAAGGTATGCTGAAAAATTATTCAGGGCTGTTTTTCTTTGCGCTTAATTTCAACTTGGAAAATCTGCTACATTTCATTAAATGTTTGTCCAAGGCCTCAGTCCGGCAGTTGGATCCACTTGGGCGGATCCCTGCATGAGGAACCATAAAAGGCAGTGAGGTTCCCTGCAACTCAAGGATCAGCCAGTGTCCTTCCACTTACAACATCAGAGTCTATAGTAGATGGGATGGTTTTGTTTGTTTGTTTTTAAAAGTGTCCGTTTTCTGAGCAAAGGTGGTTTTGCATGAGAAACCTATAGAAATTCAAATTTTCTCATGTGCTTTGATGCTATAGTAGCCATTGGCAAGAACTTTTGCATAAGGCAACATTTATAGAGTTACAAACCCTCACAAAACACTTGCCTTTTAAAATATGATAGGCTAAAAATAATAGAGTAAGAAGTCTGACGTAACATTTTTTTAAACATAACCACTTACCTAAGATGCCATGTCTAAGTTGACAAGAAGTAAATATGGACCTGAAATATGGGTACTTCTCCCCACAAATCTCAGTAAGTTGAGGAAATCCACACCATGGCCTTGTCTACGTTAAAATTTGTTACAGTAGGGTCTAATGTGACAGCTGCCGTCTTGGCTAAGGCACTGGGGATTGAACTGTGTACTTCTAGAACTAAAGCCAGGAGCTGAAGAGCCCACAAGTCATCTCTTCTGTGGACTGGCACAAAGTGGGACTTGTAATGCACACTCCCCAGTGGTTTAGACTTACACCACTAAAGAGCGTTTCATTAAAATGCGTTGAAGGGCTTGTCCAAACACTGAACTGTACCACTTTAACTATACCAGAAGTGTGACAATTCCCCTAGTGTGGAAGCACTTATTCTGGCTTAAAGGTGATCTCCTTTGTAGAATGCTTTGAGAGCTACTGATGAAAAGCACTATGTAAGAGTTAGGTGGTGTGGTGCTGAGTGGGAAAGATGGTCTAGTAGTTAGGATACTAACCTGGAAGGTGGGAGACCAGCATTCAATTCCATTCTCTGTCTTGGGCAAGTCACTTAGCCTTTGTTTGCTTCAGTTCCCCATCTGTACATTGCCCTGCCTCACAAGGCTGTTGTGAGGACAAATATATTAACCGAATTGTAAAGTGCTTTGAGAAATACCGATGAAAAGCAAAATAGACATTCTTGTACAGCTTATTTCTGTACGAGAAGGGAAATAACAGTACGGGTATAAGACACCTTTATACTGGTATAACTGCATCCCCACTAGGGCTTGTAACAGAATCCCTATTTCCATAGATAATTTACCAAAATAGTCCAGTGCAAAAGCTGTGCAAAGACCAGACCTTGCTCGCTTTTTTTCAACAAGCATCTCTTCTCTGAGCAAGACACGTGCCCTGAGGCTGTGTTCACTTTTCAGCACTGTGGGTCAACTGCAGAGTGGGAAGTCCTGGGCATTAGATCTGGCCACTTTTTTTTTTTCTGACAGAAAGGGAACACATTTTTCATAGCAAAATGTTTCCATTTGCCAACCAACTCCACCGGAGTTAGAGGGGAAGTAGTGTAGTGTCACAGGGCTGCTGCACAAATAGCTTTCAGTCACCTGCAAAACTCCTTAGATTTCACTGGACTTCAAAGCTCACACACACACCCTGCCACTTCTCCAGTGACCCACACATACACTTGGATTGACAACGAGGTTTGAATTCAGAACCTTCAGTGCTAGAAGCCTGAATCTCCACTGCCTGCGCTAAAGCGGTAACTCCATGAGCTTGCAGATTCAGGAGACTATTAACCTCTTTGGGGGACCAGACACTTCAAAGGGACAAAGATGCATATGCTCACATGTAAGGAAAGCACCCTGTCCCCGGTGAATGAACTCAGAGGAAATTCACTGAGGTGAACCTTATCGTGCCACAACATTCTGATGGGTTTTCCCCATAGGAGAATAGAATCTAACATAGATACCTCTAGTTCTGTCCGTCCTTAAACATTACAGTGATATTTCAACACCTGTGTTGATGAATGAATGAATTTTCTTCAACCAGTGAAAAATCTCTTGCAAGGAAAACTATCCAGTTTCCCACTATGAAGGAAGTGCCCTCATTCCTGAAGCCAGTACTGAGGGATGGGGAAGCGCAGCCCTTGGTCCCAGTCGCACAATGGATGCCAAAGTGAGCCCTCTCAGAGCCTAAGCTTGCTTTGTCGCATTGATTAAATCCCCTCTGGCATTGCTCATGTTTTCTGTTAGGTTTTTGAGAATAGCAGAGACTGGCAGGGGGGAAAGTGAGTAAAGATGGGAACACACTGTGTGGAGAGAAAGCAGAGAGCCTCCTTTTCAATCTCCTCCACAGTACAAGTGCTCCCAGATAGGGTAAAATCTCACAGAAGATGGGTCATAATCCTTATCAATATGACAAATGGAACTATCAAACTGGAAAAGATCACAGAGCAGTTAAGATAAAGGTTTGACTTGTTCCAGCGCCGGGCTTATCAGGGTTTAGCAGTAAGTGAGTTTTGTTGCTTTGGCTGCATTTGAAAACTTCATTGATTTGCAGCTAATACTGAGTTGTCATAGTTTCATGAGTAACAGCTTGTGGTCTGCGGAACCAAAGCCTTTTCCTCAATCAATAAGAACAGATTCAGTGAGATGGCCTGAGACTACTGAGGTATACTGAAGAGAGAGAATCAGTAAATGTACTCATGCTGCCAGGGCTGAAGTGATAGAACAAAAGTCCCAGGCTTCCAGGTCCGCTGAAGTGCCTGAACTGAGGGTTTTGCATCGAAGAGCCTCGTGCTAAGTCTGGGAGCAGACAGGCTGTTGGAAGTGGCTGGTGCAAGGACTCTAGAGTGAGGCACTGACTCTTTGCTCCCCACTGCACTGACACGGCTAAATTTTCTGCATTGCTCCACTCACTGCTACTGGATTTTCACCCTGTAGCAGGCTTGAAAGATGCAATCGGGGGAGGGGGGGAGTAATCCCTGCAGGGCTCCCATCACCATGGCCATGCCGCAGATTGCTTTGCAGGGGTTGGACATCAACGGTTCAATATTGTTGAAATTGAAACCTATCGCAACCCAGTGCCCTTTACCCAGCAAGTTCAAGGGTTCCTCAACACCCCTTCCCTCACCTGGCACCGTCAACTGTCCCAGCAAGAACAGACCCATGTCTCTTCTAGGCACCCTCTACTGCACTGGCAAGCCCAGGTACAGCTCCACCTCCCCCAGCCAGCACCCTGTATTTCTCCAGCAAAACCAGCTCACCCCTCAGCCTCAGCTAGCACCTCCTACTGCCTCAACAAGCCAAAGGAATACTCCCTCACTCCCACCTAGCATTCTCTGCTGTGCAAGGACTCCTACCCATCTAGTCTGCATCCTCTACTGCAGAATAATGGAACCACATGCTCTTGCAGTATAATTTTACCTTTGAAACTACCCATAAGCAAAGACCTTGGGTTTTTTGGTTGTTATTTTTCTATCATAGAATAGAATATCAGGGTTGGAAGGGACCTCAGAAGGTCATCTAGTCCAACCACCTGCTCAAAGCAGGACCAATTTCCAGTTCCCTAAATGGCCCCTTCAAGGACTAAACTCACAATGCTGGGTTTAACAGGCCAATGCTCAAACCACTGAGCTATTCCTCCCCCCTGGCTTCCTTTGCAGCATGGGTCATGGGTCACTTGCAGGTAGGGTGACCAGATGTCCCGATTTTATAGGGACAGTCCCGATTTTTTTGCTCTTTTGCTTTTATAAGCTCCTATTACACGCCCCCCCCATCACGATTTTTCACACTTGCTGTCTGATCCTCCTACTTGCAGGTATAAACTAGTGTTCATGCCAGATTCTCTGTAACTTGAAGTCTTTAAATCACAGCCAGAGGTTAGGGGTCTATTACGGGAGTGGGTGGGTGAGGTTCTGTGGCCTGCAGTGTGCAGGAGGTCAGACTAGGTGATTATGATGGTCCCTTCTGCCCTTAAAGTCTTTGAGTAAAATAATCCACATCAGTGGATCTGTGACTGTTCTAATTTATGCAGATATGTTTCCCTCCTGGAATATTTAGGAAATAAGCCTAATATTTTATATTGCCTAAAGATGTCTGAATGTCAATTATGTGGTCAAACACTTATTACAAGGGTATGCCCATTAGGAGTTATCATATATTAATTACCTGAGACATTATACAATTTAAGACAAGAGAATGCTAAGTCAAACAGAATCTACCCTCCAGAAAAAGCAAGATGACGTAGGCCAACCTCAGTCTTGCATCTATGGAGAAGATGATTCCTCTCAGAGGAATGAAATGTTTTCAGTACCTGAGCTTTCCACCCATTCTAGTTAGGTTTATTTATAGTCCACAACCCTGGCTGCTGGTGTCCTATTGAACTGAGGCTCCCAGTTTATTTCCAATGTGTATTGGACTAGTCTCCACATCGCTAGACTTTTACCACCTCAGTGGGCGCTGATTTCTTGCCAAATGTTTGATCTCCTCTTTTTGAAAACCCCAGTGTAGTGCTCCTGTCAGAACTGAATGAAGCCCCGATTCAGCAAAGAACTGGAGCACATCCTTGGTTCTAAGCATGTAATTCCATACCCTATTCAGCAAAACATGTAAACATAGGCTTAATTTTGAGCACATGCCTAAATCCCATTGGAATCCATTAACTCTCAGTGCATGTGCTTAAATCCCAGCGAAGTCAATGCAACTTAAGAGAATGCTTAACATTAAACATATGCTTAAGTGCTTTGCTGAAATGGAGCCCTAGAACATTACTGTTGCAACTAGCATATAAATAATAAATTATCCCAACTACTATAAATCAAAGGGAGAAACCATCTGTATGTAGTCCTGTTGTGTGCATTCTCCTGATGACTGAACCCAGATACCAATTGATCAAAATTATTTTGGGATCAAAACCGATCAAGTTTTGCCATATTTGGGAGCTCTCGATGGTCTAAAAATAGGTTAGCAGTTAGTATAGAAGACTGTAGCTTTTGTGTGCACCGAGGGTCAAAAGCAATACAGAGATCCAAGCCAAGATGAGGCAAAGTTTATCCCCAAATATATTATTGCGTCCCAGCACGACTCCTAGCATACAATGCAATTCTTTCAACAATTCATTTTAAAACCAATGCAAAGCAGAAGAGGTTTTGTATGGTAAATGCGTTTATATATATATATATATATATATTTATTTTCTGGGACGGAATTTCTGCACCAGAATCTGGCCTGAGTTTTGCCGCCATCCCTTTTCTTTTCTCTCCTCACCTCCTTTCTTCTTTCCTCTCCCGCCTTCTCCTCTGAATGAGACTGACACCGTATCTTAGATGAAGTATTATAAGAATTCATGACTTCAAGGTTTTCTATTTTGAGTACCTGTCTAACAAGTTGTATTTGAATCCCATTTGCCCAGCACAACTGCAAATTTCACTTCACACATACAGAGATTCTTTTTTCCTAGATGAGCATTTGTTGGTTTTACTTTATTTATTCATTCCCCCTGAATGGCAATACAGCTAGAAAGGAATCTGGCATTTGCTCACAATGTGGGTGGCAGTTCCACAATGACTTCTCTTTGGCTCGGGCTGCTGATTGTTCTTCTTGTCTGTCTTTATTTGTAATGTTTTCAACAACTCTGTGGCGACATGGTCAGTGCTCAAGCCAATGTTTGTGGCCAATGCATTGGCCGTCGTTTTTTTTTTTTGGCTTCTTCCAAGGCCCCTCTGTTGTCTGCACAGCTATAGCTGTTAAGATAACTAGCTTTAACCTGCCTGCAAGTCCAGCAAACTAGACCAATTCTTGCCGTTCATCTGACATAATTCATACATCGAAGGGAATCATCCAGGCTTTTGAGGAACACAGCCCGTGACAGCTTTAAAACAAACAAAACTCAGTACTTTTTTACACAACACACAGTCAACCTGTGGAACTCGTTGCCAGGGGATGTTGTGAAGGTGAAAATTATAATGGGGTTCAAAAACTAAATTGGTAAGTTTATGGAGGATAGGTCCATCAATGGTTGTTAGCCAGTATGCAACCCCATGCTCTGGTTGTCCCTAACCTCTGATTGCCAGAAGCTGGGAGTGGACAAGAGGGGATGGATCTCTTGATGTTTGCCTGTTTTGTTCATTCCCTCTGAAGCACTTGGTATTGGCCACTTTCGGCAGTCGAGATACTGAGCTAGGTGGACCGTTGGTCTGACCCAGTATGACTGTTCTTATGTAAAGAGAGAGGAGAATGCATAGTCCTCACAGGTATACCAGGACTGCAGGAAGATAGGGGTATATTTTGGAATCCATTGAAGAATATTGCTTACTGGTGTGATCCCCCCCCATCGTCCCTCCATACACTTGCCATTTGTTTGCATGGGTGCCAACTCTTGTGGTTTTTATCATGAGTCTCATGATAAACAGGGTTTCTCTTAAACATTCTGGAGTAATGTTATTTCATGAGAACCTCAACTTTCATTTAATAACTAGCAAATTCCAGCCTTGGGAGAAGCTTGAAAGTGTGACCCCAGGGCACCCTAAAATTCCAAAACCAGAAGGCAAATAGAAAGAAGGCAAAGTTTCCCTGCCCATCCATTGCATGATTTTTAAGAATCTCATGGGGAGGGGGGTTGGGGCCTGATGCATGATTTTTCAACATTTGGGTTTGGCAATAGTGGGGAAGGATAGCTAGCAGTACTAGTCTGGGACTTGGGAGATGGGGGGCGGGGGTTCATTCCCTGCTCTGCCATGCACTTCCTTTGTGATGTGGGTACCTCATTCCATCTCTCTGCACCTCAGCTGCCCATCTGTAAATGAAGGTAATAGCACTGCTGTACCTCACAGGGCTGTTAGGATTAATACACTAAAGCAGTGGTGGGCAACCTGTGAGCCGTAGGTTGCCCACCACTGCACTATAGGCTGTTAGGTGCTCAGATACTACAGTTAAAAGGGATCACAAGAACCTGAGAGAGAGAATTCTTTGTGCTCTTCACCTACTTGCTACCTCTTGTTTTATATAAATTCCTGATCCTACCAATGCATAAGCATATGAGGAGTAACATGCATTTGAGTCGCCCCTTGATAAGTGTTCGAAACACTATTTGGTTAAACTGTGCTCTTTAGGGCAGAGAGCATTTATCATTGTGTTTGTACAGTACCTAGCACAATGGGGCCCCTGATCTTAACTGAAGCTTCTGGATGCTACCACAATACAATGATGTATTACTAATATCAGCACAGGATATAAAAGCCACAGCACCACTAGCCAGCTTTTCAAATCATGTGTGTGCATTTTTACTTTCTGCAGTTTAGAGCAACAAAAATGCACCTAATTTAAAATCACCAAGCCAAATCAGCAGCTCAGTTAGCTCACACCACTAAGCAGTGTCTTGCCTCAAATGTGGACACACTTGTCTTAATCTTCCTACCCAGGGAAGTCCAAGTGAAACAAATGTTTAGGGCACGCTGCAATGCACATTGACCCATCCAAAGTATTACAGATCAGGGGCAGGAGGAATAGCACAATGCCTACAGTTCCTCAGATGCCTTTTTTTGTTTCAGACAGATGAGACAGTTGTGTAGATATTGAACTGTATCCTGGTGGCCCTCGTCACCAGCTGGGGATAGTCTGCCATGCCCAGGTAGGTTTCTGGCCTTTTCTTCAAGGCTCTGTTTGTTGTCTTCACGAAGAAAGAAAAGCGTGCAACAAGTAAAACAAACTGTCTGGTTAAGGATTCACACTGGGGCCTTCTGGGGCTATAAAAGGGACAGATTGCGCTGTTACATGGACAAATCAAGTCTACAGGTGTTTAACTCAGTCTCGTGTCTTAAAAAGGAAATCAGTTATGGGCCTAGCTGATGGCTTTAGAACACCCTACTAATTTATAGCATCTTTTAAGGATCACATCCTTTTTTTGGTTCTCTCTCTCAAATCCATATATAGGACCCTGTTTGTTTTTTGTGTTTTTTGTTTTTTAATTCTCTCCTTGTGATGAAGAGGATGTAGCCTTTAGATTTATTGCTGGGCTTCTAAGTAAAATAAATACTTTCCCTGCCACCACTCCCCTCTAAAAAATCCCCTTGCAGCAGCATTTTCATTCACAAGGCAGCTGTCGTGTAATTGTGCAAAATTCTCAAATTAAAGTTCACTGACATGCAGTTAGACACAGTACGTTCTCAGAGAGCCATGCAGGGTTTTAGCAGCATGACTCCCATTAAAACCCCATGCAAGTGCTTTGAAAATTTGCCTCTAAGGTATGTCTACCCTGCAATTAAACACCCATGGCTGGCCCATGTCAGCTGACTTGAGCTTGCGGGCTTTGGGCTGCAAAACTGCAGTGTAGATGTCCAGGCTCAGGCTGGAGCCTGGGCTCTGGGACCCCGTGAGGGGGCAGGGCCTCACAGTCCAGGCTCCAGCCCGAGCTCAGACATCTACTTGGGCAAGCCACAAGTCTTTAATTGCAGTTTAGATGTGCCCCAGGGAGCCTAATGTGTAGGCATTGGATTGCTGCCTTCTGTAGTTTTCCACCTTAACTCATCTGACCATAGACTGGTCAAATGCACCGAGGGAAGCGGTTTCTAACTCTTGAGACATAAACTAAATTAATCTGCTTTTTCAAAAGTTTTTGGTTGACCGTATTTATTTGTTTGCTGCAAGGGATAACTAGGAGCAGTTAGATAAGCAGCATTTTTTTCATTTGTAGCACATAACTCTCCAAAATAACACTACGCTAACGGCTGTCTGTGCATATTATATATTGCTTCAAAATAATTGTACATGGCCATGTTTGTAGGAAAAGCTACTTTTCCTCACACACTGCGGGTTTAGATATGTTTGTGATTAGAAGAACAGTCCCTGGAGTGTGATTATGCAAATTTATATCACTGAGCTTGTAGGCATGTTGGGGGAGGGAGGGAGGAATTACTTCATCGCTTACAGGAGGGCATCCCTGTAAATTTTGGAGCCGGTTGAAGTTCAGAGTGTTCGGCACCTTCCAGGTTCTGGTCCAAAAGGTAAATGCTGAACCGTAATTAATACAAAAGAAATCACCTGTACTGTCGCCCCATTTCATGGCAAGCAGTCCACAGCATTGCAATTTTGTAGTTAAGTTTATGGACTGTAAGGGGGTCAGATTTTGAGATCACTGTTTCTGGGGGTGAAGGCTAATTACACTGTAGCGGGGGGGAAATAGCTTTAATAGACTTAAGTGCCCAGGCTGAGAAGCGAAAGGGAGGCAGTCTACACTCCACAACCAGAACACGTACGCAACTCTCAGGCACTGTTTTGTTTTTCGTAGAATTAGCCATAATGAAGTTGTGTCTGATAGATTAAAAAGGGCCTGATTCTCCTCTGTTAAACCAGTTTAACTCCAGATTGTCAGCTTACGTGTTCAATGTACTGCTCCACTAAATTCAGTGGAGGTTCGCTGATTTACACTGTTTGAAGACCGGGTTGGCTTCAGTGGAGTTAAACCTGATTTAAATCAGTGCAACAGAACAGAAAACCAGGCCCAAAGTGCTGAAGACTAAGGATTTAAAGCAAACTGTGATGGGAATAAGACAGGTCAACTCAGGATGCAAGCATGAACTGGCACTTTAATAATGGTCTTTAATAACGAGCAGTTTCCTCCGTTCATCAAGTGCTTTTTTAAAAAAACATAAACCAAAATCAGAAACTAGAACTAGTATTTTATTTTGAGTTCCTTACAACTAAATTTAAAAACATGTCAAAGGACGTTGATATTTGTCGCTCAGCGAGTTTGAAAGCAGGGGGTTGCATTGCACAATTGCTTGATAATAACATTGCGAGTGAGTTTTATCCATCGCCACACCGTTCTGGGAATTCGTTTCTGTGTGCTAACCTAAATAGCTCATGTTGGGACGTGCAAGTCACTCACTCATTCATAAAAGAGGAACTTTACTGGGAGGATAAGGGGAGGAGATTTATTGACAAATAATTGTCAATTGCTAACCTTGTCATGGTAACTTTTTTTCATTATTCTTTTTCTGGAGGCACTTTGAACGTAGAACGGCAGCATCTGTTACAGGTTGGAAAACAAGTAAACACTGATACTCCTGGTGGCTTTGAAGGAGCATTCAACACTTAGCTTTCTACACTTGCCTTTACTAGGAAAATTACCTAGTGATGTGCTTAGAATGCCTACGATGATGAGTCTGGGGTGGAAAAAATAAAGCAACCCTTTGCTAGAGACAGACTAAAGGAAAATATGCATGCGCTGCTGCCAGATGTTGACATTTTGATTTGCATAAAAGTAAACTTTTGTGTCGACAGCATGTTTAATTTTCCAAAATGTTCCAGAGAAATACTGAGCCTGCATCATAAGCAGCTCTCCTCAGTCAAGCATCTCGGCGAATTAATTCCCCATGACTCGTTGTCTCGAAGATGTATGGACCTGATTCTCCTCTCATGCCAGAGTAAAGTGAGCATGCATAGCTTTGTTGAAGCCAAGTGAGTTACTTGAGCATAATACTGGGTAAGTGAGGAGAATGAGGCTCTTTGGCTATGAAGTCAACAAAAGTATTGAATCTTTCATTGTGACTTGTGTAGGAAGTTACTTTGGCCAGGGAAGTGCTATGGTCCGTCTTGAGGACATAGTAGAAGGTCATTTGTTTCTCTCCTGCTGCTTATAAGGTAACTTCCAGCAGAAGATCAGAAAGATTAAGGCCTGCCCTGTGAAGAACAGCATATCGTAGCCTTCATTTTACAGGTGGGGCAACTCAGGTACAGATATGCGATGATAACCTAAGGAGACCGTGGCAGAGCCAGCAATAGAACCCAGAAGTCTGGACTATTAATTCCCTGCTGTCATGGAGGCAACGTTTCCTTCTACCCAGACAAGAACAGTCATCCTGAGCTTTCTTTGAGATAAAATAAAAGCCAGTAGCAGCAAGCTGCCAAAACGCGAGGGACAAAATTAGATACATAGACATGAGGATAACTCTCTTCCAAACTGCCTTGAAATCTAGCAGGAAGCAAGGGACTTGTATTTTTCTTTCCTGCAACTGCTCAACCTATTCTAGAATATAAAATGTGTCTGGAGACCCAGAGCTCCTACTGGATTTGGTTAATCGCTCTGGTATTGTATGGCTGGTGATGCACAGGAGAGTGTCAAGAAATGGGATTTAGTGGGTCAGTGATTTGTGAAAGGCTTTAACAATAATGAGGTTTTTAGGATGGGGTGCACAGGTTTCCTAGGGCACATCTACCCACAGTTGGGAGCAGGCATTCCAGCACAGGGAGATAAATGCGCAAGCAATGCTAAAAACAGCAGTGTGGACACTGCAGAATGGTCTAGACCCCTTAGAACATGCCTGTCCTACCCCCCGGTCAATACTCGAATGGCTAACCCATGCTGCAATGACCACACTATGTTTAGAGCGCTAGCTCAAGTGGAGCCAGTGCATCTGTCTACCTGTGCTGGAATGCCTGCTCCCAGCTGTGGTCTAGATGTCCTCTGGGAGCCCTATGCATCCTTAGGGTAGGTTGGAAGGACTGGGCCTACTGACACCCCATAAGACTGAGTACTTGTTCTGAGCTGATGCTGTGATGAACTGGTAATCACAAGGAATCCACATGGGTGAAGGGTTGAAGGACTGCTCCTGCCAGAGCCCATGTTAGGGTGATCTCTGGTTAGCTTATTAGCAAGCATGTAGGTTCTTCTCTTGGTTTTAATGTTTTCTCTGTAGTGCTTGTTACCTTAAGAATGAAGTAGGTTTGCATAGGAAGTGCTGCGTGGCATCTTATCCCTGTAGCAATTACACCTGTTAACTCTTTCTGAAGAGAGCCAGCAGGTCCTTGGGCAGCCTATCTGCACTGGGAATAACACAGTGAAGGCAGGGAACTGTGCAGCCTGGAAATACCCCGGTCAGAAGGGAAGGAGACATGGATCTCCACCAAGAAGACAAGAGCTGGAGAACTAGAAGCCTGAGAGTGGGCACCCTCAGCTGAACCTCTAAGGAGGAGTACACGCACAGTTGCCCCAAACTGTGACATACATAGTGGCGGCGGTGGATTGTATAAAAATATATTTGGAACCCTATAACTATGTACCCGATATCTCAGAAGTAGGGTTTCTTTTCTTCCTTAACCTGGGCCTTCTGTGAATTCTTTCTGTGGCTACCAGCTCTCCAGCTCAGCCATTGTAATCAGGGTCTTGTACAGTATATTAATGATCAAAACTTCTCTCCCATGCTGACAAATCATATCCGCCTATAGGCTAAGGGTTATATTCTATCCGCTCTTATTATCTCATTCCTGCAAGAATCATCCCATCTGCATCCCTGCTTTAGACCACATCCTAGTGTAAGGCCGTGAGAAATGGATTTACGCTCTGATTGTGACTGAGATGGCTGGTGAGGCTGTCTTAGCAGCATCGGTAATAACCCTTCTGCACGTTCAATGTGGTGTCGGGCGCAGGGCAGCTGCTTCAAGCCTCTGGGCCCAGCTGGTGTAAATCAGCATATTATCCATCATTCATTATGGTTACATGTTTCTGTTTCAGGAGCACCTAGAAGCCAACTAGGTCAGGACTGCCCTATGGTAGGCACTGTACAAATACCTAGTAAATGACTCTGCTTGCTGCTCCATTGAAGTCAGTAGAGATTTGATGATTTATACAAGATGAGGACCTGCCCTACTGTATTAAATATGTCACTAGGGAACATCTTGTGACACAGTATAAAATGTCTGCATCTGTAGGAAAGCATCTTTTGTTGGTGCCTTAGGTCTATGTACAGGCACCGTTCCTGTGTAAGAAAAATGCAAATATACAAGTTGCTATGTGACTGTGGGTAAGTTCTTCAACCTTTCTGCCTTAGTTGTCCCAAGTGCTCAAAAATCATGAGATTTTCTTTCTTTTTTAATAATAAATTTGGTGTTCTTGGTTTTCAAGCCTTATAGGGTTCACATTTTCAAGTTTTCTCTGCAACTCTGAAGACTAGATACTCTTTTTTTTCATTAAAAAACAAACAAACCAGAGACACTCTCTCATAATCACAGGACTCCAGGAGCCAGGACTTCAAGGAAAATATCAAATACCCCCAGACTCATTAGAGTTGGCAAGGAATAAGAACATTTACCCACCCTCCCAATAGTGATGGGAGGCCTCATTTCTACATGAGATACTTGGATGTAAGGCAGTATTAAAATGCAAAGTTTTATCATTACTGTTTAGCCTCAGCTGAAATGTGCTAGATAAGTGCAAATTACTGTTATAAATCATAAATATCAAAAGGCCATAAGTGCATAATAATGCCCTAACTGGCTAATTTGTTTTATTTTGCTACTAGGAGCATTGTAAAGAAGTAGAACAAAGAAATTCCTTCCCGCCGTGGTTTGGCCTATGACTCCAAATAATGATAGGTGAAAGTAAAACAATACCCTGGCAGACTTTTAGAAGCACTTCCTTTTCCTCTCAGAGCCAGTGATTAAAATTGGTTCCCCATGGAAGGGAAATCATTCTAAAGAATTGTAACAACACTGTGATGGAGGTTAGGGTCAGCAGATTATTAATGGGTCATGGAGCTTTTCACCTCTAGGATAATGGCTGGAATCCAGAGCAGGCTGATAGTGAACAAAAGAGCATCTGCTAGGTGGTTTCTGTAGATGGAGTTGGTGGATACCTACAGCACAGAAGTTTAGCAGTAATTGAGTCCCCTGATGGACAGCTCAGAAAGAAGGGTGTGGATTGAATGGGCAAGGGAAACTGAGTCCCACAGAGGTGGTTCCTCCAGACAGGACTGAGACAGTGTGGAACAATCACTGTAGTTCTTCTGTGGAGTGCAAGGACTTCATTCGCTCTTTGTTGTTAATTAAGCCCCTCACTTGACATTAATTTTAATAGAGCGTGAAGATGAGCGTCTTGTTCAACTCTAGACTTTCCCCCACCATTCCTCTTATGGACTCTGAACTGTCGTGCTATTATGTGATCAGTCTTATGGCATGATGCACCTGTGCCTTTCATAGTTGTGTACAACCGGGAGAGCGGTTTGTACATAGATAACTTTGCTTGTGCTTAATGCTATGCTGCCAGTGCACTCCCTTGACCTGCACAGCTTGCTATTTCGATAGCAGATGATTTGTTAGACATAGGATGAAGGGTGATTTGGGCAGTTAAGCCCAGGAGTAGGATACGGGCATTGTCGCAGACATCCTGTCTAACCTTAGCCGATAGCCGTTGAACTAGACCTTTTCCCAGTCTCTAAACTGAACCTACAGAGGCTCCTTCTCTATGCCTCAGCATCCCCATCTTACAGATGGAGACGATACTACTTTCCTACCTCTCAGGAGTTCTACGGGGATGAATTTCACTAGTATCCCTGTGCAGGGCATGCAGGAAAGGCAGAGGACCTCTCCAGTCTGCACACCTACATTAGGGCTAGGCATGCTCTGTGTAATTTGGCATTTATGCCACCTTCATTGCCAGGCTCTCGGAGTACGTAAAAGCTAAACGATGGGTTATTACGTTGGCACTCCTCTCTTTCAGGTACTGTAACAGGGTGGCTTGCGTTTAAGCTGGGAAGCCTGGGGCTAAGCCAGCCCTGATGCTACGATGAGCTTCACCTGAGAGGAACCAGGTGATTCCTTTAAACCTAAAAGTCATCAGGGAAGGTGTGTGGTTGAGAGAGGGCTCTGAGACTGCCTGAGGCAGGAAGCTGGCGGATGCTCTGGAAACAGAAGCCTAAGAAGCTGAAGCTGACTGAAGAAGCAGCTGCAGGGAGCAAGACTCTCACAGGCAGAGGCCTTGAACTGTGACCCAGGTCTGGGAAAGAAGACTGGGAACCCCCCAACTAAGGGTGGGGAGAGAATGAATTGGGGTTGGGGTCTGGATGGCCAGTGTGTATTGTTTTGATTTTCCTGTGGACTGTGTGGAGTTGAAGGAGAAAAGAGGACTGGAGTACTGCAGAGGCACCCCCGCCCGCTCTTGGGAGGCAGGGAGCGGCCAGCATGCAGGAGGTATCCAGACATAGTCTGTGAGCATTGGCCTTAGCTCTACTGGGAGATGGGTGGTGGAATGCCCTCGGAGTACCAGCACCCCCGAAGTCGGCATCCTTCAGAGTGCTAAAGAGGTGGTTCCTGTTCTGCACTGCGAATATTGACACTTAACATGGCTGTTCTTGTCCAACTTGAACATCTGTGTCCTTGATCTCCTGGCCTTGTTTTGCGAAAGAGTGCCCGAGGCAGGGAGTCATGGGGCAGGATCAGCAACACTGCTCAGGGAAGAAAGCCTCCTTGCAAAGGGGGAAGAGTTTCCCAGTAGACCTACCCAGGGGTGAGGTGAGCAGAGCTGGGCAGCTAGGGAAGTCTGATGTGGCCGCTCCTGAGCGTGGGGAGGGGATCAGGATCTCCACGGCCATTCAGCCCAGCCGGCTGTGAGCATCCAATGGACTCCACTCCCTAGAGTTGCCAGGCTTGTGGATCGAGCCCTCAATGCAGCGATTAGATCAGCAGAGCGTCCTGCTCTCGTCCCTGTATTCGGTGTGCGCTATTGTGATCATTCAGTGGCCCCGTATCAACTCAATATCCAACGGAGCAGGGCTGACTACACAGCCGCAGGCTGGAGGAAGTCCCCAGCCCAGCAGCGGCTGAGGGAGGGAGGGATGAGCTCACTGGCTCTGCTTTTTAAAGCCACCATTTTAAAGTGGCGTCCTCCTTTTCCCATCCGAAGGAGAGCTCCATGTCCCCAATCCAGATTTTAATTGCTTTGGGCCTTTTGGGGCCGTGCAGCGCTTTAAAGGTTCTCGCTGACTGACTGGCTCTGGCTGTGCAGTCAGCCTCAGAACCATAAATACTGAAATCCAGTCCTTCAGTGCCCTACAGATATGTTCGCCGCACACTGTTATTAAACTCTTAGGGTCGGATCAGCCTTTCTGCTCCGCTCGCACCAGGAAAGATCAGCTTGTTTCACCTCCTGGAGCAGCTGCTGCGAGTTTGATAGGCGAGCAAATGAGGCCGCCCGACTGGACCCTCAGAGCACCGTGCAGTAAATCCTCTGGAGGTCAAGACCTGTCTGAGGACTGAGCAGCAGAACCACCACACAATGGAGCAGCCTCTCTTTGTATTCCAGAGACCAGCTAACAACACGCATCGGTGCTATTTAAAGCACCAGCCAGTCCTGCCAGAGCCCTGCCCAGCATGATCACACTGCTTAGAAATCCCTCTGCTTTAGTCCTTTTTCAGGGATTCCCAATTCACAGCCATTCAACTCCCTGCCAGAGCAGAGTAAGCCAACCAGATCACCTGCAGGTTATTGTTAAATACAAACTAGCCATTCCTATTAATCTACCCAGAAAGAGATTCGCACAATCAGGTCGGAGCTGCCAGCCCGTGGGCTTGGTGCTGCAAATGCATGGATATCTGCAAAGAAATGTAGGTGCAACCCTCAAGTTTCAGGCAAGTAGCCAATGTGGGTGTTTGTGTGGCAAAGCTAGGGTGCCCCGATCCTCTCTGTCGATGGCACAGCTCCCATCACCATCACCATGATGTGAACTGTCACCCGGGGCCAGCATTTCACAAGGTTTTGTTGCTGTTTAATATCTTTATTCTTACCCTCTGAGTGCTGGGGAACCAGAAGTCACTGTCCTGGGTGCTGAGCCACAAACCCTTCGGGGGCTTGTCACAGTGTGCGGCGTGTTCACTCTGCCAACACCCCAAGGAAGGCTCATGACCTTTTCCCAATCCCATCACTTCATCAGAACTGGCCAAACTCTTCAGCCAGCGAAGTGGGGTCTCACCCATCACAAATGCTCCCCACATGTAGGATGTACTTTGTTTCTATAGACTCATTGGCCTTGATTTACTGTAAAATAGCAGAGTTCCGTCAGCCAAACTCAATGGAATAGGATGCTGATAGAGTAACGAGCAGAATAACTGAGGGTGCTAACATGCCATTGTGAAAAGCATGGGATTGATGGGTAGATTGAGAGGGCAGGTTACAGCAAATAATAAACATGTCGCTTTCTAAATCAGCAGTGACATCCTGTACATAGGACCTCACCCCAGGCCCCAGTCTTTGAGCTGATGTGGTTCCAAATCTAAATGAAAGAGAAATGCAACAATCACTGCTTGGGATCATCCACTGTTATGGTGACTGTTTTATCTTTTGCCTGTCACATTAATATAAGGACGCTGAAATGCAAAGGGGTAATACGGGCCTCAGGGAAGAGATTGCTCTCCCTATGTCCAGCATTTAAAAACAAAGGCTGTACTTGACTGCATTCAGAAACAACGTAGCTATCCACAGAACCCCTCCAACCATACAGAAAAAGGGATATTTCAGTAAAGACATCGGGCCTGATTATCTACTGCCTTGTAGCTGCTATTACAGCTGTGCAGAGCAGGGATGGGATGTGACCATAAAGTGGAAGTGAGTGGAAAATCCTGACTTGGTCGCACTTCACACACGCTGGGAAGAGGTGGTGGCAAGTCACTGGAGAACCCTGAGTTAGTAGCATTTACACTTGCTTTGAACAGGTGTAACTGACATGGAACATCGACATTATTGCCTTTATCAAATGCACTGCTGTAGTCAAGCCCTGAACGACTCCAGTACATTGAATCCTCCAACACTTGGAGGAAATGACCTAACTGATGTGTTCCTCTTCTGAGGTCTGTGGTCAAGGAAAGACCGTTCTTTGTCCTGATATTACATGCCAATTTAAACAAATATTGTAATAATGCTTGTTGCTTACAGAACACTTCACAGGTGCAAAGTGCTCTACAAATGTGCACCGAGGCATGTGTGCAAACCAAAAATATGTCATAAAGGGGGGATAATCAATTAACAGGCATTGATTTGTGAAAGTCTTAAAAAAGGAGGGTAAAACCAAAGCACAATCTCGACGTGGCAGCTCAAGGTAAACAGCATGTCACGACGCATTTAACAAATGACCGTGCAAACTCTAGAGCTTAGCTTAGGACGTCCTTGAATGCTTAGGGACAGAATCATTGTGAATGCTCTTGATGGCTACAAAGCAACCCTAAACCCAGCTGAACTGGCTGCTTAAACTAGGTTTATATCTGTACTGAGTCAGTGGAGTGGCACAAAGCAGTCAGAGCATGCCAGTGAGTCTGCCCCCTGAGGGACAGGAGGCCAGGTTCAGCTCTCAGTTTGACTGGAGTGACTCCAGGACCACAGCCACCCATGTCCCAGTGCAGAATTTGGCCCAGGGAGCTGTTTTCTCCCCCACTATCAGTCAGTTAACGGCCGGATAAAAACACTTCTTCAAGCAGAGGCAAAGGGAGCCATGTGCTATACATTTGGAAAAGGAGTAATACTGTTACAGAAGGATAGCAAGAGACCGTGCTACTTAACTGCTTGTGCACACATCCCTGTGGGAATTGTCACCCCTGCCAGTGCAGCGCTTACCACCTTGTGGGTTGTGTGGCTGCTGTGACCCCACTGTGGCTGACACAGTCCTGGTTCAGAACTCGATGGAACAGAAAAGATGGTGTAATTCAGTTAGTCGCGCTGCTGATGTTACTTAACTATGAGAGATGCTGCCCAATTCTAAACTACTGTCCAGCATGAGGTAATGCATTATACTGTTGATCAGTATGTTCTGCATTCAGACTTATGAGATCATGTGGCATTTCCAGCTCACCAAGCCACCTGGTCCCCTATTCCCGGGAGCTGTGTGAAATGTTGTTACTTCTCATGCTCTTTGCCCAATTTTGTGTGGGAATCTTTGGCATGTGATTTGACCTCTCACTATTTTAATATGTGGCATTAAAGCCATGCCTTATTTTTTATTTATTTATTTAACAGGATGCCAACTTTGTTCAGGAATGGGCCCAATTCCCTTGGAAAAAAATGTGGTGCATTTTGCAGAAATGTTCCCTAAACCAGAATTAGTAATGAAGCATGAAGAGAGATAAATTCCAATATATTTAATACACAACTAGTGCCTCTGTGGAAAGAATCTGTTCCATATTCGGTCTGATGCTTTCAGTTCTGTGCTGCAACTTTAGTCTTGGTGCTGGCTACCCCCAGGCCACATCTGATGGTCTGAGAGCTGACTCCAGGAACGTGAGGTTCTGTGAGGACTAGGAGTGAGGCCAGCAGGACAGATGACACCTTCATTTTGCTGACCCAGCAGCCGTGATAGGGTCTTATGCATTGTCATGTAGACCCTGTGGAGATAAACACCACAGGAAGTACTACCTAGGAAGTACTGACAGTTTCCCTTGTGACCCCAATTGGTCCAGGAACCTATTAAAGTCCAGGAGGAACTCCAGGAATCAAAGGATTGGAAGGGACCTCAGGAGGTCATTTAGTCCAACCCCCTACTCAGAGCAGCACCTAATCCCCAACTAAATCATCCCAGCCAGGATTTTGTCAAGCCTGACCTTAAAAACCTCTAAGAAAGGAGATTCTACCATCTCCCTAAGTAACCCATTCCAGTGCTTCACCATCCTCCTAGTGAGAGAGTTTTTCCTAATATCCAACATAAACCTCCCCCCACTGCAACTTGAGACCATTACTCCTTGTTCTGTCATTTGGTACCACTGAGAACAGTCTAGATCCATCCTCTTTAGAAGCCCCTTTCAGGAAGTTGAAAGCAGCTATCAAATCCCACCTCATTCTTCTCTTCTGCAGACTAAATAACCCCAGTTCCCTCAGCCTCTCCTCATAAATCATAGAATATCCGGGTTGGAAGGGACCTCAAGAGGTCATATAGTCCAACCCCTTGCTTAAAGCAGGGCCAATCCCCAAGTGGCCCTTTCAAGGATTGAGCTCACAATACTGGGTTTAGCAGGCCAATGCTCAAACCACTGAGCTATCACTCCCCCAATCATGTACTCCAGCCCTCTAATCATTTTTATTGCCCTCCGCTGGACTCTTTCCAATTTTTCCACATCCTTCTTGTAGTGTGGGGCCCAAAACTGGACACAGTACTCCAGATGAGGCCTCATCAATGCCAAATAGAGGGGAATAATCACGTCCCTCGATCTGCTGGCAATGCTCCTACTTATACAACCCAAAATGCCGTTAGCCTTCTTGGCAACAAGGGCACCCTGTTGACTCATATCCAGCTTCTCATCCACTGTAACCCCTAGGTCCTTTTCTGCAGAACTGCTGCCTAGCACTTGGTCCCTAGTCTGTAGCAGTGCATGAGATTCTTGTCCTTGGTGAACCTCATCAGATTTCTTTTGGCCCAATCCTCTAATTTGTCTAGATCCCTCTGTATCTTATCCCTGCCCTCCAGCGTATCTACCACTCCTCCCAGTTTAGTGTCATCTGCAAACTTGCTGAGGGTGCAATCTACGCCATCCTCCAGATCATTAATAAAGATATTGAACAAAACCAGCCCCAAGACCGACCCTTGGGACACTCTGCTTGTCTGTGTAACCCTAACCCTAGTGATGAACCTGCCTCTTGGCTAACTCTAGGACTCCGGATCTACCTTTGGTGCTGTTTCTGGCCTCTAAGGCCTGTCGGACCAAGCCCCTATTTGTGACAAGGAGTGTGTATTGAAACGACTGTTGCTGGGTTATAAGCAGCTGAATTGGAAACACTGGAGATGACTTTCTGGATAGGAGCAAGAAGAACGAGGAGTACTGGTGGCACCTTAGAAACTAACAAATTTATTTGAGAATAAGCTTTCGTGGGCTAAAACCCACTTCATCAGATGCATGCAGTGGAAAATACAGTAGGAAGACATATACACAGAGGACATGAAAAAATGGGTTTTGCCATACTGACCATGGATAGGAGCAGGCAAAGGTAGGAAACTGGGTGGCTTGTTGAGTTTCAGGTAGATGAGCAATGCATTGGAGTGGCTGAAAATAAAAAAACAGTTGATGCTGAGCTGAATGGGAGTACAGTTGCTGGGAGTAGCATGGGACCAAAGGTATGAAGGGGGATGGGACCGATCCACTTGAAATAACAGGTGTGACTAATGAGCAAGTGGCCTCTTGGGATCGAGCTCCTTGAGGGGGTCCCGTCCCATGCAAACACCATAACTCAGCCTGACCCTCTCGCCCTTTCCAGAAGTGGGACCAAATCTAGGAGGAAACAACTGTCAGCAATTCCTCCAGGAGCAATGAAGGAGACAATCTGTGGTCTGACCTTACCCAGCACCTTCGTGGTCATTCTCTTTCTGAGGGGGGCCCATGCATTTTAAGGCTGGCCCATGCATGCCAAAAAATCAGGAGAATCCTATGGGAGGTGGTCGAATAGCCTGGCAGGTTTGGTGTGTAGGCAAGGAGGCGACCACAGGTTCCCCAGAGATATTTCACTGGCACACCCAGATTCCCATTTTTGACCCCACATTACTGGCAATGCTAAAGCTGCCATGCAGTGGATGGTGCCTGTTTTCTGTTGTGCCCCAAGCAATGACTTGTTCTGTTTCTGTCTGCCATCAGTGCTACCACTAGCTGATGAAGCACTGAATAATGAGCATAGATGAACTCTCATCTCTCCAAACCTGCAGCAATCAAATATCCGCTGTATAGTTATTATAAAGAACTTAGCCGAGTAGTTATGCACCAACATCTATAACACTCATTCTTCATAAGGACATAAAATAGAAAGTCGGACCTTATTAGCACTGGGGGCCCAAATCCTGCTTGCCTTCCTCTCCGAGGTAGTTTCACAGATAGAAACTGGGGTCTACCCGGTGATGGTAGTAAACAAACGTCTCTCTATTTGCTTGGATCCTTCTTTCATTTTAACAGTGGCATATAGAGCTGCTCAAGTGTAGAGAGCAGCAAACACCCTCCACCAAATCTCTCTCTCTTTTCTCATTTCACACAGGCTGCTGAATAGCCAGAAGAATCTCATATTGTTCTCTGAATTATTTTCCTCTTTTACTGTTGTCATCTTTTATTATTTCATCTTCCTCCCCATAACTGGCAATACCTGTCCATCCATCTTACAGTCCTTTCACTTTCTGTGCATTCTCGTTCATGTCAGGTTGTTAGTGCTTGCAGCTGAGATGACTGTGGATGCCTTTATTTTGTTGTTGTTGTTGTTATAGTTGTGGCTTTTCTTTTCTCCTCCTCCTCCGTGTGTGTGTGTGTGTGTGTGTCTTGTTTTTTGGCTAATCGGCATTACAAAATTTCTATTCAACCTGTTTGTCAGCCTTCGGAGCAGCAGAAGGAATGAACTATCACTAATATTATTTTGTAGCCAATAAGATTCCTCTTCTCCCCCATGATGCGTGCCTTTCAGCCATGTACTGTGGCAGGGCTGAGATTTGTAGGGATCACGTCAACCAAATCCCACATTAGCGATGGTCTTTTAAAGATTTTGATCATCGGTGTTGCAGCTGAGGCCCGGCACCAAGCAGTTCCTGTTTAGAATCTGAACTGTCGGCCAACATGATTGGGGTTTTGGAGAGCAGTTGGATTGATGACAATTGTCTACTGGATTCCTATGCAATTAAACATTGTGACTCCTCCTGCTTGTTGTTAGCCAGCTGTATTTATGAGAGCCATTACTGGCAATTTGTGATGAATTAACGTAGCGATACCTGTGTGCGCCAATGACCTCTGGTGGATTATTTATGATGGACATGATTGTGTAGCAGTTATCTTGGTTAGCTGAGGGCTTTGAGGGACAGTTGCGGAGTACCCTCAACTGCTATCAAAGTCCATTCTAGTTGAGAACACTCAGCACCAGGCTGGATTGAGCCCTATGTGGATGGAGCATTGATGAATTTGCGGGTCAGAGGCTCAGAGTTCAAATTCTGATAATTTGTTTGACTTCAAAGATGCAGATTAATAATTACCTGGGGTACTGAATAAATATAATCACTTCTTAAGTGGAGTGCCTCAACTTGATTGGAAAATCTGTTTAAACAGGACACAGGTCGGTTTCCTCTTCTGCAGCTGATGGGTAAAAACAGAATTTTTATTAGCCGCGAGTTATAAGAGAAAAACCTATATAATGACTGACAGCCCCCAGCTATGCCCCCTCAGCTTGTAATGGCATTTGATTTCATCAGCTATAGCAAACCGCCATAGCGTGGTCGCTGTCTGGATGGAAGTTGGGTAATTATGCTGCTCACCTAAAAAATCGTGTGTACTTGAAGTTGCGTAGAGCATTCATCCCTTTGTACAATGGATACATAGGGTTGCTGCAGGCTAGTTAAAGGGTTTCTGCCAAGACCACAGTAGCTTGCACATGTCTGTGACAGATACGGTCATCACTGTGTACCTGTAACTTGTGAAAGTCTTTTGTTACAGCAGAATTATAGTAGAACCTCAGAGTTACAAACACCTCAAAAAATGGAGGCTGTTTGTAACTCCAAAATGTTCGTAACTCTGAACAAAACGTTATGGTGGTTCTTTCAAAAGTTCACAACTGGACATTGACTTAATACAGCTTTGAAACTTTACTATGCAGAACAAAAATGCTGCTTTCCCTTTATTTTATTTTTTAGTAGTTTGCTTTATTTATTTGTCGCTGCTGCTGCTTGATTGTGTGCTTCTGGTTCCAAATGACACGTGTGGTTGGCTGGTTGAAAGCATATTGGGTGTGTGTATATATGTGTATACATCCTTGTTGATTTTAGCACCATTGCACTTCAAATGTCGCTTGTGTTCCATACTGATAACAATAGAAGAACTGTAGCATATCAGATGTTTCCACTGACTCTAAGGTCTTTGGAGTTGATCTTAGCTCACTACGACATGCAGTGTAAACTATGCTGCCATTTAAAAAATAAATAAAAAGAAATGAAGAGACCTAAGATACTCAGTTCAAAAATTTACCCATGCGTGCAAAGAAATTCAAAAAGAAGCCTGCTGATGTTTAAGTACCGCAGACCACTCTGAAAATGTGAGAATGAAAGTAATATAGTGCTACAATATGCCGAATAGAGCTTGAGGAAAAAAATGAGCTAGCAGTTTTAACGTAATGTATTAAACTCTGTGATGTAAGATTTCCTCAGAGGCATTTTCACCTTTTTTAAAACAAATTTCTCTGCTGCTGCTATTTCAGGAAGTGGTGTTGAGAAGACGTTTCCTCTCCTGCCCTACCTGTGCTGAAAGCCTAGTCTTGACTGTGGCGTAACAGCCTGCTGATGTAGAAATGAACAGATGTCACAACTTTGGTATTACGGCTGTACTGCAGGATCCAATAGGAAAGGAAGCCAAGCTGTGGAAGGCGCATCCCCTATGTTAAATGCAAGTATCCTCCATCATTAGAAAATGTGATAAGTAAATGGATGTGTGGTTTCAGTTCGATAATGTAATAAATACCAGTAGTAGCTGAACTCTGAATAAGGCCTCCTGCTATGAAAGTTTCTCACTAACATAATTTTTTTGCCTCCTAATATTGATTTGAGTCTTTTTCTAAACCTACTGGTGTTCCTGCTTTAGTTTACAGTTAGTGCTTCCCTTTCCTTTAGGAAGACAAGCTGTCCAAGTTAATCCATTAGCGAGTTTTCTACATTACAAAAAACACATGGTGCTTCATGCTTCATTAGCAGACAGGGGAACATTCCAAATCCAGTGTTACTGAGTGTGTCAGATTCTTCTGGCTTCCTTTCCAGACTCCTCTTTCCCATTTTATGTTTAATATTAAAAGAAAGAAAGGCAGCAAATGAAAATATAACATCTTAAGTATTTGACTTCACCCTGTAAATCTGGGCTCAGATCCCTGCTCCGCTGCCAACACTCTACTCTCTATGGACTAATACTTCCTTCTCAGTTGGAACAGATCTGCACTCTGTCTGGCCCAGAGAGCTCATTCTCCATGCAAGATTGTCCACCAGTTTCTCCCCTGCCCTGTTCAGAGTGAAACAAAAGAATGAATGTATTCCAATAACAGATCCAAGGCAAGATTGATAGTGTTGAGCATCCCATTTTCTCAGTTTAGTGTACTGTTGCAAACAAGACTAGTAGTGGAAATAAAGAGAAACAAAGGATGCAAAACTGAAAATACTCTGTCATGAGTTTCTGTTGATCATCCAGTAAAGGTCTTGTTCTTGACATTTGAAACCGAGGGTTTTTTTAATGTAATGGTTCATGTTGAATCAGAATTGAGTAATTTTGGTTCATGTGGACTCTTTTCTCACCTGTTGTCTGACTGGGTTCTGTAGTAAGTCTTTAGTTTTTATACACTGTCAGATGTATATTCCAGCCACTCAGGGATCATCATCAGCCTCTGAAGTATCACATGATGTAGCAGATAACTTCCCCCACTCCCTGCTTCTTCCTCCCCCTCTCCCCCAAAGCAGATCCAGGGTCAGGTAACAACAGGTATGTAATAATAATAATGCTCCTAGGGAGGAGATTGCATACCTTGCTCATGCCTGTACAATTAGAGAGAGATCACAGACACCAGGCTCTGAAAGAAACTTGCACCCCAAACCATATACGCAAATGGATTATCACTACAGGGTCACCTCCGCTAAATATAGCTTTTGAAGTTGCATCAAGGTAAGACTGAGGCAAACCCCGAAAGATTTTTCCTGGTGATGAGCTGGAAAACATGTATGGTTCCTGCCTGAAATCATAGCTTGTGAGAGGGTCACCTAGAGACTCATGAACCTGAGGAAAATCCATGATGAACCTGGCCAGCTTCCACTTTGAGTTTGTACTGGCACCAAGTAAGTCTCAGGTCTTGTTCATAAATGTTGTGGGTTTTTTGTTTTTGTTTTTTATTACATTGAAGAGCTTTACATCATTTTACTAAGTATGGCCTAGAGCCTGTAAATACTTACCCACAATTGTAGTCCCATTAACCATTGTTAGTTCTGTTAAATTACTTACTTACTATTAACTTTCCTGGAACTATTCATGTGCATAAAGTAAATCACATGCATAAGTGTTTGCAGGATCTAGGCCTACGTTTGTTTAAAATGGTTGAGAACTAAGACCGTACAAAAGGTAATCGTGACCCATCTTTGTAATGTCTTTAGAGATCTTTGGAATAAATGCATTATAAAAGTGACAAGTATTTTTATGCATTGTAAGAAGGATCCATCTTTCAATACAAACACTAACTAAAGCAGTTTGCTAATTGCAGGAGTGTTGAGTTCTGTGCCCGTTTTCATCATCCAGAAGGTGCTTGTGCTTCCTTTAGTGATGTCAATGGTAAAACTCTCATTGATTTTAAAGGCACCGGTTTGGCCCTCTATTTGTCTGTGATAAATGCTTCACTAACACCCTTTCCCTGCAACATCTCTTCTCTCCCAGTGACCTACTCCCACCCTGTGTCCACACTTCCAGCCCTGCTTCACAAAGATCCATCTTAGGCGGTGGGAGGAATAACTTCTCAGAACTGCTTCCAAGCTGACACAACCTCCTTTATGACATTTACAAGCTAATAGGAACTAGACTAGAGTGTTCAAGGGGCTGGAGTCTGGATTCTGCTCTTGCTTACCCTGGTATCATGCAGGGCTAACCCCACTGACATCAGTTTATATCGTCTTCATATTCTAAGCTGGGCATTGATCTGTTGGGACTGTTCTCGGGGTGTGCAGGACTGTGAGTCACCTTGTTACCCTTGTCTCCAGCAAAAGGGAATCTTGCCTATGGTAGGTTGGTGTTCGCTCCCTAACACCACCAGCCTGTCTGCCACTCAAGCACTCTCTTCTGGGCTATGCCAGCCCTATCTTTGCTTTGCAGGTTAACGAGAGGTGCACCCCAGTCCTTGAGTCTCTTTGAATGTGATATCCAGCCCTGACATTGGCTACTCCTGAGAAATCCCAGATCCTCTGTCCCCAAAGGAACAGCACACCCACTTTGCCTTAAATCACCACTCCTATATAATGCACAGCACTTACGAGCACTTATTAAAAAAACAAAAGAAGGTTTACTTAAGTAAGAATAGAAGTTCCACTAGAAACAAGAGAGAGTGATGGAAACAAATGGTTACAATACAAAACAAAATCATAAAATGCACTACTTAATAATTACTTTTCCTAACCTATAAAGAAGATTTTTTTTTCCCCCCTGCAAAGTTCAGTCTGTTGCAGAGCTGGATATCCAGGAACCAGGATACAGTCTTTCACATGATGTCTCCTCAGTGAATGGATACAGTGTGTGTTTCACTGACCCATAATTTACTTACCCATCTTACTTTCCTTATTCCCAGACAGCGATCCCCTGTCTGTTATAATGTTCCTTGTTACCTCCAAGTCATTTTGATTGTTTGCAGTTGTCTTTGATGGTTTTGCAATGACTCTTCTAGGATGGGGCATGTGTAGACAATTGAATCTTGTATTCCATCACCAGCTGACCAGGGAGGGTGACACAACCTTCCCACTTGAAGGAGCCACCTCGAAGACATATGATTCCCTGGTGACTAACTTTCACTCCAAGACCATAAGGCATAGCTGTCAGCATAGGTGCCTTATTCCTTAAATATTACCCAGACACACATCTTGAAATGGCTATGAGTATTGATAAGTTACAAGCTTTCAGCAGAGACCTCATTTGGTTCAAATAAAATGTTTTGTTTGACCCCAAACTTTGTTTTAGTTTCAAGCATTTTTTTAATGTTGTTTTAAAGGAAATTTTGAGACAGTCATTTTAAATTGTAAAATCGAAACATTTTTGTTTAGAAAATGTCAAAACAATATTTGATTTTTTTCAGAACTTTTTTCAATCAAAACAATTCAGTGAAATCAACACGAATTCATTAAATGTTTGAGTCACTGAATCTGCATTTTTTCACAGAAAATTTTCAGTCAAAAATTTTGCCCACTTCCCTGCAACATTGGCTCCTTCACTGATCCATGTCTCATGCTTATTATGCATTTTTAGGGGGCTCATCCCATTCTGTGTATAGTATCGTCCTGTCTGTAAGTTTTGGGTGGTATCATCACTTTTGGGTTGTGTGAGACAGAGGTTCTTAACCTTTACTGCAGCCTGCACCCCTTTGGTTCTCAAAATATGTTCAGGCACCCCTTATAAAAAATTGTTGAAGTAGGTCAGTTCTTTAAATTTAGATATATTTTGTTTGTATATTGTAGTATTATATTATATTCTAGTAATCATTAAAAATATATAATGTTAATAAATACATAGGTTTGATGAAACAAAGTAGTTGTACTTATGTGCCTGTGCTTAATTTGTGTTTTCAATGATTTACCTTCTAAAAAAATCTGGCATGTCTCACACCCCCAGAAAGGGCATCTTGCACCCCAGGTTAAGAACCACTGTGTTGGTTATTGCAGCAAATAAAACCATGTTTGACTATATCTGTTCATTTCAAGGTAGTTTTTTGTACATTAAACCTGGCTCTCCGTTCACAGCAGTCTTGCTGTGGTGACTTAAGTGAGGTCTTTAAACCACGATTTGAGGACTTCAATAACTCGGGCATAGATTAGGGGTTTGTTACAGGAGTGGGTGGGTGAGATTCTGTGGCCTGCGTTATGCAGGAGGTCAGACTAGACGATCATAATGGTCCCTTCTGACCTTAAAGTCTATGAGTCTAAGTCACTCTAGTTTACGATGGTGTATAGGGGAAGAGAATCAGCCCCACTTGATTTTTAACAACTGAAAAAAATGGAGCTTTGTCATTTTACACTGGCTGTTCTGGCCCTCCACCATGTTGCACCAGTTTTATGCTGGTTTGGCTCCATTAACTTAATAGAGTTACTCCCCATTTATTCCATCGACTTCAATCAGTTACAGTGGAATAAAGGAGTGGAAAATCAAGTCCCCTTAAAAAAAATGTACAAGGCATTAACTGATTTACTGGGAAATTTTCTGTTGGATTATAATTTTCTGACCATTGATCCTTTTTTTTTTTCTGTGAAAAATTTTATAAGGAATTAATTTTAAAAGGACCCTGATTTCATTTGGGATTGCTACTATAATAATAAACCAATAATAGCCAAATGGATTACCTACATATTAATATCCCCCCCTTGTTCCTACTTTACTATCAAGACAGGGAGAACATGAGTACTTGTGGCACCTTAAAGACTAACAAATTTATTAGAGCATAAGCTTTCGTGGACTACAGCCCACTTCTTCGGATCCATATATGCATATATTCCTCTATATGCATCCGAAGAAGTGGGCTGTAGTCCACGAAAGCTTACGCTCTAATAAATTTGTTAGTCTCTAAGGTGCCACAAGTACTCATGTTCTTTTTGCGGGATACAGACTAACACGGCTGCTACTCTGAAGACAGGGAGCGTTCAGTATGAGAAGAGACAGCACTCAGAGAAGGGATGTACCATACTTTCCAGCACTGGGATGTTATACCGAAAGATGCACATGGTAAAACAGTTCTGAAGTTCCTTCACTCTCTCTGTTGCTAGAGAACAAAGAAAGGAGGACCAGAACTTTTGGGGACAGCCCTTGCTCTTAGCCTGGCAGGATTTAGAGAGACATTAAGAAAGATTGACAGGGAAGAAAACAGTAGCAAGAGAGCTAGGCTGAAATTACAATGTGTGAGGAGCAGGGGCTTTAGGGATCTAGAGTGCCCTGTGACTCAAATCAAGAGACAGGCCCTGAGTGCCAGATTTGCAAGCTGTTTTGTGAGAATAGACATCTCATCAAGGATCTCCTTCTTGTAATGACTTCTAAACTACCCCAGTTTCCAGCGGAATTTTCTTCACACAAGGGAGCCATTCACCACACTAGCACAACCAAAGAAGCACTAGTTTCTCTCTACAAATTTGAAGAGAGATACACGTGCCTTTTT
Organism: Malaclemys terrapin pileata; assembly: GCF_027887155.1. Lineage (NCBI taxonomy): Eukaryota > Metazoa > Chordata > Testudines > Emydidae > Malaclemys > Malaclemys terrapin. The sequence goes on along the minus strand of NC_071522.1, from coordinate 15,042,989 downwards.
TTTCCAGCTGTCAGGGCTGATATTATTTCATTTAGCAGAATCTTGTACACATCATCTCTTTATAAGGATAGCAGGGAAGCTGAATTTTGTTATATCAGTATATCAAGTTATGTTGGATTATATATAATGCTATCACAAATGACTGCATGCTGGCTTCCCATCAAAAATTTAAAGAGCTATAGACCTCTTTTCAGCTGAGATTGCTGATAACATTTTATGCATAAGCCATTGAAGCTCAAATAGAGATGCAAACTGTTGATAAAGCAGTCCTGTCAGATTACACATTTAGTATTTTAAGGCTAAAGATACCAATTTGCACATACTACCCAATCAGACATTTTAAAATTGCAACAAAACCATAAACCTTCTAAGTTCCAGCTGATTGCCCAACCAATGTGTTTTCTTTCTGCTGGTTTTTAGAGAGTGCAAACAAAAGCACTCATACAGGAAATGGAATAAGAGCTGAAATTTACAAAAAAGGCAGCATAAGTTGTTGCCCACTCCGGGGAAGTACTTCTTCAGAGAGGGAGTGTTGCCAGGTCGCCAGAGCACTTGCCTAGGATATCGGGTTCTATTCTTGGCTCTGCCGCTGACCTACTGTACCCCAGTCACTTCTCCTTTCTGTGCCTCTGTCTCTCCTTCCCCTCTGTCTTGTCTCTTCAGCCTATCAGCTCTTCAGGGCAGGGGCTGTCTCACAAACTGAGTTTGTTCATCACCGAACACAATTGAGAGCTGAGCTTGGTTGGGACTTCTAAGTATTACTGGAATACAAGTTAATAATAATGATAGAGTTGGGGCAATTTCTTTTTCAATAGTTTGATTCCAACTGATCCAACAAAAATAAAAAAATAATCCACAGGGGAAGAGAAATTGAAAAGGAATCTCGCTCAACTGCTGCAAGCTACATCACTTAAGTTATAACGGGAACGTGCTCTGGTAGCATGGTGATGGGTGCAATATAAGAACCTAAATAGAAGGGACTACAATCATGAAGAGTGAGCTTTCCAAATCAAAGATCTGCATAGAAGCAAAATTTCCATCATGCAAGGACAGAGTGAGATCTGCTAGGAATTTTAATGCCAAGAGAGGTCATTTAGGTTATAATTGGCTCTAATTGGGCCTTCCACAAGTTGTACCATTTTTTTTAAGTGCAGCTGAGTGATGCTCAGAAAGATGAGAGATTTCTTGCTTGCCTTGAAAATATAAAGGAAATTATTTCCAATCTGATCTGTACAAGTGAATGCTACACTGATAGTCTAGCGCAGCCGTAACAAAAGCAACAGGCTTTTGGAAAATAACTTTTGATCCACATAAATGAATGATCATTACAAACAGTGATCACAAAACCTGTGTTCCAGAGGAGGAGTGGGGTGAATGGTTGAATACATTAACCAGATAACATTATTCTATTCCAAAGACTGAAGGAAGTTGAGTGACAGTAGTGATGCAACAGATGGATAAATAAATCACTAAGGAATGTCATGCATAGATGAGCAATAGGGCACACTGAAAAGACTAATGCTGGGATTTTCAAAGGAGCCTAATAGATTTAGGAACCCATCCAAGGGGATTTGGGTACCCCCCTCCCTTAGGCTTCCTTGAAAATCTGCCCAAATCCCTTCTTTAAATCTAACAAGTATGCGCTATTGTTGTCCCACTTAAGCAAGCGTTCTTTAAATCCAAGAATGGAAGCACAAGAGTGAGCCCATAGCTCTGACTTTTACTGTTCACATCTGCCATGCCTAGGTATGTACACAGCAGTGACTAAACTCCTAAGTCTTGCCAGTGTATGCATGAGGTTAAGTGTAACACCGGCCCCTGGAAACTCCATTCCAACTGCTGTTATTGTTCCAAGCCTTGGTGAGGAATCTGGAGGTCATGTCTCCGGTATGCTTGCTAATTAAGAAGCCATTGTGGTTTAACAAAGACTTATCAATATTAAGGAATGTTCTGTTTCTTTGATTGCATCAGCACATTGCTGTGATTGTCATTATTTTTCAAAGTATTTTTTTCCCCTTGAATATGGATGCAAAACAATGTCTCTCAGAAAATGAGTTCCTTCCAGTGAGTTGTTGAATTGTTTACTGCCATAGCTGAATAATAATAGCACATCAAAGACGTCTGCTGTAATTAAAAGATTGGAGAACATAGGTTAACAAATTAGTGCATCATAATGTGTTATTGTCTAATTAGGACAAAAATGCTAGTTCCACCTAAAAAGACTGACAGGAGGTGATTCTAACACTAGCATCAGTACTCCTGTACATTTGAGGTGATGCTACCAGTAACTTTCTATTGCACCAATCAGCCCCCAAAGGGCACCCTACATTTTGTGGACTAAGGGTATATCTACAGTGCAATAAAACCCACCCCACCAAGTCTTTGAGCCCAGGTCAATTGACTTAAACTCACGGGGTTTGGCCTGCGGGGGCTAAGAATAGCAGTGTAGATGCTGGGGCTGGAGTCAGGGCTCTGAGCCCCACATCTCTTATGGGGTTTCTGAGCCTGAACATGGACAGTACAATTTTGATCCCCATGAGCCCAAGTCAGCTGACCTGGGCCAGCTGCGACTGTGCTGTGGCTCTTTTACTCCAGTGTAGATGTATCCTCACAGGCTAGGTAACAAATTAATTCTGTTATATTTATTTTAGGAGCTTGTTGCTATGATAGATTGAAGAGGTCCCTGAAAGATATCCAAATTTATCTTTTAAAAATATTTTAATTGTTTTTATTACACGAGTGCTTAAAGGCCCTAATTGAGATCATGACCCCATCGTGCTAGGTGCTGTACATATACATACACAAGCTCAAACACAAATCAGACAACAAAGGGTTGAAGTATTATTATCCCTGTTTTACAGCTGCGGGAATTCAGACACAGACTGGGTAAAAGCCTGACCCCACTGAAGTCAATGGCAAAACGCTGAATGATTTAAAATTGAGTGAGGATTTTGCCTAGAGCGATGAAGGCCAGAATTCTGGGACCAAACCAAGTGGTTGTAGTTTCAGGATAGCTTAGTATATTGGATACTGAGCTCTTTTGAAAATCTGGCTATTAGAGTCACACGGGGAGCTGCTGGGCGCTGAACACTTTTGCAAATCTGACCCTTTTTCAGGTACCGAAATGGGAGCTAACCACTTGAAAGTCTGGTCCCATCTGGTTTGCTCAAAATCATGCAGGCAGCTTGCGACTGAGTTAGGAATGTTCAGAATCCAAGTTCATGTCTTGATAAGGTAGATGTGATAGATATGTTTCTAAAAGCTACCATCGAGGTTTTTCAGCAGAATAAACAAGTCACACAGGATTTCAAATCATGGGAGGAAAATGCTTATATTATGGTTGAAATTTTTTAAAATATGCTATGTATTAAAGGAGGTTTTTTTTTTTTTAATTGGCAACGCTTTTCAGAATGTTTCAAAAACCTCCATCAATAAAATAAACAGCAGGATAAATATATGCAGTGCATACATTAATGCAAATCTACTTCCTGTACATCAAATACATTCAGTACAGAGACTGTTTAAACAAAAATACCCAGGGCCGCTGATAGAATATGATTAAAATAAATCCATGTAAGCAGACAAATTCTAAGATAAGCAGTAACAATACATAAAAGCCAAATCATAAAAATCAATTAGCGAATCTAAGGATGTTTAAACAACATTCAGTTTCAAATCTGTTTCATGGTGCAATTTATATTACCTTTACCATAAGATCTTTATAAGTGGCAGGATCCCGTAGTCTTCATTCAACTTTCCAAATGCAAGATTAGATTTTAAATATAGGTCAAGATTTTCAAAATGGATGTGTGAAGTTAGATTCTTACGTACCAATTTAGACTGAGCTTTTACAAAGAGCTGAAGTGGGTTCCATAATCAAATCCCATCAAAATGCAGTAGGTACTCTGAAACTTCTTTGAAAATCCCAGCTTTAGTTAATGACCCAACTTTCAAAAGCGCTGGATACCTCCCCATTTCTGTGGACTTTTGGGTGCTCAGCAGTTGAGGCCACTTACTTGGGCACCTAAATACACAGTTCTCTTTATCTCGACCTTAGTCCCTGGATTTCTCAGCTATTCTATTCTCCTAACATCTGGGCCTAAAAGGTCACTAATTTACTTTATGTTCCCCTCCTATGGTTCCGCTGGGTTAAGTGAGTATGCTTAGAAAATAACACTCTGTTGGTGGGCTGCTGTCACTAAAGTCTTTCTCATCTCGGTGTCGTCATGGTACCATTTCCCTCCACAACAGCTATAAGTCTTCAAACATCTGTTCTCAAGTGCACTGAAGTGTACATATTGGCATCCTAATGTGTTAAGCCAGCAAACCAGGTATCCAATGTGCTGATATTAAATTTCTTTTGCAGCTTGCCTGGAGAATGAAGCAGGGAGCTTTATTTGTACTAACACTCTTTTAATGTATCTCAGAAGACCATAATAAACATCTCCTGGACTGTAAAAAGAAAATATATATCTGGAGGCCACGGTAAATTATGAAAGACTGGCATACCTAATAAAAATTCTATCTCAATCATTTAACATTTAGTGAAATGCTAGGTGATGTGAAACCAGACCTGGCTTCATTTCAAGCACAGGTCAGTAATGTCACTTGGGCAAATTATAAGAACTTCCATTAACTTTCTATTGGCAGTTCTCCCAATCTATTTCACATCTATACATTTTTAGAACCTCTATGAGCAATCCAAAATCATTTCTCACATTTCAGGGCCGGGCAACACTTTAAAACTTTTTGCATATAGGAGACTACTTCAGTAATTAACAGGTCAGATCTTCTGTTGATTTTAATAAAGAGCTGTTTGCAGCAAATTTCTTGATTATAAAAATCTGTGACTGCTTAGAGCCCTCTGTCAAATCCAGCACTGCAGGATGGAACATGCAACTGTGGGGAAAGAATAAGACAGTATTAAAACAACCAGAGTTTAGACTTCTGGGACCAAATTTAGATGATGTGCTTAATCCTCTGAAATAAATGGAACTGCAATCTGCTCTGCCAGTTCTGAATTTAGTCCATTTGGTGACTATAAAGACAATTTGGAAATAACAAGAGAGACATTTGCAGAACTTCTAAACCTCTTTCCATTGCATTCGCTCTCTCTTTTTTTTTTTTTTTTTAAGTGAAAACTTCAGTTATCAAGTTGTTTGGCTGCTGCAACCAACATGTCTGCAAATGGTTTTCCATTATGTCCTGGGAAAGGCTGTATATTTAAACTGTCCAACAGACTTTTCAAAAGAGATGTCTTTGCCAAGGTTTTCTAGAAACTCCTGTTCTCTCTGATCTATTCAGTAAAACTACTATCTTATTTTGTGAGTAAACCACTGCAGAAAGGTAGACATGGATACAAAAAGAATTAATACATTGATACAAATGTGCCCCTATTTACTGCAAAGCAGGTATATGCCAAGTTCCCATTAAATAATGCTGATAACTGGAAAACAAGGACACTGGCTGCAAGTCCACCACTTTAAGACACACACAAATTTGGAGTATCCACTAGAGTCAAACGGGGATCAGGGTTCTGAGCCTACATTCATCACTGAGATGTTGGAAGGGTTAATTAGTTAACTTCTGGACCCTGCTTTGAACACGTAAAGGGCAAGAAAAATATAATCCAGGGGTGAGCGTGTTAGATGTCCCACTCTGGCATGATCCATACAAGACAGGAGTTTGCTCCAGCTAGAGAGTCTGGGCTCTTCAGTAGTTCTTTTAGTCCTTGAGGTGCCCAGTTCAATCCCTCCTATGTTAGCCAAGATGGGGGCCATCACATGAACACTCAGAGTGGAATCTCGGCCCCATGGAAGTCAATAAGAGTTTTGCTGTTGGCTTCAGTGGGGAGTGAAATCCTAAGTAAGTGGCTCAGCAGTGCCTTTTAAATACCTCTAAGAAAACTGCCCATGACTCACATCCAAGAAGCAAAAAGAAGAACCACTCAGTGCCATGATGCGCATTATGTCCCAGCAATGATAAAGAGGGCAGACTGGCATTGCCAGATAACATCTCCCTGCACAGACTGCAGAGTGCTGGAGACCCGTGAGATGGAAAAAGGGAAATATTTCGTTAGTTTGCTAAACTGATGTTGTGGCATTTAGCTTTAAATATCTTATATTTCCCTCAGTAGCTGACCTTTTCCTTTCTCATATGACTATCGCTCTGCTCCTCTAGCAATAGCAGCAACCGGCCATTATCAGCTTCACCCTGACAGTGCTGACCATTAATATTCATCATATTCCCTCCTTCAACCCTTCCCCAACTCAACTCCCCAGAATTTTTTTCTTCTCCATCAACTCGCTGCACGATGGGTGCAAATATAGGGTGAAATAAGCAAGGGTATAGCAACAAAATGATAAAAGGCAAGTAGTTCCCAGCTGCTAAGCATCTTCACTTCTCTTCTGGGGGATGTAAAAGAGCCAGGATTTCAACAGCCAGAGTGCTATAGATCATCTCCCCATAATTTCCCCCAGGACTGATGTGATGGCTGCAGTGAGATGCACTAGTGGTGGCCCGTTAGCACTGTCAAAGGCATCCAGCTAGCAGAACATTTCTAATACCAGCCATTTATCCGTTGGTGCATGCTAGCAGAAGTGCATAGTTGCGCTGTTTGAAAGAAAAGGCCTGCATTGTGTGGGTGATACTCCAGCCAGGAAATGAAGGCAGTGCCAAGATGGAGTGGGCTTAGTGGTGCATGAAAAGTTCACTTAAAATGGACAGAAAAAGGAGTGAGAGAGAGAATGGGGGGAGGGGCAAAAGACAGTGAGCTGCAGGTAACATAAAAGGCTGGTGATAAGACAGGGAACAAGGCTTAATCTAAGTGCAGAAAGAAGTGTGCGGGATTTGCAAATGAACAGCTTGTCTGGAGAGAAAACCAAAGGGGAAACATCTGGGGAATGGTAAAAGAGAGAGATCTGGAGAGAAAAATAGAAGTCCAAAGAGGAATGTATGTTGAGATAAGCATCAGAGAGCAGACGGAGGCACTCTAAAGAACTGAAGAGCTAATAAGTGGACATTAAAATGATTCACACTGACCTGGGCTAGTGTGCGGAGAAAAGGGGAAAAGCAAAAGCTGATGGAGAGCAATAAGAAGCAGAAAGAGGACAAAGGAGAACGGGTGTAGTAGAAACGAAGGCTAAACAAAAACACTGATTGAGCCAGGGTTTTGCTAAGGAAAAGCAAAGAAGCTGTAGTCCAGTTACACTGGAGTCACTCAAATTTAACAGCAAGGAAGAGTAAGAGGTAAGGAAGAGACAAACTGTAAGGGCTGTAATAAAAATTAATCAAAAAAAGGGAGGATGGACTGGGAGGCTGGAGATCTGAGTTCAGTTCTAGCTCTAATGCAGATTTCATGTGTAAGCTCTCCATAGGTCAGTTTCAGCACCTGTAAAATGCAGATAATACACCTCTTTCTCCCATTCTGTGTCTGACTTGTCCTTTTAAATAATAGGCTATTTGGGGCAAGGATTGCTTTACAATCGGACTGAATCAATAGGACGTATAAGCACGTGCATGATTTTAAACACGTGCATATTCCCATCAAACTTGACAGGATTATGCACACGATTAGAGGTAACCATGTGCTTAGGTTCCAATTCAGCAAAGTCCTCTTGTGTATGTTCAGTACTCAGCACAATAGGACCCTGACATCAATGGGGACTGATAGTATAACATCTGTCATAAGGGTAAAGCTCTGTGAGGGAGACTGAGATTTCTTGGGGGCTGATCTGAGATGCTGAAACAAACTCTCACAGGAGTGATAGAGTTCAAGGCCAAAAGTGACCACCAGATCATCTCCTCTGACCTCCTGCACATCACAAGCCACTAATCCTCATCCTGTTACTCCTACACTGCATACAAAAACCTGGATTTGACTAAAGTATTACAGCCCTCTGGACACTAAACTGTCGCATGCCAGAGAAGAGCATGACCTAGGTGTACCAATGTCTAGACCCCTGCAAAGACAGGTAAAAAATATGCAGATACTTGACATCACATGCTGCAGAGGAAGGTGAAAAGTCCCCAAGTTCCCTGCCTATGTAACCTAAGGGAAAATTCCTTCACAACCCTGACAAATGCGATCAATTTGACCTTGAGCATGTGAGCAAGAACTAAGGCCTCTCACAACAATAATAATAAATTAATAATACCTAGCTCTTAAATATCAGGGGGTAGCCGTGTTAGTCTGTATCTACAAAAACAACAAAGAGTCTGGTGGCACCTTAAAGACTAACAGATTTATTTGTAAATAAATCTGTTAGTCTTTAAGGTGCCACCAGACTCTTTGTTGTTTTTGTAGCTCTTAAATAGTGCTTTTCAGCAATAGATCTCAAACGTCATTGTGTTCTGATCCCACTATGGGGCACATGTCTTCAACCTTACCTTCTCTAACATAAACACAGAGCAGTGAGGACATTTTGCAAAATACAGCTCAAAAACCAAACCAAAACACTAGCCTGCAAGCACAATTCTCCACTTGGGGGAGGATGCAAGAGGGAACAACCACACTGGAACATGCTCCAATACCAGAGACAAGGCTAGTATAAGACCTGCTATAAAATAGAATTGTAATGAAAATCAGTAGGGGGTGAGGGAGGGAGAAGACTGTACCATAAACATTGTCATGTTTACAAAGAAACAATGAAAATAGTGTGATTTTTTTTTAAAAGATGCATATTCAGTGTAAAACAGTAAGTAGTTGTAAATATGTGGGGTAAACAGCACACCGACTGGAAAAAAGCCTGGTCTAACAGAGCTGAGCCAAAATAAAGACACTGGTTCATTTCAGGAAAGAAAAAATGTTTGCGAGGTGGGGAAGGAATTTATCTATATTATGGTGTTTTTAAAAAAACCAACAGCAAATGTTCATCTACATGGACTTTTTAAGTGTCTGTCACCCATTTTGTTTCTGGTGTTAACTGCATGATTTTTGGGCCCTTAGTTGTAGCAGACTGGGATATATAATTTGCATATCTTCTCTTCTGCGTGTCACTTTTAACTATCAATAAAGAAAAGTGTTGTAAACAGGGAAATGATGGCAGAGTAAAAGATTTTGAACAAGTTCAATTTTAGTGTAACAACGCCACAACCTCAACTGAAACTTTGGGGAAACTGAATCAAAACTACAAAAGAGAGCCCTTTGTGGGCTACATTGTGTTTCAGTTTATGTGTCAGGAGAGGAAGATCCTTTTTCCCATCCTTAGGCTCCTCCATGGCCTCCTGGATTTTGGCCATTTATCTCTCCCGGCCACTGATGGTAAAGAAGGGGTGGTCAGGTGAGGTGCTCCAAGAGGAGCACTCAGCTATGGTAGGGTTACCATATTTAAAAAATTTAAAAAAGGGGACAATCCACAGGCCCCTTTCCCATCCCGGTCCCGCCCCAACTCCGCCCTTTCCCCGCCCCTTCCCCAAAGTCCCCGCCCTAACTCCCCCTCCTCCCTCCCAGCCACATGAAAAGGGCTGCCCGAACACTACCGGCTTTACGGTTTGCTGGGCAGCCTCCAGACCCTGCACCCCCGGCCGGCGCTTCCCCAGCGCAGCTGGAGCCCGGGAGGGGAAGCGCCCAGCCGGGGGCGCAGGGTCTGGAGGCTGCCCGGCAAACCATGAAGCTGGTAGCACTCGGGCTTCGGGCAGCCCCCGTGCCTCCGGACCCCAGCCGCCGGCCGGGCACTTCTCTTCCCCAGCTCCAGCTGCTCTACTCCTCCCCGGACTCAAACTTCGGCTCTGTTTAAGAGCCAAGCTGCCTGAGCCAGCGCTACCGGCTTCGGGCAGTCCCCGTGCCTCCGGACCCCAGCTGCCGGCCGGGCACTTCTCCTCCCCGGCTCCAGCTGCTCTGCTCCGGCGGCGCAGGGTCCGGAGGCACGGGGGCTGCCTGAAGCCGGTAGCGCTGGCTCGGGCAGCTTGGCTCTTAAACAGAGCCGAAGTCTGAGTCCGGGGAGGAGCAGAGCAGCCACGGGAGAGGAAGTGCCCGGCCGGTATTTTTCCCGGACATGTTCGGCTTTTTGGCAATTCCCCCCGGACGGGGGTTTGATTGCCGAAAAGCCGGACATGTCCGGGAAAAACCGGACGTATGGTAACCCTAGCTATGGATATGGACTACTGACAAATAACTACTTTCCTGGATCAAGGGGGAGAGGGTGGGTGATGAGGGAAGGAGATAATCATGCCCCTTTGAATCAAATTCTTTCCCATCATTGCTCCTGGGACAATGCAGTTCCACATTTCCCCTCAGACAGCTTGTGGCAAAACCACAGACCCGCTCTATGCGTTGAATAAAATATTTAGATGAGCAAGCAAGGTCAACTTGGAAAATGAAGGGAGAAGGGGGAAATGACTTTTGTAATGAAGAATGATGGGAAGGAGGCGGGGGACTTGTAAGAATGCAAATGTTAAATTTGTATAATCAGGCCGATTGAATTAGCCAAACCACAGAGAAGGATAAGAGGGATACAGAGGGACAGAGAAGGGAAATGAGCAAAGTGTAGAAGAGGAAACACTGCAGCTAGATATTAAAATTCAAGATAAGCAAGGGCCAAAAGAGAACTTGGAGCTCTCAAAAGGGAACATGAAGAGTAGCAAAGGTATGTATTACTAATACATGGTGTCTATCAATGAGTCAGGAACTGTGGAAACCAATTCACAAAGGAGTTAGAAATTGGATGAGAAAGTCAATGGAGTATTAAACATCTTCCTGATCCATGATCACCCAGGTCAAAAAACCAATAGAACCATTCAAAGTGGACCTTTCAAAGAGGCCATTCAAATCTCATCCATAATTCATTTTATTTTGAATTAACGGGCCATCATCCACCAGGGTATTCGCCAACTGTCAAGTGTCAGGCAGCAGTCTGACAATTCTCTTAATTTGCCTATCGTCCTCGTGTACATTCTAGCAGTTCTGTATGGGGCCGAGCAGAATGAGCATGTCAGGTGCTATGAGCCTATACACATTTAGAAGACTTTCTCCAAAGCTACATCCTGAGTGGGCATCTGGGTCTCGTTAATAATGAAACAACCAAAAAAGGCTCACTTGGCCAACCAGCATATGGCTTTTGGGTAAACCATGTTCAGACCCATATCCTAATAAATATTATATATTCTTCTTTACATACTGCTTTGTATTATTTGTATTGTTATAGCACCTAAGATCAGGACTCCAATATGCTAGGCACTGTACAAACAAAAAGACTGACCCTGCCCTAAAGAGCTTCCAGGCTCAGTATAAGACAAGAGACAACAGATGAAGAAATGCAAGGAAACAGTGAGATGCTATTAGTCAGTATCCTATTTAGGTACATATTTTACTGTAGGCAGTTGGAATCTCACCACTGAAACTGGTGTGTGGTAGCTTTAAGTAATCGGTGTGGATCTATGCGCTGGTCTTATATCATGACACAGAACTTGGCAGAGAAATTGTTTTGTTTGTTTCTTGATTGGCAGAATTCTTTGATGGGAACAGAACATAGGACCCTAGTTTGGAGGAACAGAAGAATTCCATTTAGTAGAAAAAGGTAGAACTCCACGTCAATGTCTAGAGAAAGGGCCATTTGCTGTATATTACCTCCTACACTGTATTTAACCTTCAGCCAGTAATATATGAATTGGTTCTTTTGTTAATGTGACCTGAAAATTGGACTTGTGTCCTTTTCTATATTCTTTATGATGTAGAAAGGAAACCCCAAAGATTGGTTTTTAGAGTGTTGGTAGGGGGGCTGCTTTTTTACCTTAGAAATGTCAGGAATGTGAACTCTGGTTTTGCTGGAAGACATTTGGGGGGGAATCTCAGAGGATGTGCATTGTTTGCTTTCACAATACATCTGAAAGGGTGAGAGTGGTGAATCTTTACCAAAATGTGAGTTAGACACAAAAGTTAAATTAGGTGGTAACAACAAACAACACAAATCAAAAACAGTGGGTTTTACACGTTGTGACTGAAAGTCTCCTGGCCTCTCAATGACTCAATTTTCATTCTCTTGGCTCATGTTATATCACCATTTGACTCATTCTCCAGTTATCATAGAGCTTTTAAGACTCAACAGGACTTGAATTTCTAATGTAAACAAACATTCAGGCCTTCTCTATACTTTATTAAGAAGAAGGTTAAAAAAACCCAATTTATTTTTTCTTTAAAGGTCACTAGATTTAGTTCTGATTTTTATTATGTTATTGTTTTTGCCTTAAGTGTTTTGCTTTTCCACCTGCAGACCCTCAGACTTGTTTTATAAAGTAAACAAGTATATTTTCATAATATGGAGCACTTGTAGGTGCCATTCCATAAACCTGAAAGAACTTGTATTAATAGATATATCATTTTGCTCTGAATGCTTTCTGGGTTGACTTCCCTCCACCCAGCATCTTCATGTATTTTCAGAATAATGTCTCTCTTCACAGGTTAATTTTGAAATTCCAGATATAATTTTTGGGTGTCTAAAATGTACGGTACTCTTCTTTAAAATCATTTTGGGGATGGTTATCCTCTTTCTTCACAGCCTACAATCCTTCTAGTAGATTTCAATATGGTCTTCTTTCAAAATCTTAACAAGCCTATTTGACACAAGAATACTGAGCAGCAACTTCCTCTGTTGTGCCTTTTATATTAAGGGCCAGATTGCTGTACCGTTACCCATTTAGAGTATTATCTTAGTCCCATGGAAATCAATCAGATTACTTATGTAGGAAGGTACTACTCAAAGGGCCAGAGTCAGATGCCCTTACACTGAGGAGAATTTTACTCCAGAAATACTCCCACTGAAGCTACTTGCAGAGCAAGGTTCATCAGATTCTTTCTCAATGAGTTTTAAAGTCACCTACAGGGAATTAGGCATCCAGATCACTTAGGCGGTTTTGGAAATCTCAGCCAAAATATCTGGAGTACAGATTGCTAAACAATCAGGTAAATTGCCCTCTCTTTTATCAATGCAGCAAAACAGCTGAAACCGGGAATTCTATTTATTTCTTCTCCTCAGGAACTTAAACTGATTCTTCAAGGTCCAGTGCCTGAACTATGGAAAGTAAATTTTTTCCAAAATATCCGGTGTAAGAGCTAAGACTAGCCTTGAGGGAGGTAATTTGGACATACTCCCCCAACTCTTTCCCTAGCACCTGTGTGGTTTTGGCCCCCAAAGAGGGAACCTCTCTGTTCCTTTCAAAGGCCAGGCCCAAACATCCTCAGGGCCATATAGCGTGGGGCACTGCTTGTTAACCAGCTATGTAAGTCTTACATCCCCCCAGTCCCACCCTGAGTCATAAGAAAAGAGGTCAAGACTTCTTAAGGGAAGCACTTCAAACACAGCAACTTCCCCATGATGTTATATTATGATAATTTATTATTTAAATAGAGTATAACCTTGGGTTTTCCCACCCTCTGGTTAACTGACTGAACCCTCACTCCTGGAAAGCTCCTCTGCTCCACAAGGGTCAGCTTCCCTGCTGCAGAACAAAGCTTCACAGGGCTGAAACTAAATTCAGGACTGACGATCCCAAACTATTCCAACCTCTATTTTTAGTAAGATTTCATGTGTCCCCGGAAGCCTTTGGAAAGCAAAGATTCTATTGTACTGAACAAATAATTTTTTCTAATGAAATTTCTTGTCTTTGCTGTGAGATAAAGTAGGGCAGAGAAATCTTTCTGTCTGCAGGAAAAAAAGAATGTCTTCACTTTATAAAATAATTTAGCTGCCATCAACTTACCAACTTGGCACAGTTCTATTTATTACACAACTTGCATTATATACTGGCTAAACTGAAAAGAAGGGAGCCTCACATACATCTTATTGTTGGAGAAGCAATTGTGGAAAAGTGCAGTGCCTATACGGAAGACATTGTCTGAAATGTTTCAGGCAAAGCACTTTCTTTGGGGGACTGGGTTGGTCCCGTCTCTGTCTTTCTAATATAGATTTGCACAGTACCATTTCTAACATTTATTATGTAGGCACTATTTGCAGCTCTATTGTGAAAACTGAGCTGGGTTTTTGTATTGAAAGCTGTGGTTCTAACTCTTTTTATTATCTATGAAAAATGCAGCAAACTTACAGCACTTAGTGTCTGAGGTATCAAATGAATTTTCTGAGAATTATAAGTAAATTAATTCATATGTTAGAATTAGTTTTTAAATCACCCTTTAAGAAACTTAGCACCCAGGGTCAAACTTTTTTTTTTTTAATTCCAAATTATTTTGATAATGGAGTAACATAGTCTCAGAATTGTGAAGTCCAAACTGTCAAAAATCAAGAGCCTGGCTTCCATATTATAAGATTTAAACCTATACCCATATAGGTATGGGGTAATTTACCTTCTCATTTTTGAGCCTTTAAGGTTTGTTTTCAGCTTGTCTACACAGCCAGGAGGGCTAGACTCTTACTTTTGATATGACAGATGTGAGTCTCATGCAGTCTTTTGTCTCCAGTTGCTGGAGCTTTAAGTAAAACATCAAATATCACAAAACTAGCGATACAATTGTGTGAGTTGATAACACTGTACTCCCCAGATATTGCAATGAGTTTGAAGTTTCATGCATAGACTACATGTAAAGCAATCAGATTGTATTAAACTAAGTTATTAATAATTGTATCTAATTGTTATGGTTATGATGGAGTACAAATAGAGACAGGTTAATAGCCTAGGTCACTCCTGGGATAATTGTCACATCAGAAGTATCTCAACCACTCATAAAAAAAAAAACAAGGAGTACTTGTGATACCTTAGAGACTAACACATTTATTTGAGCATAAGCTTTCGTGGGCTGGCTTTAGCCCACGAAAGCTTATGCTCAAATAAATGTGTTAGTCTCTAAGGTGCCACAAGTACTCCTCGTTCTTTTTGCTGATACAGACTAACACGGCTACCACTCTGAAACCTATCAACCACTCATGACCCTTCCTCCCTAACTAATTTGTATGCTGCTGTTTTATTGCTTGACCTAAGATGTTGGAGTGAGGGAGTCAGGCCCTACAAATAGTAAAGCCCAATCCTGCAAATACTTACTCGTGTGCTTAACTTTGCTACTATGAATAGTCCCATTGACTCCAGTGGGATTATTTGCAGCAGTAAAGTTCAGCTCATGCATACGAATATGCAGGATCAGTCCTTAGTATTGTTAATAAGTTTGACAGGAGTTGGTTCCAATACTCCTGTAATTTTTTGGTTAATATTATCTATGATATATTAACTACCTTATATTTGTTATGTGGAGTATAAAAAAGACTTGCTCACTGGCTAAGTAGCTGGCAGGTGCATTCTCCCTCCTGTGATGGTCCCTGTATACAGTGCTACATTGTACAAGGGCTATAAATGCCTTTTAACCAGTTGTATAGTCCAGCTTTAGGCAGGTCCCCTCACAAGCTCCAGTGTAGAGCTGGGGCCACAGAGGGGAGAGGGCATAAAAGGGTGGGAGGAGAGTCCCTGGAATCTAAGCTATTACAGGACAGTCTCTGTGTTCTCAGGAAGGACCAGTTCAAGGAAGAGCAGCTGATCTGCCTGTGCCACTTTCAGCCAGAGGCCTCACCTGCAGCAACCCAGCCTCAAACCACTGCAAAGGCACTTAAAGGCAGCTTTGCCCCACCCCCTCCTGGCTGTGCCTTTCAGGGCCCTGTTTAAAAGAGGTGCAGCAAAGACTCAGCCCCCAGGTTTCTCTCTGTCACTGCAGTGCTGTTTTCTTAGATTATATGTACGGCCTTTACATTAATATATTATTAAAGAGGAAAAGAAGGCTTTCTGCGAGAATCTTTGTATTACTGTGCTACTTGATAAATGTAAGTACAATCTTATAACACACGGTAACATTATAAGCAACCTGGTATTATATTTTTCCACTTTTATGTAATCTAAAGGTGGCCCCATCACTCAGTTGACAAAAGGAATACTATTAGTGGAGCCCAAATGAAAACAAAAGGAAAAAGCAGTTGGTTTGAGTTCTTCTGAACTGATAAAATATCTAGGCTACATGTTTAAGCATGGAGACAAATGCATATATTAAATATAAAGATGAGAACAGGAGAAGGGAAATCACTAAAATGTAAGTATGTGAGGTGAAAGGCGGAAAGGAAAATTGCAATATCAATACAAAAGGAAATGAAAAGAAAATCAAGAACAAATAGGCAAAAGCAGCAGTCAACAAATTGGGATCTTGACAAGACAACGTTCAGTCAGGATACAGAAAGAGTCATGTTCTGATTTTACAGTTGGTTGAAATAACAAAGGGAGTGTTCACCTGCACACTTGCTCAGAAAGGTTTAGTGCAGAAGGGGGGTTGTGCTAATTAATCCAGCAAGCCACAGCTGAGGAGAATCAGGTGGCCAAGCAATCCCCTGACTCTGGAAGCCCAGCTGAGGTGAAATGAACTGGGCTGGGACTATAAAAACAGGAAAGGGGAAGAGGAAGGGGCTGCTGTGAAAGTTCATAGTAATGCTCTGGGAGAGAGGAGATGTATTTGGGCTGACAAATGCAGACTTGGGTGGGATGGGAGCTAGTGAGGTAGGCAAGGGCTCAGGTAAAGGCAGTAAGGTCTAAAAAGAAATAAACCTTTTCTGCTGGTTTAGAGGGTCCTTATGCCAGAAGGCAGAGTAAATGGTAGGCCTAGGTTTCCTCACCAACCACGGAGGGAATGGCACCAAGAGGCAGTAAATGGGAGACAGTCTAAGACTGCTGGTAATGAAAGAGTTGATACCCCAGAAGGGGAAAATGCATATAATAACCTGGCTGGAGGACTTAGTCATGAAAAGGCAGCAACAGCAGTTCATGGAGTAAAAGAGGGAAGCTGCAGACCCAGAGAGAGCGTGCACAATTGTAGGAAGAGGCATGAACCTTGTGAATGACCAGGAGGAGGCACGGTCCCAGTGGTGAACGGAGCACCCCGTCTGAGGTATTTCTATGTTCTGGTTTACAATCAACCCAAATTTGATTATTTTCTCATGTCCACTACAAAATCCATTGGGTAGACAGGGTTTGTGGGGGAAGGTTGAGCCTATGCTATTGTGTATGACTCAGTATGAGAGGCTTTTTGGAATTCGTTTCAGCTGGCTGAGGTAAACTGTTCCCTCCAGTGTGTTACTTAAGGCTGCTGGGTGGCAAAATAAATGTGTATATTTATATTTATGCTGTTGGGTGGTGGTAGTGGTTGTTTGTAAGCCTAATGATTGTCAGGGCTCTCAGAGCTTCTCTATGGGCATTCTTTATCTATTTTAACAATAAATCTAAATAACATAAGGACTGATTGCAATCCAGCCAGTGCAAGGAATAAGCCGATATAAGTCACCTCCTGACTCCCCTGCACCAGTGTACAGTATCACACATGGAGAGTGGCAGATGCCACACTCGAGCCTGTCTGTGGACTCTTGACTGCACTCCCATGCCCTATGCACCCAATGTGTTCAGAAGCACTGGGGAGTGTCTGTTGTGACAGGTCCAGGCGAGGCAATGCTACTCTCTCCACAGATCAGCGGAAGGGAGGCTGTGACTCTCCAAGTCCATCTTGTGCCAGTGATAATACAGTAATGTGCTGCCTGCTCTGATGATCCAGACCACGAAGTGATGATCGAATCCTAAATAAATAATGTTTAACTTAGCATGGTGGTACTGGATACTTTCTCTGTAGAGACAACTGTGGAAGCTGAGATTTAGAAGGGTGGATGGGCTCTCTGTCTCTGGCATTAAAGTTAAGGCTACTGTATTTCAGACCAAATAGAATGGTACTTTCAGGAGCTAGCTAATTTCCCCCCCCCCCCATCTTCCTTCTCTTTTGCGTATCCACCTGGTTTGGTTACTTTAATTTCTCATTTATTATCCCTAATATTTCTGGAAAATATTGTTATAAAACGTTACTATTGCCCCTCCTCCTTTTTATATTTTGGTTGCATTTTAAAACTTCAATGGTAACTTTTGGGGGTGGGGAGGGAGCAACAGCAGTTTAAAAAACATCAAGCAGCCCTACTACAAATGTTCCCTCCATACGTTAACTAGCAGGTATTGCTGGATGTGATTGGAGTAACCAAATCCCCATGCGTGAAATTATGCTATAAATTATGTCAACAGCTAAACATCCACTGAGGAGAAGACCCCAAGACATTCTACCATGAAATCAGTCTTCTTTCCCCCACTAGTCAAGTGTCCCATGGTTGTGCTCAAACCTAGGTTTCCCATATGGCAGTCCATCATTCTGTTAATACTGTATTAAACTTAAATGTACTGGTCTGAAGCAAGGAAATGGAGCATAAATCAGGATTAATATTTATTACTTTTAAAAATACTGAAGTAAAATAGCAGATGTGGCCTATTTCTGAAACTGGAGCCCCAGTCATGACCAGGTGCTTGGTGCTGTATAAAACAGAACAAAAAGACATGCTCTGCCCCCAAAACC
This sequence comes from Malaclemys terrapin pileata, assembly GCF_027887155.1. Lineage (NCBI taxonomy): Eukaryota > Metazoa > Chordata > Testudines > Emydidae > Malaclemys > Malaclemys terrapin. The sequence continues at coordinate 15,024,631 of NC_071522.1, read as the reverse complement.
TTCTAAGCTCATTTCAACAACAGCAACATTGGATTGTAAGATTGTTACTGCATGAACCAATTTGTTTTTTCAATGGCCTACGGTGGTGTTGGGCTATTGTACAAACAATAAATATCAATATTCCTCACCACCCCCCAGCTGGTTTTTTAATTGAGATTATCTTTAAGTGGTCAGAATACCAAAGAAGTTATTAAAAGAACAAGTAGAGATCTCTTACAGAAAGGGATCAGAACAAAAAATCATGCTTATGAGCTTTTAAAATAGTATTGGAAATTGTAAAGACTCTAATTATAGTAACTGGCAATGAGAGCCAAAGAAAAGGTGAAATGTGCATAAGATTAAATTTTAAATGGCAAGAAAGATCTGACAGAGAAAATGAGAACACAAGGAAGATGCATACATTAAGATTTAAAAGCAGAATCTTCCCAGCAAATTTCTCTCCTTTGTTAGCAGGACTATGTCAGTTTTTTGGTGTTTCTCCTGGCTTGTTAGAAGGACTTGGACCCTGGAAGTTAGAAGCCTAGACACCTTTGTGGATCTGAGCTCAGAATCCTAAACATGCTGTACCTGGCATGATTGGATGGATCTGTGCCAAATCTGGGAAGAAGGGCTCTCAAGGCCTGATTCAGAACGTCTTAAAATCAGCAGTGGTCTCTTCACTGACTTAATGGGCTTTGGATCAGGCCCTCGCTGCACTAAAAGGATTACTACATGAAACAGATCTCTAATAAAGATCATAGGAACAATCAACAAAAGACAGGATATTATAGGCTGGTTTCTATACTGACGTGTAGCTGAAACACTGTCTGAACTCCAGCTTTTTTTTTTTCCATGAATGAATAATGCAAGTGGCCATATTTTATTACCTTTGCTTAAAATTGTCTACTAGTTGCACAACCTTTTGAGCTTTTTAACACTCATGCAATTTGTGCTTGCAGCAATGATCTTTTTTGTAATCTGATTTTAGTGTTTCAGTAATTGTCAGTTAATGTGCATTGGGAATAATTTCATTCTATGAAATGAATACTAGGTGAATATTTAACGCTTACAAGTTTGCTAAATTAAGAACATATGGGTAAGGCACGTACATTGATAGCTAAGCCACTGATGGTCTTTTCTTTTTTTATATATAGTTCATGTTTGGTTTTTTTTTTTTTTTTAAGTTTTGCTTACTGAATCCTTAATCTGACCATCCAATTTGATAGTTTAGACCAGGGGTAGGCAACGTATGGCATGTGTGCCGAAGGCGGCACGCAAGCTGTTTTTCACTGCCACTCTCACTGCGGGGGTCCTTTCCACCGGTCCGGAGGGCTCTGCATTTTAATTTAATTTCAAATGAAGCTTCTTAAACATTTTAAAAACCTTATTTACTTTACATACAACAATAATTCAGTTGTATATTATAGACTTATAGATAGAGACCTTCTAAAAATGTTAAAATGTATTACTGGCACGCAAAACCTTAAATCAGAGTGAATAAATGAAGACTCGGCACACCACTTCTGAAAGGTTGCTGACCCCTGGTTTAGACCCCTGAGCCCAGGAGGAGTTTCATGGATTGCAATAGGACTTCCCCCAGATGCAAGGTTCCATATTAGAGGAGCCAGTGGCATGACTGGGGTGGGGGCCTGAGCCAATGCTTACATGTTTCCTTCTGAAGAAGCTCAACAAAGCCACTGCTGCTGACAAGAGCAGCATATTCACTAATATATTATCTATGGTGTTTAGACTTTATGGGGCCAATCTAGTTGAGAAGCCTTCACTGACTTCATGGGGGATTGGCTCAACTTGTATAGGCCCAATGCTGCAATTGGAGTTTTGCCTGCATTAGACAATAACCCTGAGCTCTGTATGGCTCTTCATACAAATATATAACTACTAAAATAATACAACCTCAATAAAATTCATAGTATATTGACTAATGCTGTCTAGAAACACTTGCCTGTAGTGCCATTTGTTCAGATACTCTTGCAAGCTGAGCAAATTTTACAGCCGCTGACAAATATTGGTTGGAGTTGTTGTTTAAGGTCAAGCACGGTTACCATTTTTTATTGTTAATATCAGAAGGGAAAACTGCTTTGATTTGTCTCCTGAAGCAACATGCTCACATATAAGAATTCACAGCACCTCTCGCCTTACAATGATGATTTATTTTGCAGCCCATTTTGAATATAGGTGAGAAGTATATTTAATGTTGATGTTTCTAGTTATGTATATAAAGCTAGTGTTTGATTTTATGTGCCACATCCTCAGCTGGTGTACACTTGCCAAGCTGTGTTGACATTACTGGAGTTAAATCGGTTTACACTAGCTGGGGATCTAGCACATTATGGTGGTTGAGGACCCAATTTGTGTTTTTCAAACTTAATTAGGAAAGATACATGTGGAATCCCCTCCCAAATCCCAACTGTAATGTCTTACTGATGCAGCATTACATGTTGGGGCTAAAATAATGTAAATCCGATGCATGGAGATGAAGTTGAACAACTGGCCTGTTAAACGAGGTCTGTAGCATAAGTTAGAAATGTAGCTGGGCTTTCCAAAGGCAACAAAAGAAGTTAGGTGTTCAATTCCTATTGATGGTCAGTGGGAGTTGGGTGCCTAGCTCTCTTTGGTTCCTTCAAAAATCCCAATCCTAAATCTTCAATAGATAAAACCAAATTGTACAGAGCATTTTAATTGTGTTGCATGAAGTCCAATCTAAATGTGAAGGGAAAAACCCTGTCTCCTTCTCCCCGCTGCTGCAGCCACCAAACCCGGAGCAATTCTGCTGCATAAGGGCTGGGGTGAACAGGAGTTAGATGGGCTATGCGGAAAGTGGATCCCTATACTCCAGCACATCAGGATGGGGTCAGAAAATGCACTGCTGCTTGGATTTTCCTATTTCCTTCCTTTCTCCCCCCCTCCCCCCCCAATGCAGGAGGGAATATTTTGAGGAGGACACCATGGAACTGATGTGGTTTGTGGGCTGCAGTCAAAGCCATGGAGCAACTGTGCAGCGGTTATGTGGCCTGCAGGACTGGGAGAAAATGCCTTGCCTCCCACATGTCTCCCCAGTACCCAGCCTAGTTACTCATGAAAAGCACTAAGGTTTCAATTTGGGCCTAAACTCAGAAAGAGACCTGTTGGAGGGGAAAACAATGCCTGGAAGTATCTTTTCCAGAAGCAGCTGCTGCTTCTGGGAAATAGAGATGAAGTTTTAGCCACTTTGGAGAAGGTTTCATATACAGTAGCTTGAAAGAAAATGGTGTGGGGCTAGTCTTTGTTGTTGAAGCTATACGACTGATCTTTTTTTAGTAATTGTCCGATTGTTTGGAGTAGTCTGTAGCATTATTTGACTTTCTCTATTTCTTCCTTGAGACACATTCTTTTAATAAAGTAATTTAAAAGGCAAGATGAGCCTGAAAAACCCTCTCCGATCTTCTACTTGATCAGACCTGAAAATGATGTCTTGGGTCTGGGTCTCTTCATTGTCTAGAACCTCTTTCACCTGCAGCACCTGAAAAAGCAAGTTGATTCAACTCCTCATTCCCAGCCGGAACCCTGCAGGCTGATGTTGACACATCAGTGTACAATGTTTAAGTGCAGCATAATTTACAGTGTGTTGCACAGAAATATTTACAACTTCCACTTTTAAAAGCAGTTTTCTAATAGGAAAGAGACAATACAGTGCAAAGGATGTGGCACCAAAAGTTACTTTAAAAGATGCTACTCGCCTGTAGATCCTATAAATCTAACTGATTTGGGATTGCTTAGCACCTCTGGAAAATGAGTGCTTCTACTCGGGTGCCCAAATATAGGTTTAGGAACTTCAGACACCCAGGTTCAAAAAATATTGACCAGAGAGCCTAATTCTGCTCACGTGTGGGTGTAAATGAGGAATAACTCAATGGAATTACACCATAAAAAGTGTGATCAGAACAAGCCACACCCAGTAACTTACCTCTGGCAAATAAAGGTCACTACCCTAGCACTATTACAAAAAGTAATGAAAAGGTATAAACTGCAAAAAAAATAAAATAAACCTGAGTGGCTTTGTGTTTAAAAATCAATTTTCATAATAAATTTAAGTCATAGAGCACTGTGTAATATCAATACAAATGTTTTAATAACTGCCACGCAGCGCAAGACATGGAGAGATTTTAATTTAAAGGATCTGGAACAAAAGCACACTTTCCTTTTAAAAGACCAAGTTTAGTAGGAGAAAAATAATTGTAGAAAGAGAGGTATAATTTAGAAGGAAATTGTCCACCCTGTACTTATGAAGAATCCCCTAAAATCAATAGTTTGAGGGATCAAGTTGCTAATTTATTCATGGAGTTTGAGGCTCGAAGGGATCATTATATGATCTAGTCTGACTACCTGTGTATCACAGGCCATTACATTTCACCCAGTTACCCCTGGATTGAGTTGCAGAACTTGTGCTAACGATAGTTTTAAAATACTGGGGGGAAAAAGGTGGTGGTGTCTCCTTTATGTGCTCTTAGGATAGGGTAAGAGAGAGGGGAAACTGAAAATAATAGATTACAATGACGCCGTGAGCAGGCAGATTTGTTACAGCAGATGATGGTGAAAGCTGAACCTGCCCATCTCTGGGATACTAAGGCTGGGATTGTTCTGGCAATTATAGGAGAAATTGACCGATTGTAGAAAAGACTCGTATGGTACCTACTGGATTACCTGGTTGCCTTTCATTAAGTATTTGGATAAGAAAGTAACGGTGGGATGCTCCTAAATCCCTTAGGCACTTTTGAATATTACATTCTAAAACTGAAAACAAACTCAGGAGCTAAATTGGGGTCCTATTGAAGTCAATAAGAGTTTTGTCACTGACTTTAATGGGGCTAGGATTTCACCCTAGAAGTTTAACTTTTGATTATACTAATTAAACTGTCAAACTGTGTGACCTGAGTTTTGCTTTAAAAACCTCATATTTTCCCCATGTTTCTAATCTTACTGTATTTTTCTCCATCAACACTAATATTTGTAATTCCTCCCAATTTAGTACCATCTGTGAATTTCATTAACATTCCATTTACTTCTCATGATCTTAAATAAGATGATTTTAATATGAAATGCCACAGTACCCCTTCGGGAGGGGGGGGGAAGGGATAGCAATAGCTCAGTGGTTTGAGCATTGGCCTGCTAAACCCAGGGTTGTGAGTTCAATCCTTGAGGGGGCCACTTAGGGATCTTGGGCAAAATCTGTCTGGGGATTGGTCCTGCTTTGAGCAGGGGGTTGGACTAGATGACCTCCTGAGGTCCCTTCCAACCCTGCTACTCTGATTCACTCCCACCCCTCAGTTTGATACATATATACCCACTAACTCCCACCCCTCAACTCTGTATCGCTATACTTCATCTATAGCTTTTCAGTCAATTTTCACTCCAAACATTGTTCCCATCTATCTAAACCAATTTGAATCCAACTTTCAGGCAAGATTTCATGAAATTCAGTATCAAATGCTTTTATGAAATCCAATTACATCCTCTTCATTCGTTTTATCTGCCAAGGCTGTGATTTTTCTAACACTTGTGCAGAGTCCGATCAGCTAAATGATAAAGGAATTATAAGCAATTAAAATCATACGGTCACTTGGATTCCATGCACGTGTTGCAATCTGCGTTAGCAGATCCTGATCTAATTTTTGTAGTGATATACCAAAAAAAAGCCATCAAGTGTGTCTAGTATTTATTCTTTTACAAGCTTCTGCTACTTTGACTCCCTTATTCCCTAGAGACCAGCTCCTCACCTGATGTAAATGTGTGCAGACCCATTCAAGTTGATGGAGGTGGGCTAATTTATGCCAACTGAGTTGCTTACCCTATCTGCATAACTGATTTGTCTCCATTAAGATTTGTTCCTTTTTTTTAAACCAGTGATAGAAATTAGACTTACAGGTTAGTAGTTGATCATTTTGTTTTTCCTCTTTGTGACAATTAATACTACAATTGATACATTGCTTTTCTTCTGTTTTGATAGCTCTCTCATAGTCTGATTTTTGCAGCAAGAACAAACCTTTCAACAGCTAGGAATATTGAAAAGCAACAGATAAGGGAATATAGGAAAACGTATTTTCCAATATTCTCATCTGTTGCGTATCAATAACTTTTCCTTACTTCCTAACTGAAAGGTATTTTTTCCTTGCTGCAGACCGATTTAGAAAGGGAGTTCAGATTCTGGGCCACTTTAGTCCTTAAGATCAGTGGGATATAGGAATTGCCAACCTGAATCAGACCAGTGGTCCAAGTAGTCCCGTATTTGATCTCTGACTATGGTCCGTACCAGCTGCTTCATTGAAAGGGGAAAGAAACCTTGCATTTGACACAGGGAAAATGTGAGAGATTAGCCTATGTCCTAAACATGAAGATTTATGGCCCTTACAAATCATCTTTGAATCCTTATTCTAACACAACATGTTGTCATCCATATAGATGTCCAATCCAGCCTGTCCCTGCTAAACCCTTGGCCTTAATTATACCTTGTGGCAGTGAGTTCCACAGAATGATTCTTCCTGCTCAGACAACTTTCTCTTTTTTACTTTATTCCCCCTACCAATACATTTCTAGAAGCCTATCTTGTTCCCTTTAATATTTCTGGGTCTTATCAACTCATCCTGCTTTTACTGCTGCCCTTATCTTTTCTCTGCAAATGATTAATGACTTTTGAGTTCTTGTTAGCTTGCCTTCCGACTTCTCCATTTCCAGTTTAGGTTTTATTAAACCTCTGCAACTTTTTTTAAATTTTCCTCATGGGTTCAACTTGGCCACTGTTTTTTCCTTTATATTCTTCTGCTTCATACTTCCAAATACTGATGGAGAAAATGCAAGACACTTGGTTAGGATTCATGACTATTAAAGAGGTCTATCTTTTCCATCCTCTTAGGACAATTGAACAGGTGCTGTCCTGAATGCTGTATGAACATAGTCTGTTTTTAAAGATCTATAAAATAAGCAATCTGATTTAGAATAAAGTTGCTTAACTTTGCTTTTATCATATATTTTGTTTCCATCTTTTTGCTTATAATTTGCAAAATTATCCAAGCTTTTTTGTATTTGAATTTTATTTTTAATCTTCTGTTAGTCGTTTAAATGTATCCTACCAGTAAGGCATAATCTCCTTTAATGTTTTATTTATCTTGGCTTTTGCATTTTCAACTTGAAGCTTTGCTAAATAAACAAACAAATTCAGCTTTACAATGCACAAGTTCGAATGCATTTAACTACATATCTTGGGTGTAAATAAAGACTGGTCCAAAAAAGGCATTTTTAAACTCCACTGAGTCCCATGGATTTAAAAAAAACACAAAAACCTCTTTAAAACATTATCCAAAAATGAATTATAAAATCTTGCTGGAGGCAAGATTCTTGCATCTTTCCCAAGCAATGAATTACCAGTTACTATACACTATGTTTCAGTGATAGGCATGCCAGAGACTAATCTTAAAAAAAAATGCTAATAACATAGCTTTACTATTACATTTGGAAACTTCATTTTGTCCTAATATAGGCTGTGCAAAAGTTGTTATAATTGTTACTTTTGGTTTATCTTAACCTTGATCTCTTCATTGTTAGGATGGTTGCAACATCAGGACCACAAACCAGTGTGCTTTTGGTGTCTGCTTCAAATCAGTAGGCTGATGAACATATGCTTACACATCCATAAAAGTACCCTTTCTGTGGGTGTTATGCTTGATATCTGAGTATAGCAGAGCTAGTAATATCAATAACCGTGACTCAGCAATTGAGTGGTACAAACTAAAAGACCTGCTTTTTCATGTCAAATGCCAGCTAGGATACATTTCTAGAGTGAAAACTAACAGGTGGCCTAGGAAGGTGGTATGCATGGGTGTCAACAGTACCTTCTTTGACAGCCAAGCTTAAAATCTTGGCTAGGGAAAAGCACACATGGGAAAGACGTGTGTACATTTCTTAGATAAAACTCTGTATTGTATGCATTTTATTATAGATGCTATATAAAAATTAGGGCTGTGGATTAATTAGTTAACTCACGCAATTAACTCAAAATTAATCGCGATTAATCGCACTGTTAATAGAATACCAACTGAAACTTATTAAATATTTTTGATTTTCTAAATTATCAAATATCAGTTTAAATTACAACACAATATAAAGTGTACAGTGCTCACTTTATTATTTTTGCTTACAAATATTTGCACTTAAAATTATAAAAGTAGTATTTTTCAATTCACCTCATACAAGTACTGTGATGCAATCCCGTTATCATGAAAGTGCAACTTCAAATGTAGTGGGTTTTTTACATAAAGGCACTCAAAAACAAACCAATGTGAAACTTTAGATTCTACAAGTCCACTCAGTCCTACTTCTCGTTCAGCCAATCGCAAAGAGAAACAAGTTTGTTTACATTTGCAGAAGATAATGCTGCTTACTTCTCATTTACAATGTCACCTGAAAGTGAGAACAGGCATTCACATGGCACTGTTGTAGCTGGGGTTGCAAGATATTTACATGCCAGATGCGCTAAACATTTGTATGACCTTTCATGCTTCGACAGTCATTCCAGAGGACATGCTGCCATGCTGATGATGCTCGCTTAAAAAAATGTGTTAATTAAATTTGTGACTGAACTCCTTGGTGGAGAATTGTATGTCTACTGCTCTGTTTTACCCATGTTCTGCCATATATTTCATGTTATAGCAGTCTCGGATGATGACTCGGCACATGTTCATTTTAAAAACACTTTCGCTGCAAATTTGACAAAATGCAAAGAAGATACCAATGTGAAATTTCTAAAGATGGCCACAGCACTCGACCCAAGATTTAAGAATCTGAAGTGCCTTCCAAAATCTGAAAGGGATGAGGTGTGGAGAATCTTTTCAGAAGTCTTAAAAGAGCAACACTGTGATGCAGAAACTACAGAACACAAACCACCAAAAAAAAAAAAAAAAAAAAAAACTTTCTGCTGGTGGCATCTGACTCATGATGATGAAAATGAACATGCATCGGTTTGCACTGCTTTGGATCGTTATTGAGCAGAACCAGTCATCGGCATGGATGCATCTCCTCTGGAATGGTGGTTGAAGCATCAAGGGACATATGAATCTTTAGCACATCTGGCATGTAACTATCTTGTGACGCCGGCTACAACAGTGTCATGTGAATGCCTGTTGTCACTTTCAGGTGTCATTGTAAATAAGAAGCAGAGAGCATTATCTTCTGCAAATGTAAACAAACTTGTTTGTCTGAGCGATTGGCTAAACAAGAAGTAGGAGTGAGTGAACTTGTAGGCTCTAAAGTTTTACATAGTTGGATGGATATATATATATATATATATATATATATATATATATATATATATATATATATATATATATATATATATATATAAATATTTTTGCATGCAGGTTTTTGTACATAATTCTACATTTGTAAGTTCAACTTTCATGATAAAGAGATTGCACTACAGTACTTGTATGAGGTGAATTGAAAAATACTATATTTTTTACAGTGCAAATATTTGTAATCAAAAATAAAGTGAGCACCTTATACTTTGTATTCTGTGCTGTAATTGAAATCAATATATTTGAAAACATCCAAAATATTTAAATGGTATTCTATTGTTTAACAGTGCAATTAATCGCGATTCATTTTTTTAATCGCTTGACAGCCCTAAAAAGTACGTAAAGATCACTATCCAAATAATTTAGTCAACTACACCAAGAGGATGATTCAAAGCCAATAGTGGTTAATGGAAGGCCTCCCATTGACTTTGAATCAGGCCCCAGATCCGCATTGTGCCCAATGCGGAACATCTCATATTTCCAGGAGAAAATGTCCAATACCTCTATGCTCTTAACTGAGGACGTATGTATATTATCCAGATGGAATCTGCTCTCTATTCTCTAATGAAGTCTGTGGTGTGAAATATGTCCTTTAGTCTTTTTTTTTTTTTTTTTTTTTTTTTTTTCAGTAGACACATGCAGATATAGGGATTTGCTTCTAAGACTATGAAACAAATCATGTGCTGAGTTTTCTTCGCAAATGCATGTGTGTGGGGAAATAGAAACTTGCACATCAGATTTTCAGCTATGCCAAGAATATCTGCAGAAACATTTCTGAGTACTAGGTTCTTAAGTCATATTTTAATGGTGATGGATGTGCAGGACACTATAATCAATTACACTGCCTTGAAAATTACCTAGTTATTTTCCAAAAGAACAATGAGTAACAGTTGTTTGCCACAGTATATTTTAATATCTTTTGTTCTGCATGTTTAGAACCTTGTAAAGAACTGGAGAGATTGGGACCACTACCAGGCTATAGGTGTAATTTGTAATATTTAGGCTTGTCTAAATACATAAGTTGCATCACCTAACTATATTGTTATAGCTTCCACTGCATAGTGAGTGTCCCTTGACGATGTGTGGGTGTTTCATACAGCTACAAGGCAGAAACAAGAACTTTGAAAATTAAAGGAAAATGTGATTGTAAACCACAAATTGTTGGGGGAGGGGGGCATCAGGGCCAGGTATAAACCAGAAGCAACTTTCAACTCAATTTTTCTTTAAACTGTCTAGATTAGAAATTGACCATTTGAAATTAGAGATGTGGCCTGACTTTATTGACCCTCCCCCCCCCCTTTTTTTTTGGTGTTTTTTTTTTTTTTTTTTTTTTTTTTGGTCCAAATACAATAAATATACCAATAGCAGATTCATCGTGGTATATCAAATAAATAGAGGATTAGGATAAAAGAAGGGAGGAGGAGAAGTAACATACCTCTCTTCAGGGTCTATTAATCATAGATGACATGGCTTTGAATTTTTTGGGCATTCCCTTTCTGTGGTAGTGTGGCCTTCCTTTAATGTAAGCTTTCTTAATGCTCTTAGCTGCTTTTACGCGCCTCTCTTCTGGCCCCTCAATGTGCAAGTGTCACCATTTGCTCTTAGATTCAGGGTCAAGATAAGAGGGGTGAGAGATACTTGCTTACCAAAAGGTAGCTTGTGTTGCCCTGATTTCTCATTGCCTTGCCTCTTGTCGTCATTTCCACCTGTGTAAAGTGGGTTTAAAAGGCTACCCCATCAAAAGTGACAGGACAGGTTTAAATAACCCCACACTCTGGATGGCAGGAGTCTAAAGAGATTGTTGGTGTAAAGTATGCATTGAAAGTTTCAGCGTGGATTGCCCTCTGTACATGGCCCTATAAATCTACACTATTATAAAGCAGGACCTACGACAGGCCTCAATGTCTCAATTAAGAGGGAATTAGCAGGTAGTTCCCAAACTGTGTTGCCTCTAAGTTCAAGAGCATATTACTCAAGAAGTGCTTGTGGGGCTGGGAGGGAAACCCACTCTAAGTTCTTGGTCAACAAGAACTGAGAACCCCCAATATACTTAAAACTATGAAACAGTCTGTTTTAATAGCCCTCTGATTTCCCCTTGTTATACTAAGGAAATCAGGGCTCTCTGCCAGAGCCCATCAGACTCCTTGGCTCCAAGACTGTCGTGTTTAGACTTGCTATTTCCAGGTTCTGTCTTGGCATCCCCTCTCCCCACATTCATTTTTCTCTTCGGTTCCTCCTTCTTTCCTTTTCCAGTTTTTCCTTTGTTTCCAACTAATTGTCTAATCTCATTCAGAATCCCATTCCTCACCCCTCAGATCCTCTTCAGTCTATTTCCTTTCCTTTTTCTGTCTTTTATGCCTACTCCCTCAGCCCCTTTCCCATTCTCAAGTCTCTTTGTCAGCTATCTCTTCTTCAGTCTTATTCAGACCTCCTTCCTCCCCTCATCCCATTCATTTCCTACTCCTCGATCCTACTTCTGTCCTTGTTGGCCTCATACACTCAGATCTAGCCCCAAACCATGTGCTTCATGCCATCTATGAGTGCAGGCTGAGAAAGAATAAAAGGTGAATAGATACAACTCTTAAGCAGTAGAAAGGAAAGAGACAAAATAAGGAGCCAAGGAATAAGTCCCAGGAGGAAAAGGAGACAAGTGTTTGTGGTAGATTCATGTGTGATATTTCTTGTCTGAGATAATGTGACTAATCATTGGAGCATAAATGCCCAGCCCAAGCAATGGAAGCTGGGCCTCTGGCCTGGGGAGGAATGGAAGTACATGAAGAAAAAGTGGTCCTTGGGGAGGAAGCAGAGGTCTGGGTGGACCAAGTCGTAGATGAGGGAATGGGAGAGGGAAGTAGTGTATGGATGCTGCAGAGGGCAGAGCCCAGATCCCTCAATAAGGGTGCGCGGAGGTGGTGCAAGCAGCTGTTCCAACAGTCCTTGCCTGCAGGCTCCTCTCTTTAGTGCAGAGGAGAGACGGGGAGGACTCAGCAGCCCTACTTTAGCAATTACAGGTGGGGCCCTGGGTCTTAGTCCCCCTTCAAACCAGGGGAGAGGCAGTGGAGCTCAGTCAGTCAGGAATTTGTAAGGGCAGGAGTTTCTCTGATCCAAGTGTGCGATTCCCCATGCAGCGGGAAGAGATAGATGGGAAATGACCCCTGCCCTGAATACTGTAGCACCTCTTACGAAATGAAGGGGTAGTGACCAGGTAGGCACCAGAAGAGCGGAGAGGGGATAAAGACCACCACCCCCTTCTCCAAAGACTGAAGTGTAAATGCTGGGAGTGACCGCTAGAGAAGGCAGGGGCAAGGGGTGGGGCAGGAGAAAGAACTGGGCCTGGGAGGGAGCAGGAGGACATGTGGGCTCAGGGGGTTGGGAGCAGTGGGGGATGTCAGGGTGGGGGGATTGTAGAGGGCAGGCAGATGGGGGGCTCTAGGGGATGGGAGCGCTGGGGGCGCAGACTCGTGGGGCAGCCTTAGGAGGCGGTGGGGGCGGGCACGGCTCAGGGGGGCTGGCAGCAGAGGGATAGTAGGGGCGGGGAAGGGCTATCGGGGACCCCCCCCCCCGGCACAGGGAGCCCAGAAGCCGCTCCCTCCCGTCTCGTGCGGGCGGGGCCCTTAACTCATCTCTTCTCTCTGTTTCTTTCCCCCCCCCCCCTTAAAGGGCCAGTGGCCGTTTCCCCCCCGGCGTCGGGCTCGGAGCCCTCGCTCCGCCTGGAGCATGGGAAGGCGGCTCCCGTCCCAGCCCGAGCCCGTCCACCCCCCCCCCCCCCTCCCACCGGGCGCGCAGGCTCCGTGCGCCTGCCCGCAACTTATTTGACGCGGCCGGCGAGCCTTGTTTCACGCCGCCCAGCGAGCGAGCCGGGGAGGGAAGGGGCGAGGAAAGTTGCCCACGTGATTGCTCTGGGTGGTGGTGGCGGGCGGCGGGGGGGAATTGGGGCCGCATCCCGGCCGCTCCTGCAGCCGCTCGGGGCCAAAACCTCCTGCATCCTCCCGACTCTGGTAGCAGCAGCCCCCCCCCAGGCCGTAGGGGCGGAATCGTCCCTGGGCATCTTCCCCCCCCCCCCCCCCGGGGGGAGGCAGCGTCAGGAGCAGCCAACACACACCGGTGCCTCCCCCAGGAGACTAGCTGAGCCTTAGCCCCTCTGCCAGCATTCATTTATTATTGGGGGGGGGGCGTGTCCATTTCCCTCTCCGCTTGGATCTAGTCTCACCCCCTTCCTTCTCCTCCTCCCGCAATTAATCCGCCGAATTACTATGATTGATCCTTATTAATAGATTGGCTGGGTGGGCGTGTTCGGCGGGGGCGGGGTGTGACGAGCTCCCACTCAGGATTCAGTCCCTGACCGGTGCCTGAACAAACTGCAGCTGGATGTATCGTTACGATGATGATTTCCCCGTCTGATTGAGAGCTCGAGCAGGAGGAAGACGGAGTCTGTGTGTAGTGGGGGGAAGGTTGTATCCCACAGACACATACAATTTTTTTGTGTGCAAGTTCTGTTAGTTGGGGAAGCAAGAAAATCATTTTTGTTTTTGTGTGCAAGGAAATCTTTCTTTCGCCTGCTTCCCAGTGGGTCGGTCTCTTTCTTTTTGCCTTCTTCTCTTTTGGAAAGCCTCCGTCTCCCAGCCCCTTGATCAAAGCATTCCGCTATTCTGATTTATTGCCTGCTTGGAGAGGGTTCTCCCCCCCCCCCTTTTTTTTTCTTTTTCTTTTTCTTTTTTTTTTTTTTTTTTTACAAAGGCGACCTGTGATCAGCCATTACTTTCCTTGGCTTGCTTATAGGAATCTCTTACATTTGGTGTTCGCTGGTGGTGGAACCGCACTTGGATTCTTTTATTTCTCTCTTCTTCTCTCCCCCCCCCCCCTTCTCTCTCTCTCTCTGTCCTCTCCTCCTCCCTCTCGCTCCCTCCCCCTTTATTCCATTGGGGAAGCCGGATTTGTGGCCGTGCTGGGGAGGGGGGGGGGGAGAGAGGGAGAGCGAGAGAGCGAGCAAGAGCCATGGATGGCCCGACACGATGCAACGGGCTTCGGAGAAAGAGGAGATCCAGATCACAGAGAGATCGGGAGAGGCGATCCAAAGGCGGATTAGGAGGGGCCGCCGCCGGTGGGGCCAGCAGGACCAGGGCTGCTTCGGTCCTCTCTTCCTCAGGCTCGGAGAAGGAAGACAATGGGAATCCACCATCGTCCCGACCCAGACCCCCCAGGAGGAAGAGGCGAGAGCCCTCCTCGGCAGAAGAAGACATTATCGATGGCTTTGCAATGTGCAGCTTTGTCACTTTTGAAGCTTTGGAGGTAAGGCGACCCCCGCCTCCCGCCCCGATGCTGCCGGTGTGCCTGGCTCATTGTTGGGTTAGGGGGGCGGAGGGAGAGATGGCAGGGAAATCTGTCTGGTGCCCCCCTCTCTGTCTCTCTCGCTGGCTTTCACACTCTTTCCTGCCTGCGTTTTCTTTCTCTGGATGGATAACAATGCAGCGCCCCCCCTTTCTCCCCTCTTCTCCCCCTTCCCCCCCATAAATTGCTGTGGCTGCCTGTCTGTTTTGTTTTGGCTGCAGTTGATGGGAGATTTCCCCCCTCCTCTCCAGCACTGGGGAGCGGTGGGGCTGCTTATTTTGCGGGGAGGGGGGCGTATTCTCCTTCACTAGGAGAAAGGAAAGTGGGGGGGAGGGCTTAGCCTCCTTTATCCTGCATGGGGACCTCACCTCTTAAAGGGTTAAATGTACTGGGAGAAGGGGGGAATCCCTTGCTGACATCTAAAGGGCTTGTTACCCAATTGTCCCTTTTTTTCTTCTTCTCCGAAGTGCTTTTGCTTTGTGTGTGTGTGTGTGTGTGTGTGTGTGTGTGTGTGTGTGGAGAGCTCTGTCTCTTTCTTTATTCCTTGAACACCTGCAGCGTTGCTTTCCAAATGCACATTTCCCAGCCAGCCAAGCTTCTGGGGGGCGGGGGGTAGCAGGAGATTAAAAAGCGGGGTCTATTGCGATTGGGAGAGACATATGTCAGGATAGATTTTTGGGGGGAGGCGGGAGAAGGATATAAAAATGGGAGGGGCGCTTTTTCCTCCTTGGGGTGGAGGAGAGAGAAATGTTTGAACCCACAATCCATATGTGGGGAGGAGAGAGTTGTTGGCAGTGTGTGTGGTTTTTCTTTTCCGCCGACAACCAGAGCATGTTGGTTGCAGCCCTTCTCTTCTGTCCCCCCCACTCCTCCCCTTCCAGCAGAGCGGTGATAGAGGATCCAAATGAAACTTTTCTTGGCTATTCTGTAGGATTCGGATTTTTGGTGGTCACTTGCACTGGGCTGTGTTCTGCAGGCATGGGGAACGGGTTGGTTGTGGCAGTAGTGTTTGAACGTTCCAGTCCTGATTCATTGTCAAGGTTATACCTTTGGGGGGAGCGGGTGTTTCTTGATATTTTGTGGGGAGGAGGAGGAGGGAAGGCCTGATGAGAACCACTTACCAAGTACAAACACGGCTAAATGTCTGATTTCTAAGGTCTGTGTGTTTGGAGGATTGGAAGGGGGGAGGGAGGCTATGGTCTGATTTATGTTTTTATTTTGTTTTGGTTATGTGTGTACTGGCCCTTTAATTTGGGGGACACCCCTCCCCCTTTGAAACATGTGATGAAACGGCTCCCGTTCTGATCTGAAACGCTTCTGTGAATCCGAACTAAGGTCCCTGTCTCTGCTGCTGTCTCAGGACACATCAAAGAGACTGTTACAAGTGGTCCTACTTATTGTTGATAGTCTTCCTAGTGCCTCCCAACTCTTGTTTTTTAACATGCACTATCGCATCTGGGGGGCTGGCAATCAAACTGGAGGCACCAGCTGTTCTTGTCTTTAAAAAAAATTTAAAGATAAAACGTGATAGGAAACTGAATGCCGTTTAACTCACTGGATTTTTTGTTTTGTTTTTTTTGTTACTTGCTGAATGTATCCAGTTTGTCTCCTTTTGAGCCCTGGAAGTTACCACTTTAGTGTCATTCCAGGATCCAGTCTGCCCTTTCATGCCCTTTCTGGCTCGGGGCATATTACACTATTCAGGCTCTCTTAGAAAGCACAACCTGTGCATTTCCTCCCCTCCAGGCCTGATCAGGATACTGTTTTAGTGTTTACTTCATTAAACAACATTTTAAAATAGTGTAATCCTGCACTGTGTAATCAAGGGGGATACAGTTGTTTTAGGATAGCTTTGGCAGTTTATTTTAAGGGCCTTTTGTTTATAAATGACACGTTGTAGAATTTTACCAAGTTTGTGTTGGGGAAGCCAGATTTATTTGGGTTTGCATTTCATGGAATTGCCACTGTAACAATTATGAACTGTCAAAATAAATGTGAAGATGCAACTGATCATTTAACGACGACAAAAAATGTGTATTTAAACTATTTAAATATTTATCAGTAATAATAGCATTCTGTTTCTTTACACTGGGATCCAAATTCTGTTCAGTTACGTCTGTATGAAGCCAGAGTAACTCCACTCAGGTAACTTATTCTAGTGTAACTGAAAGGAGAATTTGTCTCCTACCTGAGAAATACACAAAGTGCATGAGTTGTGATCCCTAGTAAACAATCACCAGTTTTATAGCCCTGGCCTTGGTGAGTACTTCAATGGGTAGCCCCATTCAAGCCAATGGGAGTACCTGTGTGACTAACTAGTGTTCACCAACATGAGAGAGATTTACACAGTTAGGCTTAGTAGACCAAAATCTGTTTCCACACAAACATCTCATTCATGTCACTGGGTGTTCTGTTTGAATAAGGACTCCAAAATTTGGTCAAAATCCTTACTTTTTGGTGAGCACATTTTATGGTCCGTATAAATATTGAAGAGTTTCTATCACCCTGCTCTTGTTTGAACTTGGTGAGGCGCTTTTATAAAATAACTTAAATTTGGCTTTGCTTGTTTTTTAAAGTGGAAATTAAAATTTCCCCCCTTTTTTTCCGTTTTTCTTCTCTCTCTGCTAGTCGAAGAATGGCTACTAGTGGCTTCCTGTTGTAATTGTGCATCCCTTGAAAGGAGTTCACAAACATTTGCCAGCTTTGCCAGTTAATATTTTATTCAGATAAAACAATCGCCAGCACACTGAGATTTGACCCAATTTAATATTCATGTGATAGATGGCACATCTTGAACTAATGATTTCATGCTGCATTGACAAATATTAGAAACTCACTTACAAAAACATAAGAATAAGACTAAATATATTTGAGAAAGAAGGGTCAAGCATACCGGCCTAATATGGCTGGGATTAATGGCTATGGCTACTTGACGTTTTGGTTGAGACTTGAAAGTACTAGCAGGAAGACCTGATAGTCACTACTAAGTGAGATGATCTTGGTGGTGATCAGTGAGATGTGTAGGTGCTGAAATACTTGAGTGGACACATGCTGCAGGAAAGTTTCTTGCAGCATTTGTTAATTTACTTGGTGAGGGCCTGATCCAAAGCTAAGTGAAATCAGTGAGTCTTTCTATTGGTTTCAGTGGGCTTTAGTGCCTGATAACAGGGAAAAAAATTGCCCCAAACTCTCTTTCTGTGGTTGAACTTCAAATATGAGCTCCAGATTCAATATTGCCGCAATAATGTGGAAAAAAAAGAGGGCTATTTTTTCAGCAGGTGTAAATCAGTCTAGCACTAATCCAATCAATGGCACTACATCGATATATACCAGTTGAGTATCCCACCTCAAAATCCAGACAAGGAGAAGCAAAAGATATTTCTTAAAGGGTAGTAGCCAGACAAGGACAGTGACATGAGCGGCAGCTCTCTGTTTGAGAACACCTTTCCAATGAGAGTAGGGTGACCAGATGTCCCGATTTTTGTAGGTACAGTCCTGATATTCAGGGCTTTGTCGTATGTAGGCGTCTATTACTCCCCACTCCCTGTCCCGATTTTTCACACTTGCTATCTGGGGTCACTCTAAGTGAGAGATCTCCCTTGGGTGGATGCTTGGTGCTGCCCCTAATTGATTATTATGAATATTTTAGTGATTGAGCATGATGAAGCCAGTGGGCCCCATTCTTTTTCTAAACACATTGTGTTGGCACTACTTGAAAAAATGCCTCTTAATTGTGCAGCAGACTGGCTAGGATGTGGGAGGAATATTGTAAATGGATGACGTGTATGTACAGGGAGGATTGTGTACGAGAGGAGATTCCATCTGTGGCCGTTGTATCCAAAGAAAAGAGGTGTATGTCTGCTAATGCCAGTTGTGGTACACTGCACCTTGATAAAAGTTACTGTCTTGAACCAAAGCTACTTGTTTCACTGACTGCCACTCTCTAAGTCACTATTCTCTCTGGCATTTAGAGCCTTTTCCTTATCTGGCATGTAGGTAGGCACCCCTTATCTCCTGATGATTCTTATCTCTACAGCAGCATGTCTTGGTCTCTTAACTGTTTGCTTGGAGTAGTAGGTAGAAGAAGAAGAAAGGGGTGAAGGGAGAGTGGGACCTTACTGTTGTACAATGTTTCTGGATGCCTCAAACAACCAAGGAAATTAGGGGCTTGCAGTGAATGTTGCTTGTTAAGTGCTGCTTGAGTGCAAATTTGCCAAGAGCGGTCCCAGCCTTGCCATAATTCTCTGGTTAGCAAAGGTAGCTTGTGGGCTTGACTCTGCCTATCCTCGAAAGTCAGAGGATTCCTTTCATGCATTTGAAACCTTCAGATCTGGTCCTTAGTTTAAGCATCTGGGGTGTATTCCTAGAATTTGCTGTGAGACACTGATCTCTTGGTGTGACTGTGCACAACATACATTGTCCCTATATCTGCTCTCCTTGGCCTTTCAACTTCTTATTTGATGTGGAAGGAGAAAAGGAAGGGGGTTCAGTGCTCCGATTTGTGGTGGTCAGTACTCTGACCACTTTACTCAGCACAGCGACCAGAAGTGGTCCTGTGGTGTTTTTCTGATGAACAGTACTTGTGTGACTCTGGCCAACAGTAGAATCTTCAGACTCTGTTTTGGCCAAGGGACAAGAAGGACTTTCCAGGAACCTCTTGGAACGAGGATGCCCAATTTTTTTCTATTTGTAACATTCCCTCTTTTGGTTTCTCTGTAATTAGCTGTGGCTATTTTGAGAGGGAGGTTTGTAGGCTAGTGTTCTGGTGAGATAACACTTCACTAAATCTCCCCAAGCTTTGTGTGTATGTGTTGGGGGAGGGAACAGAAATTGACAGTCATGGAGATGGCTTATTGTGATGAGAAGTGAAATCTGACCTGAGCGTTGAGAGAGTACTTCCCTGGGTCAAAGCTTTTTTCCTGAGTCAGCTCAGCCCAGCCCTACAGAGTAAGCAGCTGGTTTTGTTTTCTGAGCAATGTCGCTAGTTTTCCGTGTGGGCAATTGTTGAGCTTCGGCTTGGACTGTTTACCTGAAACAGGACACACAGATTTATAAACAAATGTGCATGCTGTGAGAAACCTACATTTAAATGGTGATTCTTGTTTCTTAACGCGTGTCTACTGGTAACCTGTGTTAGATATGCTATGAGACTATGCTAAATTATTGTCTGGTAAAGCCAGGCATAATTAATTACAAATGGGAAAGGCTTACAAATGTAAAAGGAGCTGTTAATTGAGTTACAGATTCTGTATCCGATCATTCCATCCACCTAGAGTAAATTTTAAGCAGTTGTTCCACTGATGTGGATGCATGATGAAGGGAGATGTTAGTTATAGCAGCTCTATGTACTGAGAGAGAGAGAATGATGTAAGGGTAAAGTTTAACTGCCGGTGGGCACCAACAAGATGTGTATGTAAGACAAAGTGTTTGGAAGATACCGTGTGCTAAGTTCTTTTTCTGTATATTTGTCAGGCCCAGTCAATTACAATTCTGTGCATGCATCAGAGAACAGGATTTTGCCTTTAGTACTTACATGATGATATGTAGTATCACAGTATGATCCATTGGAAAATTAAAATGTGTGTTTTTCTTGTATCTGAAGCTTCTATGTTTCTACGTGTGAAGAAGAGGTCATGCGTCACTGGGTTGGGTACCAGAAAGCATGGCTTGTGATGGTTCTTTCTTACCAGTCTCTTACCCTGCATGATTAGTATGCCTGTATATTCCTTGAGTTTTCATAAAAACAAACACTTTGATCTGCCTTTTTTATCCCTTCTTATTACTGAAGAAATTTCACCTTCACACTGCTGCCAAGTGTTTATTCATTGCTGTCAGCAAATCTTGGTGGCCTTATGATGTTTCTTTGACTACACAGATTATTAGGGGTTTGTCCTGTAACCTGGGTTTGCATGTGTGAGTGCTAAGATTTAAACCAACAGGGAACAGAAGGTAGTAACTTAAAGGTAAAATGTGCTAGTGATGAGTAGTGTTAAGGTGGGTTCAGTTGGTACTGGTTGCAGGGGGTCAGTAGTGGAGACATTGCTCTTTCATTAAGAATGTAAAGGAAATGGTAAACTTATCCAGGATCAAATTTGTGGATGATCTGGGAAAGGGGGGTGGATCACCAAGGAAGATGCTAAACTGCAGAGTGACCTGGAGAAACTTAAAACTGGGATAAACCCCACAAGATGAGGCTCCAATGGCAACATTTAAAAATCTGTGTGTCTAAATTTAGGCATTTAAGTAAGTAGCTCGATATTTTTCAGAGAAGGAAATGTTTAGGCTACACAGGGATGAGATATTTAGATTACTGGGAGATTCAAGTGGTCTTTTTTGGCTCTGCTTTTGATAATTATGGGAGTTACACAAACACGTGAATAGGACAAGACACACACACCCTTATTCTTCTCTATCATAGCATCGTTTTCTTATCCTATTTGGTGAGAAAGGGAGCTCTTTCTCCTTAAGTATCTGGGGTCTCTGCTAGGCCATGGGAGTCTGAAGAAATATCCTTATAAAATAAGGATAAAGGATCAGGAACTCAGAAGGAAAATGATCACCACAGAAAGGGAAAGACATCAAGAGCCTAAGGGTATGTCTTCACTACCCGCCGTATCGGTGGGTAGCAATCGATTTATCCGGGATCGATATATCGCATCTCGTTAAGATGCGATATATCGATCCCCGAATGCGCTCACCGTCGACTCCGGAGCTCCACCAGAGCGAGTGGCAGAAGCGCAGTCGACGGGGGAGCCGCGGCCATTGATTTCGCGCCGTCTGGATCCCAGGCAATTCGATCCAAGATACTTCGACTTCAGCGCATATCTTGGATTGATTTTTTTTTCCCCCCCCTCCGCCCCCCAGTGTAGACTAGCCCCAAGTAATTGAAAGAGTTACAACACTGAGATTGCTAGAGAAATATCAGGGACTGGACAAGATCACTGAGAAGTAGAGGTGTGCGTTACTTACAGGTAAGATCTATTGCTTTATATGTAAATGTTCCTCTGGGAGACGGATACTGGCAGTAACAGAGGGAGTACTGAGCAAAATCTGTTCCTGCTTAAAAAGCCCTTGTTGCTTTCCAGTTGGGAGGTGTCTGCCAGAATATTCTACAGTGTAGTCTATTTTTTAGAAACAGTCCTTTTATCAGTTTGAGTTGGAGCCCCCACCATGCTACTCTGAAGGTCTGACCTGCAGCTTTCTAATTATCTACAGTAAATTAGAAGTTTTCAATCTTTATTCTGAGCAACAATAAGTTGAGTCAGGCTTTAAAAATAGCCCAAGCTCAAGTTTAGTGAAGTCTCAAACACAATTAGTGAAAGGGTAATGGAGTTGGGAAGTTGTGGGCTGAAATGTGGAAATGTTTAACCCACAGTCTTCATTTATTTGAATTTCAACATTCTGTTTGAGACAATCTAATGCCAGTTCTGTTAAGGGTAATTGATTGCAATGCTTCTCTGTGCTTTTATGTATCATCCTTACTACTTATCAGTTTAATATCTGTGCTCTAGTTGGGGTTTGTCAAATCCCAAGCTGGGCTCTGCTGTACCCTTTACCTTTAAGATAATGAGTTGACTAATATCTTTAGATTCTTCTCCCTGGTAGGATAGCTTAGCAGCACTAATCTTGACACTTTTATGTTTTGAGGAGGAGAGAGAAGATTTTAACTGAAAGGGTAAATCCTTAGAATGGGAAACCTTGGAAGGAAGTATTTTATTTTACTTTTTTGGGGATGGGGAGGCGGGAGTGAGGGAGATGAAAATAAGTCAGCCTGAGAACTAGAATAGGATTCCCTGGCATTGTAAATATTGCTGTGTGTTTAATTTGATCACATTACATGACATGTTATCTGTGTGAATTTATGCTGATGTCACTGTATTTACCCAAATCTTTTTAGTATTAAAAACACATGAAATGAAGGCACCGTTTACATGCTTAGATTTATTAACTTCTTCATGCTCTGGAGTTCTTGCTTGTGTGACTCTTGTATTGTTACGTGCTCTTGGATGCAAAAAATGTGATAGTCTAAATGTCATGATGGTCACTCCACAGCACTTCTTGTGTCCTTTTAGGATATTTGTGTGAACTTCCTCTCTGAGGAACTGTCTCTTAACATTTTGAATTAATTAACATTCTTTCTATTAAATTGCACCTAGAGCAGGTAGACTTTTTTAATTATTATTTTTTTAATCAAGCTGGCTCTAGCAGGGTAATGGCACCAATCTTTACATGTAATGTCACAAGGTCATTCAGCAATCAAACGTCCTAATCTAATGTAAAGAAGCTGCCTGTTCTGTAAGGGGGGTTGTCTGAGTTAAGCTGTCTGGGATAGGTTTTGTGGATGCTGCAGGATGACTGTGCAGAGGCAGATCAGAAAGATGAATTGTGGCTTTCAGTAGTAGATTGCAATTCCACTGCAATTCTTTCTCTGGCAGAGTTCACAGCACTGCATTGGGTTAGTCACAGCGTGTCCCCTACTTAAGAGGATCATAGGCAGTAAGAGGAAGATTTGTAAAATGTGGGGTTCATTCCTGCCCATTTTGCAAGTAATACTCTAAAAAGCTTTCAATCAAGGATCTGAGCTTTTACTCATGCTGCATCTGCCAATGCTATGGAGGGGTGTTAAACCTATTTTACAGGTGTTTAAACTGAGGTACATACATTTGCCAAATTGCATGTAGGGGGCACCTTGAATGCATCTGACTGGGCTTGTGTAGTGTGAGATGTACACATGCAGGGGGGACACACACACACATGTGGCCCTGACTTGTGTGCACTTCAATCATTGGGCAAATCAGGCAGGTCCAAAAGTGCATGCACATGTTTGAAAATGTGGGGTGAGTGACTTGTCCAGGGTCACAGTGGGAGTCCACATCGGAGCCAGGTACACTGGCTTCTGTTCCTTGGCTTCAATTAATAGACAACCTGGTATCCATTATACCACAGTGAAACGTGAATATTGGTTGCCATTAGCTGAAAATAAAGAACAGAAGCAAAAATGAGATTATATTATGTGAAGTTAATTGATAGTTGAGGCTGGTTGCAAAGAGAGGGAAAAGTCATGGCTTTATCATGGCCAAAAAGTTCAAAAGTCTGTCTTCTAATTTTTAAAAGTCAGAGCGCACAATGTTTTAATGAATAGTAAGCATTTGGCTACTGGAACTTTGTGAAGTCAAATATTTTTTGTTTCACAATAAAATGTTAACTGTTTCATGGACTTTCAACAATGATTTGAAAATCTTTAGAGCACTATTACAGCAGTCAGACATGGAGGCAAATCTGGGAAAAATGAAGTGTTTTGCTCAGTGGTAGGCTGGTTGGGGTTACAGAGACCATCGTGTTTAGTGGTACGGTACGTAGTGCGGATAACACTTAGCATAAATAGCCCCTTATACTATAATGTGTGCAAGCACCTACCTCAAGCACCTACCTCTTTATTTCCAGACGAAGTTGCATGGGAAGTCAGAGGGACTCCACGCAAGTTAGGGGCACTGTACCAAATATTAACTAATTCTCACAATATGCCTATGAGGTAGGTAAGGATATTTTTAGCTTCCCCATCATAGGGAAGAAATGAGACCGAAAAGTGACTATGGATTTACCCGACACCATGCAATATGTCAGTGGCAGACCAGTCATTAGAAGTCATTCCTACAGTCTGTGAGGTGCATGCGGTATATCTTCCTCCCATTGGCCTGTTGCTAGCTTTTCACATTAGTTTTGTCAGTTGCACTTTTTACCTGTTACTAAAGTTTAGATAAGTAGAAATATCATTACTAAGGCATTGATTTCGCCCCCCCTACCCCCCCATATAAAGCCCTAAATGACCTGAAACCTTCCTATTTGACAAACCACCTCTCTCCCTGTGACCTTCTTTTGTGGTTGAAATCATTGGGGCACTCTAAGTGAACCCCTTATTATTTTAAAGGAGGGGGAGCTGCTGGTCATGTGTCTTCTGTAAGAGCCCTTTCCAGCGCGCGCCCTCTCCACCTCATTCTGAATTAGGCCAAATCTAGTGACCTTCCAGGCATGCTGTAAAGGCCTGTCTGTTTTGAATGGGCATTGGTGGAGGGCTGAGGCAATAGACAGTAGGATTGTCCAGTGATGATGTGTGGTGAGCAGGGAGAAGGTTTGAGAAGAGACATGCTGCTGCTGCTTTGGCCAATTTATGTTGTAATCCCTTTTAGTATTGTGATTTCTAAGGCCTAAGTGCCCTTGATGTACATTGGATTGGCACTCTTTTTCTGGTGTGACAGTCTTCCCTCTTTTTTTTTTAAGATCACATTAAATACTGAAACTCATTGTGTGAGGTTCAGAATATGGATACCCTGTTTTAAGGGGACACATTTCTTTTCTTTTTTCTTTTTGGATATTACCACATTTTTACTGGCTGGCTATTGTGCTCCTATGCAGTGACTCTTCCAACATTAGTCATTTCAACTATGGAAAAAAATAATAAATGCAATTATTGTGGTTCAACAGCTGAGTCTGCTGGACTTTAAAAATAAATGTTAATGAGTTCTGGGTTCAGAAAAATACATCTGGTGAATGGATTTGCCAAATTTCCAACCTCACAATGTGTGTTGAAAAACCCAGTGAATTATGTAGTTAAAAAAGTGGATCTTTATATGCTTATAAGACCTCAGTCCAATTGACTTAAATTTCTATAACTACAAACATTCTCCCCAGAAAATGTAATCCAGAAGGAGACACACATCTCTGTGAATTTTGTGGCAGTATGTGCTAGTAGTCAACTTTTGAAGAACCAATAAATCTATTTAAAATCTTGTTTCTGGATGGGGGGGGAAAAAGGGATGGTTGAGACTTTGAATGTGTGGGCTAATACATTGTGTCTGTTTGCTGCTGAACCAGAAAACTTGTAACAACTGTTTGTCGTGTGTGTGTGTGCCATTTACATAATGAAGAAATTTCATGAGATTGTACTAACGAATCAAGATGAATGTAATTAAAAGAGAAGCAAATTGACACTCCTAGATTAAAGGCAAACTGTAAACTAATACACCTGTATGCTATCATTTATGTATTAGATGTCTGGGGCAGTCTGCCAGATATGCAAATAAAAAGACATTGACAAATTTCCTTGGATGTGTGGTGGTGGAAGACACAACTATTTTACTTTACCTAGCATCGTCTGGGTTTGCCACAACAATAGAATTTAATAATTGCATGTCCCTGACACCTCATGACCAGAATGTGATAAATAATAAACAGAGGTGGTGGGGAGGAGGAGAAAATATATGGTCCTGCTATCAAGATGACTGACAAATGGGAGGAGTACACCTTACCGTGGAGCTTAAAGTTGTAAACCAGATTGTAAGACTCACCATTTCAGATTTTTCCCATCACATGAACTATGTGGTACTTGTGGATCTGTGTTGACTTTCAATAGGATTTGTGCTTTCTTAGGTGTGTTTGAAAACTCCACCGAAGACCCCTAACACTATCCTCTATTCCTATGCTGTTGCTGCTCTCAATAGTCCACTACATGAGTTCTAAAAATAGATGTTTTGGGCATATTGGGCCAAGTTAAGATCTGATGCAAAATGGCCTTGTGCATTCGTACACCTGTTCTGAATTTGGCTCATCGTCTGTTTGAAAGGACTTCCTCTCAAGCTATGGTCTGGCTCTCAACATGGTTTGCCTAACTCTTAAGGCTCTGAAGGTGCTGTCACTGTGGATAAGGATTTCACCAGTGCTATAAAATGATTTCTCAGACTAGAGTGCGAAGGGAATTTCTTACGTCTTGTTAATTAGGACCAAGCACCCTAATGGGAATGTTCTAAAGATGGGATCTTTCAAAGTTTTTGCAAGGTTCCAGGTCTCTGCCTTAATGAGTGACTGACCAAGGAATGTCTCCCCCTTTATATAAATGCTTTGCACTACTTATAGTCCTGTCCTTTTCAGAGGATCTCAGATACTAGGGAAACCTTGATTAAGCTAGCAATGTTATAGATAGGATAGTATTGCATCAGTTTTTATGGATGGTTAAACTCAGGGGCTAAAGATTGGACTTCACTAGGCTTTGAGTCAGGCCTGGAATTACCGTCCCCAAGTTCATACTGAATCAGTGGCAGAGTGAATCTAGGAATCCTGATTACCAGTGTACTTCAGTCACTAGACCTTTCCTTTGATCTAAATAAAATCCTGCTGTGATCTGTAACTTTAGAGAAGGGTGTTTTGCATAATGCAAAATTTGTTCCTGGCTACCTGCATAAAAGCACAAAAATGCATGTTGTGTTTATAATTTTTATAGATAATTAAAACATTTTTTCTTTTACTACACATGGACATGGAAGAAGATCGATCATGCCAAATGCGCGGCTTCCAAGTGGATTTTTAAATGCTAAATTTTTGTCTTTGATACTTCAACTTTTCTCCACCTTTAATCTTTCATGAGTGCAAGCTTCAAAAAGATAATCAGTAAAACATGCTTTTATCTTCATTAATTCAAAACCATTCATTTTTTAACTGCAATTACAGACAATCCTTTCAAGTTTCCTCTATATTAATGAGTAAATTTCCCCCCATCTTTATTTTTTTCATGCCTAAATACTGCCATATTGCCTAAATTGAAACTTACATTGTAAGTATAGGTGGTTTTCTTTGCCTTGAATAGTATTTCAGCTTCCAGGAAGTAATATTTCTCATGGACTAAAGGCTTTGACATGCTGTTGTACAGCTTCATTGGATTTTTGTTTTGTTTTTTTGAAGAGTTGACCGTGATAAGTACTGGATCTTGCACTTGTCTTTAGTATCCAGCTGTAGACACAGTTATAATTTCATCTTGTATCTGTGTTTCTTCTATAATGTGGTATAGTGACATTTCCTGTGTATGTGGATAGGAGCAGTAAGGATTAGTTTGTTTATATAAATCAGTTGATTAGTAAAATTTACTTTTTTTTTTTTTTGTCTTTATGGAAGTTTTAGGCTGGTTTTATTTGTTCTTTCATTAGAAATGGAACCCTTGATAATCACTATTCCTTTCTTCACCTTCCCTGTTTTTATCCTCCCTCTTATTTACATAAAACATAAGGGAAGAGATCCCAAAGCTGTTTATTGGACAGAAACAGAATCATAAATCTGGGTTTCCATTCGACTGAAGCGCCTTTCAGCAAGTCTGGTGGTGCAAAGGCTCCGTCCATCTCAGCCCCGCTTTCAGCTTCTCTATTTGGACAGTGGTTCTCAACCAAAGGTCTTCTAGAGGAGTTGAGTACTCCTTGGATCCATTCCTCCTCTAGATCCGTTCCTCCTCTTCTCCTCCCGCCCCACCAGGAGACGTGTGTGTCGCAGGATGCGTTTAAGGGGATTCCAAATACAGGGCCAGCATTAGGCGGTAGCAAGCATTGCCTGGGGCCCCATGCCACAGAAGCATAGGTGCTCAAACTAGGGGTGCTGGTGCATCCCCCTGGCTTGAAGTGGATTCTATTATATGCAGGGTTTACAGTTTGGTTCAGTGGCTCTCAGCACCCCCACTACACGAATTGTTCCAGCTCCCTTGCACAGGGAGCCCCACCGACGGTGGCTTGGGCTTCAGACAAGGCTGATAGGTGGACAAATGGGCTCAAGTATCACCCTGAAATGTAAGTAAAATATTTATATTCCAATCGGTGATGCTCCTTGTATTGTTCGTGGTGTTGGTGTTTTTTTTTTTTTTTTAATAAGCAAGCAGTTAAATGACGTGAAATTTGGGATATGCAAGACATACGAGACTCCTGGAAGAGGTATAGGAGTCTGGAACCACTGAATTTGTAGGGGCTTGGGAATGGAAGGGAGGAGAGACGTTTTGAGCAACCTGCAGTCCACCTATTGTCTGCTTTCTAGGGGCCGGTGAAGCGTAAATCAGAGCAGCCCTGAGGCTGCTCTAACTGACGCTTGGGACTGGGAAGGCCCTTGAGTATCCCAGAATACAAGAGAATGATAGTAATTTAAAGCTGCCTTTGTCTCCCTACTCCAGCTGCAGGAACTGGACAATCGGACATTAAGCGTTTAGGGATCGTAGTGTCCTGTTGTGTCAGGCAGACCATCCTCCTGCCAATGCTGAATAAATTCCTACGGTCTGTTCTTAAATGTTTGGTACTGTTTTTTTTTTTTTTTTTTCCAATGACTCAAGAGAATTACTTTTTTCCTTTGTGGGTCCACTCCACAAACTTGGATGCCCCCCTGTTAAACTTTTCCTGATATATACCTTTCAGTTTCTTTGATTTCATCCCATTATTCCTAATCCTATTCCTTTGATCCAGCTCTCTCATTAGTGTTTACACCCTTCCGATACTTGTGCACAGTTGCATATGTCATTCATATAAAGCCAAATAGTCTCTGAACAAATGCAGTAACGAATGGGGTAGCTTTATGGAGAAGCATATAAATATCAGTTTCCTGATGGAACCGGGTACTAAAAGGTCCCTTTAATGGAGAGCTTTGTTGTGACTAGCCTTTTGAGACGTGCTTTGCTTGCTCTCGCTATTTTGTACCCTGACACAAATGGCTCTAGTATCCTCATTTGCACATTTCTACATCTGTTATCCATATTTCACATTTGTTCTGGCTGCGGTCTTATTTTGTTTTGCAAAATCTACCTGAGATTAGGGACGGAGATGTATGTTGGCTGAGGCAGCTTTGGAAATTGCATTGTTGAAATACGGCCCATATGGGCCATTGTAAAATGGTTACTGCAGCATATAATTGCCTTCGCGATGATGTGCTTTGTCATTTTACTTCAATCTTCAAAGAGGCACTGCTGTAGCCTGCTGACAGCAGTGGTGGTATTCGAAAACATATGGATTTGCAAAGGCATTACACTGTCCTTCGAGCAAGGGTTAGATTACAGTGTTGGAGCATTGGTCACTACGTTTCCAGTAGGTAGCTATCCGATAGCCTACGCTGGACTATGTTGGTAAATGTTAGGCATTAGCAATGGATTTTATTTATTGATTTTAAAAATATCGAGTGATATCTGCATGGGTATATGGAGGTGGCAGAATCCATGAAGCCATAAATTCTTCATATAGTAGTATTGTCTCTGAAGAACATGGGCCTTGTTACCCTTCTTGACTCATATTCCTCATTCGGGGCTTCCCACCACCACTGCAAACGCTTCTGGAAAGATTGGAGGTAGCTTTCCATACAACCTGCAAGAGTTCAAAAAATCACGCGTCTGGCTCCGTAAAATCATGACACTGGCTTAAAAATCAAGTGTGTGTTTTTTTTGTTTTGTTTTTTAATTTACCTTGTTTTTGTATAGCCTTGGGTCATAATTTCAAGGGGTTTTTCTTTTTCTTTCCCGCAACTGAGGACTAGAAACTTTCTGTAAAATAAAACTGAAATGGTCACATGACTCCAGGAGCTGGGGCTTTAAGAAATATCAGACTTCCCCATTAAAATGGTCAGATTTAGCAACAGTGTAAATCATCTAGATGTGACCTTGCACATGGAAGCACCTGAGATTTCTCGATCATAGGGTTTAAAATCAGAAGGGACCCACAAATCATCTAGTCTGTCGTCTTCCTGTATGTCACAGGCCACCGACACCACCCAGACCTGCACACTAAACCCAACCATTTAAATCAGACCCGAGTATTAACGTCAATAGTCTCATCTCCTATGATGTGCCAGGCAGTACAGCCTAAATTGCTCGCTGTTTGTTGTGGATTTCAGTGATGATATAAAAAGAAGGGGGAGGATTTCAGGCCTGGGAAACTGTAGGGGTAACACATTGAAAGCATAAATAAGACACCCCTTTTTTTAAACTCCTGCTCCTCCTCCCCCCATAATCCTGCTTCACCATATGTTTCTAGAGCATGCACAGAAACAAACAAATAATAAAAAAAAGTCCATAAACCGTTACCATTCTTTATCTGGCACTTAACATGTAATGTAGCTTTGACAGTAACCAGGCTAAAGGGACTTCATATGTATACATCACAAATATCTTTCCCATTGGCAGAAATCCTAAAGAAACCTTTGCCTGGAAATTCCCCTCCCATCCCCATTGTCTATCTTCACCCAAAAAGCCGACTTGGTGGTGTCACTTCGGTCAGCCGCAGTCACATCACCTTCTGACTCTCATGCACCAGCAAAACGCTGCTGTTTGCGTTTGCAAGCTTGCAGAGATGCATAAATCCCTCTCAAACCCACTGTCCCATTATCTCATTCTTCAGAGATGTTCTTTAGTTAAGATGTGGGCTCAACTTCTGGCTCTGCCATAGGACTCCCTGTGTGACCTTGGGTGAGTCACTTAGCCCTGGGTTCAGCATAGCATTTTAGCACATGCTCAAGAGGGACAGCTTTAGGCTTCGCTTTATGCATGTACTTCCCTTAAATGCTTTGCTGACCTGGGCTCTTAAGTCCCGATTCAAGATCGCGCTTAAGCATATGCTTAAAGAGATTTTAAGTAAAGCACGTAGTTAAGTGTGGTTTTAAACTGAGGCCTTAATCTCACTGTATATCTGTTCTCCCCATCTGTAAAATGAGTGTGTTAATACTTCCCTACCTCTGAGTGTTATCAGGGTAAATTCACTAACATCTGTGAGGTGCTCCGTTGTAAGGTTTTGGGCTAAATATCTAGATAGCGTCATGGGGACGATCAGGCTGAACACACCTACCCAATTATAAGTCATGTGACCGAATAGAATACATTTTAGGTAACTGATCATCAAACCCTTTCTAAACAAAACCAACACTGTGAGCCCAAACTATGTTGACAGTGATTGTTTTAGTACAGAAAACGGACAGTGTGTTCCTGTGGCAGTACCTGATGAATGTGCTATTTTTCTCTGAACTGCACATTTTATAGTAATGTGAAAGTTAGCATTTAGTCAGGTTTTGCTTGAGTTTTTAAATCAACTTCTGACAGCCAAGAAGCTGTGGCATGTATCAAGGCTAAGCTACAGTAGTATCTTCAAATCCACTGCAGAGCAAAGGAGAGAAAAATCCTTGTTGCAGCTTTGAGAAATGTTAAAGGACGTATTGCTGATTCTGGCAGCTGGAACTGTGATAAACAAATTAGGCCTGTCATTACTTCCAGGGAATCCTAGTGTAATATGTATGTGTCAGTGCTAGGATATCTCTATCACAAAGTGGCTCTGTAAAAGTTAAATGAGTTTTTTTTTTTTTTTTTTTTTAACATTTTAAATACTTGGATAACACATTGAAAAGCAAAGTTGCTGTGTGATCAGGGTTTGTGCAAGACGAATCCTAGAGTCGTGCACTGTATGTGGCATGTATTTGCATGTGGCAGCAAATAATCCAGAGATGAAAAGGCTAAGGGCCTAATCCAAAATTCATTAGTCCGATGCATAGACATCAATTAACACCATTGCACTTTGCATCAGGCCCTAAATAAGGCTGATTCAGGAAAGCCTTTAAGTACATCCTTGTTGATGATATTTACCTCTCCGTAAAGCGCTTTTGAGGGCTCCTGATGACTATAACTATGTAAGAGCTAAGTATTAGGCATGTGGTTAAAATTAATAGAAAATGCTTAAAATTAAACACATGCTTAAATACTGTTATGAACAGGGATGGAGTTAAGCATGTTCTTGAATGCTATCTTTAAGCAGGACCTTACTAACACAAGCTTGCTGTTTTTATTTTTGGCGCTGTGTGGGGTGGGGGGGAGCAATTGTGTCCAGACCCTGTAAAATACTGAGTGTGAGAGTTGAGGGCTCTCAGCACCTACAGAATCAAGCCCTCTCAGAGAGAAGTCTTGTGCGTCGTCTGTTGCGGAGAAGGGATGTATTTTCTGAGCATTGACGCTTTTCTTGCGGGTTTGCCTGATAATTACATAGCAATGACAAAGCATCAGGATCTCCCCGGCAAGTAGCACCACCCTTGGATTCTGGAGATGTACAAACTGAGATCCTCCACCTCCCCTTGACGCTTCTGCTTCCACCCATGTATCTCTGTGCTCTCCAGTACTGACTAAACAGGTGGCAAGATTCAAATCACCACTCTCTAAATGGAGTTGAGTTCACTCTCCACAATAGCTCACCAGAGGCCTGTTTTGTTGCAGAACATTGATTAAATAAATATTCCTGTGCATACAAAAGAGGAGAAATCTGTTAAAGCACTCTACAGTTATTTTTTCCCTGCAGTTATTTTTCCATTAGCAGCAAGGAGCTCCCTTTAATTTTTCTGCCGCCTCCTCCACCCTGCCCCCCACAAACACCTTCTAATGCCTGAGTAATGTGCAAACAATCTAACCTCCCTCCAGTTCAGATACGCTAACAGATTAGCTGTGGCTCAATTATGTTTTGATAACCCCTGGTACTCTGTGCAGGGTGTTGTTAAGTGGTTCATGCCAGCGTTTTCGATGAAGAGGACATTTTCCCATTTAATTTCAATATTCACTCTATTAGATAACTCTTTTCCACAGCACCATTTGGGCACATGGTACTGCAAAATAAGCTATTGCAAAATATTGACAGTTTGGGCAGAGTATCCGACTTCTGGAGAAATGCAAAAAACGCTGACTGTATTTATTTATTTCCCCCGTCTTCCTGTTGAGGTGAAAGTTATTCTACATAGTCAATGTCAAAGAGGTGAGAGAGAGAGAGTGTGTGTGTGTGTGTGTGTGTAATATATATATATATAATATAAATATAAATAAAAAACCTTAAGGAAAAAGACCCAATTCTGATTCTGCTTGTATTAATGTCAGCCAGATGTGGCTGTTCTAATCAATGGAGTTCAATTGGTGTAAAACAGGTGCTTGTCAGATCAAAATCCTGTCAAAAGTGTCTTTGAAGAAAAACAGCTGGTTCTGAGCTCAACAGACATCTGCAGCGTCTACATCCTGAGTTATTAGTTCAAAGTAATGGTCCAGATTTGGATCTGATGCTACTTTAAATGTGGAAAAATGCTCTTGAAATATCCAGTATCAAGGCGCTCCTCTGTCTTTACACTGGTGTAACTGAGCTCAGACTCTGGTGGAAAGAGTAGCTTGATGGGAATGACTGACAAGCTAGTTAAATTAAAAATAGCTTCTTTCAGGTAAGATGTATTACCAGTTTAGACCCATCAGAAATGGGCCTTTGCCATCAACTCTCTGGTGCGCACATCCTCTGGAATAAGCAATTTTAAAATGATACCTTATATTTCGGTAAAAGGCATCTTGTGGTGGGAGGGGGCTGCTTTTTTGTGCTTTTTTTTTTTAAGTGAATGCTGTAGAGAATCTTTTTAAGTTGCTAGCATTGCTGACTAGAGTGAGAGGAAGTGCTTCCCCTCCCCTTTGGGGGGAGAGGTCTGGAGGGGGAGACCGGAGTAGCTAGCATGGGCTAGCTGTGCACTAACCCCATGTGACTGCTCTTACTCTACACCCACACGGGGACTTAGCTATTCCACACTGCCAGTGTTTGCAGAACAAGAGGGGACACCCAGGTAGTTTAGGGTAGAGTAGTTAGTGCACTGTACATTCATAAACTAGCTTATTCCACACTAACCTCCTCATGTGGATATGCCCTTACGGGCTTGGTAAGCCAAGGAACCATGCTAATAATATCATTGACAGGGTTGCCAAAAAGCATGGAGAGTCCTCTCTCCTCCTTCCACTGCTTTGTATTGCTGTGGGCAAGCTGACGCCTGGTTGGAAGTGGGAATAGTAAAACCTCAGTGTCTCCTCTGTTTTAGTGTACATAATTAGTTGGAAATGACATTAATGAGTTTAATTGTTGCTTTACACAGTAACATGCCAGCTGTTTACTGTATTCATTCTTGGTGGTACAATTTTATTTTTTCTTTTCAGGTGTAATTTCATGTGACTTCTTCCCCCCGCCCCCAACCCTTTGGTGCTGATAGCTTTTGCTGCTTATAGCTAACCCGCTCTGTACAACGTTAGGAGGCAAGGGACTGAACTTAATTCCCGGTGCCAAGTAGCAATATTAAGGATGGCCATGGAGCAATGTACAAAGTCTCTGACTGAGAGCGCAGTACATAGGGTGGCAAGGAGTCTAGTCTCAAGCAAAGTCTGTAAGCCACTGGAATGAATGAGGTGATTAATGGTATCATTGCTTTTTAGCTTCATCAAAAGGTTTCAATTTATGAGAGCGTAAGGAGTGCTGATTGTCACAAGAACCTATCAAAGGGTACAGAAAATATGAAATTAGCAAGAAGGAATGGGAGTTAATTACTGAACAGTGATTAGTCTGATATAACCAATTATTGAATCATTAAATGTTTATTACCTTTTTAAGCTCCTCTTCCCCCCCCATAAGTGCAGTTTTGTCCTCACTGTATTTTTTTAAAGGGGTCTAATATATAAAAGCCTTTTTCAAAGCATAGTTGTATTAAGAGTATTTTGTGCTAGCCTTGGCAACTTGGTCAACTCATTTGGGTTTTCTCTGGTCTGCACAGATATGGTCAAATCCTGTGGTCCTTATTAAAGGCCAGGTTACCGCGCCTCAAGGAAAGACAATGGGAGAGGTCTAGTAGGAAACATGGAGGAGAATCCAGTTGTCTCTCAATTTCCCCAGATCGTTCCAGTAGAGGGGTGGAGTTTGACTCCCTTCCCTTTCCTGCAGAATGAACAGCAGGCTTAGTTTCCATCAATCGTGGATTCTTCCAGATCATGTGCATCTTTAATGACTGCTGGAGGTTGGTGTAGTCCAATGGAGCCTCCCTGATGGGGTTTTTTCTATCTGGATGCTGCCCCCAAAACCTCCAAAAAAGGGAAAGGGAGTTGCATGATTCAGATGGGGCTCCATAAGAAAGTGGGGAGTTACGTGGTGTCTGGGTCTTGTTCACAGCAGTGAACTTCACCCATTCAGATAAGTGGGTCTGCATGCACAGATCAGGAGAAGTGGTGTGTACATGACATGAGCAGTGATCTGGGCTGTCTGGATGAGGAGACTGGGTGTAATAGGGATAAATGTAGGATCAATGTGAAACAAGTCTCCATATAGACACTTCAAGAAGAGGAGATGGGGTGTAGAATTCAGGATGTATAGAGATGGATAGTCTGTGAATGTGTACAATTGAGTGGAATCTGTGGATACACGTTTCATAGAGATGAAAAGGCAGAAGGGACCATTAGAGTCTCTCGTTTGACCTCACGTATATCATTGTGTGTGTGTGTTACCCCTTGCGGGTGGGTTTGTGTGCACACATGCATCTGTTTCTGAAATACTGCCATGGTTGAGAGTCTACAATGAGTGTACATGCAGAGTACACATCTCTTGCTTTTGCTGTTTCCCTCTGGAGTTAAGTGGTGGAGCATGACACCTCTCCATAGCTGCCGCAGGCAGTATTTGCAAACAAATAAGGACTTGCCTATTGTGTATGAAACTCTAGCCATTTTTTGAGTGAAACCTTGGACTTTGTATTTATTTTTATGCAACTCAAGGAATCAAAACAGCGCTTCTCAAACTCTCCTCAAAAATGTGCTTTTTCTGTTGTCATCCCCTGAAGCTCTCACCCCCAATGGAAATACATGGGGAAAGCTCTAAGCCACAAACAATAAGGATTGCAAGTCGGTTCTGATTCACTTTCTATGGGTGTGCCTCAGGTTCTCCCCACTGCTCTCCGTTAAACATGGCTCCATATGGTGAAGAAAGTTTCAATGAAGCTGCCTTTATTGCAGCAGCTGTGGCAGAGCCATTGCCTGGGGATGGAGATTTCAGTCGTTTTGGAGACTTATTGACTTCGCTGGCCTTTTTATAGACCCCTTTCAAATAAAGCGCCTACTAATTGCCCCCCTTTAAAAACTGACTGACTTGTAGAAAGAATAACACATGTTCGCTTTGTGGGACAAATCTATTAAGCAGGCTGGTCGCCACTTTCTACTGCATCAGGAGATGATTTCATGGCTATAGTGCAAGTCTGTAGAGTAAGAACTTGTCAGTAATATTTAGGGATGTGTCACTTTCAGAAACTCTAGTTCCCACGCAGACATCTGATCTGAGCTAAATATTGTTGTGAACATCCAGCAGTAAGCTGTTTTGTCCAGCAATAAAAACACCCATTATTTTGTAATGATCTCCGCATCAGGGACGCAAGCTAGTTCATAAGGCTCAAGGTCCTGTCTGTAACCACTGAGAGAGTGAGTATGTTACAGCCACTCTACTTGTTGCTTCTGCCTGTAGACACGTGCAATTATCCCTTTTTTGACTGCCCCTGTGTAAAATACCAGTAATGTCCCTCTGGATTTCCTTAATAACCGAATGCACAGCAGCAGTTGTAAACTGTTTTTTGTAATGTCACAGCCTCGCTGAGAATAGCGAACCGTGGGCGGCCTCGGACTGGAGGGAAGCAGTCTGAGTAGCAATCCGAAAGGCATTAAGCACTTTGGACCTTTTTTCGAAGATGTATCACTTGTAGCAGGGACGTGGAAGGTTGTCCAGTCTCCTAGGCTGCTACACATGTTAGGTTTCAATGAAAGGCAGCCAGCAACAAGGTCAAAACAAGGCTGATATGCATAGCAAACACTGACGCTGGGAAACGGCCATCAAGGTTAATGCACAAGGGCTGTTGGCACGAGTACAGCAAGTGGTCAGCTTGCTGCCGAACAGGTTCTGAACCAGGAGATAATGAGGAAGGTTTACTTCTCACAGTATAAATAATTAGCATAATTGATAGCCACTTTCTGTGTGCGTATGTGTTTATGTAAGACTTGTTTTCAGCTTCTGTTGAATTCTGCTGTGCCTCAATATTTTGCATGTGAACTGCTTTGCCAGCTTTATAAGATGCCTGTATTTCTGTGTGGCTTTTCATCATTTCAATATGCCCGGAGACCTGGGCAGTGAAGCGTTTTCAAGGGTCTGTGTGGCTTTTTTTTCCCCTCTAGTGTGTGCTCCGCCTCTGGAAATGACATGGCCCGGGTAGCACTGTGCATTAGTCACTACCAATAAGGCAGACTGGTGTCTTGTGAAGTGCGTGTAAGGTTCACATTTGGGGGAGGGGGAAGAGTGGGGGCAATTGAGACTCACTCCTGTCTGTAATATTCATCTTCAGCTCACACTGGGTGCAATTCAGCCCTGTGCAAGGGGTGAGCTCAAGGCCAGTGCACCAAATAAGTGCTTAAATAGCACATTGGCCTTGTGCTGGCCTTTTGCACAGGGGTGAATGAGGCTACGTTAGGACACAAACGTGTCAAAGTCTGAAATTTGGGACTTCAATTTTCCTGCAATTTGGAGGCCACGCTTGGTTATCCTTGGAAGAAAATGGTGGTTGGCTTCTTTGGTCAGTTTGCTGGATGCAGAGTAGAGAAATAAAATTGGATGCTGTGCAAATTGACACCCCTTGGAGTCTCTGAATTCTAGGGACCTTTCCCTGCTCATGGGGGGTACCCACCCTGGCAGCTGCAGTTATTCGGGGTGCCTAAAGCGAACCCTGAATATCAACTTAAAATAAAAATGAAAAGCATGCAGTAAGTCTGTTGCCAGCTCTCACAACCTGATTGGCTTGTGAGCATTAGTGCTTTTCTTAAAGCCTTAGACCCCAGTGTCACATGAACAGTACAGTTCTAGCCCTTGACATTAAGGAGAAATATTGGAAAATGTGAATCCTAAAGGTGCAAAAGCCAGAAGGAAAAGACTCCCAAATTGGCTTAAAAAACAGGTTATATATGTAATCTCTTGTCATGATTTTTTTGGGGGGAGGGGGCGGAGGTGGATGTTGACTCACAACTTTGTGTTTGGCAATACTGAAGTCTTTCAGGTGGATGGAAATAACCCTACCCTCTATTCACAGCTGCCCCAGAAAAAGCCCCTAAAGGCTGTATTCCCAGCTGAGGCTTGGAGATTTAGACTCCCAGCTCTGTTAAATGTTACTGGGAAACCTGCAGCTAAAGTCTCTCTTGCATACTGAGTTGAGAACGTTTTGCAGAGTATTTAGATGTTAAATATTCTGGAATTTCAAAATGGCGTGTAACGCTTTTAAGCCTCTACCTTTGTGACACTTAGTCTTTAACAGCCAGGGAGCCGCTTCATGACTGAGTAGAGTCTCAGAGCACCAAAGGCTGACGTGTATTTGGCATCCAAGAAAGTGTGTGTTATGAGTGTATTATAAAGTAATAGCTAATGCACTCATCAAACCAGGTGAACAAAGGTTGCAATATGAATGGCATTATGTTACATTTGCACACACTTGCAGTCCTCTTAAGCAAAATAACACTAATTGTCATGAGTAGAAGGATGCCAGGGTCATATAAATACCTGTCACTGTGCCTTACGTGGAGCCAAGAAGAGAATTGGATGAAGAAATCAGGGGCCAGAGATTGGAAATTTAGGTTTGAGCAGTCGGAGACCTGCTGAACTTAGCTGTGGGCCAAAATAGCTCTGCGAGTCGAAGATCCCAATGACAGTTTTGCGAGTTGAGATCAATCTCATGTCCTTCAGAAAAGCACGTAGTAGTAGTAGTAGTAATCTCACAAGCACCAAGGATAGAAACAAATGCCCATATCTCTGGATAGATGAGAACTTCTCTTCTCAGCTTTCCATTGGCTTATTTTGTTTGTTGGGCTGGTGGTATGAGCTATCGCCTCCCGTAAAAAAAATCTCACTATGCTTTCCTCCCATCTCTAGTTGTATTCACAACACTATTTCAGAAACATGTTTCACGCAACCCCACTCCTCTGAGCCACGAATTCTGTATACTGTCTGAAGGCTTCAGCACCAAGATCGTAAGTGGTACACATGATAAATCTACTGCTTGCTCTTTAGCATTCTGGCTGCAGAAGTTCTGTTGAAAGTGGAAAGAAAATCAAGGCAGTAATTTGAACATCTCACCCTGTATCTTTCCAAAGTGCAGGAAGGAGTTAGGTGTCCAACTGAAAGTCAATGGCCGTTAAATGTGCAACTCCAATAGGTGGTTTTGAAAATCTTCCTTGTAATTTTTTTGCATTGTAACGTCCTCTAATGCCTCAAAATGCCACTGAGGCATTGGTTGCCCCAAAGGATCGCTCAGCCCTGCCTGCAGCCTGCCATGCCCCCCAAACTCTATCCTGCAAGACGTTGAGCACCCTTCCCTCCCATTGAAGCCAGGGTGAGTTGAAAGCTGCTGAGCATCTTGCAGGATTGAACCCTAACACAGGAGCTGTGGGATGGATTTGCTCCTTGAAACCTGGTTCTCCAGACCTCGTTTGCAAGAGTTCATGTGTGTTGTCCCACTAGCTCCAATGGGACTGGTTGTGTGAGTAGAGACTGCTTGAGAGACTAAGGGTAAGCCTGGTTCTGCTTCCACTGAAGTCAGTGGTCAAACTCCCATTGATATTAATGAATGCAGATCTGGACTGCGGGCCCTTAATGGCTGGCTTGTAATAGTTAAAGATGAAATTGGCCTGACCTGCCTCTAGAAGATTACCACCATAAACTAGTAGGCCTGATACCCAATGGATACTACACCTGCAGTGGTTAAAGATTCACTGAGGAATTTGTCCTCCCATGCCAGTGGTGGAGAGCTTGCTCCATGAAAAGCAACACAGAGTGTATTTTGAGACTGTTTATTTTCCATTGCACTGACTCATTAAACAAGCACGCTTGTATTTTGTTGTTTCACTTACTAAGGGAACGAATTCTGCATCTCCTTCACATAATGGACAAGGTCACTGAAACAGTCTCCATTGTGAATGGGTGTGCTGAGCCAGGGAAGTCACTTGGTGCGACACCCTTCTGGTCAAACATGATGCCAGGATGTGACCAATTCCTTCTCCATTTTGTGTGAGAGGGTGTCTGAGGAAAAGGAAATGCTGAGCAGCATCGAAACACAGGACTCCTGCTCAAGGTGGCTTCTTAATTATCTGAGCAATTCCAGTCTGAAGCCATACTTTAATTTCTTAGCCCACTTGCTGCTTGAGAGTTTATGGGTCAGAGTCTCAACTGACATCCAAGCTCTGCTGATACGCATCAGCAGATGATCTGGCCCCAGATAACTGTCTTTTCAAAGCTGTGTTCACAACAGTCAGTGATTATTGCTTTATATGCATGAACATTTAAAAAAAGAGAGAGAGGAAGAAAGTAAACTCCTGAGCTATAAACAATTTGAGGTGTAGCCAAGGCTTCTGGGTTTTCATTTTGGATAATGTTAAGGTTATACTAACTTAAGTGGGATTTTTATTATCTATTGTTTTGCCCGTTAATGAGATGGGCTGTGGCATCAGTCCCAAACAGATGCCTAACTAAACCAAATCCTGTTCTTATTGGTGGAGGGGAAGAGGCTTCTTGACTAGCAGGTGACTTTGGGGATTTAACCCATGCTCGCTTTTCCTTTGTGGGAAGTGCACCAGTTGACAGAAGCATGTATGCTAACAGTTGGGTGACCAGACAGCAACTGTGGGAAAAAATGGGATTGGGGATGGGGGGGGGGGGTAATAGGCACCTATATAAGAAAAAGTCCTAAAAAAGGGACATCTGGTCACCCTAGCTAACCGCATATGAGCATTAGAAGAGAGGGAAAGTGGTTGCTGGATTCTGCTTCTCAGGCTGGCATAAATCACAAATAACTCCCCTGAAGTAAGTGGGAGTCACACGCGTATAAAATTGGTGTAAGGGAGATCAGGATTAGTGCCCCTCTATTTTCTTTTCTTATAGTCAGTACTGTCGTCCTATCCTATTGACTGTAATGCTGTGAACTGAAGAGCATTAGAGTAAAATGAGAATCGTGGCAGACCCGCTCAAAGGAATATGGATGGGTAATTTAAGCTCGACATTGACTCTGTGGTGTTGGTTTTGTAAAACAAAACCAAATAATAAAAATACGGGAACATTTCCCCTGCCATGCTTGCAACCCAAATATTGCAACATTCTGCTAGTATGTGGGAACCAGAAAGAATAAATCCAAGGCAATTGCAGTCATCTTGCAGAAATTCCACTAGCAGCCAGACACGCTGTCTGGCAGATAAACTATTAGCTCACTGCTGCCAGCTGGTGAGGAGGTGGGGAGGGTCCATAGCTAGTCCCCTCTGTCCCCCACTTTAGAAGAGTCAGCACCTCCTAGCACGGCCAGCTCCTCAGATGGTGAAGAGGTCATAGGTCTATTAAGCTATGCCAGTTTATGCATGTTGAGGATCCAATCCCCAGAGGGCATGAACTAGGATGGTCTATAGCCCCCAGGCAGGCGCAAAAGAAGAGCGGTGGCTCTCTGGCCACAGTCTTGCAAGGGGTTGAACACTCTCAAGTACAGCACTTAAGCATGTGTTTGCACTGTAAGCAATGAAGTCCATGCTCCTGTTGAACTCCAAAGCAAAATCCCCACTAACTGCAGTGCTCCAGGATCAGGCCCTCACTGAATCCCTGCGCCAAAAAAAACAGCTAGTTCGTATAGAATTAGAAGCTGTTGCATGCTGCCAGTGAATACTTCCCCATGCTCCCGCACGTGTTTGCACTTCAGAGCGAAACTCCCTGCCAGGACAGGGACATTAGTCAGGGAACACTTTAAGATGAAGGAATTTAAAAATTTAATAAGAGTGAGTCCCTATTGTGTGAAGAAAGTTGAAATGACTGTCTCAGCCAGGCAGGGCTAGATGGCAGTGTGGAATAATGCTCTGGGCTCACCTCCTCTGAGATCTGGCATGGGTTTCCCTATCTCCAAATCTGAAGCCTCTAGGGTTAAGAATAAAAAGACAATGGAAATGCATCATTTTCTCTGCCAGAGGAGGTACTTAAACCAGGGGAAGGAGGAGCATTAACAAATCCCACCGAGGCAAGCAAATCTGTCATGAATTAACGCTGGCTGCTGAAAGAGCCGTGGCCACTATATTTTATAAAGCGGCACAGAATACCCCCAACGCCCTTTTCTGTTTCTTAGCTTAAACCCTTCCCTCCCCAAATAAGTTTCTCTT
Organism: Malaclemys terrapin pileata; assembly: GCF_027887155.1. Classification (NCBI taxonomy): domain Eukaryota; kingdom Metazoa; phylum Chordata; order Testudines; family Emydidae; genus Malaclemys; species Malaclemys terrapin. The sequence goes on along the minus strand of NC_071522.1, from coordinate 14,982,190 downwards.
TTAACGATGCCAGAGTGAGGAAATCCTCACCTTTTTCTATTCCATCTGAATGCCTCATGGGGTAACTAATTTGTGACTGGCTCACTTAGGCTTTGTCCTGCCCATTATTATTATTTTATTTTTTAAAGGGCTTTTTACTGTAATTGTATTGGCTGTCTCAGACAGCTGAACAATTTACATTTGTCTTTGCAAGTCTGTAGGCTGTCTCCTGGTATGGGTAGCCTGATTCTTCATGTTCTGGCACTGAAAGACAAATGCTGCAGGAATTCTCTTGTTGATATTGTGAAACCTAGATAGTACAAAGTGTGTGTGTGTGTGTGTGTTTGGGAGGGGGAAGAACACTTTTTTTTAGAGAAACTGCTGGTCTCTGTCAGGCTGGTGACTTCTGGACCCTGTGTTCAAATACAGGACATTAAGCTCAATGCAAACTACTGTTCAAAACCAAAGACCACAAACTATTTCATAAACCGCTTTTGAACTTGTATTAGTAACAGAACAAAATCTAGGTAATTATTCTCCATGCCAGTGTGGCATTTGTACACCGCAAGTGATAAGTTCCTATAAGTCAATGCCACGTGCACGCATACAGGCCACCAGCCAATGGTCACTTTAAGTGAAACTTGTGCTTAAGTGATTTTGCTGAGTTGGGGTCTAACAGCCCAGTTTTGAAAGTTGGCTTTAACTCCATCTCAAGCTCTGATTATGGCTTTCAGCTCCTCATCCCAGTGCCCAAATTAATATGTAGTAGGCATCTGCAGAGCAGTGTCTGCCAAGACATTGTTTTGTGTACCCAAGTGAAGAATTAAAAGCGAAGTTAACTGTCCACCTTAAAGTGAATTTCCTGTCCTAAACTCTAACATACTTACCCCATTAATGATATGTGCCGAAAGTAATTCCTAGCCTGTAATTAGCTGGTGTCTTTTTCTTGGCTTCAGAACAACATTAGAGTTGAGTCCTACAGAGTTGGGGTATGGAAAACAGACTCGGCCGATTTTTGGGATGGTTTATGCTAAACAACCCTTGCGGTTTCACTTGGAGGGTCAAATTGGGCAGATGCTTATATCGGACTTCTGGGCTCATATATCCAGGTTCCCACTGGCACTGTATTTGTTGCTCTGCATCCTGGCTCATCTCTTTGCATTTTAACCAATTACTAGAGTCTAGGTTATAACAAGCCCTGGAATTCTATAGAAACCATTGTGCTTCACCAAGATAGGATAGATTACCTCGTACGTTCCACAGTGTTTTTCATAATACTTCCCTTTTATCGTGTTAAATGATAAAGTAGTGTAATAAAATACACCCAGAGAGTACTTGCCTATTTTATGTCCTGTAACACTTCTATATTTGCATCAAGTATTCAAGTCTAATAAAAAATGACTGAGGCGGGCCAGAATGTAAAAGACCGTGATATGGGTACAGTACTCCCAATTGAAATGAGCACAGTTGAGAAGTATGGTTTCTGAAGAAAAGTCTTGCACAAATATTGTCGTCATTTTAATAGCATTCCTCCTGCTTTCAGCGAAGAACCGCTAACCTGATCTTTGCACACAATATGGGAGCCTTCTACTGCCATAGGCCTAAGTTCAAATGTGACTCATTTTACAAGTGAAACAAAACTGATCTGAACTCCGTCCCATGTGGATACCAGTCCGCATGAAATACAACCACGCTGTTCAGTATAATTGCCAGTCTTCACTAGAAGCCCAAGGATGGGTATCTGAGAGCAGGAACGTAATTTGCAAGTTTCAGGGGAGGAACTGAGCAGGGAAGCTTATGCAAGAACTGCCTGTACTGCACATAACTCAAGAAAATGATGGTCTTGGTGTCTGATTTTCATAAGCGCTACAGTACGTTCAAGATTTAAAATTATTAACCTCCTCTCTGAGTGAAACAATGATTTTTTGAGAGATGGGTTTATTGTTCCTCTCTCCTCGTGTTCTTACACTCACTCTAACGAATGGTCCAGTCTGTTTCTTCCTTAGCTTTTCCTAGAATTTGAGTATCCGAGGGGTAGCTGTTAGTCTGGATCTGTAAAAAGCAACAGAGTCCTGTGGCACCTTTAAGACTAACAGATGTATTGGAGCATAAGCTTTCGTGGGTGAATACCCACCCATGAAAGCTTATGCTCCAATACATCTACTAGAATTTGAGGTTATCCAAAGCCCAATGCTGTTAAAACACTTTCCCCCCCCCCCCCCCCTCCTTACAGCCATTCCCCAGGACTCCTTTTGATTGCCTCTGAAATCAAAGAATCTGGCACCACATTCAGAGGCAGGCATGAGCATATGTCTTAATTTTTTTTTTTAAAGTTGTAAGGAAGTGCAGCCTCAACTAGACACCTTGCTTTAGCCTATATTTATAAGCAAGTGTTTGGATTCCCCTTTGTGTCAGAGTTAACTGTGGATCTTTATTAATCATTAAGATTAATTTCTTTTCATTTAATGTGCTCGAACTCTCATGACTTCCCTCCCCTCCCCCAAATCAGTGTATCCACTTAGAAGAACTTCCACATTCTGTTGCTCACAACCAAACCCATTGTATTATGATCCTGGATGGATTGATCAAAACGTTTGTTTGTTTTGTTTGTTTGCCTCCTTAATTTCTAGTAAACGGATGACCCTTACCTTCTGTAACTTTTTGGGTTGGAGCCAAAATATTGATGTTGGTGAGGTAGTTTCATTTCAGCAGGAAGTCTTTCTCTTAGTTTTTCGTTTCCCTCAATTAGCCACGTGAATGTTTATTTTAAAATCTATATGTAGGTGTGAATATGCAGATTTTTTTAAGCCACTTCTTGATTATAACATTACCTATCAATGAAGACATTGCCAGAATTTTGTCGGAAAATGGGTGAGTGATTCTCCACTTTGCACCGATGTAAATCAGGAGGCACCTCAGAGTCAGTGGAGTTTTATATTAGAAAAGAATCGGAACCAAAAGACTTGTTCATAGTAGCATAGACCTGTGGCCCATGTAGTCCCATATGCTTATTTCATAGCTGTAGGGAGGTCCTGCAGAACTTTATTTTACCTAGCAGAGTGATTTTAAAAAAAATATGCAAATTTTACACCTTCATCTACTCTTAACAGAAAAATCCTTGTTTCATAGGTCAATAACCCTCTTGTCTCTGTTACCACCATCTAGATTCCTTTTCTCATAGTGACCTTGTTCTTTGCCTTTCTGATGCTGGAGGGTCTCTACATTTTCATCTCCTATCTTCAACTGGGGCATGCGATGTCCCTGAGTGGGCTGCTGCACCATAAAAAGCAAGCAATCTTTTTCCTTCCTTTTTTCTTTAAACCAATACACTACAACCTGACATGTACTTGCAGTTTGCCAATTACCTAATTATACCACAAATTTGTGCACTCACGTGCATACACGCACACAGATGTATTTAAAGCAGACTGCCGCTATTCCCTTCCTGTACAAGGGTTTTAGTCACTGTACATCTTGTGTCTTTAAATAATGTATTAGGAACATTTTCGAGTCTGTAAGTGCTTTTTTAATGAGTGTGAAGATTTTAATGGGACTAGATTGCTTTTCATGACATTTCAGAGTGACTTAATTGTAACAATGTTGAGAGGCTGTATTTTAAAGTTTGCTAAGTATTTCTTCTGTGGATTTTAGTCGATGCTTTAAAGGCAGAATGGCTGAGGAGATCAGAGGTAGGTTGTGCTTTTTTTAAATGTCAGTTTTGTTGAACGGTTCCCGAAGCAGACACTCAAGGCACAGGAATAGGACCTTTTAATTTGAAAATTGTCTATAGGTTCATTAGTACTGCCTAGACCAAGTCTCAATAATTTTCAAAAGTTATTTTCTTGAATGTCAGGCTTGTGCGTTGCCATATGTCTGTCTAAATGATGATCGGCAAGTATATAGCCTTGATGAATGATTCACAGAGAAACTGCGTGTGTCCCCCCCGCCCCCCGCAACTAGCTGAAATTGAATGATATTGTAGCAACTGGATTTGGATGTAAAAGAATCCAATGGTGAGAATTCATGAAATGATGCAGAACTTGGTGGTGGTTACAGACCTTTCTGAGATGCTTTTTGGCACTCAGAGCGAGAAGTAGTGCTGTTACTCATGATGATCAAGGTTTATTGCTGAAGACTTCTGTCCTGACTTTCTCCCCTGAATTCCCCAACCAAAGCTGCCTTAGGACTCCAAACTAAAGAGGAAAGTTAGAAAGTGGGGGGAGGACATAAAGAGATCAAATGAAAATCAGTAACAATCTCCCTCTTGAGATAAACAATAGTTGGTAATACAATAGCAGTGATATTAGTGGAAGGGAAAATTCCATTGGATGCTAAATACATACTGATGATGTGAAATAGAGCGAAACTCAAAGTATTTCTACAGCACCTTCCTTCCAAGGACTTCAAAACACTTTCCAAACATTAATGCAATGAACATCTCAGTTCTCCTGTGATACAGCAAAAGTCCTGATCATGCATATTGGGAAGCGGAGGTTTTGAGCGGTTAATTTATTTTACTCTGGCAGAGCCTAAATGGAATCCACACTTCCTGACTCCTGGTCTTGTGCTTAGCCACAAGATCGTCCTTTCTGGTAGCAAGTGTTTTTTATTCTGGCCAGTGTTAGTGAGGATGAAGAATCAGTGACCGATAAAAGGGTTAGAATCTCCTCTAACACCAGTGTAGAGCCAGAGAAACGTCATAGACTTCAGATGAGAATCTGGCACAAACAAATCTGATTTGTATCTCTGGTAGGTAGGGCAAAAGTGGCAGTTGACCAAACCTGTACCTTCAGACTCTTCCCTGTTGCTGTCAAGGGAGAAAATTAAACAGGAGTTGGAAAGCCATCAATTTACATATAAAACAATAAGAAAAATCTATAGCTGGCACATTTTAATACATTTGCTCAGTGTTTGTCTCATGCTTTGGCGTGGAGAGTGGAAGCACCTGCTAATTGGCAGTAAAGATTGAGCCAGATTTACAGCTGATGTAACTCAACGTAGCGCCATGGAAGTCAATGAACGACTCTGATTTACATCAACAGAGGATCTGGCGCATTGTCTCTGGCTGGATCTTGTTTCAGTGTCCTCTGCTGAGATGCTAGTTTTGTGACCTCCACTTGCTGTTCTTGCCAGCAAATTTATAGCAGCTATCCATGAGTCAAACACGGCAGCAAAAGTGTACTCTGCTCTTTGATGGTGGCTGATTTCATGCAAGCCCGATGGGACAAATCACTGCTTTGGAATTGCAGCGCAGACTGTTGGAGGGACAAGCTGCAGATAATGTGATTTCTTCAGTGGCAGGCTCTAAGATAATTTGTTTCTTTCCTCCCCCCTTCCCCCCCAAAAAAATCCCCAGGAGCCTCTTACATCTGTAAGGCTTTTTTGCCTTGATTCCAAGGAGGATGTATTCTCACTGGAAGGTGATAAAAGAATTTGCATGTAAGGAGAAAAAATAATTAGGTAGAGTTGCAGCGGGAGAAGTTGTTGTGCTGGGGATAAGGAATACTTCTCTCAAACCCATATAAGACAGGATCAACTGAAATGCTTCAGACTCCCCACTGTTTTTATACTACTTGAATATTGGACTGTTGTGTGAGCTGAATTACTGGAGTTAGCCAAATCCTGCCCAGAGGCTGCTACCAGCTTTCATCTCTCTCTCTTCTTTCTGATAAATATCATGGAGGCAAAGATACCTAGAGTAGTCCTTGAAAATACAAAGGTCGAAATGATGAGCAAGCCCAGTTCCTGATGCAGCCATTGGCGGGCTGAAGATGTTTAATAGTTCCTGAAAATCAGGTTGATGAATGTTTAACTAAAGAACTCTCAACGCAGATTGTAGACCCTATATTTACAACTCTATATTTGCATTCAGGGGTTGTTAGCATCTTTTCCAACACTGTCCCCAGACCTCTAGGATCTCCTGCTATCCCTAGATCTGGGAGTTTGGAGGTGGCATCCCGTGTGGGGAATGCCTGGAAAAGTCCCATGGGGAAATCCATGAGAACATAATTCAGGCTTCATTTGTAGTTATGTTTTCCTCAGTCGTCTTCATGCTGTGAGTCCCTTTGCCCCATTCCTTGCGGGAGATCCAGACAGATCAGGGAGCCTTGAAGCTGGTGTGGCTGTCTCTGCCTAGATCTTCAGGGAATTCCTGGTATGTGAGGGCCAAAAGTTGTGGCAGGAAGAATAGTTTTGTTCCTGAAAAAATTCCTGCAGTTAGAATATTTTAACCACCGCATGCGCAAATCCAAGAATGGATGAAAAACAACTCATGAGGAAACAACCCAGGTAAAAAAAATTTTTTCCACATGCTGAAACTCGCCAGGTGCATTGACACCTTTGATACCGATGCTCTCCTTGCTGACTGTGCTTCCGGCCCCTGCTGCTGACTTTGTGAGACCATGGCAGTACATTTCTAAAGGTCTGTCTTCCTGGCGCAAAATTGCAGCATGGGCATATGGAGGTGAACGTGTGCAACCTCTCATGGGCATGCTTTCCACCTTTTGCAGTAAGTTCTTCTGTTAGTCATGGAGCATCCACCGGCTTTGGAGGCAGCTTTACATCTGACCTGCTGTCTGGGATTTAAACAGGAAAGCTTAAGCACAGATCCCCCACTGAAAGGAAGGGAGATATAATTTTTAAAGCCTCACCCTGTAGCTAAAGTACTTGAGCAGACTGTGAACCTCCTACTGGTGAGCCGTCACTTGCACAAGTAGTGCTGTTCCCGCCAATGGGAGTATTTTTGCATAAGTGCCCATCAGGATTAGCAAGGACTGCGCACTCTAGTATCTCATTATTCTACCAAGTAGGATCCTTTCACTGTTCTTGCTCATGTGCTCAAGGTGCTTCTATGTGAGGTTACGATGGAATTTTCCCCCCAGATTGGCAGTGACCCTTTTTTTTTTTTAAACCTTCCTTTGTGCTTGCTTGGTTCCTGTGGGTAGATTTCATTTAATCATTTCCTGTCACTGCACAGGCCTTGGGCATTGGTGCACCTCCTTCTTGTGTTCTATGCTTGTGGCACACAATTTAGCTTCCAGAGGCTTGTAATACTTTGGGGTTAGCTTGCGGGTGGCTGCGTTTGGTGTCAGTGGCCTAGGATACAGATATACAGGAGGTCAGGCTAGATGATCAGGGGGTCCCTTCTGGACTTCAATTCTGACAGTTCCTCCCAATTCCCTTCCCATTTGTTTATCTCTGCCTGTTGTGCCTCCTTGTATATTTAGATAAGATCTCTCGGGCAAGAACTGTCTACTTTTTTTTTCTTTTTTGTATTATCATTAGGTTTGTGTACAGCACAGTGGGATCCCAGTCCCCTCACTGGAGCATCTAAAGGTACTGTGATACAAGCATTGATTATGTTTTGAATAGATGATTTGTCATCGGAGCGCGGGATTATAGAATGTAGTAAGTACGGCCCTGATCCTGTGACTGTTAGAAGTGGAAGGTGCTGAGCATATCCCCCCCACCCTCCCCCAAAAGTGCTCACTTCTTCGTGTGATCAGACCCTAAGCTGCTTCAAGGCTACTCTTGAGGCTGAAGATTAGTTTTGAATGTGGCTGCTTGTACATGGTGGAATTTGGATGAAAGTTGCCTATTGAGTTACAATATGAAAATGATAAACCTCCACTGACAAAATATATCTAGACAATCTTGATTAGATTAGACTAAATCAAATGGTTGTAGCATCTGGAGCATCTAGCATGCAAGGGACATCCTAATGGCCCCAATAGTGTCCCCAAATCCTATTAGATCTGTTAATCTGATTGGAGAATACATTCCAGGTCTACATACTGCATTGCTAGAATACTTTCTGCAGTAGCCTAATCCTTTACGGTGAAGTGTCATAGACTAGCTTTGTGGTAACGTAGTAATACAATGCTCTGGAAACATTGTTTAACATAATGTGACTTGGGGAAAAAAAGAAACAATGTTAGGAACCATTAGGAAAGGGGATGGATAATAAAGCAGAAAATATCATAATGCTGCTATATAAATCCATGGCATTACCACATTAGATGCTGCGTGCAGTTCTGGTTGCCCCATCTCAAAAAGGATACATTAGAATTGGAAAAGGTGCAGAGAAGGTCAACAAAAATGATTAGGTGGCTGGAACAGCTTCCATACAAGGCAAGATTAAAAAGACTGGGAATATTCAGTTTAGAAAAGAGACGACTAAAGGCAACATCATGAATGATGTGGAGAGAGGGAAGAGGGAAGTGCTGTTTACTCCTTCACTTAACACAAGAACTAGATGCCACCCAATGAAATTAATAGGCAGTAGGTTGAAAACAAAAGGAAGTACTTCACACAAAGCACAGTCAACCTGTGGAACCAGGGGATGTTGTGAAGGCCGAAAGTGTAACTTGGTTCAAAAAAGAATTTGATAAGCTCAAGGAGGTTAGGTCAGTCAGTGGCTATTAGCCAAGACAGTCAGGGTTGCAACCCCATCCTCTGGTTGCCCCTAAACCTCCAACTGCCAGAAGCATCTGGCCCTTGCTACTGTCGGAGATAGGATACTGGGCTAGATGGACCATTGATCTGAACCAGGTTGGCCATTAGGTTCCTAAACACACCATCACCTCTTCCCCCCGAACAAAATTACTTGGATTTTCAAGTGTTCCTGCTACACATCCAGGGCAAGATGGAGACTTTGTGTTGCCTGGTGTAAGTGGCACGAGCAGCCTGTGGAAGCATTGCCACTCCAGCGTCCCAGGTCGTCCTTGCCTTCCCCACCTTACTCCAAAAGGAAGTGACCTACTACTGGCCAATACTGGTGGTAGAGCCCTCTTCTCCCCCTTCCCCTCCCCTCCCCTCGTTTCCTTCTGTATTCGCTGATGCATGTTAGGGGGGAGAGCCAGGGTTCTGCCTCTCTTCACCTAGTTGCCAACCACCTCTGTGTGTATCGTGTGGAAGCAGGGTGACTTGCAGAGCCCACTCTCCCTTTCCGTGCGGATTGGTGGTTCTGGGTACCCCAGCAGAGAAGTAAGAGGTACCTTCTCTTACCTCACTAAACAGAGGCACTGGGCAAGTGGCTATCTCAAACCGACTAAGCAGATTCCCAGCGCTTTCCCAACTGACTACAAAACTGCGCTGCTCCACTCACCAGCTCCTTGGGGTAACATGGGAGTGTGGTGCAAGCTTCCCCCTTTCTTTTGGCAGAGCCACATGCTTTGAAAGACAATTCTTGGTTGACCAAATGGGAAGCTCTGGGTGGTGTGGTAGAACGTATTATGCTCTAGATTGTTTCATTTCGGAGTTAACTAATTGTTAAAGGAATAGAGCAGTGGTTTTCAAGCTGTGGGCGGTGGCCCCTGAGGGTCTGCAGATGGTCTGAGATTTCCAAAGGAGTCCATCTCCATTTGAAATTTGTTAGGGGTCCGCAAATGGAAAAAAGGTTGAAAACCACTGGGCTAGATTGTGCAGTCTGGATAGACCAGCCTTCTGGGCAGAGAACCGTACCCCAGTGACTGGTCATATTTGGAAATAAGAGTGCATTCAGCTGGCCGCCACGTAGGTCTGGTGAGGTAATTTGCTTTAAGGATATGGTTACCCTACTGTCTAGGCTTCTTGTCTCTTTCATCTAATTTGTGATATTTCTTGCTTAGATACAGTACTGGGCACTGCAGTGGAGAACAGAGGTTTTTTCCTTAACAGGAAAACAGCCTCACTTTTTTTTTTTTTTTTTTTAATATATATCCCTGTTCTTCAAAAATATTGAACCTGATAGTGAATAAAGCTATATACAGGGGTTCTTAACTGGAAGAATGGCTGTTGCTTGCAGTACAAAACAATAGCAGGCTCAAATGAGAAGTTGAACTGGATAATGGTGAGAATGTACTTGAAGGCCGGGGATGAACATGGTGGGCCAGATTCCGATACCGTCTGTAAGCCTGTGGGCCACCTTGAAAGCCCGGGTGTCGTATCAGATCCCCAGCAGTGGCAGAATTTCAGCCCCTTTTGTCAGGGATGGGTCTAATGTAAATTATACAGATCAACCACATTCCTGCTGCCTGGCTGCTGACCCAGGAATTTCCCTCTTTTTTTTTTTTTTTTTTTTTTTTCCCCTCCATCACCTCTGGATTCTGTATCAACTGTGCTGCTTATGGACCAGGTGATCCATATGCTGGGAACCCATCACCTGGCAGCCAGGTGATTAATCACAGGTGGGGCTGAGCACTGTGCTGCTAAGATGCAGGTGTAGCATTAGCAGCGGCTGGACAGATTCTGTGCTTTGCCACAGTTGTCTTTCAGAATGTTTTGTGGTGTCTTTTATCTGTTTTTTGGATTGTCTGTATTAAACATCTGGGCTAGAGTTTTTTGTTTTTCTTCTCTGGTCTGGTTGGAGGGAACCTGTGTGTGTGTGTGTGTTAGTGCTTTTTGAGATGTAATGATTGTGCGAGTACCAATGAAAGAAATGGGACCCATCACCTGTAAAGCCACTAATTAAACACCAGTGGGCAAAATGGCCTCTTAATAAGCCACACCCTTATTTATGATTAGTAGTACCTTACTTAAGACTGAGTGCAGTGAAAGTACTTGTCTAATAAGTTGCTGCTGGGTGGAAGTGTTGTGATCTGTGATATCAGAGGGACTTGTTCTATAATAAGATACTATTTGACTTGAGTCAAGGTAGCAGAACCTGACCTTGTATGAAGAACTGTACAGTTGTCAGTCCCTTCGCTGCAGCCCTGTGCTCTCACTGGCCGATTCCATCTCCGTAAATACTCTTTTATGTAGCTGACCCAAACTCGGGAGGGGGAACCTCCCCAATTGGCGGAGTAAAGTGGAGCTGCAAATGAGCAATGATAGCTTCATTCCAAATGAATGGAAATCAGAAGTTTTTCCTCTCTCTATCATGGTGTATTTTATTTGTGCCACTTAAGAAAAATTGCTTCATCCATTTTTATTGGTTCTCTGCTGCACCCTTGTCAGGCAGGTCCCCTTTTCCCCCCATCCTAGGAGTAGTATCTAGAACAGCATGTGAAATTTCTCCCACCTGTGATTTTTTTTTTTGAACAGACTGGAGGGCTGAAGCTTTGAGAGAACAGGCTGAAAAAGGCTGCCCTCTTTTTTTACTGAGGGCCATCTTGTGCCAACAGGTTTGAAGCAGAATCCTGCACTTAAACATATGGCTCTAGATGGTAAAGTTACAGTCCGTCTGAGTAAAGGGACAAGGAGATGTTGTGTTCTAAAGCATGTCCAAGGATGCATGGTAACTCAGGCACCATTCCTCCCCAGCTCCTTCTTGTTCTAGGGCAGCAGTGGGGAGAGAGTTATTTCACCAGCTTACTGTTCCGAATACCTGGCCCAGAAGCAGTAACTATTAGGAGTGGGGACAGAGATCTTCCTGGAACCCACTCCTCTGTTGGACTTATTTGTTCTCATCTGTGCCCAATGCCCCGATGATATGAGTCTGTTACCTCAGCTACTCAGCCTGGGTTTTTAGCGCATGCTCACAGCTCTGGGGGTCCCTGGTGTGTTGGTCAAGATGGGAGCCACCCCCCTCTCTGCCCCTTGCCCATGCTCACAGCAGGGTTTATTGGGTGTGTAGCTCCTGCTTTCCTCTCTATGGCTGGAGCCACAGTCTGAGCATTGGAGAAAGGGGGAATCTTACTTACCTGTGCAGCCAAGTACAGGGCCGCCCAGAGGGGTGGGCAAGTGGGGCAATTTACCCTGGGCCCCGCATGGGCCCCCACGAGAACATAGTATTCTATAGTATTGCAACTTTTTTATGGAAGGGGCCCCTGAAATTGCTTTGCCCCAGGCCCCCTGAATCCTCTGGGTGGCCCTGGCCAAGTAAGTAGGGAGCCTTTACTGAGGTGACCTAACCCCCTGTGGAGTTAGGCTTAAAAAGCAATGGCAACATAGAGCTGTCATAGCATAGGTGTGACGGTCTACTGCGCTGACATGAATGGGCCAGATCTTGTGTTCCGCTTCAGCTCCTCTGTGTTGCTCTGGTACCGTAAAGGGCCACGTTCCCTGTTGGGTGAAGGGGTGTGTGTTACACCACCTCTCTGCTCCTTGCAACATGTTGAGACACGTTGATGGAGGGAGTAGGCATGGCCAGCAAAACATATTCCTTGGCTCATTATAAAAGGGCATCATTTAAGAGCAGACCTGAAGCTGTTGTAAATTGTGCTCAGGGCCTAACTGGCTCCAAGGTACCCTTAGAATATATTCTAAAATTCCTGGCATATGTTTTTCCCCTGCCACTTCATTGCTGTGCAGTTCAGGTGGGCTGGAGAATCTGCCTCTAGGCACGTGTAACTGAGAGTAGAATTTGTCCATTTGTGTGCGCAACTCCTGTGGTATACGTGACTATAGATGCAAATGCCTATACAGTAACTATACAGGTGTCCAGTGAGTGCATATACAGCCTGGCTGGCTGCAGTTAAATAACAGTTGTACTTGTTGACCATTTGGCCCTTAACAGTTTGTCTTGACTGGTTTACAGGTATTAATTATCAATATAAACAAATCCCCTTATTGTTTTTATAGTACAGTCCTGCTTTCACATTCTGCAAAATGTGCAATAGAGCAAACACTTCGGTATGTTAACAGATGTTTGATATATAAAAAAGAGCAGCGCTTGTGTATTAATTTGCTGTTGCTTGCATTGTTTTTTATTGAACAAATCCATTGCCTGTATTATCTACTTTTTGATTAATTTGATGCTACATTTGCTTTCAGTTTTTCCATATGGTGCTGTGAGGTGGAGGAGCAAATCCTATGAAACTAGAACAGAGCCCTTGGGAAAGCAAATCCTTCCCTCCCCCTCGCCTAATAAGCCCCCTAAGGAGGATCTGCACATCATTGGTGCACTCGCAGGGTGGTGTCAGGGGTCTGTTCTTCTTTTACGTCTCTCATTCACTTCAGCAGAAGATGGGCAGCATCAAAGGGTGCTCTCCAGTTACCAAGATTTGGCCCAGACACTGGAGTATGGAAAGTAAGGATTATTGACTCCTGCAAAGCCAATGGAAAAACACCACAAGTTAGGCTTAATATGGTCTGAAGGCAGAGCATCATGGACCAGTACTTCCCAAGAATAGAGCTAGTTACAGAGAACATGAGGCGAACCCAAACTTCTCCATGCTAGCAAAAATGCAAGGATTATGAATGGATTATGGACTGAACATGCTAGTTTCTTAACCAGACAGGTTCCTTGCATTAACCTTGAGTAATTAAGCCCCGATCCAGAGAAACACGTAAGCACATGCTCACCTCTAAAGGATGTGAGTACCTCAGTGTAACGAACACATCGGGAATGAAGGTGGTTCATAACTCTCAAATGTTCGTAGTTTTTATGGTGGTTCTTCCAAAAGTTGACCACTGAACATTGGCTTAATACAGCTTTGAAGCTTTACTATGCGGAAGAAAAATGCTGCTTTCTTTCTTTCTTGTAGTTTACGTTTAACACAGTACTGTATTATATTGTATTTGCTTTTTTTGGTCTCCACTGCTGCCTGATTGTGTACTTCTGGTTCCAGAAGAGGGGTGTGTGGGCGTGTGTGTGTGTTTGGTCAGTTTGTAATGCTGGTGTCCGTAATGCTGAGGTTCTACTGTAGTCCCATTTATTTTCCGGTGGGAGTACTATTGCACTGAAGTGTTTTGCGGGATTAGGGCCATTATACTTGAATACAATAGATAATCCATTCATGATCCATGAACGTTTGCCAAGTTGGTCACCCACATTTTAAGGCTGACGGACTCCTATGAGGCTGAATCCTGGAGGTGCTGAGCTCTTCACAGGATCGGATGCTTTGTGGCCTGTGAGAAACTAGAAAAGAATTGAACATCAGGGAAACTTCCTACCATTCACGTAGCATTGACATGTTTTTAACTGTGTGCTCCTTACAAGACTTTGTACTAGATCTTTCAAATAGGTCAAAGCCCACAAACTGCTGTTCTAAAGGAGCTATCGCTGTTTGTCACATGAATGAAATCATACTCCACTTGTGTCATTGCAGTAGCTAAGATTGCAAACAAGTCTGGTGCCTCTGATTACAAGTCTTTGTGAGTGAAGCCTAATGCAACAGAACCATCTGACCTCTAGTTCTAACTAGATTTGAAATTATTTATTCTCACATGTTTAACGCGTTCTATATTGTTAATGTGCTCCCAGTGGCATATGGTGCATTTTGCTAAATCAAGTTGAAAATAGTGGAATTACTTAAGTAGGTTTCCTTCACTCAATATTTTCAAAACTGAGCATTTCTTTAGATTACTCTAATGTAACTAGGTTTGTTTTCAGTTTTCTGGCTTTGGAAGGGACTACCCTGTGGGTCTAGTGTCATTCTATTATCTCATGAACTACCTTAGTGTAATAGGATTTATTACAGAAGCAGTCTCCTGTTTTTTGTATTGAATAAATACTTAGCTGGATTCCAAGCTGCTGTAGAGGTGGTGTTACCGGTAAACATGTGCCAGCCCACAGCTGCCAAGAGTGGATTGTTCAGAGAAAATATAAATTGCTGTGTCGTCACTTCCATCAGACTTTTTTACATTTTGCTTGTAACGTGTGAATTTTTTGTGAATGGTGTGCATCTGTACTGTAGGTTTTAACTCTTAACCAAGACTGGCTTGGACATAGTTTTCTTATTTGCTCTAAGATGGTGGCCCAACTCTTACCCTCTGTTCACTTGTATTACAGGAGCCCCTGTCCTCTTCTCCCCCCACCCCTTAGCCTTCGCCAGGTAAGTGTTCATTGTGCCTGTGCAAATGTTACAGTAAAATATAGCCTGTCCTTAAGAGCTAACAGTGAAGCTCAACGGGTGGGTGAAAGAAACCAACAGATGGGGTGAGAAGGAGTAGGTTGTAATGGTGATGCAAGTGTATCCTGTTGCTCTCAAACTGGCTTCAGACCCCTCCACTCCACACCCCATCCCTTACAAGGAAAAAGAACCCAATTTCCATTAGCTGAAGCATCTAAACCACAGCTAAATCTGTTCTGAAATGATAAGGTTACATCTGCCATAATGTCTCCAATCTCAGGCAGGACCTGCTGATTAGATCAGCCCTTTAACAAAACTGATTGTGGACTCTTTGATTATCGGGAATCTCATTGGTGTGGACAAATATTTTTGACCCTGACTAGCACATTATTGTGTTGACCTTTCACCTGTGGAAAACATTAGATTGAATCTTCCCGCACTTCAAAACAATCATCAGTGACAACCAAAAGACTCTGGTGAAATAAACAGACCTCTGAGCTTGTGCTTGTAAACTACTGTCCGGCATTATCTGAACAGAGCCCAGAATGCAGACAGCTCAGGTCTCTGCTCGGCATGATCCTCTCCAGACACACATTTGCAAAGGTCTTTCACAAGCCATAGTGCTTGTTCTGATGTTTTGGCACTGATTGATTTAAGATACAATTTAAAATAAATAGTTTGTTTAAGGTGCCTTTTAAGCCAGGTCACTGCTGGCATTGCATAAAGGCCCACTGACACCTGCATAGAAAACTTTGAAAGAGTTTTATTTAGAAACAACTGTCAATAGCATGTTTTGTGTATGCCCCAGCTTCCGTTACTTTTACTCACTGGGAAGTTTGCAGGGTAACAGTTACTAGTGGTGGTGGGGTTTTTTTCCCCCCAAAAAAGTACTGGAAAGTCCTGTACAGAGGAACAAGGCTTGAGTTGGCAGAAAGAATGTGTGAATGTTCGAGCGAGAGCAAACAAAAGATCCTAGGCCAAATCTGCTTTTTAGTAATGTGTGTTGCTGTAAATCTGGAGTGACTCCATGGATTCACACTGATGTAACTGAGATAGGAATAAGTTCCTGTTTTCAATATCTCAATCATCACTTAACGAGAGAGGAAAGAAAAACCAAGAGAAATTCCAAGGTTCGGATTACACTGCTCTACAGCCAAAATGCTTCTGAAATAAATGTAGTCAAACGTTACTAATTCTGGGTCACTGAGAACGAAAATGATGCTTAAAATTGTTGATTGGCTCTAGTTTTCAAGATGCTATTGGGTCAGTATATACGACCCTTGACTTGGGAATGGCGGAGGATAAGTGAGTTATAAAGGGAAGGGATCTCAATTTAAACCAGACATGACTAAAATACATCTTTGATTGGACCTATGAATAAATCTATGATTGGGTTCGGACAGTACTTGCTTTTTAGGCAAAACAATGAATGATGCAATCTGAAGCTGGTATTGTGTCATACATGATATGAATTGCATCATGTTATTCCTAGAAGTCATGCAATCATAACGAAGCTTACATCACTCTGCTGAACAAATTGCCCTATATCAGCTCTAGAAATCATACAGTGTCGTGCTCTTATTTGTCAGTGTTTGATTTTGCAAAGAGACACATTTCTGTTTAGCCAAAGTGAACAGAGATGCCTCGTACTTGTGTGAACAGGGCAGATAACTTCTGCTATGTTTGTGGTGAAGTGACTTTTGCATCACAAAAGTGCAGTATAACCACTATGGTTAAGAGAACCTATCACCTTTATTTTGGCTGCAAAATTGGAGATCAGGACAAGAGGTGGGCCCCACACATATGCTGCAACACTTGTGCAACAAATCTTCGCCAGTGGTTGAACAGGAAAAGGAAATCTATGCCTTTTGCAGTGCCAATGATTTGGAGAGAGCCAACAGATCATACAGCAATTGTTACTTCTGCATGGTGCCTCCAGTTGGGAAAGGTGTGTCAAAGAAGAAAAAGTGGTCTGTGCATTATCCAAACATTCCATCAGCTATACGCCCAGTACCCCACGGAGAAGGACTGCTGGCTCTTGATGCACCAGAGTCATTCTCACTTGAGTCAAACGAGGAAGAGGATGAAACTTCTGGTCCTGAACCATCAATGTCACAGGACCCACATTTTCTCCCATCCTCCTCCTCTGAACCACACCTCATAACACAAGATGAACTGAATGACCTTGTCAGGGATTTGGAACTACCCAAGAGTAAGGCAGAGCTGTTGGGGTCCAGACTACAGCAGTGGAATCTCCTGGCAGGTGACGTTAGGGTTTCCATGTTCCGTGACCATCAAAAGGATCTTGTCCCATTCTTCTTCATGGAAGGTGATCTTGTAGCCTGCAACAACATCGATGGTGTGATGGCAGCCCTCGATATCGTTCACGATCCAGATGAGTGGAGACAGTTCATTGATTCATCGAAGACTAGTCTTAAAGCTGTTTTAGTGCATAATGGCAATGTTTTGCCATCAATTGCAGTTGGTCATGCAGTCCATATGAAGGAAACCTATGACAACATGAAACAACTTTTGAGGTGCATAATGACCAGCATCAGTGGCAGCTCTGTGGCGATTTGAAGGTTGTTGCTCTCTTGCTTGGTCTGCAGACTGGATACACAAAGTACTGCTGTTTTCTCTACGAATGGGATAGTCGTGCAAGAGATTCCCACTACATCAAGAAAGATTGGCCACTCCGACAGTCATTGGAGCCTGGGAGGAAAAGTGTTCAGCATCCACGACTTGTTGAATCAAGGAAGATTTTGTTACCACCCTTACACATCAAGCTGGGTCTGATGAAGAACTTTGTCAAGGCCATTGACAAAACACAAGCAGCTAATTTCCAAGGTTAAGTGAAGCTAAGATAAAGGAAGGTGTGTTTGTTGGTCCTCAGATTCGTGAACTTCTTCCAGATGATGCATTTGACCATGCACTGCATGGCAAGGAAAAGATGACATGGAAAGCCTTCCAGTTAGTGGCAATAAACTTTCTCAGAAACAACAAGGCAGACAACTACAGGTTGTTGGTGGAAAACCTCCTCGAGGCATACAAAAGCCTTGGTTGCAACATGTCACTAAAGATACATTTTTTGCACTCTCATCTAGATTTTTTTTTTTCCACCGAACTGCGGAGCAGTGAGCGACGAGCACTGCGAGCGATTTCACCAGGACATTGCAACAATGGAGAAACGCTATCCGGGCAAATGGCGCCCATCAATGCTTGCAGACTATTGCTGGACAGTGACAGGAGATGCTCCATTTAACGAATGCAAGAGACAAGCCAAGAAGCGCGGAGTAGACACTGAATAGGACTAAACTATGTACATAATAGTTTGTTGCCTTTTGTTTCATAATTTTTATTTATATAACCCTTTTTCTGATTTTTAAAGTGTTACATAAACAGGACAGGTACAATATTATCATGTAAAGCAACCATAAACACATGAAGACCTAGGTTTACAATTTATGATTAAAACTCTATCGACACAATATACGTAGACATAAAATGTAAAAACTTAAATATCTTAAACAGTAGCCAATCAGTTGTTTTAATTGTCATATTTGAATTCAGCACATCAAAATACATAATAAATAACACATTTTATCTCTGAAGCAGACTACTTCTCAAAAATTGTAGACCAGTGTTATAATCTCTTTATGAATAATCCTACTGAAGCACTACTTTGGTGAATAAGGGGTTCACAGTTGAACTAAATAAACTGTTCATATGATTTTGTTGGTTGTGTAGGTGGGGTTAGAAAGTAAACCAGCCCATAGGGAAGCCCTTTTTCTTGAGCATATTGAGACAGCTCGCTGTACGCAAGGGAATGGATCTGACCCATCTGTGTTCCTTTTTTATTCTGCTACAGTATAGGGTGCTGGGAAACCTTTGAATTCCATGTACCCGTGCTGATACCACATTGTCATGCAAGGAATTCATTATCCCTCCACCCTGAAGGCCTTTTAAAAAGTCACGCTTCTTTTTTTCTGTTTCTCACTCTTGCACAAACAACCAGATGAGCAGTGTAAAATTAAATCAAAATCTACACCATTCAGCGCTGAGAGGCGTCTTTCCTTTCATGTCAGATAACTTCATCCTGATTGTTGGGATCAAAAACATTGTGCTTTGCTGTTACTGATAACATCGAGCCCATTTCAACTTTTTGGCACGTCCATCAAGTGTAAAACAGAGGGTCAAATTGGTCCTTTCCTGGGGAAGGTGGAGGGGGATGAGGAATATATGGTGGAGAGGCAGGGTGGTCCAGGGTTCTGGGTGCTCACCTGACACTCTTGAGACTTGGTCCAGTTCTCTGCTCCACCACATATTCAGCGTGTGCTCAGGCAAGTCACTTTGTCTCTCTGGTCCCATTTGCAAAAGGAGGGTAATAACACTGCCCTACCTCCCAAAGGCATTGTGAGGTGTTCAGATACTGCAGTCATGGGGGCTATACAAGTACCTAAACTAGAATATCAAGAGTCAGAATTCTGCTCTGAGGGCTAAATTTTGGTCCTGATGAAGTTTAGTTCTCCGATTCTAGGGTGATACATGTAATTATATGAATCTGAATAGACCAGGAATCTTGCTATTGACTTCAGTGCAACTGGGCTTTGGCCCTGGATAAATTAACACAGGCACTACCATGTGTTACTTCAGGTGGTGTCAGCCCAGCCAAGAAGAGCCCACGGAGATAGTTAAGAAGCGGTGATTTATTTTTTTTCTCTGAGGCTTTAGAAGTCTTTAAAATGATGGTGTAGGGCATCAATGTGGAGTTAGTGCAAACACGCCTGGATTTTCGTCTTTACAGTTTTTCCTTTCTTCGCTTTGCACTTTAATTTTTTTTTTTTTTTTAGTGTCTTGTGTTTTCCAAGTGTGTTTTCATTATAGATGTTCGTAGGCATCACAAGGGTATTTCATTTCTGGGTTTGATGTATGACATTGGTAAAGGCTTTCTGTTTACTTAAAAATCTGCTGCAGCAACATCTATATATATATATTTCCCCCTGTGAATATTTGCAAATGAAAACCACTAGGCTATTTATTTGAAGAAATGAAATGGTAAAGCCTTTTGCTCTTACTAATACATCTTAAAAAGTACAATGATCACAGGTGGAAGTTTTTTCTTCTGCTATTCAAATCACGTTGTGAGGTGTGCCTCCCACTGCATCCAGTAACCGTGTTATCCATCATCTGTTCTGGATGAAGAACGTACCATTTAGGTGATAGGGCCATCTCTGTGCCTGCAGTAGCCATCCGCGGTTCTGTGACACTGATTCAGAGAAGGGTCACTGCTGTTTCCGTGTCTATCACCTTGAAAGTGTACAAAGTTACCTTTCCCCTTTCTCTGCTTCTTCTGAGGGGAGAGTTCGTTCCAGTCCCTAAGTTCATCGACCGTCCGCTGGCCCAATTAATAGATACCTGATTCAGTTTAACTTCCATAAGAACATGATTTCTTGACAATGTTACAGAAATATGGAGAGAATGATAAAATAAGTTAAACTCCTGGCCTAGTCACACACTGGAAGCATCACCAGGCTGGTGTTCGACTGGAAGATGGAGGACTTGGTTCCATTTTACTCGTTTTAATGGCATTGAGTCAAATCCTCAGCTGGTATAAATGAGCGTGGCTCCACTGAAGTTAATGTTGATATGAAGTGTTGCCATTCTGCTCCCTGCACGTCTTGGGTAAGTGTCCCTCATACGTAGGGTTAAAGGATCTGTCTGTTAATATTTAATAAAAAAACAATGAAAGGGAGAAAAAGATGAATGACTTACAGCTTGCACGTGTTTCCAAATTCCCCATGTTTTGCGGGCTCTCCAATAGGATTATGCAGTTTTACATCTTGCCAAAGCGGAAAGACTGGTCAGTACTACATAGACAAATACTTTGCCATGCCTGTGGAATTGGGAGGTCTGATTCGCTCCTCAATTAAACTGGAGAAAATTGGGAGTAATTCTGTTGGAGTCCATGAAATTACGTCAAGCACCCTTGAGATGAAAATTGGGATTTTTGCATGCCAAATAGTTGAAGATGGAGAAATGGGAGATAGATATTTCAGAAGTGCTCAGCATTGTCCCAACT
This sequence comes from Malaclemys terrapin pileata, assembly GCF_027887155.1. Taxonomy (NCBI): domain Eukaryota; kingdom Metazoa; phylum Chordata; order Testudines; family Emydidae; genus Malaclemys; species Malaclemys terrapin. Next base: position 14,961,418 of record NC_071522.1, on the reverse strand, counting down.
CTGCACTGATGTGGTTGTCCTCTTGATTTGAGTGAGGAGAGCTGGGGTGTGTGTGGGTGTGTGTGTGTGTGTGTGTGTGTGTGTGCAAATCCCACCATAAAGCTTAAAGAAGCATAGATACATAACTTGGATGGGCACAAAGCTTTTTTTGTACACAAACTAGATAATCACACAACAGTGACCAATACATAACATACAGACACCAGGGTCATTTGCGGGGACCTTCAGTCCCCAAATTGCAGATGTCTTCCACTTGAGCTCAGAGCTCTGCATGCAGTGCATATGTAGTGAGCTGTTACTGGCATCCCCACTAGAGGGGGAGACCGTCACAATCACTAAGCCAATTTATTAGAGTGGCACATTGAGCAGCTAGCTAGCAGCAGTTCTGATTTGTGCATGTGTCCATGTGCACAAAGACAGCTTCTTAATTACAGAAATTGATACATTCAGAGGCATTATGGGTGCCCCTATGGAGACCTGTTCCCTATTGGCTTTGATGATATATGGGGATGACCATTCAGATGGGTACAGTGATGCTCTAGATATTGGAAACGGCATTTATAATAGAATTGCGCATTGGGGTGCTGGGCCTGGATTCTCTGCTGGCATGAATGGATGGGAAATCAGTGGAGCTCTATCCATTTACCCCAGTACTGAATTAGGCCCGTGATTGTCATTGCAGTTTAGCTCTAGTGGGGGAAGAGGGGAAACCCAAAGTGCAGAATGAGGTATGCAGACTTAGTGGTGAAGAACTGAGGAAGGGAAACTCATTTGGGGAGTATTGTCTCCTTTGCATTTAATTATCCAGCTGGGAATGTTTTCCTGGATTTTTCAGGGATGGTAATTTTTCTTGCAACTGTGATCTTTTTGTTTTGTTTTTAAAGATCTTACTCTTATTTTATCAAGTGGGTTTTGGGGTTTAAATGGCACAATATTGTATTTTGTGTGTGTGTATATAATATATGGTAAATTGCTGCTTCTTGAGACACAATGTGGAGCATTGCTTTGTTGGCTGAATTAGCATTTGTGCTACGTCAGGCATGAAATGTATTGTTAGCGATATGTTTTCGTATATAGCGGCACTAAATATTTTATCTTGTTGGCAAGCAGTGGTGTTGCAGAAGATTTAAAGTTCAAAGCGAGCTCCACTAAAATGCCTTTTAAAATAAAAAAGAAGGGGTTGGGGGTAGAAGATGTAAGTATTACTTCATCCCCGCTGGAAAGATTTCATAGAAGGATTGTTATCCACTGAGACTCAAGGCTTCTATTTGACCTCCTACTGACCTCGCTAAACAAGATTTGTAGGATGTTCTAAAGCACTAAAAAATAAAAGCCGTACTGCCAGAGTATCACTGTACACCATAAGATCCACAGCTGTATTTTTCTAAGTGACACACTTAGATGGTGTTAAGCACTCTCAGAAAATATGTTGTCTGGCTCTCAATTCCAGGGACAGGGAGTCAGACTAGCCACTTAATTTTTTTCAGTGCTTGATAGCCTTAGACGTTGCTTGTTTGCTCTTGATGTAACGTGTTCTGATCTGTTGCTAGTTAGGGAAAAAGACAAGAGGTTGTGAAAAAGGTTGTCTGTTGTGGAAAAAGACAAGAGGTTGCCACTTAAAATGTCTCTCTTCTTGGTGCACCGTACATCGGGGGGCAGATCAAAAGGTCCTGGGAAGAAGCCTCAATAGCTAGGTTCAAGGGGCACAGGAATATCCAACCACCTGCTAATTAAGGCTGGCTCTTGACAGCCAAGCATTTGTCATGGAAGTGATGTGCGAAACAACTTGAATGGAGCAAGAGCCAGAAAAGAGTAGTGCAGCATGTGCTGTGTGGCAAACTCTGCTACTTACCTTGCAGCGTGGAGGCTCGATGGGGCTAGGGGGGAGAGGATTTAGGAATAACTTCCTGGGGAGCCCACATCCCCAGTGCCTGTTACAGACCTCAGTGGCGTGCAGGCTTCCTGTTGGTGTAGAATAGATAGTCGGAGAGGAACAGGGGAGAGAACTGCTGGTACGCAGATATCTTACGTCACTGAACAGTGGTGCAGGAGCAGAAGTGGGGTTACTGCGGTATGGGTCTTGATACACTATGTGGGAGGAGGTACAGAATTCCTCTGTCATTGCACACTTCCTGTGGCGCATCCCTTAACCTGGTTGCTCAGATAGGGGCCAGAAGGGCTTGAGGGACGGACTTAGGCTTCTTTTCAGATATTGAAGTATCCCAAGTATTTCTGAAGTTAGGAGACCTGGCAGCTGTGATGCACAACAGTGCTGCAGTGGGACTGAAGTTCCTTTGGATTAAATGAACTAAGCAAAAGGTTACTAGATACGATTCAGCTGGAGACAGTCTACCCTCAGAGTTGGTATTTGAACCAGTGCCTCATCCTGGTGTTAGGGGATGCCATGTTGCCAATACAGCCTTATTTAGGATGGGACATGTAAGCGAGCTTCTGACCATGGATGGAAATAGGTCTCTCTGGCACTAAGGTGATTCTTCTGTGTGTAGAGTCTCAAGGTAGGTCTACACCCCACACCACTGGCAATGGCACATAGGGTAAGTGTAGCTATGAGCCACAGTGAAACGCAGGCTGAGAGTGTTCACAATTCCTTGGGTAGCTACGCACGGCAGTGAGAAGCTCTGGTGGAGGGAGGCATGGGGGAAGCAGGGTAGACAGGAGAGGCGCTGTTTGGGAGTCTGAAGTGCTGTGTAGGGTATATACCCTAGGGTTCAGGCACATCTTTACTTGCCTAAGCTGTGCCTCCCCATCTGCATGGCTGTTTGCACGCCCCCCTAGGACGGGTATAGTGTGTATATACTCTGGGCGATACTGTAAGGATTGTGCTGCATAGACTCATCTTAAGATATGGGGGGTAAGGACTGTCTGTTTTGAAAATAAATAAAATGGGGTTCCTGTTCTGATGGCTACCTCAATATAAATAACATACAACAGTACTGCTGTCTGTTTGCAGTTGTTTTGGAATCCATCTGGAAGAAAGATGCCACAGACATGCAATATTACTAAATGGATTAAGCATTATATATGAAGTTTGAACCAGCTAATAGTCTAGGGGTCTCTAGTACTGAGGTCTACCTTACAGTGTTGGGGGGGGTTGGGGAGAAAATCCATCCATTCATTCCATACAGTGATGAACTTACGATGTGCAGGCTGGTTGAGATGTAACCAAGCAAACGAATTAATAGATTCTGTTCACTGATGGAGGGAATGCTCAGTGCTGCTAAATGCAGTCTGCCCCATGCACTGAGATGAGAATGGGTCTATTGGAATTTGTCTATTGGAAAAACAGGGAATAGCCCACAAACAAGACTTGTCAAGTTCTTATCGCTAATGGATGAACAAGTTCATTTCCGGGTGTCTTACGACTTTGTGTTCCTGTTCCCATTTCTCTTGGCTCATTCTGTCTTTTGTTTATACTCTAAACAGACCTAATTTCGGTTTCACTGAGTTTGTGAACATTCATTTTTTTTAATGAAGGGATAGAAATCTGACTGAGATGGAGGTTACAATGATGAGCATGAGTAATCCAGGCTCTTGTTCACTGCAGAACATCTGTGATTAAATGCTGTAGGGCAGGAAAGGTCAGCCCCAGGACAAGTGTGTAAGCTCAGGCTGTGAACTTCACGCAGGTGCACGTTTGAACTTCATTTCGGCCGCGTGTGGCGGCACCTTTTCTGCAGAAAGCGATTAGAGACGGCATTCTGTAGCAGGAGGAATGTGACTCAAAGGGTAGATCTAGGTGAACTCAAGAGTAGTTAATAAACCAATTACCAGTTTAAGCAGATAGTGACGTTGGTAAGTACCCAGATTTATAGATGCTTTCACAGTTCTAGTGTTTGAGAGAAAATGTTATTCCCTCTGGTATTCTCCATGGATAAGCAAAGGCAGTTGTTATAAGTTGAACAGTGGCATATACGTGTGTGTGTGGTTTTTTTTAATGCCCCAACAATTTTTGATTATGAGATGATTCAATTTGGGGCAGAAATCCCATGACTATAGAGCTAGGCTTTAGGGTACCTCATGCAGAACATTGTGACTGCATGGAACCTCTGAACAAGGGAAATGAGGCAAGATCGTAACTAGGGAAGCTAGACTCAACTTACATTCATAAACAGTTTAAATTGCAACTCCTCCTGCTGTTTCTTGTTGTGTTAGAGAAGTGTTTTGTGGACCTGATCCAAAGCCCACTGATGTCAATGGAAGGACTCCCATTGACTTCAAAGGGCATTGGGTCAGGGCTTTCTGTGAGTAGGATGTGTGCTATAAAAAGGTGTTTAGAATAGCATCACTTGAGTTTTGTTGGGAGTAAGTTGCCTTAGAGCTGGAGACCAAGGGCTGCTACAACTGATGCCCAATCGCATTATTACACCGGCTGTGCTGTGTACATTGAGCATCTCACCCTAGGAAAAAGCCTGTTTGCTTTTTGGGCACAGAGAGGGCAGAGACAAGGACGCGCGGTGTTTGGTTTGAATTGCAGTTCCGTGCAGTGCGTTTGCAGATGGCTCGTTCACAAAAAGGTGTAATGGGAGCACATGATGATGAGCCTTATTTGAAATAACCTGGCTATGAAATCCTGAAAAGGTGGGAGGGACAGATTTATTTATTTATTTATTTTGAGGAACATTAAATATACAACAAAGAACTAGAGCTCTGTTTGCTTTGGCAAACGAATACATCCCCGAATGGATCAAACAAGTTGTAATGCAGAACAAATTGAAGTAGCAGAGGATTTGTCTGAGGCACTTAAAATCATACTTTATCCTCAGTCTCTATATTACCATCGACTCAAAGGAAAAAGCTTTTGAAATTGTGCAGCCATTGTTCTTGAGTAGCCTTTTACTGCTGCCTAGTACAGTATTGTATTTCTGTCTTGTGCTCGTTGCTACAAGGTTAGAAAACAACAAGAAGAACAGTTTCAGGTATCCCTCTTCTCCCCTGAAAGGCTTGCAAAAATTATTTGTAATTAAGCAGGGTACAAAATTGTTCTAATTTCTAGCACCGAGGATTCATTTTCAATTTCTCTCTCAAAGCAAAATGACAAATACAAAATGCTAGTATAACCAGATGGACTAACTACATTAGGAGCGCCACATGCATATTTTGTGTCACTTATTAGCATTCATTAAGTCAGACGGGGAGGGGGAATAAGCTTTGCCGACGTGTATTAAACCAATAAGGCTGGCGTGGTTCCAAGTCTGCTCTCCTGGATTAATTGTTTTATAACTGCTTTAATTAAAATTGTTCAGTATATGATTAACCTAAAAGTTTTAATTTCCACAAAATTGTTGAACAAATGAGACATTAATATTTTACATTAAATGTGGAGAGCTTGCCTCAGTTTGCTAAACTGCTTGCTTACTGTGAATATGAAGCAAATGGTATTGTGAAAAGAGCTTGGTTTTACCCTTCTTAGGGGGGCCTGGGATTGGTTCTCGTAATGGCCCACTGTGATGAAGGACTTGTGCTGGAGTTCTCCATTATGATGTAAATTCGGTAGAGAGCCACATAAGTGTTTGTATAGTAAATTTCTCTGCTCAGAATGACAGCTTAAGCTTGGACCAGTGTTGTAAATTGTTACAATGGGGAGGTTAACAATACAGCAGTAAGGCAGGAATAATAGATTTATTACATTGCTTTATCCTATCAGCCTTCATGGGGGTGTTATGCAGCATTTTCGGTTCTTGGAAGTTGAAGGGTCACTATGGGAACTGTACAATTAACACTGCAAGTGTGCACTGCCTTTTTATTTAAAAGGAGTCAGTCATGTGGCCTGGCTGAAAATTCTGAGAGGCAAACACTGCAGGCTCAAAGAGATCTGAACAGTGACTATTAATTCTACCGAAATTCAGTGGGACCTCACATAGGACTTCAACGTACTATTGGTCTTCCTGTGCGAAGATGTCAGGCATCCAGACTATCAGTTAGCTGGGAGTAGAAATGGAGACTGAGGGTTGGAGAAGTGTTCCCTCCTGCCACCCCCCTGGGGAGTCTTTCTTGTCCACTTCAGTGTTAAGCTCTGGTAGGAGTACTTTGCACTTACAGCATGTAGCATATTTCATCTGAGGACCTCAGTGCTTCCTAATTAACTCCCCCCCCCCCCAATGTCCCAGTGAAGTTGTTGCATCTGTTTCTGAGATGGGTAAACTGAGCAAAAGAGCGAGGCAGTGGCTTGTCTTGCATTGCAGAGTGTGAGGAGATGCCAGGAGTCTAGGCATTTTCACCGTGGTCATTACTTTGGTGTAGTGAGTGTCCTTGCCAGACTCCTAAGCCCTTTCTCTAACCGCTGTACCACACTGCCTTGTGTATGTAGTTGGTTACAAGACTTGTAATTGACCAGCTTATACTGCAAAGGGAGTTGAGTGTTTCCAGGAGGTGTGCCTTATAAATGGGCTTACAAATGCCACAAGAGAAACTTAGCTAAGTGAGCCGTGGTACCAAGTACAATTTGCACTTTTTACAGGGAAGCGCTGAACACGTTTGGCAAAGAAATGTTAGACGCTGTGACCTCCAGTCTGTGTTAACTTCAGAGCGGCTGTCCTGAAAACCTAAGAAGCTCTTAAGCCTCGAGGTGCAGAACACCTTTGGGATGGAATGTAGCAGCTGTTGAGTTTAGGCAGAAAGAATCCGATTACCTGGGTTGGAATTTGGCCAGGGCAAGGTTTAATTCACATGCTCTTAGGAAAATGCCATGGGGCCTTCGGAACCACAAGAGGACGGGCCTTTTCTTTTACACATCTCATCCAAAAGGCAGAGCTTCCACTCCCCACCCTCCCATCGCCTAGAAAGGTGTTGGTTTAGTAAAGCTCGAGGAGAAAGAACACCGTATGAAGTACTGATTCATCAGCAGCGCTGCTTGCAGCCTCTGGGAGATCTCTCCTGCACGTTCTGACCCTGCTTAGCTTGTGAAATCTGGCAGGATCACAGTCTAAGGTGATAAGGCTGCCGGGTGTGTGCATGTTCGTGGATTGATGGTTTCCTGTGATACGGAAAGCCCTTGACCTGTGCAGTTGCTTGCTGAATTGTTCCTTTATGTTTGATGATTACAGAGTGTTTAATACAGCACCCTTCCTTTTAAAGATGGTGAAGATGTGGAGTAAAACCCTGGCCCCCCTGAAGTCTGTGGCAAAACTCCAATTAACTTCAGTGAGGTCAGGATCTCACCCACAGGCGTGACTCATTCAGGGCCTGACATTTGGAAACGCTGGGTGCCTGAAGCCCACTGAAGGCCGGGGGAGCGATGTGAGCGCTCAGCATCTCTGCAGATCTAGCTCCAGGTCTTGCAGCATGAGAGGTGAGTGGCCCTGAAGGAAAGGGTGCCCTGTTCCATTCTTAGAGTACAGTCTTTGCTTGGGCTGCAATGAGAAGTGTCAGGTTTATATGAAGTTGTGTACTGACTGTAATCCTTTCAAATACAGCTCCAGAGACCCCTTGTTGATTAGAGAATGGGAGAAAACAAGGTGGAAGAACCCAGTTGAGGATATTAACATAAGTAAAGTGTTCTTTTTACGGATACAGACTAACACGGCTGCTACTCTGAAACAACATAAGTAAAACTCAAGTGGACTTACAGAATCCCAGAAACAGTTACTGTAACTGGGCATTAATGAGCAAGGCCTCGTGTGGTAGCCACGTCATTGAGGAGGAGTCTGTGGTTGTCTAGACTACAAATTGTGTCAGCAAAACGAACGTCACTCAGGGTATGAACATTCTACTCTCCTAGCGACATGAGTTACACCGACATAAGTGCTCATGTGCACAGTGCTATGTCTGCAGGAGAGCTTCTCCCCCGATATAGTTTATGCTGCTTGCAGAGGTGGGTCTTTTTTAGGCCGACGGGAGAGCTCTCTCATGTCAGCGTAGAGCGTCTTCACCAGACGCATTGGAGTGGTGCTGCTGTATGCATAGACGTGGCCTAAGATGGTTCAATTACTGATAACTGGATGGGGCACATATTATGGCTCTCCTTCATTGGACCCCAAGAGAGAAGGAACTAAGTGACAAATGTCAAAAAAGAAGGATTTAAACTGCATCAGAAAATAGATGAATAGTTTGGCTTTCAGATCCCATGAGCAATCAATATGTAGTGCTACAAACTCATTTCTTTGTCTGCTGTCTCAGCTTTGTTTGTCTGCTGTCCAAGAAAGGAGTCAACTTTAGTCCTGCAGGCTGAAGCTGGGGTTTTCAAAGGCATATCTGGGTGGCATGTGCCCAAATCCCACTGAATTTCAACAGGATGGAGGCACCTAATGCTGTTGAGAAAATCCTACTCTGAAGCCGCCTTTTTCTGCAGAACAGGGGCAGCGTCTCTAGTGGCAACGTGAGCTTCCCTCTATGGGATAAGATGATAGACATTTTTAGGTGGGTTCATTCTTTGTGCCCCTTGAGCTCACCGCTTCCCACAGGGAACTGCGAGTGGTTGTGGTGTGGACTTGTGTCCAGTAGGAAATGGACTGAGATCATCAAACTTGTTTCACTCATGCCTGTCAGCAGTCACAAGAGGGTCACAATTCTACTAATTGAGGTTGGCCTGAGACCAGCAACCTAGACATGACTCTAACTCTTCTGCAATTGCCCTTAGCCATTGAGTACTCTGTTGTTAGGTACTTCTTTGTGGAGTGGGGAGGGGTTTGGTTGAAATAGGGTGACCAGATGTCCTGATTTTATAGGGACAGTCCTGATTTTTGGGTCTCTTTCTTATATAGGCTCCTATTACCCCACCCCCACCCCCACCCTGATTTTTCACACTTGCTGTCTGGTGGCCCTAGGTGGAAATAATAATGAATTTTGGGCAGCTGCATTTCGGGTTTGATTCTCAGTGATTTTTCCAATTCCGATAGCACCTCTGTTTTTTTAAAACAGAAGGACAATGACATTTGCTCCCTTAAGAGGTGGTACTGCCCTCTGTGTAATACTGGAATTCCTCTAAGCAGAAGAGCCCTGCCATAAAGCTGGCATTGTCATTTGACAAATATTCTCTGCATTGTCATTAAAACTTGAAATGGGGTGGAGTTAGCAATTGCTAGCAGGTGAAACAAGTTTGTTTTCAGTGGGAGAGGGGAGAAACCTCTACTACTACCTTTACTACGTTTATACAGGCTCTTTCTCTCGTGTTCAGGCAGAGCTAGAGAAGAGCCATGAGCAGTGGTTATTTTTGGGAAAGGAATTTTAAGATGATGCACATGAATCTCTCCCTTTGTAAATGTTACATTAGTTGGTATTATGGTTTGGAGATGTGTATGTATAATTTCACAATGGCAAGAAACTGAACAAGGCCAGGATTTTCAAATGAGCTGGAGGATTAGGTGCCTATTTCGATGGGAAGTGGGCCTTATGCTTCACTGATAACTTTGGTCTAAATTAATGTCTGGGAGGTGTGTATTACACGTCTGCTGCTCTATGGGAATATTGCATTTCTCCTTTCCTCCATATGACAAGTAATAAAGTATAGTGTGTAGTTGAACAGCATATGTGAAAACCAGGCCACTTCTCTAGCTCTCAAGGTCCTGAAATGGTAGCCTCCAGGGCCTTGAATCACTCTCTAACTAAAGTATCAGGGGGTAGCCGTGTTAGTCTGTATCTACAAAAACAACAAAGAGTCTGGTGGCACCTTAAAGACTAACAGATTTATTTGGGCATAAGCTTTCGTGAGTATAAACCTCACTTCTTCGGATGCATAGCTATGCATCCGAAGAAGTGAGGTTTATACTCACGAAAGCTTATGCCCAAATAAATCTGTTAGTCTTTAAGGTGCCACCAGACTCTTTGTTGTTTCTCTAACTAAAGTTAGCTACCCATGTGGGAAAATGTTGCAATAATATTTAGATCTTTCAGGGCACCTGTAGGGAGTTCTGATCACTTGCTAACATTGTGGGTGCCAAATCCCAGCCCTCCCCACACTAGGATGGTGCCGTGGATTCCATGGAAGGAGGAAGGAAAGAATCCTCCTTCCTTCCTTTCTGGAACACAAAAGAGCAGCTGAGCCATACCATGGCCACTACTGCATCTCCGAGACTACTACTTTCGTCTGCTGCCTCCCTATTCTCTAAAGGGCAATAGCAGAAGTAGCGAATCCACTGACGGATTCACTCCAGCTCCACCCACCTGCTGTTTGCGCTGTAGAGCCTGGCTGGAGAGAGACCCTATGGATTCTGGCTCTGGGGTGGACAGCCCCCACTTATGTGGGCCTCAGAAATAAGGTGCTTCCAAAGTCTTCCTTCATGCTGCAGGATCTCACCATTTTTAATATATCCAGGATCCCTCTGGATATATCTCGCTGGGGTTAAAAACCCATGGTTGGCCTATGCCAGGTGATGTGGGCTCGGACTAAGGGTCAGTTTAATTGTGATGTAGACCTTCAGCCTTGGGTTGGAGCCTGGGCTCGAGGAACCTGCAAGGTGGCAGGGGTCCCGGAGTTCAGGCTGCAGCCTGATCCCAAGGGTCTACATCACAGTTAAACAGCCCTTAGCCTGAGCCCAAGTCAGCTGGCATGGGCCAGACGCGAGATTTTAATTGCAGTGTAGACCTACTCCTCCTATCCTTCTTAGTCACGGAGGATAGGATTTTGCCTTAGGGCTTCGCTTTGCTGTTAAGGGTGAAAATCTTTGTCCCTGATCCCACCTTGTAAAAAGCTATAGTGGAAGGGAGCTGCCTATAAAGTGAACACGAGCACCAGATGGATTTCTTCAGAGAAAAACTGTTCTGATGGGACTGGTGGAGAGTCTGAAATGCAACATGACAGGTTAGGTTCTGGTGGGATGAACACTAAAAGCACTGGCGTGCCTCTGTCTCATGAGCCCAAGTGGAAATCCTGGCTTGTATAGCCTTCAGGTAAGTCACCTTGATGGACCCTGGACTAACAAAACAGTGGGAAATGCTGCATTAAACATAAGGCAGGCTCCTCTGAGTGTTGTTTTTCAGTTCACTGGCTATCCCCTCTAGCTGCGACATACGTCCATGTTGGGCTCGTGTACTGCGAGTTCAGACAAGTGTGCTGGTTGCTTGACCATAAAGAGGAGACTAGGAAGCAATAACTCCTCTTGCTGGAGCAGCTTTTTGTAGGGTACCACCCCCATGGGGATTGCCCCACTCAATAATTGGGACATTAGCACAGCACTTATTACTGAGGGATTTCACTGGTTTATGGGCTGAAGGTGTTGCAACAGGTAGCCCTGCTGGTACAGTCAGCCCTAGGTTACTCAGTTTACCTATGGGGAACTGCGGCATTTTTAAAGGTCCCAGGAGAACAACTGACAACTCCCAGCATGATATTCATTGTATGGAATTACTCTGACTCCCTGCCATACAGCCATAGCAGTTGTGGGGACATACATCTCCTTTTTTGTAGTGCATTTTGCTGCATAGGCCACCAATTACCTTCGGACTCACTGACACTGCCTTTTTTACAAGCCCCTTATTTATAATTTACAGGAGTGCTTCTAGGCTCGTCTGTGTACAGTATCTCCGTGTTAAGAGTGTTTTGTGCGCTGGCAGCCCTAGAGCGGAGGTTGAAGACAGGACTGAGCGGGGTGTGTGTTTGTGTAAAGTTGTCAAGTTTATGTATGAGACTCTTCAGCTATGGAACAAACATAACAGTGTGAAGTTGTAACCGTGTGTGTGTGTGTGGGGGGGAGTGGTTTATAAATTCCCCTTTATGCCCAGTCTGTTGCAACCCCAGCTGGAGTGGCTGTAGAGAATCACGCGTTAACTGTGGTGGTCATCAATTCAATCGCCTCAGTGCATTGGTGAAGTACAGGGACTAAGGAGAAGGGAGAAACTGCAGCGAGATGGTAGAACCTAGAGCTGTCCGCCTCAACTTCCACCGCTAAATGTGTTAGCCTGGATTTGGTGCAGGGTAAATCCAAACCACTTCTTAGCTTAACTTTCATGAATTGAGTTTGAGTTTTGTACTTGAAAAGTTGGTCAATATAGTGGCTGGAAGTAAAAATGAATGAACCATGATGGATTCGGACAATAAGACAGAAGATCCAAGTGTTGTATGTCTAATCTGGGAAATTGTTAGAGTGGCGTGTTTTATTTATTTAGTCATGGTGGGTTCACTGAGCAGGCTCAACAGGTCAACACTGTCTTTCCTCCGGATTTTGCTGATTTACGGTGCCCAAGAGCTGCCGATGAATTTCTAGAATGTTTCAAATAATCAGGAAAATAATTATCAACCAGTGAGAACATCTGAACATTGACATTCACGTGGCCAGGGAGGATGACATTTTAGCCTCATCTTCAATGTACTATAACACAGGACTGTGCTGTTTGCCTGTTGAGCCTGATTCAGTTCTCTTACATCTGTGTAAATCAGAAGTAACCCATAGTAGTGTAAGAGAGAGCAGAATTGGACCCATTGTCTATTAGGGAGGAAAGCCAGTAAATCTACCATTTGGCAACGCTTCCTCCTGACTTCTTTTTTTTTTTTCTTTTTTCCCCAATCCTGATGTCACTGTTGGTACCATGGAAATAAAATAATCAAGTGGAAAATACATCCATATTGAAGGAATTTAAGTGGGACATCAGGCCGAGTGTAACCCGGGCTTTATTTTGTGATGTTCTGGAGGAAGTAACTTGTCTTATTTACGAGTCAACCTGCTTGTAGATAAATGTGATTGTGCGTTATATTCAGTAATGAAACCACCTGTCCTGAAAAAGCTCCAATGGGTACAAAATGAAGTTGTGCATCTTCTTAGCAACTCCATGAGCAGTTCATGAACATGTCGTCACCCTGGTGCTACGCGCTCTGCACTGGGATCCCACTGAATAGAGTCCAGTTCAAGGACTCTGTCCTGATGTTTCAAAGCCTGCATGAGTTTGGTCTTAGTTATGGGGGAGATGGCCTTTTCCTCTAGGATTATGGCCTCCCAGGACAACGACGTTCCAGTGGAACAACCAACTGCTCACCAGGAAGGGAAGGTCGGTGAGTGCTGGCAACAGAACTTAAACAAAAGCAGGACCTGGGAACTCCTTGTGATGGCTACAAAGACCCAGAGCACTCTCCTTTCTGAGCTGAATGTTAAACTTATTTCTTTGATTTTTGGCATTTTCCCAATAACTTCTTTGCACACAAACAAATTCACAACACACCAATATACAAAAGACACCTATAAACTCAAATTATTTCTCCTATATGCTGAGGGAAACAAAGAACAATGGCAATTAATCTCTATTTTTAAATGCTTGGGACACCTTCAAATACTGTAGTCATGGGGCCTTGTAAGCACGGTGAGATGCATGGATAGATAGGTACATAACAGCTCTCTTCTCCCCTCATCTCTACTCACTTTTCTTCTCTTGAATGCGAGTTAAGCTTTGCTAGGTAACCTGACTGACCTGCTCCTCTGGGCCTCCGATAGGAAATCGGGAGCAGGTTATCAGTGTCTCAACCTTCTCTTTGGGTTTTTGATGGCTATAGAAGAATGGCTTTTAAAAAAACCAACCCTGCTAATAATTCATAGGCTGTAAACCAACCAAACACTTTCAACAGGATCTTCAGGTAAAATATACAGGAGGGATTGATATTGAACCTTTTCCCCCCATTAAGTATAATAGTAATAATTGAAACACGCATCATTGACGGAACGTTTATGCGAATGATTTTTAAAATCATCCGGTATGTAATGTCACACAAGTTCTGGAATCCAAGTCATACCAGTAAATCTGCTTATATTAAGCCAAAAGACTACTCTAGTTTATAAGTAGTAGTCATACTTTTGAGTTAGCCTCAAAATACTAATGGAATAAAGTTCTCCGGAGATGTGTGAGTATGGTACTTCTGGCTTCATTCAGCCAGGAAAAATTATAAATGAGGTGAACCACGTCCTCAGCGTAGTTCCTTTTGGTGTCAACTTACATCAGCAGAGGAACTGGCCCAAAGTGTTGACAGATTTTTCCGTGGCAGACCTTAAGATCCTTATCTCTCCTCCCAAAGCGCTGAATCTTCATTTGGCTGATGGCATGTTGATATGTAATGTAATGCCTGTTGGAAAGGTGCTGTGTCTGCATCATAAATTCGCTGTTGCCCTTGGCACACTTATTGGCAGAGAGGGTGGGCATTGAAGGGTTGTGGAGAACTAATCATTTTGGCTTGAGGTTGAGGCACAGGGGGGCAGGGCAGGAGCGTGTGCTGCTGCTTCCACCACCCTCCATTCAGAAACAGCCGCTGTTGTGAACCCATCACTCCAACCTGGTTCCTCTATGCACTGTGTCCCCAGGGACTATGGAGTCCAATTCCAGGTCTCTGCCCTCATAGTCCAAAGCCCTCAGTAGTATTGGCCCTGGCTATCTGAGAGAGAACGTCCTCCCTTCTGCCTGTCTAGTCTGTAGATAGAGGGTCTCCGAGGCAGTTAATAGTACCCATCCCATGAGCAATAGAGCTGTTGACTTAAATGGGCTTTGAACCAGGCTGGTTAGAAAAGGGGAGTTGTAGGGAGTCCTCTGACTCTTGCACGTAAGTGTGCTGCATATTAATTTGGATTCCTCTTTCCAAGAGAATCGAATGCAGTGTGCTGCATCTCCGCACAGCAGCATCTTATTTAGTTCCTGTCTTTCTTCAGCCCAGGATCTGTTGTTCTGTTCATTTTGCTCCTGACAGGTTTTCATTTCCTTTAGAAATATATAGCATTTTCATTGGCCTCTTGGCTGCGAAAGGGATTGAATCCATTGGATTTTTTTCCCCTTCTATGCTCACTTTTTTATTACTGTCAAAGTCTCTTCTTCCATCCCCTCTCCTCCCCCCGCCCCCTTTTGAATAATCTCCACAGATGGTAACGGAGACTCTGTATGTAGCGGCAAGCTTGAAATTTCTGGTAATAAATATTAAGGTCTTAGTAAATTTTAAAGACTTTTTTTTATTTAAGTTTTAGCAATTGGAGTCTGTTAGCCTTGTAGACAAAACACCTATATGGGCAGAGTTTTCCAAAGCTGGACCTGCAGGATATGCCTAGACGAGTACACACAGCCACTTTATTTATGCACGCAGCAATTAATTTTGTCATGCAAATGCATGTTCTGCAAGTACAATATGGGCACTTAGTTGCACAAGTAGGAAAGAGGGTTTGAGCACAGTCCTGAGCCCCATTAACTTTGAGTTCTCAAACCAGCTCCAGCACATAGTTTGGTGACCTTTGGCGAATCATGTAACCAACTCTCTGCCTCCCTGTATGAAATGGAGGAGGCTAGTACTGACTGACCTCACATGGTGTTGAATTGTATTTGGGTGAGATTCTGCAACATTCACACATGCTGAGTAGTATCTTTCAACACAAGAAATCCCATTGACGTCAATGGGACTTAGTATAGAGTAAGGGACCACCCTACTTAATCTGAGGGGATGGGCAGAATCTCACCCTAAAACTATTGATTTTTTTTTTTTTAAAAAGCACACTGAATCCAATTTGGCCCCAAATACAAACATTTGCAATAATAAGCCCTTATCACCTCAAACAATTTCCATGATTTCTAAAAATCGGAATGGAAACGCTTGGCACAAAACAAATTAAATTTCCTATTGCTATATTTGCAACCCAGATGTTGCATGACTGAGAACCCATATATCCTACTGGCTAAACAACAGTAAATCCCACTAAACTGATTTTTATTGTCCTAGCTAAGAGATGTGAAAAGTAGAGCGGAAACTTTGAAGAGTAAACTGGATTTAAAAATACTTGTGGTTTTAATATTTCAAGGACACGTTACTAAAGCAGTTAGCAGTTTGTCTAAAGATGTTTATCCACTTAGAAGTATATACACCACACTGTAAACTAGAACGAAAATAACCTCTGTCTACAACTAGTCTTGTCCGTTACCTTTTCTGCGTAGCACATATAGAAGATGGCAGTTATCTGTCTTGGAGAGTTAGTTGTGGGCATGTGTCAATCCCGTTTGCACACGTAGTATCACAGCCACTAGTGCATACTACTTGTGACATCCAGAGTTTTCCCATGGTACTTTCCTTGAGACATGACTCATGTTATTTACTGCACTAGTTTAAACATGCCAGGCCATCTGTTGTTTCATAAATGCATTAAATTCCATTCTGGGCTGTTAAGCATGGAGACTGTGTGTCTATATACATACAGAATAAAACAGCCTTTGCCATCAAAATTTATTATGCTTATATATTTTTTTGAAAAAATCAATATCCGATTTGCAATCTTGAATAGCGTGTGTTTAGTTGCAAGGCCCCATGCAACTCCTCTTGAAGTCATTAGAAAGACATGCGTAGACTTGACTGGATGTTGGATCGGGTCCTTTGAGAAGGCTGCATTGGGTCGTGGTTTATTGTAAGGGACTGGAAATCAGGATTCCTTTGTGCTATGCTTGGCCTTGCCACAGATTGGCTGTCTCTCCCTGGGCAGATCACCTCAGTTCTGTTCAACCATCTGTAAAATTGGGACCACGATAGAGCAAGTGACCCAATGGTCTTGTCGCCATTCAGAGAATGTCAAATAGTCTGAAAACCTATCCCAAGTCAGAACTGGGGTGAGAGGAAGGAAGGCGATCTAGCAAAAAAGTGCTTGCGCAGGGTCCCAACAGTGGGGTGCTGATGATAAAAATGTGCTGAAATACAGCAGAACGCTAATTGGGGAACCCCTCTTCGAACAAATGGAAGCAACTGAGGGCTTTCACAGGAGGGGAAAAAAGCCAATCGGGGGGGGGGGCGGCGAGATAAATGAAGAAGGGGGGGGGGAAGGTGGCAAATAAAACTGCTCAAACTAACCCTTGGGGTTCAGATCAGATTGTAGGGAGGGATGGGATAGGCTGGTTTAAGGGGGGGAGTGTTGGGACCCACCTCTGCCGAGGTGTGATGGTCTATGGAATTTTGACATGAGTATGGTATATCTAATGGGTGGGTGTTGTGGAAAGTGCAGATGTAACTTGCGCACACACTGTTTGGGATGATAGCTGGTTGCTGGTGAAAGGTTAACTCGATAATACTACTAGGCATCTTCTGTGGGTCACTTTAAGTCCAAGGAAGCCTTGCAAATGTCAAGCTGCCCTTTCAAAGCATCTTTTGATGCTTGGCTATTTCTCCCACTTGGTTTGTGTCAGAGTGCAGAGCTCTGCACTCTAACAGTGTGTTGCCAGGTTGGTTCCAGAGTGGCTTAGCTCCTCTGGTGCCTTCTATTGAATACAGGATGTTTGGCTTTTGTTTTGTTTTGTTTTTTGTTTGTTGCCTAGTCTAGCTGTGCCCAGAATTGTATTTCCTTTCTCCACTCAACTGTTGTGCATTTGGAGCCTCTGGCAATATATTGCCTTTCTTAATATGATAGCTCCCGAGAAGCAAAAGAAATGTATATGGTCTTCTCTGGGATACATCTACGCTGCAATCCTAGGGTGTGACTGCAGCTTGTATAGACCTACCCCAGCTAGCTTTAATTTAGGTAGCTCAGATACTGGAGCAATGAAGTTGTGGCAACACAGGTTTCAATATGAGCTGTACAAGCCTGCCCGGCACCCTGGATAATTACTTGGACAGCTAGCCTGCTCGGGAGCCTGTGCTACCGCGGCTGCCCTGCTCCAATACCCTGGCTAGATTGCAGCTCAACATACCCGAGCGTGTTTTAATCAGTCACACCTCAGCGTACCCTGAGAACTAGATTAACTCTCTGAGCTGCCCTCAAACGTATGCCCCTCTGTTTGAAAAAAATCAACCCCACCCTGACCTCTTTTACGTTGAAGAAAGGACCTGGCTGGGAATGTAGAAATTAGTTTTCTACATTTTAATTTTTTTAAGCTCTGCCTGTGGTGTCATTGCTGTGTTTCAGGCAGAGAATCCAGCTGATGGCATGACCCTAGAGCTGGAGGGAAAAATTCTTGCATTCACATGGGTCCAAATTTTCATTTTTGATAATCTATTTTAGGTTTTTCTATTGTTTCCCCTATCTCTACTATCTGAGCATCAGTTTTGCTCTTTACCTTTAAATGCACTCCAGGGCCTTTGGTCTGAAGATGTTAGATAATTTATAAATTAGCCTAGAAGCATTCTTAAGTTATATGAACGCACATTTTGATACTCTTGTTCCTCTTGCTTACTGTCACTGTCATTATTGTTTACACAGCAGGTGATATGGACTCAAACCAGATTAAATTGTGCCGGATTATCACAGCCAGATGTATGCTGGCTGTTTACAAAGGAATTCTATGTATGCCCTATCTGGCTTTCCAGAGTTTTGGGGAGGGGTTGCACTGAGATTTAGAAGGGTTTGAGTTTACTTTATTACTTATTATCCAGTGGATATTTATTTGTGCGTCAGTGTGGGATGAACAGTCCTTTTGTATTGCGTATGCTACATTTATGGGAAGCCAGAGCAAGGGATGGTCACCTTGAAATCTTTATATAAATCTGAAGAAATAAAATGCTGCTGTCTACCTCGTGGATCTTAACACTCCCCTGTCTTTCTATATTAATTCTACATTCAAATGTGTTACCTCTAGGTCCAGTCATCTACAGTAAGGAAGGAGCAGCTGTCTTTTTTTACAGTCTGAGGTAGGGTGACAAGATGTCCCGTTTTTAAAGGGACAGTCCCGTTTTTTGTGACTTTTTCTTAAATAGGCGCCTATTACCCCCGTCCTGTTTTTTCACAGTTGCTATCTGGTCACCCTAGTCTGAGGGCTTGTCTACATTACTGCGCAGGGTCGATCTAAGATATGCAACTTCAACTATGTGAATAGCGTAGCTGATGTCGATGTACTTGGATCTACTTACTGCGGTAAGTCGACAGCTGAGGCTCTCCTGTCGACTCCGCTTGCGCTTCTCATTCTGGTGGAATACCAGAGCTGACGGGAGAGCACTCAGTGGTCAATTATCGCGTCTATACTAGATGCGATAAATTGACCCCTGTCCGCCGATCCGGTGGGTAGTGTAGACAAGCCCCGGGAAACAGGACAGGTTGGGAAGATGAATTAGTTGATTTAGGGCTCAGACATGCAAGTCGCTGAATGCTCTGACCTTGACCAAGCAAAACCCTCAAGCGTGGGCTTAACTTGAAGCATGCGAGTATTCCTATTTATTTTCAATGGAACTACTTACTTGAATGAGTAAGATTAAGCACATGCTTAAGGGTTTTGCTGGAAGGGGGAGAGTGCTCTGCACTTCGGCAGGATTAAGCCCTTACACAGTACTTTGTATTAAGTTGATTTCATTTCAACAAAAGAATCCATGGGAAAATAGCAGCAGTAAATAAATCAGATCTATTAATCATTTACTCTAACCTGAAAACCTATCAAACTTCATAGAAATATCCAAATAAGTGTAATTCATCTTGTATCTTTCCTCCAATAACACTTCTCTGTGGGTAACGTTTTCAAAAAGGCCCAAGTCTTACTGGCTTTCATTTTACCTGTCTCTTTTCTCTCTTGTAAAGTTTGTATTTTGTTACTGTTGCTACAGTTACTTAATATGTATCTGATAGAAAAGGCAAACCGAAAAATGAAACCCTTATTTCTTAAGCACCTTTCTCGTGAGCATCTTGTTAAACAGTTTTTCTTTTAACATTTTTCTGGCCTGTGGGTTGATCTTGCGTCGTATGTCTAGTGAAATCTAACAGGTATGTCTAAATCAGTTACCTGACTTGTAGTCTAGTAATGGCCATCGTTACTGGGCTGAATCTCTCCCTCATCCCAAAGGGCAGGACTAAAGACCTAGTTGGCATATTACAGTACTTAGGAGATTCTCATTAGCCATTCTTCACAATTGAATACACATGTTTGGTTCTGTGGAGCCAACTGTATTTGCATTTGTATTTCTCCCAGCTCATCTCATTACATCAGTAATTGCAAGTGACTCAATGCTTGTGTTCTTAAGCAAAATAGTCCCAGACACCAGCGCACAACCTCCTGAGCAACAAGGGTGGGATGGTAGGATTTTGCTCCAGCTGCCACCATCTCTTTCCTTTGTAATCACTATTTCCCTGTCCTCTACCTTTATTTTCAAAATTGTGTGCATGAAGCAAGTGGGAGTTTTGACATTCATTTCAATGGGCCAGGATTTCACACTCTGCCTCCTAACTAAATTCATCTATTTTAGATACTACAGTAACGAGGGCCATGTAACGTAACATATCCTCACAACACCCTGTGACACAAAAGTTCTGTTCCCATTTTTGTAGCGGGGAAACTGAGGAACAGAGACCAAGAGACTTGCTGAAGATCACAAAGGAAGTCTGTGAGAGAGCTGCGAATTGAATCTGGATGTCCTGATTCCCAGGCTAGTGTCCTAACCACAAGACCAACCTTCCGCTCCCTCCTCCGCTTGAAATGGTATCTCCCAGTGTGGCCACTAGTCCCACCTCCACTTTCTGCACACCTGTGTAGCTCTGTGACCCATCAGAATGTGGTAAAACGGAAGCAGTTCAGATCTTGAACTGTTTTGAGCGTCCGTGTCTGGGTCAGAAACGGCTCTCAATTGGAGTCCATTTCAAACTGAACTCGGAAGCAGTTGCTCAGCCCTTGTGCTAAAATAAGGCTCCCAGTCTGTTCAGGAATGACCGGGGCACTGATCTTCCAAACCTGTTGAGAACTGTAGGGCTGTAATACTTAAGTCTAATTCTGGTTGTTGGGACTTGGTGTGGGAGTGCCTGGGTGGTTAGTGGCCTGTGATGTGCAGATCATCAGACTGAGATGATCAGTTGGTCTCCTTTTTTTTTTTTTTTTTTTTTTTGTCTTTAAACGTAATGATTCTGTGACTGATCTGAGCACTAACTCTGAAACCCTCGAAAGTCCCATCTCATTAACTTTACATCCAAAACCATGTACTCCCTGTAAATGCATTTGTTCTCTCCTCCATAGGAACGGGCATTATTTTACATTCGAGGGTTCCATTTTGTTTAAGGTCTTGGCTGCTCCTGTAATTTCAAAGTTATGCAGACACTCCTTTCCAATCTGATTCAACATCTTCAAGTCTGTACAGCATGCACAGAAGAGTGTCGCCTTTCTGGAGGTCTAATCAGGGCCGACTCCAGGCACCAGCCGACCAAGCAGGTGCTGGGGGCGGCGGGAGGCTTTATTGCCTGGGGCGGCAAAAAAAGCCAGAGCCTGCCCTGGGTCTAATGACTGTACATCTTAACCTGGTACTTGTACAGTTCTGGAGTCTGATGCTGTAATAAGAGGTAGCCCTGCAAAAGCATCCCTGTATCTCAGATTTTTGTTTTGTTTTGTTACCTGTTCATTCTAGGTGGGGGGGGAGAGAGAGAAGCGGTTGAAAAAGAGTGCTTCTCTTCCTCTGAGCAGCAGGTACAGACCACAGTCTTGATGGCCAGGGCTAAAATCAGCTGTCAACTGTACTCCAGCCTCTTTGAAATATGATTATAGGTTTCAAGTGTAGATTTGTGAAATATAATAAAAGCCAGTGGGAGACTATAGCAGGGCTGAATATCCTTTTGCCGCCTGTTTTTTTTTTTTTTTTTTTTTTTTTTTTTTTAAACCAGTTACACTGTGTTTTCAGAAGCTGTTAGCTGTATAAGGGTGAGGTCAGCTGTGTGATAAGGCGAAGCCAGAGCAAGGAAAGATTTGGGATCCTGAAAATGATTATACGTTTCAAACCTAGATCTTTTGAAGTAGGAGGAAACTAGGTTTGGATTAACTCACAAGGGATCAGTACCACAGGATGAAACTATGTGGGATTGTGAATTCGGTGTTCAGCATGGCTATGCATACAAGACTAACCTTGAGTAAGAAAGTGATATGTTAGTATATTAGACTGAATGCATCTGAACTCCCCCAGTATTTAGGTGTGTCCGGTCCAGGGATTTGGTTGTGGTTAGGTGTTGTACTGCAGTAAGCCATCCATTCTGTGATGACTGTGTCCAAGCCAAAGTTAAAGAAGACCCTGCATCGTAACATCAGAAACTGTGGTTCAGTAGTCTGTATGCTAGAGAGCCAGAGACCCTCACAAGGTTTGTCTGGCTCCAGCAGCCTCCACATAGAATAATACAGGATTTATTAACTGCTGCTGAGTCCTCTCTCTTCTCTACCATGACAGATACTTTTGGGGCACCAGTATGCCTTTATTTGAGAGAGGTGTTTTTCTGGACTCGCCTCCTCTCGCTCCTTCTCTTTCTCGTGAATGCTGAGTCCTTTTATTTGTTCCAGGGTTGATGTGGTGCACAGTGGGTTTGCATTTAGAAACTCTCTTACCAAACTAGCAAACCAGAGCAGTGAAGCTATGGCTGCATGGACTTCCATGCAAGCTGTACAGGTCCCCCTCAACCCTGGGTACTTACACAGGTGACTAGCGCAAGCTGCCACGGCTTCACTGCTATAGGCACTTGAACGAGCTAAATTAAAGCTAACATGGGTATGTTTGCATGAGCTGCAGTCACATCCCCTGGTTGCAGTGTAAACATACTTTAGTGGTTGGCTCTTGAGATATCTAACGGGACCTGCTGTAGTTTGTTCATGGGGTTTGGTGGAACTGAACCATGAAGAGAAATATTTCATGGTCTCTTGCGGAATGTAGAGGATATTTTCTACTCCCATTCTCTGTAACCACTCGAATGAGCGTGCTTGGGCATCCCTCCCTAGAAATGACTTGCGGGGGGCATATTGGCTGCCTCTTGCTCTGTGTTCTGAGTCGCTGTGGCAGTCACCGTGGATTGACTCAGTCTTCTCTTTACACCGGCGTGGCCTTCGCACCCTGTTGCTATTTATGATTTTTTGATGAATGATTAATTTAGAAAAATAATCATTTGTAAATTGTGAGTGAACCAGACGTTTGGCCCTGCCTGTAGGGAAATTGAGTCTCTGAGCTCTGGTGTAGTTCAAAGCCTGCTCACAAATACAGGAGAATTCCCAGGCTAGTGATGAATTTACATGAAGTTCCCTTTCAGCATTTTAATGGCTGTTATGGCTCAGTAACTAATGAAAGATATTAACAAACAGAAGGAGTAAATATTTAATGTTTCTATAGCATTTTTAGCTTATTGCAGCCAGGGTGGTTTTTAGTATTCAGAAGAGAGATGGTTATTGTCCTGATTTACTTATCTCTGCCTTCACAGGACCAAGGTTGCCAAAAAGATTATGGAATCCTCATCACTGGAGGTTTTTAAGAACAGGTTGGACAAACCCCTGTCAGGGATGGTCTCGGCATAGTTGGTCCTGCCTCAATGCAGGAGGTTGGACTAGATGACCTCTCAAGGTCCCTTCCAGCCCTACGTGTCTGATTCTATGGTCTTCGAACCAAAATTTTTCTTAGTGGCTGAGCAGGTTTTGACTTGGAGAGAGACACTGGTGGTGGTGGTAGTTGGGGGGGGGGATGCACCGTGTTGTGTAGAGGCAGTGTTGGGAGAGGTTAAGCCGTATGAGTTGCATTTGCTGTCCATCTTGGGCTTCTATTGGAATCAATTGTGGAGGCAGTGTTGCTTCCTGGGAACTGGGTGGCGGTGTTGAGCTGAGATACCTGGAAGGAGGGATTGCCTTGCCTGCTGTTTGACCATCTCGCTTCAGGGCTGGTATCTGTGTAAATAAAGCTAGTTACACTTAGGCTATGTCTACACTATGGACCCTATAGTGACAGAGCTGTACCACTGCCACTGTACGGTCTCCTGTGTAGCCGCTCGATGCTGGTGGGAGAGAGCTCTCATGCTGGCATAATTAAACCACCCCCGACAAATGGTGGTAGTTATGTCAGCAGGAGTGTTTCTCGCTGACATAACACGCTCCACACTGGCACTTTTTTTTTTTGTCGGTGAAAGTTTAGTCGGGGAACGTCCCTTTTTTCACACACCTGACGGACAAAAGTTTTGCTGACAAAAGTGCTAGTGTAGACACGGCCTCTGAATATACCTATATTTGATGTCACTGAGTCGTCTTTCACTAGGAAACGGACCTGCCAAGGCCTCTGCTCTGCAGAAGTGAGGACAGGAGCAACAATGTATATTTAGATTCCATGTAAAAAAAATGCTGATTAGAAAAACACTTCCTTGCCATGTGCAGTGGCTGCCTTGCTCTTCCTCTCTACTCCCCCTCCCTTCTTTCTTCCATCCTAAAACACTAAAAGGGAGTAGATCATGTAATGGACTAGTCATATGTCAAATGGCCTTCAGTGAAGCTACAGCTGAGTTATAGAAGCAGTTAAGATATCTGTTAAAGCACTAAGTGTTTAAACTCAAGTTATTTAGCTGATAGACTGCAATGGTGTAATGGAGCCCTTATTGCGCTTCCTGTAAATATGCATTGGGACAAATTCCTAAGTGTCTGTGACACTGGTAAACCAGGCGCTAGCTCTTGCCAAGGCTGCAGGCTTTAGCGAAGACCTGACAAACTTCTGGCTGGAAACCAAACCAGCTCACCTGTATGTTAGTTTTGTTCAAAGTAAGTATTATTCTTCTCAGAATGTGTTTAGTGTGTTAGTCTCTGTAAAATGCTTGTGAATTGTTACATGCATCAATCTAACTCGGAACGTCTGTATTCCATGTTATCTTGTAGCATAGAAGTTTTATTTTATAATTGTAAAAATGCCCATTTCAAACTTGTGAACTCAGATGTTGCTCAGGGGAGTGAGGGGGGGAAAAAAACCCCGCCCTTGAGCAACGCAAGTTACAGCACCAGAAGCACCAATGTGGACAGCAGCTGGTTAATTATGTCAACAGGAGAGCTCTCTCCTGTCAGCAAAGAGCAGCTGTGTGGGAGATCTTGCCAGCGGCACAGCTCTGCCGCTGTAAGCTTGCTAGTGTAGACATGGTCTAAGAAACCAAACAAACCAGAGATTCCCCAGGGTCAAGCTGGGTTAAGTCCTAAAAAGACATTGATGGCTAGCAGATGACTAAATCTGTCACCTTCAGAATCACAGACTGAAACTCATTTGTGTATATATGTTTGCTTTCTTTAGTTCAGCCTGTAAGTAACTCTCATTTTTTTTTTTCCTAGTTAATAAACCTGTAGTTAGTTATTACAGGTTTGGCTACAGGCATTGTCTTTGGTGTGAGATCTGGGGTAAGTGGCTGGTCTCTTGGGACTGGGAGCAGCCTGAATATTTTGTGACCATTTATTGTTAAGTCCAGCTTGTCTGGGTGGCGAGGAGAGACTGGGGAGCCTGAAGGGACAGTCTGACGCCATGGTAAGACTCTTACAGTGATCTAGGAGTTAACATTTGTTACTGGGTTGATGAAATCGAGTTTGAACATCCCGCCAGTTTGGGGGTCTGCCTGGCTTTTGAGCGTCTGCCTTGAGGTTAGAGAGACAAGACGGGTGAAGTAATTTATTTTATTGTGCCAACTTTCTTTTTGGTGAGAGAAACAAGCTTTGGAGTCACACAGAGCTCTTCTTCAGAGGCTGGCACTCTCGGGCAGCATGATAGTTAATACCCATATAAATAACACTGTTGTGGGTTGGATAGTGATCAGAAGTCATTGCTCTCTGATGGCTGTCCAGTTGCTATAGTTACAATATTTGGTCTCCTTTGTTGGCAGTTCCAGGATGAATTGGGGCTTAGAAAACAATCATAGCATTCCCAAATTAGGGACTAACTGGGTGGGTAAATTTATCCCCCTGCTCTATGGCAAAAGACAGCACTTCCTTGTGCAGGGCAAACAATGAGACCTTTCCCAAGCATGGAATTTGCTCACATGTTCTCAATAAAATGTATACATGTATGGGGGGGCGAGTATGTGTGTGCATGCATGCATAAGTATACATATATAAAATGTGTGTGCATGTGCATATGGAAAATATAAAAGGGGATTAAGTAAATTTTGTGGCCTGTAAACCATGACAGTTTCTCTTCAGAAGGTGGACATATCTTTTGCGAGACTCTATGTATTTTCTGTATAAAATTATGTTTATAAAAAGGAGTGGGAATTCAGCTCGCAGCATGCTTTTATAGTTGAATTATGCAGCCTCCCATGTAGTGGGTACATTTGGATACAAGACGATGGCCTTCTGGCCACCACCATTATGAGCAATGGAGACAGTAAAAATGAGCTCCAAGAAATGATTATATGAGGAAATGGCTGAGTATATTCGCTATCCTTTAGGACAGAGCAGATCAGGGTCCACTATACGCCATCTGACAAGCATACCCTGGAGACATATCCATTTTATATACAAACACAATATACAATTCAAATGCTATTAGGTTTAGTGAGTAGGAGATATACTTCCTTGGCTATGCAAGTGAGCCCTTCAGCCTGCATCGGGGGAAAGGAGGAAACTCGTACCAGTTTGTCCTTCAGAGAATGACAAATACATTCTTCCACCTTCCAGGGCCATTCTACACCTACAAAGGGTTTAGTGTTGTGCTAAGTAAATCTGGTGGTGGTCTACAGTAAATATTATGCTTTGATGGTCATGGGTTGATTTTTTGCTGAGATATGCGTGTAATGTTTGAACACAACGGGTTCAACTTCGATTTTAAATACACAGTTGCACTTTGCCACGTGCTCGGGGAAATTGGCCGTGGCACTTGGAGGCTCATGCACAGTCTGATTGTTTAAGATGCCTGTGATGCCCCAAAAGATATGAAATTAATTTTCAGGTACTATAAACAATATTTCAGCCCTGACTGGCTAGCTGAAAAGTTTGTGTGTCAGTGCTGCGTACTGAAATAGGCTACAGTGTTCAGTTTAAAAAGGGATTTGTTCTGGAAGTCCTTTTTTTGTGGGAAGGCAGCTTATACAGGTCTCTAAGTGGGGATGGTACAGTTAGTGCAGTGCTGTTTCATCTGCATGGTACCTCAAATTCCTAGATGTTGACTAGAGATTTGGAACCACAGTCAGTCATCTTATAAATTCCTTGTCAGGTAGATCCAACAATGAACTTTTCTTCCTGTTCCTCTCCGTACAACTGGGGTATATCCATGTTCAAATGTCTTTCACTATCTCTTTTGGATAGATGGTTGTAGGGTCTTTACTTTGAATGCAATGGGATGCAAAAGAAAAGACTCCTATCTTTTGGGGGATTCATAGATCCCAAGGCCAGAAAAGACCGTGTGGCCATTTAGTCTGACCTCCTGTAGAACGCAGGCCATAGAACCTCACCAAAAATAGTTCCTAGAGCAGATCTTTTAGGAAAAATGGCCAAGCTTGATTTTAAAAATGGTCCAGGATGTAGAATCCACTACAACCCTTGGTAAATTTGTTCTAATGGCTAAATATTCCCACCATTATACATTTACATCTTATTTCTGGTGTGATGGTAGGGAAGAGTTAATCTTTTGGTCCTCGGAAGGTCTATGGCTGGTGGCACTCAGTGCAAAAAGGCGCTCAGGACGTGTCCTGTGACTAGGGGCTGTGTGACTGCCTCTGGAGACTATATCGAGTGCTTGGAGCTCAGTCTGAGAGACGTCAAGGACTGGGAAGGACCAGTTGTGGCATTCTCCATAGGATAGCTGCATGGGGAAAGAACAGCAGTCAAGTCCGGTGTGAACATTGGTGGAGGAGCCAAATGGACTGTGATGAGCTAGGACAGGGGTAGCAAGGGAGGCCTTGCTAGGGACAGATGGTGAAACACTGGGACAAGCCTGACTGTAAAATCCAGGGGAAAGGTCAGAAAGGACTTGGGGAATCTGGATGCAAGGGCAAAGGGTGAACACTCCATTGGTTGATATTAATTAGCTGGATCTTGGGGGAGTCGATAATTTCAAACAGCTGCTGTGCAGTGTTCATAGCATAGTAGGACTGGACAGGACCTCAAAGTCTTCTAGTCCAGTCTCCTGCACTCAAGGCAGGTCTAAGCATTATCTACATCATCCCTGACAAGTATTTTGTTTACCCTGCCCTTAAAAAATCGCCAGTGGCGGAGATTCCACAACCTCCCTGTGCAGTTTATTCCAGTGTTTAACCACCCTGACAGGAAGCTTTTCCTAATGTCCAACCAAACCACCCTTGCTGCAATTTATCCTAGCCTGTCCTATCCTCACAGGTTAAAGAGAGCAATTCTTCTTCCTCCTCCTTGTAACAATCTTTTTGTGTTGAATGAAAGAGGGGAAATTGAGGCACAAGAGTGTACCCCAGCAGAAACTGGGTGCAACAACATTGTGACAATGCAGCTCTAAGGTGGCTAATAGTGCACACCCAGGACTGTAACTTTGGTATACACAAGTCCTTATCCTGCCAGGTTATAACCCTGACTCTCCCCTCTCTGGCCTTATGCAAATGGTAACCTCTCACTCAGTTCCCGCCCATTAAAATAGAGGATAATATTTTACTTGGCTACCGTACATTGGTGGTGCTGGGAATTAATTAGCTACCTTGCATAAAGTGGTGTGAAGGACACAAGTGTAACTAGAGTGCTAAACATGCTCCATAATGGAGTATATTAGGTTCTGGAGCAGAGAGGGTTTTTTTTTTTTTTTTAATAGAATTGGTGGCTGGAGACAGGATGTTGATAGAGGAGAATCCCTGACTCTGAAATTTGGTAGATCCTTGGTGGTGGTCTTCAAGGCACAAGGTCTCTGTTAACTCACATGCTCAGAAAAAGCCTAAGTGAAGCAGGGAGAGTGTCTGGTATGTGCAGTGGAGACTGTTCTTGTTAATGGCTCAGTAAAATTTAAAGACTAGAATCACTCTTCAAAGAGGGCAAGTATAACTCAAGCAAAACTTAGGAATAATAACCATAGCAAAGGTTTCTAAGGTCTTTATATTGCTGAGGTAAGCATTATTATCCCCATTATGGAGATGGGACTGTTTTATTCCCAGTTGTGCCATAGACTTCATATGCGACTTTAGGCAAGTCACGTAGACCCCCTCCCGCCCGGACCCCCGATCTCAAGAGCAGCAGAATTCCATAGTTTTTTGGATGCCAGTCCAGCGTCTGATCATTTTCAGGGCATGGGCCCTCACAGCTACTGATAAAGTCAAGGAAACCGTTTTACATATCACTTAAAATTAGAAGTTAATTCATTAATGTTGGCCAAGTGCTTTAAGAACCTCTCCTGGAAGACACTGTAATATTTCTAAGCCTTGTTACTAAACCCAAGTTCTGGTGTTGATATTTTTCTATATTTACCATCAGGAACATCCACCTAGAAGTAATCAGTTCTTGATGGGATTAATCCATAACTATTCTTAGTTCTTGATGTCTGTCTCCAGGCCTGAGTAACATTATCCCCTGAAATCGTCCCCTAAAAGCTTGTATTGATTATAGAAGCTGTTTCCGCAACCCTGTGTCATGCAAGAAATACTGCATAGGCTTCTTGTAGCATGTTGCATGCTTAAAACTCTCTCCAGACATTAATTACACCAACAACCCTGCTTAGTTTTTGAGACTAGGCACAGAGGCAGTGGAAATGGGAATAAACATTTGTTCGTTACTCATAATTGTCATTTGTGCTGTAAGGGCCATATCGAAGTCCAGAAAAAAGTGCATTGGAATTTGGAACCTGATGCTATGGGTTGGGACTTCCAAAAATACTCCGCTTTGGCCACCTCCTGCTCCTACTGATGTCAGTGGTAAAACTCCCATTGACTTCCATGAGAGCGGAGTTAGGCTATGCTGAGTGCTTTGGAGAATTCCACCCACTTGCCCATAGATTGGGCACAGATTATTAGAAGCAATATAAGCTTTCCAGCTATGCAGTGCTCTGACTTCTGTACTAGAGACTTGTGCATCTGTAGGAGACAAAAGGAATACAGTCTTGGTGAGCCATTTGCTCCGTCCCTTCCATGCTGAGACTGCCTCTGAGGATAGCTTCAGCAAGGTTGATGTTACTCTCCTTAGAACTGCACTGAGACCACCAAGCCCATTTCACCTACAACACCAAACAGTATCTGGTAGTAGCACCTTTGAGTTTTTAGCACTGTGCGTCCGATTCATACCAGTGACCTGGAAGTGAAAGGGTGCATCACGTGAATCTCCTGAGCCATCCAGTTGCCTTGCTGCTTGTTAGCATCCTGACTGGATGGTTAGGAAGCAGAGCTGGGTGGGTAATACATAGCAAATCGATTAAACAAATTTAATCTCCCCCCACCACCACCCCCTCTGCTTACAGTTGTCTGAGAACAGCTTCCCATTCCCTCACCTGTATGTATCATTCAAAATAATAAGCCTGAGTGGCACACCTTGACGTTCAAGAGTATTTAAAATACATCTGCACAGACTGAAGTCTGTAGCAAATCATTGCTTTACTTTATCACCTGGCAGACCAAGGAAAAAAGCCATCAAAAGCCCTCAGTAGTGACGATTAAGGTGTGTCTGCAAAACTAATGGGGCAGCTTATCAGACAGTAACCTAGAGCCATGGTGGTTCTAGTGCAGAAAGCACATTTGTGAGGAAATCTGCAAGACTCCAGGTTGGTCTGTAGGACACATCATTACAAGGCAGTCATTTGTCAGGCGAGTCCTTCAATAAATTCTGTCTCAATAAGTTTTCGCATTACCTTGGGATTGCAGCAATGGCCATCTGTCGCTAATTATGCAGTTAGTTCTCCTCCTCCTAGGGTTGACACTTACTGCTGTGAATATCTCATTGAATGTGCAGAAGTCTAGGGAAGGCAAATATTTATTCTCATCTGGGATTTTTCTTTTTTTTAGACCCTTCATGTTTTTTCCAGTTGGGGAAGAGGTTAGGCCTGGTCTACACTAGAAAATTAGGTCTGTTTATATACGTCTGTCAGGGGAGTGAAAAATCCACATGCGAGTTGTGCTGTTAAGCTAATCTAAATCCTCGTATAGACAGTGTCAGGTCAATGGAAGAGTTCTTCCATTAATCTAGCTACCACCGTTAGGGAGCTGGTTGACCTATACTACAAGAGAACCCTTGCTGTCAGTGTAGGTAACATCTCCCCTGAAGTGTTAACGCAATGCTGCTTCAGTGGTGTAGTGTTTAAGTGTAGACGAGCCTAAGTGTAGACAAGTCAGTTGCTTCTCTAAAGTTAGATTGAGGACTTTGTAGCAAATGTGTTCTCTGGATTGAAAGGAATAAATCCTGTTGCTAATTTAGCATCAGATCCAGCCCCACTGAAATCAATGAGTCTTTTAGTTGACTTTAGGGCTGTGTAGATATAGCCCTTTCAACTTGAGCATACTTCAGATTTGGAAATGGTCAATCCCCTCTAGGTACAAATAAATCCCCAAATGGCCCCCTCAAGGATTGAACTCACAACCCTGGGTTTAGCAGGCCAACGCTCAAACCGCTGAGCTATCTCTCCCCCTGTGGGTGGGAGAATAAGACCTCTGACTGAGGGGTGGATTAATCTGCTTTTAGGTTCTGAAAGGAAAAGAAGGATCCTGTACAAAATGTGAAGGGCTGGATCCTGAGCTGCTGTAAGTTAACATGGCTCCATTAAGTCATCTTAGTTCTATTGACTTTAAACCAGCTGAGGATCTGGCCTGATGGATCGGATGGAGGAAATTCCCAGGATAACGTTTTTTCCCCACTTTCTTTTGTGTCACTTTAATCCTTTGTAATAGCAAAAAGTCATACTAACAAATTTGTTTGCTAGAACATGTGGGGAAAGCAAATGCAGATGGTACACAGGCTAGTTGAAATGGACGTGTGTGAGCAATTTTTGCACAGTAATCATCCAGTTCTACTAAAGAAAAGCTGCTTCTGTAAGTGCAAGACATTGACATTGTTCGGAAGCCAGGAGGAGTAGAAATCCAGATTAAATAGAACAAAGTCTAATTGAAAGACATTTTAGAGCCAAAGCACAACTGTGAATTAAAGCGAACGTAACAG
Organism: Malaclemys terrapin pileata; assembly: GCF_027887155.1. NCBI lineage: Eukaryota > Metazoa > Chordata > Testudines > Emydidae > Malaclemys > Malaclemys terrapin. The sequence continues at coordinate 14,929,783 of NC_071522.1, read as the reverse complement.
AGCCCTTAAACGGAACAATCATTGTCCCCCTGCCCCACCTTCCTGCTGAGCTCTGATCACCCCAGTGGGAGTTGGCGTGCTGGGTACTTTACAGTGGTGTGAATGGGCTCCTCCTGCAGAACTGAAGACATGGTTCCCAAAGCCAATCAGCAACATAGGGATCTAATTTCCCCTGTGCTGTCTAAATTAAAATGCTGCTGCAGATGGAATGCTCCCTGGAAGCTGCTCCTGGACCGGTTCCACCTTTGTATGAAAGCTCCAGTCAGGCATTGTGGAGCGTTAGGTAATGTAACCCTTTGAGTGCCATACTCCCTAGATATTCGGGGGGGGGGGGGTAGTAGGAAATGAGCCATTGAAGCAATCCCAAGAGTCACTTGGGAAACTGCACAATGACAACCTATGTCCATGAAGCCATGCTTTTTGCCCTGGTACTGAAAGGGAACCATTTACATTGGGAGACTCAAGAAAGCAACAGAGTCCTGTGGCACCTTAAAGACTAACAGCATAAGCTTTCATGGGTGAATGCCCCACTTCGTCAGACGCAGATCCAGACTACCGCTCTGATAAGAAAGGAAAGTGAGAGAATGCAGCAAACAAATCCCAGATCTTCTTTCTTGGTATGAACCATACTAGAGTTGCCATACACCATGCCCTAGTGAGGTTTTCTTGCTGCTTGTACAGTTCGTCGATGCAGAAAAGGAGAATTTAGAATGTTGGATGATCTGGACTGGTATCTCGCGAGCGTTAACATTTTTTGGATTAACAGAAATTGTGCACCTGAGTCTCTGCTGCCCTGCACCTTTCTAGCCATGCCCACCTGCACTGCCTGGATGCAAAATGCACTACTGAATCAGCATGGTCACGTTTTCCACTCAGTCTGAGCAGGTGCGAATAATTGAACCGGATGCAACACAGCAGAGACTCAAGTTTGCATGGATACAAGGAGCAGTTAAATTATTGGCCCCGTTAGCACATTTACCAAGACTTAATAAGCAAACCATTGTTAGCGAAGTTCAATCCCTGTAATTCCAAAGCAGCTGGAGAAGGAGCATGTTCTCGCAGCTAATAGGGTTCGGGGGGTTAGGAGGTGTGCCACCAAGTTGCTGTGTGACAATGGCCATGTCACTTAGCCTTTCTGTGCCTCCATTTATGCACCTGTAAAACAGGAATGATCATACTGTGCTGCTTCACGGGGTTGCTGTGAGGGTTCCTCTATTAGTGTTCATGAAGTGCCTTGAGATTCTTGGTTGGGAGGAGCTATAAAAGTACCAACTATTATGATTTCATCAATACAGCCATATCTTAAATGCACGGGGGGAAATGGGTGGATAGAGAGGTATAACTTTGCCTAAGGGAGTGGAATTGTCTCTGGCTGTGTTTTATGCAACACTAGGCTATTGGGACAAAACATGCAAAAATAAAGAAGTTCGAAATTTCATTTTGACAATTCGAGGCCATTTCTTGAGTTTGAAAATTTTTTTAATGCCTGTGATGTGACGTCTCCTTCAGGTATGAATTAATGCATTCAGGGAAAGAGATAAGATATACAGTTTAAGTACATGTAGGCACATTGGTTGTATGCATGTACTGTGCGTGAGTCTGTGCGCATGCCCACACCTACGCATGCCTACTAGGCAAATTCTTTGCTGGTATATATTAGCTCAAATCCACTGAAGTCAATGGAGCTGCGCCAGTTGACATCGATGGAGAACTCTGCCTTATGTATTGGTATGTGGACATGACATACATATAAACAACATAGTAGCGACATGTAGAGAAGTACATGTGATTTCTAAACCTGGGTGAAGGTCTTGTATATGCCCCAGGACATGCAGGCACACCACCATGTATCTTGCTCTGTCATGAACTACTTTGGGGCATAGATGCACGGTAACTGATTTTTACAAGCTTCCTGGTGATGTTAAGCAGGAATCCCGGGGGCAGGATTGAACTCTGAGTGACATGTCGGCTCTCCGCTCACTGCCTTGTTAGGAGTTGAAGCCATGATGTCCATCAATAAAGCCAAGTCCAGCCTTAAATTGGCTGCTCAACTTGTTGGTGCTGTGGTTTGGTCCGTATGCACCAGTAGCAATCAGGGAAGGGACATTGGTTGCTCTGTGCGTGGGAATAACCTTGAACGGTGGGCACTGGGGGATACCTTCTGACACTAAGACCATGGGGAATGTGATGGGAAGGGGAGAGTGCTTAGAAGGCCTGATACAAGATGCAGTGAAGTGAATGGAAAGATTCCTTCCCCTTTAAAACACATTATCTGAATGGGGTCACCCTGATATTCTAGAAATGCTCTTCCACAGTACTAGGTTAATTATTAACATTTTTAATGAGGTCTGGAGACTGCTAAAGACTCCTGCACAAGAAAGGGATGTCAGTGTTTTTGAAGTGTCTTTTAGCTGCCTACATGGGAGACAAAATGTTTTGTGACCTTGGCACTGCCCTAGAGCCTGACCCTCTTGTCGCTGTGCGTGCATTAACTCCCTAATGGATTCACGTCCGTCCCAAGGAAGGGTCTTTCTGGTCACTTTTTGATAATTTTATGTATATACAATATCTCTAACTCGGCCATGAGAATGTTTGCTGTAAACATCACCCTGTCCAACGCTTTACATTAATGAGAATAATTTGCATTTATATAGCTCCTTTCATCCCGAAGGAGGCTAGAGTGCCTCAGACTAAATACCCACAGCTTCACCACTGAAATGCAAGCTTGTTTGCAGTGGATTGAGCCAGCCAGGCAGAAAAACAGTGCAAAGCAACGCCGCATAGTTATGTGGAGGTGGTAGGAACGAGAAACTTTTTGGCAACTGGGGTGAATCTTTATTTTTACAGAGAGCAAAGTAAGATCTTCAGAAAGGACCTTAAATTCTGCAAACCAGTCATGTCTGTATGGGCACTGAAGTACCTGCGACATATTGAACCTGGTGGCCTTAAGTTTTATCTCTCAGAAGGAGGAAGGGCTAAGTTCAGCTCAATGAGATTTGAACTTGTGATTCCAAGGGATCCAGGAAATTCTCTTCAGAAAGCTAAACACTGCTTGCTCTACAGAAGTAAAGCATTGGAATCACCCATTGGAAAAGTTGGAAAATTAATGATTCTGAGCTTTGAGGTGCTGCTTTTCACCCAGAGCTTTCAAAGCAGTTATTAGAAGAAATCCATGTTACCCGTAGAGCCCTGCGTGCATACAAAACTTATATCTGCAAAAATGATCCGCGGATATGAAGTGGATATCCACGGATTTGCAGGGCTTTAGTTAGCCGCATGTTACAGATGGGGGGGAAAAGAAGGCATAGAGAGAAGTGACGTGCCCAAGCTTACCTAGCAGGGCACTGGCAGTTTGTAATAGATTACAAGTCTGCTGACTTCAAATCAAAAAGTCTACCCACTACACTGAATTCCCTCTCTTTGGGTTTGTTTTTTGTTTGTTTCAGCGCCTCTTTCCCTGGGCCCTGTTCAGCTGTTGCTTGCTCGTCCTTCCAAACCATGTAGCCTACTCATATCCTTTTTTGAAAGTGAATTTTAAATGTAGGGCGTTGGTTTTAAATACTACCAGGGTTTTCAGGTAGCATTTGTAAACGAGGACTATATTAAGCTATCTTGGCGCATTAAGGCACGAGGCCACTTCAAAAATTCATGAAGTAGAGTGGAACTTGGTGTCAGGAGGGATTGGATTCACCCTAGCTGCAGCTCCCAGAGTCGAGCAGACGTTCTGTGATCGTACAGTAATTCTGAAAAAGGAGTCTCCTTGATCTTAGCCATGCTGATTAAGATGCTGAGACAGGCTGCAGCAGAAGGAGGATCGCTTCATTTGCCTTTTAAGATGCCCTTATTTCACCAGCGTTAATTGTGATGTTACTTGGGTTGGGATTAAGTGAGCCGTAGAAAGACACCTGAGTAGTTGGAAAAAGCAGAGGTCCCTAGTGTTTAATTAACCTCAAGATGCCTTTAACACTCCAGAACTTGTTCTCCACTGGCTGAGCTGGACTCCCATGAGCTCCACACCCAGAGCATTAATGGAGATGAGCTAAGGCACTGTAGACTAAGGTGCAAACTCTGCTGTCAGTCACGTGGGTCTGAGACAGACCCTGCCCCTCAGAGCTTGTAATCTGATAGACAAGGCGGAGAAAGGAAGCATTAGTATTCCCCTTAAAAGATGGGGAACACAGGGAGGGGACATAACTTGCCTAAATTCCTATGGAAATCTGTGGCAGAGCTCAGTCAAACCCTTATCTCCTGAATCCCATTCCAGTGCCTTAACTACGTGACCATTTTGTCTCTAACAGAGTCTCTTTGAGGCACTGAGCACTCATCGCTCCAGTTTAAGTCTGCAGGTTGGAGTTGCTCTGAAAATCAGATGCCAGTTGGTTCCCTTTGGGTACCCCAAAACGGAGGCACCCAAAATTAGTGGATTAAATTAGCCTTCGCCTCTCTCTAATTTAGTTTCCCCGTCCGTAAAGCCCACGAAAATTAAAGGTGCTAAAGACTTATTAGGACATCCAACCCACATGCTGGGGGTGGTTTAAGGGTTCATTTATAAAGTACTCCAAGCTCATTTAAATGAAATGTAAAACAATTCGGTGTAAAGCATGTCAAGATGTATGGCAAGTATGCAGTTGTATGCTGCCATAAAGAGCATAGAGAAATGGAGAATGCTGTAATCTTTGCTCTCCAAAGGGAAATTTATTTCTTTGATATGTGTTACAATGATCTTTAGTATTGAGGATTTTCTCTTTTCTTTCCCATCTTTAAATTTACCATCCCCCAACATCATTACACTAAAACCCTTTGTCCTGTCCGCCATCTTTCTGCCTGCTGAAAACCAGTCCAAAATCTTCAGAGCTCATTTGCTGCTTCTCTTTAATCAAGCCATTCTGACTTAAATGTTTAAACTATTGCTAGGAGGAGGCAAATGTTAAAATAGAATGGAATCGGCAGAGATGTAATGAGACAAATGATTAGAGACTGGAATGATTTACTGGGTTACTCTGTGTGTAAGTGGATGGAGCTATCTACAGATAAAATGCTGAAGGTATTTTAAATCACTTTGTTTCTTTTAAAGAAGCCGGATTTAAAGGCCTCATCTTTTAAGAGAGAGGAAAGTGCAACCAGCACCTCATATTACCCACCAAGCACTGGCCTTTTCTTTCTTTATAAATGCTCCCAAACCACAACTCTGCTTAAGAAAAGTTGATGTTGTCACTGAATTTGTACACCTCATCCTCGCAGAAATGTAAATGTTGTCCGGGCCTTTAGTGCTGTCCCTTCAAGCCTGGATTTAATGCGGATCATTATACTTTTTCGAACACGTTGTCTAGGAAAAGAGAAGCAGGGAGCTTGATTTAATAGCCAGCAGTTTTGCTCTTGTTCACCATTTTGATCTGGAGAGGACACTTCATATTTATTACAATTTTCCCACTTTTAAAGGAAAAAAAGGTGACTTAACTTTGAGTCTCAGTTTACAATTGTTCTTATTAGGTTTAATTGTGCTATATATCCACAGTTCAGTGCTGGAGATATTATAGAGCCACTCAGTCCCAAAGAGAGCATTAAAAAAATACATAGGGTCAGATCTGGGCTGCAGTAGGACACAGGAAGACGGTTTCATTGTACAAGGCGCAAAGCTGCAGGTATCACCACTCGTACTTGTTAACACTCAATATTCTTAAGGATATGTAATGGTTCTGCTAGACGTTACAAACTGCGAGTGCAGGTAATTCTAGGTGGTTCTCTTCCAGTTCTTTTATTATCCTTATCCCTGTAGAATTTGAGCATCTTGTAGAAGCACATTAAGTGACCTGAGTAGCATTTGCCATGTGGGGGTCTCCTATGAGGAAAGCCTATGAGAAATAAAAACAAAAACAACCTGGGTATGTATAGTCTTGAGTAAAGAAGACTGAAGGGGGACCTCATAATTGTCCTCAAATGTGTTGAGGGCTGTTATAAAGAGGACAGTGATCAGTTGTTCTCCATGTCCACTGAATGTAGGATAAGTAATGGGTTTAATTTACAGCAAGGGAGATTGAGGTTAACTATTTGGGGAAAAACTTCCTAATTTCAAGCATAGCTAAATTCTGGAAGAAGCTTCCAAGGGAGATTGTGGAATCTCTATCATTGAGAATTTATAAGAACAGGTTGGACAAACAGCTGTCAGGGATGGTCTAGATCAGGGGTTCTCAACCTCTTTCTTTCTGAGCCCCCTCCCTGCCCCCAATATGCTATTTAAAAACTCCACAGCCCACCTGTGCCACAACTGGTTTTCTGCATATAAAAGTCAGGGCCGGCATTAGGGGGTAGCAAGCAGGATAATTGCCTGGGACCCCATGCCATGTTGGGCCCTGTGAAGCAAGTTGCTTTGGTTTCAGCGCCGGGTGGCAGGGTTCGGGGCCCTGGGCTTCTAATGCCAGCCCTGCTTGGTGGATCCCCTGAAAACTGCTTGTGGCCCCCTAGGGAACCCTGGACCCCTGGCTGAGAACTACTGGTCTAGGTTTACTTGGTCCTGCCTCAGTGCAGGGGGCTGGTCTTGATGACTTCGCAAGGTCCCTTCCAGCCCTACGTTTCTATGATTTTCCCTTTTTGATCTCCATGGGGCAAAGTATGTGATGGTCTTTTAATAATTATGCATTACTATTGTTACAGCAGGAGTCACCAGACGGTGCTGTTACATGCTTGTCCCAGTTACGTTACATAGCGTATTAGCATTGTTGTGTCTCTGAACAAAGGTTGCATTGTTAATTTTGTGATGTGTACTCTTTGAGGAGGACCTGTAGAAGCAGTAGAGAGTTTACTGTCCACCTGTAATTTTAAAAAATCGCTTCAGTTTCCTCAGTAGTGTCACGTGCAACTTTTAAAAACTGGCTTCTCTTGCCGATTTGTAACTGGCCAATAATATAAGCATCTTGTTGGATACTACAGACACTGATGCGCACCTCTTTTGCACAATGACTCAAGCCAGAAGAGCATTAGAGACCAGGACTATTAATATACCAGATGTGTGCTTTGTGATGGTGCTTCGTGGTGTGATTTGAAGGAAATGACCTCTGGTCTTTGGGGTTGCAGTTCTTCAGACCCTAAAGGCAAGCCTTCTGCTGAGTACTTGGCTGAAATTGACTGCCAATTTCTGCAGCTATCAAATGAACATAAACTTGAAACATTGGCAGCCTGGGCTTAAGGAGACATCCAGGAAGTGAGCGACACAGACGCTGAATTATCTCACATCTCTTGGGAGACTGGCACATCCAGGTCAGGGTTGATTTCACTGGAAGACAGCGTAGGGGAAATTCATAATACACAACAGCTGCATAGCTGAAAAGATTTTGAGATGCAGTAGCCACTCAAAAGAAATAGCTTTTTTAAAAAAACAAAACAAAAAACCTAAATAAATTACCCCTTGAAATCTTTCTGCTTTTGTAATGCAGTTCTGCAAATGCTTTTAAAGGTAGATTCTGGATGGCTGTTTAAATACTCAACTAAGCACCTCCATACAAGGGATCTGCTTGGGAAGTAGTGGAAACCAGTGCTAAAGAATTACAAAGGCATTTCAGCCCACTGGGCATTTATTTACCTAAAGCAATGAAAGTCTCTAACAAGTTTGCCACTGCCTGATCCTGGACAAGGCCTTCAGGTAACAAATTCTATTTAGTGACTCAGGGTTGTGGGGTGAGAGATGAGATTTAGAAACTTTTGCTATATACTTAGATAGGCATCTGTTTCATGAATAGCTAGGGTTCGATTCCCCGCTTCTTCACACCAGCATAAATCAGGTGCACCTTCACTGAAGTCAGGGCATTACTACACCAGAGTTAGAGTCCCTATTCCTAAAGACGGTTAAGAGAGTGGGGGAAAACGATCTTTGTTTCTATGAAACCGGCCGTTTTATGTCTGTGCGAGATTTAATATTACACAAGTAGCTGAGATACATGTTTATCTCAAGTCCTTTTTGACTCAACAGTTATTCACTAAGGATTTTGCAGCTTATTGTGGATAGTTTTGATTTTTATAGATCTGGTTCAGGATTATCCTCTGTTCAGGTATGTTACTTTAGTCTCTAATCTATGCCTTCTAGGCTAGATTTTCTACTGATTTTTCTGGCAGTGCAAAAGGGATGTAATCTGGCCGGCAAAGAATTACCCTAGTGCAGGAGAATGCTTAGCTGACTTAAAGCTAGTGTAGGCTGCAGGAAACTCCTATGCCAGCCCCCTATTCCTGCCCCCCTTAAATAGGAGGTATAGGGGGAGCAGGGGGGAGTCAGGAATTATTTCCAGGAGGAAAAGGGTGGGGGGGCAGCATATGGCAGGCTCTCTCCTCCACCTGTCCTCCAAAGGTGTAAGATCTCCTAAGACTTCTATGCCAATGGGGTACGTCCGAGTCACCACTTGGCTGCTGTAACTGTTGGTGCCTAAGTCACTTGGGTACTCTTGGCAAATTGTGTCCATAATATTTGGTGTTGATGTGTCAGTGGTGTAATTGTCCACTCCCCCATAACCTCATGGTTCGTGTCCTGCCTCTCCCACCCCACACTGGGCAGATGCCTATTTTGAAGTTTTATAGCCTCAAATGACAATTGTGACATCTGGCAAAGATATTTCTTCTGTTTTGTTGAATTACCTGTGTAGATGGGAAGCCAAGAACTGCGATCATCTGTGCTTTCTTCTTCTAGGGTTCCCACCTTTTGCAAAATGAAATGCTGCTACAAACACTTTCCAGCAGGGGTGAGCATACGAGTGTGTTCGGGGTGAGGGTGCGTGTCTCCTGAGCTTCAGTAAACCTCTGCTTTGAAATACATTCTGATCAAGTCCTTTTATATTTATTTTAACCGCTTCCTCCCTTGCATTAACTGTGAATTTGTTGCCCTAAAATAACCCAAAGGGGCTAGGCATCTTTGACACAGAAGTTTTTGTAAAATTACTTACTTGTAATTCTGTTTTTATTCTAAGGTGTTAAGTAAAATGGGTAAAAACCCTTATTTAACTTCTGGATTTACAAATTAAATTGCTCTTAGCATAGGGACAGTACAGTACTTTATTCTCCTGCCTGACTACAACACACTTGCGGACTCCAAGCTAATCCACGGCATCGTAGTCCTCTTGTAAACTGTGTTTATCTAAATGTTTTCACATATTTTTATTGCAAGTCTAGCCTACCAAAACATGATGGATCAAGTTGAGCTCTAGTGTATACTAGTAGAACCTTTGTAGCTTTGAATAGGAGTTGTATCTGCATATGCCAGAATAGGTTTTGGCCATGAGACTCATAATTCAGACAATAAACCCTAGTCAATTGCAAATGCACTATGGAACCTTTTCAATGATAAAATTTTATATCCATTTATTGATTTTTTTTTTTTCTTTTTTGTCAAGGACTTGCTCTGAAATTCATGTGGAAAAAAAAGACATTTTATATCTCCTATTGACAAAAGCACCGACTAAATCAAATTACACAACTCCCCTAATTCCCCTAAGTAATTTCCAAATTGTTACTTACCTTGCTTCTCTGTTTGCAATTGAATAGCACATTGAGAGACTTACAGCTTGTCATGGTTCAAATCTTAATTAGCTCATGAAATTGCATCCTTTTGAAACACTATGCTATAGCTTTTTGGCTGTTTTTTTCCCTGAAAGTAATTAAAACATCCACTGTTATAATGAAGCTTGTTACTGATTGTATGTTCCAGCTGAATTTTGTTCTAAAAGTGCATTGATTTAAAAGAAGCGAGGCCAAGGTTTTGGGCTGTCTGTGTTAAGGCTAGACAGATGATTTCCCCCCCCCCCCCTTTAGTGTTTTATCTATAATGCCAGAGTCTCCTGTTACAGTGGCTGGCTCACACCAGCAGAACTACACTGACTTAATTGATTTATTGTGGTTCATTTTGGGATAAGGGAAAAGAATCCAAAGGGTGGTGGGGTGGGGGTGGGTGTGTGTGTGTTGAAATATATATATTTAAGTACAGCATATAATACAATATGTGGAGATGATATCCATTAAATAAACTGCAGTCGTGTGATAAGTGATCTTGCTGTTCAACTGTGACAGCTTCATCTTATCTATTATAGGTACTTTTCTGGCCCACTGCTACCTTAAGTATCTAACCATCTCATAATCTTCGATGTATTTATCCTCCCAACGCCCTAGTGAGGTAGGGCAGTGATATTATTCCCCCATTTACATGTGGGGATCTGAGGCACAGACACTGTAACTTGGCCAAGGTCACACGGGAAGTTTGTGGTTATGCTGCGAACTGATCCCAAGTCTAAGTTGCCCCAGGCGACCATCCTAACTCCTGGACTGTCTACCCACTATTCCATCTCCCCTGCTACTTAGTGATATCTCAAATCCTTTAACAGCTTCAATCATTTACTTTAAATCAACTTGCTAGAGAGCCATTTCATAGAATCATAGAAGATTAGGGTTGGAAGAGACATCAGGAGGTCATCTAGTCCAACCCCCTGTTCAAGTCAAGACCAACGTCATCTCTTCCATTTCTTCTCCTGGTGATATGTTTTGCATACATGCAAACATCTTGCCTCGTGAAGTCCATTATTTTATGTCCCCACAGAGCTAGGAGCATTTTTCCCTCCAAAAATGGGGGAAATTCCCAACTTCCCAGTAGGATCCAGAACCTGTTCGCAGCCACGAAGGTCCCAGGTCAGCTGACTTGGGCTCGCAGTGCTTGGGCTGTGGGGCCAGGGCCGGCTCCAGGGCTTTTGCCCCCCCAAGTGGTGGGGGAAAGAAAAAAAAAAAAAAAAAGCTGCGATCACGATCTGCGGCAGCTCCACCGCGCCACTTTCTTCTTCGGCAGCGATTCGGCGGCAGGTCCTTCCCTCCGAGAGGGACCGAGGGACCCTCCGCCGAATTGCTGCCGAAGAGCCCGACGTGCCGTCCCTTCCCCTTGGCCGCCCCAAGCACCTGCTTGCTCAGCTGGTGCCTGGAGCTGGCCCTGTGCAGGGCTGAAAATGGCAGTGTAGACATTCAGACTCAGGTGTGAGCCTGGGCTCTGGGACCCTTCCCCCTCCCCCCCCACACACCCCCGCCTGTGTCTGGGTATTCAATTGCTGAGTAGAGGCCCAAGTCTTTATAATATAAATTTATTTTAGGTCATTTCTAGAGCCTTTTATGGCTCCTTCTGATCCCAGCAGAGTTGGGTGTTCATTTAGACCAGGGGTCAGCAACCTTTCAGAAGTGGTGTGCGAGTCTTCATTTATTCACTCTAAATTAAGGTTTCGCGTGCCAGTCATACATTAACGTTTTTAGAAGGTCTCTTTCTACAAGTCTATAATGTATAACTAAACTATTATTGTATGTAAAGTAAATAAGGTTTTTAAAATGTTTAAGGAGCTTCATTTACAATTAAAATGCAGAGTCCCCTGGACCGGTGGCCAGGCCCCAGGCAGTGTGAGTGCCACTGAAAATCAGCTCGCCTTTGGCACACGTGCCATAGGTTGCCTACCCCTTTGCTAGACCCTGATGCTGCAGTGGGCTCGTGAATGGACCTCCACTGACCCAGCTGGGCACAAGGTCCACCCATAAAGAGATCAGAGGGATACAAAACATACGCCCAACTAAACAACACATTTTAAAATCTCTAAAACATTCCTAAATAGACTTTCTGTGCCATTTGTGGTTCTTGCCTAATACATTGTGACAAGGAGTGATGTGGTGTGAAGAGTTTGTTGACATTCGGTTGGGATTAACCTGTATAGTTCAATCCTAGCTCCGATCAACCCTTCCAGCACACCACACCTCAAACCATGATATAGTCTGTCTAGACAAGTATATGTGATAGAAAATCTTTTGGGCTAGATTGTCCTCTGCTGTAAATTGTCACAGCAGCATTGACTTCAGTGGAGCGATGCCAGTTAACACCAACTGAAGATCTGGCCCATAAATTGTGTGTGAGAGATACAACATGAATATATGGATTTTGGGCCAGATCCTCAGCTGGTGTCAATTGGTGTTGGTTCCATTGACCCCAAAGGAGCTGGGCAGATGGACACCAGTTACATATCTGGCCCACTCTGTGTCTAATCAAGTATGTACAATGTATAGATGCAGTCTGTTTCAAAAACTTCAGCTGAACAAATGACTTGGGGAGCGCCTTTTTTCTAAAAAGGAAAAATAAACAGTAAACAAAGAACATGCCAGTAACTCCAGAACTTCAGTCAAGTTTCCAGTGAGAGATTTAAGCCCAGCGAAATGATGATGTTTGGATAAAACTTGGTTGGCTGTGATTTCCGAAGCCTGCGGCATGTAGGAATTAGTAGAGTAGATGTTCGTGCTCACTGAATGCTGAGAACTTTGCTGGAGGGTGAGACTGGGAAAGAGTGGGGCGTGTACGGTAGGCAATGGGAGTGCGTCTGAGGTTATGCTGGCACTAACATCCACCATGCAGATTACTGTGGTAGTGCTCAAACTGACAGAGATGTAGAGCAAACCAAGAGGATAAGAGTAGAGCCTGTAGGAGCTCTGCTCAAAGCCTGTCTGTATTAAACTGCCCATAAAAGCAAACAAAAGTAATAAATCCTGTTGGTCTCTTTTTAATTCTTAAAAACTTGCTCTCCAATATTCTATTTACAGACAGACGCTGTTAGGACAGGGTGAATGATCATGGATAAGAGAGCCTTCCCAGAGCTCTGTGTGTGTATGCGTGTACTTAGAGGTACCCCATCTTTCTGAGACGAAGCCCTTTGCCATTATTGGTGTGGAGTGCATGTTTAGAAGATTTTGATGCACAAATGCACTCTTCGGGTGCTCTCCCTTTTTAAGGTCTTTTTTTATGAAAAGAAACCTGTTTTTCTTATTCCCAAATCTATTTTTGTAATTTACATGCATTGAAATGCATATATAGAAGAAAAGGTGTTTTGGTTCTAAAATGTTATCCGTTGGCTCATCTGATATTTTCACGGCTTGGGTGGAAGCGCAGACATCTCAAAATACAAAATGAGGTTGATGTGCTTTTAAATTCAAGGCAAGCATACGAGCAGTGCAATTAACAGCAGATATTGAGGTTCGTCAAAGGCCAGCGCAAGTACTTCCAAAATAACTGTTGTTAAATGGATGGCTAATGGAGAACAGAGACTGAAGTGTGAGCTGCCAGCATTCTGCTAACAAAGCGTTCTTTACTGAGTCTATGCATAAGCCGCTTCTGAGCATGTACATTAGAGCAGGAGTCTCATCATGTGTCTTGCCCTGTAGAGTCACTTGATTGGATTTCAGCTGCTTACCCTTGTGCGATCATCAGGGCAGCGCTTAAGAGCAGCCCTTGTATGAAAACAAGCACAGCAGATTATACAGCCTCGGTCTCTTGGTAGAAAAGAAGGGGGAGAATGGAGAAGAGAGGAAGCTTCAATTCCTGACCTTTAACTCAGCAGTAAACATAAATCTCCACTAATGCTTCACGTTGTCTGAAAATAAGTCATGGAAAGGTTATGAACTTACAAGGAGAATGTTTGTAACCACTTATGTTGTGTCCAAAATTAAAAATAATGAAAATACCACCCTGAGTTAGCCTTAGATAATGTGGTTTCCAGTTCAAGGACCTTGCCAGAAACTCTGCTTTTTAGTATTGTAGCTGATGTTACCTGTTTTGAATTTTTATTTCTCTCCCCATGGCTACTCTATATGTAGGCTCAGATCATCCACTTAAAGCTCCTTCCTTAATATCTCCCAGTTCAAGGCATGACATAAATATATTAGATGCAGCTCCTTTCAGATCCCTGATCAGTGCAGATCCCATTGGGAGGAATCACTATAAAAAGATTGGGGCACTCAGTCTGAACCCTCACACCCCCAGAGACTTAATACCGTAGCCTCAGCAATGCTACTGCACTTGGAGGGGGAAGAAGGTTGGGTGGCAAGAGAACCAAAGAAAATGACCAAACCATGAGGCTGGCTCAAGTCGTGTGTTACTTTGGGGCTGCACGAGGAAGAGATGTTTGGATCCAGACTAGCCTCTTTGGGATTCAGGTTCCAGGCTAAATCGTGGTTGACATTCAGATTTGATGCTAAAATTTCTTGAACCCTAAAATTTTAGGCTGAAATTTCACCAATGCAACAGTTCACAGAGATGTCTGCTACTGGGGGCCAAAATCTCACTAAAGCTTGATTTCAACAAGAGTTAGGTGCCAAGGCACTTCTGAAAATCCCACTAAGCACCTATCTGCATCTTTAGACACCTAACCTCGCTAGGCCAGATCTGAGAGCTATTTAAGTGACTTGTCCAAGGATATGCAGAGTGTCTGTGGTAAAGCTGGAAACAAGAATCCTGATATCTCTCAAATCCCACTCATGTTTTTCCCACCTTTCCTCTCTTGATGTCTGTCCTTCGGAGATTTCACTTGCATCCGAACTGGCATCAGAAGCCGATGTATATGGTCAACTCCGAACCAATCCTGAAAGGGGCTGGAGATTTCTAATCCATCAAGTGAAAATCAGAGACTCAGCTGGAAAAGTTCCAGATTTGTCCACCTTGATTTCCATTTCCATTCTTTTAAACTTCAGAGCCACTTTTTTTTCCCCTCCATAGTGGGTTAATTCTAATTCATTAATTCTAACATAGGTTCAGAAGCATTTAAGTACTTTAGTGATGGCCCTGAAAACCCTACAATAGATTTAAAACTCCTATGGTGGCACCGTGGCATTAAGGGTTGGGTGGGGGAAGAGGAGAAAAAAAATTGTCAGTTGATAAATGTATTTATCCTGTGTGTCTGCACGTGGTGCATTTGTTCTGGGTTTTAAGCCATCATGATTACTGCTGTTAATCATGAGGAGGAAGGAGCATGCTCTAAGAATTCATGAAGGGAGTGGAACACTGGCCTGGGCCTGGGTAATTAATAGCAAGTGGAGTGACAGTTTTGTTCTTTGGTAAGGACACAGACATTGTTGGAGGGGAAAATCACATTATTCTTTCATAGGGAGGCAGCTGTAATTCTGGTTGGATGGAATCCAATTAAAAGAAACTGACACACAAATTGATGATCATAGAGTGATTGTGCTGGAGAAGACAAGGAAGAGTTCCATCCAAAACTGCAGGGAACAGTCTAAGTAATTTAGCATGATGATTCATGTAAGATAAATGGAAATCCATTCATGTTCAAGGGGGATCTGAATGGTAATGAGGAGCTTGGGCAGGAACGGATTATTTGACCACAAATGTTTGGGCCTGGAACCATGAGGTGTTAACAAAGGCATTGAAACACCTATTTAATATGGTGGGGCCAACAGGCTTTAGATAATCGTATGGATTATGTTTCTGTAACCCTTCTGCCCATCTAAGATGGCAGCAACAAGGGCCGGGTTCTGTATCTAGGGGTTCCATTTCAATAACGCAATGCAAAACCAGCTCGAGCCCCCCACCCAGTGACCTGGGACAATTACATACCACCCCCAGGTGCCTCTAAAAGGCAATACTTCCCCTCTCGCAAGCACAGAGCGGAGTGTAGCAGAAAATGTTTAATAACATGAGGTAAACGACATCAGCATTAAATTGGAAAAACACCACAAACAGGATTCATAACTCAAACCATGAGCAAAAACACCCATCCCAGCAAATTGAGCTGTGTCCTTTCCCTTTGGCTCTTGAATCCAGCAACCCAAAAATCACCCAGAGTCCCCGAAGTCCAACACCCCCACAGTCTCTTGGGTCCAGCAACCACCCAAAGTCCCAAAAGTCCAACAAACCCCAAAGTCTCTGTCCCTGGTCAGTGCAGCCCCAGAGTAAAAGGGGGGCACGCAAGGTGTTAAGAGGCACCTTACGTGATCCAAGGCCGGCTGGCCGTCTCTCCGTGGGGTTCCACCGCAGCCTTCACCACGAGCCAGTCCACTTCCTGCCGTCCCACGAACTGCTCCACTCTACAAGCTGCTCCGCTCCTCTCACCAACCTGTGAGC
Source organism: Malaclemys terrapin pileata (assembly GCF_027887155.1). Lineage (NCBI taxonomy): Eukaryota > Metazoa > Chordata > Testudines > Emydidae > Malaclemys > Malaclemys terrapin. The sequence continues at coordinate 14,913,888 of NC_071522.1, read as the reverse complement.
CGCTCCAGCCGTCCCCGCAAACAGCTCCACTCGCCATTCCTTGGCCGCTCCAACCGTCCCCACAAGGCTCCGTGCCACTTGCTGCTCCTCCAGTCGTCCCCACAAATTGCTCCACCAGCTGCTTAGCAATATAGCTTCGGGCTCCCCCACTAGTTAACACAGCACTCAGTGATCTCAGCTCTTAATAACTTTAGCTCTTTTGTGATTTCAGCTCTTAGCGATTTCAGCTCACAGTAGGGGAGCCCCAGTGCTGGTGCACCATTGGCCCAAAGTGAATTCAGCTCAGCAGCCTGTAACTAGACTCCTAATGGTATCAAAGTTAGCTCTGATATTCAACAGTGGAGAGAGGTGGTGGTGCAATTGGTGTTTCAAGCCCTCAGAGGGGGCCCATACTATCAGGTACAAATACCTGTTCCCATCCTCTCTGTTCACTGGGTTTTGTAACCCATGCCCCTTGTCAAGCAAGTGGTGAAGGACTCACTTAGTCCTTCTGTCATACAACAGTTTCACTGGCCTTGATTCACAGAATCAAGGTAACAAAACTTTATTCTTCCTGCCCCAATAACAGAGAAACTGGGGATCCCACACCAGCCAAAGTAACCACTTTCAGTTGCTGCTGTTTCATGCCAGGCGAGTGGGTGTGCCTATGCAAACAAGATCAGCCCCTGGAGTTCTTTTCCACACTCGCCATAATTCACCACCAGATGTCAGGGTAGAGCTCATCCTGACTCTGCTTACGTTTCAATGTTGTTGTTTTGTGTCTAACATTAGAAACTGGAGGTCGTAACTGATATTGGAGCCCTGTTGTACTAAGCATTGTGGAAACACCCAGTAATAGTCACTGCATCCCAGGAGCTAACATGCTAAATAGACAAGACAGACAAAAATGGAAGAAAGGGAACATTATTATTGACATTTTACAGATGAAGACCTGGGCACAGGAGGATTAAGTGACTTGGCAGAGGTCACACGGGAAATCTGTGGCAAAGTTGGAAACTGAACCCAGATCTTCTTTCTTACTGGACATAAGCTTTCATGGGCTAAAACCGACTTCATCAGCTGCATGGAGTGGAAAATACAGTAGGCAGGTATAAATACAGGTAACTATTAATACGTATTTATACCTGCCTACTATATTTTCCACTCCATGCAGCTGATGAAGTCGGTTTTAGCCCACGAAAGCTTATGCCCAAATAAATGTGTTGTCTCTAAGGTGCCACAAGGACTCCTCATTGTTTTTGCTGATACAGACTAACATGGCTACCACTCTGTAACCTTTCTTACTGCAGTCACTGAAGATCAGACCATCAATTCCAGAGACTCTCTCCATTTTTCAGAAGTGTATGAGTTTTAGTTGCACTACGTGCTTTAAAGGGGCTGGATTCCCATGCAACTCCTGGCAGATTTTCCACTGAGATGTTTGTTTTGTAGAACAGCAAGTAACTTGTCATTTTTAACTGGTAGTAGCTGAACACAAAATAACACTGAGGAAAGGTGGGTAAGCAGATGGACCAGGAAACCATTGAATTGGCAAAATTAGCCAGCCATTTATTTTAATGTAATCAAAATATTTGTCTCCTGGTTCCCTGCTCCAGTTACTAAAAAGGGCTCTTTTTCGGGGGGGGGGGGGGGGGGGAGGAAGTAATGGTGGGAGAGGTTGGTGTGAGTTAGAATTCTGATGATAAAAAAGACTTCTACGAAGTAGCACGAGCAATTCAGAAAAAGAGAAGCAAGCAGGCTATAGAAAAGGCTCGGAGGCAGCATTGTCTAGTGGCTAGAGCACTGACCCAAGACAAGCCCTAGAGTCTCTTCCCAGTTCTGCCACTGTTGTGCTAGGTGATCTTGGGCAAGTCGCTTCATCTCTCTGTGCCTCAATTTCCCCACCTGTAAATGGGGGATAATTATACTGACCACCTTCGAAAGCGCTTTGAGATCTACGTTTGAAAAGTGCTATATGTATAAGAGTGAGGTGGAACTATGAAGATTTTTTTTTTGGGTGCTGGAGCAAATACTAGATGACCTCCTGAGGTCCCTTCCAACCCTGATATTCTGTGATTCTAAATAGATTCAGAAATCAGTTTATATCCATAAACTCAGACAGTAAGCCTGAAGGAAACAGGAGGCAACAGAGAAAAATAGTCAATGGACTGAAGTTGACAGGGGAGAGGAGGACCCGTCTAACTGAGATGTGAACATAAAATGTGAACTGAGCCTGCAGGTGCCATGCAGTCATCTATAATGCTAGATGCTGAAGGGCATTGTAATCAGAAGAGGAACAGAAACAACACTAGATGGTAATCTAGAACCACCGTTCACATGCACACGTCCTATATGGTGGTTTTGTGGGTAGGGATTGGAAGGAATAAACTAGACACTGGTCTTAGTTGAATCAATTTTATCGAAGAGTATCCACGAGGCACCATTCTATTATGTCATCCTAAGAAAGTATGGGTTATAAAATCAGTAGTGTTTATCGACACATCTTACGGCAAGACGGTGTGCAAGGAAGGGGAGGTGGGGAAGGAGGAAACACAAGATGATTTTTAAATCAAGATAATTTCTTTGGTGTACCTGTGGACTAGACACGTAAGGAGTCAAAATTAATGGATGGAGAGCGAACGACAGACAATGTATCATTAGCAAAGTTGTTTCACCAAGCAGCGTATATATTCAGAAGAGAAGTCATTTACTTTTTGCTGTAAAATAGAGCTAGCATTTTTGTTTTACTAGCTATGAGCTTTACAAGATAGACACTAGGGCTGTAATTAAATATTCACAGTGAAATTTGAGGCTTTTTGCATTTGTTTGTATGTTGGTGAAGGTTGATTTGCAGGGTGCAGTGGGGTGGGGACTCGTAATTCTTTTGTTCAAAACCCGACCATTTTTTGTGGAGAAAATAAATACCTTTTCCCTGAAAAATTGAATCCATTTTATTTATTTCAAAGCTTTAAGACAGTGAATACTTTTTGCTTCAACATATATGACATTTTGAGGTGTGTTTGGCCTGTTTTGGTCCAAGCTGATTGCAGGATTGGGGCCTTAGTTTAAAAATTTATTTCAAAGTGGCATATTACTGTACCTCTCTGGTAGCCTTATTGGCTTTGTGAGCATGGGGAGATTTCCGAGGAAAGTGGCAAATGGAAGGTTGAAGGTTTTAAACTCTCAGGGTGTGGGGTTAAACTTATAGATTTCTGATGCTTCTAAGACTAGACCATAGTGCTCCCTGTGTTCTCAGCAGCTTTCTTTCGCTTGGAAGGGCGAGGATTAAAGCCTTGGCTTTTGTAGTTGGTTGGGGCCTGAGTGTTTTGGGGCCTGATCCAGAGCCCACTGAAGTCAATGCAAAGACTCCCATGGAACCCCATTGCATTTGAAGAGTTAACAACATCATTACAGATTGGGAATGGTGTATTAATGTATCAAGCCTTTCATCCATAGGTGGCCACGAGGTCCAAGGGTCACTTCCATCCGACGCCCATTTGGCTTGTGTGAGATGAGAAGATGGTCCAGGTCCAATGCCTAGCGGGCCCATCATATTGGCACTAATGGCAGTCTCGATGAATAGGTCATGGATTCAGTTGACTTGGAGACCGAAGGAAAGAGACTGGAGAGAGGGAGCTCTTACAGTATAAGGGATGAGGCACTTTGGAGGTGTAGTGAGGGGAAAGACTGCACTATAGTTACCCCCAGATAATGCCTTGTTTGTAGACACAGAGGATACTTTGGCTGCCAGCATTGTTGAAGTTAGGGTGAAATCCTTCCTAAATTAACCTACAGCCTATGCATAACTTAAACCCTCTTTGGAGGACTTTAAATAGTGCGTATGTAAATGACGGCCTTTAAAGAAGTACTTTTGCTCCTATTGCAAACAGAAAAGGGAACTGGAGTGCTGCAGAATAACCTGCTGTAGACCTGGAGCCAGTGTGTTGATCAGGTTTTTCAAATGATGATTTCAAGGAAATTCTTGTTCAGAAGAGCATACAGCTTTAATCATTTGGCTTGTGAAGGAATTGTCTTTTAATCTCTTACCGTTTGTTTTTTGTTTCCTTCAAATAGTGTGATCTCCACAGTGTTAGTGTCACTTGCCTTGTGCTTACAGAGCAGCCCTTTCACAAGGGTATGAAACCATCACTCTTGTATAAAACAACCAAAAGCAAAATTACAGCACCAGGATTTTAAAGGTTGTCAACCTGACTTGTTTTGCTGAGACTGTTGACTGTAATGCTGTTTTCCAAAGGAATTTTCCAGTCCCTGGTCTGGGTCTGCACGTGCAAACCATGTTAGTCAAACATTCAAATGCATACATGTATATGGGCTAGAAGACTCTTACTAGCTCCAAACATATAACTATTTGGGTCCTGATCTTGGTGCTGTTACCATCAATGGCAACACTGCTTGACTTGAATTGGGGAGCAGACTCCAGCCCATAGGAATTATTGTCCAGAGAACAGGAGTAGCTCAGTTCTTGCTTTCCTATTTTGTATAAATCCAATCGTTCCTTCAGAAGCACTGAACATCTTGTACAACTCAGAAAATAGCCAGAAATACCCAGAACACCAGGCTTTCCTCTGAGCCTTGTATGAGATCGCAGAAATCCAGGAGCTCAGTTGGCCTAGAAAAGCAGCAATACGGTTGGCTATAGCACCACTGTTGTAATATTTTGCCATTGCACCTGTTACGCTGGTGTGTTCTTGCACAGCACACCATACTCGGGTCCTTCTCGACTGAATGTTGAGATGCAATCTAAAATCCAGCTTATTTTAAAACTGAAAAATTCCTTTTTGTAAGACATTTCATACAGAAATATAAGTTTTCTTTGCACGATTCATTTCTCCTTCCACTTGCAAAACAGTCATGAACTATAAATGGTAAATTACGGAATGGGGGAGGGCTTAAAAAATCAGTTAACTTTTTTTTCCTTTTTTTTTCTCTTTAGTCTTTTTTTATTTTTCAGTTGCTTTGGATATTCATTGTTTTACCTTTTGTAATTGAGTCAAATGCCATTCTATGACATTAAAACATAAAATTTGTAAGCCAATATGGTTCAAGGAAACACTTTCCTAAAGGAGACGAAAGTGTGCATCTCGTCACCTGAGTGATTCTCCTAGAGGTACAAGTTCCTTAACAGCTGGAGAAAATTAATTTTCAGTTGGGGATAGTATAACTTTAATCTCTGCTTCTCTGCTCAGTGTTATGGAAGATCTTCACTAGACAACAGCTGATGTCTACTCACTCCAACGTCTTAAAATTCTAGGTGGACACCAGGTTTTTGAGTGCTTTCCGAATACGAGCAGCATGGAAAATCCTTCAGTGATTTAGATTTAACAGTGAGCGCTGTCAGGGCAGTGTCTTGTTTGAAAGCAAGAAGCTTTGATGCGTTTACCTTTTTTTTTTTTTTTTTTTTGAATGTTTGCAGAACTGGTTTCTAAGATGTGATCAAGGAAATTTGCAGGGCGTTAGGAAAGGGCAAGTGTACTTGGCTTTGGACTTGCGTATGTGTGTCTGCAATAAATTTCATGTAAGCTGCATCATCCATATTTAAAGGTAGAGCTGGTCCATAACATTTCCATTTCTATAGAGAAACAATTTCAGTCTTTCTTTCTTTTTTTTTTCAATTGAAACCTTGTTTTTATTGCTGTTTGAAAAACCTCAACATAAAAACTTTGCATAGCATAATGGACTGTTCTAAACTGGATTCAAGCTGATTGATAGGTGTTTACTTTTCCAAGGTTGTTGCATGTTAGGAGTGTCTGATCTTGTGGCTTGTGGGATGCCCTGAATGTTTGGAGTTACGTATTACTAGCAGCTGTTGCTTTCTCTATGGAAAAGCTGAGCAGAGCAAAATTCAGCTCTTGGTTAGGTGGCGGCGACAATGTCCGTATTAGCCGTGCTTTCATCAGAGGCTCTCGAAACATTTGCAGATGTTTGTTTTTAAGCCTTGAGACAATCCCATGAGGTACAGCAGGAAAGTTTCATTTTGCCCATTCTGCAGATAGGCAAACTGAGGCACCAACGGTAAAAGCAAAATTGTCAAGTGTGCGCGCCGGAAGTGGAGGCACAAAGCACGTATTGCAGGGGAATTTCTAGTTGTGGGGGTTTGGCTCCTGCTACTTTTTCAGCAGATGGGTGTTGGGCAGCAGTAAAAATCATGCGACTGCGAAGGAGAGAACTCGGCTTTTTGTGCTCTTTGTGGGTGTGGCCCATGCAGAGGATGTTTTGGCCTTTAGTTGCACAGTTAGTTTTTTTTTTTTTTTTGTAAAGCATTGCTACATAGTTACCATACATCCAGCTCATTAAATGCAGCCATCGCCAATGGAAATGGGATTTGATGTTCCTTTTAGAAAGAGTCATGTATAAAGAAAAGAATTGTCAGAAATTAAATTCCTCTTACTTGGCATTTTCCAGTCATGCCTTAAGCTGTTCTGTTGGTTAATATATGCGGCTGCATGTTGTTGGTTTCTGCCTTTTAGTCTTTTTGCTAAGTCTGGTGGTCCCATTTTCTGGTTCTTTGCTCAAAGGAACATCAGTGCTTGTTTGCCACATTGACTCAGCCAGTATAAACATAGGATGGTTCAGTCTCAAAATAGTCCTGAATTTGGGATTTGATCCTGACCTCCTACTGGGTTTAGACCAGTATAACTGCACTATCTGTAGAGGAGTTTTTCCTGAGAAGAGTGAGGGGTATGAATTAGGTTCCAGAGGTCTTTTACAGTTCAAATGACACCTTTTCTGCTGTGCTGTTAGTTTCAGGTTAGAGACTGCATCCACCATACAGAGTGAATTTCGATAGGGGCTCTCAATCAGGGTCAGGGTGTTGCAACCAATGTGCTCTTCCCATATTGCTAAATGGGAGAGGATCCCTATATGGAAAAGAGTGACAGCCACTGCCTCTGGAGGTGAAGTATCTGGGTGGAGAAATGCCACTGTTACCTTTTCCTTGTAACTAATTACTGGAGCTAACATGAGCATTACTTTGAGTTGCATGAAGGAAATGTGTTGCTGCAAGGACTGCAGAGATGGCTCTGTGCTGAGCAAATTAGACACAAGAACAAAGATTTGGGGTTGAAATTCACCCCTGTACAGAGAACCAGTAGAAGGCCCTAAGCACCACTCAAGTCCCACTAAAATCCTTTACAGTGAAACTTAAGTGCTGCATAGACCTTGTGTTGGCTCTCTGCAAAGGGTGGAGAAAAGTGCTGTGAAGTCCGTTGTCGAACTGCCCCATCTAGCAATCACCTTTCTCTTGATACTGTAGACACTACTGTGGCTTATTTTCCTCCTTGGTGTAGCTACTAATCACCCCGTGTTTACTGATGACGTTAATGTGGCAAGTGGATCTGTATAGAACACTAAATCTGGTTCACCACCTTCTCCTAGAGAGCGCTTTTTTAAGTGTTCCTTACTAAGATTTCCTTTACCCAGCGTTTCATTACCCTTGAGGATTTATAATGCAATAGATCTGAGGCAAGCTGGTGCGAATGTCAGCTTTGCTAATATTTAGTCATAAAATTCTGGATATTGGGACAAGCTCTTAATTACTCCGAATCTCTTAGTCTTAATAAAAATTGGATAGTTCCCACTAAAACAAGATGGTTGTATTTGTGTTAATCTCCAAATATAGGTTAATTCTTTTTTTAAGCTGTCTGACAAAGGACTGGAACATTAATTTTCCATTTATAGACTTTAAATGTAGGACACTGCTGGAGGTGGTTTGCTTTGCACTTTCTGCCCTCCGGTATTAGATGCAAGTGTCAACAATAATGCCTTCTGATCTCCCTTCTCCACGTTCCCTAATGCCTGCAGTCTGGTCTGTGCAGATTCTTATTGAATGCAAAGGTGTCAGAGTCCACCTCCTTACAACCCCCTGGACTGGAGCCGTAACTGATGCCTTCAGTTAACAAAATAAAGCATAAAAGAATTGTGCTGTTTCCCCCCTTCCCTTTATTTAAAATATTTTTGGCTAAACACAAGCTATGAAATTCCTCAGGGAGGGGGAAATAAGTTATTCGGTTCATTCACCCGCAAGTTGATCAGTCTGTCATTCACATGAGTCAATATTTCAGAAACGTGTTCTCAGGTCTCTGCAAAGTGGCATGCTGCCGAAAACTGCCAAACTCTGTTCTCTTCTGCTCTGTTCCGATCAGCTGATCGATAAACCGTGCATTTCCATAAGGCAATATTTACTTGCTCTACAGCTGAAATATAATATTACAGTTGTAAATATTCTGCACAGCTGGTAGCTGGTTTGTACATCCTGCTTTACTGATAAATTTACAGTACTGTTGCTATCTCCAGGCTCAGTTCTGCATGGTTTCTTTTGGCTATCTCGTGGGTGGGTGGCGGGGAAGCAAGACTGCTTTGAAGTATTGGATAGTGTTTATGCATGAGGCTGCCTTTTTTTTCTTTGGAGGGTTAAATCCTGAACATAACCTTTCCTGTGCATGACTATGTTTACGTAGACATAGTGAATGCAAATAGTCCACATTTATAAGATACTATCTAAGGACTGGTGAGAATAATCTAAATGGGACCTCCCACAGCTGAGGTCAATCAACCTATGCAAGTATTTCTTTAACCTCATGTATTTGAGCCATTTAAAATCAGATGAGACGACTCCCGGAAGAATAGGGAGCAATTCTGCATTTGTTGGGGAATGAAAAAGGGGCTGGGAATTTCCAAAGACCCTGAAGGAGGTAGGGCCTGGATCCTCAAAGATAGCTTGGTATTGAAATCAGTGAGAGTTAGGTGCCCAAATAGCTGTCAGGATGGAAGCCTAGCTTCAACTCCTCTTGACTTTCAATGGGAGTTAAGTGTCTTACTCCTTTAATTTCTATTGAAGATCCTAAGTAATATGACCAAATAGGTGGTCTCTCTCTACCTCTCATATATTACCACTAGCTGTAACATTAATAGCACAAAGAACAGGAGTACTTGTGGCACCTTAGAGTAGGGTTACCATACTTAAGGTTTTAAAAAAGAGGACACTCCATAGGGCCGTGGCCCCAACCCCGCCCCTTCCCCCAAAGTCTCCGCCCCCTCCCCCGAGCGGCCCGCATTCCCCCTCCTCCCTCCCAGCCACGCGAAAAGGGCTGCCCGAGCGCTACCGGCTTCACGGTTTGCCGGGCAGCCTCCAGACCTGCTGCGCCCCCGGCCGGGCACTTCCCCAGTGCACCCGGAGCCCAGGAGGGGAAGCGCCCGGCCAGGAACGCAGGGTTTGGAGGTCTGGGGGCTGCCCGGCAAACCGTGAAGCCGGTAGCGCTCAGGCAGCTTGGCTCTTACAGAGCTGAGGAGTCAGGGAGCAGCAGCAGCCGCTGGAGCCCGGGAGGGGAAGTGCCCGGCCAGGGGTGCAGGGTCTGGAGGTATGGGGGCTGCCCGAAGCTGGTAGCTCTCGGGCAGCTTGGCTTTTACAGAGCTGAGGAGTCAGGGAGCAGCAGCAGTCGCCGGAGCCCGCTCTAAAGTAAGCCAGGGATGCCGGCAAAGCTGGGAGTATTTTTCCTGGACATGTTCGGCTTTTTGGAAATTCCCCCCGGACGGGAGTTTGATTACCAAAAAGCTGGACATGTCCGGGGAAAAAACGGACGTATGGTAACCCTACCTTAGACTAACAAATTTATTTGAGCATAAGCTTTTGTGGGCTACAGCCCACTTCTTCAGATTCATAGAATGGACTCATGAAGTTGATGGATTTCCACTCCATACGGCTAAATGCAGTGCCTTGCATAATGACAGGTTTCAGAGTAGCAGATGTGTTAGTCTGTATCCGCAAAAAGAATAGGAGTACTTGTGGCATCTGAAGAAGTAGCCCACGAAAGTTTATGCTGAAATAAATGTGTTAGTCTCTAAGGTGCCACAAGTACTCCTGTTTTTGCGGATACAGACTAACATGACTGCTACTCTGAAACTTGTCATTAATAGCACAACCATTATTTTAAGACAACATAATTTCACTAGTGCCAGCCGCTGTCAATTTAACAACCTTATTAGCATTTTGACGTCACCTTTCTAATTCATAAATCACTTCCTTTTTTAAGTCGTCGAGCAAGTCGTAAATAAAACAGGAAGCTCTTGGATTAGACATGCATTATGTCCTGTGATTTAGTGAAAGCACTGTGTGTAAGCTGTTTGTTTGTTTTTTCCCTCTCTCCAGTCCTCCCCCATGTGCTGTCAAGTCCTGTCATGAATAGGAAATGTACATTTTGTAAAATTGTAACTGTTAGCGGCATTCAAGATGTAGGAGGTTTTTTAGTCTCTCGGAAATGTTTGAAGAGTAATGAAGTAGGTAGGCAAGAGTTTTTGTCCTCAGTTTTTGATTTGTCATCCTATTGTTCCAAGGCATTTATCAAGTCCTGTTGCATTTGGGCAAAGTGAACAATGAAAAATTGTTACATCAGGTATCCTCTTAGTAACACCAATGTATCAATAAGTCACGTCAGTTAACAGCATTGGTCACACCATTTAGATGCATAAATACAAAACCAGTTTGGAAATCTTGGATGACTGTAATCTGAGACTTGGATGGCAGAATTGATCACCGCATGTTGCTGTCAGAAACTACATCTGTTCACCTGAAAGAAACAGAAAATAGACTTCTTATGATTACCTTTTGCACTGAATTCTCTCATAATAATAGAATACCTAGCTCTTCTATAGCGCTTTGATCAGTAGATCACAAGTGCATTAAAGAGGCATTAGTATCATTAGCCTCATTTTACAGATGGGGAAATTGAGGCAGAGAGAGGAAATGAATTGCTCAAGGTGACCCAGCAGGTCCCTGGCAGAGCCAGGAATGAAATCTAGCTCTTCCCTGCTAATACGGATATATAACTGGTGTTGCCCCAAAAATGCAATGAAAAAATGTACTCTATGGGCTGCTATATTGTGATGGATGAAAATAAATTGATGGTTTCAGTCCACTTCTCAGCAGACAGGGCTTTGACACAAATTGGTATGTATTGGCCCTTTCAGCAGTCAGACAAAGAACTGAATGGACATAGTCTAGTCTCTATCTTTAGTTCCTTAGAAGTTTTTCTTCTAGGCCAGGGGTTAGATACACTGGAGACTGAATAAAGCTTGAACTGTTGCAGCTTGAGCTGCACCCAATCTGTGGATGAATAGGGATTTCATTTGCATTTTGGCACCTTCAATGAGCACTGAATTCACAGGGAAAAAATTCAGATTTGTTTTCAAAGGTAGGCTCCTACTGAAGGAGGATTTCTCTTTAAAATAAGCCTTCCTCCTCCAAAAGGATGAGTGAGAATGGTGTTTCCATTAAGGCCCTGGTCTGGGATTCTAGGGAACTGAACACATATCTCCACAGAGGTCTGTGGCAGAGCTGGGATCTTGGGCAAGTCACTTGATCTCTCTGGGCTTCGGCTCTCTATCTAACATAAGAATGGCCACACTGGGTCAGACCAGTATCCTGTCTACCAACAGTGGCCAATGCCAGGTACCCCAGAGGGAGTGAACCTAACAGGTAATGATCAAGTGATCTCTCTCCTGCCAGCCATCTCCACCCTCTGACAAACAGAGGCTAGGGACACCATTCCTTATCCATCTTGGCTAATAGCCATTAATGGACTTAGCCTCCATGAATTTATCTAGTTCTCTTTTAAATGCTGTTCTAGTCCTAAACTTCACAACCTCCTCAGGCAAGGAATTCCACAAGTTGACTGTTTGCTGTGTGAAGAAGAACTTCCTTTTATTTGTATTAAACCTGCTGCCCATTAATTTCATCTGGTGGCCCCTAGTTGTTATATTATGGGAACAAGTAAATAACTTTTCCTGTAAAATGTGAGTGAACATACTTTCCCTCTCACCCTTTGTCTTTACTATTTAGAGTGTGAACGCTTTGGGGCAGGGATTACTGTGTGTCTGTAAAGTGCCAAGAGTAACGAGACCCTGTTCTGATTAAAGGCTCCAGGTGTTATTGCAATACACCTTAGAGGGAGTAGAACATTAGAATCCACGTGATTCACTGCAAGACGCATTGTAAGTAATGTGTTACGTTTCTGCTCCATGGTGGCATGTGTGGGTGTTGTGGTTTAATTGGCAGGAAGAACCGTGACCCTACACCATTGGGTACTTCACCTACACTAGTCATATAAAATACTTTGGGATTTCATAAATAGCCAGCCAGAACTTCAGTTAAATGTGTTGCAAGTAACCGTTTACCCTGAATATTTTTGGCTTTTTGGCTATATTTTAACTCTGCTTCTCTTAGCCTCACTTTTTATATTCATTAGGTAATGATCATGGGCTTTTTAATACTGGTATAGATGGTTGCTAATTACCACATGGCGGTGAAGTTACTATTAATTATGAAATGGGTTCTCTTGACGCTACCAAGCAACTGTCCTTTTAATTTTTTAAAAAATGGGATTAATTGGAGATACTTGTTCAAAACTGACCACTTTCCTTCATAACATTGTAAAGTTAAAAAACATGCATGGCTCCAATCTAAAACAACTTACTAGCGTGTGCTGCACTCAGTCAAAGAGGGTATTCAGAATAAATGGCTAAATACCAGCACCTGAGGAGAGTTTGGCTTATTGCCTTCTTGAGCATAAATTTCAAATATGGCTGAGAGCTTTTGGCAAGGGAATTGCTAGAGTGGTGGGTCTGTTACCAAAGCAACTAAATCAAGTCCCATTGCTGGTTCTAAGGAACATCTGCCTGGGGTGACAGAGAAAGAGATGGAGAGGGCATTTTCCTAGCAGTGTAAGGACAGTTAAGCATTAGCTAGCAGTATGCAAATGCTCTGTTGGGTCACGTATCAGGTTTTCTGTGCTACTGGTCTGACCTGAAAACCCAATGGTGTAATGTAGAGCTTTCCTAGTATGTCCAAACTATGACTGCTTGAAGGGACCAACACCTTGAGAGCCTCTATGATCCTTCTCTGATTCAGAGAATCATGACAATTGAGATGGGCGAGGTCTATCAAGACAAGCAACCCATCTCTCCTTTTCAGTATTGCCAAGGTAAACACTGCAAGTAAACCTGTCCAGAAACAGCTAAAGTTTAATCTGTGGGGATTTCAAGCTAGTATATATCAATGCTGGTTTACCGAACCACACGCCAATATTCACTTCATATCTATTTAAAATGCCCTATCAGCACGCATGGTGATGTTCATTATTATACAATACAGCTTCCACCAATGCATGGTGTAGGGGCTGCCAAACTTACTGGTCCTCCAAGCCGCATACAACAATCTTCATTTCGAGAGCCAGGGCACACCGGCCGGGGCTTGGGACTTCAGCCCCACTCCTACTGAAGCCCTGAGTCGCAGCAGGTGCACCCCACTGGGCAGAAGCCACTACCCCACCATCCCACTGCAAGGCAGAGATCCCAAGCTCTTCCCCCACCCCCACGCACAGTCTGGTAGGTGGGGAACGGGGGGGCTCCGTAAGCCGCACTTCAACAGTAAAAGAGCCGCGTGTGGCTTGTGAGCCGTAGTTTGGCCACCCCTGGCATAGTGCCTAGGAACTGGCTGATCCCAATGTAGATTGGGCGTGCAGTCATCAGGCTCCAATTGATGCTACTTTAGATTATATACTGACGTAGCAGCTTGTGTCTTCTCTACTTCACTAGCTAAAAATAGCTGGGTGACACTCGGGGATCTATTTCTGTCTCCAAGAAACAGTTACTGATGTTAAAAGTCCATCTGCTACCATGCTGGTGACACTGGAGTCTCAAAATAATCCCACGAGTATGGAAAAGCACTGGGTGCTGAATTAATGTTGTCTAGGAACACCATGAAGGGGCAGAGGAGCACTGGAACACTGGGAGGAGGGATAGCTCAGTGGTTTGAGCATTGGCCTGCTAAACCCAGGGTTGTGAGTTCAATTCTTGAGGGGGCTGTTTAGGGATCTGGGGCAAAAATCTGTCTGGGGATTGGTCCTACTTTGAGCAGGGGGTTGGACTAGATAACCTCCTGAGGTCCCTTCCAACCCTGATATTCTATGAATCTATAAACACAGAGGATGGGGTAGGCCTGCCATTGTGGACAGTGTTATTTAAGGAACATGTATTAAAGATGATGCCTGGTTGGTATACATTTGTTATTCCTGCTCAGGTGGCACAGTTTCTACATTTATCGGTACATGCATGTCAGCAAAATAGTTACCAATTTTTCATTATGTCCCTCCGAAAATGTATTGGCATTATGACATAGTTTCTTCCCAAATGTCCTTGGTTGAATCTCGCAAATGTATGCAAGTAATATGGCTAGTTGCTAAAGCATGTGTCTGTTCAAGAACATTGCTAGATTATCCTGCGTGGGAAAACTCACAAATTCGTGCTTTAAAATATATGCAACAGCTAAAGAAATGTTATCCAATTCCTCCCTCCCTCCCCCAACTTCAGTAAAACATTCCACATGGCAGAAAAGTTTAAAGCTACATGCATCTGACTTTTTTTGCAAGGTTGTGCCATTGTTGTCTTGGCACAAGTCCTCTATTCCCCCCCCCCCGCCCCCTCGTTCTCCATCCCTCTTTGGATTTGCCCTCGGCTTACCATTTCCCAATGTGGTAGCAAAAAATTGCTCTGTCGCCTGGTGTGTAATCGAAATGAAATGATTTTGTGCAAGTTAAAAGGCACTCGCTCAGCTGTGAAAGAATGGAGCGTCCGATCTGGACTAGTCTCAGAGCACTTTCAGCATCCAAGCTTCTTTGTGCTGATTTTATAAAAAATGAAGTATGGGAGTGGTGCTAAAAGCTGGAAATATTGGCAGCTGATTTTTGGCATGTAGGCATCCCTTGGCACTCATGTTCCTGTTGAGTTCGCTTGCAAGGTTCGATCTACATGTCCCATTCTAGGTAATTTCAACTTGTCCCTTGGTTTAAAAAAACAGTTCTTATGTCTGTACATCCTTTGCCTGCCTGCAAAATATGTAATGATTCCAATGTGTTAATTAATCAGCATCGGGAAAAGGACAGGGGAAATGGAATTAATGGTTTCTCTTCCATCTTCTCTTAATCGGCTGCCTTGCCTACAAGTGTAGTTTTTCCCATGCTGTGTGGATGCATGAATGGATAAGTGGTGTCATGGCTGAGTAGTTCTGCCCCCCCCCCCCCCCCCTTCTGCTTGCACTTTGGAAGATAAAAATCATATGAAAAGTAAATCCTGCCTGTATGTTATCCAATATAGTGATTTTGGTTTTAGCCATAAACACGCTGCCATTCAATTAAACATTTTACATTTCACTCACCTTGCGCAATGTGAGAACGATCAGTTGCACTCCACTACTCACTAGCACAATGTTTTCTTGTTTGGTTTTACTTCACTACATGGGATTTTTTTTTTTTTAAATTGTATTACAACAGTATTGGGAGGCTCAATCTGAGATTGAGGGCCCCACTATGCAAGGCGCTGTACACATGTAAGTGAGAAATGGTTCCTGTCTTGAGGAGTTTACAATCTAAATAGATGGGACAGGCAAAGGGTGAGAGAGGAGGAGTATTTTACAGTTGGGGAACTGAGGCATTTAGTGACTTGTTCGAGGTCATACAGGGAGTCCCTGATGTCCTGAGTTCTGGTCCAATGCCTTAAATTATAATAAATTAATGGAGATATCCCATCTCCTAGAACTGGAAGGGACTTTGAAAGGTCATTGAGTCCAGCCCCCGCCTTCACTAGCAGGACCAAGTACTGATTTTGCCCCAGATGCCCAAGTGGCCCCCTCAGGGATTGAACTCACAACCCTGGGTTTAGCAGGCCAATGCTCAAACCACTGTGGCCATCCATTCTCTCGTTTCACCAATAAGTCATCTGTTTCCTATACAACTACTCACACTGTCTCGTTTGGCTTTGGTAGTATGGGGGAAATGTGTGATATATATTTTTTTAAATGTATTTTCCTTAAACAGGATTTTGTTTAAATGCAAGGGGGAAATTGCTATTGTTTTTTTTGTGGAAGCCTTTTAATACGTTATCAACAAAACCTCTGTTTTGGGTCTAATTGGACAGTGTGTCTTTAAGAAAACCATCTTTGAATCTTATTGCGGAGGAGCCATTCTCTTGATGAGAAAAATACTCTTCTGGTTTCGATTGATTTTTTTTTTTTAACGTGGTTATGTGGTGCTGCTGATCATACTGAAGGTGACCTTCAAAGGGAAGATACTTTACCAGTATGTGCTGAATGTTATCAGTAGCCAGGTCGAGAAGGACATGCAGCAGGTTATCAAAAGTAACCTGTGCAGTAGCCAATCCTGATGCATGTATTGACTTTATATGCAAAACAATACAGGACTTGGGAAACCATATATTAAACAATGGCTGCGTGATCGTGACAGGATGGTACATGAGGCAGTGCTCAGAACTGGAGTTGTCCAGGAGCTCCTTCTGTTAAGCTTAGTCAAGACCTCTGGAAGTTGTTTTAGGGTATGTCTACACTGCAAATACACGCCTGTAGCTGGCCTGTGTCAGCTGACTCAAGCTCCTGGCGCTCAGGCTGTGGGTCTATAAAATTGTAGTGTAGACATTTGGGCTCAGGCTAGAGCCCAAGCTCTGGGACCCTCCCCACAGAGTCCCAGCCTCCAGCCCAAGCCCAAACTGCTACACTGCAATTTTATAGACCCGCTGCCTGAGCCCTGCAGCTGGAGTCGGCTGACATGGGCCAGTCACAGATGTGGTGTTGCAGTGTAGACCTATCCCTAGAGTCCCACGCTGGGCTGCAAAGGTGAAGGAGGCATCACGGTGTGAAGACTTGAGGGATGCTTCATTACTCTGTCCGAAACAGCTCGGCCAACGACACAGCAATACTCTGTGGTCTGTCAGGGATCTGCAGATGAGCGTTTGAGATCCCCTGGTGCAATGGGAAAATGTAATTGCTATTGCAAAAAGCAGATTGTTCTAAGTTTCACGCTTCTCATCTGCTAGTTAATAGTGTACATACCATCATCATAAGAAACAAATATATGTCACCACAGACCAATCCATGTCATTCAGGAAGGAATGTATTGGTTGTTACAGATCTTTAAGAGACCTTTCAAGAGCGCAACTTGCTTTCCATCCTCAAAATGAAACCAAGTTGTTACTTATCGGGGGTAGCCGTGTTAGTCTGTATCCACAAAAACAATGAGGAGTCCGGTGGCACTTTACAGACTAAGGGACTTCAGCTATCTGAAGAGATGAGGATTTTTACCCATGAAAGCTTATGCCCAAATAAATCCCTGAGTTTTTAAAGTGCCACCTGACTCCTAGTTGTTACTGAAATGCTCATCTCTCACCTTTTGGCCTGATTCTCTCCTTGCTTATATCCATAGCCGGCTCCAGGCAGCAGCCGAGCAAGCTGGTGCTTGGGGCGACAGCTTGTAGGAGGCGGCATACTGCCCAATCCTAGGGTGGCACGGCCGCTTTGTGTGTGTGTGTGTGTGTGTGTGTGTGTGTGGTCTGCTCCGGCCGCTCTGTAGGGGGTGGCGGCGCGGAGGACGGGAGCGCCCTGCAGCAAGCCCGGCAGGGCAGCCCGCATCCTTCCCTCCCCGCCGACCGGACCAGCGCAGAGCCCTCCTGGTAGATGGTGGGGCGGGGCCGCGTGGCAGTGCCCAGCTGAAGCCCTGGCCGCCCCCCTTCTCTCTCTCCCCCGCCTCCTCCCCCCTCCCGTACCACCCGCTAGCTGGGGCACATCTGCAGCGCAAGGAGTCCCCCTGCACCCTGGCTCCGGCCGTGCTGCAGGGTTTTTTTCTTTATTTATTTTGCTTGCGGCGGCCAAAAAGCCAGAGCCGGTCCTGCTTATGTCTGAGAAAATCAGGAAAATCACTGAGGTCGATTTACACCAGTGTAAAACCAGTGCAAGATGGGAGAATTGTAGTCTCTGTCCTGAATTCCCTCTGCTGTCTGAGGTCACTGGAGAGTGGGGTGATAAGTGGTACACACACTTAACTCTCACAGCTGCAAGTTAAGACCAGACTATCCATCAAAGTTTAAGCATTAACTTGCTTCTGAAGGTTTGAGGCAGAGCCTTGAATGTTACTTTACTTTAATAATTTGTATGGTTTAATAGTGTAAAGAATCAGACTAGCAAGCAGTGTTTATTTTTAAAGCAAAGTAAAAAAAACCCTAACCCTCTGGAGTATAACTAGCTGATGAACAAGAGGATTGTTAAACTCCCAATTCTCTTCATGGCAAAGAAGACTTAATAAAGGTCTTGACTGTGTTCCTGAGCTAACAAGATTTAAAAAAAAATAATAAAATACTTTATTCTGCACAAGCTATAGTCTATCTGACATCTAACAAACAGACTATTGTGTGTCAGAGGCATAGCTGAGATCTACAAAGTCACGGACAAAGGAAATCTATGGCAGCAAAAAATAGGCTAGTAAGAACAAAGCATTGTCTGTCTTGGAAATGATTGCTCACACCTTTTGATCATAATAGACTGTGATGTTTAGTGTGCATCTTTTAGACATAAAAAAGCATAAGGAGTGAAAGCACCCAAACACATTGGCAGACAGGCGTGGCTACATGCATATGAGACTGCAAATGTCTGGGAGTGTTGTATTTATTTAACACATCTTGAAGAGCAACTCCTGGGATCATTTGAATAATTGAACAAAGACAAAAAGCAGGTTATCATGCAAAGTGTACGTACTTAAGGTTTTTAGTTGATTCTCTAGATGGAGAATAACTTTCCATGGAGACTGCTTTTATTTAAGGATACAGGAAGGGATGATTTAAAAACAGAATGAGTAAACATTTCCCAAGGTTGATGCAGGGAAACTGGATTTTTTACATAAAGATGCCTCCTGACTGTCTCTGCTGGGATGTGGCAGTGTGACACAGAGGCTAAAGCACTGGGCTGGAGATCAAGAGATCTGGTTTCTATTCCTTGCTCCATTGCTGGCTGGGTGACCTTGGGCAAGTCACTTTCACTTCTTTTATGCCTTAGTTTCTCCATCTGTAAATAATGGGGATAATGATACTGACCATCTCTGTAAATCTACTGAGGAAAAATGCTATATAGGAGCAAAGTATTTATTTAATTTATGTATTTGGGGCCTCTCATCGCCATAGTATGAGTGAGGCACACTCACTTCATAAGTTTGATTCTTATATCTTCTGCCTTATGCACACGTAATTCCTAAAGAGAAGACCTTTGGGGCAGGGTTTGTCATTTTCTGGTGTGGGGGTATGTGTGTGCGCGTGTGCCCAGTGCATGACACAATGAGATCCCTGATTGGAGTCTGTAGACACAACTGCACTACACACCAGAACAAACAAATCCTCCCCATCTTCTCACCTTGCTGCACCCTTGGCCACTTCTAGTTGTGTGCCTCCTTTCCCACAATCCCTTGTGCTTAGAGAGCTTTCTCATTTAGCATCAGCCAACCACCTGAAACTGCTCTAAAAGCCCACAACAACCATCAATCATCCCTGCAAAAACAGCTGTACCCCACTGTTCATTTTGTTACAGTCCTGATAGCAACCTTTGGGTGATTAAGGCCAGGACTGTATTAGAAACCTTTGCCAGTATAAGCAATGTCCGTTAGGGATGTGATCCTTTATGGCACTCGGAGGTCGGCAAAAAGCCTTAGTGTAAAGGTGATTATACTGGCAAAAAAGTGCTTCTTCCAGTATCGGTTATGTTATGTTATTCTGGGAATTGGTTATGAGCGGTAGCTGCAAAAGCATGCTTTTGCTGGCATAAGCTGTCTGTTAAGTATAGTAATACCAGCAAACCCTTACTAGTTTAGACTAGGCCAAACTCTTTTTCGGGCAGCAGTTTGTTTTCCCGTATTCCGGTTTCTGTAGACTGCTCATAAGTTATGGGTTCGTCTGTGGTGCTACATAAATCGTAATAATTGGGTACCTGATTGGAGGTATTTTCCTTGCCCTTAGGCAGGGATCAATCAATCCTGCAAGGCTCCAAGCAATAATTTCAGAAGATGAAACATTGTGTGTAATACTCTGAATCTCTGCCCCTCCCTAGGGGCTTTGCAGCTAGGTGGGTGTTCAAGGAGAGATGGATACCATTCCTAACTCATGGGCAAGGCACAGGTTAGCTCTGCAGCAGTTATTCCAGCACCAGAGCTATTACAGGACTCTCAGCCCCTTTATCCCTATAGGCTGGGAATGTAGCCAGTGAAATGATGAAACAGGTTCTAAACTTGGAAAGGATACAACAGAAACGGAAAGGGGCCTCTCAACAGCAAAATGTGGATGGGGTGAAACAGGTATTCATGTCAAGTGAGATAAAAAGGAAAGGGAAATTTAAAAGGAAGGAAATAAGGAGATACAGTACAGTTAGGCACTCCTGTGTTGTTTCTTCAATTATTGCAGAAATAAAGGGGCATTTAGTGAAATAAAGACATCGTATTGTAAAATCATCATAATAAAAATAGTGTATGCAACACAACTAGCCTTTGGAACTCACTGCCTCAGTAGATTGAGACACGTAGCTCAATGAGTATGAATACAAGAAATAGATATTAATAAGAAAAAACAGCTGCAGCTCCCACTGGTAGGTTAAAATTCTGCAGCTTGTCCATCTTCATGTTCCAGGGCATAAGCTGTTAACGAGCTGGAGTCAGGAAGGAATTTTCACCAGTAGTTCAGTGTTTGGGCAGTAGTTCGTCATGTAAGGGTATTAACATTGCTTTCTTTTGAAGTGCTGGTATGCTGGATTACATGGCTCGCTGGTCTGTTTGTATTGCACTACTTATATTGCCATGTGCAATTCATACTCCTTGCTCTGTAGCAACTGCATCAAAGCATTTTAATCAACTTGGTTTCATTGAAGTGTAAAAATTTTCTTCTCATTACATCTGCCAGCTCTCAACTTTACAGGCATGAACTTCTTGGATAGACTAATGTTACTTGGTCAACCTAGCGTGCAAATTTAAAATTTAATATCTTGCTGTAGGTCTATTCATTTTTATGCAAATTCCGATGTAAGATTATATTTTGCCATTGTAAATTAGAAATTATAGTAAATTATGCAGGGGACATGTGGAAAGTGTGTGTGTGTGTGTAAACAAAGTAATCCTAGTCATTTGACTATATATAGATGAACACCCTCATACAGGAAAAGGATTTGAATAGCAAAATTTGGTTTAAAAGACCCTTCAATCTAGTGGCTATTAATGAAGAAGCAGGAGCTACTGGAAGTTGTTACAAGGCTGTCTTTTAATCGAGTGTGTTTTCTAAAAGAAGGAAAAAGATGCAAACAGTAGGTTAATGATTCTGGTTTTAAAAAAAGCAAGATCTTATTCATTTGTTTGTCTGAAGCACTCTTTACTCCTCATTCTGATGCAGTGCTTTCTGATTACCATGTCTCTTACTTGCAAGGGCTGGAACAAGTTACTCAAACTCATTGGGCAGACATCTCTAATGGTCTTCCGTTGGTTTTATACTTGTAGATAGCTCCTTCCGGCAGGTCACAGCTTTTGTAGACTCACCTTGTAATTGGATCCACTAGCATGGACATCTATGGTGTGGGTGGAGACTTGCTAACTTCAACAGGGGGTGGGTCTAGCATACGACTGAAGGATTTGGAGGATATGTGGTTTTGGGAGGGAAGAAAGGAGGTAATATCCAGGGCTGGCTCCAGGCACCAGCGCAGGAAGCAGATGCTTGGGGCGGCCAATGGAAGGGGCAGCACGTCCGGGTCTTCGGCAATTTGGCAGCAGGTCCCTCCGAGAGGGAAGGACCGGCCACCGAATTGCTGCTGAAGAATGAAGCAGCACAGTAGAGTTGCTGCTGAAGTGCCGCTGATCGTGGCTTTATCTTTTTTTTTCCCCCCTCCCCTTCCTTCGCCGCTTGGGGCAGCTGGAGCCGGCCCACTGTCTCAGATGCAGGACAACAAAGCTCTGTAACAACTTCTGATGCTACTCCCCCCTCCTCTACACATCCCTGCTTTTCAAGAGTTGAAGAGCTAGATTGTGCTTGTGGGGCCAGACTTTGAAAAGGTCCAGCGCTCGTGGAGTCATTTTAACGGAGGAGGAGGAGGAGGAGAAGGGGTTGGCTACACAGATGAGTTTGGTTCCTATCCTCCAGTAAGCTCGCAGTAGCCCTATGTCCAGCGTTTACTCTGTGTCCACACTGGTGTACCTCCCCCCGATGTTCTTTGTTAGTCTCCCTACTCCTCCCCTCCCCTCAGTGCGCACACTATCAATTTTGGGTCCCCTCTTCCCAATTTCCCATCTTCCCCATTGCCAGGAGGGCTAGCAGCTGTTCTCTCTGCCTCAGTTCTTCCTCCCCAGCCCTATAACTGTAGCCACTGAACTCCGAGGATACTGACCCCCTGTCATGAGCCAAGGATTAATTAACCTTGACGACTCTGTCAGTCATGTGGCTGGGGCCAGAAAGAAATGAAAAGCAGTCTCTTTGCAGCACTGTGTGCTTTCCCTTAACCATTCCTCCCAAGTCCCTCTCCTTAGTCCTATGCCTTATCCCCTGCTTTGGTCTTTCCCCCCTTCCTTCACCCAGTAGATATCCTGGGATTCCCTCCTTCCTTGTCAGCTCCTCCTGCTCTAGAATCTTCATCTCTTGTCAGAGAAGTTGCCGGAATGAAGTAGGGTGGTGGGGCAGGAATTAGGAATGAGTCGGCCTCCCTCAAAGTGGTGAACTTTCAAGAAAGCCGGCGCTAGAGCTGAGGAGCTGGAACCCGGAGCTGGCGCCACCAGCAGGGGGGCGAGGCGTGTTTCACAGCACGGGGAGCACTTCATGTTGTGGCTGCTCTCTCTGAGGTTGGCAAACTTTGCTTTGGCTGTACCCCGAGAGCCATGATTTGTGGACTTGCTTAGCTCAGGGAGGGATGAGGAGACAGTCCTGTCACGATCCTGTTGTCCTAATACCCCTTCCAACATGGCAGCTCTGGTAACGAACTGGAGTCATGAAGTGGCCTCATAGGCAGGGCTTGCTGGCTGTCTGCTCCAACCAGCCAGACCACTTCACCTTTCTGGGCTGTTTTTCCCCTTCACATCCCCTATTTTTCCCATTTAAATAGGCAAAAGGAAATAAATAAATTTTCCCCCTTGAGCTACACCCATTAGGGAGAAGGAAGGAGCCATATTAGTCAGACAGCCAAAAAACCAGACCCATCCTAGGGTACTGCTGTTCACTACGCAAGTGGGAGCTGTGGTGCTGCATTCTGCTCCTATGTGGCATTGGGTGAAATTATGAAGCAGCTGCATTTTTGGCCTAACCCAGGGTAATTCTGGCTCCTTCTGGACCAAGAGGAAAGAAGGAAAAAACCCCCCAAAAGTAACAGCACCCAGGCTTCCAGCACTGTAGTAGAGCAGACAGAAGGATGAAAGAAACCAGCTCTGCACTTTGCAGTTGGCTGCTTCATTCTTAACTATGGAGCTTCATGTTATGCTTTAGGGAAAGGGGTTTAACACCATTAGGACAACTCTTTAGTGACTCTCCCTCCTTACTCAGGCAGATTGTACCATCATACTCACTCTTGCCTACCAACCTCTGCTTATGGACCCAGACAACGTTTTTTGCTACTAGTCATGGAATCTAGGATTTCTGATCTGGAAATAAATAAATTAATGGAGATATCCTATCTCCTAGGACTGGAAGGGACCTTGAAAGGTCATCGAGTCCAGCCCCCTGCCTTCACTAGCAGGACCAAGTACTGATTTTGCCCCAGATCCCTAGGTGGCCCCCTCGAGGATTGAACTCACAACCCTGGGTTTAGCAGGCCAACGCTCAAACCACTGAGCTATCCCTCCCCTCGTAAGGACCTTTAAGTCTGGCCAGGTTACTCTGCAGACTTGGAATGGAGTGGGGCTCAATCCAGCTCTTTGGGTTATGGTTATTTCCAATCTAGATAAAGCCCCATTTGCCTAAGTGGTGGTGGTTATTTGTGGTATGGTAGCACTGGGAGCTCTGGTCATGGGCCAGGCCTTGGTTGTGCTAAGTGCTAAAAAAAACAATACAAACAAGGTCTTTGCCCCCAAAGGGTTTACAATCAAAGTAGATAGGCTGGCAGAATGTCCGGTGTATATACATGTATGAAACCGGAACTCAGTGAAATGCTGTGTATTTACTTTGAAGGACATAACAGAACAGTATATGCTACTGATGGGCATATTCTGACTTTCTTGGACAAAGTTGTTTGTTTGGCACTATATCTAAGAACCTGTCTCCATCAATCTAGACCTCTGGTTTTAAAGCAGGGACTATAGGGCCCCAATCCTGATCAGGGCCTCTGGGGGTTACCATAATAAAAAAAAATATGAAATCATCCTGCTTGAGGCATTGTCCTGAATACAGTCTTCGTGCCATCAGCTGTGTTGGTGGAAGGGAAGGTTAAAGGTTAGTCAATGATATTGAATGCAGCTGGAAAATGCTGGTTCTCTCCCCCCTGCCCCTTCTTCACAACAGGCTCTAGGTATTAAAACTCCTAACACATGGTCTTGGTGTTTTTGCATTGTCCAGACCCTTATGCGTCAGCTTCATTTTGCCTGCTACAGCTGTGTCTGAATTTTTTTTGTGTATAAAAGCTTTTCTGTTTGGCTAGCAGCTTCTTTGCTGCCATGTTGACAAATGCTCTTTCCAGTGAAATGTACAAAAATAAACAACAGCAGAGGGCTGTGAAACACAGGAGCTAAGTGAAATCGTTTCGCTTTTAGGGCACCATTCACATTTGTTCTAGAAACTGCTCCTGCATTACGAGAAAACAAAAAAGCAAAACAAATTCATTGAGTCCTTCTATTCACATTACAAAGACAGCACTGAAGGATTTGTCTTCAGGAGTGACCCTTAGCAGCCCTGAAATTGTCATTGAAATAGCAGAGAGGAGGAATCTGTAAACAACCCTTTAATGTTTAACATAAGAGCTTCTGAACACACTAACAATAGCTAGACACTGTAGTTTGTTTGTGTTTTTTTTTTTTTTAAATCAATACAGCTTATATAGCAACTAAGGGAGTTGCAGGCTTTATTGGTATAATATCTGGGCCTAATTTTTATTTTTATATATATGAATCATACAATAGAATTAAAAGTTAATGGATAAAGTTTTCAAAATCAGCTAGGAGCTGTAGCACCATTGACTTTCAATGAGACTACGCTGCTCTGCACCTAAATCATGGCTGAAAATGGAAGTTAGGATCCCAAATTGTGTGGGTGCTTTTTGAAAATGTTTACCCTGTAATTATACAATACCAGTGTATTTCTAGAATAATATTGATTGCCTGTTGAAACGTTACCCATCCCCTTTTTCGAAAACGTTCTAGCTGGAAATAATGGAATGGAGTCATTACAGCATGGGTCTGGGAGTCAGGACTCTTGGGTTCTATCCCTAATCTTGGGCAAATCACGGAATTGCTTGCCTCAGTTTCCCCATGTGTAATAAGAATATTAACTGGCGAGGCTTAATTAGTGTTCGTAAAGTGCTTTGATGTCCTTTGATGAAAGGTGCCATAGAAGTGTGGGGTATTATTTGTTAGTACTCCTACCATATCATTCCGAGTATGCAGTGATTGAAATCCTGTTTGCTTTTCCCCTGTGGTTTGGAAAGGGGAAAAAAGAACTTGAATCCAAATGGTTTTAAGTTCGTCTAACATGGAGCAGCATAAATAGGCTTGCTTTGAATCCTTCTAGCGTAAATCACTTTTCATATTCAGTTCAGACTTTCAGCTAATGGCTATGCCGGCTTGTAATTCTACTCTCCATTTTCAGAGGCTTCTCTGTTATGAAAAGCAACCCCATATTTTCATGTATACTTATTACAGGCAGCTCCTCATTTTAGTTACTTTAGTCTCGAATTTATTTCCACTCCACAGGCCTGCTGTCATCTCACTTTTAACTGTGTATCAGAAATCCTATACTTTCTTGAAGGGGTGGGGAGAGAACTGGGTGAAGGGATTACAGTGCAGCCACCACGGGGTGGGGAGGAGAGCTGGGGCTGTTCAAAGCTACCAGACACACTCTGAGCTCCCAATGCACCTGTTCATAAACAGTCACTATGCCCATCAAGCATCTCTGCCCTGCTGCCTCTGTAGATACATCTGTCTCACTGGGCAGGGGGGTTGCTATTCTCCCCCCTTCTCCCCACTGTATTTTTTTCTTACTCCGCCTGCCTCTACTTACACAACTCAGCTGATGGTACATCCACTTTCCAAATGGGATTAGAGAAAGTTGTTCCCCTGCATTGCAGGTTCTATAAAGATGGTGCTGTGGTACATGAGTCTTAAGACTTATCTACACTGGAAAAAAGTCCACAGAAGCTGGTATGCACTAGCTACTCTTAATGCATACTAAGAGTGCCTTTGTGCGTGTTAGCTTAATGCACTTTGGAAGTGTGCAGTAAAAGCGTGCAAATGGCGAGTTAATGCACAGTGAGCCAGTTACTCATCATTAACTTGTCTCGGTAGGCAAAGCCCTTACTGTGTGGTCTGGATCTTGTGTTTTCTCCAATTCCACTGCAAGTGGTAATAGTCAGGAGTTAGAGCCCTCTTTTTATACCAAGTACCAGTCAATCTGCAGTTACCTTCCTGCCCACTTTCTTTACCACCTGCCATGAAGTCCCATCTCTGAATGTTTTTGCCAATAAAAGATAAATGTAACCCTTCTAAGCTTCCAGCATTAAGTCAAGAGTCACTGTGGTTTTTTTAAGCAGGTTAATAACTTTTTAAAATGGTTTATTTTACAAACGTGTGCACTCCTTCTCTCGTGCACACAAACTCTACTTAGATTGCAAAGTTAAAGACTCCAGAGGTAGAAGATGACAATTGTAGTGTTTACCTGTGCAACCTTAATTCTGCCCCCTTAGGCATCCATCCTGTGCCTAAATAAGGCAGGAGTTGGAAACAGTGTGATCAAGTAACAAAAGACTGTATTGGTAAGACTGTATTGGCACTATTCCTAACCTGTCCTCTGCTAACTTTTGAGTGCTTGACTTCACAATCCAAATAACTTTTTCTATTTAAACTTCCCAGTACTATTTTTTGTAAGAAAAAATGATAAAACCAAATTCATGCACAGTCATTGGCATTTGAACTCTGAACCATCAGCCAGAATAAGGACAAAGTTGGTATCAAAAGAAGGCTATTATTCCAACCCTGGAATAATGGGCTTCTGGGGTCATATGTTGGGTCCAGGAGGTGATGGGAGTATGGCCACTGTTCTGTATCCTCTCCCTTAGGAGTGAGGGAGGTCCAGTCCCACATGGTGTCAGGGGAGGATTGGAACTAGGGGGCATGAGCTCCTAGAAATTCTCATTAGAGTGCCTGTGTTGGTAGCATGACTCTGGCAAGCTGTCAAACTTTTTTCCCCAGCAGGGAAATGTTAAAATCATCAAGTTTATATCTCAGAAAAAATAAGAATGTGATTTCATGGGACAGAGAGAAGGCACTTTCTAAAGCCCAAAGCTGTTCCTTTGCTGAAAGTTGAAGAGCTGCTGTAAATAATGGAAGTGTGACAGCTTCCAAAGAAAAGGTCCCAAGACTACTTAACATGAAAAGAGTAAGGCAACCAAAATATAGGGGTCACTATTAGCTCCCCCTAATATATAAAAGAAAATATTTTGTCCCCTTTCCCAGGTCAGCCTTAGAAAAGAAATGATAAATGTTGCCTGCTATGAACTTTAGTTTAAGACAAACATGATTTTTGTTAATGAAAAGAATCATCGGGAATATCAGTCCCCAAAAAGGGAGAGGAAAAAAGAGAAGCGTACCTGTGTAATTATATTTATGGGTAAAGAAGATCCCGCTTCCCTCTTCTCCCCCTCCCTCACCGATTTAGAAATGTGTCGTCCTCCTTATTTCTGCTACCACACGTATAATCCAACATGGACAGTTTTTAATTGATTATCGGTCTGCTGGAGTTGAATATAAAAGGCATCTGACTGACTTTTTTCTGTCCAGTTGCTGAGGGGGAACAGGGTTCTGCACTGTGGAGGAATTTGCTTCACTGATGGAACATTTTATTTAACATGGACAAGGCCTAACGTGACAGTTTGGATACAGGCTTAAGGGGGTTTGATTGACCTCTCACTGGCAGAACTCTTGCTTTCAGTGAGGACTTTTCCACAGAAACTGGTGGTGCCATATGGCCCATAGATAGAGGAGAGGGAGAAGACCTGCGCATCTTCTCAATCCAATTTGCGATGTATTGCTCAGCCTAATTTTGAATGGCTCCAGTGATGTGGCTTCTGCCAGTTTACTTAGGAACAATGCTCCCTAGTAAAAGAGCTGCCCCGGGTTTCTTGATATTCACACTATTGCCAACTCCAAATGTTCAAAAATCACTCAGGACCTCCAAAATAGTGGCTTAAATCTAAGATTAAAAAAATTGGGTCCTCTTTATATGCCCTGTGTTTTGAATGCACCCCAAGAGCTCAACAAAGTTCACATTTTTTCTGTAACCATGATGGCTAGAAATTACTTTCATATTTTTAAACTGGAAGCTGAGATTCCCAGGACTCCAGGAGCTGGAGTGTCAATAAAATGCCAATTATCACAAGACTTATGATAATATGGTGGAAGTTGGCAACTCTGTTAATTCAGCCTACATTTTTCACTATCTAATTTAATCCTGGGGAGCTAGCAGGAAAATATTTCAAATTGCCTCTTGTATAGTCAAGGGTCTTGCCATCTTATCCAAGTATGCAGACCTCTATACCCAGATGGGAGTCCTACTGTTGTCAGTGCGATTGCACGTGGATGTGATGATCTGCATGCCCAGACCAGAATGCAGGATCAGAGCCTTTGTTACTGGCGCTGGTCACCCAACAAGAAACCAATACAGAAAGAAGGCAGCACCAACATAGAAATAAGAAATTATATATATACATATACACCTCTACCTCAATATAACACGACCCGATATAACACAAATTCAGGTATAACGCAGTAAAGCAGCGCTCCGAGGGGGCGGGGCTGTGCACTCCGGTGGGTCAAAGCAAGTTCAATATAACGCGGTTTCACCTATAACGCAGTAAGATTTTTTTTTTTGGCTCCCGAGGACAGCGTTATATGGGGGTAGAGGTGTATGTATATGGTTTGATTTAGTCCTGGCATAAATACGGCCACTGTTTTCATTCCAGCTGCCACCCTGGAATTGCTGCTCTGCTGGCTACACGTCTAATCCTTTTGTGACTTGGGAATGATTAAGAGAGAATCCAACAGAAAGCAGAGTTGGCACCGCCAGGCGGTTGCTCTGTTAGAAGATCCAGATGTACTGACTCAGGGTTCCTCATTGCTTCTGATGGGGAGAAACCAAACAGGGCGCTCGTTAGGTTTAAAGGATTTGGTACGTGCACGTGTCCCCATTCTAACGGCCTTTGGTGGGTACCAGATGGCAAACAGAAAAAGAGCAGCAGAGTAAGGGGGAAGGGAGAAGTTCTTTATGATTATGTTAATGTAAATGTTACGTTTAAAAGATGCATATCTTAAATTTCTAGATCTGCTACATAATTTTAACCACCACGCCCCACCACTTCCTGCTGCCTCCCACACGCTGCTTTTATTTGGACTGATTGATTATATTCAGAATTATGATGAATAGTTCCTGATGGGATTTTAGCCATTTCTTCTTATAAAGTAAGAAGACCCTCTCAAGTGATAGAATTACCTCATGGTCAGCCAGAAGTCTGTGAAGCTGTGCCAGTTTACGCGAGTTGAGGATCTGGCCCGGTATGTTTAAGCTCTCTCTCAAATCTGTTCTTGGGTTGCGACATTAGAAGAGGGTAAGATGCGTGAGCATACACACCAGCACCTAGAACTCTTCAATAGTATGACTTGTTGCTGGCCACGTGCTGACAGTGTGCATTGTGCTGCCTAAGAAGCAAATACATAAAGTCAGCTCCTGCCCTGAAGAGTTTAGAATGTTAATTGAGTGCTAATTAACTAAATCCTTGATGTCGTTTTTTTATTTTTGTAAAAGAAAACTAGTTGGGAAGGAGATGAAACTTTGGGAGGCTTTATTTGAACAAAAATTAATCCAGTATTGAAATTTCTTCTGTTGATTAATGTCCTGAAGAAGCCAAACAAAGCTGGAAGTGAGTGCAAAGATTATTATGCACAGCAGGGGTGCTGAAAAGGGTCCTCTTTTGAGACCAGGGTTTCTTGTTCATTATTCTTACAACTGTTGCTTGTAATGAGGAAATACTTTGCCTCTTGGGTAACTGGGGATTAAAAATATGGGTTTAGATGCCCAGTTGGTGTAAATCAGTGTTGCTCCTTTGACTCCAGCGATTCATATTTTGATCGTTGTCAGCTTGAGGATCTGACCGATAATGTATTTTTCAATAATTGGTTATAATAGTATATGGCTTATAAAATTGCTCAGCTGGCATTACAGTAGCATGGCAAGGGAAATGGAGTAAATAATTCCAATTAGTGTGTTCGAAGTCTCTTTTTGGGCAACTCTACCTTCTCCCCAGGCTAAGACCTGAAACAGAACATCAAAAGCCCATCATCTTCCATTCAGTTTTGAATGTTCTCGCCCTCTGTTGTTCTTGGTCTTGTCTCATGACTTGTGTTTGCCACAACTGCAGCTGCGTTGTGGGCTGAAGGGAATACAGTTGAATGCGTATGTGTAGGGCAAGGGTGGAGTAGATCACAGATCCATCATTAACAAAGGAAACGGGAACTGGTCATAGAAGCCTAGATCATCTCTAGTGGTGTGTGTATCAGTGAGGAGGAACCACTAGACAAGATGACTCATTTATGGGGTCAATGAGCTCTGTCTGCATATTCCTCTTGTGAAGCCCTTCCTTATCAGAACCCTGTGCAGTCCAACTCTTTTCGATGGCTAGACTGTAGGAAAGGAGTTGCAAAGTCCGCTTTCGCTCATGTGTGTCTGAGCAGGGCCAAGAGGAAATGAGTGTAGCTGCCATACCTGTCTATTAGAATCATAGAATATCAGGGTTGGAAGGGACCTCAAGAGATCATCTAGTCCAACCCCCATGATACCTCATGATTCTGGAAAGAGTTCATTGATGCCAAAGGTCTGCGAGAGGATGATTGACTCCAAACTATATATTGAACTGGCTACGAGCAATACAGGCAACTGCCAACTAGAGCACAACTGCTTTTTCATTATCTAATGCCTCTTTAATCCCAGTTCTCAGGAGACAGTCACAGAGGTGGGACAAGAATTGCCAGTGCTAAAGTGAGACGGGAAGGACTGTTGGAGAACTCTAACTGAGATGGTTTTACAGGAAAGAAGCTGCAATGTGATATCTACCCTGCGTCTACAGCAAATAGATTTTTCCTGTGTCTGCTTGCAGAATCCAATCTGATCCTTAGCTTGGTTTAAAGAGTCAGATTGCAAAACTAGGTCCTCATGGGGTTAGTATTGCTAATTTTCCCGTTAGTGTGTTAATTTCCCGAGATCACTGAGAGCGCTACGCCACTTTATTTAGATTTATATTTGCCTCAGTGTGAAAGACTTTAGAAAAAACAAAAATAAAATTTTATACAATTTTATTTGATTTTTTTTTTTAAAGTCTTTTGCACTGAGGCAAATGCTCAGTAAGAAATATTCATGTTGCAAACAATTCAATCTGCTGTTAATGCAAAAGCTTTCTATATTTCCACTGCTACTCACTGTGCACTCCTGGGGCATCTTTTATCCAAGGATCTTGAAGTGCTTTTCAAACACACATGTACCAAACACCGCTACCACTCACAAGAGAGGTGGTAATTATCCCCATTTTAACGATGGGAAAACGAAGACCAAGAGAAGTAAAATGGCTTGTCCTCGGTCCAATAGCGAATCAGCAACAGTGGAGCCAGCTGACTTCAGGCACCAACTTTTTTCACACTTCGGCTTGCCATGAAGACATAAGCCCATATTTGACATACTCCCCCATTGCCATGGGAATATGTGATGTCAAAGTGTTGTGATTCCATTGAAGAATATGCTGTAGAGATGAGCTTTGTGGTCTTCACATCTTCTATTCCAGCAAATGTAAAGAATGTACGGAGATGTCCTCATGTGACCAGCTGAAGCCTAGAAACAAAGGAATTCAATATGCAAGGGTCCTGAATACTCAGCTCATCCTGCCATCAGCAGGCTAAATATTGGCAATTATTTCATCATAAAAATGTACCAGCTGCAGGAGTCGATAGAAGGGAAATAGTAAACATGATATGATGCTGCTTTATGTGGCATGGCTGAGAGTGAGAAATCCCTTCCTTAAAACAAAAGCCAAATGATCCTGCCTGAATGGGCTTGAATACTTTAGGATACAGCCAAAAAAATGTCTGTATCAATTGCAGTCTTTGGGAAGGAGGATCCCAGCTCTCTTGAAAGGACTAACTCTTGGGTATCCTCTCAAGTAGAACAATTTAAAGGGTAGGAAATGTTACTTTTCCCTGACTCGTTTTAGGGCGATGCACTTTTAACATGAAATGAGTCTAGAAAAGAGATACAATCAGAGAAAAGAAGTGGATCATAATTTCTCATGAAGAGCCACATGAGACGTCTGATCACCCAAATCTCCCCTACTAATCTTTCAGCGGATGTTATATGGGTGACCGTGTTTTATCCTATTGATTTGCCTTTGCAGTAGCTGCATATTCTGTACATCAACACTGGTGTTTAAGGAAGAGAGAGGCAGAATTCTATCATGCAGTGAAAACACAAGGGCTAATTTATCATTGCTTGCGGGAATAGGACACGTGCCATTACAGTTTGGGAAAGAAGAGAGGAATAGGAGGCTTTAAGTATTAGTGGAAAGGAAAGCATTCTGGATCCGGTACTTTGAGGTCCCAAAGCCCTTATAGCTTCAGTGAGAAGCAAGATTGTCTGTCTTATTTATATCTAGCAGTAATTGCTTCCTTTAATTGCCCTGGTTTGTGAGATTCTTCCCGGCAGGGTGGGCTGAGATTTCAATTTCATTTTTATTTGCATAATCACTTGAGTGTGTCTCTCTAGTATTTCACTTGACACTAAAGATTTTGCTGGAGTAGAATTTTGTCAGTTATTATCTCTCTCTCCTTTCGTTAGAACTGGGTGTGACTCTCCGTCTTTATTTCGAGGGAGAAGTGGGCTAAACACACGGTTACAGTCAAGTATCTGTTTCATTGTGGTCTTAGCCTCTGGTAGCTTCTGACTTGTATTTATTCCCACATCTGTCTTGTTTAACAAATAGCTCACTGTTAGTAGGTAGTATGTAGTGTTTCTCACAAGGCTGTGCAGAGTGAAGTTAGAGTATACCTAGGGTGTCTGCATTTTCCTTTCATTTATTAAAATGACTAGTTGCTTGCCAGAGGTGGTCCAAATACCTCCAGGTATTACTTGCAACCATTAACTGAGCATCAGCACCCTAGTTGGCTCTCCCGATTTTACAGATGGGGAAAATGAGATGCAGAAAAAAGGGCTCACCTGTCCCCCTTTGTTCATGCTGAATGGTACCTTGCTTTGCGAGTAGCACTATTGCAACCAATGGTGCTACTTGCAAAGTAAAGTCATACACACTGTGAGACCGATTGTAACCCATCCTACATGGTGGTGTAAAGTGTTCTATTACTACTTGGTGCCGTGTGCCTTATTGGCATATTCAGTACACTGGGGATAGCAGGCTCCATGGAGCTCATGCATCAGCCCCTTGCACAGATGTGCAAGGAGAAGATGAAGCCTTGACTCTGCTTCCTCCGTCCTTTCCTCCTCCACACCAACTCAGCTGGCGACCTAGCATACAGGCATGCTAGGAAACATGCGCTGGGCTAAGTATAGACCTAAACCAGCGTACTTCTGTCTCGAAGCAACAGGGAAACTGGGAGGTGGATTGTGATTCCTGGAGTCCGTCTCCCTTCCCAGCTGCTCCAGGAGCACTGCAACACACAGACAGTAATGTCATGGTTTAAGTCTGTATGAGTGAGGGTGGCAGAATTGGGTTCTCAGTGCTTCAGCAAAGGACATAAAATAAGTTTGTGCCAAAGCTGAAAACAAAACCCCTGAGTCCTAGCTCCCAGTTCCTTGCTATAGTCACGGTGTTTGACAGTAATGTGGTCTGGTGTTTCCCAGATGCTGGGTTCTGACCCATCCGGGGGTCATGGGAAGGTTCTTAGATGTTTCACGGGTGCCATAGGGGATATACACTTGTCCCGGACCAGTGCAGAGGGGACTCGAGGTGTTGTGATGCACAATGTTACGGTGCCACTTAGGTTTGGCCCAGCCACCCATCCATCAGGACATACACACACATATGGAGTCAGTTTTCTTAAATATACAAATGTATATATTTATGCAAGTAATCTATACATATATGTAGGAAGACTTATTTTGTGTATATGTCTCTACATATTATATCCCTCTTCCTAGTGTGTGAATGTGATAGAATGTTACTCCCTTAAAGACCATGTTATGAAGACTGTCAGACACTGTAAATATGTATATATTATACACATGTACATTAAAATATTTATATGGCGCCGTCTGTTGTAGCTGCGGTGACACATGTGCCTAGTTTCTATCTCAAAGATGCAGCACACAAATTGGTTATGATTTGATAAACTCAACATTGCATAGTCAATGTTTCGCCCTAACATTATGTGAAAAAGGTATACGTTGTTGTCTGTTAAAGGTCTGCACAATTAATCACTTACTCCTCCCTCGAAGCACGTTGCTTGCTTTCTTGCTAAGCTAGTCAAGTTAATATATATGTAAAATGCTATAAATAGTTCCTAATTGAACATCAGTAATGTTGACAAGTATCCATGTGGTGAACATAGGCACCCAGTCGATTATTCACTTTGAAAGACTAAATCAAAAATTAAAACCTACACAGAGATGAATACTTATTTGCCTCTAGTTATAAGCAGCCATAAATGCTTTCATCCTTATAGCTCTGGGCTCTTTTTATGCATTTTTAAAAGCTGCAATATCAGATAAGATGACAATAGTACAGTGCAATAAACTGCCATATAGCTCTGGATTTACCGACAGCATCATAATCCCTTTAACATTACTCTTTTAGCCCAAGGGATAGCCCAAGTCACTAGCAGCAGACATATCACCGATGGCCCTGTTCCAGCAAATGATGTAAACATGTGCTAAACTATAAGCAAATGGGTAGTCCCATTTAAAGTCAGTGGGGATATTTATGTGCTTAATATTGAAGATGTGCTTAAATGTTTTGCTGAATCAGGGCCTCTGGTGATATGTCTCCTGCTAGTGGCTTAAGTATAAGAGCCTTCTGCTATGATCTGCTCATGGAATTACTCCTTTAAAAAAAAATTAATTAAAAATAAAAATCTGACCCGGCACATAACCCTCAACCATTTGTCAGTAACTTGGCTTGAGCTGCAGCTTATCCACTGGAAAAGCAAGTACAATATGTACCTTAATGGTGTTTATGAGACTTAAATCAAGTGCCTTCTGCATTTCATTTCGAGCTGGACACGTTCTCACTTTTGAGGTGGAGGCTGAAATTTTCAAAGGTCAGGGGTTCTATACTTCTTGAAGAGCTGTGGCAGGAGTTGTAATTAGTGGTCTGTAGTGTGACATTTAACTTGTGTGGTTTTCAGTTGCTTGGGCCAACCTTTATCTGATGAGGGAGTGTCCAACATTTTGGTTAAATATGTGCAATGATGTCTTCTGCTAGTAGCCCAAGGGTAACAGCCTTCTACTACTCTCTGCTCATGGAGTTATTCCTTTGAAAAAATATTCATAACTCTTGCTCATAACCCAAAAGGCTCTAGTGAAAGAAAATTAAACTTCTCCCTCCTCAAACCCCTTTTTAATAAATAAATTAATTTAATTAAAAAGAAAGCAAGTATTGCAGGAAACCTAGAAGTGTAATAAATCTTGGCAATAACATACTAGAAGGCACAATGGTTGATGAAAATTTGTCAAAATATCAGATTTTGATGGAAAAAATAGCGTAGGGAGTGTTGTATGACTTTTCCCCAAAATATCGCCTCTTCCCCTGCCCTGGCCATGTTCAAGGCATGCTGGCGAGATGAACTGTAGTATGCTTGGTCTTTCACCAGCATAAGATCTGACGGCCTTACACCAATGGTGGAGTGGGCCCTTGACTGTTTGACATCAGTGGGGTGAGGTCAGGCGGAGGCTGCGACCGAGAGGATCAGGGAATTGCAATGGTTTGCAGTGACCACTCTGCTACATCTGCACACAACTCTGAGGTAGCAGAAAATTGGGGCCAAATTAGAAAACTACAGGGAGCCTCGTCAGGGTACAAACGCTGCCCTTGTCTCACCTGGTTTTGCTATTGTTGAAGTCAGAATGTACATGTTAAATGGCAGCAAGCTACGGGGCATATCAATGTTGTCTTTTTTTCCCCATTACATCAAATCAGAATCTTCACTGCCAAGTGACGATAATACTTATGGAAAAACGCAGGTGCTCAGTGGCTATTTTGAAAGACAAATTCAGCAAATGGATGACAATATCCCATACAATTTAAAGGGGCAAAGAAGATGATGTTTGCTAAAGTAAAAACAATGCTTTTGGATCTAAGAATTTTATGGGACCCTTCTTGTTTAGAAAACTAAAGGGAATCTGTCAAGTACATTAAGCGCCACATTTAAACTTAATTAAAATTGCTAAAAGCTAGTGAGGAAACGTTCTCTAAGTTACAAATATCTGATGGTTCCCCTTGCCACAAATCTTCTGTTACTAAGAAATACAAAATTTTAATAGTTTATGTAGGACCTAGGGATAAAAAATAAGTGTTCTTTGGCTCTCTAGTTCTGTAGCAAACCTGTCCTAACAGCTACACTGGTGTCTCTGTTGCTGATGTAGTAACAAAGAATTAAACACAGCCAAATTCCATTTGAAATACAAATAGATAATCCAGTGTTCACAACATGACAAGAGTCGATAAAATAGGAAAAGACTCTATATATTAAAACTTGTTAGGGTTACAAAGAGTGAAGCGTAAAATAAGCAGGACTACAACTAAAAGAAAATTCTGTTCTTAATGCCCATCAGTTCAGGAACACACTGGTTATTGTTTCTCATGGTTGCTGTTGGCAATACAAAGTCTTAAGTGGGAAGCAGTATGATTTAGCTGTCTGAGAGGGACGATGGGAGTCAGCACTCGTGGGTTCTATACCATACGGTGCTAGTGACCTGTTGAGTCACCTTGGGCAAATGTGCTCCTCTTTTCCTCTCTGTAACAAGGACATAATAATTGCCTATCTGACTAGGGTGTTGTGGCCGCCTTTTAAAACATTTGTAATGTGCTCAGTGAGCCTCAGATGAGAAAAGGCTTGTAAACTCTTTGGAGTAGGGACTTTCACGCTCTGCGGCCCCTTATGCACTACTGAATTCTACTGTTTGCCTAACTGACCCAAAGCTAATGGAAAGCCATCTCCTATTGGATCAGGGCCCTTGTTGGGTCCTCATTAGATTCTGGCCCCTGACTGTTCTCTTCACATGCACCAAGAGTAATAACAGATGGTTTTATTAGCCACGTTCTCTGCAGTTGCTTTCTTGGCTGCAGCCTGAGCAATCCTGCTGAAACTGTGATGATCCTGAGCTCTTTTCAGAGGCCGGACAGTAATCTCCTGAGATGCTGTGAAGTGGATTTGTGTAATGATGTAATTAGTGGTCCACAATACCCCGTGTGAGTGCCTGGAAACTCAGCTGTGACTCTGTGTAGCTGAAGTGCCTGTGACAGGACTGCTGCTGTTGAGAATAAAATTTTATAACCCAGGGAGTTCCTATGGTGACAGGAGGGTGGGTAGTGTGTGTGTTGGGGGGCTGTGTGTGGGGGGGGTGAATAGGTTATTCGAGGGGTATTTCATCTACTAGCTTTTAAAGGTGATTAGGATTCAGCACAAATTTTGCTGAAAGCAGGGTTACATGTGGGTAGGTAAAAGTTGTTTAAATATTCATATGTACACTCTTTTGCAGCCTGGCACGTGTTTATATGATATCCATTGTGGAAGAGAATAGTTCCCTGGTTAAATGCATAAGTTGCTGCTGTTGTGATGTACAGCAATTCCATTTCATTGATCAGCTATGTGACATTCATATGGAGGATCTGTCCCTTTTTCTTTTTGTACGTTCAGGAGGAAGAAATAATTATATAATATTTATTTTGAGGCCAATATCAGTGACTCGTGTTCACCACAGGCACTGAGGGGTTAAGACTGATGGGCTTTAAAGCACCACTCATGGTATGTCGTGTGCTTTGCTGCAGTCCTTGGAAAATGAGAAATTACTGTGCTTATGCTTACAGACTTCTGTATTTCTGTGTTTTTTGTGGAGCGTATTATTGTCATTTGATAACGAAGACAGAAAACATAATATTGAATGGCTTTTTCAAAGTTGTATGTGTAACAGTACCCTCTGGAGTCAGCTGGTTTTCCCCCGGGTCGGTGTCCATGCACTCAAGTGATTAGTGTTAGTGTGTTGTACAGAATTGATCCCTAAAGGCTGCTTGCAATTTTTTTTCTTAATAAGAGACCACAAAAAGACAACTTAGTAAAACAAAACAGCCCAAACCTTACTTGTGTTCCCAGTAGCGGTTGATTTTGATGGCACAAATCTCGTGAGTAAGGCTTTCAGGATAATGCCCTGAGGCTAATGTTCTCAAAAGTGACGAGTGATTTTAGGTGGCTCAGTTTTTAGAAGCCCGACTTGACACCCCTCAGAGGGGTCTGATTTTCATGGGGCAGGTGCTCAGTTATTTCAGAAAATAAGGCTTTTTAAGATGTCAATTTGGGCATCCAGAAATCACTAGCCACTCTGGAAAACCTTGACCCAGGCTATTCAATCTGCAAATTTGTAAACTTTTATTTCTTGTGTTGGGCCTGATCCTTCTTATTTTTATTAATACCTTTACTCTCATAAGTTGTCTTATTGAACTCAATGAGACTGTACACATTAGTAAAGTTAGTCCTAAACACACAGGATCAACCCATAAACCGCATGCTGTCGAAGGTGCTTCCTTTTGACCGAGCAG
This sequence comes from Malaclemys terrapin pileata, assembly GCF_027887155.1. NCBI lineage: Eukaryota > Metazoa > Chordata > Testudines > Emydidae > Malaclemys > Malaclemys terrapin. The sequence goes on along the minus strand of NC_071522.1, from coordinate 14,875,052 downwards.
TTGTCTGACAATAGATAACTGCTGGAGTTGGTTTCTTAGGGTGGGTTGAGGTGATAGAGGGGGAGCTGTATATTGTTGTCAGATTAACATCTGGTGTGTTAAATTTACATTAGATGGCCAGATGTCATAGCAGTGGGTGCACTGATGGTTTAAAAACAGAGAGGAAAACAAACCCTATATCGATCACAAAAGTTGCTTGTTCCTTTCCACTAGTATATAGTTGTTCCTAGAGCTATAGGGGGATATTTAAATTAAAATTATCCATGTTAAGTGTCATCTTCTATCCCCTTACTTATTTTTAGCCAAGCCTAAAAATTTGTGCCTATAATACGTGCCAGTAACCCTTCAACAGACTTGGTTGTACATAAGAATTGGTGAATACTAAATATTCTGGCTTATGTAATAATTAGTGAAGATGTGGGGTGGGGGAATATTTTAGGTTACATTATCAGGAAGCCTGAGCGAGCAGAAAGTGTGTAAAACTGTCTGCCAGTCAATCCAAAGAGAGCCTCTTGATGGATGGGCCATGTGTTGGTTTGTCTGACATTTCTCAAAGGTAATGACAGTGACATGGATCAAACCAGATTATCTTTCAGCTTGTCTTCAGATGTCAGTTGCCAATCCTTTTAATATAAATTACATTAAAATTGGAGATGGGCCCAAACTGGAACTTCAAATCCACAGTGCCTGCTATGCCTGTATCCAGATGGGGATCTAAAATCTGACTGTCGTGTGACTGGGTCTTCAGATCCGAACCAACCCCAGATCTCTCCATGCACCCTAAATTTAGGGAAATTGAGATTCAGAGAAGAACCCAGCTCTGATTTCACACACTTTGTTGTTTTAATTAAAGTGTGTTGACTCACTGGCAATGATCCAAGTTAAACTTGCAAAAGCAGACAAGTCCAAACTGGAGATAGGAAGGTGATGGCTAACACACCATATTGGTTTTAGAAATTGCCCTGTGTATATGAGGTAAGCTCATCATGGGCGTGTGCTTTCCATAATTGATACCAGTAGTGGATTGCCATTGATTCAATGGGATTTGAATTGGACCCCATGTTAGAATTCATGAACTGTATGATGGAGTAAGTTAAAGAACATAGGATTTTTCATACCAGACAGACCATTTGTCCAAGTCCAATATCCTTCTGCGGAGGCATATACTTTCTGCTCCAGAGTAAGCCATACCGTACCCTTACCTCAGTAATGTATGTAGTCAAATGTTGAGTGCGCATGCGTGTGTGTGAGAGAGCGATTCCTTCCTGACCCACATGATCCATTTAGGTTCTGAAGAATAAATCTCTACAACAAACAGTCCTGCTCGATCACCAGTATTTGACTCTGGTCTCCTTGGGTAGTGAATCCTACAGGCTGACTGTACGTGATGTAGAATTGCAGTTTCAACTCAGGACTGTCTCACAGTCGGGTGTCAGAACCCCGTTTGTTTGATCATATTTTTTGTAACATTGTGTCACCATCAGAATTATATTTGTAATGGCTCCTTGGGAGGTTAAACAGGACTTTTAAGGTTTATCCATGCTTGTGTTGGTGGTGGATAGATAAACAGAGAATATCTGATGTGCAGTGACAATGCCTGTCGCACTGTGTCTTCTGATTTGCCGAAACATCCAGTATTACAATTAGGAAGAACAGCATATACACAGATGACAAAACAATTAAACAGCAATGAAACATAAAGGGAGGAAATTAACAAGTAACCAAATGCATTTGACACAGAGATCAAAACATATTGACGGTGTCTCACAACTCTAATAATTCTGTGGAGCTGTGCAAAGCTTAACATTGATGCTTGCACACAACCTCTGATTAACATTAAGTGGTGCTGTCATTCTGACATAGCTGGATAAACCAATATTGAATAATCTATTAAATATGTCAGACTCAAACAGGGAGAGCAAATCTTATTATATTATTTCAGCTGTAATTAGGTGGGAGATAAAATCATAAACAGATATGTTTAGTGACTTTTTTTTCTCTGACTGTATCTAGAGGCACCTGGATTTGAGCTGCATTCGGGGGAGGGGAGTGTACTGGATGTGTGCCAAGAAGTAACTGCTGCCCAGGAAATAGGAGGCTCAGCGGTGACTTATGATAGATACACATTTCTTTTGAGATCTCATTTTGTTTTAGGATGTTAACTGTGCTATTGTCATTGTCATGCTCATACACAAAGCCATCTATCTAATCCTTCTACCTTTAAAGATCTTTAAGGTTGCAAAGTGAAACCCTCCAAAATCAGGAATAACAGTTAAGGCTGCCTCTGCAACCTTAACTCTACCCTCTTGTGTATGCATTACAGTTCAGTCTTGTATTATGTGATCTCATAATATTGTTTCCACAGAAGGGGACCCCTGCCTCATTTATGACTTGATCCTGCAAGGTGCTCAACACCCTGGTCCTGACCCAGCAGTGGGACTACTTGGAAGGGACTGCCTGCTTACTTAAGTGCTTTGCTGGATTGGGGCCAGAGTGCTGACCTCTTTGCAGTATCAGTGCCTTAATGGGCAAGATGGATGGTGTCACTGAATGAGGTAGCTGTTTATTATTTCTTGTCATTCTATTAATTTAATGTGTGACCCCTTGCCTTATTTATGGCACATTATCCAAACCCTGTCCTCATCATTATAGTATCTAAGCCATTCATGGACATGTAATGAATTCATCGTCACAGCTTTTCTGTGCATTGGGGACATATTATCACCACCATTTTACAAATACAAAATTGAGGCACAGGAAAATGAAGTGGCGTGCCCAAGATCCCATGGGAAGCCAGTGATGGGGGCAGGAAGAAACCGCAGGTCTTTTGGGTCCCCTTCCAATTTCTTAAGCACAAGACCTTCTCCTCTTCCACTGGACCCCTTCCTCACTCACTACATACCATACAACTTCTGCAATGAATGAGTACAAGTGTGCTGTGGACATCAGTCTTACAGCATGGAATACAGTGACTGCCATGAATGAGCCAGGAATACTCATGTCCTCATCCCCAATACAGGATGAAATCCTGGCTCTGTTGAAGTCAGTGGGAGATCTGCCATGACTTCAATGGAACCAGACTGTCCCCTCAGGGGGCAACCCTGCCTCATTCTCTGTCCAATGTTTGAGCTTCACGAGGCATAAGTTTTGTGAAAGTGATTTGTGTCAAATCTGGACTTACTCTAAAGTATGCTTAATTGGGTGCATATCTTGTCCCAAGAGGCCGTGTAACCTATTTCCAGCACTGCTTATAGTCCTAGATTTAACTTCTAGTGTTTACTTTAGTACATACAGTGAAAGGGACTGGAGAGTTCTAAAAAGTAGAAGTGATTGAGATCAGGAACACACAGGTTTGGTCTTTCTCCTATGCTTTCTGTTGGAGGAAGGGACAAATGGTTTGTGAATAAATAGTAGCGTATTTACATTCTTTGTTAGATTCAGCTGCCGCCTGGCTGCTTTCTTCTAGTTGGAATGGCAAAGAGTGCTGAATAATTCATACAAAGTCATTAATCCTTCCTTCACCTTCTCTATTGCTCTGGGGTTTCACCTGCTTCTGATATTATGGAACAAGTGACCATTGAGATTTTTATTGCAACTTCCCTAGTGAAAGCCGGGGAGCCTGCCTGCATTCTGAAGCGCTGCTAATAAGAATAGTGTGATTGGCATGCAAATACATAAGTAAATTTAACGCCCCTGGATTTAAGTAGCAGAGGACCCATGTGATATTTTTTTTACGCTAATGATCAGAATTGGTGCTTTCTGGGGTTTTTTTTTAACCATCTAACTAGGTGCAGATGACACTTTAGAAGGAGCCAGCAAAATTCAAATTGATTATGAAGTCTCTAGCACACAAATCTGTTAGCAATCTGTGCAAACAGAATCTTGTTCTGGTAAATTATGAATTACTGGATAAATACTTGTGGGATAAACAGAATATGTAATAAGAAACCATTAAGTATATTCCCATATGGAAGGAAATTATATTTGAACTCCACCTTCTTTTATGGTGTCAGGAAATGGCATAAAAGGGAAAATTACATGGGATAATTAGAAGCTTTAAAATTTTATTTTGGTTATGAACAGCTATATTTGTCTGAACTAGTAGGCTGAGTGCAGCCAGTTGTTATCTTTTCTCTCCTTCTCCAGACCTGTACGGTCAAGACCTCTGCCTGAGTTATTGAATGAAAATCATCTTATGGCAATAGCAGATGAACTTACTAGCTGCCTCTCTCCATGTGTCTGCTTTTTCCCCCTCTGGTTCTGTTTATAGGTAATATTTTTGCCTTGATGGTATATAGCATTTTACTGATTTATAGTGTAGGACTGGTCAAAGCACGAGAGGGAACAATCCTGTATTGACAGAGTTGTGGCTAATGTGTCTCTAACTTCTGACCAGGTGAATACACTTAAAGCATCAATAAGGAATAGTTGGTTCTCTCAGCCTCTCCTCATAAGTCATATGTCCCAGTCCCCTGATCATTTTTGTTGCCCTCCGCTGGACTCTCTCCAATTTGTCCACATCCTTTCTGTAGTAGGGGGGGCCAAAGCTGGACACACTACTCCAGATAAAAGAAGAACAGGAGTACTTGTGGCACCTTAGAGACTAACAAATTTAAAAGTACTCCAGATGTGGCCTCACCAGTGTTGAATAGAAGGGAATAATCCCTTCCCTCGATCTGCTGGCAATGCTCCTACTAGTGCAGCCCAGTATGCCCTTAGCCTTCTTGGCAACAAGGGCACACTACTGACTCCTATCCAGCTTCTTGTCCACTGTAATCCCCAGGTCCTTTTCTGCAGAACTGTCGCTTAGCCAGTTGGTCCACAGCCTGTAGCGGTACGTGGGATTCTTCAGTCCTAAGTGCAGGCTTCTGCATTTGTCCTTGTTGATCCTCATCGGATTTCTTTTGGCCCAATCCTCCAATTTGTCTAGGTCACTCTGGACCCTATCCCTACCCTCCAGCATATCTACTTTTCCCCCCAGCTTAGTGTCATCCGCAAACTTGCTGAGGGTGCAGTCCATCCCATCGTTCAGATCATTAATGAAGATGTTGAACAAAACTGGTCCCTGGACAGATCCCTGGGGCATTCCGCTTCATACCGGCTGCCAGCTAGACGTCGAGCCATTGATCACTACCCATTGAGTCCAATGATCTAGCCAGCTTTCTATCCACCTTATAGTCCATTCATCCAATCCATAGTTTTTTAACTTGCTGGCAAGAATACTGTGGGAGATCCTTTCAAATCTTTGCTAACATCAAGGTATATCACATCCACTGCTTTCCCCACATCCACAAGCCAGTTATCTCATCATAGAAGGCAATCAGGTTGGTCCTGCATGACCTGCCCTTGGTGAATCCTGTTCCTGATGACCTTCCTCTCCTCCAAGTGCTTCAAAATGAATTCCTTGAGGATTTGCTCCATGACTTTTTTCTAGGGACTGAGGTGAGGCTGATGGCAAGAGTACTGTGGGAGACCGTATCAAAAGCTTTGCTAAAATCAAGGAATAACACATCCACTCCTTTCCCCTCATCCACAGACCCAGTTATCTCCTCATAGAAGGTAATTAGGTTAGTCAGGCATGACTTGCCCTTGGTGAATCCATCCTGACTGTTCCTGATCACTTTCCTCTCCTCTAAGTGCTTCAGAATTGATTCCTTGAGGACCTGCTCCGTGATTTTTCCAGGGACTGAGGTAAGGCTGACTGGCCTGTAGTTCCCCGGATTCTCCTCCTTCCCTTTTTTAAAGATGGGCACTATATTTGCCTTTTTCCAATCATCTGGGACCTCCCCCGATCACTACGAGTTTTCAAAGATAATGGCCAATGGCTCTGCACTCACATCAGCCAATTCCCTCAGCACCCTCAGATGCATTAGATCCGGACCCATGGACTTGTGCATGTCCAGCTTTTCTAAATAGTCCTTAACCTGTTCTTTCACCACTGAGGGCTGCTCACCTCCTCCCCATACTTGGGCAGCCTGTCTGTGCTGGGAATACCCAGTGAAGGGAGTGAGTTGCAGGTCTCCACCCAAGAAAGGCAGCAACTGCAGAGCTGGAAGCCTGAAACTGGGTGCCCAGTGCTTAATTTGTGCTAAGGCTGAGCCCTGGCACTTCTAGGCTTGGCTGTTGATAGCCCCGTCACTTCTGGGCTTGCTGCAACAGTTATGAATGTGTAAAAACTGCTTGAGCCCCAGCACCTCTTTCATTACAAATTAGGCACTGCGGGTGCCCTTGCTTGAACAGTGAAGAGACCTATAGGTGTAGCTGCCCTGAACTGCGATATGGATCATGAAATTTCCCCTTGTGTAGCCCCTTTACTCTGTCTAATCACTGTACCCAACAAGTAATGGAGCAGTGGTGCTTGGAGTTAGTGCGGTCCATGTTGTATGCACAGGTAACTTGCTATGGAGTCACTCCTTCCTTCAGAGAAAGGGGGGAAAGTTAAATCCATCCTAATGCCACAAGGAATGAAGGCAATCTGCTTACTCAGACTCGGAGCAGCCCTTTCATTTAAGCATTCAGTGCTGCCTCCGATGAATCTGAAAATAAAAAGCTTGCTCTGGAAGAGCATATCGCCTGCGTTCCCTGTAGGGCTAGTGTGATTTAACAAGTTTCTGATGGGAGTGGAGATTCATCAGGGGAAAATAATTTGCTGTAGAACAAGGCATCTTAAGGAGCAGAATGGCTTAACTGAACTCCAGTTACATTTAGCTGATGCCGAGAGGTACCGTCTTCTGTGCTACTGTGCTTTCAGCCAGGCCCCGTGGTGCCGGGAAAATCTCACGCTCATTGTGATGGGTAGCAGTTAAAACCTCTCCCCAAAGCCAACACAGGAGAGGAAAAAATGTTTCTGGGTAGACCGGTGTTGGTGTGAGAGATGCAGCATGGAGACTCCGAGCAAAGCAGCCTGACAAGTGACATAAATGCGTGCGAACTGCGAAGCATCATGATGAAAGTGTCTGCCATTGACTGGAAATGAAAATTAGGAAGTGAAATCAGACAAATCCAGCTCTTCCCTCCAGTGAACTGAAATGCCTAGGGAAACCAGGTATGAGCAGGTCGCTGCAAGGGAGGGGCATTGCTAATGACTCTGTTTTGAATTGTAAAAATCAGGTTCAAATCTATTGCCATTAATTGTATTATGTTTGTAAATAGCGGCTCCATTGTGCTAGGTGCAGTACAAACACATAGTTAGAGTCCCTGCCTGGACGAGCTTGTAGTCTAGATAGAAGGTGGTAGGGGTAATAGAGGTACAGAAAGGGGAACAGACCTGCTCAAGATCACAGGGCAGTGAAGAGCTAGGAACTCGCATTGCTTTCTGAATGTACAGCGCCTAGCGCAATGGTCCTCTGGGCTATGATGGAGGCTCCGAGGTGCTACAATAATAGCAATAACTACTAAGGAACAGGACTACCAGTCCAGTGCCATGTCTTCTAGATCATGCTGACCACCAAATCAGCACTTAGTACTAGCCAGTGAAACATGCAGTGTGATTAGGGATGGGCAAAGTAGTCCGAGTGAAATAAGTTACTCAAGTCTTCAAGAAAAGCTTCAAGTTTGAGCTTGGGAATGAAGTTGGGAATTCGGATTACTTTTTGCCCAGTTATCTATCAAAATTTCCCTCCATGGCCTAGCTCTCCTACAATCCAGATGGGAACAGCACAGGAGGCTGATTTCCCAGCATGTGCCATGATCAGATCGGGAAGCACTGGAAACCACCTAGGAAATCCTGTCCTCCTGAGATCACTAGCTCAGTTTTTCAAATGCAAGAGGTTTGATTAAGCACCTGAACTCTTGGAAGCTTATCTGAACTGAGCCTTGTCACCCTGGGAAGTTCTTCCCTTCACCAGAGCACAATGTGCCAGCACGTAGACTCGAGCTGGAAGGAGGAGAAGTGCTCCTAAGACGTGCTGCCTTAGATGGGGCATGTGGGCAGCAGTTGGTTTTCTTCTGCAGCACAATAGTAGGCCAGTGATCCATCTCCAGTGTTTTTACTCTGACCAGTACTGAGCATTTCAATAATGCACCTGTATAAGTGCACAATGCTATAACAAGGAGGGAAAAAATTACTTCCAGGTGATATGATTCCTGGATGTAGAAGGACTGAGTGCCTTTAAATATTTCTTAGTTTATGTAGCTGCAGGTGCAGCTCTTTCTCTATGTCCTCCTTAAAAACAACCCACCAATCAAACAAAACCACAACTTACTAAACTATTTGACTTGATAATATCATGTGGCAGAGAGTTCCACAGACTAATAGACTGTATAAAGAAACATCTCCTTTTACTTGCAGTAATTTTATTGCTTTAGACATGTTTCAAGTTCCTTCTAGCTCTTATGGACCAGGGCACACTTTTTGGTAATTTCAGATACATTGTACAGTTGAACAGATAATACAGATAAAGAAACACAAATGGCTGTGCATATAAGTGCAAGGTAAAAAGTAGAGGATAAGAGTGCTGGCCAACGTTCATTAGAATGATGCTGCATTGCCAGCAATTTATTCCTGGCTACTATCAGGAGTGGAGTCTAGAGGGGAAGTGCATAGCAAGCACCTTTATTTTCACGCTGAGAATTTCATTTAACCCCATGTCCCTTCAGATATAGCCATTTTATGCCCACCTGCAACCCTTTTTACTCTAATTATGACAGTCAGGGAAAGGGATGCTCAAGGGGTTTGAAACTTGCTGCCACTTAACACAGGTTATACGGAGTATTCAAGCTTCCTTGTGCCCCATGTAGAGTCTCCTTCCAGTCCATCCAGAGCACAGCCTCTCTGTGCTCCCTGCTGTGTCCTGTGCAGCTGCTTGGAGGATCAAGGCTTAAATGATATAACCCAGCAAAGAGACCCTGGTATAAATGATGTATTGATCAATAGAAAATTGGCAGGGAAAATCAATTCTAGACTTTCTAATAGTATAGAAATCTTTGTAGGTAGCCGTGAACTGAGTAGATGTTTGAGTAATGATGGTAATAGACATGAGTCCACATTAGATTTTAATTACCAATTTTATTGATTTTAATTTATTATAAATTTATGGGTGATACATTTTGAGGAACCCATGTTTAGTTATAATTATAATATATTTAATTATAGTACATTTGTTGGGACATGAACATAAATAGAATAGGAGAGATGCGCAGAAAATTGCATTTGACCGCTCAGCATTGAAATCTGTTGAAGTGATGTTACAGTAAAAAAGGCAGCACCAGGTTGGGAGTGGGGCCTTTTAATTCTCCATTCACAGGTCTTGGCAAGCGTGATATAAAAAAGTCAGACTCCTATTTGACATAAAAAGACAATAGAGAACTTTAGTTGAAGAAACAATAGCTGGTAAATTGGTGATAATGTCACATAGTCCAGCAGCTGCTTTGTAGTTAGTGTCAAACCCGGTGATGTTATGCATGTCTGTAAGGATGACACTGGAGGTACGTAAGCCATACACGTTTTTGCAGTGTGGGCTTGATTCAGATACATATTCAAAAGTCTGAATGCTTACCCAGGCCCCTTAGCAATTGGGATGGAAATCTAGTGAGAGCAGCTTTTCTCTCAATGTTTTGGATTCCAGATCCAGGACAAGGAAATAATATTCACTGATATTTTTGCAATGTTAAGTTATAATTGTTATAATATAAATAATATAGTATACAATATACAATTATTATTACATGAATAATTTAGGGTCAGTTAAAGGTACTAACGATGCAGATAGGCACCTACTGGGTTTTTCAGAAGCTCCTAAACACGCTGAGCATCTAGCTTCCATTGCAATCAAGGCTCATTAAAGACAGTGCTGTGGTCTAGTGGATAGAGCACTGGTCTGGTATGTGGGAGACCTGGGTTTCAGTCCTGGCACCGCTGCTGCTGCTCTCCTTGGTGATCTTACGCAAGGCACTTTATCTTGCTGGGCCTCAATTTCCCTATCTGTAAAATGGGCGGGTGGAATAATGAAGCTTTGCTAGAAGGACATAAAGGATAATGATCTCTTGTAAAGTGCTTTGACATCTACTGATAAGTGCTCTATTAAAAATTAGGTTTTATTATTCAGGATTTTTGAAAATCTGGCCCTTATTTCGTAAGGTGGAGAATGATTGAGAAGTTCTTGTCTTTCCCCAAACCAGTTACGCACATCCCTAAATAAAAACCAGGATGATGACACCATTATAAGGAGGAAGTTGCATTAACTTATGAAGGTCTTGTGGTCTATGGATAATTTGGTTACCTTGAGGTCACTCAGGAAAAATCACCAGTATAAATGGCAATTTAAACTGAGTGCAGAAGCTGGAATGGCAAGCACTTGGTTTAATGGGATTTTTTTTCGTGTTACCAAGAATCCAATAATTCTTGTTTGCCCAGTGTTACGTTTCCCCAAGGTGTTATGGGTTGGAGTACATTATTCTTGCCACAGCAATTTTTTTATGTTGTCTGGTTCTGTGTCTGGGCCTATGCTTCCAGAAGCCAGCATAGACCTTGGAATGAGTCTTTGCCAATAACTGCTTAAAAGGCTCCTTCCCTTTTGGCTCCCGCCCACACAGAAAGCTTTGATAAACAGGCCATTGTACTTTTAGCACTTACCTAGCTCTGAGGCACGCAAAAGGTCACTTCAAATGAATAGCCCTCTTGAGTGGATGCAGTGTGCTTTCCTCTGCCCACTTGTGCAACTTGAAATGTGGTAGGCAACCTGGCCATGACCAGTAAAGTGCTCAGACTCTATCCTCGCTACTTCATTGAGGATCTGTATCAAAAACATACCCATCCTCCAAACACGAGAAAGTATTAATTGTTATAGGCAAAAATGAGTTCTTCAAGTGAGCCTGGTTAGAGGATAGGACCTAGCACTTCTTCCTATGTTGTGAACATAGTTTGGAGGAATAATAACTTGCATGTTTGATGTGAAGGTGACACATCCTCATACAGATGCTTGCTGCTGTGCGTCGATTTGGATAGTAGCCATCCATGTTTCACTGGAAAGAATAATGGGCCTCAGTTGGATAAGACGTGTGATCAAATGCAAATTTCCTATTTCTGGCCACTATATATAGCCCATGTACTCAGACTGGTTTTTGCATGGCACCGTTAGCACCTTAAATCCTTTCTTGTCTTGCAAGGTAACACAACACCTTGTCTGGTAGTTTGTAATCAGTTATTAGGACAGGGCTTCACTGAAATAAAATATGAGGGCAAAGGAAAGTAACATGCCTGTGGCATAAAAATGCTGTTAGCAAGCTTGAGGCATATCAGAGAGATTGGTCCTGAGAGTAATATTTTGCTGCCTTTCTGCTTTAGAACTTTTTTTCATTTGCCTCTGTCTGAGGTCTGGGATTTATCTGGAATTTAAGAACTGACTGTTTTTGATCATTTGAATAGGTATCACCATTCAGTGGGGAATACATGTGCAGGCGGAAATGTCTCTAAAGCCAATTTGTACTACAAGTTATATGAAATGATTTCTTGAGACTGTAATGTATTTCTGCTTCAAATTCTCTGCCTGTATTACTTGCATTTGTCGTCTGTTTTTACCAAGCTGAATTGCTTCACTCTGCCGCCTCCTCGGCCTTGCTCAGCCACTACCCCCAGACGCTTGAGCATGTTCTGTGGCATGAATACATATGAAACTACAGAAAAATGACGTTAATGTAATGAACTTACAAAGGCAAAGTAATCCGGTGACCCAACCGTTTCTGATCCTAACCCTGTCCTCTAGTGCTCAGGCATTGCAGCTCATATTGCAACCCTTCTTTTAGAGACTCCAACATTTGGGTACAAAACACGTCCCGTGACATCACTGCAAATAACCCTGGGCCTGATTCTGATGCCTTTCTACATGCAGAGCAATATTTTGCTCTGTAAGTAGTTCCATTGATTTCAACGGTACTGCTCAATGCAGGGGTGGCAGAATTGGGTCATAGATATTGTTGCCCACAAGATGCGATTATTTATACGCATGGTATAATTAAGGGTTATTTATCGGTGTTGCATTATTAATGGGGCCATATTTGATGATTGCATGAGCAGTGGATTTAAAAGCTCAGTATGATGATAATGAATTTTAAGGGATCTCTAGAGCTTCGAATAGGTGCATCCATTACCTATTTTTTAAAATAAATAAAAATGAATATAATAGCTCACATGCCACTTCGCTGTTTCCACTGAGCTGCTCTGAGATTTTGAATCCAAAATGAAAGCTTGGAAGGGTGGGTGGGGTCAAACACATGCAGGGTGACACCAAAGACGGTGGGAGTTTGGCCATTGATTTCAATGGGGCCAAGATTTCACCCCTTGTTTGCATGGCTCATTGGCCCAGGGAAATTGTGTCTTTGTGGAGCTATATTGGAAATCTAGGAAATTAGAACAATTTAGTAATGATTGAATACTTTTGTCAAACCATGGCCATTTTCTTGGGAGATCAGCGTAAGCTTTGAGGGTCTATGTCATAGAGATTGGAGGACACTGAATCTGAAACTTTGGAAAAGTTGGGTAAGATCTTTAATGTTATCAGTCATGTACTTGAATTGTCTTTGCAGCTCTCACTTTTACCTTCTTCACAAACATGCCTCTCCAAAAAGGAAGTGGTTTAGAGTAAAGTCACTGAAAACCAGTCTTATTAACAAAAGTGTTTACAGCAACATCTGAAACAAGTACTCCTCCACCCCCCGCATAAAGGAAAGGGCTTTTTTTCCGGGGTAAGTTGCAGATCAACCAGCACCACCTGACTATCCCTTCCTTTTACTGTCCCTAAATAATGGCCTTTAAAGAGAGGGGTAGAAAACATTGGTTATGCAGGTCATCTTTTCATTATTGTGGGTGTGGAAAGTTTAGCGAAGAGGTAGCAGCTACTGACAGAGGAATAATATCAGCCAGTGAGAAGGTTGGTATATACAGCCTTTTAACTTTTTTAAACTGTTATGTGCCATGTCAGAATCTTTGGGAACCCTGAAGGCTGTGTTAGACAAGTTGAAGTTTTGGATAGAACTCTTCAGTGTTTGCAGGGCATGAGGCAAAAGCGTCCTCTCGTTCGTTGACCGTTGTACATCTTAAAGTGCCCAAATGGTTTCCTAAATGTTAACTAATCCCTTTGAGGCCAGTGCCGCCCTCATTAGGGAAGGCAGATCATTTAAACATTCAGAGCTTTGACGGTTAATTTTATGAGTAATAGGCCATGTAGGAATGGGTGTTAGTGTACCTGAAGCACACTGTCCCAGCATAGTACAATATAGAGCAGCTTCACACTCACTTCAGTCTTACCTGAAGGAAACCAACTTTAGATGTGGGGTGGGGTGGGATGAAATGGGAGAGGTTTTTTCTATTTTTTTGGTCCTGGACCTTCTGTTGCATATAAGGACGGAGTGTATTTTCTGTGTGATGTGCATGCAATCCAATATAAATAACATTAATGTAAGGGGAGTTCTGAGTGGTGCAAACAGAAAATAGCTTCCTAAAAATAATGCCCATGATATAGCAGGTGAGGTTACACAGCAGAACTATATCCTAGAATGCCAAAGGATTTACGCAGTGGAGGCTGGCGCAGACTCTTAGAAGTGTAGGACTGGAAGGGACCTCAGTAGGTCATCTAGTCCAGTCCCCTGCACTCAAGACAGGACTAAGTAATTACTAATTACCATTCCTGCAGGTGTTCATCATTGGAGGTTAAGAACAGGTTAGACAGATTCCACTGCCTCCCTAGACGATTTGTTCCAGTGTTAACCAACCTGACCGTTAGGAAGCAGTTAGAATATGGGACCAGACACTGAGTCACACTGAGATCTGTGGGAAGTCACTTGACTTTCTTGGTATCTTTTCTGAATTAGGTTTAATAATTCCATCAGAGGGGTGTTGCGTTGTAATGGTTGTGAAGTCACAATAGCATTCGCCAACAGGAATCACTTTGTAGTGAGACCATTAGCAGTTTTCCCGTAGATGTAACTGCCTGGGACCTTTCCTTTTTGTTGGTGCTCTTAAACACACCAGCATAGTTCCACTGTCTCCAGTCAAGTTGCTCCTGATTTACTTTGTTATGGTGTATATCAAACTCGTGGGCTGAAATCCTGGCCCCACTGAAGTCAGCGGCAAAACCCCGGTTGATTACAGCGGAGTCAAAATTTCATCCCTGGTATTTGATTCTCATTTTGTTTTGGGAGCCATGAGCTATGACAGCAGGACCTGATATGGCCACTATTCTTAGAGTCTCTAACTCCTTTAAAAATTTGTTAGTCTCTAAGATGTCACAAGTACTCCTGTTCTTTTTGTGGATACAGACTAACACGGCTGCTACTCTGAAACCTAACTCCTTTAAACTATCCATTGTTTTCTGCACTGAAATTTTCCATCTGGAAAAGGTATCGAGGCATTTTTTCCTCATTTCAGACTGAAGATAGAATGTATTTGCTAGTCCATTGTCCCCCCTACTCCCACCTTAAAGTACTCGCCATATGACAAGTATATGGGCAATATCTATTTGATAGACAGGGCAGGTGAGGGAATATCTTTTTATTGGACTAACGTCAGTTGGTGCGGAAGACAGGCTTTCAAGCTTACAAAGAGCTCTTCTTCAGCTCATGAAAGCTTATTTCACTCAACAGAAGTTGGTTCAATAAAAGATATTACCTCACCCACCTTCTGTCTCTCATAGCTTGGGACCAGCATGGCTACAACTACACTGCATATATCCAATTGATAAAATCCATTGTACTTGGATGTGAAAACTGAGCGTATGAATGTCCTGGAGATGCTACTAAATTACCCTGATTGTATAGTGCAAACTTTTATATTGAATGACTGTCCTTACTTTTTATTGCACTACTTAAAATACTGAAAGAAGAAAAGTGGTGCATTGCAAGAGACATTGCAGGGGTGAATTAATTGCTATCTGTGAATGTGTGTTTACTGTGGTTGTCTCAGTTTGCTAGCAGATGTCACGTGGGCCACAGTTATTTCTTTCTCGAAGTAGAGTGGGAAACACTACTGATAGGGTACGGAGGCTCTAGGGGGTCACCAGCAAGCGGGTTTGCTCCAGTTCTGCTTGCTTCTTGGTCTTAGCAGATGCTATAGCACTGGAGACTACATGTCACTCTTTATAAGAAAGGTGGAAAACTCTATAAAAGTAGTTGTATGAGTGACAGGAGGAGAAAATACCTTGCAGTAAGGAGGATTCTACTATTCCTGGAGTCTGCCTGTCTGTCTTTTCCTAAGTTAATTGGGGGGAGGAGCTTTGATGGGAGGATGTAGTCCTGTCACATGATTGGGGGTTTGTTCACCGATGAACAAGGAAGATGTTGATAATACTTAGAATAGCTTTCATCAATAAATTTCATAGCCTTTTACAAAGGAAATCAGTATCTCCCATTTTACAGGTATGGAAACTGAGGCACAGAGGTGCAGCACCCCTTGCCCAAGGTCACTGATCAGGCCAGTGGCAGAGCCAGGAACAGAACTCTCATCTCCTGAGCCCTAGTCCAGTGCTTTAGCCGCTAGACTCCATTGCTTCCCATAAGAGTGAGGCCTTTTGAGCCTGCTGGAATCTTGGTGTGTGAAATGATTCTTCTTCTAGAGAGTTGATAAATTCTGCTAGACTTCAGGGGTTTGGATATGATGTAAGTGTGAGATTAGTTTTTGTAAAAATCAGGCAGGGAAAGAATAAATTTTGAGGGATGGAAAGAGTCATCCTTTTTCCTACTAAGTTTTCCACACTCAGACCCATGCCTCAGAGTTTGATTGTTCTGTAGATCTGTCAAAATCAGTTTGGCTGGCCTCACAATCTAGATTTTTGCACTATGGGCCAGATTTTCAGAAGAGCTTGGCACGTTCTGTGCCTATCGGATGAGTTCTTGTGAGAATCTGGCCGTACATGTCAGCATCTGCAATAGTGGGTAGCAAGCATTTGTAAAAATCTGACCCTGCATTCTTTAGGCACCTAAATGGGAGGTAGATTCTCAAGCGAGTTAATCTTCGGTTTTGGGTACTGAGCACTTGAAAGTGTGGCCTTCCATTTATATGCATGAACCTTCAGAATCTCACTCTCTGTGTCTGTGTGTATATATAATACACACCTTTGATTTAAAATTTAACTCAGCCTTACAAAAACTCCATTTTCTGAAATGGAGCTGGGGTCACACAATGTCCTCTTCAAGCCGTTGGTACATACTCTATTCCTATTGCTCAGTTTGTATTCAGCGAATACAGCTGCAATTGTTGAATTATATGTCCTGTGCCCTTGGAAGTAATTAGCCTAATGTAAAAGGAATTTTTAGGCTTCCTCAAATTTAGGCTTGGCAATATTGCTACGGTTGGGTGTAAGATTCCCATAATGGATTTAAGTTTGTTTCCGAAGATTTCGCGAGTCTCTGGTTTTACTAACTACATGAAGTTATAAGGCTTATTTGTCAAGGATATAGCCTATAAAGATCCTAAATAATCTGGAATTGAATAGGTTCTGGCTACATTCCTCAAGCTCCAGTGACCATAATGTAGAGTCTGGGTATATTGCATCATTAGTGGGTTACTGAAGCTGAGTGAGGCGTGAACTAACATCTATGGAGATATGAGCTGGTTTGGATTTTTTGTATTATGATCTGTGCTTTTCAGACAAAGACCTGCTTCATTCTAGAAATGTACTTAAATGTCTAATTTCCACCCAGTAGAAAGAAGATTAACTTTCCAGTTAATTGACAAAAGCTCAGCTCGGGTCAGAAACTAATAGATGGAGCCACCTGTTTTATAGTATTTTTTTTTTCTTCACGATAGCCCGAGCTCAGTATTCTGGCTGCTAAATTCAGACGGCAATGTCTGTTATAGACATGCAGAGAAATAAGCAAACCTTGGCCCCGATTCCTGCAAGTTACAACATGCAGGCAGACCCCAGTACCCATGCACAGCTTCATTGTCTTCAATGGTTCATCCCTGAAAACTTCATTTCTTGCCTGGATGAACAAGTGATTTCTATCTGCTTGAACTCTTTGTGGCTTATGCATCATAACAAGTAAGGAATCAAATCCTGAAGACCAAAAACTGCATTCATTTACAACTGTGCAGGCCAATTGTCTTTAAATCCTGGCAGTGGAGCTGCACAGATATAATTGAGGGAAGAAATTGATCCTGTCGTTAAATACTGTAGCAATATTGGTTTTGCAGGGCTAACAGGAATAAGCAGTATTAATAATAATATTGCCACTAGCAGAAACAACTCTGTAGATGACCAAAAAGGAGGTGTTACAAAGGTAAGTTTTCAAGCACATGAAACATTTTTTTCAAAGGCAAAACATATGAGTGAAGGCACTAAATTCTGAACTCTAATCAGAGGTGTTGAATGAACTGACTGGCGTGCTCTCCTATAGATGGTGGTTTCCTTGAACTGTAGATTTTTATTTTTTTGTTTTTTCTTTTTGTTGGGTAGTTTTTGTAATTTCTGATGTACTCTTTGGTAATATGGCAGAAGGACGCACTTCTCTATGGCTGTCTTGCTCCTGCAGTCTGACCTATAAGGGGGTCAGGAGTCCATTTAAATGGATCTGGTTCTTCGTATGTCAGTGGTGGTGGGTCAACGCTGAGAGCCATGTGGGCATAGGAATTATAAATGCATCAGCACTCAATCAATGTACTCTTCCTCAGTGTTGAGAATCCATCTCTTCTTTCTGTTTATTGACCCAGAAATGTTCTTCCCTACTTGAAAAAGACACCTATAATCAAAAAATGTGGAATGAAATATATATTTATATATTGAAAATTAGGGCTGTTGATTAATTGCTGTTAACACATGTGATTAACTCAAAAAATTAATTGTGATTAAAAAATTAAGCATGATTAATAGCAGTTTTAATCCCACTGTTAAACAATAGAACACCAATTGACATTTATTAAGTATTTTTGGATGATTTTCTACATTTTCAAACATTGATTTAAGTTACAACACAGAATACAAAGTGTACAGTACTCATTTTTATTACCAATTTTTGCATTGTACGAATGATAAACAAAAGTAATAGTATTTTTCAATTCACCTCATACAAGTACCATAGTGCAATCTCTTCATCGTGAAAATGCAACTTACAAATGTAGATTTTTTGTTTTTTGTTACATAACTGCACTCAAAAACAAAACAAGGTAAAACTTTAGAGCCTACAAGTCCACTCAGTCCTACTTTTTGTTCAGCCAATCACTAAGAGAAACAAGTATGAAGTGAGCAATGTACGCTTTGTATTCTGTGTTGTAATTGAAATCAATATGTTTGAACTGTGGGAAACATCCAAAAATATTTATATAAATAGTATTCTATTATTGTTTAGCCGTGCAATTAATCTGTTTTACTGCATGATTGATCGTAATTAATTTGTTTAACTGCTTGACAGCCCTAATAAAAATATTTATTTAGGGCTGTTGGATGGCTTGCATTACATAAAATTACAAGATACAATTTGGAGATTTATATTGCATTAATATCTACTGCAGGGGATGATAAAGATAGGAGGTGGGTCCTTTTAATTACATGAAGGTGCTGTTGCAGTTGGGTTTTTTGAGAACCATAAATTGCGCTGTCATAAAAGAGATAACATTCATCAAATTCCTTCTTGTACATATTCATATCTATTAAATACTTGTCAGGGCTACTGGATTGTCTTGGCGTCCCCTAAACTGCAAGCTATGCGGTATTCCTGTCACTGCTGGGAATGAGAATTGAATTATTCAAATCTAGGCCTACTACTACTTTTTTCTTTATTTACACTGAACAGTTTTTGTTTTGGATATGCAACAAAGCAAGAATCTACCCTGACCTTGCAGGGCTTCAGAGCTACACAGAGATAAATGAAAGCGCATGTTGTTTGAGGCAGCTGGAGATTTATGGCATTGTAGGAGACTTTGGCTCCAATGTGGATTGTTGGCAACAATACAGATAATCACAGTGTGATAGCAACTGGACTGCGTTATTTCAAATGTGTTTAAATCTTCTTTTCTAGCACTACAAGGTTATGTCTGTACAGGCGATCAGAATTTTAAAAGGAATGATGAGGGGAGGAGGAAGTCCCAACATAGTACTCTGTTTGTTTCAAAAGGTTAAAAACATAAATCCAATTAAAAATAATGACCTGACCTCGTTTTCATGTAGAAAAGATGGGGACAAAATATTTATATGATTATATAAAATTCCTCTCTCTGAAATAGGGTGATGTCACCCAACATAGGTTAGAACAGCACCTTCCTACTGTCCACCAGTGATTTGGGAGACCCATTACATATAAGGGGATTTTGCATATAAGGGGATTTTGTCAGTTAGCAAATTGCTGTTATCGGAATTATCATTTTAGTGGTTTCCAGTAAAACGTTACAATCTACCAGTAAATGTGGTGTTGTATCTCTTGTACAAGCAGCAGGGTCTTAGCTGCATGGTACCTTCGACTTTTGTTCCTGAATCTTTGGTGAGTGTCAGGAGGGTCTGCAAACCTTGTACGTGGATTATAAATGTTTAAATGTACACTTTAGCAAAGCAGTCCCAATATAAGTTAATTGAATATTCCCTTAGTTTTCTAAAGCTGAATCATCCAAACTTATAGTACACACCTTTACCTAAAAGAGGTCAGATTTCTGTGCTATATGTATTATTTCTTTAGTAAGAGCCAACATTGTGTTTGGCTTTGTACACGACATAAACAGAGACATTTCCCAGGACAGAAGGGCTTCTTACTCTTCTAGGACTCCAATCCTGCAAATGCGGTGTACGTGGATAGACCAATTGAACTCAATGAGACTTGGCACTTGTTTTAAGGGCTTGTCTACACAAAGGTTTTTTAACAATTTAACTCTATAAAGGTATCCTGCTGGTAATTGATTTATCTCGTTAGACCGACCTCACACTTGGTAAAGCAACCCCACATCCTTTCTTGTATTTATACCTGCTCCTGTAGTTTTTACTTCATGCATCTGATGAAGTGGGTTCTAGCCCACGAAAGCTTATGCCCAAATAAATTTGTTAGTCTCTAAGGTGCCACAAGGACTCCTCGTTGTTTTTATAAAGGTCCAGTATATCTTATTTCAATACATAAATGGAAATGGACTTTACCAATGTGTTCACCTTTTTATATTGGCATAAGTGTGTCAGTTGCTAAACTAGTTAAATCTGTTCAAAATTTGTGGGTAGACAAGCCATAAGAGTCTGCAGGATAGGAGGCTAGGAGAAGAAGAGGAGAAGACTTGGAAAGAGAGAAGAACAGCTTGGAGGGATTTTTAAAGGAAAAATAACTATTATTAGATTGCTTTATGCAGAAGAATGTCTAAAGAATGTGTATATGCATAATAAATACAAACGGCAGATCCAGGTCATTAGGACAAATAACTGTTAGTCTTAAATAGCCCAGAATCTGTTGTTCTGCAGGGTGCATTACAAAGTCTCTCTTCTCCCGGCTTTTGGGAGAAGAGATGTGTTAATGTTGAGCTATGATGGGTGTATTATGGGTCTAAGGTTAATGGATTCAGAAGGGACGAGAGGGTATTCCCCCCCCATCTTCTGATTTGGCGATCTGCTAGGTTTTATTTTTGTTGGTTTGTTTGGCCTGATTTGAAAGCCCATTGAAATCAAGCCCATTGACTTCAGTGTGGATCTGGCCTCTCAGGCTGTTTAGGTTACATGTGTATCTTATAGCTTGTAGAAATCCATATCAATAAATCAATTCAAAATATTACATGTTAGGAAGTATGATACTGAATTTTATTCAAAGGAAGACCTACCTATGTGGAATCATGTGCGGATAACCAACATTAAATCATATGCAAATATTACTTTATGCTGCTTAATTATACTGGCACCTTAATTGCACTGTTACAGTAGAGTAAGCCTCAGTTACAAACACCTCTGGAATAGAGGTTGTTCGTAACTCTGAACAAAACATGATGGTTCTTTCAAAAGTTTACAACTCCACATTGACTTAATACAACTTTGAAACTTTATTATGTGGAAGAAAAATGCTGCTTTTAACCATCTTAGTTTAAATGAAACAAACACACAGTTTTTTTACCCTTTTTTCAGAAATTTTTAAACTTCCCCTTTATTTATTTTTTTAGTAGTTTTACATTTAACTGAGTACTGTACTGTATAGTACTTGCTTTTTTGTCTCTGCTGCCTGATTGCATACTTTCAGTTCCAAATGAGGTGTGCGGTTGACTGGCAAGTTTGTAACTCTGGTGTTTTGTAACTCTGAGGTACTATGGTAATTGTTACATATATTATTTCATTACAGCCTCTGTCAGATCAGACGCTTCAAAAATTCCATTTGGACTTTAATCCATCTCAGTTGTACAGAGAAACTTCCAAAATTGTCTTCCAGCTGTGTCTCTTACTGAGCATGAGGTCCGAGCAGGGCCGGCTCCAGGGTTCTGGCCGCCCCAAGCAGCGTGCCAAAAAAAAAAAAAAAAAAAAAAAAAAGCCGCGATCTGCGGCGGCAATTCACCGGGAGGTCCTTCGCTCCCAGGCGGAGTGAGGGACCGTCTGCCGAATTGCCGCCAAATCCCTGGAGGTGCCGCCCCTCTCTGGAGCCGCCGCCCCAAGCACCTGCTTGAGAACCTGGTGCCTGGAGCCGGCCCTGGGTCCAAGGTATCCTAATAAACTGAATGTTAAAGCTTATTGAATACATTACATGAAATTGGTTCCTGGCCATGCATCCAGTTAGGCAAAGTTCCTTATATGGGTTTCAGTTAAGTGTCTCCAAATATAATTTATGGTTTCTAGATAGATAGATAATGTCATTGTGCTTACTTATTTGTGTATACTACAGCTTTTGCTTGCAGTAGTCTGACTTCCATGGTAAACTCTTGCTTCAATATGTGTATACCTTGCTTAAAAATTGTTTGTGCCTAAAAGTTTCCATATTCGTAGAAATCTAAGGATGACCTCTTGAGGTCCCTTCCAGCATGTTCAGCCCTCTGCGGTGAGGCAGGACCAAGTAAATCTAGACTGTCCCTGACAGGTGTTTGTCCAGCCTGTTCTTAATTCTCCAACGGTGGAGATTCCAGAGCCTTCCTTGGAAGCTTGTTCTAGAGCTTAACATCCCTTAGAGTTTCGTTCTTCCCTCCCCCTCCCCCCAATGATTAACCTGCATCTCTCTCGCAGCGGATCAAGCCCATCACTTCTTGTCTTGCTGATGGTGGTTGAGAAGAAAAATTAATCAGTCCTCTTATAACCACCCCTTAACATATTTGAAGACCGTTGTCACAGTCACCCTCCATCTTCTTTTCTCAAGAATAAACATGCCCAGTTTTCTAAAACTTTCCCCATAGGTTAGGTTTTCTAAAACTTTTGTCATTTTTGTTGCTCTCTTCTGGATTCTTGCTCCAATGGGTCTACATCTGTCCTAAAGTGTGGCACCCAAAATTGGATACAGTCCTCTAGTTGAGACCTCAGTAGCACCAAGTAGAGTGGGACAATTACCTTCTGTATACATTCTGGAAGAAGAGGTGTTGGGGGTGTGGCAGCACCCGCTGGCTTCAACTGAATTCCATCGTAGACAGGATTTACAATTTTGTTCAATGGCTTTCAGCACCCCCATTATACAAATGGTTCCAGCGCCACTAACCTCCTGTGTCTTAAATTGTACCATCCTGATAATCCACCACTGAATAATAGTCTTTCACAACTGCATCACATTGTTCACTTATATTCAATTTGATTCACAGATCCTCTTCAGCAGTACTACCACCTAACAAGTTATTTTTGTAGTTGTTTCCGTCCTAAGTGAAGTACGTTGTACTTGTCTTCATTGAATTTCATCTTGGTGAATTCAGACCAATTTTCCGATTTGTTGAGGTTGTTTAGAATTCTAATCCTGACCTCCAAAGTCCTTGCAACCACTCCCAGCTTAATGTCATCCACAGTTTTTATCAGCAAACTCTCCACTCCATTATCCAAACCATTAATTAAAATTATTTAATGATGACAGGCCCCATGTGACCACACTAGGTATGCCCTCCCAATTGGACACTGAACTGTTGATAACTACTCTTAGAGTATGGTCTTTGAACTAGTTGTGCACCCACGTTGTGCACGTAACTTCATCTAGACCACATTTCCCTAGTTGGTTTATAAGAATGTCATATGGGTGTGACTCCTGAAGCCTCTCAGGGCCAGTTGGCAAAGTGTTCTGGAAATATGTTGTTAAAATGTGTTTGGGAGGCAAAGAGATGTTGAGAATAAATGCACTGAAGATTTGTGAGGTGCTCCGATACTAAAGTGATGGGGGGGGGGGGAACCATATACGTACCCAAGATAGACTCTCTGTGATACACTTTTATCCAAGAATTAAAACAGGGCAATACGGTGTGTTTGTATTCCACACACCAAAATATATAGTTAACCTTTTAGTCACTCTAAACTATATTTGGGATAAAACTTAACACTGACGATATTATCTCATCTTATTAAACATTCTAGTTTAGTTTTGTTTCAGATACCTAAGAAAATAGTTACTAATTACATTCCCCGTGCCACGTTCTGGACAAGCAACCTGATCAACTGCACAATGTTGCCTAGTATCTAATTTTTATTTTCTCTTAAGGCTTTGATCCTGCAATCAGATCTGCATTAGTGGACTCTTGCACTTACACAGAGCCCCAATGGGAATGAGCAGGTCAGCGTATGGTCTAGTAAATAAAAACAGAACTGGGATTCGAAAACCAGGTTTCAACTCCAGGCTCAGCTGGAATTGGCTGTGTAATTTTGGGCAGGTCACTTTAGGTGCCTAACTACCTTTGAAAACTGGCCTTAACAGGTTCCTAACCTGCTTAGGCACTTCTGAAAATCCCACTAGACACCTGTCTGCATCTTTAGGTTCTGAAATACCTTAGAAAATCTGATCTTTAATCCCCTATGTACCTCAATTTCTTCTGGGGATAAAATCCATTAACGATTGTGAGGCTCTCAGATATGAGACAGATGAGAACCTCTATAAATTACAAAACTGGGGTCTGTGTTTCTAACCTCGCCACTTGTTTAAGGCCCCGATCCAGAAATGTATGGAAGCACATTAGTAATCCCATTAAAATCAATGGGACTACTCTTGCGCTTAAAATTATCTGAATCAGAATCCTCCCTGCGCTGTCAGATATTGCTTAGGTCACAAACAAGGCTCTGCCTTCCCCATCTATGATGCTGTTTGCCTCAATGGCTCCCTTGTTGTTTGTGTAACCTCACTTTTTTAAAAGGATTGGCCTATAGCTCAACTCTCAACCTGGAGAACCAGTAGACCGGTCCCTATCCCTTGACCTGTTGGGTGGCTCTACCAGAGTTGGAACTCCTGCCAGTATAGCTCACAAGGTCACTTCCCATCGCATCAAGATACAGTCTGCAGAGAAAGGACATCAAATTATGCATGTATTGAAGAGCTTTATGGGACTTCAGTTTAAAAAGTAACGGGTGTATTTTTTAATTTGCAGGAGAGTCATTTAACACACTTTGAGACTCCCTCTAAAATTCTTCAAGTGATAACCTGTCTGGTCTTTAGAGATGTTACACCTTTTGAGACAGAATAGAACAGTGCCAAAGTGAATCCATGGAGATAACAATAGGATGTTAAAATGAAATGACACAAGGGCAGGGCAACTTTATGGAGATGACATGACAGCAGGAAAGTAACAAAAATTAAACTGTCAGTACAGATTTAGCAAAGATTTTCCAATGTCAACTAGCAGACATGTTGGTACAAGCGACTGGGTAATGTCAAGGTGATGGCAGAATGATGTCCGGTCAATTAAGAGATGCTTTTACAATGGTGGTAGGAGAAGAAACCATGTCGGAAAAGATGATGTCAGAATGTCACATTTTGCACCTTATATTTTACATTGATCATTGTTTCTGTCAAAACAATCAGAGTTTAGTGCAGAGAAAAGTCCCGAAATCTAAGATGTTCCAAATTGTGGCTGCTATCCACAGATCAGCCATACTGGGCCTAGGAATTACAGCATAGATCACTTCCTCTCAAAGTCCTACAACATGAGACAATGTTGCTGGCCACTTTGAGAAGATTAAATTCACCACTGTGGTCCTTTTATATGTGGATTGCTACAGTAATGTTGTTTATGTAGATTTAAATTTAGTGAAAGGATGCCTGTCCAAGGCTCTGGGCACTGTAACATCAGTAATAACGCAATGAGTAAAATCCCAGCAGCATTATAGTAACCGTTTCAACAGGAACTCGGCTAGTAGTGCTTATGCAGGTAGAACAGAAGTGGACAGCTGGAGAGGAAACCCCAATATTTTCCACCACTGCTTCTAACTATAATGAATACGTATGTGAGCAGTAGGTTTGTGCTAAAACGATCAGCAATAAAATAGTTACCAGTGTAGACTTTCGGATGTCATTCGATTGCAGGACAAACACTATAATAATGGGGGTGGAAGTAGGTCTTGCTTTTGAGAGAGCATTGTTTCAGAATGTTCAGAGTCATGAAGAGAACACTGCAGGCACTAGCGTACTGAAAGTTTTTTCTTTGTAGACTTACGGGCTAGAACTGTAACTTTATTTAAATGAAGTCTTAGGTGCTGCAGCGCAATTCTTGGAAAGTGGCGGATTCTGTGACAAATGATGTTGCAGTGGAGTTGTAGAATAGATGATGCCTTGGTGCTTAGCGCATTCAGCTCTGGGATGAAACTTGCATTCTTCTGTGTACCATAGTTATTCAAGTTAACTCTCCTTATGAGTAAACTTGTTGATGAGGTGCCCTTAGAGGATATCATATGCACATCTCCTTTGATGCCATCATCTAAGTCACACTACATCTGGCACTGCATTAAAGGTATGATTTCCCTGTTAAACATTTGCATCCGCTCTCACTCTGTGTCCTGTATAACAAAACACAATATAAGGTATTTCAACCCAGTAATAAATCCCCTGTCTTTCCATATACAATCAGTGCCAGCTGTAGTTTAATTAAACTCAACAGTTCACAGGTGTTCCTGAGAGAGACTAACACAACAGTGCTCTCCTTTTTAGGGCTCATTAACATTTATCAAAGCTCTTTAAATTTCCAGCACCAACACCACCAAACTAAACTAGCTAAGACTTATAAAAGGAGACGAATTACAGCCAGAAGCGACCTCACCGTTGGCATCAGCGACATCCCAGCTAAATTCAACAGCTTCTATGTGTTCATGCGTGGGGTCTTTAAAGATCCAGAGAAAACAGTCTCTCCTTTCTTAAAAACTTTCAGGGCTTCTGACACAGAATCTCATGCCTGTCTTCATAGCTCATTAAACAGTTTTGTATCCCAGCGGGAGACCCACACTCGGTGCTTGAAAACAGTCTGGCAAAAGTGGATTGAACTATGTTGTTTTTAAAGGATCTAACTTCCTCCCTGCAAAAAGGAGAAAAGAAAACCCGAGATTTCCTCCAGAGTTCTCTGCTCATGCAAACCATATAAAGACCTTGACTGCTCTAAGAACAATTTCTTTTGAATCTGTAATTGGTAAGAAAGGCCATATTGATTACCCTTGACTGATCTGATACAGAATAGGTAGAACCAATGAATGTTTCTGCCCTGTTCGTAATTCCTACACAGCAGGACAGAGACATCTCTATGTATCTCTTGGCTACAGCAAGTAGCTTGGGCCTGTAGATAGAGCAGTGGACTGGGAGTCAGGAGACCTAGGTTCTGTTCCGGCTTTGCCAATAACCCAAGTCATTTAACCTCTTTGTACATGTTTCCCCCTCCCATCTTTTGTCGGTCTTGGGTATTTAAATAGAACCCCCACAGAGCTTACAGTCTCTCACTGTGTGCATGTACAGTGCCTAGCACAATGGGGACCTCTAATAACAACCACCTCTCTAGTGAGGTTAGCTCAGTCTCCGTGAACGTTCAGTCCTTGGTCTCCATTAAAGGCATGTCTACACGGTTCAGCAGTTCGGACTATGAGAGTGTGAGTGCTGATAGGAGCCAGTTTGACAACCCACCTAGGCTAGCTCTGCAACATGTCCCCCTTCTCTCCCCCCACCATCATGAGTCCTTGAACCCATCCAATATCCTGTTTTACCAGGTTTTTGTGACATTTTCTGTCTTAGTCTCATGCTTTACTGGCAGAATCATCCATGCACGTGTTGGGCAGTAATTTGACCAGCCTTGCCCATCTTTGAAAACATTACTTGATTTCATAGCACTTGGTGGGTTTATTTTATGTATTTTTCCTTCACACATTTTCTTAAGTCCTTACTTAAGAAATGTGATAATCTGTGGGAGAAGAGGAGGAGGTAATTTGTGTTTTTTAAAACAGAATGAACAGTGGAAGAATTATGTTTAAATAAAAAATAAACACTAGAATGGATCAGACATAAGACCATACACTAATAATCATAATCCCTAGTTCTTACATAGCACTTTTCATCAGTAGATATTAAAGTCCTTCACAAAGGAGGTCAGTATCATTATCCCCATTTTACAGATAGGGAAACTGAGGAACTGAGAGGTTAAAGCGAGTTCCCTATGGTCATACAGCAGGCCAATGCAAGAGTTGGGAATACAAACTAGGTCTCCTAATTCCCAGTCCAGCTTTCTACCCATTAGGCCACACTACCTCCCCTAAACATTTTACGGAGAGTGGGGGACCCCCAAACTCCTGCCAAAAGTTTAAAAGCACCTATTAATTCCTCCTCCCCAAAATTCTGTAATTCCAATTGGCTTTATTTCTTTTTGTTTAGGTTTGTGTAAATCAAGTCAACATAGTAAAACCAAAGCATAGTTTATAGCACCCTTCTAAATGTTTGTGTTGAACTGACTACATCTGCACAAGCCAGTGATTTATGGCTCAAGACAAAAGCAGCAGCATAATGAGGTACAGTAACTGCTTATCACGCAATCATTATGGATGTTAAATAACAAAAGATGTATTGAGCAGAGCAACTAGTTAAAAAAAAAAAATGCTTCCTTTGCCTTTTCATGTTTCCACCCAAAATTATTAGATTAGAAAAATCCTTGATTTATTTTTTTTCCTTGGGTTAATGTATGCACATTTAGTAAATAAATGTTTGAATTTATTTTTTGATTCTTGAAGTGGGGAACACCTTGGGGCTAGTATCCGAAAGTCTTTTCAGCCAGTTGCAAAGTAAATTGGTTAGCAAACAATGTAATGCTAAACATAAATACCAGTATAATGCCAAAGAACAATACCAGCCCTTGTGATACAAGCTGAATACCCTGTGTTTTATTGGTGGAGAGGGCTAAAGGTATCCTGACAGAGAGGGAAGGGGGGGAAAAAAACAACTTCTGATGCTGAGAGCTACTTGCTTGTGGAGTAGACTTCTCTGGCAAGTGTTAGAAACCCTATTACTTGGAAATTTAAAACTGGACTGGAAAAAACCTTGGCACATGTACAGTAGAAAATAATCTATATTAGCAAGGCACGATTAGATAATCTAGCTTGTATTTTCCATCTCTGATTTCTACGGTTGTGTGTGTGTTCATTCAAGACTCTCTCATCAGATAGGTGGATTGGAGAATTATTGTGCATCTGTATTAGTCATCAGCTAACATGGCAAATAGAGAAGGGAATAAAGTATCAGTAAAAATGGAGTGACAGAAAATGTACTAGAGGAAACGAGCAAGACCTATCTCGCAAGTTTTACATACTTCGCAAAGCAGAATGGCAGCTTAGCAGTTAAAGGAAAACTCATTTTATACAAAGAATTAGGTGTTCACCAGAGTGCGATTGATGTGTTTTTGTCCTGGATGACACCGTTTCATAGATTTTTACAGACCGAAGGGATTATTATGACCATCTAGTCTGCTCACCTGCGTAACCCAGGCCAGAGAATGTCACCCAGGAGTTTTTGCATCAAGGCTGTAGCTTCTGGGTGAGCTATGCCTTGTTCTGCTAGATTAAAGAGCAGGTTACCACTAGATCTCTTTTCCTCATGTAGGTACTTACCTACTGTGATCAAGTCACCTGTTAACCTATTCGTGGATATTTTGAAGAGATCTAACCTCCCAAGAAAAATATTGATTCTATATAGTGTCTAAAAACAAATGATTGTTCCAATGGAAGAATCATCTACCAGATAACTCAATGAGCACAACTCCCTTTTTGGAGATAGACAAATCTGAGGGAATTGCTTTCATCAGATTAAGCTAAATGTGTGCAGAATAACCTGCCAAATAGTTGAGCTGTGCATGGCCAAGATTTAGAAAAAATCAAAGATCCGCATAATTACAACACAGTTGAGAAGCTCAAATGCCCTAAAGGGAACTTCCAACCGCTATATAGACAAGACTGTGTTTTACTTTTCTAAACATGTGCTGCAGACTATTATTGTAACTTAGATTTATGGTTAATTATTTCCCCTTAAAAGAAAATGAAATGCATAAAAAAAGTGATTGATCCCAACTGCTGAACTCCTTATCTAAGAGGAGAAATCAGATGTTGAGGTGGGTCTTTACTCTCCAGTAGTTTCAAGATCACCTTTTATCCCTAAGGAGTTAAAAAGGTCAATGTATAGGATCAAATCAATTCTAGCATAAGAAGAGGGGAAAGTCTGAATACTTGAAAATTTAGCCTCTTAATTTTATTTCTTGTGAAACTGGCTTCCACCAAAGAGGTTACTTCTGGTTTCAAGGTAATAGTACGCCACTCAGATCTAACTTGAGTGTTTTTCTCAGGGGAAACGCACACTCATACTGAAGGCCAGATTATTTCTATTTAATCATGAAATAAATCTGAAAGCAAATATCAGCGGGGCTGCATGCATCACATATATGGCAATGCCCTGTCCATGTAAATAAAATGCTAACAGCTTTTATACATGTTTATGCACTTGTCAATATTTCAAAAGTTTGTTTTGGCGTGAAAATCCATTTTTTTTCACAAGTGACTGGGGTTCGTATTTGTATTGTTGTAGTGCCTAGAAGCCCCAGTCATCTATCAGTATCCCATTGCACTAGGTGCTGTGCAAAAATAACACCGACAGACCCCAGGCGTGCGGGATCGAACCTGGGGTCTCTGGAGCTTAGTGCATGAGCTAAAAGCCTGTTGGCTGTTAACTAAGGCTGTAGAGCAGACTCATTTTATAAATCTCGCTCTCTAAGTGGTCTCGGTGCCACTAGATGGGACAGAACACCACACACAGGAGGTGTGGGGGTTACACAAACACAGAAGAAAAAGACAGTCCCTGCCCCCAAAGAGCTTCCATTCCGTGGATATGGGGAAAGCAGTGGACGTGATATACCTTGACTTTAGCGAAGCTTTTGTTACCGTCTCCCACGGTATTCTTGCCAGCAAGTTAAAGTATGGATTGGATGAATGGACTCTAAGGTGGATAGAAAGCTGGCTAGATTGTCGGGCTCAATGGGTAGTGATCAATGGCTCAGTGTCTAGTTGGCAGCCGGTATCAAGCAAAGTGCCCCAAGGGTCGGTCCTGGGGCCAGGTTTGTTCAACATCTTTATTAATGATCTGAATGATGGGATGGATTGCACCCTCAGCAAGTTCGCAGATGTCACTAAACTGGGGGAGAGGTAGATACGCTGGAGGGTAGGGATAGGGTCCAGAGTCACCTAGACAAATTGGAGGATTGGGCCAAAAGAAATCTGTTGAAGTTCAACAAGGACAAGTGCAGAGTCCTGCAATTAGGACAGAAGAATCCCATGTACCGCTAAAGGCTGGGGACTGACTGGCTAAGCGGCAGTTCTGCAGAAAAGGACCTGGGGATTACAGTGGATCAGAAGCTGGATATGAGTCCGCAGTGTGCCCTTGTCGCCAAGAAGGCTAATGGCATATTGGGCTGCATTAGTAGGAGCATTGCCAGCAGATCAAGGGAAGTGATTATTCCCCTCTATTTGGCACTGGTGTGGCCACATCTGGGGTATTTGTGTCTAATTCCCCCCCACTATAGAAGGGATGTGGACAAATTAGAGTCCAGCGGAGGGCAACGAAAATGATCAGGGGACTGGGACACATGACTTACGAGGAGAGGCTGAGGGAACTGGGCTTTAGTCTTCAGAAGAGAAGAGTGAGGGGGGATTTGATAGCAGCCTTCAACTACCTGAAGGATCGGGGTTCCAAAGAGGATGGAGCTCGGCTGTTCTCAGTGGTGGCAGATGACCAAACAAGGAGTAATGGTCTCAAGTTGCAGTGGGGAAGGTCTAGGTTGAGTATCGGGAAACACTATTTTAGTAGGAGGGTGGTGAAGCACTAGAATGGGTTACCTAGGAAGGTGGTGGAATCTCCATCCTTAGAGGTTTTTAAGTCCTGGCTTGACAAAGCCCTGGCTGGGATGATTTAATTGGTGTTGGTCCTGCTTTGAGCAGGAGGTTGGACTAGATGACCTCCTGAGGTCTCTTCCAACCCTAATCTTCTATGATTCTCAGTATAAAACGAGAGGAGATGGCTAGACAGACAGGCAAATGAGGGGCATTCAAGGCAACACTGAGATAGTATTGTTCAACATGATAGGCTGTGGATAATGTCTAGGCTCCTGCTGCGCTGAGACCATTTTTGGGGCCTTGACAATTTTTGGGTACTCGGCTTGAAGTGTCCTGAACTGACCTAATTTTCAGAAAGTGCTGAGCTCTCATCCTCCGAAAATCTGGTCCTTTAAAGGTGTTGCAAGTTGGGCACCCAAACACGGAGGCACCCAAAACTACCAGACATTTTTATAAATTGTAGTAGTGGATCAAATTCCAGGCAGACTTATTAATAAATGAGAAGACTTATTAATAAAAGGCAGACATTGGGGTGTTCTCTCATTTTGCAAGCCACGGTTGGGGGCATTTTAATCTGCCTTTAATTTTGTCTCCTGAATCTGAGCCCAGGTACAAGGAGTTCTGTTGTGTGAACCAGTGCATGAGCCACTTATAATAAGAAAGGAACTGTAGTGTGTGAAGATGGGCTTTCATTAGGCTCACGTTGCCAGGGAAAAAACCTTCCCGTGTCTGTACATCTTAAGAATTGCTGACTTGTTTGGAGGTCTTGTCAGCTTGTCAGCTTGATTTGTGTTGTGACTAAAAGGAAAATAAGCAAAATGATGTGATGGGGGCGGAGGGAAGAAACTCTTCCCTTTCTTGACTGTACATGTGGGTGTATGTATACATGCAAATTAAGTGACTTAAGATCCTCTGCCTTTGCTTGA
This sequence comes from Malaclemys terrapin pileata, assembly GCF_027887155.1. Lineage (NCBI taxonomy): Eukaryota > Metazoa > Chordata > Testudines > Emydidae > Malaclemys > Malaclemys terrapin. The sequence goes on along the minus strand of NC_071522.1, from coordinate 14,842,972 downwards.
CTGGTTTTTGTGTTTCATAAAAAAGAGGGCAATACACCTGCTGTTTTTTGTATGATGATAAAACCGGTGAGCAGCACGTCCTCGCCCACCATCTCCAAAACTCTTCTGTACAATTTTGTGCAGCTCACTTGTGGTTAGAGAATGAGACCAGGAGTCAGAAAACCTGGTTTCTATTCCCAGCTCTGACACAGACTGTGTGACTTTGGGCTAAGATGATTTGGTTTCACTGTCTATAAGGGTCTGATCCAAAGGCCACTGAAGTCCGTGGGAATCTTTCTAGTGATGGTCTTTGGATCAAATGATAAAACTGTTATATTATAAAAGTGATTATCGGACCCCAACTGCAAGGATGATGAAATTAATTAATTATAAAATATTTAGAGAGAGTCAGATGGGAGCATCTGTAGAAGTACAGTGTTAGTACTCAGGTACTAAGGTGAGGGTTTAGTATAAACAACTAGGTAGATACTGTCTGAAATCAGAAGCAAAATTCAAGAATTAAAGATCCCAAAGCACTTCCTGCAGCAGCAAGGTTGTTTACTCCACCCTGCTAGTTTATATTGAATAAGAGAGTCTCCACTTACAGGCCTCGTCTGTTTGGGTGAATTGTTAAACAGTTACCTTGTTGCATCCCAGAAGCAGTTGCACTTCTGTGTTAGGTGAGCTATTATTTTGGGGATCCCTCTGGATGAAAGATACTAAACAAATGTAATTCCATTAAATAATAATCTGAAAGGTGTCCTCTAAATCCAGAGGAGCCTGGCTAGGTTTTCAAAGGTGCCACTGCTTCTTTACCATGCCAGTGTCCTCATTAATCTGGATGAAAGCGAAAATAAGCCCAGTGGTAACACTGCTTTACATCGCCCGAAGGCTGTGGTTGTGGTGTATTTGCAGTTTTTGTTGCCTTTGCATTGTAGCTGCATAACGAGCTCCAGGTAATGCAGCGTTGTGATTTTTAGTGGTTATGCTGTGGCCCAATATAACAAGGATATTTTTCTGAGGAAAAAAATTATTTGGGAGGAGGGAGAAATCCTTTAATCTTAGGAGAAATACTCTCAAGCCCTTTCTGTAATGGTCTCCGGTACAGGAAAGCGTTGTGCTACAGTTTAAAAAAACAAACAAACTGAGAATACTACCTTTTGAGGCTAAAACCACATCAAAGCAATCTCACCTAAATTTACTAACACAGAATCTAGGCCTTTTTTGAAACATTCCCCAACAAAGAACAATGCGTGTTTAGCCCGGAGTTAACATGAGAAGGCAGTTCAGTCAAGGTTTCCATTTATCCTGGGCACATTCATTGCTGCTAGTGTTGCTGTGTACTTGACCTGCTGTACTGGATGACACACTGGGTAATGAACTGCAAGCTCTCGAGATCTGGATAAGTTCCAAATTTGGGAATGAGCTTGCTCGGTCTCCTCATAAACACAACTGAACCATCCCACAGAGCTACGGAGTAGACAGACTCAATTCTGCGTCCCGTGGAGTGTCCGTTTGATCAAAGAGGCTCAAAACCGAAGGCTAAATTATGGCTGGCCTCTGGATGATCAACGGCAAGGGAGATGCGAAGATCTCCCCTCACCCTTGTGCACTATCCAGGGGCAAGTCTGCTTCAGCTGGAGTTCATGAGCTCCCTGAGCTCAGAGACTGCTCCCTACTCTTGTCTCCTGATGTGTTACTACATAGAGGGGGAGGTGAGCAGCCCTGAGCCGCCTCTCAGCACAGTGATGAAAGTATTCTTTGGTGAGGGGTGGGGGCTGAACCCAACTTGATGGCTACTGTGCAGAGAGGGACCTGGGGGATGTAGGGTGGAGGTTGGGGAGCTAGCCCATGCAGCACTTACCCTGGTTCGGTGTCTCCTGTCCTGGTTCCCCACTCTGGCCCGTTGGCTCTCAATGCTTGCAGAATGTGTAGGAGCTTGCCATAGCCTCACGTGACATGTAGTCACATGCAGGTGGGGCCCTTCTTTCACAACACGATGCCCTGCTCCCTGTCTGGCCTGGTGCTGCCATTTTGCCTGCAGAACTGGCAGGCAGAGATTGAGTGGGGTTGGGGCACTGAAATTCCCTCTAGTCCTAGCCACCCACTGGCTAGGCTCAAAAGTAGCCAGTTGGTTGAATGGGTGGAGCAGTGGGCGGGCGCTCCCTGCGTGCCTTTTTGTTGTGGTAAGGAGGTCTCTCTCTCTGAGGCACAATGGTTCCTAGTATTCCTCTTGGGCTCACTCCGTGCCATCGTACAATGTGGGTTTGTGGCTCAGAGCGTGGGTGCTATAAATCTAAACTGAGGCATTCTGGCAGAGAGTATCATATGCCTGGCCATTGCAAATATATGTTTTTATCTGCCGGTGCAGGGACTGGGAGTCAGAGCACCCGGGTTCTATTGCAAGTTTTGCCACACATTAGCTTGCTTTAGGCAAGTTCCTTCGTCTCTGTGTGCATCCATTTATCCATGCAATACTTCCCTACTTCATAGGGCCATTATCAGCGTCTTAAATATAAGCATCAGCCAACTATTTCACCAACTGGTCCCGTCAGCCCCATAAATCATTATTCAAGGAGAAAAGCAACCCTAAAAGCACAGGGGCTGGAGCACTTGTGTCTAAAAGTCCATGTCTGACCAGGAGGCGGAAAAGGGGAAGTTGGAACTGATCAGTTAATCAAAGCTACATTTCCATATTGCCCTCCATGCCAAGCCTCTCAAGGCACTTAACCAAATATTGGAAGCTGTACAACTCCGAATAGCACTGGCATGTCGATCAAGGAAAATAAATCTCCTGCCTGGATTTGAAAACTGAAACCATAGAACACCAGTTACTGACACAGACACACAATGTTGGCAGGAGTGTTGGAGCACTGTTCCTCAGTGATGTCGCTAAGACTTCCTCAAGTGCCTTAAATTTAAGGCATTGGGGTTTTCTGTTTTACCAACGTACCTTCACATTGTCATAATATCCCAGGTGATGGGGATTTGGGTTCTTCGCAGCAGCAGCAGAATGAGCTCTCCTCTTCAGTTCTTTCTTGGGTTCTAGCTATTCTTAAGTTTTAAAAAATAGGATTCTGCCTTGGGAGACAAGAGAACAGAGTTCTGGTCTCAGGGTTATTATTAAGGTGCTATGTGGCCTTCAGGGAAAGCAGCTGTGTGCCTCACTTTCCCTTTCTATAAAGTAGGGGTAATAAGATTCTCTCCTCTTGTAAAGCACTTTGACGTTCTTGAATGCCAGGTGCTATAAAAAGTTTGCGTATTTATAATAGAGTAAAAATGAGTTTCTTGCCAGCTTCTTCTGTTGAAACTTGCTATGCCATTTCTTCCACCATCGTGGAAAGCAGCTGCATTTCATATTGCTGTTTTACATGAAATGCTCACATCAATGCTGGCTCGAGTGGGCAGGAGTGCCTTTGTTCTCCACCTGAGGTACATCTTCAGCAGGTCATGCGTGTAGCTGAATGTAGGGTAGGTTTCGGACTACTCATAAACTTAAAACATAAAATATCTGATACCAAAAGTGGGTCAGAATGTTATTAGCACTCAAAATGTAAAATAAAAAAGTTAAGGTTTCCTGGGTTCCACCACCTGAATCAATTCCAGTAACAGCCCATTTTATTATCCTGAGGACAATGGGGAAAGAAAGATTTGTGTGTGATAGTGAACAAGAACACCAAGGTGTGGGACTTGACATTTTGAAACACTGGTAGGTTCCCTATACACAACCAGTTGAGTGTAGGTAGGACTGTTTCTTCTCTTACTAAAAACAATTGCTACAGAAGTAATGGTTTAAACCTCTAGTGTAATAGTCTGAACCTCTTTAATGACACTGTCATAAATTGCAACGTCCTATGCTGAGAGGAAGTAATTCTATAATATTTCTTTTAAAATAAGTTTTTGTTGTTGTTTTGTTTTAACGGTCAGTGACAGACAGTTGGCATGTGCTATATCAAGAATCAGCTGAAGCCAGCTGGAGAAGGGGGAATGTGATGAGGTTGAAGGGAAGGCCAAGAAAATAGTGGCTGGTTGCTGTTAGAGACGAGGATGAGTCATTCGGCAATGAAAGGCATCAAATGATGATAAAGACTGGCATATTACAGCATGCAAGGGGCCACCTATCTCCAAAGGTTAGCTGAGATTGGCATGAAGATGGCAAAGCCCCATTTTTGCTTTCACAAAATGCCTCCTGGATCTAAACGACAAGAGTCTCAACTACACGAACAGCTGACATAGGTTCCTACCTATGCGAAAGGCTGCTGTATGGAACAAGCAAGATCCGCACCGAGGCATATGCCAACTGTATAAGAATGCATAATGTCCTGCCCCTGTTGGAAACCCAACCCTCTGTCCATTCAGCAGTAAACCCCCTGAACTACTGTCATCTAAAAATAATAGGTTGCATTCCCCTAATGACAACAGTTCTTGATTGAAGAACGCTATCACATCTTGCTCCCCAAAACACTTCCAGAATTAGTGTACTCTGCCTCCCATGCCACCTGTCCTGCCGGGCCCCACAAGCAGAAATTTCTGTGAAAGATGGAGACCCACTCTGAGATATACCAGGCTAACATTTGCTGACAGTCCTGGGTAGTGCCTTATTTTAACACTGAATAATGTTGCAATGACAGGAGAGGTCCCAAGGGCTCCTTTGTTTGGGCAGCAATGTCTTCTGAATATTTCTGGCCCCACAAAAGTTTAGTTGAAGTCCTAGGCCACTGCAAGGCTTGTGGTAATGCCAGGAAAGTGTCAGCAAGCCTCATTTCAGCACTTATATATGAGGAGTGAACACAATCCCACCACTATTCCAATGAGAGCTTTTTTGCCAAGAAAAATCAGTTGCAACTCTCTCTTCCTGGTGTAATGCTTCTCTAGCATTCTGAATTTTTATAGTGCTTTAACCCTTTTTATGCCAGTGTGTGGAGAGGCTATCCCAAGTAGTACAAGGGGTAAAACAGCACTAGAGTAGACTGCATCTGTGTTCTCTGGCATTTTGTTTCAATCCCATCTTTGTTATCCTTTTTCATTGAGTTCATTAAGGCTTTTTAATTAGCATGATCTGAGGGTTCTATGGAGGGGGAGAAAAGTATTATTGGGAGCCAATTATCTTAGTATTTCTGTTTGCGGGGGAGCAGGATAAAAGGCCTTTTCATGGTTTGTGACTTGACTCTCCTACCTTGGTGCTGAATCAACCCCACAGCAAGTCTACCGAGAGAAGTGCTTTAAAAACAAACAAACAAACAAACAAAAACCCACTCACCTGCAACTGCTAAACCAGCTTTTACTTTTTCTTAATAGAGCTCCAAAAAATAGGAGATACTTGTGCTTTTTATTATCTACCTCTCTGCTTTCACGAAGCTTACAGATGTGTGCTTTTAGCTTTGATGGTCGTTCGGAGAAGTTTGCAAGCAATGTTTAATTTTGCAAGTGATGTGTGAATTGTTCGAGGGCGACAATTTCTTTCCCTCCTCCTGCCCACAAGTGCAGGATGAACGGCATATTTATTACAATTCCCTGACCTCCTAACCATAATTGCTGCTTTTTTCCCTACTTTTTAGCTTTGCAAGAAAGCATTGCATTTTGCCATTCTGTAAAAACGGGGCAGTTGTCTTGCTCTGGTCCTGATGAAAGATGTAGTGATTCCTATTCCTCTCAATATGAACTTGAAAAGAATAATAGCTCATTTTATGTATCAGGTGTTTTTTTTTTCCTAAAGGGGGTAGAAAGAGAAGCAAATTATTTTGTTTAGGAAAAATAACATTTTAATAATGTAGTCTAACCTTTATGTTAATTGCCCCAGGCTTGTAATGAGGCAATATTAAATTAGTCCTGGGAGTTTTCATTAATCAAATATAGGTGCTGACTATATAGGATTGAGATGCTGTGCCACCTTTGTCTGAAAATCCTGCTCCACGTGCGGCATTGACATTTGCTTATATTTGGAGTAGAAAGGAACTCTATTTTTTTATAGGTCATTAAAATAATTAGTGCATTTGGCTCTTTTTTAAAATTTCTGTTCTTGAAAAATCCTTTAATGAGGACGGGGGAGGGAGGGAGGAACATAGGACAGAAAGTCAAAGGAATCAAAATTAAGATGGAAAAAACTGGTGGCTGGAGGCTTCCTTTGAACATAAGATTTACGTATGTTAATGGATTCTGTGGGCAGAAACCCCTGTATAGCCACCTTTTTGGTTAGTTTCAGAGCTTGTATTGGAAGCAAATCGCTTCAAAGGAATTATGTTTGGGTTTTTTTTTATGTACCATTGGCTTAATTTTCCAAGGGCTCTCCAATGCTTCTTATGTATTTCCTCGAGACTTAAAGGTAACCTCAGTATTTGTACCAGTCATGTGTCCGTGCAAGCTGCCACAGCTGTATTACTGGCTATTATAGCAAATATGTTTTATAATTCCATGTATGTGTCTAGACAGCAATAAAAGACGCGCCGCAGCTGGCCCGGGTCAGCTGGCTCAGTCTGCGGGGCTAAAAATTGCAGTGTAGACATACAGGCATGGCAGGAGCCCAGGCTCTGAAACTCTGGTGGTCAATAGGAATTGAGGTTACTCAGCACCTAGTAGGAAACACAATTGTAAGCATCTCCGAATCTAGCATCTTGGCTCTAATGAATTAAGGATGGGTCTGAGCCACAAAGTTAAGGTCTCTAATCGGGTCCAGTTCTGAACTTGCCTGTGGTTCATTGGGTTCCACCTCCATGTCAAAAGGTTTGTCATGCAGAGCAGGACTTCCTAGCTCATATGCTGATAACTTTGCTGCCTAAATAGAATCATCAGTGTTTTCCTTCTATAAAAATGTCAATGACTTTATATTTCAGGGTTTTTAAGGATCGGGGGGGGCATTGTGCAGTTGCTAGTGGATAGACAACCATGTCACAAAAATGATTTCCACACTTCCCATGTCTGTTGTCTACTTTAGGCCAAGGAATTATTATTAACTGATTACAGTTGAGTGGATTGCAGTCCCGTTGTGCTTGACACTGTACATACGTATACACAAGATGATCCTTGCCTTGCAGAGTCTACGTAGCAATATTAATATACCCTCACCTGTTGAGATGATCCTTCTCATGGTAGGGTTGGTGGCCCAGTAGAGAAGCGCGTGTGTTCTGCAGATGAAGGACTTCGGTGGTGCTAAGTATTGGGCACTGGACTGGGAGTTAGGAAACCTGGATTGCTATTAAGCTGCTGCACGATGTGGGCAAGTCACTTCCCCCTCTCTCTGCCTCACTTGCCCTATATGTAGAATAAGGATCATGATGGGCTTCTTAGTAAAATGCTTCAGAATATATGGATGAAAAGCACACCTGTGAGAATTACAGGGGATGTTCATGCGACTGTTGCCGTTCTCAAGGTTTTAATTGGTTAGGAGTTCAGCTACATAGCCAGAAAGAGGAAGGTCTCAAATCCCCTCTGCCTTCCCCCTCCTATCTCTAGTTTTCCCAGTTTCAGTGTGTTCCTGTTCTCTGAGGAACCCCTGCGTGTTTCCTGCCTGTTTTTGAGTCTCCTCCCCCGCCCACGTGTTCCCATCCCCAAGAAATCAATCCCCCATTAATTCTGCTCCTCTCCCCTTTTCTCATAAATGCCCCAAATTCCATCTCTTCCCCATGCCTTGCCTCAAAAAAAAAAAAAAAAAAAAAAAGAAAAAAAACACCATCACCTCCCCAGACAGAAGAAAAGAAGTTCCTCACCCTGTATCTGGTGCAATAGCTAGCCAGTCAGAGGTAGCAATCTTCAGCAGTAAGAACACGCCTTGTTCTACAGCCGCATTGCCCGCTGATCATGGGCATGTCTATGCTGCATTATAAACCTGGGTCTGTGGGACCTGGGCTTGTGGACTTGATGTTTCCAAGCCTGGGCTTGAGCGTCCACACTGTATTGTAAACCTGGGCTTAGGGTTGCTGCACCTAGGTCTCATGGCCGCTAACATGTCTATACTGCACCACACAAACCACCTGACTCAGGTCTGTCACTTGAGCGGCATCCACACTGCAAAATGGCAGCGCTTTGATTCAGTCTGCCTACTACAGAGTAGTATTGAATATATGTTGGGTAATGCCCCCCCCCCCCCGAGTACAATGCCTAAGAGATGAATACAGGGGAAAAAACCCACTAGCAAACCCTGGGCTCTGTGTGTTCATCTCCCACATGCCGTGCCTGAAAGCTTTCCCTTGTACTAGAGGGTGATTTACATAAGGAGCAGTCATCAGTGTTCGCCACTGATCATTCCTTATGTATATGCAAAACCTGACTGATGAGGACGGTGGGATTATATTTCTGTTAATTATAATCTTTCTGATCCTCTGGCCAGTCAGAAGAGGTTTGGCGAGGGTTAGATCACTGCCAAATGAGTAGCTTTGTCTGGGATTTCTAAGTAGTGGAATAAGCTGTCTCTGGGCATCTGCTGATGCTGAAGTGGTTCTGTGGGGTTCAGCTGATGGACAGATTGTATAAAGGATTCTGATTGGGCAAAGATTGCAGCAAGCTGTAATAACATGCAGCTAGTTGGGGTTGGTTTTGATTGATCAAATACTGCAACTGATTAAAATTAGGCAGTGTCTTTATGAAGAAGCTGGTTTCTGGGGGGAGTGTGAGGGATTGCCTAAAGAAGCAGGGAAGCAAGGAGGTTGGTCTGTGTGGGGGAAAATGTGGTCTGTGGCTTTGAGAACAGAGTTGGGAGTACAGAGACTTGGATTCTAATCCCAGCTCTCATGCTGAATTATGAGATCCTAGAGTAACCCATGAAAAATAGAGAGGTTTAATTTTCTGTAAGGTGGGAGTTTTCGTGCTTTGCCCACGTTTTGCAAAGTGTATTGACATCTACAGATGGAAAGTGTGGTATCTGTATACATTCTAAGTATTGTTGATATTCATAGTAAACATACACTGAATACTACAATATTGTATAGGACATGCCTTATTCCCCTGATATATTTACCAGTAAAATTCTCATTTATGTACAGCTGCAAGTACCATAATAGTAGCAAGGTGTTGACAGAATGATTGCAGTTTTTTAATAGGTTTAATAAATACAAATGGATATAAACTATACGGTATCCATCTGTCTGACTCAGCTTGTTAAAACAGCGAGCTATTGTCTGCCAGTAATTGTATTCAAAACTGGACTGATAAAGGCTTGATTTTTGACTTTTTTTCATACTGATTGGCTGAAAATTCCCATAAATCTCTCTTGCTCCTGATTTACTGCAAGGAATTGAAGAATAATAATGTTCCCCTCCCCCTTTTTTAAAAAAAAAAAAAAGTGGAAAGAATAACACCAAAGTAGTGGAGCATGCTGCTTAAAGTAATAAACATTTCCCTTGCTCATAAGTACCTGAGCCTGTGACCTCTGTGTTTACAAGATATTTATCGCCACTTGCACTTTCCACTACTTCAGAGTTATCACTTCAGTGCCTTGTAAAATTTGATTGCATTTAATAAATATATTCAGCATTTTTTTTGCTGAGCTTGGTGGAGCACCAGCCTCACAGTTTAGCCTCTCTCTGTCTCACAAACACCTTAGCAGCCTGCACGTTCTCGTACATACGTGTATTATTGCTTATGGCGTATTGAAGGCAATTTTGGATGCATCTCAATTAGATGATTTTTCTCTTCTCATTAAATAAGTACTTGTGGTCGTAATGCATGTGTGGTTCTGAATACTGAATAACTGGGAATATTACTGCAGTGCTTCTCCGACTTCTCCATGTTGTCTGCTTATGGATACCTCTCTGACTAACCTCCCAGCCTTGAATTGTAGAGAGGAAGGATGGCCACCTGATTAGCGTCTTAGTCTGGGAGTTGGGACTCCTGGGTTCTGTCCCCAGCTCTGGGATAGTGTTTGTGTACCCTTGGGTAAATCATTTAATCTCTGTTCCTCAGTTTGCTATCCCCATAATGGGGATAACAACACTGCCCTAGCTCACGGATGTGTTGTGAATATTAATACAATCAAGATTGTGAGGAACTTGGATATTGTGCTAATGGTGGCTATATAATTAGCAAAGATACCTTCCCCTCATCAAGTAGAGTGCTTAGTTACAGGACATAGTTAAAATGGGCGTCGTCTTTCCTGCAATGGAGATAGCGTCTTAAATTCTCCCCATTATGTATCTGGGAATGTTTGCTTATTTAGTAGCATTGAAGCACCTCTCCCAGAGAGGTTATGGAGCAGACACTTCACACTTCCATGCTGATGGCCCGTGGATTTAGTCCCCTTCCAAGACACGGTTACCAACAACTGAATCATGGTTGAATTTGTCCTAGAGAGGGACATGAAGCAGCTGTGTGAAGTGCAGGGAGGTGCTAGATGGCTTTTTTTTTTTTTTTTTTTTTTTTTTTTTTTTAAGTTTAATTGGTGGGGAAAACCCTCTGGACAGCCACATGTCAGGAACTGAGCTGAAGGAAGTGTTGCTCACTTGAAGACTGACAGAACCACTTAAGGGTGTACTGCGGACTGCTGAACTGCAGTATATTGGCTAATGCATCTTTTTGGATCCTGAAGAAATGGGAAACGTCTGTGTAAAATCTCCTTAGGAGTTTATGTTGCTGTCAAATGTATTTAAAAAAATACTGGTAACTTTATAACAAGGTTTGAGTAAATGCAAAGAGCAATACCAGTGTGTCTCCCCTTAGCTTTATTTGCATGTTTATGTTGTAAGTATTGGGCGCTTGATAAAATTGCATCCTGCTCTTAATCAACTGATTATTCCTAACGCAAACAACTGAATCCCTCTGAGCTGGAGACAAGCATGCTATGTTGCGTGTGTAATTTATTGGCTGTCCAGCCTGGGATGTGTTCAGCAAGTGGTGGAAATCAGAGAAGTCTCTGCATATTACAGGCCTCTCTGGAGGGCTTCATTAAAATAGAGGCACAAGTCAGTCTGTGAGGGATATATGATGTACATCCATCAGCAGAGTAACTTGACATGAAACTTATTTTCCTGTCCCACAAGGTGAATTGCTGTTGTAGTTTATGGAATTTATGAGTTCTTAAGTCAGGTAGTGTTAGTGATGTAAGCAAATTATTGCTTGGGGTAGGCTCGAGCCTACCTACTAGTAGTGGTGGAGCAGCAATTCAGTGTATTATTCTGTGATTAGTGGCAATTTTTCTAGGTTACAGTTTAACCCCTGAGAGCAATTGACATTTGTTTATGAAGCACTACTCTACTCTGGGGAGCGTTAACTTGAATTTTATATGATGGTGCAGTGGTACCTGCAATAAGGACTTCATCTTTATTAGGCAACTCCTGAACTAAGTGGTCACTTGAGTTCTGTACCAATTGAACAGACATTTAATTGAAAACCATGCAATAACATTTTCAAAAGTGCCCATGTTGCATTTTCAAAAGGGATTTAGGCACTTAAGAAAAGTCAATAGAACTTGAGTCTGACATTTATGCTCTCAAATGCCAAATTTACTTTTGAAAGACTTAGGCACTGTCAAATATTTTATCCCATGTCTGATACATGGACAGTTTGTGCTTCCTGTGTGGGAAGTAGATTATATTTCTGTCACCTTAAAATTCCACCTGCCCTGCAGAAATTGTCATTTGATGACGTTTACATTGTAGTTTAGACACCTGCTCTAGAAAAGGAGGGAATTTAAGATTACAGGACTATATGAGCAGTGTCAGTTTAGACATGTATGTCTAAACCTGAGGGGTTCAACCCATTCAAAGGAGATAGCTGCATTCCATATATAATTATGGTCTGTGGGCTGGGATATACACTGAGAACTGCCTTGTCCTCTCAGTCCATAAAAGGTCTTCCCCTTAGTCAATGGGAGATCAAGATAAGAATATTGCCTTTATGTAATAACTAAACTTTTTTTTTCCAGGACCTTATTGTCATGTTCAATGAGAACATGGATCAGTGACCTTTGTTTTTCTTCCTTCCTCATCTTCCTTTTGGTATTGTTTTTTCTCACTTGTCTCTTCTTTGTGTCTTGTGTGTGTTCTGTCTTTCCCTCTGCATTTGTTTCCCTCTATCAACTCCCAGGGCCTGCTCCTTGAGTGCTTCATTCCCAAGGCCTTTCCCATTCCATTTGCTAAAGTGGTCAATAATGGAGTAGTTAATGTTCATCTTGAAGTGGTGTCAGGCTTTAGTAGTGATACACCAAAGAGATTAATCTGGGAACAGGGCAACTCACACCTCTGAGTCATTGTTTCTGGATGTCTGCAGACTCAGACATCCTGACGTGGGTTTGCATTCCGTTCATGTTATCTCTTAAGCCAAGAAGATCAGAACCATGGCCCTTAATAGCATAAATTGTTTTAGGGGCGCTCTGTGTGTGTGTGTGTGTGTGTGTGTGTGTGTGTGTGTGTGTAAGGGCAGTCACAGGACATGCTTTTTGCTAGAGGCCGATTACTGCAGGGCTCCTGAAGCTGTTCTTAGCTCCTTTCACTGCAAAATTATCTGATGTGCGTTAAATGGGGGAGAAGGGAGACCATTTCCTCTGCATCATCAGTTACTGGTGACTTCCAGAGGCAGAAAGTTGGGTTTAATGATTCACTGGTCCGAAGCAAATCACACATTCTCCATTGAGCAGTTAAATTCTTCTTTCCAGCCAGACTCAGGTTTCTTCTACTGTTGTTCGTCACTTTACTTAATGCTCGAGGTATAGGAACCTATAAAGAACAGAATAGATTCTGCTCAAGAACAGATTTAGGTTTGCGAATTGTTACTGTGAATGTTGGTTAAGCAGTCCCATGCTCCGTGGAAATTGAATTGAGGATTATGAATCAAAAAAGAGTGAAGGAATGATCCAAGTCCAGTGGTGCACTGGGTTGGAGACCTCGTTATAGGGCTTCACCATCTGGTTTCTTGCACCCCAAGTGAATGATGCATGAGGACCACTCATTGGACAATCTATAACGGAGCTGATGTTCAGTTTACTTTTGGTCAAAGAAAGGGCACAGCTGTTGAAATTTATTTAAAGGAGTTAAAAAAAAAAATAGTGGTCCCCTGTCAGAACGAACAGGGAATGGAGCAGATGCTGGCGATGAGAGAACCTAGAGAGTGTGGAGGAGATTGCTGATACCAGACAAAACATGAAGACAATGAGTGTCTGTCCTAGCTGAACGTGTAATTTCCAGCTTGGGTAGACGTACGTCCGCCAGCTTTAATCAAACCAGCGCACAGAAAACCGAGGTGGAGGCACAGTGACGTAGGCAGCAGGATGGGCTAGCTACCTTAGGCTCTCAGGCAGGATTGTGCTCCGCTCACGCTGCCACAGTTACGCTTCTACTTTTAGTGAGCGAGCTCAATCATAGCTAGCATACTTATGTCTACCTGAGCTGAAAATTACACCTCCAGCTCCAAGTGCAGACATACCCAATAACACTTTGGCTGTCATGCTGTGGACTGTGCTGTTTAATTTTTCACTTGCATTGAATACTCCCAAGTAAACCATGCTCCTTTTTTTTTTTTTTTTTTTTTAACTACAAAGGTTTATTGAAGCAATTTAGCCAAACAGTTCATAGCAGCCCTTCCTCAACCCACCCATTCAAACCGTGCAAGAAAATAAAGGTGTTGCTTTAGAGATCAATCCAGCCCCTCTTCCTGCAGCAGTAGACTGGAGCTTGTTTAGAGTACAACCCTGACCTTACCTCTACAATAAACATTGATTTGCAAGAAAGAGGAAAAAATCCCGTTTACTTTTCCATTTGACAACCAACAAAAATAAACAGCCGTACTGTGACTTCCTGAGAGGAGGATGCTCCTGCTGGGCTCAGAGAATGTGATTCATTTGAACATCCAGTTTAAACACTACTACTGCACATTTATTTACACACACACCCTGCCTTCTATTTTGTCCTTCTGTTCCCTAAAAGGGATTATTGGCACTTAGGAGCATTAGAACTGGCAGTGCTAGAAAATTAAGTCGTAATTTTATCTGTAAACCTGCCACTTTGTCGACAGGCACAGGGCAAGCTCCCTGCCAATGACTTCAACCTCTGTCTCCAAGGGTCTTCCTGCCCTCAGTATGAGAGGTAATTCGCATTCTATGCCCATCTCTCCCCCTTCTCCTGAGCTGCCAATTATACAGCCTTGTGTCAGGTTAGCTCTGGGGGTAAATATAGAGGGACCACAATTAACCAAGACTGCGGTTGGAAACACTGCAGGTGCTGACACTCAAAACTGCTGATGAAATGTACCAAGTGAGAAAGGACAAAACAACTCGATACAATTAAAATCCTTCCCTCCTCAAGCCACTGAAATCTTCAGGCAGAAACTTGAGCCTTTCTTGAGGTTTGAGGAAGTTGAGGGAATTTATTAATTTTTTTTATTTCTGTGCCTCTGCACTTGAGGTTTCTAGCTGGGAAACTGAAGTGTCAAAATCCTCTGAGGAACAGCTCCTGCAGTACTTCTGGCACAAAGCACACCTGGAGATAGCAGAACTCTCATGGGAGATTCTCTTCTCATAAGTCTTTCAGCCCAGTTTTGTAGATTCTGAATTCACAGTGGCAGAAACTTGGTGCTCCCCGGTCCGTTTTCAAGTACTGCTCATGCACTAGATAAATGCTCCATCTTTGCTGGGGAATAATAGCTTTTCACTTAAATGGGGCCTTACTTTGGAGGCTTTCAAAGTGCTTTAGAGACTGTTAAGCCTCTCAACCCACTTTGCTGATGAGGAAGCTGAGAGAGAGATCCCAGGTAGGTGGAGATTTTTTGAAAGTTCTTAAATTACTTAGGAGCACAAGTCCCATTGAGTTTTTCTAAATGGGATTTGTGACCCGAAATAACTTTTGAGACGTTCCGTCCTATGTTTTTCGAGCAGTTGGTCTGGCACAATAAATGGGTGCTGAGCCGGGAAGAGCTCTGTAGTCCTTGCTTTCCAATCTCTTGATCTAACCTCTGAACTGCAGTGTTCTCCGGGTTTTGTTGGTTGGATCTCTGCAGTGGCTGCAGACTCCCAGCAAAAAAAATAAAACTGACTTAACGTCGTGGCCTCTCTGTTTACTAGTCAACTTCCATGCTAGCAACATAGACTGCAGAGCTTCTAAGTACTCAGCCCTTTTTTTTTATTGATCTGTTTATAATCAACCCCATCAAGAGGGAGCAATGAGCCACAGCCATATGTTCTTCGAGTGCAGTCCCTAGGGTGACCAGACAGCAAGTGTGAAAAATCGGGATGAGGTGGGGGGGTAATAGGTGCCTATATTAAAAAAAAAAAAAAAAAAAAAAAAAAAAAGTCCCAAAAATCAGGACTGTCCCTATAAAATCAGGACTTCTGGTCACCATAGCTGTCCCTATCTGTATTCCACATGTGACTATGTGTATGCTCAGAGACTTGAAAGTCAGAAGGGACCATCGTGATTATCTAGTCTGACCTCCTGCACTTTGCAGGCCACAGAACCTCACCCACTCCTAACCTCTGGCTGAGTTACTGAAGTCTTCAAATCCTGGTTTTAAAGATTGAAGTTACAGAGAATTCACCATTTACACTAGTTCTAACCTGCAAGTAACCCATGCCCCATGCTGCAGAGGAAGGTGAAAAAAACCCCAGGGTCTCCGCCAGTCTGACCTGAGCAGTAGCGTAGCTAGGGGGGTTCAGGGGAAGCAGCTGCTTCCCTCAGTACATTTTTCAAAAGCGGCGCGGGCCGGGCCGCTGCTGAGGTCCTGCAGGCAAGTGGGGGTGCAGCACGGCCAGACTCTGGAGGAGCCATTGGAGGGGGGGGGGGGCGGTGGCGGGTACAGCCAGAGGAGCAAAGGGGCCGGCTCCTCGGCCATCACGCCCCACGCTCAGCGCTGCCCCAACATCACTAGCGCGACTGCCTCCTGCAGCGGCTCAGGGCTCAGCGGCCAAGTGCTCCGCAGTTGGCGGGCAGATCCCCTCTCCCCGGCAGCTTCCGGGCCAAGGGAAGCAGGAAGCTGCCGGGGAGAGAGGATCTGCCCGCCAGCTGTGGAGTGCTCGGCCGCCACAGGTGGCGGCTGCGCTGCGCGATGGCCGAGGAGCCCGGCCGCTTTGCTCCTCCGCCGCCCCCCGCCAATGGCTCCTCCGGAGTCCAGCTGTGCTGCCCGCCCCCTTGCCTGCAGGAGCCCAGCGGTGGCCTGGCAGGCTCCGCTTTTGAAAAAATGCTGGGCTGCCTGGGCCGAGGGAACCAGGAAGCTGCCGGGGAGAGAGGATCTGCCCACCAGCTGCTGCCTGCTCCACTGCTCCGCTCCACCCAACCCCCGGGAGAAGTGAGCAGCACCCACCCACCACCCCTTCCCCTGCGCCTGGCCCCCCCACCAAGCCCCTCCGAAGGGGGGCACAGCATGGCTGCAGCGTGGCTGGAGGAGCCGGGGAAAGGGGGGGGTGGGGCGGCTGGAGGAGGAGCCAAGGGGGGGGGCGCCTTTTTTATGTTTGCTTCCCCTGCACTGAGAAGCTGGCTACACCACTGGACCTGAGGTCCTTATCTGTATTCCATATGTGCATATGCTCAGTTGCTCCTCTCATGCTCTGCACTGAGGATATAAGGGGCGGTCTGGACCATTCCATCTCCAGTTCCTTCTTACCACTATATGGCCTGAGTCAGAATCCTCTGTGTCCGCAGCTATCTTTGCCTAATCTTCAAACCTGTAAATATCGTCGTATGTAGTCTCATGTTCTTACGAGCCACAGCCATATTTCGCTGCCTGTATTGAGAAGAAATGCCCTTTGAGCAGGAGTTCTCAAACTGGGGGTCGGACCCCTAAGGGGGTTGCAAGGTTATTACATGAGAGGGTCGCGAGTTGTCCGCCTCCACCCCAAACCCCGCTTTGTCTCCAGCATTTATAATGGTGTTAAATATATAAAAAAGTGTTTTTAATTTATAAGGGGGGCCACACTCAGAGACTTGCCATGTGAAAGGGGTCACCACTAAAGAAGTTTGAGAGCCACTGCCGTTGAGGAAGTCTGACTGTGCTGCCAGTATGTTTCTTGTCCATGTAGTGAAGAGAAAAACATGCTCTTAATTCTGAGGCAACATCAAAGGAGCAGTCTTGTGTGTAATGTCTCTCCTCCAGTCTGTAGTCTAGAAGTATGAGATTCACTTTGTCATAATATGGTAAATCATCTGAGAGGCACTCAGAAATAAACAGCTTACATTTTCTTATGTGTCTAAATACCCTTCCCAGCACTCTTTTACCTGGATGGGGGGGGGGACCCTCAAACTAAAATGAATGGCTTCTTCCTAAGGCAGCATTCCCTGGGAGCTTTGCCTCAGCAGGGAATGCTGAACAGGAAACTGGGTTGGGTGTTTTGGTTTTTTTTTCCAGCTCTCATTTAAAATCCAAGCATGTGTGGAGAGCGAGAGTAGTACAAAAGCTGATAAAGCTGTCAGTCTTCATCTACAGGAGCAGAGGCACAGGGCTGAGTTAACAGTGGTATTGCCAGTCAAGACGGAGGTGAGATGGACCTGCGGGTGAGGCACTGGATTGTGGCTAAGGAGAGCTGGGCTCCGAGCAAGGAATGGAGTCTTCAAGTTCTAGGCTAGTGCCCTAAATCACTAAACCATCCTGCCTCTCATACTTTGTTGGTCTTGCCTGTTTACTTTGTAAATGCGTTTCAAATTGGATGCAGCTTGCCACTTCCATCTTTCCCATTCACGCATTTTCATCTGGCCCTGACCACTTGAATACGTCTAACTTGCCTAAATATTCTTTAACCTGCTCTCTCTCTATTTTGGCTTGCATTCCTTACCCCCTTGTTAATATTAATTCTGCAGAGTATCTGGTCACCATTAACTTTTTTTAGCGAAGACAAGCAATATAGACATTAAACATCTCTGCCTTCTTGATGTCCGTTACTAGCTCTCCTTTCCCGCTAAGTAGAGGGCCTATGCTTTGCTTTGTCTTTTTTCTGGCTCCGAATATATTTAAATATATGTATATATTTATTGTGGGTTTTTTTTTAACGTTCCTTGCTAGGTATAACTCATTTTGTGCCATAGCCTTTCTGATTTTGTTCCTACATGCTTGTACTGTCCTTTTGTGCTCCCCCTTATTAATTTCTCGGATTCCACTTTTTATAGGGTTCCTTTTTGATTTTCAGGTCATTAAAAAGCGCCTGTTGAAGCTATATTGGGCTCTGCCTATATTTCCTTTGAACTGGAATAGTTTGCAGTTTGCTTTAATATTGTCTCCTTGAGAGCTGCCCAAACTCCTTTTATCCCTTACATTTTCTTCCCCCGGGACCTTACCTACCAGTTCTGAGTTTGTTAAAGGCTGCTCTTTTAAAGTCCACTGTCCTTATTCTGCAGCTCTCAGTCCTTCCTTTCCTTAGAATCATGAGATCATTTCACAATCACTTTGACCCAAATTGCCTTCCAGTTTCCTATTAGCAATCATTTCCTCCCTCCTGGTCAGAATCAAGATAAAAATGGCTGTCCCCTTGGTTACTACTTTCACTTTCTGAAACAAAAAGTTGTCCCCAATTCATTCCAAGAACTTAATGGACATTTTGTGATTTGCCATAGTGCACTCTTCGAATAGATGCCTGGGTAATTAAAGTCCCCTCTTACTACCAGGCCTTGTGTTTGGGTACTTGTTTGTTCTAGAAATACCTCATCTACCTCCCCTTATTGATTTGGTGATATATAGCAGATCCTTACTATGATATCACTCCCCTTCCCCCCCTCCCCCTTTTATCTTTACCTGGAAATTTTCAGCTGGTGTTCCTCCTGGACCTCAGAACAAGTGTATATATTCTTGATGTATAATGCACCACCTCTTCCCTTTTTACCTTTACTGAGCAAGCTGTGCCTTTCTGTAACAATATTCCAGTCCTTAGACTTATCTCACCAAGCCTCTGGTGTCACCAATTAGGTCATAAGTTAATTTATGTACTAATACTTCCAGTTTTTCCTTTTTCTTCCCCATACTCCTTGCATTTGTGTAAAGATGTCTAAGAAATTCATTCGTTTCTTCTATGACCCTATTGTAATTTTCCACGCCCCTTCTCCCCTATGCTAACATTTGACCCTCTGTTAAGGTTGCCTACCTGTGGGCTCCTGTCACCTGCCCTTTTGAACCTACTTTAAAGCTGCCCTCACAAGGTTGGTGAGTTAGGACATGAAGATGCTCTTCTCCTTCTTGGTCAGGTGGATCCCATCTCTTCCCAGCAGATGTTCTTCCTGGAACAGCATCCCATGATTGAAGAAGCCGAAGCCCTCCCATCAACACCTTCTGCACAGCTCTGCATTAGACATCTCCAGGATGCGTCTGTCCCTGCCTGAGCCCTTACGCTCAACTGGGAGGATGGACGAGAATGCAACCTGCGCCCCTGACCTCTTCACCCTTGCTCTCAGAGCCCTGTTGTCACTGTCAGACCTGGCAGTATCCTTAGGGCCCATGGGAATGAGGGGCATGGGTTATGATCAGCGGGACGGGGATGAGTCTCTGCATTCTTTTTATGTCTCAGACGCAGGCTCCAGACAGGCAGCACAGCCCTCAGGCTATCCGCTTATTCCTCAGGGTCTTAAACTATACCAAGATAAGCACCTTTACAATGATATAACATAATTCACCTATGGGTTACCACGCTGTTTTATTTATATTTATATATACACACACACACACACACACACACACACTCTCTCTCTCTCACACTAACTGGCTTCGTTATTACAGTACAAAAACTGAGTGGTGACCCTTAAGTAGCAAAGAAAGGTGTATGCCAGGAACTAAGCACATTCAATTTCCATTATGCCCAGCAAGCACTAGTAGTAGTAATAATGTCTAGCTCTCTTCATCAGTAGATCTCCAAGTGCTCAAAGGTCAGTCGTTGCTCATGGTCTTTTATAATTGGAACCTTTAGTTTGCTTCATAACGGCCGTCTCTTACGTCACACCATAGGGAAGTTCAAGGCACCGCTTTTACATTGAAGCATGTGCTACCCAAATGACTCCAAACCTTTGGAATAAAAGGGTTTTCAATGCTTTTCTCCCCTGGCTGAGGTTATTTATTAGCCCTGACTGTGTTTTATTATTGCAGAAAGAATGCGTGAATGGGAAAGATTGGAGTGGCAAGCTGCATCGAATTTGAAAAGCTACAGTGAAAGTCTCTTGATCAGGGGTCTCTGCTCTGCTAGCCAATTTAGGATTTTTCATGCTTTCTTTAGATCTTTTTAAACAGTGTTCCCTTTAGAGTAGTACAGGAGTTAGATTAACCATCATAGGACATTCTCCCAATTAGAGGTTATTGGGGGGAGGGTGGGGGAAGAACTCCAGTAAACCAGTGTTTGTAAGTGTAGGGTATTATTACTACTTTGGACATTCAGGGTACAGCAGGAGGAAGTGCAATGGGGAAAGAGTCAGGCTGCTAAAAACGTCACTTTAATTGGACTGCCAGACACAAGAGGATTTTAACGTTCCAGGGGTTAGACTTTGCT
Source organism: Malaclemys terrapin pileata (assembly GCF_027887155.1). Lineage (NCBI taxonomy): Eukaryota > Metazoa > Chordata > Testudines > Emydidae > Malaclemys > Malaclemys terrapin. The sequence goes on along the minus strand of NC_071522.1, from coordinate 14,822,625 downwards.
TATTGTGTGCTAGGCCTCGCTTCATATATATGTGATTTTTTTTTTTTTCCAGAGCACACTGAAGAAGCACTGCTGAGTCTGATTCCTGCACTGTCTGCAACCCTGTGGGGCTGTTAGACATGCAAAGCTTAGTGAAAACACTTGAGCGGAGGCTCTTGAATGCAGAAAAGTGGTCTCAAGCAGTTTAACTGCTACATTAGAGTGTGTGGCTTATTATGGCACACTTCCCTCCCCCCGCGCCCCCCCCCCCCCCCCCGCTGTATTTCTGCTGGTATGTCTCTTGACACTTTGTGTATTTTGTTTCCATGTAAATGTATAGTTTAGAAAGCCCTCTGCAGTGCAAGGCGTTCTGAGCTGGAAATTGGGACCTGAATATGTTCCCATTGCTGCACGGCAGTGGCTGCCTGTGAAAGAAACTTTTTTTTTTTTTCTTTTAACTAGCTTTTTCTAAAAAGTATTCAATAGCATCACAGTTTCTTTTACAGCAGTGATTCTCGACCATTGCCACCCCATGATACCACGTTACAAGAGAGATGTTTTGGGATCCCCTCTCCCCATTGATTTCGGGAACCCCTCTCCCAACTAGCCAAAAAGAGAGGGTGGTCGTGAACTCCTGAAACCTACAGGTTTGTGATCTCTTTTTTGGGACTAACTGGTTTATAAGATTAGTGTGACTTCCAGCTAATGTCCTTCAGTCCTGCAGCATCTCTGTGGGTCATCCTAGACATCCTTTGTGCAGACAGTGCTTGAACTGTCTAATAGCTTGAAGTATTTTAAAAAAAAAAATAATGTAAGGACATAATTCATTAATAATCATAGAATAGTTATGATGCTAAGGAGGACGGTAATTGATACATAGTATCTGACATTTGTAGGACACATTTCATCCCAGAGTGATGTACAAAGACAATACAGGTTGGGATTTTCAGAAGAGCCTTAGGGAAACAATCGCTCAGCCCCTGCTGAATTTCAGTGGTATTTTCCCTGTCTCCTTCCTTAGAAAATCCCAGCTACGGATGTGATTATCCAAATGCAGTACTGGTGTTCAGAGAATCTGCCATGAAAATTAGTCTAGCCAAACCAAGCAGAAACATGTTGGGAGGACCACGCTCATGTGTAATTTGAATATAATTAAGGCTAAGATTTTGTCACGGATATTTTTAGTAAAAGTCACGGACAGGTCACGGGCAATTTAGAAAAATTCACGGAAGCCGTGACCTGTCCCTGACTTCACTGAAAATATCTGACACAATGGGGATCTGCGGGTTCCCACACACTGTCTGTGTGCAGGGGGCAGCTGCGCAGTGGTTATGAGCTCCGGAGGTCCCCTCTACGGGTTGGGTGTCATAGCTCCAGGGTCCCCTGCTGCCCATGGCTGGGAGCGGTGGGAGTACCAGCCACCTGCAGCAGCTGGGGACTTTGGGGTACCCCTGCCGGGTGCAGCTCTGGGGGTGCCCCTGCCGCCCAGGACAGCCGGGAGCGGTGGGGGTGCCCCTGCCGCCCAGAACAGCCAGGAGCGGTGGGGTCCTTCAGAGGTGGCAGGGGTACCCTGCAGCTCCCGACTGCCACAGGCTGAAGTCACGGATTCTGTGACTTGCGTGACCTCTGCAACTATATCATAGCCTTAAATATGATTGTGTAAATGCATGCATGTTTTTATAGTACTGTGATGGCCAAGTTTGGTCCCAGGATATGAGACACAAGGTGGGTGAAGTAACACCTTCTGTTGGACCAACTTCTGTTGGTGAAAGAGACAAGGGCTGCACAGAGCTCGGGAGAACTCCACAGAGGGACCTGAAGAAGAGCTCTGTGTCGTTTAAAAGCTTATTTCTTCTACCAACAGAAGTTGGGTCAGTAAAATATATTACCTCACCCATCTTGTGTCTCTGCATCCTTTATGTGCAGTAATGTTGCTAACTTTTTCATTTTATTAATGAGTTCAAATGATAAAATATGCACTCGCATTTAATGAAAACTATTTAACTTCTAATGCAGGAAAATGAATGATGCCCTGCATATTATATCAGTGGATTGAGAGTCAACACTCATGACCCATTTCATCCCTCTTGCCTCAGTTAATCCATCTGTAAAATGGGTGTAACTAGAACTCCTAGGCTCTTGGGGTTTATTTAATTGAAAAGAGCTATGAGAGAGACAGATCCTTTCATCGATGTGGCAAAGTATGAGAGAGAGAGTGTGCTTCTGCCATGTGGTGGAGGGAAGATACTTTTTTAGCATTGCCTTACAACACTGCACAAATGTTTGGGTCAAGTAATGCAGAATACTGTATCTGACTGAGAACCAAACTCCGATTGCTTAGGGTAAGTCTATATGGCAATTGAACACCCACTTCTGGCCTGGGTCAACTGTTTCAGGCTCGCGGGGCTAAAATTGCTGTGTAGATGTTTAGCTCTGGGATCCTCTCCCCCTCACAGGGTCCCAGAGCTTGAGCTGCAGCCTGAACCTGAAAGTGTACAGAGCAATTTTACAGCCCAAGCCCCACAAGCCTGAGTCAGCTGACCCCAGTGAGCCATGGGTGTTTAATTGTTCTGTAGACTTGCCCTTGGGATCACATTTGGCTCCTATTTCCACTCCCTTGAACTCCCTCCCCCAATTTGTCTGTCTCATGTTGTGTCCTGTCTGACATGCTGGATTAATTGTCTGTCTGTCTACTGTGCTTAGTACTGTTGTAAGAGAAATAATAGGCCAAAGAGTCAGTTTTGCACACAGAAGTCTAGCAGTGAGATTCTCTTTCCTTTATCCACTATTGTATTTATCTTCTACCTATTTCCCACTAGATGCATTCTTGCGATCTTCCCTATTACTGCTTTTAAATATTTTTCATAGAAGAGGAGAGCAATCATATTTAATAATGCAATTACAATCAGGGGAGTATGTTTATTCTGTAAGATTTCAACTGCTGTAAGAACCCTAGGGCATTCTTGGAAATGAGATGCAAATCTCAAGGATTACCTCCTCCTAAAGACACCAGAAACAAACAAACAAAAAATTGTTCTGAACAACTGAAGTGTCTAGCCTGTTATTGCCACCAGATGTTTTCAAGAGGTTAGATTCTAATAGTCAAAGGACCCCTCCAACCTATGAATTATAACTTTGTTGCAACAAGGTGCTGAAGAGTGTGTGTGTGTGTGTGTGTGTGTGTGTGTGTGTGTGTGTGTGTGTGTGTGTGGAAAAAGGCAGAAAAAATACTACCACAAACAAATGATCTGAGGTCTCTGATTACTACAGCTGAAACTTGCACAGGTAATAGTTGAAAGAAACAAAACCCGTGTCTCATTTTTCTCCATAATCCAAAGGTGCTCCGTTTGGCCTGTGGTGCTTGCTAAATGAAGACACATTTCAGTGATGCTTTGTGACTAAATTAATTTCCAGAGTCTTAACTCATTTACTATCTTAGCTGAAGGGCCATGAAAAGTATTATTAATTGTATTAAGTTTTCTAAGGATATTTCATTCATGTAGTAATAGCAGCAACAGGGCATGCACGCTGCTGTGTCCCGAATAGAGGGGTCTGTGTTGCTTAGCGTGTCCTGCATAACTCAGTGTACATTATTTTTACATATTTGCTGGTTATCAAGAAGCATTAAACCAAGACCGGTTTTGGTTTGACACTGGCCTTGCATCCTTCTAATATCTAAGGTTGGGAAAACCATGTCAGGAGCTAATGAGAACTAAAGCTGTCCAAAGTGTTAGCGTGATCTAGAGTTTCATAACTATGCTTTCTGGATTTCAGGTTCCATTGCAGATTTATAACTCAGCCCAGGTTTGCAGAGAAACACATGAACCTAGGCCCAGCTTCACGTGACCCCCAGTGCAATATATCCTTTTGAATCAAACTGACAAGAAGTTTTGGATCTACATATGTTAGAACGTCAGGGTTCAAACCCATATGGTAGAAAGTAATGGGTCACTTAATATTAGACCTTCACCGACAGAAACTACTGAGTAAATCAGAAGTGAAACCAAAAGTTTGTTGAAAATGTAGGTATCTTCCCTCCCTCCCCTTTATTTCACCTACTGTATTTAACTGTAATAAATTGGTTGCCATTTTGGACTTCATGGTTGTCACTGTATTACTACTTAGAATTCCACAACAACAGTGGGCATAGAACTTGGGTCCGTTACATTTGAGCTCTTTGTTGTTTGCATCATAGAGCCTATGACACGTAGATGGACTGTTTTGGTCTCCGCCATTGCAGGTCAGTGGCGATACATACACACTACCTCACTCATTTCAGTGCAATGTTTGTCCCTAACTGTTGCCACCTTCAAAGTGAGTTCAGTGGAACAAACCTATGGAACTATGCTTTCAACACCATTCAATGTCACGAAGGGCTGATGTCCTGCTGGCTCTGAAAAAGACATGAGGACTTTTTAATGTCCTGCAGAGCCCAGTTCTTCAACTGAGGTTAACAAGACAACCAACTCCTGTTCATGTCAGTGGGATCAGGATCAAGTCCATAGGCTATCCACAAAATGTAGATGGGCTGGCAACTCAAAGCTTACAACCAGGAGAGAAACTTCCGCTTAATGAAGGTGCAGTGCTTATCTGTAAAGTACTTTTTTTGTTGGAAAACAAATAATGAGGGACTAGAGGAGGCAAATGTGTTAAATGAGATAGTGACTTTGAATTCAATGGCCTGGTGTCAGGACCGACTCCAGCTTTTTTGCCGCCCCAAGCGGTGAAGGGAAAAAAAAGAAACCTGATTGAGCTGCCGCCAAAATGCCGCTGAAGAGGAAGAGAGAGTGAAGGACCCGCCTCTGGATTGCCGTCAAAGACTAAAGGGAAGCGCTTGAGCTGCTGCCGAAGACCTGGATGTGCCGCCCCAATAATGGACGGAGTGCCGCCCCTTACTATTGGTCGCCCCAGGCACCTGCTTCCTTCACTGGTGCTTGGAACCGGCCCTGTCTGGTGTGTAAGATGGGTGTATTAAATGAGAAGTGGGCCTCAAAAGTTTTGGAATCTGGCTATTTTGGGGTAGACTCATAAGAACAGATTTCCTTGTGGTATTCTGTCCCTTAAGCTTTTAGGCTGAAGTTTTCAAACAGAGTCTAGGTGAATTAGGCACCCATTTCCCTTAGACACTTCTGAAAACCCCAGTGTGAATCCTAACTGGAACTGTGAAATGCAGAGGTATGTACCTGAACTATTAATCTGGTCTATTTGGGTGTTCTTAATGTGTCCATTATTGTGGTATCGGAGCACCTATAGTACACGTATGTTAAGCCATGTTCATTTATTTGTGTTTAGTTCAACATCTCCAAACGACACACACGTCTTCACTTGGTAGGAGTAGCTGGTGAAGATGTAGGATGAGTCTTACTTTATTTAAGCCAACTTCCTGTCAGAAGCTATGTTTTGCTTGTTTGGTTCACCACATGGCTTTCATTAGTCAGGAAGGCGAGGAGAGGCTCTCATTTACTCCTGGCATTTTTGTTCACTTTCATTTGTTTCATCACAAGTTGTCTGGAGAAAGCAGCTTGCCGTTTACTGATCAGGCACAGATTTGTGTCAAAATCAGTCTCTTCATTCCTCTGGGGAGCTGGGATTTCAGCAGAGCAAGCACTTAATGTTGTATAGACACGTGATTGCCTTGTCATCCACCTGGTGATCAGTAGGTGTTCAGCTTTACTTTCCTCTGCAACCCACTGTCTCCTTGGGTTACTGAGGTGTTAGCTACCAGCATAGCAGGTAGATGAAAAATAGCACAGAAAGCCACCTATGATGCTCTGTCACTCTAGTAACATGATCGCTCTGCGGCATTCTTATGGAGTCAGTTGCTTTCTGGATTTTTCCACTAGAAGGAAATAGTCTAGACTGCTGAATTAAACGCGCTAGTGACCAAAAGCTAACATCATCTGGGGTGATCATTTCGATCACAATAGTGCCTGAAAGGCCCAACTGGGATTGGGGACCTATTGAATTAGACAATGTACAAACACACATCAAGAGACAGTCCCTGCCTTGAAGAGCTGACAGTCTTAATAGACAGTGTATGGAACAGAAGCAGATGGGGGAAGTGGCTTGACTGCCGTTGCATAGAAGATGAATGATGGAGCCAGGAATTGAACCCCGGTCTCCTGAGTCCCAGTCCAGTGCCTAGTCGACTGGAGCACGCTGCCTCTCCACTGATTTTTTCTGATTGCCAAGCTGAAATGAGTTGTTTTACCTCAGTCCAGTTACCACCAGGCAGGTGTCCAGAAGCCACCATCTAAACCCAAACTAACTCGCCTGGTTATTGGCAGTTTTGCCATTGAAAGGATTAGCGATCAAGCCTGAGAATCATTGACAAAATGTGTTGGGAGGGAGGAAACAGGCTCTTCCCACTCACTGCCTGCGTGATCCCTTTTGGGGCAGATCAATAGGGAATGAAATTGCCGAGGGGTGCTGCCAGTTTGGCCCTTTTTACCAGTACTACAGACCAATCCAGATGATGCCGCTGAAGTGTTTTTCCTTGGCAAAGTTTCTATTTCTTAAGGGGAAGGAGGGATGGAAATGGCTTATAGATTGATTTTTCTTTTCCTTTTCATGAAGCATTAAATTAATCATCTGCTTTGGGGGGTGGGGGGGAGAGAAACTGATCATCCAGCATTTCACTTCTTCATCCTCTGCCTGAATGGAGCTGGTGAGTTTACCGTATGTAACTGTGTAGGGGACAACTTGACTATACCCTCTTAGCAAGGCAAAGTCCCATTTAAAAACAACACCACCACTGACCAAATAGAAGATAAATGGGTTGATGAACAGATGTGGTAGCAAGAGCTGCTAGGGGGTGAGTGCTCGTGAAGAAGGGTGGTTCAGGGGCTAAAGCATTAGTCCTGGGACACAAGAGACTATTCCCTGCCCCATCGCAGACTTCCTGTGTGACGCTGGGCAAGACATTGAGGCTCAGATTTTGAAAAGTATTTAGGTATGGCTCCACTCAGCTTTGCAGTGCCTAAGTGACTTAGGAATCTAAGTGGGGTAGATGTTGCAATGCTGAGTGGAGCAATGCTAAATACCTTTAAAAATCTGGGCCTTTCCATGCTTCACTTTCCCATCTGTAAAGATAAGATTCTCAGGAACTCCGATAATATGAAAATGGGGGCTGTGTCAGTATGGAAAATGGAGAAAGAGCTGGATTTAGATAGCAGAACGCTTAAAATAACCACAGATGTGGTACTTAGAGGTGCTTGATGGTCTAAAACCCAGCTCTCGTGCCACTTATTCTAGTATATTCCTATGGCTGTGTATGTAGGTACATATAGATATAAACTGATTCCCTTTTTCCAGTGAAAAATTAACCCTAATGAATAAGGCCCACACATACCTATGCAGATTTCCCATTATACAAGCAGCTTATGGAGCAGAGGGCTATTTAAGCATTTGCCAATTTAGGGAACAATTCTGTGTTCAATTACATTTGCACATCTCCAGTTTTTAATACTGTATTTGGAAGTTGCCTCCATGTGGCTAAGGGCAGAATTTGGCCCTCTGACAAATCAGTTCATTTTAGGCTTCCAGGTGGAGTCCAGGCTTCTGTGGGAAGGAAAAAAGCCTGCTAAATATTAATGTTAAATACAACAATATATAAGTACAACAGCGTCGGATTGCCTAGACGTGGTGCTCCATGCGACATGGAGATAGGATATGTGGCAGAGTGCAGATCACTCATTGGGCCATGCTGCTCATAGGCTGTCACGAGCTACTCGTCCAACCACTCTGAGAACAAGGACAGAAAGGATGGAAAAGAGCTTACGTAAATATTTTTGACACAATGTTTAAACATGCAGAATAAGTCAATTCTGTCAATATCCCTGTAGAAATAATTTGGAGGCCGCGGCTTAGCCAAGAGCTTTCCTCACTGCATGGATCTGAGTTTAATCCACAGCCCAAACAGCAATCGGTGCATTAAAAAGGGGAGAAGACTCTGAGGCAGAGAACCGCAGGTGTTCATGCCATGCTAGGAGGGATGGAGCCAGGCTACATAGAATCTTAATAATTAACGTTAGCAAGCAAATGGACCCATCCGCTAAGCGGCTAGTGTCAGGCCAATCAAAGGAGCTGTGCTCCTGCTTATTCTGAGGCCTGGTCCACACTAACCCCCCACTTCGAACTAAGGTACGCAAATTAGCTGAATTCTAAGTACCTTAGTTCAAACTTACCGCGGGTCCAGACGCGGCAGGCAGGCTTCCCCGTCAATGCGGTGTACTCCTCTCGCCAAGCTGGAGTACCGGCGTCGACGGCGAGCACTTCCGGGATTGATTTATCGCGTCTAGACAAGATGCGATAAATCGATCCCAGAAGATCGATTGCTTACCGCCGGACCCGGAGGTAAGTGTAGACCTACCCTTAATGTCAGAAGGCAGCACATGCGCTGCTGAGTTTAGAATCATCAAATGGCTTTGATAAGAGGAGTCAGTGATGGAGTGCTGTTAATTTAGTTACTTTGTAGGGTGAATTGAGGAGTTTCAGCTTGAACTGGGTGGGGTTGCTGCGCCTGACTCCAACGTGCCTGATCCCCCATAAGACAAGATATCGTAACAAATCTGTGGCTGCCTAGCACTTCATGGCGGTTGCTAGCTATGCTGCCTTGGGAACTGCGTGGCAGCAGTGGGGAAGCATTCCAAATTCTCACGCTCCAAAAATGGAGGTTCCTCTTGTTTGAGCGCCATTCTCTTCCAGCAGTATGTATAGGGTCTATGATGCATGGCTGAGCTGCTCCGATTCTATCCAGTAGATGCATATACGTGAGGCTTCTAATTTACAATATAATGAACTTGGGGACTGATTTGTCGTCTGGCTTTGGCAGAGTCTGGTACTTCGAATTCATTAGTGTGGGAGAATTAGGAAAGAGAGAGAGAGAGAGAGAGAGAGAATCAGCTGGTAGATGCAGAGCTTAGTTTGGCCTAGGTGATCAAAAGAGTTTAAAGTTGTCTGTTTTCTTCCCTCCCCATTTTGTGTGTGTGTGTGTGTGTGTGTGTGTATTTGCATGCACAATGGAAGTTTTTCTGTTCATGCAAAGCTGCAGGCGGAGCAGCTGACTTTTAGCTAACTCTTCACCATTGACTTCCACAGGTAGATCCCAAGCTGGAATTGTAGCCTCCCAGCTTCTGTACCAGAGGAAGGTGCAGTACCATCTGTTTTTGGAATCCCAGAATTTTTTTTTTTTTAAAAGGCAGTCACTGCAAGAATGACCTGCCTCTGACAATGTGCTTATTGGGGTTACTGTAAAGGCAAGAGGGGCCATTGTTGACTGGGATTTATGGGATTGATCTGTTGCTGTGTGACTCATTATGCAGGGCAATTGTGGTTTTTTTTTTTTTCATCTTAATCTGATGAACAGAGCTGGTGCAAGGGCAGTTTAATTCTGTCTCATTGTCAGAGCTAGAGCATAATCTAGGGTGACCAGATGTCCCGATTTTATAGGGACAGTCCTGATTTTGGGGTCTTTTTCTTATATAGGTTCCTATTACCCCCCATTCCCCATCCCGATTTTTCACACTTGCTCTCTGGTCACCCTAGCATAATCCTAACTGTATAGGCAGACGTTAGTGATGGGTAAATTGTGTGGTGGTTGAAAGGGAACAGGCTGATTACGCATTGGCTGCGGAAAGTGCTGGGGGACATTAGGAATTTGGTCACTGCAGTTGTAGCTGAAGTTATGCCCAAGCCACAAAGTCTGGATGGAGATGTGAGTTTTTGCATAGGCTGGGAACGTTTACATGTTCAGTTTTGTTTCTGACCCATTTTTGCTGAAAATGTTGACCTGTAAACATCTGCTTGAGCTTTGCTCTGTAAAAATATTTCCCCTACTCAGGAGCAAGCTACTAACCCTTGTAATTCTTGTTCAAACTGCTCACAATTCTCAGACTTCTAGGATATAGTATGTCTAGCTGGAATCTGTCCCTGATGCTCTAACTCAGAATCATTCTTGCTTGACCACTGCCCAGAACCAGGAATAAATGAAATCCAGACACTTCTTTTGGACAGTGCTATATGTTCGGGGGGGAGGGAGGCGAGAGAAAAGACCAAGCACCCCACCTACAGCCGTTGAGTTTCCAATTCTCCTCCCTTCCCCCATATTATTCCCTCCTCTGGCTAGGTGATCCATTTAGGATAAAACATTTACCTGTGGATGCTCCCTTGAGCCTTCATGCAGAGTCAGAACCAGATCCCATATGTTCTGGAGGCTGCAATATTTTTTTTTCAGCATTTTTTCTTAGCCTCTCAGACTGACAACTAAGATCCTAATCCCAAAAGCTGCTCTGCCTGGTGGATACTTGTGCCTATACAGAACCCCACTGAAGTCCCACTGAGCCTGTGCATGTGGAGTAGCTTGCAGCGTAACTTGCAGGGCCAGGACCCAAGACTGGAAGCAGTAGTTTCTGAATGCTCTAAAGAAGTCATGCTTGCATTATTTTGGGAGGTAATCAGAATCGGGGAAACATCAGGAATGCCACAAGGATGACCTGTTTCTCATGAAATTTCCAGGCAGATTTTTGCCAACCCAATAGATTGGGATAGTTTCAATGAGGTGAGAATTAATCCCAACCAAGCGTGCAGTTCCTTTTGTGATTGGCTTGTCATTAGAGACTGGAGTTTGTTTCACATGGTTTTCCCCCTAGTTAACTTGTTTAGTGACGATAGGCCAGAGCTCCGGATCTCAAGCGCAAGTGAGCTCTCTGTCTGAGCACATTATAGGGAGGGAATTTCCTCTAGCTTCAGTGACAGCATGGGGTTATTGTCTGACCTTCTGTCTTTTTCAGTCTTCTAGGCATTTACAGTGAGCTCCACACTCAGGTGCTGTTTTGGGGGAGGGGGAAAAAAAATAAGAAAAAAAATTGAACAAGGCTTGGGCTAGAATATGTTTTGAAGGCACAGCCCTGTGCTGTGGAGCAAAAGCGGGGGTGGGGGTGGGAGGGAGGTGTACGCATGCACACGTGTGGACCAGGTTGCATTGTAACCTGGATGAATTGTGGCTGACTCAGCCAGAATTCCTCCTGGGGCTTCTGAGAACGCCTACACCGTGGTGGTAGCTCCATCCCCCTTGAAATGGGTGCCGCTTGTTTTCCCCAGCATATGCAGAGTCATTCCTGTTGGAGGGAGCTGTGGGTCTACTCCCCAACCACCTGGTAATTGGTCCATTACCCTTGTCCACGCACCTCTTTTCTTCACCAAAGTCTGGCCCACATTCTGCATCCGAGGGGCTGCATTCTGCTCTCTTTTCTAGCCGTGTGAATTGGGAGCAACTCCACTGGCGACAAACCGGAGTAAATGAGTGGAGAATCCAGCCACACATAAGTGGAAGGCTTGTCCTACACGCTCCCAGATTCCTTTCTCAAAATCTGCAGACACATTTGGGTAATATCCGCTTCCAATATTTAGCCTATTGACGGCTGCATAAAATAGCCTGAAGGCAAACAGCACATCTATAAATTAAGCCGCTGAAGTGTCGGTCAGGTTACCCAGAGGTTTTTTGACAGTGAGATTGACGGTGTTTAAGTGATAGTTCTGCTCTTGAAAAGCTTATTCTCCTAACACAAATCACAGCGCTGCCAGGATTTATTGAACTGCTTGATGGAGAGGTACCGTACAAGCTACTATTAGTCCATTTCCTGAGCTTTGCCATCAGGAGGCTTTACATAATTGTATTTGGAAGAAATGTCAGAGTGCCAGGATTGGGTGCAAAAGACCACAGGTTTCCCCCTTTCTTTTTTTTTCTGGACTTGATCATTTCAGAGAGATGGGAAACGTACCAAATTCAGGCACTTCAGTGGATTTGTTCACACAGACAAGGACGGTACCACCAGGCTCAGATTTGTCATGGGAATGCTCCTAGGATAGGAGGATACTGGGAGAGTACTGTTGCTCTGTAGAATGAAGGACTATGAAGGTTGTTCTCACAGAGTGAGCATAGGGCTGCAACCCCCCGGAAGCAATGCAGGGTGTCTCGGGCAAGAAGCCTATCCACCTGGTTGTCAGGAAGGCCAGGGTTGGAATTGCCTCATTACCGAGTCTGGACCCTAGAGAAAGCATCTTGTGCTGAGTGGTGGTCGATGAAACCTAAGGCAGCCTGTTGTGGTCCTGTTGAGCGTATTTTGCTTTTCGGTTGTTGCTGCTGTCTGAGATGAATTCCCTCTGCTCTAAAGTTAATGGTTGACCATGAATGCTTCCAACCGCCCCGTTGTACAAGTACTCCTTACTAGAAATTGGCCTTCTGGCTGGTGACACTGGCAGTGTTCTCAACAGCAGCCAATTGGTCAGTCCGCTCTTTGATTTGCCCTAGAGAGTGATGTTAATGGTGTTAGATAAACATGCGGGATGAGACTGGTGTGACCTTGGTGACTGTGGGAACAGAAAGAGCTTTGTCTTGATACTGTCCATCACAAACTTGGTGTCCTGTTGACCCATCCCTTTCACAGATATGGAGCAATGACTCTGTGAAGGATCTTGAACTGACAGACATGGTTTAGTTCCATTCCCCCCTCAGTTCTCAGCTGGGGCGTTCAACAAGCTGGAAAGCAAAGGCAGCAATGGATCCCTGAGGTCTGAAATAGGACTTTGGGACTGAGTTGTAGTGTCTTGCTTGGTGAGAGATGATATGCTGTGTGACAGACTCAGACCTGAAGGATATAAGAGAGTAGTAGAAGGCAGGTATATCAGCCTCAGAATGAGCAGGTCCCTGTTCCCTGGATAGCCAAACAAAGGCTACTCTGGGGCACTCAAGACACCTGACGCCAATTAACCAGTTAAGGCCGTTAGGCTAATGGAGACAGCTGGAACTAATCAAGGTCTCACTCGTACTGCTTAAAACTCTCCTTCCAGCTCTCTTGAGGGAGCCGGGATGAAAGGAGCTGGAGGAGAGGAAGCACTGCTGTATCCTGAGGTAAAGGGGAAGCTAGGAAAAGGGGACCATGGGGAAGTGGCCCAGGGAATCAAAGCAGCTTCAGTGAAGGGAAATCAGCTCACAGCTGTTACCATTAGGGTCCCTGGGCTGGAACCTGGAGTAGAGGGTGGGCCCGGGTTTCTTCCCGCACGTGCCCCTCCCCCCCATACTCTAGAGATCCCCTTGAGAGGGGGAAGCAGGCCTCGGTCCAGTCAGGAGGCCGACCTGTGCCTACTGAGCGCTATGAAGCAACAAAGACTGGGGGGTATTTCCCCTTCTCATCTCCCATACTGTCCTGTGATGAAAGTAACTCAGTAGGCTGTAACTCTTGCCGCTATACTGTGAAAAGGTGGTCACACTGGCCTTAGTGAGTTTTTGAGGCCACTGAATCTGCCCGGAAGCGCAGGACCCACCAGTACAGGCTTGGAACTTTGTCACAGCTGCTAACCTGGCGCTCCCAGCAGTGTGCTTTCCTTCACTATTTCAAGGGAAATCTAGACATGAAAACTGAGGACTCTGGGCACTGCATGCAGCAGAATCCAAATCTAGAGAAAGGAAGTGTCGGTGCTAAAAGGTGTCACTTACCAAATAAACTGCACCTCTGACCCCTTCCAATCTCTCCCAGCATACCTCCTCCAAGTCTCCGGTCTCGAGCTGCCACCTCTCTCTCGGGCTGGGTGAAATCACACCAGTGTCTCGCTCTCACACCAGGTAGTGGAGTTGCAGTCCCCTTTGTATCAACTGTAATCACCTCAGCAGGTCTGACTTATGTCCAGTCCCTGCAATTGTGTGTCCCTTGGACCGTGACAATCAGCAGCCAATAAGCCTCCTTAAATCAAAATACCATTTTTAGCACAAACATTTTCTCTGAAATGCTTATCTTCACATTAGTGAAGCAAACTGAATCTACATCTAGTTCTTCCCAAAGCTAACCATTCCCTGGATCTGATAAGGCCCGACTCCTCCACAGAGCCTGTCTGGGCCAGCCTAGTCCCCTACACAGCTGCTCCCAGGTGACCTTACCACTGTTACCACCACTCTGTGTAGTCCTGTGATCTGTAACTTCAGCTCTGACAAAATGAGGTTCATATGTCACTGGAGACAGAGACAAGATCCCCAAACTCTTCTACAAGGTTCAGTCCTAAAGGATGGTTCATGCTTTGGAGGATAGGATTAAAATTCAAGGTGATCTGGAGAAATGGTCTAAAGTAAATAGGATGAAATTCAATAAGGACAAATGCAAAGTACTCCACTTAGGAAGGAACAATCAGTTGTGCGCACACACACAATCAGAAATGCCTGCCTAGGAAGGAGTACTGTGGAAAGAGTCCAGAGAAGAGCAGTGAAGGTGATTGAAGGTCTAGAGGACATGACCTGAGAAGGAAGATTGAAGGGATTGGGTTTGTTTAGTCTGGAAAAGAGAGGACTGAGGGGGAACATAACCGTTTTCAAGTGTGTAGGGGGTTGTTACAAGGAGGAGGGAGAAAAATTGTTCTTAACTGCTGAGGATAGGACAAGAAGCAATGGGCTTAAATTGCAGAAGGGGAGATTTAGGTTGGACATTAGGAAAAACTTCCTGTCAGGGTGGTTAAGCACTGGAATAAATTGCCTGGGGAGGTTGTGGAATCTCCATCATTGAGGATATTTAAGAGCAGGTTGGACAAACGCCTGTCAGGGATGGTCTAGATAATACTTAGTCCAGCCATGAGTGCAGGGGACTGGACTGGATGACCTCTCGAGATCCCTTCCAGTCCTGTGATTCTATGATAAACCCTTCAGAAAGGTTAGCATTCTCGAGGAAATTCTCTGGGCCTCTTCCATAAGTATGAATAGTATTACTTTTTAAATATCTCTAAAAATACAGTCCTGGATCCTCAGAATTCTACGTGTTCAGCAGGAGAAGTGTCTCTTTTTTATAGGAACTCTGTGTTACTCAGTGCAGCTGACCCTGCAAGGGACTACACTCCTCTGCAATGCAACGTGGTCCAGGGAACAAATAGTAAGAAGTGCTGAGATCTTATAGCTCCAGTAGACGTCAGTGGGATCTGCAGGTGCTCTAAAAACGAGTTCCTAAGGTCGTGCCAGGGATACTGGCCTTACTTTACACTTTCAAACCCATCCCTAATAAGGCTTTTTGCCCAACAAGGCATTGTGTGGATGATCTTCTATAACATTCTCACTTTGGATCTATGGTTTGCTTTCATCCGCAGACTTCCAATTGAAAAGCAACCCTCCTCCCACCCGATTCCTTTTGGGGAAGTTCACTTTTGGTGATTTAGATCTGGTGACTCTTGTCCCCTCCCTTCCTTCCTTATATGTTTCTGATCCATCTCTCATCAGCTTCCCAACCCTGGATTGCCAGCCTGCTTTTTAAAACTTTTCTGTTCCAAAGAATACCTGGTAAGATTTCTATTCCATATTCCTCTTCCCATGGTTTTCTTCTTATCTCAGCAAGCACTGAACAATAATGAGGCAGTAAACACCTATTTTTATAAGCTTATTACAGGCTTCCCTGTCTATAATACGATTAGTCAGCACTGACTCATTTGTGTCATAAAGGCAAATTGGGCGGTGGGGAGAGGGCGGAATCAGGGGTTTGTTTGTTTAGATGTAGTAATTTGTTGCACATTCTCACTTATTTGTTACAGAAATCACAGTTACTGCTCATCAACTTAGCTTCCCTTTTGCTGGGAGGCTGCATGCTACGTTAGCAAAAACCCCACTTTTCACTGGTATTATCCAGCCTACTTTTGCGGAGGAAATAATGTTAAATGGAGCTTTTCATTTAATACAGACCTTTTTCTAGTTAACGCTGGAGATTTCAATGTGGCACAGAATGTAAACTCCGATCTACTCTCCATAGGATGTCCATGTAGTTTCCCTTTTCAGGTAGTTATACCAAAATGCAATGCCACTTCTCCCATGAAGTTGGAGAGCTAGCAAGACTGAGTTGGAATGGACGCTGGGAATGATTATTGCGTTCTTTGTAACAGAGAAAAAGACATGGATGGTTTAGGTAACTGTGATGGATTCCAGTGCTCTCAACTCCATTCAAATCTAGGCCCAGTCTCGAGTGACCACAAGTAATTAGCATTTGACTGCCAGTCAGTGAATGTAAAATGAATTGGTCATCCTAATCTGTGTGGAGGTGGACAGGTTGCCAAGTGAGACAGCAGCAACACCACAGTTGGCACCAATTGTACTAATTGGCTTTTAGTTACTGTGATGATGGGTACTATGGAAACCACTAAGGTAGATAAATATTTTTAGGTAATTGGCATCTTACTGGTAGACTCAGCAGAAAGAGCATGGAGACTCTACTGAGTCTCTTCCCTCGAAAGTGGTTTCTCCAGCTCAGGGCTGAGACGCATGGTGCGGGAGCTTGAATGCTGCTCTTTGTTCTGTGCGCTTGACTCTCCACTAGTGCAAAGAGGGTGTAGGATACTACTATTCTGAGGTGGCCGTGTGCTCCTCTCTGCCCAGGTATAAATGTCCACATGTGGTGCAAAGCAGTGGAGATGCAGGCACTGTTCCTTCTTTTTAGTAATTAAAATTAGCTTCTTACTCTCTCAAGCTGGTTTCAGTCATTGGCTTGAAATTCTCTTCAAAAAGGTAAGCGAACAGGAAAAACAAAAGCAAACCTCCCTTAAGTATTCCACCATGGCATAAAAAAATCAGACTGTTGCTGTAGTCAGGGGGGAGGGGGAGAGGCACAGTCACTCACTTGTAGTAAAATTCAGTCCATGTGTAGGGCCGGCCCAAGGCCTGAGTTTCATTTATGTCATCTTAAAGTCCTACTTATGTCCCCAAAGTAGGCTATTTTTGAGGATATACACGTGACTTAAATGGGATGCAGGACTTGTGGTGGTCCTCTAATATGGCTCTTTATTCCTCTGTAGCCCTGCTTAAAGTTCAGTCGCTATTCTCTTGTGTCTGTTTCTCTTCAGTCAAATATCTGAAGTAAAGCTACTAATATTTTCTTTAGACTCTGGGCTTATTAACGACAGTTGACTTTGTTCGTTAATGGTTTTTAAGGTACAATAGTTCCTTGTTTAAATATATGCCGAACTACAGTATTTACAGTAATGGGTCCTGGGTTGTAGTAGTAATGCAGTGTTTTGGGCTGTTGCTATAAGAAGAGTATGTACAAAGATCTGCAGATGGAACACTCCTGTCAATAGTGTGTGTGTTTCCCTTTGCAAAGAGGATTGTGTTCCACAGGAAACAAAACTTCAAATGAATGAACGTAGCCCGACTAGATATAGAGGATGCTATTGCAAATCAGTGCTAATGTTCTGCTCCATTTAAAATTTCCAGTTGCACTAATGCTAATTAGTGATGCTAGTAATATTACTTAGGCTTAGAATTGCCACTTGTATTGGGATAAATTTTCAGCGTTCATGTGATCATGCAGTAAAAAGCCCAGCCATTAGCAGCATATGAATCAACAAGTCTTTGTGGGAAGATGTGGAATTCAAGTACTTTGCTCCCTGGACACTGATCTCTGCTACTGAAATGGGATCTCAGTTCTTTGACCCTGAAAACAGTAGCAACAACAGGAGAAATAAATGCTGTAAACAGCTCTGTAATGAAACCTCTAAGACAGCCTGCCGGTATGTGCTGATCTTTTACCTTCACTTGCTGCTGTGACAAATTGGGGTTGAACTGTCCTTGCTTGTGTTTTAAACAAATCTATAAAACTGGAATTTTGGAAGAAGTCTAAGGGTGTTAGGCACTGAGTTGATATGCAAATTCAGTGGGAGCTGGGCAGTTCACTCTTGGATGCATTTCAAAAACCCAGCCAAAATATATTGTATCCCACTTCAGAGTGTGTGAGAGGATCTGTGCTGATAGAGTTGGGATACGATTAACCTGAATGATAGTGGCAATACGCTTGAAGGTCTGAATTGATACTTTTCCTGAGTGAAGGTAGAGAGGCACCAGCATCAGAATGAAAAGCAAAAGCTGGTAAGTAAAGTTTGCGGGCTTACTAATTTCTATTTTATGGCCCACCCAAGAAGGCTTTCAGCACAGGGCAGTTCCATCACGAGACATATTTCTCATCTGGCAGCTGCAGATCCTCCCAATGTCTTAGTCCGACCTGGTCTAGTTTTCTCAGCTGTCATGTAAGTTTCCATAGTTTAAACATTTAATTGAAAATTGTTTCCTGTCCCACCCCTCAGATCGCTTTGCAGTGTAATCCACCACAAAACTGCAATAGAAGCTGGTGTAACCGAAAGAGAGGCTGACGTAGCAGGACAGTAATTTGTTATGTACATAAAGCATTTACCCTACGTCTTGTGCAAGTATTTGAGTTCATTCTAACGCTACCACTAAAAGTGGATGTTGTCCTGTATCAGTGAAACATTTCTTTTGATGCAGAGGCAATTTAGTACAGTAGTACATACTTGGGACCCAGTTCTGCTCTCATTTAAAACAGTGGCAGCAGAAACAACCCCCTTAAACAGAGGTGCATTTGTAGTACAGCACTGTGTGATATGTTTTGCTATTTTCAGCTTCTTTACCGACATAAGGGAGGGAAACAAATAACATGGGTGAGAGGGAGATCATTCAGCGGATTGAATAATGATGAAGATAAAGATGGATAAACAGAGCAATTTGTGAGTTTTATTCCCCAGTCCACTTAATAACTGCAGCCATTATTAAGAAATGGAGATCTCACTTAATCTTCATACTGTCTCCTTATTTAAGAGCAGAACTATTTCAAATGGAATTAGCCTTCCTTTAGCTCTTGCTGGGAAAGACACTTATTTACCATCCTTGTTTACTTGGTTTTGAGCTAAGGAAATAGAATATATTTTTTCCCTTGAAGTCTTAAAGGAAAAAAGATCACTTTTCTGCTTTCAACTACAATAGCCTGAAAAGGTAGGAACTGGGGAGAAATCTATTACGGATTGAAGAAATCCTGTTCAGAAAACTGATAGGGAACATGACAGAGTGTGAAAGCGACCTCTCCCTCAGAAGAAGAAGAATATATATTTTATTCTCTTATTAATATTTCATTGGCAAGAAGGTCAAAATCTACATTTAAATGGAAATATTTAAAAAGCAGAAGCATAATATTTGACTATGTGGAGCCTTTATGGTTTGAGAAAACCAGGGGCTTGAACACATCGGTTCAAAATTTGCAGGGCGGGGAGGGAATTCCATGTGAAATCTATAAAGAAAAAGGAATCCGCCATTTGCCTCCATCGACACCTCTGATAAAGGGTTTATGTTCTTGATGCAGAGCTCCCTTTTAATTTAAAAATCCTTTTAAGTATGCCGTCTCAGCCAGAAAAGAGTCTTTAGATGAGAGAGACTGTCATTGCTTAGAATATTATCTTGGTAGATAGTGTTCCATGGCTTGTGCTGACTATCTACATTATTTCTTCAAGGGATGGTCGAGATTAGTTGTCGGTACGTGTGGTGTAGGCAGAGATGATGTACTGACTAGTGTTTCAAAGGAATTCTGCCTTCAAAGCACTAGTCACGGGGGAGCCTGGATCTGTTGCAGCTGCACTGCTTTCAGCAGGGATTGTGGTCTCACTGGAGCAGGAAGTAGAGTTCCTTTTAGGTGCAGGGCAGAATCTATGTGATGTAGTGATTAAAGGGGAAAAGCGGTGTATATTGTGCAGGCCTTCCTTACAGTTTCACGCATACTGGGCTCGTTTTTCACCTCAGGTGATGTGGGTACCCCTCAGTGGCTAAGGTCACAGCAGGCTGCCCGGTAAAGAGAACTATGTCTGAATGATGGGATGCCTAGTGACCCACAGGTATAATGGATATTTGTCAAGTATCAGAGGGGTAGCCGTGTTAGTCTGGATCTGTAAAAAGCAACAGAGGGTCCTGTGGCACCTTTAAGACTAACAGATGTATTGGAGCATAAGCTGTTGTGGGTGAATGCCCACTTCATTGGATGCATGAAGGGGCAGTGGATATTTGGTTGTATATGACAAAACTTGCCTGCAGAGTAGAGATGAAGCACAGTTTTATTGGTGTTGCCACTGTACTTGATCAAGTACAATGCTCTGGTGTGGAGGGTGGGTTTTCTAAGAATCGCTTTCGCTAGCAGAGGGTTGATACGCACATGTGTAATTTGGGAATACCTGCTAGCAACTCAGCTCTCTATTTCCAGCACATGACTGTCCTGTATGTAGTTGGTGGCAAATGAGACAGAAGACTGTCTAGGCTTGCAGTACAAAAGAGAAAATACTCTGCTACAGCTTGACAGGCTTGTAACTAGATTCCCGTTTCTACCGCGTTGCCCCTTCATGTAACCCTATTAAAGAGCTGTAAATAGTAATATAAATGATGTCACAGTCATTTGTTTTGATGTATCTGAGCCTTTAATAAATCAGCTGTGGCTTGGTTAATAGGAATATGAGAGTGTGGTGTTTGTTGCCAGCAGCTGCTACTAAATTACAAAGCAGTCATCTGTTCTACAAGGGAATTAAATGTTTGTGTGCTCTCTTCCCCTCCCTCTCCCCGCCCCAGAACTAAAGCAGGACTCTAGTCCCTGTGCTTTGCATGGTGCCCTCTTTTATTCTCCAGACATAAGAGTGGCTGACCGGGTCCGGCAAAATATCTCCCATGGAGTCCAAGTCATTAGGGTGCATCTATGCCATTGTCCGTGATTGCTCTGTGTGCAATCTCCAAAGCAATTTTTATTACATTGCATTTACTTTTGTCATGGTCCCCCCCCTCGATGAGTTGTCGGCAGGCTTTGAACCCTGGGATCAACTGAGCTAAAGGAGTAGCTTCATTAACACATAGGCTGTTAACATTCATTGGCCCAGCCCCTGGAAAAGGGGAACACAACACACATTTTGCCAGTCTGTTACACTTCCACTTCCTAGGTTTTTCTGTGAGAGATGGTCCCATTTTAAGACTGCTTAGAAGCACAGGACAAATTGTACATCCGACATTAGAGATTTCAGTCAAATTGAGTTAGTCCATTTCATTTTGCTTTATATATTATCACTGGAAAGGAATATTTTTACCTTTATCAGCTAAGGGGATAAGTGAGAAGGGATATAGGAGCAGGTGCTTCTTAGCTAACCTGCTCCTCTGACTCCAAGGAATGACCTAGCCCCAAGAGAAGCCTTCTGTTCTCCCTCTGAGGCTGTTTATAAAGACACGTCCACCAAAAGGCTATTATAGGCTGCTGGCTGTAACACCCCCTCACTTTCCTCCCCTTCCTCCTGAGGAAAGATTCATTATAAGGAGACCTCTGAGATTTCAGAGGTATTTAAAACAGTCTTGGTTTTGGTTTGGGTTTTTTGTAATGCTGTAACTAGATGGGTGGGAATCTTAAAAGGGTCTGAGGTTTGGAAGTTTGTCTGAATTTATCCAGATACCTTTCAGCCTGGAGATCTCATTGGTGACTTCTATTTTTTGGGCCAGGTACCCTATATCACAAGGAG
Source organism: Malaclemys terrapin pileata (assembly GCF_027887155.1). Lineage (NCBI taxonomy): Eukaryota > Metazoa > Chordata > Testudines > Emydidae > Malaclemys > Malaclemys terrapin. The sequence continues at coordinate 14,801,310 of NC_071522.1, read as the reverse complement.
AGACTTTCTTACAGTTACGTGGGATTTGTTTCTGGCCCTTGCTAGAGCTGTGGTGTAACTCTTATAACCAACCCTGGAACTAGGCAAAACTTGATTGGTCCTGGGTTTATAATGAAACATAGGGGTTGGGTTTGCTGAGGTTTATGAATCTTTTATGGCTTTTTAGTGGAAAACTCATTTGGTGGCTGCATGTGGTGTTGAGTAGGTGTTGAGTCTCTGTTGGCATTTTTATCACAGTCGTTATCGTCAAGGTATCTGGCAAAACATGGCAGTCTTACCTGGATTTTGCTGTGGGCTTGGGGCGTAAGCAAAAGTAATACTTGTATGTGTCCCCCCTGCATGTAAAAGCCTCATCTTAAATTCATATGCAGTTGAACAAAGTGAAAAGATTGATTATTCAGTGACTCCGGATTAAAGTGAATCAATTTCTTTTTTCCTGTCTCAAAGCGAAGACTCTAAGGAAGTCTTCAGCAGACCGAATTCTGCAAATTAACATTAACCTGGCTCTAACAGTCCATCTGGTGACAGGTATATAGAATCTGAGATGAAAATCAGATCTCTGTTGGCTTAATTAAAAAAAAAAAAAAAAAAGGGAGGGAAGTAGTAAGCACAATGAGGTTAATACTGCCCTTTGGAAACTGATGTTAATACTTCTGTTTGTGCTTTATTATCTGTCTTAAGGGAATCTCTTCAGCTCCTAAAGGCTATTTCCATGCAAGGTTTGCATTTTCTAAATGTCTGCGATCTGAGTCGCATCTAATATAACTAGTTTTCCCAATCTCCGAAGCATTTTTATGGAAGGAAATATTGTCTGATGGGTAGTTCAGGACATTGGGGGACTAATCCAAAATCTATTAAAGTGAATGGAAAGAAGGCCTTGGGAATCAAACTTCAGGTTCTGTTCCCAGCACTGACAGATACTTGTTTTTAAAAGTTTAATATTAATCAAAACCCAAGTTAGGCCCAAATTCAGTGACACACTTAAGCACGTGCATAAGTCCTGTTGGAGACCATGGATTTTAAGTACAGGCTTGCGCTTTGTTGAATCAGGACCTTTAAAAAGCAAAACAAAAAGTCAACTTGACTAGGAAGGTTGCATTAAAAAATAATACAACCTGGTGGGGGAAGGGAAGGTAAGATTTAAAGTAAGAATCTCTCATTGATTTTGACCCTGCTCCCACTGGAAATGAGTGTCAAAACTCCCATTGACTTCACTGGTACAGGATCAGGTTGAATGAAGGTTTGTTTTTTCTCTCTGAAGAACTAGACCCTGAGCCATTTAAATCCAGAATGCCTCCACTGAAGTCAAGCAGGAGATTCGCTATAATAATCAGGCTTGCAGTTAGCACACTGGTGCCCTGAAACAACTTCAAGCTTTTGCTCTAGCCTGCTATAAACCGAGCGTTATCACATACCAGTCCAGTATTAGCAGGTTGCAATGTCCAAAGCCCAAAGAGACTTTATGAAAGGCTAGTTAAATGTTCCTGATTAGCTCAAGTCATTCTTCATGTGCTTTGTATGTGGTTTGACTGCCTTGCTGATGGTATCCAGCCGTCCTTTACAACCTCTGCCACCAATTTATACAAGCGGATTAAAATGACTGTTTCGTACTTCCACAGAGTGATTTCTACTTTAGCCAAAATATTGTGGGCTGTGGTTCCAGAGGAAAAAACCTCAAGCGATGGTTTATAGATTAAATCCGTTCATTGGGACAAGAATGCCACAGAGGAATGTTCAGCTGTTCTTGGCTTGAGTAACGGGTCTCCAAGTGTCAGGTGTGCTTTTTGTGCTTCCTCTTTTCTTTGAAGAACAGGGCGATGAATCCGTAGTACAATTAATAGCCCTGTCTAGCGTAATAAAGACAGTGACTGAAAAGATTTTTTAATAATTTTTTCATTCTGCTCCCTTAATAATGCAAAGGAAGAAAGTGTCTGTTATGTACTTCATGCTACAGAGTGTGTCCACTTCAGCATTTCACAATAGAATAGCTTTGCCAGCTATTAATCTCCCCCTACAAAGGGCTTCTGCTGAGGCTGCCTTGTGATACTCTTCTGAGTTGGTGTCAAGATGAAGCTTTGCTCCTTGCCTACAGCATGCAGGCTTTATTTGCCTCTTCCTCTGTTGTGAGTAGTGAAACGGGGACACAGTGTGTGCCTAAATGATTTTCTGTATGCCAGAGCAAAAATACACCACGGAAAAGGTTTCCTGAATGGAAGGAGAATGCAGTACCAGTCTGTGGCTGTCATGGGGTATTGCTCCTTCCATCCATGAGCAGGTGGTAAAGTTTTGTGGCTAAATAGGGCTCCTATATCAAAGGGAAAGGAGGCCCAGCCCGTGTCTGGTATCCAAGGAGACTTAATAGCTGAAAGCCAAATCTGAAAGCTGTATAAATGAAAGCTCACTGTAAAGTCAGAGAGACCAAGAAGGAAGTAGTAGGGCTAAATGCTCTCTTCTGCTTCTCTCTGGGAGCGTAGAAGAGCAAATAGCAACCCATGTTAGTCAGGGCCACGGAAGGAAGTAGAGCCAGCTACATGGGCATGCCCCAGTTTATCCCAGTTCCAAGACACACCCAGGTACTTCCTTAGGACTGGATTCAGGGTTGGGAGGGAGGGAGGCAGAGCCAAGGGCTGCCAGTCTTTTTGCAGCATCATTTTTTGCCTTGTCCTAACCCTACTTAGATTTTGTGCTGGTCCCTTTCCACTCAGTAAAATTCTTGAGGGCCTGTGGGGTCACTGATCCTGAAAGAACCGTGGTGCCATTGGAGGCCTGGGGGAACTGGGGTAGAGACATACGGTCTTAATATAGATGTTTCTCTGGCCTGAGAATTTTGGGTGATCCACTTCCCATTCCACAGTGGGCAAGGGGGAGTATATACCAGCACACAGATGCCAGCAGGGAATAGTTTAATCAGCCATATGTGTTAGTGTCTGTTAACTCAGTGTAAACCTCCTGTACCAAAACATGTATTCTGCCTCTATCAAGTATTCATTACTAGAGATGATCTAAAAATTAACCACTTCATAGTGATAAATCTGTGGAATATCAGGCATTCTATTTCAAAGAACATCCTATAAACAGGAACATTATCTGGGAATTGTACTATGTTTTCAAGTATCTAGCTGGTAGTCAGTACTTTATAGTTTAGTAATTTCATGTAATGAGATTAGAATTAACTTCGAGTAGCTTCAGTTGTAGCTCTTTTTATTTACATGTACTTCAATCCAGGACATTTTTTCCTCTTCCCTATTCTATTCCAGTCAGCTGATATACCCACTACTATATATCCTGAGTCTGACAGAAATCGGTAACAAGTGCTTTCTGCTTGATCCATATTGTTAATCAAAAACTTCTTGTATGAAGACTGAAGTATATTTTCTAGGCAGTGATTTCTAGTTAACCAGAAATGTGTATTCTGAAACACTTGTCATATGAAAGTCTTGTATCCTACCTTTTAAAAAATACAGTATTTTGAATCTGATGAAAATCCTTCAACTTGTAAGAGCATCAAAATTCTCCAAGTCACAAGACTGCAGACAAATGTAAGGAAGATTGTGTTGTCTTTACGCTCAAATGCTATTATGCAATAAAATCGTAACTGGCTGCATTTGACTGAGTATACCATAACTTCTGTCAGCTGCTATAGACAACTATATTCTCTTCTGTAAGAGTGTTTTTCTGGGAACTCTGCTAAACTTGTCCCAATATGGAGTTCTCTGGTATGGCCGGGGCCTACTGTTTGGATATGAAAGTTGTTTCTGCTTATCTCCTGCATAAAAATTCCATGGAAGGCACATATTTGGCAATCTCAACTCAGTCTGGCTGTGATTGTTGACTGCAGTGTTTTCTGTTCTTCAGATTTAAGTATGGTCAAACAATTTCATTAAAATAACTGACCTGAACTTTGGCCCTGAACTTGAGCTGAAACCAAAATTAACCATACTTGTTGAGTTTGCAAAATGTTTGATTAAATATGCCAAGTTGTGGTTTAACACCATATTAACACAACTCCTCAAGGTTTGTGTTTGTGATCTAGTGAAGATGAACTGTTGGCACCCATTAACATAGTTTCTGTGGAGTTTGGTGAATATGTGTATATACATTATCCACCTGTGTTACAATGGCTGGACTGTGATGGGCTAGCTGAAAAATTTAAGTATAGCACATCTGGCCTTCGGTCCTTTATAATACATACCCATGTTTTCTTTTAAACAGTGGTTATTGTTAAGTCCATTGTTACCAGCAATTAAGTGCTGGAATTAGAGGGCTGTCAGCTGCGTGATAAACTGGTAGTTAAATGTTAGGGATTACATGCTCTCAAAAGAAGTAAACTAGATTTAGGAGTTGACTACACCAGTAGTGTCGGGCAAATATAGTGCCAATCTATAAAAAGGGAAATATGAACAACCCAGGGAATTACAGACCAGTCAGCTTAACTTGAGTATCGAGAAAGATAAGGGAGCAAATAATTAAGCAATCAGTTTGCAAACAGCTAGAAGAAAATAAGTAACAGCCAGCATGTATTTGTCAAGAATAAATCATGTCAAACCAACCTAATTGCTTTCTTTGACAGAGTAACAAGCATTGTGGATGGGGGGAAGTGGTACATGTGATATATCTTGACTTTAGTAAAGCTTTTGATACTGTCTCGCATGACCTTCTCATAAACAACGGAAATACAACCTAGATGGAGCTGCTATAAGGTGGGTGCATAACTGGTTGGAAGATGATTCCCAGATATTAGTTATCAGTGGTTCACGGTCATGCTGGAAGAGGATAATGAGTGGGGTCCCGCAGGGATCAGTTCTGGATCTGGTTCTGTTCAATATCATCATCAATGATTTAGATAATGTCATAGAGAGTACCCTTACAATGTTTGTGGACGATACCAAACTGGAAGGGATTGCACGTGCTTTGGAGGATAGGATTATAATTCAAAATGATCTGGACAAACTAGAGAACTGGTCTGAAGTAAATAGGATGAAATTCAATAAGGACAAATGCAAAGTACTCCACTTAGGAAGGAACAATCAGTTGCGCACATACAAAATGGGAAATGACTGCCTAGGAAGGAGTACTGTGGCAAGGGAACTGGGGTTTATAGTGGAGTATGAGCTACATGAGTCAACAGTGTAATACTGTTGCAAAAAAAGCAAACCTCGTTCTGGGATGTATTAGCAGGAGTGTTGTGAGCAAGACACAAAGTAATTCTTCCAGTATGCTCCACGCCGATATGGCCTCAACTGGAGTATTGTGTCCCGTGCTGGGCGCCACATTTCAGGAAAGATGTGGACAAATGGGAGAAAGTCCAGAGAAGAGCAACAAAAACTATTAAAGGTCTAGAAAACATGACCTACAAGGGAAGATGGAAAAAATTGGGTTTGTTTAGTCTGGAGAAGAGAAGACTGAGAGGGGATATAACAGTTTTCAAATACATACAAGGAGGAGGGAGAAAAGTTCTTCCCTTTCACCTCTTATGATAGAACAAGAAGCAATAGTCTTAAATTGCAGCAAGGGTGATTTTGGCTGGACATTAAGAAAAATCTTCTCATCAAGGTGGTTAAACACCTAAATAAATTGCCTAGAGGGGTTGTGGAATCTCCATCACTGGAATTTTTTAAGACCAGGTTAGACACCTATGAGACCCTGATATCAGCTGGGTACTCTGGATGCTGCTGTAATACCAATAATTAACAAAAATAACAAATAATTACAGTAGAAATGTTTGGCCCTTCACTTGCCATTGACCTGACTGACTTCTCTCTCAAAGCCCAGCAGTGTTTTGAGTTAGTGGGCCACAAATTGCCTCAGGTTGTCACAACCTTTTATTTCTTCTAATTCCTTCTATCATTTAAATATCAACCATATGCTGTATTTTTGAAAGCTTTTATTAAAAAGAACATTTTACTTTTATGGCTCTCAAAGCCCAATAAATAATGTAGCCAAATAATAATTAATGATCTAAGTCTGGGGTGTTTTTGCATGCATAGTTTAGTCTGAGCAAATTTTTATACTCTGGTTCTCAGTCTCGTACAACAGGGTTTATTATGCAAATACAGACAGCCCTTTTCATGACAACTGTGGGAATGGTGCTGTTTTTACTCAAGGAATTTTATTAACTTCTTTTGAGCAATAATTCAGCAATAACCCCACAGTAGCAAACAGGTACATAATGGGAGAATGTCTCCTGTGTGCTTATTACAGAGAAGAATGCATTTCTTTATTTGACACTGCTGCATGGATTAGCACTAGTCCAATCCCAGGACACTAGTGGATTTGTTTCTGTTTTAAAATGATCATTGGATTTGAATTTTGGAAATAGAATGGCCTTGAAAAGATGCCATTTTACATATCAGGGTGCTGTTTAGCTGACTGTTGGCTGTTGCATGTAATAAAAATGGGCAACAAAAAGGATTGGGGGCTGAAGCACATGACTTATGAGGAGAGGCTGAGGGAACTGGGATTGTTTACTCTGCAGAAGAGAAGAATGAGGGGGGATTTGATAGCTGCTTTCAACTACCTGAAAGGGGGTTCCAAAGAGGATGAATCTAGACCAGGGATTGGCAACATTTGGCATGCGGCTCACCACGGTAAGCACCCTGGCAGGCCGGGCCAGCTTGTTTACCTGCTGCGTCCACAAGTTCAGCTGATCGCAGTTCCCACTGGCTGCGGTTCGCCGCTCTAGGCCAATCGGAGCTGTGGGAAGTGGCGTGGGCCGACGGATGTGCTGGCCGTTGCTTTCTGCTGCCCCCATTGGCCTGGAGCAGCGAACCACGGCCAGTGGGAGCCGCGATCGGCCGAATCTGCGGACACGGCAGGTAAACAAACTGGTCCGACCTGCCTGGCAGGCCACATGCCAAAGGTTGCCAATCCCTGATCTAGACTGTTCTCAGTGGTACCAGATGACAGAACAAGGAGTAATGGTCTCAAGTTGCAGTGGGGGAGGTTTCGGTTGGATATTAGGAAAAACTTTTTCACTAAGAGGGCGGTGAAGCACTGGAATGGGTTACCTAGGGAGGTGGTGGAATCTCCTTCCTTAGAGGTTTTTAAGGTCAAGCTTGACAAAGCCCTGTCTGGGATGATTTAGTTGGGGATTGGTCCTGCTTTGAGCAGGGGGTTGAACTAGATGACCTCCTGAGGTCCCTTCCAACCCTGATATTCTATGATTCTATGTATTTAGTCTGTGTATGAGTGGTTACTTGGTTTAAAAAAAAAAATTCTTTTCCCAGTACCCAAGGGTGATAGAGGCAAATATACACCCATGATATTTTCCATTTACTATGCCAGATAGTAAACGAAACTCTCAGGAGGATGTAATCCCTTTCAATAATCAGGGGTTGCTCTATGGTTTTTGCCGCTGCAAGTCCGGCAGCCTTTGGCGGCATGCCTGCGGGAGGTCCGTCGGTTTGGCAGCAATTTGGCGGCGGGCATGCTGAAGGTGCAGGACTGGCAGACCACCTGCAGAAACACCGCCGAATCCACGTGACCAGCAGACTGCCCGCTGGTGCCTGGAGCCGCCCCGTCAATAATACAATGGTGCCTATTGGAACAGCCCTGACGTGGGGCTTTGGCACGTCATATTCTGCTTCACAGATGCCCCATTACAGACATGGTTCCACCTGTTGTGCCAGACAGGGAGTAATTTGCAACATCTCGTTGTGGAGTGCAGCAGACAGCTCCCCATGCACCCAGCCAACGCTACTACTCAGCGTGAGGCTAGTTCCACCTACCCTCTTCACCTCTTGCTGCCCACTTGCTCCTGGCATGGATATGAGAGGGTGGGGGAAGCAGATCCAGTGGAGCTAAGATGTCTTCACTGATTTTTTTCTTTTTTTTTGTAAGGATGCTTTTTACACTAAGATAGCAATCTTGCTAGTGACGATGAGACATGGATTCTTTTTACCTCGATGTAGCTTGTGGAGGTCAGCCATATACCCCTCCAACTAGCTACACCGAGGTAAAAACTACTTATACCTTGTCTCCACTAGCATTTTACATCAAGGTAGCCATCTTGAGATAAATAAACACTTAAAAAAAAATGAATCCATAGCCTCATTGAGGAAAGCCTTGCCATGCTCCCTTCCCCCCAGTGGCCTAATCTAGCCCTAACATAGTTAACCTTCCCAACATCCCTGTGAAGTAACTAGGTATTCCTTGTCCTCATGTTACAGATGAGTTAACTGGACCTTTTGTTACCAGAACCGTGGAGACAACACTTCTATTTACTTGTTTTTGTTGATATGCCACTTGGCAGGATGACATCTGTATGCCTATTGAAAAAACATCATTTCCTTTGCACAGAAGCACTACTCTGGCTAAAATCTAATTCTGATCTTTAATTGAACAAAATTGCTTTCAGATGATAGTTTAAGGAAAAACAAACCATGTCCTAGTGCGGTGCTGAAATGGAGAGGATTTGGGAAATATTTTACATAATGCAATCAATGTGAAAACAGAGCAGAGAGAATATTCACTATCTGGAATGATTTTACACTCCTTCAACTACGCTGCTGCACTTTTCCTTCTATCCCTCATCTGCTTATTGTCATTTTGAACGTAGAATTTGGAATGCACAGAGATCGCTGCATCTGGGTACGTTGGTTTTGTGGATAGACTTTTTGTTCTGCGTTTGTACAGCACCAAGCACAGTGAGGTCTTGGTCCATGACTGGGGCTCTCAGGCACTACTGAAACACCCATAATAAATAATAAGAGGTTGGCCCCTGTGTAGTCCCGGGTGAAACCGGGCACTGAAACCCCATTGGGAAATGTATAATGAAGCTCATTGTTCTTTTCTGAGCAGCATGCTCGCTGAATACCCAAAGTCAAGTTACCAGTGTGGCTGTGGAATGGAGTCTCTGCAAGCAGATTCTTCTTCGGTTGTTCCAAAGACCTAGACAGTTTGGGGGGGATGCACCTTTTTGTTTTTTCCACAAAATACACCCACAGGCATCTAGTATAGATCATTTGCTCTCATTTGGCACTTCTGGAATTTTTTCTCCAACTTTTTCACTGCATTATGTTCTGTGGACCAAGAAGAACAGATTTATCAATTTACATCCATGCCCTGCCTTTACCAGCAGTCAGTGTAACCTCTCTCCCTTTTTTCAAGGCAGACGGTGTAAGCAATGCTATATGAGTATTCTCGGCCTCCCCCTAGAACTCTGCCCAGTGGTCCTGGAACTGTGGGTGTTGGCGGTGCTGCCGCACCCCTGACTTGAAGTAGTAGTAACAAACACCAAATACATGATTTCCCTCATCAGCACCTCCACTATAACAATGGTTTCAGCACTTGTATCTGTTGCCACTTACCTCAGGAGTGACCTGCAACATCTTCTGGTATTGTAGTCTGGGAAGAGCAGCTGGCAGCTGGCCCCAATTGGGTAGAAGATTTGTGAAGTGGACCAGTGGGTTTATAGGATGGACCCATGTGAGTTATACTTCTGTCCAAAGGTGAAATGCTACAGGAAGGCCCTGCTGTTCCAATTAAACTCCTGCACACTGTTACTTAGCTTTGGACGTTGGTTGACATTTCCATGGCAACCGTGGTTATGCTTTTAGTGCAAGACTTTTTTGCTAACTTCCTATAAAGTAATCCTGAATTTAGATGTCTCCTGCACCTTTGTTCTTGTTTCTCTTTCCCTTTTACCTTTCTTCTGTATACCTTTCTTTCAGTTTAAAATGTCTGGATATTTTTTTTGAGTAAGTCTCCTTCGCACCCCTACATCCCCCTCAGCCCTGATTCTTTCTCTTTTTTCATTTGCATCTTAGGAATCTGCCTCTGTGGCTTCTTATTCTCCCCTTGGCCACTCGTGTTTCTGTGATTTCTCATCATGCTCTCTCACTCCCATCCTAACTTCCACACACCCCATACAAATCTCCTCCATCATCCCTTCCAGTCTCCTCACAACTGAGCACTAAGGCCCGTTATCCATAGGTATGTCATTCTGATGGCAATTCTTCTGTCCTCTCCTCTCTATTGGGTGAATAACAGGCAGATCTTTGCCGCTGTCGGAACCGAAGCAAAGATTCCCAAGACCGTTCCACGTTCACGATTTTCATTATGAGCTCAAGACAGCCGCTCAGCAAATGCTGCCTTTTTTTAGGCACTGCTTTCTGCGTATAGCTTGTCTCTTCCAGCTGAGGCCTGTTCAAATGAAATCAACAACAGAGGCTGTGGCCTGTCATGGAACTTCATTGGGGTTCAGAGCCCAGATCCTTGCTTAATTCACTCCTGCTTCTGGATCGTGATAGTTCTTGCTAATTCACATCGTAAGGGCAAACGTTTCAGAAGGTACTCCAAGGAAAGCTTCCGTAGTGTTAAGAAACAGTCATTTATCTGAATTAACATTCCGCTCTAGATGAGGTAATTAATTAAGCAAAAGAAAATAATCTTTAGTACTTTGCTCTGATAATTAACAACGCTAAATCTGCCATTGGTAATTTACTACTGTACACTGGGAACAGAAAATTTCAATTGTTCAGCATCAACCTGCAAGCCTTTTATCTCCTTGCAAGCTTTTTTCAGTAATCCTTTATCAGCTTACATTAGGAGAAAACGTACAAGAGCAGGGAGGCCTTTCTCGGGATGCTTACTTAACCTTTAAAGAATTGCTGACATTTACAGTAGGTGCCTCTTTCAAATTGACAAACTGCTTTTACATTGCACTGCTGTGGATTGTGACAGGCAGAACTTCTCGGAACAGAACCAGCACAGAGTTAAGTCTCCTAGCCACTGTAGTAGTTTAAAAACAAAACAAAACAAAAAAAGTGGGTCAGCTAAACTCCATATTCCCCAAAAGAGAAGTGGGTTACTGCTCCTAATACAATGGTTCCCCAGCTTTTTTCATTCTGCAGACCATTTCACAGGACTATCCACAGAATTTTTATCATCTCCTTGACAATGCCTCATTACTTGGTTCTCAGAAAGCTTCATTGTACTGCTGTAACCCATACCAGGCTGGTATGGGTCTTTGCCCATCTCCAGTGGCTGATCCACCTACGAGGATAAAAATACACCACAGCAGCTAGCTTGGGAAGTTACTACTTCAGCTTAAGTGGTACAAAGATGATGCTTGTATAATGCCAACACCACTTGGTGGGTCATCCCTGCATCGAGGTTTGAACCTGGATCTCTGAATCTTAATGCACGAACCTCTTCTGCCTGTGCTAAAATGCTCAGCTCTCTTAGCCAAGGCTGTCGATGGCTCATCAGTGTCCAGTTGACCTACCCACCCCAAGAGGGGGACAGAGTGCCATATTGAATAGGCATCGCTTACACTTGTAATGCTGAAGATCAGGGCCAGCTCCAGGCACCAGCTTAACAAGCAGGTGCTTGGGGCGGCCAAGGGAGAGGGGCAGCACCTGCAGCAATTCGGGGGCAGCAGGTCCCTCACTCCCTCTAGGAGCGAAGGACCTGCTGCTGAACTGCCACCGCCGATTGCGGCTTTTTTTTTTTTTTTTCCCCAATTGCCGCCGCCAATCGTGATTGCGGGGTGTGTTGTCTTTTTTGCGCTTGGGGCGGCAGAAATGCCGGAGCCGGCCCTGCTGAAGATATCCCATGTTCCAATCGAATAAGCAGCCTAATGGGGTTGTTTAAACCGTAGCCTGCCACGGAGGGCTCTACAGACCACTGGCTGTCCACAGACTGCACTTCAAGAACCAGTTAATGATGGATTTAGTTGATATGAATCCCTGCTTCTGAATGTCTCAGCTCCATAGTAGATTTCACTGTCGAACAGATCTGTCTTGGCTCTTCTGATGATCAATTGTGAATGCTGAACTGAAAGTGAAGAACAGGTAAAGGTAGGAAATGCAATGTCCTAAGCATATCCAAACTCCTGAATAAGACTTTGCAACAGACACTGCCACAGCACAGGTATGATCATCCAAGTTTATAATTGTATTCCTCACTATCAGGTCTCAGTCCTTTGATTAGAATAGGCTCTGAGTAACCAGCAACACAGCAATCAAAGGTATTGGCTACATCCTGTACGAAGCTGGCGGCACTGGTGTCAATAATGTATTAAGATACAATTCCATTAAAATGAATAGACGTTTCAGCAGCCACAGGATCTATGGTGAACTAAAATGCGGTGATAAAGCGAAAAGAAAAGATGGTTAATGCTTTGCATAGTGTTCCGTTTAGTGATGTAATAGCTTTATGGTGGGATAGCGGTGTACACACAGTATGTAACAGTTTGACTCTCTGGTATCTTGAATATCCCATTGGGTGTATGAAAGGTTCATTTAACTGCCTCTATCTATTTTTCATTCTTAAGGTTCATGAACATGAATGAACTGAAAGATTTATGACTTATGTTTAATTATGTTTGTTTTTTAAATTGCATATTTTGAATGCTTTCTTCTCAAAACCGCCCTTCTAGGGACTGTATATTCCTCAGCAGGGGTTTATAAATGGAGACTTCTGGAGTTAGAGCCTAGGTTTAAATGCTTGATGGTTGAGATATTTTTTTTTTTTTTTAACCAGATGGTGCACAAAATATAGGGCTGTGTCTCGAAGGAGTTCTTTCATGCTGTATTTTTACACGTCTCCAGTTACCATGTTCGTAGTACTTTATAATCGCCATGGTATTGTAAAGTACTCTTCATTTCATGGGGTTAAATGGAGTGAGGAAGTGAAATGTAGTTCCTGTATAGGGTAGCTTTCAAGTTTCAGTATATTTTCCAGTACGGGCATATATAATGGTCTGCTGCGCTGCCATTTTTATACAGGATTTGTATGGGCTTTTTTGTGTGGTGCTCATCTCCTTAGAATCTGAGCACCTCATAAACGTTAATGGATTTAACCTCATAACACCCTGGTGACAGTAGCAGGAACTACTCTTTCCAGCATTTTAAAGAGTGACCGAGAGGGAGAGAGAGTACAGGGCTTGTCCAAGGTCACAGAGGAAATCTGTGGCAGAGCCTGGATCTCCTGCGTTGCATTCCACTGCATTTTCCTACATCTTGCCATCCAGCACTAGGGTCTCCTTTACTCTACAGCTCTAGGAGGAGGCGGGATCAGGAAAGTCAATCACAGGAAAGAGGTTTTTAGCTCCCCTTTTCTGGGGAAAATCCCCAGTTCCTTCTGCTTCCTCATATCTTCAGTTTGCACTCTCCAGTCCTAGTGCTGTCTTAAACTACACAGCATAGGGTAACCTTTCAGTTTTCACATTCAGCTCGTAATCCTTTATCTTAACTCTTTTTTGCCCCCTTTTGAATCAACAGTCTGTTCTCTTGGGGTATGTCTACTGTTTAAAAGAAAAAAAAAAAAAAAAAAAAAAAAAAAAACAAATCCATGCCAGCCAGTCTGAGAGCTTGGATCTACAGACTTAGGCTCGCATGGTTCACAGTATGGGGCTAAAAAAAACAGAGTAATGGTTCCTGCTGGATCCACCCTCTGGGATCCAATCTCCTCACCAGGTTTCAGAGGCTGAGCTGCAGCCTGGGCAGGAATGTCTACACTGCTGTTTTTAGTCAAAAAGTGCGAGCCCTGCAAATCTGGTTCTGTAGCTCTGGGCTCTGAGATGTGCTGCCAGGGGTTTTTTTGCAGTGTAGACATACCCTTTGTATTGAGGCCCTGAGGGAAAGAAGAAAAGCCTTTACTTTCCCCCTGGGATGTAATGCGCCATGTGGTTTACAGCAGGGGAATACAGGAGTCAGGATTTCGGATTTTTAATCCTGGCTCTTGCCTCTTCCATTTAGATATTATATGACCCCTGGCAAGAAGACACTTATAATCTCTGAAGCTCAGTTTCCCCATTTGTCAAACTGAGGGAATAACTCTCTAATAATGATGCTGAAGCTTAATTTATTTTTAAGCGCTTTTAAAGATCATCCTCAGATGCATCTAGCTTCAAAGTACTGCTGTTTTGTCATTTCTCGGAGACTCCAGATTACACTCTTCCTGTTGCATAGGTCATGCACAGTTGGACAAACAGCTAACTTTTTTTTGAACCTTGGCACCACATGTGTGGCAAGTTTAAAACCTTCCTTGAGGCTAGTCATGATGGGATATAAGTACGGTGAAGAAACTTTGCCAAACCTGATATTGTGGTGAAATAAGAATTGACAGTGGAAGAGGGGAGAGTTCATTTTGTTTCTGGATAAGATCAAAGAGAGTGTAAGAGATCTAGGCCAAATATCTTCCCTTCAACTGGTCTATTGTGTGACATAGTTGATGACAAAAAAGATCAAGTTTCACTCCTCCTAACAAAGGCAAATTCTTTTCCTAGGGAATGACACATCAGCCACTAGAAAAGAAGAGCATTATTCATAGTACTTTCATGTCTGGTAAAATATAAAAGCAGGGAGTTCCAGTGAGCAAATACACGTGGATCCATTTTGTGTTTACAAGGAGCAAAACCTACTTAATGATCTGGTGGGAGTAGGAGGGGGGAGGGAGAAGAGACAGTGTTCATGTCAAATTCCATAGGTGGTTCACTCCCTTACATTTACCATGGGTAATGAGTGTATGTCCAGTAGCCCTTTGAGTCACCTAAGGTTAAGAGTATTTCATGAATATTGGTGTGAAATGCTTGGTGTATTTTTTATATTTGGCACTTTGTATACAAAGAGTGATTTGTGCCTTTACGTGCAGTAGATTTAGAGGAAGCGTTGTTAAATGATCTTTCAGTTCCAATATTACATGAGTGAGGAAAACACACTGCTTGTGTGTAAATGAAACATGAGCCACTGATGGTAATTGGGCTGAAATTCATGAGAGATGAAAATGCAGTGAGTCTGTACCTGCTGATTCTACAGAATGAGGATCATGCCAGATCTTTCTTTGTGCTGCTTTTGTATTGGTATCTAGCACATCATATCCATGTGTGACCGTGATATAGTACATGTGATGTAGTAAGATGTCTGCCTTTTCTCCCTCACCCCTGTGGGATTATCTAGCACAGTTGAATTTAGTGGGATTTATATCTTCTTCGGAAGCATCTGGCATTTGGTCACTGTTGGAGACAGGATACCAGGCTAGGTGGATCACGTGTCAGTCCTCTTACAGAAATTCCTGTACTCGATCCTTTTTGTGGGTAAAGAACCTCATGTCTTTCCTTTTTCTTCTGTATGCAGTGCTAGCCACTCAGATGCCCCCTGGCTACTTAGATGTTACTTGTCAGCACCATTCAGCCCAGATGGACCTCCATTTCTGTTTTGGTTGTCATGTGTTGGTCAATCCTCTCTCTGCGCTGATGTATTCCATCTCTCTTCTCCACTCCCTATTCCTTCCCCTTGGCCTCCGCAGAGCCTCTTCTCCTCCCCACTCAGGTCCCTAGACCCTCTGTTGCCTCAAGGCTTCTTTAAGCTGATCTGTCTGTTCACTCTAGGGTGTTTTTAAGCTTCTCCTTAAGCTCCTTTATGGCAGCTCTGTCACTTAAGTCTTCCTAGTGCTTTGTAGTTCCCCCTTCTCTCTCTCTCAGCTCCCCTGGATCCTCACAGACTTTGACTTTTTCAGCATCCGTAGTTGGGTGACACCCTTAGCTGAATGGAAAGGAAATATGTCTATACTACCCACCAGATTGGTGGGCAGCGATTGATCCAGTGGGGGTCAATTTATCGGGTTTAGTCTATTGAATTTAGAGTGTTAGGTCCTTGAAAATGTCATGCTTGTCCATCAAGATGTTTGTGCTGCTGCAAGGTCCTCATGGTTCCATCAGTAGGACATGAGATTGTAATGATGTCCTATCAGGATGTGATTGTGAAGGGTAAAATATGAGACTTCATTAATTTTTCTGTGAGGACAGGTCAGGGGAAAATATGCCTTGCTGACTCCAAGAGCTCAGATAAAGATATATTGATATGTCTTTCCTTAAACGTTCTATTCTCTTCTCATTCCTCCATCTCCTGTGATGGTGTGGGAGTGTTACCTGGTGGTGGTCTTCAAGGGTTTAGTGTCTTCTCTGTCTTCTCTACCTTCTCTGCAGGCCAAGCCATCAACATCTCTACTCAACATACCTCATTCTGCCTATAGCCTTGTCTACTCTTGGGAATAGCCTAATTCAGGTGCTGATGGCCTACCTTGACCTCTGAAGATGAAGACAAGCTGGTGTTTGCTCCAGCTGGGCTAATGAGGCTTTACCCAAATTAAAAGCAAAATTCAGTTGGAACAAATCTCTGCATGCCCTTGTCTATTATTGGGAATCTGCTCTGATTGCCAGTGGCTGAATTGGAGTTATTCCTAAGCATAAGCAAGGCTTCTCTGAGTCTAGGGAATGTGCTAAAAATGAATGCTCCTTGTACTTCCCTTACAGAATTGACCTTCTGTGCAGGGAACTAATTGTCTTCCTCAACTATCATTGGACTTCCACACAGGGGTACCGGAATGGGAGGGGCCAAGGGCTATTCCCTCACACTTCTTTCCACCCCTTCCCCTCCCGTTGCTCACCCTTATGGCTGCAAAAGGAGTAAGTTGGGTGTGGGGCCTCGGGGGCGAAGGGGCGGGGACATGGCTTGGTGGCCTCCCCCCCTGAGCTTCTAGGGATTGAGGGTTTCTGGAGATATGTCAGCACCATTTAAAGCTAAAAAGACAAGGTGGGTGAGGTAATGTCTCTTTATGGACCAACTTCTGTTGATGAGAAAGACAAGCTTTTGTTCTCTCCTTCGGCTCTGTGTAAGCTTGAAAACTTGTCTCTCTCAGCAACAGAAGTTGGTCCAATAAAAGATAAATTACCTCACCCATCTTGTCTCTCTAGTAGCCTGGGACCAAAATGGCTACAACAACACTCCATTGAAAATAGTCAGATACTTTACTTTAAAGGATTATTTTTTTTATAATGGTTGGAATCTTCACTTGTTGGAAAACAATGGACATGGGCAGTGCATCCAATAGGCTGGGGAAGGCTGTGCCTTCCCAAACAGCCCGGCATGGCCCTGCCCACACTCCTCTCAAAGCCCCCTCCTGCTTGCCCTTGGCCCCAGCCCAGGCAGGCTGCTCATCTTCACCGCTGCTCGGAAGGTGGGGGGGGGCTGGAGATGCTGGGGGTGCCTGTCCTGTGCTTGAGGGGGCTGAGGGCACTGTGGGTGGGAGGGCTGTGCCCCACCCACCCTGCACTCAGGCCACAGTCGGGGGCAGGGCTGGCGGCCACGGGGAGGGGACTCTGGCAGGGAAAGGGGGTGGGCCCGGGGGTGGGCCCGGCGGTTCGCCTCCCCCAGCCAGTGGTTCACCCGCCGCCCATGAGAATGACTATATTTTCTCACTAAAATCTGTTGGCTTAGTGTGGCAGTGAGCGTGTGAGAGACAGTGTGCCCTTGCTTTTTAAGGGGAAAGGGTTAAACAATATAGATCAGAGAAGGCACATCCCTCAGAGATTGGAGGCATCCTTGAAAGTTCAGTATGTCCAAGCTGTGTGAGACTCTCCACACTCTAATCAGCATAGCTTTATGCATTTTTCTGATTTCCCTTTTGTCTGCCATATGTCACGGTATTCAGAGCCTAAGATGTAGTAAGTGCTCTTTGAACCGAAATGTGGTACCAGCGTTGGGAGAAGGGAGGAATATAGGGTAGACCATGTCTGTGCAGCTCAACCAAATGCTTTTGCAGCAGAGCAGAAGATGCTTTAGAAACTCTCATTCAGGAAAGTCTCTAAGGCTGATCAAATTTGCAGGATTTTTCTTTAACGAGAGTTGAAGCTGAGACATGGGCACAAGTGTATTGATGCTTGGGAGACTAAACAAGGAGAAATTTATATCAAAACCTAATAATCCCTCACTAGAGAGAAATAAGGAGCTTATTTGATTTGTTGTAGTATGCAAAAGGACATCAGAAAAGAGACACTAGTCCAGAGACTTATTTTAAATCCAGCTTGAATCTTTTTAATCATTTAAAGGGCACATTAAGTGAGTAGCTATCAGTTGAAACCAAGGAAGAGCTGATATGCCTGAAAGGAAATGTTGATGCCACAAAATATTATGGCACTGTAGATTGAAGAGAGGCAATTTATAACTTTACACGACAGTGGTGAAGAGCTTTTTAAACACAGACTTCATAAAGTATATTTCTGTTAGCTGAGAGCTTGATAAATTGGCCTGAACAATACATCGTTCCATATTTTCCTGTAAGTGCGAACTTAAGCTGTGCCTGTACTTCTGCAGATGCAAGTTATAGGCAAGTGCTTTGTTGCATCTGATTAAGAATTACTTTCCCAAAGGTGGCAGGATAATTCCTGACTAATTGTTCCATTCACCTTTGTATAATAAATGATGTGGAAAATACAATTTGACCATCTGTTACAGTTTCTATAAATGGTGAATTATCTCATTTCCATTGCCTCTGTTCTCTGTCTCACATACTTACCAAATATCTGCAGTCAGAGGAAGGTAAATGTTGATATACATATAAGACTAGGAAAAACATTTGCACGTAAAGCTTCATCCTCATTGTTGTCTTGTATTTTGTTGACACTTGTGACATTTGGACTTACCAGCACCATAGAAACACATTTGAGAGAGGAACACAAGATCCTTTGAATCTTGGTATTCTGTACCGGAACATGAATTCTTTTATTGCACAGGAGAAAAGGAGGCAACATGCTTTTGACAGGAGAAGGGAATTGAAATGTACATCTTTTCCCCACCCCTCTCCCAGCATTCAATGGTCTTTTTCCTCCACTCTATCCCTTTTCCAGCCTTTGCCATGTCACACACCTGTCAGAAATCTCAAATGCATGGAGTTTTATAAGCACTTCTTACATTTTGTTTGGTCAAGAGAGTGATCTTGCAGCTGCCCTTTCAGTGTCTTGAGCAGTTGGTATATTATATTTGCAACCGGCAATAAAGCCAGGAAGTAGTTTGTATTCACATTCAGTGGCAAAAACAGCAGAAATCCTACCATGATGGAATCCAGGCGTTGGAAGCTTTGTGGTGAAGCGATAAGCTTTTGGGTGTCTCAGGGCACAGGCTTCAAAATACAGTTATTGTTGCAGAGTCCTGTGCTCAAAAGCTTGGCAGATTTCAGCTCCCATGTTCAGAGCTCAGAATGGGTTGCAGCGGAGGGGAGACCATATGGAACCACAAGATTTGGTTCTGTTCCACTTTGATTTCATCTGAGACACCCCTCCTGTCCCCCCGAACTCTTTTGGCTGCTGATTTTCCTTCAACAGTTCTAATCTGTCTTTATCCAACATTCTTATAGTGGAACACATAAAGTTGGGAATGAATATTTGATCCAGCTTCTGCAGTGCTCTACTGTTTAGTTTTAAATTTTTGCCTTTAAATGTTGTTAATCCAACTTTTTTTCCCTCAAGATTATTGGATAGTTGGTGGCACTGTGATAAATTAGAGAATATGACCCTCCTTTCATCGATAAAAATTATCACTAAAGAGGGTTTGAAATAACTAATTCTGGCTCTCATTATTCATCAGCGTAAATGGGAATGTGGGGTTCAAAGCCAATGAACAATTTAGATATTGGATTTTCGTCAAGGTTACCCTACTCGCTTGAGTGGGTTGTCGTCTTTCTCGCCTTGGAAGCATTTTCACCATCCATCTTTCCAGATTTTGAGAGACCCTTTCAGGAGAGTTGCCAGGCATCTGGTTTTCGATCGGAATGCCCAGTCGCAAAGGGACCCTGGTGGCTCCGGTCGGCACCGCAGACTTGGCGGTTAAAAGTCCAGTCGCCGGCGCAGCGGAGACCTGGGGCTAAGGCAGGCTCCCCGTTTGCCCAAGCTCTGCGCAGCTCCTGGAAGCGGCTGCCAGCTCCCTGAGGCCCCTAGACACATGGATGGCCAGGGAGGCTCCATGCGCTGCCCCTACCCTGAGAGTGCCAGCTAAGCAGCTCCCATTGGCCGGGAACCGCAACCAATGGGAGCTGCGAGGGTGGCGCCTGGAGACGTGAGGGCAGTGCACGGAGCCTCACTGGTCGCCCATGCGTCTAGGGACCGCAAAGACCTGGCGGCCTCTTCCTGGGAGCCGCGGTAAGGGCCACCGGGACACCACATTGCAACTTTCTTCCCCAGCCCAGAGTCCCCTCTCGGAGATGGTACCCCATAACCCACCCCCGCACCCCAACCCCCTGCCTCAGCCCAGAGCGCTCTCCTGCACCCCAAACCATTTATCCCCAGCCCCACCCCAGAGCCTGTACCTCCAGCTGGAGCCCTCATCCCGCCTCACCCTAGCCCGGAGCCCTGTTCTGCACCCTGCACCCTGAACCCCTCATTTCTGGCTCCACGTGGAGCCCACACCCCCAGCCCAGAGCCCATACCCCCTCCCAAACCCCTCATCCCTGGCCTCAGCCCAGAGTCCACACCCCTAGCCAGAGACCTCACTCCCTTCCCGTACCCCAACCCCCTGCTCCAGCCTGGTGAAAGTGAGTGAGGGTGGGGGAGAGCGAGCGATGGAGCGATCAGGGGGCGGGGCCTCGGAGAAGTGGTAGGATAGGAGTGTTCGTTTTTGTGCCATCAGAAAGTTAGCAGCCCTGCCTCTCAGAACTGGTGCAGGTGGAGCATGTATTGCCTTCATCCCTTCATTTCCCCCAGCCCTGTCCTTTTGTACAACTTCCAGAGGGACTTGTACTTATTCTCTCTGAGGCTCTCCATCTCTTCTAGCCTCCACTCATTCCTTTGGGGAACATCAGAATGAGGGCTACACAATAAATATACTTGAGTCGCTATCTCCTAAGGGTAACCGGTTTTAATCATGGCACTGTTGCAGGGTATATTATCCTTTAGGGACAGTCTGCACCTTACAACGAAGACAGCATGGTTGCAATCCAGGAGGGCCTTTCCCTTGCAACTGTGCTATAGAAACTGGAAAAGGAAGCTGAGTAAGAGATTGGAGACTAGAAGCCAGGCTTGCTTCAGGTTTGCAGGGCCCAGGTCCTGGCCTGAGCTGGACCTTTGAGACTGTGTTTTTCTGACTATACGCTTGGTTGCTCTGACTCAAGGCTCTGAGGTTTGGAAGGATTAGAGTTTCATCAGTAAATGTCTGTAAATGTTGATTTCACTGTATCCACACAAAGTGATCAAATATTTTCATTTATGGTGATTGAATTTTATGGATAGGCAAAGTGAGAAAAATGCTGACTTTGTGTAGTTCGAGATCTTGATTTGTGTTTTTAACACAAATATAAAACTTAAGCTTTTTGAATCTCAACATCTAAAATGAAATTATTGCCTGCCCTCCCCATTGTGTGACATCTCCCAAGTAATTTTCCCCCACTGTGGAAAATTTAAATACACAATTTTTTTTTTTTTTTTAAGAATTCTGCTCAGTCTACTTATGAAGTGGGTTAATCCCCTCCTCTCTTGACCTGGCACCTAAGGAAAAGGGAGGAAGTCTGCCTGCCTCCTAGAGCAATAAGAGAACTAGGAACTCTCCAGTCAGAGTGGGACATGGTTTTTTTTGCTAGTGTGGTTTTGGTTTCCACCTTTTTGGATCTTCGACAGGTATGCTGCAGAATGCAGTCAGGTTTATGGCTTAATACAGGGGTTTCCATCACATGGATGCTGCAGACTCTTATAATGATATAGGAGACAAGTATTTCCCCTCTGCAAGCAGACGTATTTCATTGCCTTTGCGGTTGAGACCATCTTCCCGGGGATGGAGGGGAGGGTTAGAAGAAAAACAGGGTAACTAACAATAGTGCCTCAGAGAACACAATGTTTGGTGGAACCTCTGAGATCCCAAACAAGGGAGGAGAAAAAGCTTTCTGACGCTTTGACAAAGTGACCTGACAGCTAGAAAAGACCAATATCCTATTAAGTGCACATACCTAAAAACTGAATAAACATGATAGCAGGTATGTTATGTTTCTTCCCCTAGGGAAGATCATTAAAAACTGGAAACCAAGATTTCTAAACTCTGGTTACTCATCTCTCTAAGAACAGTTTGTGGCCCAGCTGAGCAAGACAGGGCATGCCCAGAGGTGGTTCAGAAACTTGCCACTACCTCTGTAGTCTTGAGAGGGTGTCTGTGGAATGACACCTTTGCAACCAGACAAAACACCACCTCCGTGGGCCCTATCAAGTTCTTTCTCCAGTATCTTGATTTGAAACTTTGTGCATCTCCGATCTTTGCCTGTTGCATTATGTCCTTTAGTGGTCACAGTTTGGGATGCTGGTGGGTGGGTTTCCTGTTAACGAAATAATAGGAACCGTGAAGCCTTTTTAAAAGGAGAGATTTATTATTCCAATGTGTTTGTTCCATTTCTGTAGACAGCTCTTCTAATGATAAAGGCGCACATATCTCAGTGTGATGTAAACAACTTGATGGATGGCCTGCAGTTTATGTGGAGAAAATATTGGAAGCTTTTTATTTATTTGTAAAGCTTCCTAGGAGGCTGAGAACAGGTGGCCTGGTATAGTCACATAGGTATATCATCATTACAGCCAGTCAGGCTGTTTGCAGGATACAGACTCAAGCCAACATTTCTATTCTGAAAACAATCAGCTGGCAAAGGAGTGAGAAATGACTCTCAAAGCTGGCAAGCCATTTCGCTCTCGATTACAATTTAAAAACAAAATTAGGAAAGATGGATAATAATGTAATAGCTAGTGTTAAATTTTTGTAGTAACATTCTTTAAACTTTAAGGGAAAAAGTGGTGATTTATTAATGCTGAGTTACACAGGTGTGTGTTCTAATTGTAATCAGTGCTACTTCATATGGTAGAAGGACAAGGTTAGGCGCTGTTTATTTTAGTGGCAGAGAATAGATTATGGTCGAAATTCTCAAAAGGGCAATCTCCGTCTTGCAGAGAGGCAAACTGCAGTCATAAACTTTTTTTGTCCACGTTTTTGGACCTGCATTGATTTAGAGGCACAAACGCTTATTTATTTTGCAGGGGAAGATTTTGCAGCTGCAGAAATTGCACTTAAAAGGATATGAAGCTGGGTTTTTATCCATCATGAAAGTTTCAACCAGAGCAGTAGAGTTTGCACTAAACAAATGAAATAATGAAAGCCTTCATAATTCTAATATTGTAATATAATGGGTTTAAAATAGCTCCTAAAATAAAATTTTATAAAATGTTGCCCAAAGTAATGTACCTTTCCGAATCCCCTAGCACACAGGATCACTAGTATCAAATATGGATTGGTTGGTAGGTTTTATACACCTTTAAATCAGTGGGAGACTTTCCATTGAGTTCACTGAGTTTTGGAACAGGCCTTTTAAGATAGCTCAAGGAAACTGACAAGCCTTTTATGTACTTCCCAGCATTCAGCTCCCCTCATGACACACTAACTTCTGGTTGTTTCTTGGCTTTGAGTTGGATGGCACCACCCTGGTTATAGAGGATGGACTATCCTGGTTTGTGTGTGCATGTTGTTGCTTAATTTCTTATTATTTAAAATAGGTTCTTGTTCATGTGAAGGCTATTCCAATGGCTGTTCAAGCCAATGGACATCTTAATGTTGGATCTACCATGGAAATGGGCATTGGAGCAGGCCAGTATTGGTAGCAACTCTGAAGACTGGGATGCAAGCGTGGAAGATAATTACGCAGGTCACCTTGAAAATGCTTCCATGGGTCCAGTCTTTTGCAGGGAGCTGAGAAGATAGCTCCTTGGGGATATTTGCTCTGGAAGCTTAGTGTTGTGAAAGCAACAAGTATTGATAGCTAACTCATCTTATGCAGAAGGATTAAGGCTTTGAACAACTGATTGTGTGCGTGTGTGCGTGTGTGCGTGTGTGTGTGTGTAAAATCTGAAAGTCCAGGTAGACAGGACTGTCTGCAACATGATAGCAAATGATCTGACCTGATGAACAGAGCATAAAAATGAAGTGAGAGAGTGAACACCATACCATAGGGGACAACAGGAGCGGAAAAGGGTGATCTTGCGTTAAGGCACAGGAATGTGAACCAATAGGTCGGTGTGTGCCGCTAACTTCCTGTGTGCGGTGGGAAAGTCTTTTAACCTCTCTGTACATTAGGTACTTCTATCTATAACAATGGGGAAATGATGCTTACCAACTCCATGGGGTTTGAGAGAATTAATTAGTTTGTACAGCAGTTTGAGTTCCTCAGACAGAGGATGCTGTAACAATGCAAAGGGATATTAGGGTGACAGTGTTGCCTAATGGATAGAATGCTGGTCTGGGATTCAAGAGAGCTGGATGCTATTTCCAGCTCTCTCATGGGCCTACCTGGAGACCTTGGGCAAGTCACTTCACCACTCTACCTCAGTTTACCCATCTGTAGAATGGGGATAATGCTACTGACCTTCTTTGAACAGTGCTTTGATATCTGTTGATGAAAAGCACTTATATAAGTGCTAGGCATTACTATTATTATTTGAAAGCCTCCAAGATCTTTGGTTTGCTCCCTCTTTTCAGTGTCCTTAAGGTAGTACAAAAAGCATTCAGCTGACATAGTTATGGGTGACCTTGCTGGCTCCTGAAAACAGTCCATGGTATACCAAAGCATGTTAAAAGAACCACCCAGAGACAATGGAGAGCTCCAGTGTTTGCCTTCTGTAGGATTTGTCCTGCAAATAGTCCATGAACTTGTAGAACTTCACCCATTTATGCTTTACACATAATTGCGTATTTTCAATTTGAAAATCGCTAACTTCCCTGTGTTGCCTACCTATCTAATGTAATCTAATCAGGGTATTTCGATCAGTCTTGTCACCGGGGTATCGGAATGCCTAACTTTTCAAGGCAACGCTGTTTTGAAATTTTCCTGGGACCTAGTTTGGCTTAAAGAAAAGAAAAAATGCTGCTGTCACAGGGTGGCTGCCCTTCCAGGGAAGCTGGTCCCTGCTTCATTGACAGCTTTGTTCTAGTTGAGACTGCTCAGTGAGGGACCAGGTGATTATAAAAGCCAGGAAGTGGCTCAGTTGGAGTAGAGAACAGCCAGGGAGCAAGGAGGCTCTGGCAGGAAGCCCATGGGGGAGAGCTACAGGACCTCCCAGAGGATATGACTCTTGGGCATGTGGTCGGTAGAATGAAAACCTGTAAGAAACAAGTGGGCAGAAGATTCTGGCATAGAGAAAAGGAGCAATTGATGTAGAATTTGTCTGACAGATTTTTATGTAGAAATAAAGCTGAAGGCCTATGGAAAAAAGGATTGATTCCGACTGTGTATGGTGTCAGCCTTTCCTCAGCTGAGGAGAAAGGCCAGCAGCCTTCAGCTCCTGAATGGCATTGTGTTTTTAGATGTACCCACTGCCTAATACATAATGAAATGAGAGAAAGCACAATTGTCTTGCCCATTTGCACTTCTCAGTTACGACTACTGTTCACTATTGTTATGGATGGCTCAGAGAAAAGAGTTGAGACTGTGACGGGTTGGATTACAGAAACCCCCTTGGGAGCTGCCACCTAATGTGCCAAGACTACTTCTATTCCTGTCTTCTCTGCCAGCTCAGGACTTCAGCACCCTGTCTTGCTGAGCCAGACACTTTCGTCTGCTCCAACACAGACCCAGGGTCTGAATTACTTGCCCCAAAGCTGCAGGTTTACCTGAAAACAGCTCACAGAAGTGTGCTTGTCTTTAACACTCAGATCCCACCTTCCAATGGGGTCTAAACCCAAATAAATTTGTTTTACCCTGTATAAAGCTTATACAGGATAAACTCATAAATTGTTCGCCCTCTATAACACTGATAGAGAGATATGCACCGTTGTTTGCTCCCCCAGGTATTAATACATACTCTGAGTTAGTTAATAAGGAAAAAGTAATTTTATTAAATACAGAAAGTAGGATTTATGTGGTTCCAAGTAGTAACAGACAGAACAAAGTAAGTCACCAAGCAAAATAAAATAAAATGCACAAATCTTTGTCTAATCAAACTGAATACAGATAATCTCACCCTCAGAGATGCTTCAGTAAGTTTTTTTTCCCCTCAGACTGGACACCTTCCAGGCCTGGGCACAATTCTTTCCCCTGGTACAGATTTTGTTCCAGCTCAGGTGATAGCTAGGGAAAGCTGTGGAGAAACTGGAAAGGGTCCAAAGAAGAGCAACAAGAATGATTAAAGGTCTTGAGAACATGACCTATGAAGGAAGGCTGAAAGAATTGGGTTTGTTTAGTTTGGAAAAGAGAAGACTGAGAGGGGACATGATAGCAGTTTTCAGGTATATAAAAGGGTGTCATAAGGAGGAGGGAGAGAACTTGTTCACCTTAGCCTCTAAGGATAGAACCAGAAACAATGGGTTTAAACTGCAGCAAGGGAGGTCTAGATTGGACATTAGGAAAAAGTTCCTAACTGTCAGGGTGGTTAAACACTGGAACAAATTGCCTAGGGAGGTTGTGGAATCTCCGTCTCTGGAGATATTTAAGGGTAGGTTAGATAAATGTCTACTAGGGATGGTCTAGGCAGTATTTGGTCCTGCCATGCGGGCAGGGGACTGGACTCGATGACCTCTCGAGGTCCCTTCCAGTCCTAGAATCTATGAATCTATGAATCTATGAATCTATGAATTCTTCATGATGGCTTTTCTCTCCCCTTTGTTCTGTTCCACCTCTTTATATATTTTTTTACATAAGGTGGGAACCTTTTGTCCCTCTGAGTTTCCACACCCCCTTTCCCCCATTGGAAAAGCACCAGGTTAAAGATGGATTCCAGTTCAGGTGACATGATCACATGTCACTGCAAGACTTCATTACCCACTTGCCAGCACACACATATACAGAAGACTCACAGGTAAACACAGCCATCTGCAGAATAATGGTCCTGGTTAATGGGAGTCATGAAGATTCCAAACCACCATTAATGGCCCACACTTTGCATAATTACAATAGGCCCTCAGAGTTATATTTCATATTTCTAGTTTTAGATACAAGAGTGGTACATTTATACAAAGCAGATGATCACACTCAGTAGATTATAAGCTTTGTAATGATACCTTACAAGAGACCTTTTGCATGAAGCATATCCCAGTTACGTTACATTCACTTATGTTTTTATAAAACCATATAGACTGCACAACGTCACAGAGACCATGTAATTAAAGAATGTATCATAACGTGCACACTAGGGGCTAGGTTGCATAGGCAACCTTCAGCCTGGGATTTCCTCACTTCTGAGTGCTTGACTTTGCAACCTTAACTTTCTTTTAATATACTTTTTGGCTGGGGATGTAACTAATATTACGGTAGTGCTCAGAGGTGCTAGTCAGAATTTGGGCCCCCACAGTGGCAGCTGCTTTCGAAACACACAATGGTATAGTCCCCAGCATGGAGAGCTCCCAGTCTAAGAAAAGAATTAATAGTCTCTAGTAAAGCTACAAAATTTGTACTGGGTTGAGAACAAGCAACAAAACAGCTTAAAAAAGTAAATAAGCAGTGATCTGTTATAAACAAGTTCAAACTCATTCAGTGCATACAGCCTGGAGTCACAAGTCCAGTTTTCTGTTTTCTTACTTGCGCAGGTTTGAGGCTGTTTGTTTTAGCTTCTAAGCAGTTACGCAGATCTGATTCCCATTGCTGGATCACAGTAGACACTCATTTAAAATCCAGCACATTCTTAATACAAAAAGCCACAACGCTCTCACTAAGAGGACACCAAGATGTTCCTTCAGACAGGATGGAGCTTTTAATTGAATCCAAATCACATCACTCATGCTGTGATCTCTGCAAAGTGGTACATTTTTAACTAGAAAAAGCATTACTTATTTATTAGCTATGATACTAATTTATCCTGAATGAGTTTTTTAGTACTCCGTGATGTACGTATTGTGTGGTATGGTGATGTAATGGCATTGTGTTCCTACGCTGAAATGATAGCTTTCAGGGCTGATGTACTTGGGGATCTGCTTCCTCGGTCTAATTTTAATATGTATTCAAATATTTAGCCCTACCTGCTGTATTAGGTTGCTTATGAGAGAGCCAGAAAGAGACGTTTGGTTTTGTTCTTGTTACTAGACTCTTTGCCTTTTAGCTAGGAAACTTACTATTCAGGAGGGCTGTTGACCGGTGCTCCTTAGACCCAATCCATTAATATTTAACTGCACTGGAAATAAAAGCAGTGCAACCGTAATAGTACTTTGCATTTATATAGCGCATTTCCCCTGAGGATCTCAAAGCACTTTCCAAACGTTTAATTAAGCCTCATGTAATCCCTGTGAAATAGGCACATATTAGTTCCATTTTACAGCTTGTTAAGCAGAGGCATAAAGAAGTTAAGTAACTTGCCCAAGCGAGTCAGTGGCAAAAGCAAGACTAGAACTCTGGAGTCCTGACAAGAAGTCCCAAGCACCTTCCTGCTAGCAGAGAAGATAGCAAGGGACCACAGGGCCAGGGCCGGCTCTAGGATTTTTGCTGCCCAAAGCAAAAACAATTTTGGCCGCCCCCCCTCCCTATTTAATTACCCCACCCCTGGCCCCGCCTCAACTCCACCCCTTCCCCAAATCCCCAGCCCTACCCCCTCCCCCCAGGCTCTCAAGCCTAGGAGGGAGGGGGAGAAGCGGCGTGCGAAACGGCCGCTCGGGATCTCCCCCTCCCTCCCAGGTTTGAGAGCCTGGGAGGGAGGGGGAGACTCCGAGTGGCCGCAGCGTGGGCACCGCTTCTCCCCCTCCCTCCCAGGCTCTCAAGTCAGGTTTGAGAGCCTGGGAGGGAGGGGGAGACCCCGAGCCGCCGCGGCGCGCGAAACAGCTGATTCGCGTGACGCTGCTCCCCCTCCCTCCCAGGTTTGAGAGCCTGGGAGGGAGGGCGAGTAGCGGCGTGCGAATCAGCTGTTTCGTGCGCCGTGGCAGCAGCAGCGGAGGTGAGCTACGGCGGCCGGGGCACATTTTTAGGGGCGGCATTCTGGCGCCGGCCATGCCGCCCCTAAAAATGTGCCGCCCCAAGCACCAGCTTGTTTTGCTGGTGCCTAGAGCCGGCCCTGCACAGGGCATCTTGCCAGCAGCTCACTAGCACCACTCGGAGCGTAGCAGCTGAAAAGTTACAGAGGTGAAGGGTTTGGTTTGAGTCAATCCCCTGTGAATGTTCACTGACGATGCTGTGTGTTCGGATAACTTTCGCCTTGTGTCCAAGACAGACCTTGGAGTTGTGTTTGATACTGGCTCTGCAGCCCTTTGCCAGCTAAGAGCTACTCCCACTAGTAAAGAAGAAAATTCTTGTTGCTCTATGTGAAATTAGTTGTATAATTTAGCAGCTGTTTCCCCTTAGATGCCCAACATGAAAGGTTGCTGTGTCAAGATGCAAAGCAGGCGCACACAGGCAGAGGGACTTGTGCCCACTGCTCAGCTGAGAGCCACTTAGAAGGGTGTTCGTGTACAAATGCATTAGATTATGGTTAAGCAGCTTATGGACATAAAAACACATTAGACTTTTACAGCACACTATAAATTACAGTTTTTGCAGTATTCACAGCCACAATGCTAGGTAATTACACTCATTAATCTACTACTAAGAGCATATAAAGTTGCCTCCCAAATGGTACTGTATGTGCTTGTGCTCAGCTGGGAGTGTAGGGAGAGACAAGAATCTCTCCCCTCAGCTCCTCCTCCCTTTCAATTATGCCTTGTTCAGAAGCTTTTTAATTTTATGATGTTGTTCAGCAGTCCAGATTTTAAAACCTATTGTTCTAAACGTTTAGGATCCACAGTGGAAATGTGTACCGATAATCTTGTCTCAAGACAGTTCATTTTTGAATCTGTAGTTGTATTCAGACTTACTACAGTAATTGGAGCAGTGGGGTTAGTTCTTGTCGCCCCATAGCTAATGTGTATATATCCACTGAAGCCTAATCTGTTAGCCTAGGCAGTTTTTCAACACAACATGTAATTAGTTACTAATCTCCAGTGTCGACCAGCAGAGAACCACAGTTTATTTTACTTTGCGTACAGAAGTAATTCCTTTATTGGGCCTGATCTTCGGCTGGCGTGAATTGAAGTAACTTCACTGGTCACCGGAGCTATGTTGATTTATGCAGGCTGAGCCTGTCTCCCACTGTTTCTAAATTTCCTTTCTATTTCCATTATGATTTCCTGTATCTTGAAGGACAGAGAGGGAATTCATGTCTGATTCATTCTCTTTGTGGGCTCGATTCTAGACCATTGAGGTCACAGGGAGCAGGACTGAACCTTATATACCATTTGCTGTGTTATGTTCTTCTCTCCTATTTCATCTTACTCTTCTTTTTTCTCGACTGAACAGTTCTAGTTTTTCAGACCTCTTCCTGTATGACCGACTCATGCCTGCCATCAGTTTAGCTGCATTTTCTCTGGACCTGTCCATCTCCCTACAGTCCTTTGATACCCGTGGCCTCAAAATGAATGTATTCTTAATTGTGAGGCTGACATACCAGAGACGTATGCACTACCCCTGTTATTCTCTGTCCCTTTACTTAAAATAGCCTAATATATTTACCTGTTCACCACTCCCAACCATTGAGCACTTGCTGTGGTAGAGCTACTCCTCGTTCCCTACGGCCCGATCCATAGATCATAGGGTTACCATACATAACAAATAAAAAAAGAGGACCCTCCACGGGGTCCTGGCCCTGCCCATTTCCCACCCCTAGCCCCGCCCTAACTCCGCCCCTCCCACTCCCAGCCACGCGGAAAGGGCTGCCCGAGCACTACCGGCTTCACAGTTTGCCGGGCAGCCCCCAGACCCTGCGCCCCCGTCCGGCACTTCCCCAGCGCAGCTGGAGCCCGGGAGGGGAAGCGCCCAGCCGGGGGTGCAGGGTCTGGAGGCTGCCTGGCAAACCATGAAGCCGGTAGCGCTTGGGCTTCGGGCAGCCCCCTTGCCTCCAGACCCTGCGCCCCCGGCTGGGCACTTCCCCTCCCGGGCTCCGGCAGCGCAGGGTCCGGAGGTATGGGGGCTGCCCAAAGCCCGTAGCACTCGGCTCTTAAACAGAGCCGAAGAGTCGGGGAGGAGCAGAGCCGCCGTGACCGGAGGCTCTGCTCCTCCCCTGACTCTTCGGCTCTGTTTAAGAGCCGAGCTGCCCCAGCACTACCGGCTTCGGGCAGTCCCCATGCCTCCGGACCCTGTGCTGCCGGAGCCCGGGAGGGGAAGTGCCTGGCCAGCGGCTGGGGTCCGGAGGCAAGGGGGCTGCCTGAAGCCCATAGCGCTCGGGCAGCTCGGCTCTTAAGCAGAGCCGAAGAGTCAAGGGAGGAGCAGAGCCGCTGCGGGAGGGGAAGTGCCTGGCTGGCATTTTCCCGGACATGTTCGGCTTTTTGGCAATTCCTCCTGGACGGGGGTTTGAGTGCCGAAAAGCCGGACATGTCCGGGAAAAAACGGACGTATGGTAATCCTAATAGGTCATAAATGTGGATTGGGTAGAAATCATTTCACTAACTTAATAGACTCGTGGGACTACAAGGGACCCTGAGAAGATTTCTAGTCCAGTCCCCTGCACTCATGGCAGATCGAAGTATTATCTACACCATCCCTGACAGGTGTTTGTCTAAACTGCTCTTAAAAACCTCCAATGACGGAGATTCCACAACCTCCCTAGGCAATTTATTCCAGTGCTTAACTACCCTGACAAGAAGTTTTTTCTAATGTCCAACACACAAACCACCCTTGCTGCAATTTAAATCCATTGCTTCTTGTCCTATCCTCAGAGGTTAAAGAACGTTTTTTCTCCCTCCTCCTTGTAACAACCTTTTCTGTACTTGAAGATTGTTGTCATGTCCCCCATCCACCCACAGTCTTCTCATCTCCAGACTAAACAACCCCAATTTTTTCAATCTTCCCTCATAGGTCATGTTTTCTAGATCTTTAATCATTTTTGTTGGACTTCTTCTCTGGACTTTCTCCAGTTTGTCCATATCTTCCCTGAAATGTGGCACCCAGAACTGGACACAATACTCCATGCTGATTAGGCCTCAACTGGAGGAGAGTGGAAGAATTACTTCTCATGTCTTGCTTACAACACTCCTGCTGATACATAGCTTGTGATGCACTATGACCGCCAGATCCCTTTCCATGGTACTCCTTCCTCAACACAGTCATTACCCATTTTGTATGTGTGCAAGTGATTGTTCTTTCCTAAGTGGAGTACTTTGCATTTGTCCATAGTGAATTTCATCTTATTTACTTCAGATCATTTCTCCAGTTTGTCCAGATCATTTTGAATTATAATCCTATCCTCCAAAGCACTTGCACTCCCTTCCAGTTTGGTATCGTCAACAAACTTTATAAGTGTGTACTCTATGCCATTATCTAATCATTGATGAAGATATTGAACAGAACCGGACCCAGAACTAATCCTTGCAGGACCCTACTTGATACACCCTTCCAGCTTTATGTGCACGCTGCTGTTCTTTAGCTTAGAAGGATGAATAGCGGCTCAAGATGGCTGAAGCAGAGAACTCTTGATTAGCTCGTTTTTTTGCATTTTGAAAACCTCAAACCACTCATATCAACTTCTGCAATCATTTTAAAAACTTAAATTGAAAAACTAAACAATAAAGCCTGTCAAGAAGGATGCACTTAGGACTGCCGATGGATTCTATAGAAGAGGCTTCTATCCGTCTGAGACTGAATCTGCCACATGTTTTGTTTGTCAGACTAATAATCAAACTGATTTTTACAACTTAAGCCCACAAAAACTGAAACGAATATTGCATGGAGAAAATGACCTACTGTTTTACTTTTCAGTCTGGACCATCGGTTTTTCAATGGCCGGGCTCCTCTTACGTCTACATGTGTTTAAAGAAGGAAAAAAGCCTGACCATTACTTGTGTCAATAGAGTACTAAGAGCCAACTGCTGGCCATTATATATTGCATAAGACACAGTGACAGATGCTTAATCATACTGTAGTCTTCAGTTAAGGCATCCATCTATTTGCTAAATAGATGTGGTTTCAATGACATGTGAGCACTGCTCTTTCCAGGGAATATCTTTGCTATTACTGACA
Organism: Malaclemys terrapin pileata; assembly: GCF_027887155.1. Classification (NCBI taxonomy): domain Eukaryota; kingdom Metazoa; phylum Chordata; order Testudines; family Emydidae; genus Malaclemys; species Malaclemys terrapin. The sequence continues at coordinate 14,768,550 of NC_071522.1, read as the reverse complement.
AATCTATTATCTTGACCATTAAATTAATATAACACAGAGCCTATGGCAACACCTTCTGACAGAGGTGAGATCATGATGCCACCTTCCCATCCCACAATCAATATGGTTCAGTGGGGAGCCTGTACTTGGCTGTTAAAGATATTTTCAGTTATTCCATATTGTTCTGAACATATTCCATCAGTCGGGGGTGGGCATTTTTACTGCTTTGCTGGGTACTGTATGTAAATATGTAAACTGAGTGCGTGGGGTACGCATTTGTCAGTAGCTACAGGAATTACATTCCAGTGTCTGTGCCTTTTTCATGGTGATGGATGCTGTAGAAGAGCCAGAATAGAAAATGCTCTATTTAAAAAAAAAAAAAAAAAAAACCCTTTGAGGTAGATTCTGGGCTATGCTGTGGCTAATTGGTGCTTCACAAAGCAGCCCTAAACCTGGCAAACCCAACCAGACAAGAACCATCTCAGTGCACTGCCTGACCCTGATCCCCGCTGTGTGGGGCCGGGTGGACCGAATCAAGGCTCACTCTTACCCGACGGCACAGATGGAGGCTGGGTGAGTGACAAGCAAGCCAGGATGGCAGTGTGCTGAAACAGAGATAAATTGGGGTCCCGCTGAAGATTGTCAGGACAGCAGGGAGTTGTCAGACTTTGACATTTTGGTCAGCTTTCACATACGGCTCCTAACCTGGGCCTTGCCCTCCTGACAAAACAGCTGCCATTTTGGATTAGAGTCAGAGTCGGTGGAGCAGAGTGATTGCCAATGCCATCTGTGTGATGTAGATACAGCGTGAATGTTCTCTAAAACAGAAAGACAAAATAATAAAAACGGGCTCTGTCGTAATGCAGCAGGATCCTGTTGGGACTTCTACTGCCCTTCTCTCTCACACTGTCTTGGAGCTCATGTAACAAAGTGCTTTACTACAGTGTTCAGGCATTCAGCCGGTGATTTCATTGTATGGTGGTACTGATGTGAAATTTAACAGCCCTTGTGTTTGACTATGGTTTCACCAGTTGACAGTAGAAACCGCATTCTTCATTTAGCTCTTTCAGTCCATTTATTAGATATTATGAAGATTTTCCTTTTCCCGATAGGACTGGTAGTAATCTCTGCAGTGGAAACCTATCAGGAAGCAGTTGAATCTAGTTTCTGATGATTTGTTGGTTAGGGGAAGCATATGTTAGGATAATTTCAGGGCACCTGTTCCTTGATATCCACAAGTGAAAGGATGATGAGGGTATGGTAGTGCTCAAGCAGCAGTTTTTTCAAAGGCAGTGAAAATAACCTTGGCCCAGTCAGTACTTATTGGCAAATTAGTGTTTCCAGAGGCTTCCTTTTGCTTGTTCTTTTGCAGGGCATGAAGAAATAAAATTTTACCTAAAGTACCTAGGATTGGATTATCAGATTGCATTTTGCAAAGTAGTTGAGCCTGTTTAGAAACCAGCTAAACCCCTCAAGTCAGTAAAATTTCAATCCAGGACAACCAGTGGTGTTTTTTTTGTTTTGTTTTTTGTTTGTTTGTTTGTAAGTTTACTTCTTATTGGGTTATGATGTTTTCCTTTGCATGTCGAGGTATTTTCTTGGGTTTATTGAGCTTTGCTGGCAGTGGAGAATCTGAGCTGCTGCCCGTCAGAAACACGTGAAGATAAAACGGAGCAAACCAAATGTTCCTTTATCCCGCTTTCCCCTGCTGTTTACATTTGTTCAGATGAACACCGTGGTCCTTCTGAGTGAAGGATCCATGCTAGAGAACAGCTGTACACAGATGAACATTCTAGAGACTCGAGTGCAGTGAGTCCTCAGGGAACTTTGTGAGGTCTTTGGGCAGGTATTGTCTGTCACAAATAGGTCCTTACAGCACCCAGCACAGTGGAGCTTCAGTCTGGCTGAAGCCTTTAGATGTCAACTGTAACACCGATAATGGTAACAGGAACAGCCTGGGAGCCGCAACAGAGGACTGAGGGGACATAGAGCACCAAGTAATATTTTGTCTGGAGTGGGGCCATCTAGGCTTGCTGTAATTCCAGGGGTCTCTTTGATCACATCTTTTTCTGAGGCACTGAGAGGATGAGATTTAGTGCTTTAAAAATGTAACATTACGGTTCTAAAAACTCCTCACGCAAAATGAAGCATCACATCCAATTATCAGTTGCCAGAGACTTATTTTTGTTTTGATTTTGTGACAAGCAGTGTCTATTGTCTGAAGCTTGGACTTTGGGGATATCCATCTGAGGAGCTAAAGCCTCTGGGCTGGCTGGCTTGCTCGTTGAACTTGACTAGTGATTCTTGTTGTTGTAGGAGGTCTTCAGCTGAACTGGAATGGGGTGGTGCTTTAGGATAGCAGAAATTTGAGAAGCTGTCAAAATTTACCAGTGCTAAAATTTTAACTGCTGTTTGTTTGTGGGTTTTTTTGGTCATTTTTCTGCTGCTGACGGTCAACAGTTTCTGATCCTCAAAACAGAATTGACAATGTCATAGTGCAAATGGCAATAACTCCTCTGTGTGACTGTCTGATGACAAGCCCAGGACGCAGTTAGGTTTGAGAAATCCGAGGTTTCGTGTTCCGCCTCTTTGCTCTATTCTTGTGCACAACCATGGGGTTGAACTGTAGAATCCTCCGAGGAGAGCAGATCAGCATCCTTTTTTTGTATTTCACAAGAGCAGAGCAAACAGATGGATCAGAGGGACTGTGTACTCAAGCCACCGAAGGCAGTTATCATTTCAGGTTTTTCACAGGATTTTTTTTTATAGCCAAAGGCAAGTTCAGATGATTGTACTGCAAATGACAACTAGATGAACCTCCAGAACTTCTGAAACAAAGATCTGAGCTAATCTACCAGCTTGGAAGTTTAAATCATAGGTTCTAAACTCAAGACTCCAGTGCCAGCCTTCCTTAATTGTAGAGATGGTTACAAGCAACAACAACAAAATTAGGCTCTGAATTCAGATTTGGAACTTTCCTCTAAAGTTTGTTGGAGTTTTGTTTAAAACCCACTTTTAGTTCTTACACCAGGAGCACCATGACACATTCGTGTTTTAGGCCCTGGGAGTGGATTTTGAGGGGGGAGAGAAGTTAGTTTGCTTCTATTACTGCCTAATTACAGAGTGGCTTAAATGGGTGCTCAGGTTTTTTTGATGGGAGGACAGTCGTTGGGATTGAGAATATTCAGGATGTGAGTGACACTAAGCATGGGTTGTGTTGCAGTGAGGATATGCATTGGCCAAACCAGACAGTCTCCGTGCAAAAGAATAAATGGACACAAATCAGACGTCAATAATTATAACATTCAAAAACCAGTCGGAGAACATGTCAGCCTCCCTGGACACTCAATAACAGACCTAAAAGTGGCAATTCTTCAACAACAAAAACTTCAAAAACAGACTCCAATGAGAAACTGCAGAACTGGAATTAATTTGCAAACTGGACACCATCAAATTAGGCCTGAACAAAGACTGGGAGTGGATGGGTCATTACAAGAAGTAAAAACTAATTTCCCCATGCTAATTTTCCCCTACTGTTACTCACACCTTCTTGTCAACTGTTTGAAATGGGCACCCTGATTACCACTACAAAAGTGATTCTTCCTCCTGTTGATAATAGCCCACTTTAATTGAATTGTCTCGTTAGAATTGGTAAGGCAACCCTCATCTTTTCATGTGTGTATATGTGTGTGTGTGTGTGTGTGTGTAATATATATATATATATATATATATATATATATTCCACTCCATGCATCTGATGAAGTGGGTTCTAGCCCACGAAAGCTTATGCCCAAATAAATTTGTTAGTCTCTAAGGTGCCACAAGGACTCCTTGGTTTTTTTAAGAAAATAAAGATTCAGAATAAGCTTTTCTGTCTCTACGCTGAAGGTTTCAATGGGACAAACAAAATAAATGTAGAGATTTATTTGGCTTTGTTTTATTGAGCTTGATACTTAGTCTGCATGGAATCCTAAAAGTATATGTCCTATGTTCTATAAGAGTTCTAAAACCCTAAAAATGGTTCTGTAGTCCTATTGCAGAGCAGCAAGCTACATCCACTTCACCCCTGCATGTGCTACTGACAAGGACGCTAAATGCTTTTGCTCCTCTTAACGGAGGAAGAAATAATGGTTTTGGAAGCAATGTTTAATGCTTTCAGCAAATCTTTGCAGCTTATGTTTTTACATTACAGTCATTTTCTCAAGTCAGACATCCCTGCTGCCTGTTAAGCAAACACAGAAAGCATAGATTATGAATTAAGAGTATCGACAGCATTTCAAGTGCTATCAGAGAACATTTAATTCAGTTTAATTTTGTGATAAATCTCATGTTTAATCCTCTGGTTGCTCCGTAGTCATGTCTGTATTGATCTTTTCTGAATGACTGCGTGCAATTTAATAAACTTTGCCATTAACCCAAGGTTTCTAAAGGGAGAGATTGATCCTAGTATCAAGTCTGATAGAACCAATAAGTACCTGAGCATCATATAAAACATTAGTGTGAAGATAAAGGTAAGAGTGTAGTGAACATGCTGCTTATTAGGGAGGGAGTTTGGAATCAGGAAGCCCAGACATGTCAAAGTCTCCTCAAAATCGGCAGCAGATCTTGGCTTGTTTGATTCGCACTGACACCTTCTGTCATGTCTCATTTCTCATATCAGTCTTTTAGCCCATGAAGCAACTTCCTTCCTTTCCCTTTTTCCAACCATAATTACAGCATCTAATTTATTCCGTCTTTTCAGCTCCTGGCATTTGTTTTGTCCAGGTTTCTGAGGTGGTTTTGACTTACAGTAGTACCACGAGCATGGAGTAGATTTCAAAAGTGCAGGTTTGGATTTGTGTTCAACCCTGCACTCAAACTATACCTAATGCCTTAGCTAGGTGACATTTAACGTGGGGAATTGAAGGGAAGACAGGATATAGAGGTTAAAAAATGTAATTTGCTATGTACGTGGTACAACATCTCTTTTAAAACAAAAAAAAACATGCTTTTCTTCTGGCCCAGTGCCACAGCCCTACCTCCAGGAAGAAATCTCATTGACTTTTCATGCAAATAGAGGCTGCAGGGTTGTGCATTTAGGCCTCAGCCCTGCACACATCTATGCACCTACTTCATGCGCGTTAGTAGTTCCTCCAAAGTCAGTGGGATTACTTCACTATCGGTCTAATTTTAGGCGGGATTGGCGGGATATTTCCCCCTCCCACCCAACTTTCAGCCAGAAGGAACAGCACTAGTGCTCTCCAAAGCCCCAGTTTTCAGACTGGTGTGGAGGGGATGGGAGAGGCGTGAGGATGGTTGAGTTCCCAGAACCAGAAGCGCTGCTCTATGCAATCCCTTCATCCCCCTGCTGAGAGCCGCCTGACCTCGGGAAAGAGCTCTACTCAGCCAGCTGCCTGCCCAAAGACTGAGCTGTGTTGTGGGGTGGGATAAGAGGCTTTAGTTTAAAAATATTTATATTCATGATCCTTGCTTGCATGTGTGCATGGATGCCATGTGCCGAGAAGAGCAATAGAGTTAAGTAGTTCCCAAAGGGGTGGGGGTGGGGAATTAAGAAGAATAGGAGAAGATAGGGACTTGGAAGGGAGAGAAGCCAAAATGGAGTGTTTTAACATTACATCAGCTTCAGATTTTTGACCTAAAACAAGAAAATCTTGATTACTGTTCAGCATTATCTGGGCGCTTTTGGTTCTGGTGGGAATTCTAACAGCTTGGAGAACTTAACGTAAGGCATGATCCACGAGCAGCTATTCTAGATGTGTGCAAGTGTCCTTGTCTTTCCTCATTTTTGTAATGTATATACTCTGTCCCAGGAACTGGATAATTCCATACTGGATGAAATATGTCCTCACTGACTCACACAACAACTTCTCCCCTCCCCCTCCACCCCCGTACGTCACTGCAGGTTTTATTTTCTGAGATACATTAAGTAGATTGTACAGCATTTGTTTCACCCTTTCTCATATTTAGAAATTAATTAGTCCTGGTTAATATGTTGGTAACCTTCTAGTCCCATGTTGAACTTCTGTGTTTTAAGGGGTGTCACAGGGTAGCTGGTCTCTGTGGATACATGGAGCCCAGCTCCCCTGGAGTGGAGCTTAACCCAGCTAATTAAAGAGGACTGGGCTACACCTGGGCCTATAAAGGGCTGCTAGTAGGCAGCTGGGAACAAAGGACTGAGGCAGGCTGAGAGGAAGGGCTGAGCAGCCTGAGCCGTGGGCAACAGAGGCCATGCTGGAAGGGAGTGAACTCCTGTGGTGAGTCCCTGGAGTGAGGATGGCCAGGGGCTCGGGGGAACAACCCTGCAGCTGCTGCTCCAAGCAGGGAGCAGGGCTGGCTGAGGCTAGGAACCTGCCAGGAGCTGGAGTGCCTGAAGCCTGGCAGTCAGGTATTGACTTAAAACTGTATTCTGTTGGGTTATTTAACCTTCGTTAAAAAGAATGAACCACCTTGACTGGGGCTGGGCATGGCAGTGGATGTTTGGAGATGGGGTACAGCTGTGGCCCCCAATGACCAGGGAAAAGAGAGAAGCTTTCTGAAAATCTCTTTTCCTATAAGTTTGTGTGAAGCATGAGTGTATAAAACAGGATGACGCTGCAGAGAAGGGGCAGCAAAAGTTTGCAACCTTACCTTTGCTCTAATAAATGCAGCAACCAGGCTCGCGCTGTGGATTCCTTTCTGATGAGGGCAAAGAAGGCTCAAATTCATGTCCCTTGTGTTCCAAATCTGTTTCATGGTTAATTTTCCCCATTCGGGTTCACTCCATGTGGCTCCTTTCTCCTGATTCTTGGAGATCACATTTTATCCTTTAGTTATGTTGCACTCTTAAGTTTACTGCCACAGTACCCTCCAACTTCTTAAAAGATTTCCTGACATAGTCCTTTTTTGGTGGGTGTGATATTCCAAGTTTCAAACCTAAAATGTTGAAATGAAAAATGTGGACCTGTATGTAGACATTTCAGCAACTGGGCATGTTGAAACAAATGATCTTTGTTTCAAATCCACATTGTTTGTTGATTTTAAAATTAGATTTTTTTCTTAATTTAGGTTCTCCCCATAGAGAAAAACACATTTTCCAATTGGAAGTGTTTTTTCTCAGGTTTTTTGAGCTCTAATTAGAACCCAGACTCATTTATTTGAGGAAGAATTCAGAGGTCTGTGGAAGTAAGCACTCTTCTTACTTCTGCCCAGTAGTGGATGGTTTTCAGTGATGAGTGACGTCATCCTGTGCATGGCTTGCATGTAAATTTAAATTGATAAATTATTTTGGAATCCTATTGGGATGAAAGAAGCTGTGTATGAATGAGAGAGAATTATTGCAACTAATGTGTGGTGGTACAGGGGGCTAATTCACCTTTTTCTAGGCGCCGGCTAAGTGTTCCCTTCTTTTTCCGCCTCATCTATAATGGTAACTGCGCAGCAAGAAAGAGGAGTGAAACCCTGTCTGTTGGCATGAAGACTTAAAGCAGGCATCTCTAGGGACTCTTTCTCCCCACGCCCTTTTTCTTTTTCATTCTTCAAACAAAGAAAATAAACACTTGGTGAGAATGTGTCTGTGCTGCTCACATTGCGTATCAAGCACATTTATTTAAGACCTAGCACTGTGAAATAAAGATGCTGCCATTGGGAATACATTTCTCTTTGCTCCAAGAGCTACAGACTTTGTCAGCATACTTGGAGGTGTAGATTCTGTAAGATGTGATTCAGGTTCAGTGTTATTTTACTGAAGACACCCCTGTCACACATGAGCTGCCTTGACTTACATCTGTGTAGTCACAATGGGCCAGATCTACAGCTGTTCTAAATAGGCCCAATGTTATAATAAACATGTCATTTTTATAGGGTCTTCCATAAAATAGTTTTGTCCCAAAATGCTTTACAAAGCTAAATAATGCATTTGCAGTGTTGAAGGAGAAAAGTGGCATAAAGAAATAAAAAGAGGAGTTATCAAAGGAGATCTGGAAAGAGTAGAATTCACAAGATGCAGATAGAGAGAGAGAGCGAGAGTGTCTTCCAGACAGCAGAGAAAGCATACTTGGGAGAGGGTGGTGAGGCCAGTCCCAGGTATTCGTGTTGGTGATGGAGTTTGAAATGGCTTAAACTAGTGAAAAGGTGGGGAGCAACGGGTTTAGGTGGGATAAGCATACTCTACCTTTTCGGTCTGCAATAAAGAGGCAGTTGCAACAGTATCACAAACTGCTCAAAGGATGTTTGTGTGAGCTCAAACTCTCCCCCTGCCCCTAACATACAGGCAGGTTGAGGCACCATGTTTCTTTTACTTCCACAAGCAATCTGGCCTATGCACCTTTTCTCTCCACAGAACGGAGTGGTTCCAAATAAACACCATCTTGGCTGTGTGGTTGAAGTTGGGGCCAAGGGAGAGAGGGCGGAAGAGACTGAGAACAGCATCAGTCTGAGAATGTTTGTAAAAGGATTTAAGGAATGAGCTGAGATGAAGTGCTTTGATATCCATCCTTCTTTCCTTCAAATAAAACATCAATGGCATGCTCGTTTGTCATCCTTGATTTCACCAAGTACATCTGACATGACATCTTGCATCACCTCTTCAGATTTCAGATGTAGGTTTATATGGCGTAGAGCTTACAGAGCTGGGTGAAAAAATTATACATGAATATCCATATGGTTTTAAAAACTAAGTTGCTTCAGCTGTCTCAGTACCCCTTTTGCGTTTGCTTTCTGCAAAAGATTGTGTGATTAAATTCTGCTGTCAAAGTTTGTGTAAAAGTGAATCTTATTCTCTTGTACTTGGATACATGCAGAAACTGCTTTCTAAATATACTTTCTTTGAAGTCACACCAGATACCTGATTAGAGCCCTGATTCAGCAAAGCACTTAAAGCATTGTATTAGGTCCCATTGACTTTAGCACGTTTACATGTTTAGCTTAATTGGGTCATAAACGTGCGATTCTTGTCCAGACAGGGAACAGAAACAATATCATGTGGCCTATGTAACTAATCACAAATAAGCAAACCAGATGTGATTTTTTTTTTTTTTTTAAAGCAAGCCATAACATAAATGAAGGTTGTTGAAAATGTCTCAGATGAATTCAAACACTGAATGCATTTGAGTCACGATCCAGTCTCATGGATGTTGGATAGTGGAAAGAGGTGAAGTGTGTTGAAATAAATATGTTGCACATTATATGTTTAGATCTAGCGCCCTAATAAACACCCTGTAAACATCATTAGCACACCACAAAATATAGTTTATGCAAGATCTAAGAAAGAAAGAACTGGTATTCATGTGTCCTTTAACTAAGTCCAGAGAGAGCACAAGTCAAAACCCTCGTGCAGAGCCTGAGTTAGGGATAGTACAGTTCAGATGATCACTCACCTTTGTAGGTGTGTGGGGGGTGTGTGTGTGTGTGTGTGTGTGTGTGTGTGTATGTATATTTGTATATGTATATATATATGTATGTGTATATATGTGTGTGTGTGTGTGTGTAACATATATATGTATGTATGTTACAGGTAGGGCTGGTAACACCAGCTATTATTAAGGTTGCCTGACATTTTCCATTGTAAGTCCCAATTTTCAGATGCTTGTAACTTTGTTAAACTTTAACTGTTTGCTTTCAAATCTTCTATGTCAGGAGTCTGCCTCAGGCTGAATGTGTCTAGAAAAATGTCAGCCAAATCAGTTCATCCATTTCTGAGAATGAGGCTAGGGAAAAACGCATAGTTTTGCTAGGTTAAAAAAATTCTGGTGACGTTTTCTTTGAAAAGTTCTAGTACCCAACAGCTTTGGAGCAGGGACTTGAAATTTGGCAGGGGATGGTCTTTGCTGTACCGGTAAAAATCTGCCAAAACATGGCCTCTGAAAAATTGCAATTGGCACATGCTCAGTAGAGACTGCTTAGATTTTAGCAGTTAAATTCCCCAAAGATCCCATTTTACACTGAGCATATTCCAACCTGGAGCTGACCATGACTTTCTCTGCTTCGTCTGGTCCAGATCTAAGCTTGCCAACTTTGTAATCCTTTAAAAAATGGACATTCCAGCAGGAGAGCTGGAACCTCTCTCTCTTAGGCCCTCCCCCTTCTTCGCTCCTTGGCCCTGCCTGCTTCAGGAGGGCCTCCTCTGTAGAGGTGGGGCTGGGAGCTGTAGCTGCCTGATACGGAGAGGAGCTGGCCCCAACTGAGCAGGGGCTGGTGTGGGTGATGGGCTGGCGCCTCCCCCGCCTGCAACAACCGAACTTTGGGTATCTGGTCAGTATATCTGACTGGACAAGGTCAGGTCCTCTTTTCGACTGGACTTTCCGGTCAAAAACCTGGCACCTGGCCCCACCCTATGCAGATCTGGGCAATTGAACCGAGAGGAGGGCACCTGTTTCTCCTGTACTCCCAGTGATTGCTCTGTTGGGCCCAGACAGGGTGAGGACGCTGCCTGATTTGAATTCAGAGGGAGCTACAGTAAGACTGAGGAAGTAGATTAGGACAAGGAGCATGGGGGAGAAATGGGGTGGAAGCCGGGCCTGGAGACTAGAAGGGTGGGAGAGATGGAAACTTTGGCTGGGAGTTTGGGTGCAAGATGCCTGGGACTGGGAGTTGGGGAGGACTGTGACTGACTGAGCAAGAAAACTGGTGGTGGGAGCTGGGGGAACTGGAAATGGCTGGGCAAGGAGACTTGGAATAGGGATGGGGAGGGGGCTGGATCTGGGATGAGACTTGCTGGGGAAGAAAACTGGAACAAGAAGTCTTAGGAGTGGAGGCAGGGACTGGTTAGGTGAGAAGACTAAGACTCGGATGAAGAGCTGGGAGTGAGATTCCCAGCTGCAACTGAAGTGAATGTGAGCTGTGCTTGAACATATAAAGAGCTGTATAATGCTAAGTACTTAAATCCGGCATCTCAAATTGGGCACCCAAAATTAGTGGATAAGTTTGACCTTAATGTCTTAGTGCCACAGTTGTTCATCTGTAATTTTGGGAAGAATATTCCCCCATCTCACAAGTGTGTTGTGTAAATAAATTAATTAATATTTGTGAAGCACTCGTATACTGTTGTGATAAATGCTATAGACGAGCCCACGAAAAAACTAGTTTTGCTGTCTTTAAAGCTGTTTGAAAAGTGTGCAAATTAAGGTATGGGGCCACGCACTGAACAATGAGAAGAAAACAAAATATTGAATTGCTGCTCCTTAACTGTATACCATCCTTTCTGTGCGTGGTGGGGGAAAAAATAGCATGTGATCATGTAATTAAAGAATATCGTAATGCATACCCACAACGGGGCTGAATTAAGGCTGCACAAGGAACCTTAATTCTGGCATCTCCTGATTTTTTGAAAGTTTAATTGTGAGACCTTAATGTTCTTCTACTATAGTGTTTTCGTGTGTAATTTACATCAGCAGCACCCAAAAAGGAACTGCATGTATATCAATGATATTGTTAACCACCGATTTTTGTATGAAAAATCAAAGCAATCTCATTGCTGCAGACTCTTTTTATGAACCATATCTCAGACAGACAGCGAAGTGCTCTGTCTATTGTTTCTGCCTTCATCGGTAACATCATGGGGTCCTGCAGACTGGTACAGCTTTTCATCTGCAGTTTGTTGCACAGCCTCTTTTGCACAGCACTGAACTACTTTGTTGTGAGATTCAAGGGAGATGCAGGAGAGATTGGATAATAACACTGTTCTACAGCCAAAATGCTTCTGAAATAAATGTAGTCAAACTTTACTAATTCTGGTTCACTGAGAACGAAAATGATGCTTAAAATTGTCGTGCAAGAGATTCCCGCTACATCAAGAAAGATGGGCCACTCCGACAGTCATTGGAGCCTGGGAAGAAAAGTGTTCAGCATCCACCACTTGTTGAATCAAGGAAGATTTTGTTACCACACCGCTTACACATCAAGCTGGGTCTGAAGAACTTTGTCAAGGCCATTGACAAAACACAAGCAGCTTTCAAGTACCTCTGTGGAAAATTTCCAAGGTTAAGTGAAGCTGAGATAAAGGCAGGTGTCTTTGTTGGTCCTCAGATTCGTGAACAACTTCGAGATGATGCATTTGACCGTGCACTGCGTGGCAAGGAAAAGACTGCATGGAAAGCCTTCCAGTTAGTGGCAATAAATTTTCTCGGAAACAACAAGGCAGACAACTACAGGTTGTTGGTGGAAAACCTCCTCAAAGCGTACAAAAGCCTGGGTTGCAACATGTCACTAAAGATACATTTTTTGCACTCTCATCTAGATTTTCTTTCCACCGAACCGCGGAGCAGTGAGCGACGAGCACGGCAAGCGATTTCACCAGGACATTGCAACAATGGAGAAACGCTATCAGGGTAAATGGAGCCCATCAATGCTTGCAGACTATTGCTGGACAGTGACAAGAGATGCTCCATTTAATGAATACAAGAGACAAGCCACGAAGCCGCCGAGTAGACACTGAATAGGACTAAACTATGTACAGAATAGTTTTTTGCCTTTTGTTTCATAATAAATGTTATTTATATAACCCTTTTGCTGATTTTTAAAGTGTTACATAAACAGGACAGGTGCAATATTATCATGTAAAGCAACCATAAACACATGAAGACCTAGGTTTACAATTTGATTAAAACTCTACTATCGACACAATATACATAGACATAAAATGTAAAAACTTAAATATCTTAGAAACAGTAGCCAATCAGTTGTTTTAATTGTCATATTTGAATTCAGCACATCAAAATAAATAATAAATAGCACATTTTATCTCTGAAGCAGACGACTTCTCAAAAATTGTAGACCAGTGTAATTTTACAAACACAAAGCAAACAAACAAAAAGACCAAGATCAAACCTTTCTGCAGAGATCTAGTAACTTGAGGAAATTGCTTGGGTTAGTGGATCTGTTAGCCACTTAGTGTGCTTGACATCATGGCTCTCTCCTCCAATCCTCAGTGTCCTACAAATCATGTAATTTCCAAAGTTTGAGAAATCCATTCTCTTTTGTAGTGCACTTCCTATTCACCTACCCCCATGCTGTGTTGCTTCCTTAAATGTTTCCAAAAGCTTGGTTTCAGCATAATCCAGCTATAGCTACGTTTAGCTGTTCTATCCGAAGGAAAAATGAAGGACTATTAAAAACATCTTATGCAACTTTCTAACTTTGAAAGATTTCAGGGAGCAGTGAGTGCATCATTTTCAGGCCTCCAAGTCTTGCTGATGTTGCCAAAACTATAGTGGTAAATTAGTAAGCCGAACTAAGAGCATCACTGAAGGACATTTCCATCAATCAAGTCAGAGAATTCTTCCAAAACTCGGCGGTGTGAGTTGATCAAGATTTGCCAAAGTATGATAGGAACTTTGGTAGTCATCCGACTGGAATTATTTCTTGTAATGCAGTTTTTGCAGCTGTTTGCTAGTGTGCCAATTGTTTGGCTAACTTACTAGATAGAGAGATTCTGTGCATGCTGCTAACTAAACGTCAGGATTTCCAGTTCTTAGCTGTGTAGTCTAGACATCTTAATTTCTTGATAACTAAATTCTGAATATCCAGTTTGCTGTGTTTGAAACAAACAAATAAAACCCTCCCAAAAAACAGATACTTCCCCTTCCTCCTCCTCCTTCTCATGCTTATATTTCAGTCCTGCACACTCTTCCCTTTACAACTCCCATTGGCTTCAATGAAGATAGAGGGTGCTTAGCATCTCCAAAGACAAGGTCCATAAAGCATAGACAAAGCTGACAGCTGCTTCCAGCTTTGTGTTTTGTAACACGTAAAACCAAATTTTCTAAATGGCATAAAAAGAACAGCTCCTTCTTTCTTCATTGGGGTCCATGACAGACACCGAACTCAGTCTTCTCATGGCCTATTTATAAGACCCTTTTAGATGCTGTTTCCTTTGAAATCCAAAGCATTCCTTTTGCAATTGACATTCTGAATAGTATGCACAACTGTTGTTTGACTCTGAAAAGTCATGTTGGTGTAATTGTTGCTCTGGGACGTTGGCATGTGGGCTGTGGGTACTTTAAGGGGAGGTACTACCTGCACTCCACTGCTGTCTGGTGTAATTTGAGTGACGTAAAGTTTTTGCAATGGATGGGTTGGGTTGTCTTCATTTCTGAATGTTCTCCGGTTGGCAGTAAAATGGGGTTACAGAGCTCAGGTCGCTTTGTAACAGATTGTTTTACATTTTTGGGTTTTTTGTTTTTTGTTTTTTGTTTTTTTTTTTTAAATGGAACATTTAATTTGAAGTTGCATCGCTTTGTAACACTTGTGGTTTTTTTTCTTTTAACAAAACCACACTCTTCTCTTAAGGGTTTTATGGCAAGTATGGTGTATATTTTCAAGCTTCACTCCAGGTTAACTGTATTCCAAACTGTAAAAGTTGGGATGTGCTAGCTCTGAAATACCGTGCTTTTTTCCCAAAAAGATTTCCATTGTTTAGGGGCATATTCAAAGCAGATTCAGAAACGAAGCCCCTTTCCAGTTCAGAATGAAACCGGAACAAAAAGTAACCCATAAAAACATTTCATGGAGACTGAGGTTTGAACCTGTTAATAATCTGAACACCTGGAGTTTCAGCCAAGAAACTTGGCCTTGTTCTCTGCTGCATTAGGGCTTCTTTCTGTGGCTTTGTCTTTCCTGGGAGAAGAATCCCTTAGCATAGGCTGACAGAGCTGCTATACCAGTTCCTATATCATGTATCCCCTCTTGGTCACTGGCACAGATGGCTAAATAAATAGGATATCTCCATTAATGTATTTATTTATCTCCTAGAATTGGAAGGGACGTTGAAAGGTCATTGAGTCTAGTCCCCTGCCTTCACTAGCAGGACCAAGTACTGATTTTGCCCCAGATCCCTAAGTGGCCCTCTCAAGGATTGAACTCTCAACCCTGGGTTTAGCAGGCCAATGCTCAAACCATTGGTTTGCGGGGGAAGTAACTAGGGATCCCCTACACCAGGGGTTGGCAACCTTTCAGAAGTGGTGTGCCGAGTCTTCATTTATTCACTCTAAGGTTTTGCGTGCCAGTAATACATTTTAATATTTTTAGAAGGTCTCTCTCTATAAGTCTATAATATAGAACTAAACTATTGTATGTAAAGTAAATAAGGTTTTTAAAATGTTTAAGAAGTTTCATTTAAAATTAAATTAAAATGCAGAGCCCCCCGGACTGGTGGCCAGGACCTGGGGAGTGTGAGTGCCACTAAAAATCAGCTCGCGTGCCACCTTTGGGACGCGTGCCATAGGTTGCCTACCTCTGCCCTACACCCAGCTGTTCTCTGGCTGCTGAAATGGAAGCTCAAGGCTCTAGGCTTCAGATGCAAACTAGCTTGCTGGGGACCAGATACCTAGGATTTGTGAGCGCGTTCACCCAACAAAGCTGTGAGAACGACTGCTATGCTGCCAGCGAGGCTCTGGCCCATTACGTCTAAGCTGGCACTTAGATACTACGGTGATCAATTCCTTTGAAATAAACGGGGCAAGTTTCACCCAACGCTGGTACTTTGAGAACTCTGTATGTGCTTCATAGCTCCTATTGTGTAAAAGAGTCTCTGTGCATCCATGCTTTGCCTCTGCTCCTTCCCAGACACATAATTTGGTTTGAAATCTTCATATTAATTGGAGTAAGATGATGGCACTGCCACCCGGCAGACTTCAGCAGGCTTCCTGCTTGCTTGAGTCACGGCAGGAGACCATTCCGCGTATGCAGCTATTCTGTGTTGGGCACGGGGAGAGAGATTGGTTTGATTCATGTGCCTCATAGAAATAAAACAAATGGATTTTTTTTAGATTATACAGTACGCTCATAAATAGTAATACACATTTGTATTGAATTGCATGCAATTACGTACTTATACATTTAAGGCACCTTATTGATGAAAGATGCCTCTGAATGATATGACATACCGGTAGTTGATTTTAAAATAAGGCTTATGTGTTTATATTATTTATTTAATACTATAGACGTTTGTGTGTAGGAGGGAGAGGGGAGAGAAACACCAAGATAAGAATGTATCGTTCATAGGATCAGCTATCCATTTTGAACCAGCTCTTGTGTGTAGCTGTTGAAAACTGTGCCTGACACAAAATACCAAGTCTCCTTATCTATCTAGGTATGCGTATGGCCCCCGGTCACCTTAATGACATTTATGATTTGTATTATGGCAGTGCCTAGTGGCCATGAGTGAGATTGGGCCTTCGTTGTGCTTGACACTGTACGTATATATACATCCCTACCCCGATATAACGTGACCCAGATATAACGCGGTAAAGCAGCGCTCTGGGGGGGGGGCAGGGCTGTGCGCTCCAGTGGATCAAAGCAAGTTCAATATAACGTGGTAAGATTTTTTGGCCCCTGAGGACAGCGTTATATTGGGGTAGAGGTGTAGTAAGAGATGGTCCCTGCTCTTACTGTCAATCTAAATATAAAAGACAAGCAAAGGGTGGGAAGGGGAAATTGAGCCACAGATAGGGGAAGTTAGACTTCCCCAAGGTCACGCAGCAGGATAGGGGCAAAGCTGGGAATGGAACTGAAGTTTCCTGCTCCTAGTCCAGTGCCCTATTCAGTGAACCATGCTGCTACTCATCCTTGTGAATTTAATATGGAATCTTTTTCTTTCTCTGGATTTAGCTCTGCCTGCTCCAGCTCCCTCCTTTCCTGAAGTGAATCAAACTCTGCTTGCTGCAGTGATACCCTTAGTCCTCGCCTCCACTCAGACTCTGTTACCCACTTCCAGTCTCAGGCCAGGCCAGTGGTCAGCCAGAATGCTTTCTTCTTCTTTTGCTGCTCCAGGAGGAGCCAAGCAGCGGTAAACCATAAATGGACAGTGAATGTTTTGACAGAACTCCTCTTGCTGGCTGTGCAGTGTCTTCTGTCTCTCAGATCCCCTCATCCATGACTCTGTCTTACTTTGAAAAGGGACTAGAATGTAGTAAAGAAAGGGGAGCTGCGTCATTCCAGGCTGTCTGCTGATGGCTGGGTCTGGAGGGAGCTGGAAAGCCTGTTGCTCAAATGTTGAGGCCCACTGAGGGGCTGCTCTTCCCATCGAGTGCCAAGCCTATTGTACCTCCCGTACTCTGCTAAATCAGCCCTCTGCCATCTATTTCCTTTCTCCCCAGCAGCTTTAAAGAGAGGAACAAAGGAATTACCATAGCAGAACACATCCAGTGATGTATGTAATCCGTTATTCTGTCAGACAGTAGCCTATTTCAGAGGCTTTCAAGACCGAAGGAAAAAAAATACGTCAAATCTGGCCTTTTCTGGAGTACTGTACCATACAGGGTGGGGCATATGGGCACAGAGCAGTTTGTCCTGAAGTCTTCCCCGGCGGTGCTAGTGGCGGGGTGGGGATGGAGCGATGGGGCTCCACCTGTTCCGCAGGGCATGGGCCGAGGAGGCTTACCTGGAGCAAGGAGCACCCACTGGTGGTCGGGGTGCCAGTGCCGCCTCCTGCCCAGCCTGGGCTGGAACCCCCACACTCCCTGGCCTCCACATTCGAATAATGGTGGAGCTGGGGGGAGCTGTGTACGCACGTGGCAGCCAGAAACCCCTAACCCGGGCCAGCTGAGCCCCACCCCCCCGGTTCCCCAGCCTCCTGCCTGCTGTCCTCACCCCTCTTCTCCCCCCCGCCCCCACACACCCCGACCCAGGATTATGGGCCCCTTCCCAAGTGTGGGCCTGGTGCCATGGAGCCAGTGGCGCCATTATAAACCCAGTACTTCTCTTACTACACCACTTCCTTCACCTGCCAGTCAGTTCTGCAGACAAAAAACTGGACTCATGTCTTAGTTTTCTAGGGGCTAAATCCTGGTGAAATTGAAGGCAGTGGGAAGTTGTGCCTTTGACTTCAAAGGGATAAGATTTTGGCCTCAGCACTCTGTTATGAATCCTACCGCGATATAAGGCAGCAAAAGGCTGGTGCCTGTTCTGGAGTAATTTGGTTCTGATTTCTTTGTATTGAGCAATCTAAAGCTAATGCAAAGGTAACCCACCAAATTGGAGGCGAGACCCGCTTCATGATTTGTAACTGCGAGCTGCATGTATGCATTGCTCTCTTGTCTCTCTTTCTAGCAGTGAGCAGAGTATATCACATCTTTTGGGGAATGCAGCAATTATCGCCTATCTGAGAATTAGGTCATGACCTTGCCCCAAAAACTTAAGGTCCCATTTGTTCACTTGCCTTGGGTGTACACTGAGAGATGCCCTTACAGGTGAATTCCACTCCAAATAATAAACTGCATAGTGATGGCTCTAAACTCAACAGAATTGTTGGCAAACTTAGCTCAGATATGGGGGGTTTGGTTTAAAAGATTTAACCCAGCTGTATCTGGGCTACCCTTCAGAGCAGCAGGGAATTATGGCCCATCCAGCAGCTCTCATTAATGCTAATGGGAGTTAGTCACTTCTTGATGGAAGTATTAGACCCTCGAGACATTTTATAAGTTTGGAATTCTGCCACTGTTGCATTTAGATTCTTAGCCACAGAAACATTCCTGCAGAAGCTTTCTCGCCGTTAGGGGAATATTTTTCCCACAAAAGTCTCTCTTCTCTCTCTTTCCCTCCCCTTTGGAATTTACTGTGGGTCCTGATAGTGGTTTTAAGGCACAAACACTAAATCCAGTAGCCTAACAAAGTCCCTGGGTACAAGTACGATCGGGTTTGTGTAAGTGCTCCTCATAAACCAGTAGATTTTATGCTGACTTCACAGAATAAAGTGTGATTGTGAGCTCAGATATAGCATAACTTCCTTCATAATGAAGCACCTTTTTGTTTCAGTGCATTACAGCATATGAATTGTAATTCTGGCACGTCCACTTATTTTGAAGGGGGTCTGTGGAAAGTCTGGCTTTACTAAAAGAGTTTGTCAATGTATTTCAGTACAGTTCAACCGCAAATTACTGAGCTCCATGCTGGAAATACTGGGTGATTCTTTACCCTGGGTAATGCAGGAGGTCAGACCAGATGGTGAATAGATTTTAAACTCAAAAAATTTTACCACTATGATCAACTTGGTATAGTACTCCTGAAGTCAATCCTCAGTGAAGTCAGTGGAATTAAGCTGATTTATATCAGCTGAGTATCTGACTTAACAATCGGTGAAAAATATCGGTCAAAATATAATATCTTAGGCATGGGGATGTTATTTTAGTGGGACTGGGAAGACAAACTAATACTTCTTTCACTTATTCCATGTTAATAATAATTACCTAGCTGCCATATAACTAGACTTGGAAGAATTAGGTTTTTAGTGGTAGATGTCGATTTCAACGTACGCACACCAACTGAAAAAAAATATCTATCAATGATTGATAAAACTTTACAGATGAGCAAGCAGCATTTTTCTTACTTTGCCTGAGAACTTTAGTGTTTGATTTAAGGATATTAACTTTGTATGTATTGACGTGTGTGATGTTGACAGCTGGTTATAATGCTTTAGCTTTCTGAATCTCAACATCTACTGTTATTAAATCATTATTCTGATCCCTCCTTCGTTCTCCAACTGTGAACATTTAAACAGATTATTTGGGTTCATCAAAATTATTTTTTAAAAAATAAAAATTGGATTCTGCCAAGTCTATATATAATGCTTTTCTTCAGTGGTTCTCAAAGCTCTATACACAGAGGAGGGATGGGGAGACGAAAGCACAGAGAGGTGAAGTGCCTTGATCTTAAAGCCTTTTAAAAAACATGGATTAAGGCTACTAACTCTCCTCTGAAATGGTTAATAACAAATGAATACAACTGAGGCACAGAGAAGCTAAGGAACTTGTCTAAGGTGCCTTAAATGAATGGCAGACCTGGGAACAGAACCAGAGTCCTTGCTCTCAGTCCTCTCTAATGACTGTAAAACGCTCCCTGTTCTTTTCAATATCAAAGCTGAATAGTGACCGCCTCCACTTTAACTAAGGGCTGGTCTACACTGGGGGGGGATCGATCTAAGATACGCAACTTCAGCTATGCGAATAGCATAGCTGAAATCGAAGTATCTAAGATTGAATTACCTGGGTTCCACACGGCGCAGGATCGACGGCCGCGGCTCCCCCGTCGACTGCGCTATCGCCGCTCGCTCTGGTGGAGTGCCGGAGTCAACGGTGAGTGTGTTCGGAGATAGATATATCGCGTCTTAACGAGACTTGATATATCGATTCCGGATAAATCGATTGCTACCCGCCGATACGGCGGGTAGTGAAGACATACCCTAACTCTGTTCATGGTTTTAGGTATAAATCCTGTGAAGTAAGCATTTAGAGGGAGTTTTCTAACAAAAACCAAACGGATGGTGAGGTGTATTTCTGTTCGCTGACCCAGATCAGGAAAATTTGTCTGTCTTCTTATATAATATTTTTGGCAGAGTCTGTGGTATCTTCTTCTTGTTCCGAACCTGCATGTGCTAAGAGAACCAATGGCACCGCAGAGCTTTCTCATGCTCTATCTTTCATTCCCAGCTTGTTCCATCAGCAGTTGTAATGTTGAAGTTACGATGAACTGAGGTATGAAGGCGCCAGGACCGGAGCACATGGGGAACCTTGAGCTAGGAAGGCTGGTAGCTATTCCTCTGGGTGCTCAAGACCCACTCAGCCTGACACATTAGCCGAGTATGCTCAGTGCTACCTTGTCTAAATAGACTTGGCAGAATTCCATTTTTATTTTTTAATTTTGACAAATATCTGTTTTTAAGCATTTATTTTTATCTATTTACATTTTCAAAGCTGTGGGTAATTATATCCGATTGAGAGAATGAGATGGGTCAGACAATAATTATTTAATGACTAGCCATCAAGCTATAAAAAGTTAAAGCTTTAACAATAAAACACAAATTGTCAATGTCACATGTCAAAACATACCAAATCCTAAAATTAAACTCTAATAAAAAGTTCTCAAACATAATTTTTCTTTCTTTCCCTGTCTCTAAATTTAGATTATTGTTGATGGAAATATTGTTTGTTTGTTTGTGTACGTTGGGTGAATTCAACATTTACTGATGAAAACTAATCCTTCCAAATCTATTTAAAAATAGGCTCCTATGTTCTAAATGTTGATAGGGAAACAAATAGTAGTGGGCTTGAGCCACAACATCTGCATCCAAATTTGATTATTACCAAGGATTTGAGGGTGTCTGCAGCCAAGAGTTGATCATAAGAACGGCCATACTGGGCCAGACCAAAGGTCCATCAAACCCTGTATCCTCTCCTCTGACAGTGGCCAATGGCAGGTGCCCCAAAGGTAATGAACAGACAAGTTATCATCAAGTGATCCATGTCCTGTCACCCATCCCAGCTTCTGGCAAACAGAGGCTAGGGACAACAATCGTGCAAATGGCAGAGGTAGGGGTCAGTTACCAAGTTGGGACCTAGATGTAAACTTCCCCAAACACTTGGGTGGGTGGGTGGTTCAGGTGAAGTAATTGCAAAGACCCCTGTTAACTCCAATGGGCTTGAATCAGGCCTTTGTTTTGCTTTGGGCCCAAATCTAAATGTGCCGAAAGAAATTTGAAAGTCTAGAGACTGCTTTAAAAAACATGGTGTTTGTTAATTTGAGCCTTATAAGCACTTGTTGACTTAATAAATGTACAAGCAGTTGATAAACGGGTTGTGTTTGCAAATATTGGTGCTGATGAACTCACGCCAAGAGGCAGGGCTGGATGCAGGTATATATGTGTGTGATGAGAGTGAGTCATGTAACATTGTAATGAGTAATGACACTTGATGTATCTGACCCCTCAATTCCAGTAGCTTTAGAATTTTATTCTACACTTAAAGTTCTTTGGTTGAGAGAGAACCCATTAGGTCCCACTTAAAGCTGCTTTGCGCTTCTGTGGAGATTCAAAGCAGCCTTGCCAAAATCCGTTCAGTCAGCCAGCTGGAGATTTGCAACATATAAAAACTTTCTTGGCAGCACAGAGTCAGTGCAGTTCCTTCTGTGCTGGGCCCCACACAGCCCCTGATGTGGCCAGGGCTGGGGGATTTAGCTGATGCACTTGGCGATCCCTGCCTGGCAGAACAGCCCTTTAGGGCAGGCCATTGTAGCTGGTATAATTTAGAGCAACCCAGAGGCTTCCCTGAGTTGTTCCTGGACCAGTGGTTGGTGGCTTGAGGATCATGAACCCACAAAGGTGGTTTACTGCTTCCTTTGTGGTGCCTTCTCTGAACTGCGCTGAATACAGAGAGAGCCTGTGGATCTGTCCCAGTCTATTTCAGTGAAGTAGAGCTGCACAAATGCAATGGGCTTGTTTTTAACATGAAAATAAGTCATTTCCCAGCCTGTACCACAACCAATAATTCTGTATTTTCTCTCTCCTCTCCCACTCTGCCCCACCTTCACCCTCTTGTGCAGAAGGACGTAGCACTGAAGCCTCAGGAACGTGTGGAAAAGCATCAGAATCCTCTGGCCAAGAAGAAACGGGAAGCACTTACCAATGGGCTGTCGTACCATCCAAAAAAGCACAGACTTAACCATCACCAGTACAGCTCAGACCGGGAAAATGACCGCAATCTTTGCCAACACCTTGGGAAAAGGAAGAAATTACTGAAGGGACTCAGACAGGTGGGAGACAAGTTATTTGTTTGGGGGCGGGGGAAGGGTTGGATATCTTCTCTTCATATATAGTCCGTGGGATCTGCTTATTAGATCCCGGTGGTTCTTATGCTTCTTTTAACCACTTTCCGGTTGTCTTATGGTTGGGCCACCTGGTGTTTCCTTTTCATTTACAGCTAGCTTATCTGGTAGGAGGAGAGGGACGCTGAGTGGGACTGTTAGATGGAATGGGAGGAAGGGAGACCTGTGTAATGACTCTAGGTGGTAGGTGATGAGCAAGAATGCCGGAGGCTGCAAGTTCTTCTCTTAAGCTACAGAGCCTCACTTGGGCAGGCTGTAAGACTGGCAGGGCCGGGGAGTGCAGCATCTCGGGGTTCTAAAGGCAGCAGAAAAGCCAGCAGGAATCAGGATGAATCTGTGGCACGAATATGCTTCTGTTGACTTGAGATTTTGTACACAGAAGCATGCGACTCCCTCTGAATAACAAGGGCAAGGTGAGGTAATTGTGAGAGGGGGAGCTGCTAATCAAGACAAATGGAACTGGAAGACTGATTACTGTACAAGGAGCTCATTTGTAGAGTGTCTGTGGTACTAGTGTGTACTCTTTTGGGTTACTAATCACCATTCCCCTGAGCAAGAACTTCACGCCTACCTTACATTGCTCTTCTTACGGCAGTCGCTGTGGCTCACAGGTGAGGAAATGAAGGAGTGCATAGCATCCAGGATTACAGCACTGGAGCCTGGCAACTTGGGCTCATAATTCAACAATCTGTAGAGAAGTCTGTTCCTCACGTAAAAAAGAAAAAAATCTTAGTGGCAGGTGTGATATTTCCGGGGGGGGAGGGGTTGTAAAAAAAAAAAATAGCCTTGCTTCCAAATCTTTCTTTGATTGAGAAATATATATGTAATATCTCCTTTTGTATTTATATCAGTTCTGTATGGAAGACTAATCCTTTGGAGACTTTCGTATATTGTGTATAAAAATATCATACGTGCTAATTTGTCTGTCAAGCTGGAGAATAGCAGAGTTAAGAGACCATACAAGTTCAAATTTGTCCGAAACTTGCATGTGATTAAAAACAAGCTTTTACCTAAGATTAATACAATTCTTTCCATGTCTGTTTTTAATTCCAATGAAAACAGAGAACGACTAAGCCCTTCTCTGCAGTGTTCGCAACCTAAATGTTGCAGAACTGAGAACCGAGAACCTGAAAGTGGAAATGACTATAGGCAAAGGTGATTTTCATTGAGCTGAGGGAAGCTCAAAGAGTAAATAATGTGTCAGTAATAAGTAAATTGACTATTCATTTTTAATAATCAAAGTTGTAACTATAGATAAAAAATAATTTACAATATTTTTAAACTTACAATGTTTAGAACTAAGGTAGTTGGAGATTAGTGGTTCAGCACAGAGGACAACTTAAAATGCCTATTCTGTATGCATGCTATTTTGTTACCTTTTACTTTTTGGAAAGTTGGTGAATTGTCTTTAATAAAGCTGATGCAGCAATTCTGTTGTTTGGAGTAGGTATTGCAAAATTTGAGTAGGCAGTTGCCACTACAGAGCTGTTCGAGGAAGAGTTGAAAACACAGTCAGATATTTAAAATTGTGTGTTGAAGGATTGAAGAGGAAGAGAAGCATTTTCTATGTTCTGACACAAATTTCTGACTCTGTTCCTTTTAAGAGGATCTAATTATTTTAAGTGTCTGTGTGCATCGTCTTCATAAAATGTGACTTGTTACCCCATTTGATTCCCATGTCATTGCATATTATCAGATGCAAACCTTCTACTTGGCTCTTAAGCAATGAAAGAGTCACCCTATGTGCTGATGGAGGTTATTTATGAGGTTGTAGGGTAGGGGGTGTGGGGTTTTTTTGCTTGTTTTTTTTAAAGATTAAATATGTACCGACTCAGAAGCTATTGAGCTGACAGATGTCATGGAAAATGTTTTCACTTTTAGCTGGTAAATCTGAGCTTAATTCCAGAGGGATAAGACTGAAAAAAGAGAGAGTGAGAAGGAATAAAGTATCTTACCCAATATCAATTAATGCATGTGATTGAGGTACATCTCTTTAGATAAGAACACACTCTCACCAGCAGTTTAGGGGCTGACAAATCCAGGTGATTTTAGCACTTAAACTGAGAGAGAGAGAGGGGGGGGGGGGGGTTATCATTGAAAAGATGGCAAAGCTTATTTAAGAAGACATACCCAGAGGCATTCAATCCAGCATATATTTCCTTCTCTTTTTTGTGTTTCAATGCAAGTAGTAAACAACCTGCAGAAACTAGGCAAAGGAAAGGTTCCAAATGCAGTTCTTTTTTTTTTTTTTTGTATTAACGAAGCATTCTCTCTCCCTGCACCACTTCACAATCATACACCCTTATTCTTATTTTCCCCAGCCAGCACTCTTTCCCAGCAGTCATTTGGTCTCCTGGGGTTTTTGGATGAGACTGATTCACACCACTGAAGTCAGTAGTATTACAGTCACATCAGAATGAGAGGAACATAGGGCCCATTGATTTTAAAATTGGCAGAGAAGCAAGGATATGGGGATACTAGTGAGAAGATAATATAAGGGCTGTGGGGGATCTGCTTAGTTGGGGCTATTTTGTGTGGGTGGGTGTGCATTAGTAAAACATATTTATCTTGCATTTCAACAAGTAATGCTGAATTGTCCCACACGAGTGCAAAATGATACAATCTTAATGTCGTCACTTGTACTTGCACACTGGAGTGAAATTCTGGCTACAGTACAGCCCTGTTGGGAAGTGTTGCGTACCTTGAGATTGTTCATTGTTTCAATGGTGGTTAACAGTCCTGGCTGACATGCCTCTGTGAAATCTGTTACCAGCTGAATGTAACTCTCACATGCAGGACTTACAAGATGAAGCGCTCTCATCAAACGGATTTCATTCAAGTCAGCAATCATAAGGGTTGCTAATTAGTTTTTGGAGGAAATCCTTGCAGTATTCATGCAGGTATTTATCCAGCTAGGCTGTAGTGCCTACAGGTTTATTAAAATCCAGAAAACATGAAAATTTTTTACTAGGGAAAGGACTTTTGAACTCTGCTTTTTGTAAATAAATGCCTGAAGGAAACTTGACTTGGCAATATGCAAATGCAAGACTCCTCCGAAAATATTTTTCAACCTTTTATGTTTTAGTTCCTTAAAATGTATTGTTGGATTATGTGGATTTTATTTTTATTATTTTTTTTAGCTTTACAAGTGATTTTAAATGCAAACACTTTGAAGTAAGAAAATGGATCAAAACATTTGTCATAACCTCTCAAAAATGACTGGGTTTTTAACTAGTAGCATTTTTCGTGCTTAGTAAAATAAGTGGAAGGGAGAGTGTGAGCAAAGAATTGCACTTGTGAAAAATAGTTGTGTGGATCAGCTTGTCATTGTCTTTACTCAGTGGGAGTTTCCAATTGAAGATAATATATAAGCCATCTTTTCTTGTTTTTTTTAGTTTCCCGACCATAATTTTCCTACCAATTACTTTCTCCATCATCCCTAGTAGGAGGTTCTGTAGCCTTCTTTCCAGTAATGGAGAACTGATAGCGTGTGCTCCTGAGAGAGCATGCAGTACAAAATATGCCGAGTGTAGTGGCTGCTCCCCTAAAATACAAGAGTCTAAGGCTAGATCTACACTACCCGCCTGAATCGGCGGGTAGAAATCGACCTCGCGGGGATCGATTTATTGCGTCCCGTCGGGACGTGACAATCGATCCCTGAATCGGCGCTCTTACTCCACCAGCGGATGTGGGAGTAAGCGCCGTCGACAGAAAGCCGCAGAAGTCGATTTTGCTGCCGTCCTCACAGCGGGGTAAGTCGGCTGTGATACGTCGAATTCAGCTACGCTATTCACGTAGCTGAATTTGCGTATCTTAAATCGACTCCCCCCTGTAGTGTAGATGTAGCCTAACACTACTGCTACTCTAGCATTGTTACGTCTTCTGCTCAAGTGGTAGAGCCCCGTGTATTAGAATTGAAGGTTCTGGCTTCTATTCATGATGGTGACCTGTAGCAGGGGGTTGTTACACTTACCAATTCCTCTGGTATGAAGTTCTGTTTCAAATGCTTATGGGCAGTTAAGAATAGGCAGCCTGAAAAAGAAGTGAAGGGAGCAGAAGATGAATAAAAGGAGTAAAAATTGAAGAGTCCAGCGGAGGGCAACAAAAATGATTAGGGGTCTGGAGCACATGATTTATGAGGAGAGGCTGAGGGAACTGGGATTGTTTAGTCTCCAGAAGAGAAGAATGAGGGGGGATTTGATAGCTGCTTTCAACTACCTGAAGGGGGGTTCCAAAGAGGATGGAGCTCGGCTGTTCTCAGTGGTGGCAGATGACAGAAGAAGGAGCAATGGTCTCAAGTTGCAGTGGGGGAGGTCTAGGTTGGATATTAGGAAACACTATTTCACTAGGAGGGCGGTGAAGCACTGGAATGCGTTACCTAGGGAGGTGGTGGAATCTCCTTCCTTGGAGGTTTTTAAGGCCTGACTTGACAAAGCCCTGGCTGGGATGATTTAGTTGGGAATTGGTCCTGCTTTGAGCAGGGGGTTGGACTAGATGACCTCCTGAGGTCCCTTCCAACCCTGATATTCTATGATTCTAATGGAGAGACTGATGAGAAGAGCAGCTTTAATGGGGATGGGACAATCAACTGAAAGAGAAAGAAGACAGACAAACACCACTGAAGTAGGCACCTAAAAACGATAAATGTATCACTGTTTGGGGCTCATGCTTCAGAAACTCCATTCTATGAAGCCACTAAATGTTGCTGCAGTACATGAATCATTTAAGGAGAAGGGGGACTATCTGTTGGACATTACCAAGTCTTTTTCTTTTCAGGAATTATGTACATCCTTGACTGGTGCCCCGTTATCCAGGGAACCTAAAGTCAAAAAGCAAATGATTTTGGTGGTTGATCTTTATGGCCACTCTCCCCCAACTTCATCTGTACTATAGAACACGCTGCTATTAACTGTTCTGCTGATTTAATCATAGCTTGTTTTTCCACTGATGTAAAGGTGCTAGCGCGCTCTAGTAATTCAACAAATCTTTGCTGCAGAAGATGAAATAACTGTTGCCATGCTCTGCATTCTAATCTGTGCTTGTAGTTAGTCGTGCTCTTTGCACACCCTAATACAAGCCTATACATGACGGGTAATAGAGAGAGAACAGGGAGGTTGGTAGTAGCTGTATGGTTTGTGATGGCATTGGTCTGGGAGCTAAGCAGATGGGTTTGATTGTCACTTGCTGTGTGATTCCCCAGCGAGAGTTGACAGTGGTGACAAGCGATTTACAATGTGCTATTTACAGTTTGGGTTTGCAGTCTTTCATTGACATCTGAGTGCTCTTTGCAACTGCTTTTATTATTGCCTTTCCAAGAGCTGCTAATTGAAAATGAAATTGTGGGTGGGCTTTGAGAGACAAGCAACTGTATGTATCGTATGTAACCCTCTACAATGGTTTAATTTTTTGACTGAAAACTGACTTCGTGTCAGGAAGTGGGGGGGGGGAGAGACCCATGCGTTTGTATAGCTTATGGGGCATGTCAATATATGGTGTGCACACATATATCATAGGTTTAACAGTGAAGTCCTGATTCTCCTTCCACTTAACTGATGTAAATCAGGAGCAATTCCATTGAAATCAGTAGGCTTACACCACAGTAAAATAGCAGGTCAGAGGAGAAGCATCTTGGAGTATACTGTACGTGAGGAAATAGACATTTGTGCAATACAAGATGTACACGTAAGGCCAAATTCTGCCCTAGTGGGGGTCTAATTCTGCACTGTGAAATGAGTGGGAGTTTTGCCTTTGACTTCAGTGGCAACACAATCAGGCCCTGAGTGCTTTGAGAGTAGTACTGCTTGTAACTGGGCTTGACACAATTCAATATTTTTTATAATTTCAACGTATAACAATGTTTATTTTAAAGCATTTTTCCATTTTTATTTATTTGAAATTTTCACAGTTGAAGGAAATTGTGGATGGCTGAAACTGAGGGGAGTCAAACAATAATTACTTAATGACAGGAGATGCTGAAATTCAAAAATTGAAGCTCATAACCTTAAAGCAAAAATTGTCAACATCACGTCAGAATTCACAACGTAAATATCCTTAAATCAAACTCTTAATAAGTTTTCAAGTAGCATTTTTCCTTCTTTGCCTATCGGTAAATTTCTGTTATCACTGGAAATATTTTTTCATTGGTTTGTGTGTATACAGTGAAGTTGATGTTTACCAATATTTACTCATAAAATCCTTCCAAGCCAACTTGTAACTATAGGCAGAGGTTGGCCCATAGGAAATATTATGGTTCAATAATACTTTAATCTCCTAATGCAAATTGACATGTTTTACTTTTCCCTTCCAGTTCTCTTTAGAAGAAAGGGGTATTTTTATTTAATCTGTGCACAGCTGTTTTTATTACATTAAAAAAGCAGATTCACTATATGATGTGGCAACCTACAAGGCATATATTTTGTGTTAAAATAAAAGGAATAAATCACCTGCAACAAGGTTATAAAGGGAACACTATTATCATGAAGCTGCATACTGTACCTGTTGGCTTTGTATTTCACGACAGGGCACTGTTTACTTGGTTTTGTTACTCAGTTCACCTTATTAACACCATCTGTAAAACATTTCATCGCATGCTTTTTTTTATATGCTTCAACTCTTGTGAGGCTGGGAGGCTTCATTCACATAGTTTTTCTTAACTCAACCATTCAGAAAATCAACTTTTTCATGGTTTTCATTGTGGAAAATTTAGATTACAGCCCTTTGCAGGATAGGGAGAAGACAACATACAGGTAACAGTGAGCTGTGCGCACACATCAACTGGATTAATACCATAATGGGAGAGGGAGATAATAGAAGAATAAATCTATTTTAAGACTTAAGGTGTCCTTTGCAGATGGTCAGGATTAAGGAGGAAGAATTTCTGAATGGGAGGAGGACTGGGCAGTAGGTGAGGGATGCAGTTGTGGGGCATGGGTTTAGAAAAATCTATATCAGGGCAAATACTGAAAAGAATGGCCCATTTGTCAGTACAAGTCGTGCATGGGTGTGGAAGGGGTCTTAAAAGGAGAGCCTCTTTGTGTGAGATGCCTTATTTGAGCGGGCTGGAAACCTTGCTGTATTCAGCATTATCCTGTTTCTCCTCATTGTGTCATTGCAATGTTGTTAAGTGGTTGGTTTAGCTTTTATTGCTCCGCTGATAACCATTCCTTTGAAAGGGGCCATCTTTTATTTTATTTACACACACACACACACACACACACACACACACACACACACGCGTTCTGTGTATGTGCGTGTGTAAACTCTATTATCATTCCATCTCCATTCTAACTTCCCTCTTGGAAATCAGCACAGTTGGTCACAAATGGTAAAGTACAAGCGATTTTTGTGATTGTGAATGGTTTGCTCCTGAGCAAGGTCACAGAAATCTCAGCTGCACTTAACCCACACTCCCCATTTCCAGCCTGTCATGAAGGCACCCAGCTGCTGAAAAGCATCCAAACAACCGCTGGAGCCTAATAACATATAATTGAGCTCATTGGGCATAAAGGGGATTTTGGTATTCTGTGAAAAGCACTGAAGAATTATGTATTGCTGCATGCACCTATTGTTCTGCACTGCACATCCACACAGATTTAATAAAGTTCCTGGAAAGGCCCTTTGGCTTCCTTTTTAAAAACACACGCACATCGACACAACATGAAATCCAGAACCATTCACTAAGCCAAGCAAGAGATGACAGGATGCAGCTAACCTTTTCCGAGCAATGTGATGAGCTGTGCTATGTGGTGTGCTGGAGCAAACACCTGCATTCATTGATCAACCGTTCATAGAAGCTGCCACTTTATTGAAGATTTGCCTGCAGTGACGTGTTGCAGGCTTTTCCTCCTTTATAATCACCAGTTTCACCTGCAATTTTTCAATGAGCAATTGAATTATACCTCTCTAAATGATACACTGCAAATCTGGCAGGTCCTAATTGCTAATGATGGTTCTGAGAGACTTTCATTTGACTGTAATTAGGTTTGCAAGCAATCAGCTGCCCTTATCAGAATTGAAAACACATGTAATGTAAAATATGGCCTAGTGGGAATGTAGCATTTTCTTAGTTTAAAAGGAGGAGGAGAAAGGGAGATATTTTATTAGCAGAAGCTATGACATGTTCTAACACCTTGAAAACATCATGTGTGAAATTAATTCTGTTCGGTATTATGCCATCTGGCAATGTTATTTTTTAATATATATATGCTATGTAAAGTTCTTTTGTTATAGATACATATAGCTATGTAAAGTGCTTTCCCCCCTTCATTTGCATAGGAGGCTCCTTTTGAAATAGTAATTGTGAGCCAAATTGATTATTAAGGCTATTGCTGCTAAATAAGTTAAAACAAATACTGGGAAGTGCCATAGACTCAAAATGGCTGCTCTGTGATAAACCTTTCCCTCAGCACTAATGAAACTGGGAAGAAATGGGCACATTCCCCTTACCCCCACACACTGCCTTTACCAGTTAATGAGCATGCATGTCTTTAAAAGACAGGGAGCTATATCTCAGTACTGGCTCTTGGACCATAAGCAAACTAAAAAATGTCTGCCCATCGGAGCCACACCCTCAAGCTAGTAAATATTTTGCTACCGGTCTCTAGAGAACTGCATTAGGAATCAATTAAAGTCATTGTAAATTGTCTGGATCAATCTGCAGGCTCCAATTTAGGTGATGGTATATTGTAAAAAGTTCAGAATAGTGGTCCCCATCTAGGCAATAACCGTGGTTGAGAACCTGGTTACGACATGGTTGTCTCCCACCCAGGTGAACAAGCTGGGTCTCTTTCATAGTATAGATGGATAATTTCAAATGCCCCCCAAAGTGTGCTTAAAGGCTTGGATGGTCTCTGGGAGACTTGACAGAGTGAAAGGTAGAGCTAGGTCTCTTGATACAGTTTCATTTGTAGTGTGCTTCAGATCATAGGCCCTTTAGCATGGTGGGCTGGATCTAGAAATGGGATGAAAAGTTAGGGTGTGAAACACTCACAGCTAGATCTGAACTCTGTGATATGAACCCATTTTTAGTATTTTCAGGGAGCGTATTTACTCAGAACTTGAAAGAAACAAAGTCTAGCAATGTAACAGGGATAGAAGGAGGTTCATCTGTCCTTTTTTTACTTGACCATATTATCGTTGCTGCTTGGAAAGCAGTGTGTTTTGGGAGAAAACCTACGTTGGCAGATATAAGGCCTCTGAGTTGTGTACCTGATTCTTCCACTGACTGTGTGTGGCTTGGGGGAGGTCTCTTCACTTTTCTGTCCCGGTTTCCTCATCTATAAAATGGAGCTAATTCTTACCCTAGCTATCTTGCAGAGATGTCATGAGGATTAGATAATTCCTCTACAGAATTTTGAATATATAAAGTCATGAGTGCTTCTGAAAATTCTAGCCATAACACTCAGAAATGGAGCTTTCAGTTTTCAAGAGTTTTCAGTTTCCATTTAGGCACCTAAATGGGCGCACCAGTCGTCGAGCCATTTGAAATTGTAGCCAGAATGGGTTTGAGCTGGTTTAGATGCGGACACTGAGCACTTGAAAGTCTCTCCTCGAGCTCTTTTGACCATTATGTCAATGCATTCTGCATTACGAAAATGCCCTTAAACTTCCATTGACTTCAATAGGAGTTTAGGGTGGCCAGTACCTTGCAGAATCTGATGCATTATCTGTAGAACACTATCAGGGGAAATGGACAATTGGTGTCCCAGCAAAGTGTTTGTAAGATTGTCTTAACTGTCTATTGACTAGGGAGGAGTTGTCATGCCCTAGTTGAACACCCTTTTTCTAACTTTTTTTTTTTTTAATATAACCTCTTGACATTGAAACTGAATTGCAAGTGGACAGGCTTAAATGTATTGCAGTGGGAGAAGAACTATATTTCATATGGCCAGTGCTATTGATTTGGTGTCTTTAACGTTCCTAAGAATACTACCAATAAGGAATGAAGCAAAAATTAACTCTTATCGAGGTGCTTGGAGATGAACTAGGCTCTGGCTTCTTTCCTAAAGAATTGTTGAATCTGAAATTTAGGAAGGATGATGATGATGTCGTCGTGTTTTCAAAAAAAGATTGGTTTTTATTCTGATTTAAGTCCGTCACAGCCCATGACCTGCAGATTTCCCTAGGTATAAACTGGCAGCCTCGTAATTCAGCCTATTAATTTTTTTTTCTGGGTCCACAAAATGAAATTTTACTCAACTGAGGATTAGAGTTGAAATTACTTCATTACAACTATTCAGAAGTTTGTTTCCCATTACAAATGAAATTTAATATCATTTGTTTGAGATCAAAAAACTTCAACCTAGTGGCATCAAGTGTGTTTTTTTTTTTTTTTTAAAGCAATATTCCTGTACACCACCTTCTGAGGTAGTCAAACACAAAGCTTTTCAATGGGGAGACCATTTTATTTCAATGTCTGTTGCAAACAAACGTGTAGAATAGGAACCCTGAATATCTGAAAAGAGGACCATTAATGAGAGCACCATATTTCAACATTGACGTAAAATGCAGTGGTATGTCTTGAGTGTTGGCATCTACAAAACCAGGGAACTGAAATTATTATTATTATTTTTTGAGTATATACTGTCTACCTAAGCTCTTCTCTAATAGGAGGGGGGGGGGAAGTTCATTCTGGTTTCTTTTCGGGGCATTATTATTGGTATGAGTAAATGCAGGGTAAGATACTAAACAGTACATGAGTTAAGATAGAATGTAACCCAAACATCACTGCACCATTTTCATATTCCTGACACTGAACATCAAAGCTTCCTCATCCACCTCCCCCAGAATTATGGGTCTGGCTTCCTAAGAAAACAATCTCACAGATGAACAGAGAGGCCTAAACTATAAATTTCAGAGGCTTATCCCTTCCAATACATAGGTATTAATAGCTGCTTTCTAGTTTAGCTTCATTAGAATCAAGAGTAAATGGGTATACGAATGCCTATATTACCTCAGTCTAGCATTATGCTTTCATTATTGCTTTCACAGCTAGCAATGCTTTGTGAAGTCATCACTCTGGCTGAGTGGTTACTGCATTTAACTGTATTCTGATTGTGAGCATGGCAGTCACAGTTGTTGCCAGTTTCAGAATTCTGTCTTTATTTCAAGGCTTGAACATTTTGCCCTTATGAAAAATGTCATGCCATTGTTGAGGAAATAACTGATGTATTCTTGATCCATTACAAGCAAGGCTCTTATCTCCATTCTCTAAGGAAAATGCGCAAAAAAAGCATTAGAACGATTATTTCCTCTTTTGTCAAACGTTCTGATTTTTAGCACTGGCAGAAATAGAGAGCAATGGACCCTGTTCTAAAGCTCTGCTGACAATTTCCCCAGAATCGCGAAGGAGGCTTTTCTTCAATTCAGATTGAATTGAATTTCTGCAAGGTTTAAATACAAAAATAAATTCTAAATTTCCAACTTTAAATGTAGATCCCCCTTCCTCTCCCCGCCATTCCATTTTCATAGAGGACTGGGCTTCTTTTCACCAGAAAAGGGGCCAATATTTGAGTGAAAACTGGGCAAAATGTAACAGATGCTCACCCATGGTTAATTTTTATACCTGAGCCCATTACAGTCCTTTCCACTCCTTAGGGACATTGTGACACAATGGAGCCCCTTTACTGCTACATATTTCTATGTAGTCGCAGTCATAATCAGACAACTTAGTCTTCGTATTTTGGCCTAACCCACATGATCTTTCCTCCAGAACAATTTTCTCTGTTAAAAAATTAAGGCCCTGTGGCGTTCGTGTGAGTGAAAATTAGTGTCTCCCTAGAACTGATAGCTAATGACACTGGAAGAAAAATGGAGAAGCTACATTACTCCATTTTTAATGGTAATATTTTTTCTTAACACTTCATAACAGTCCTGTAATAGAACGAATGAAAGTTTAGTATTTTAATAGAGTATTAAAAGGTATACTAATAACTGACAAACATCACTTTTGCCTGAAAGTTTGTCTAGTACTGTTAAAAGTGCCATCTAAGATTACTGTAGCTGGCACTGGTGCCACACCTCCTGGCTTGAAGGTGCCCCCTGGCTTGAAGGTGGGTTCCATCATATCCAGTGTTTACAGGATGGTTCTCACCCATGCTATAAAAATTGTTCCAGCACCTCTGGTAGCTGGACAAGCTGAGAGAAAAATGTTTTTTTTTTCCCCCCCCATTGTTTATTTACTTAGTACATGTGTTAGCACTTCTGCACATTAGTCAATTTCACGGTTACCCCAATTCTGCAAAGATTTAAGAATACGGGTAATAATACACACACGGGCCCTGATTCATAAAAGTAATTTTCCACATGTAGTTCTACTAACTACGGCCACAATTCAGGAAAGGATCCCAATTCAGGAAAGCACTTGCACCTGAAATTAAGAATGTGTGTATGCTCCTGTGCTTTCCTGAATAGGGATCCTTTCTTGAATTGTGGCCATAGTCAATAGAACTACATGTGGAAAATTACTCACTTGCTCAAGTCTTTGGAGGGTTGGGACCTTCGTTAATTTCTCCTGTTCTCTGTGTGAGTCTTTCCCACATCAGGAGAAGAGAATAAAAAAATGTAAATAGAAAAATGCAGTTTTTAAAGTAAAAACAATAACCTAGGACGCCAGTAGTTGTTGCAGTTTTATATAAAGAGACTAGATTTCAAGTGGACAGTACCCATTTAACTAAATAAAATGTCCAGTAAAGCAACTGAATTTAATAACATACGGATGGCCATACTAGATCAGATCAATGGTCCATCTAGCCCAGTATCCTGTCTTCCAATAGTGGCAAGTGTCGGATACCTCGGAGGGAATAAACAGAATAGGACAATTATCTAGTGATCCATCCCTTGTTGTCCAGTCCCAGCTTCTGGCAGTCAGTGGCATAGGGACACCCAGGGCATGGGGGATGGGTCCTGGACCCACTGGGCTAATAGCCATTGATGGGCCTATCCTCCAGGAACTTGTCTTATTTTTTTGAACCCAGTTATACTTTTGGTCTTCCCAACATCCCTTGGCAGTGAGTTCCACAGATTGACTGTGCATTGTGTAAAGAAATACTTAGAATCATAGAATATCAGAGTTGGAAGGGACCTCAAGAGGTCATCTAGTCCAACCCCCTGCTCAAAGCAGGACCAATTCCCAGCTAAATCATCCCAGCCAGGGCTTTGTCAAGCTGGGCCTTAAAAACCTCCAAGGAAGGAGACTCCACCACCTCCCTAGGTAACGCATTCCAGTGCTTCACCACCCTCCTAGTGAAATAGTTTTTCCTGATATCCAACCTGGACCTCCCCCACTGCAACTTGAGACCATTGCTCCTTGTTCTGTCATCTGCCACCACTGAGAACAGCCGAGCTCCATCCTCTTTTGAACCCCCCTTCAGGTACTTCCTTTTGTTTGTTTTAAAACTGTTGCCTATTAATTTCATGTTGACCCCTGGTTCTTGTGGTGTTTATCCCTTCACAGGACAATTCCTTATTCACATTCTCCATGCGATTCATGATTATATAGATTTCTATCATATCCCCGCTTAGTAGTCTCTCTTCTAAGATGAACAGTCCCAGTCTTCTTCATCTTTCATCATATGGCAACTGTTCCATACCTCTAATCTTTTTTTGTTGCCCTTCTCTGTACTTTTTCCGATTCTGATATCTTTTTTGATATGGGGTGACCAGAATTGCAAGCAGTATTCATGGTGTGGGAATACCATGAATTTATACAGTGTCATTATGATACACCTCTACCCTGATATAACACGGTCCTCGGGAGACAAAAAATCTCACCGTGTTACAGGTGAGACTGCATTATATCAAACTTGCTTTGGCCCCCCCTGTTCCTTGTTCCCTGACCACCCCCTCCAGAGACCCCCGTCCCTGATCATCCCCAGGACCCCACCCAACCCTCCCGTCCCCTGACTGTTACGACCCCTATCTTCTCTCCCCCCCCCCACCCCCCAACAGGCACTCACCAGCAGCGGCAGGAAGCGGAGCAGCCCGGCCCCAGCCCGCTCCGCTTCTGCCACTGTTGGTGAGTGCGGGGGGATCCCTTCCCCCAAGCCCCCTCCCCTGACCGACACGGCTAGAGCCGTGACGAGGGAAGCGGAGCGGGCTGCTCTTGGCCCCCCGCTACTCCCCTGCGCTACTCTGGGACTGCGGGGCCCCCAAAAGTGCCCTCCCACAGCTCCTGCCCCCCAGGCCTGGGGAGGGGGGGGGAGAGCCCCGACCGCCCCCGAGACCCTCTGCCCCTTATTGAACCCCTGGCCTGGCCCGGCACCCTTAACACGCTGCTCTGAGCAGCGTGTCAGAGCTTTACCGCCCTGTATGCGAACCCGTGTTAAATCGGGTTGCGTTATATCGGGGTAGAGGTGTATTTTCTGTCTTATTTATCCCTTTCCTAATAGTTCCTAACATATTTTTTAGGTTTTTTTTTATTATTATTATTGCTGCTGCATGTTCACAGGATGTTTTCAGAGTACTATTGAATCCAAGATCTCTGAATCCAATATCTTTCTTGAGTGGTAACAACTAATTTAGACTCCCATCATTTTGTATGGGTAGTTGGGACTATGTTTTCCAGCATGCATTATTTTGCATTTATCAACATTGAATTTCATCTGCCATTTGGTTGCCCAGTCACCAAATTTTGTGATACCCCTTTGCAACTCTTCACAGCCAGCTTTGGACTTAACTATCTTGAGTAATTTTGTGTTGTCTGAGAACTTTGCCACCTCATTGCTTACCCTTCCCCCCCTTTTCCAGGTCACTTATGAATATGTTGAACAGCATTGGTCCCACTGCAGATCCTGGCGGACCCCACTATTTACCCCCTCCACTCTCAAAACTGATTATTTATTCCTGTCCTTGTTTCCTATCTTTTAACTAGTTATTGATCCATGAGAGCACCTTCCCTATTATCCATAACTGCTGACTTTGCTTAAGAGCCTTTGGTGAAGTCCTTGTCAAAGGCTTTCTCAAAGTCCAAGTACACTGTATCCACCAGATCACCCTTGTTCACATGTTTGTTGAGTCCCTCAAAGAACTTTTGTAGATTGGTGAAGCATGATTTCCCTTTACAAAAGCAGTCTTGACTCTTCCCCAATGTATTGTGTTCTTCTATGTGTCTGATAATTTTGTTCTTTACTGTACTTTCAACCAGTTTTGCCTAGTACTGAAGTTAGGCTTACCAGCCTTTAATTGCCAAGATGGTCTCAGAAGCCTTTTTTTAAAAATCAGCATTACATTAGCTATCTTCCAGTCATCTGGTATAGAGGCTGATTTAAGCAAGAGGTTACATACCACAGTTAGTAGTTCTGCAATTTCATATTTGAGTTCCTTTAGAACTCTTGGATGAATACCATCTTGACATCTCGATCTGGGACAGCTCCTCAGATTTGTCATCTAAAAGGAATGGCTCAGGTGTGGGAATTTCCCTCATCCTCTGCAGTGAAGACCAATA
This sequence comes from Malaclemys terrapin pileata, assembly GCF_027887155.1. NCBI lineage: Eukaryota > Metazoa > Chordata > Testudines > Emydidae > Malaclemys > Malaclemys terrapin. Next base: position 14,730,563 of record NC_071522.1, on the reverse strand, counting down.
CAAAGAATTAATTTAGCTTCTCTGCAGTGGCCTTGCCTTTCCTGACAGTAATTTGCCAATAACATTCTGAAAATGCAAAGATTTGAGTGAAAGAAAAAAAAATCCAGGATATATTTTTAATCTTGCCAAAAAGCATCCCTTTAATTCAGGGAAGGTTTTGAAAAATAATAAGGTAAATCAAATTCAAATTGGTTCATTCTGATCTTACAGACCAAATGAGTCTCGTATCTCAAATTTTAAAAATGAAGTGACTACAGTATACAGTTCTAATAAAAATGGGAATTCTATTATAATTGCCAATCAATCTGTTTTAATGTTTTATAGTTCTCCCCCTTCCCCAATACATGTTCTACTCTTGTAAACCACCTTATTGCTTCCTGCCTGTTTACAGGCTTTTAACAAGTCAAGCAGCTTTCAGATTGCTTTGATGTTAATTATAGAACTTGTTCAATAGGGTTTGGTAGGTGAAGGAAAATAGCTTCTATGTTTAAGAAAATAAATAATAAAACAGCAAGTGCTCTGTTGAGACCATGACCGGATTCTTTTTATACTGGATACTTAAAGTTAGGTTTCATGGTGGAATATTTTCTCATTGGAAATTTTTTTTAAATCTGTATAATACTTTATTTTTTGCATCAATTTGTTTTTGAAATCTCATGTTGTGTCAGCGCCCAGGGCCAGCGCAACCCATTAGGCGACCTAGGTGGTCGCCTAGGACACTACAATTTTGGCGGTGGTGACTGCGGCGGTATTTCGGTGGTGGGACCTTCCGCCGCCGCCTCTGTGGGGGGCGGCATTTCGGGGCGGGATCTTCCGCCGCCTAGGGCAGCAGAAAAGCTGGCGGCGCACCTGCCCAGGCCCCTGCATCAGTTTTCAACTATCCCTAATATCAGGTGTGTTAAGGTCTGGGATTTTAGTCTGGGCTGATTTCTGTTCATAGGGCCAAATTATTTTCTGGTGTAACTCTGATTATTCAGTGAAGTTAAAATTGACTACAGGGTGTTACACAAAATGTTCCTGGAGGTAACCTATAAACTGAAGAACCTTTGTCATCTAAGAATTTCCCTGCAATGTTCCTAGGGCCAACTAAGACAGAAAGTTGGAAGACAGGTTCAAGACCTACCTCCCTCAAGGGTGACCGCATAGTGTAGTGGTAATAGCATGGGAACTGGAAGTAAGGACATCTGCGGTTTATTTTGGCTCTGCCTCATACTACTGTGTGAAAGACATTTAGCCCCTCTGCACCTCAACTTTTAAATTGGGGTTAATAATAAAGCACTCCTCTGCCAATCAGGTGCAGAGAGGCTTAGTAAATTAATTTGTAAAGCGTTTGGAACCTCAGATGGAAGGTTCTACAGGGGGGTGGTGTATTAATAGAAATCTTGTACAAGGCAAAGGAGCTTAGCCATTGGGACTGACTGTATAATACCTATAAAAAATAAATGCTATTGAGTGGCATGAGATTAATTGGGAAGCTGATGTAAGACATTGGCATAATGTTACCTTATTTGTAAATACGACATTCTTATAAATTAACATATATGGATGAAAGGTGCTATCTAATCATAAAATGCTATTGCTAGATTTGCAGTAAAATTTAGTCTAGTATTTCCCTATAATAATCACAATGTTAATGAAAAGAGATTTTCTATATTGACTTGTGCTTGCAATGTTTTAAATGAACCTGTACTGTACTGCATAATAAATATTGAAAATGACCCCCTCAAACTTTCTACTTTATAATAACAATACACTTTGGTATAATTATTACTGTGTGGTATTATTGGTCTGCAGTAGGTACCAGTGGATGTATCATTTTCAAAAGCGATAAATGGAATTGCATCTTGCATGCTGTTTTAGAGCACGCATAAAGCATTTCTTGGAGAATAAAACAATGAGATTTCAAGACCTCGTTGGGAGAAAGAGGCCATACCTATCCAGAGCAATTTGAGGTGTATAATTTAAAATCTTTTGAATTTAAATCATGAAAATCTGTTTCACATGAATAATTCAAAGAGACCTGATATAATGGAATTATTTTCGACCTGTGTATATTAAACAGCCAACTTGCATTTCCAGTTCTGTTTAAGACACTATTGCTGGGAATTTTCTCATTGCAAGGAAATAATCATTTTTGTCTGCTTTAGAAAATAGTTGTGCTGCAACATTTATTGTGCCTTTGAATGTATAAGGGTTTTTTTTTTTTTTTAAATCTCTTATGTTTAAAATTCTGGATGGAGAAAAATAAACCCCTCTGTACAGTAGCGCCTAAAATTGAATTTGGAAAGAGTAAATCTTGTACTATATCCATTAGGAAAATGGCAGTATTCTGCCATTTCCTGATGTTATTCAATTACTTATTCTGCCCTTGCTTTTAGTGTAAACTGTATATTTTAGCTCATGACCTTTGACAGCAAGTTGAATTACAAGTGAAGGTTCAATGAATTTTTCTTAAAAGCATTAAAATGTTGGAAAGTTTCTGGTGTCCTACTAAAACCTTCCTGTGGTCTTTATAGTACAGTACACGTTCCTTGGAAAAACCTTATTACATTTAAATTTGGGAATCCGTCTTTACTTCTTTTCCTTGGACAACAGAACCATTTAGGACAGCTGCTCTTGTTGATACATGTGTTAAAATTAACAATTCATCTTTTTATTTTATGCCAATAAGTGCCATGTTTGTTTAATTTATCGCTAACTCTTGTTTGGATTGGATTAGCACTTGAAGAAAAAATATTTGACTTGTAACATGATTCTCTTGATATTAACTGCTTGGAAGTGATTTTATTAGAAGACCTCCTCAGGTTTGTTTAACTGTTCCACCGCCATCTATACCCCTTCATACACTACCAATTTTTATACTTCTAAAAATGCTTCAATGTGTTTTTGAAGTCTTGGGATGGACAGTAAAAATGTTGTTGTTTTTTGTCAAGCACCCACATGGGAAATGACTAATCATAATCGTGCTGAAATGAGGGGTGGCCCTTCCTATAAAAATATTACACCACAATGCTCCTGAATGACTGTGCCCAGCTGTTTGCAGCTTTTGTGTTTTTGGTTAAACATTCAGTTACATTCCTGATGGTTTCTTTTCCACAGATGAATATGAATCCAGAGACCTCGTTAAGAAATGCCTGTTTATAAATAAAGCTGTGTGTGTGTGTGTGTGTATGTTACATGTATGAAACCTACAAAAATACATCTTCTACAATCCAATTAAAATACATAATGTAAAAAGAAGAGTATACCTAGATAAATCAAACACTGCAGATAAGAGACCTGGCTTTCATTTCATACCAATGTTTACTCCAGTGAAAAGACAGTAGCTAGGGCGCAATTTTCAAAAGTGCCTAAGCTCAATAGGAGCCTAAGTCCCACTTTGATAACTGACTCGGGCACTTAAATCTCATTTCAGGTTGATGGGATTTAGGTTCTTAAGAGTCCCAAGTCACTTTTGGAATTGTACCTCCGATTTGGTTTTCTTACTCTAGTGTAAATCAGGAATAATTGATGTAAGTGACAGGAAAATCAGGTCTATTGACCTGAAATAGAATTACTTCTGATTTACAGTGGTATAAGAGTGGAAAATCAAGCCTCATAAACTTGCCCAACTGTATAGTGTAGTCTTAGTATCTGCAAATGACTTGATTTAAGCGTCCCTTTATTCTACCCCCAATACCCGCTACCCCCTAGAAAGGAGCAGATGGAAATGGATAAATAAAAATAGAAATGAACAAATATGGATATAGGCACCTTTTGTTCAAGTTTATAGATTAACCATGCAGCAAATGCGATCTCTGTCAGAAAACAGCATATCTTCTCTTATAGTCTGATTAGACCCATCTTGGGCAAATTATAGCGCACACATTCACAGGCCTTAAATCACATTATATCCATTAAGACCTGAGCAGCATGGATACAAAAAGAAATCACGAACAATTGGTTTCCTTGAGTGAAGCCTAAAACCTACTTAAAGCAATATGGAACTGGAGAAAACATAAGAACATCAAGACAGACACCAGACACATTCTTAACACACTTGCTAAAGCCAGCAGAGCCATACCCAATTACATAAACATGCTGAAGCAGCTTCCATGATCTATGAGACAGGGGATTTCACATTAAACAGCTCCTCAATCTGCAATACATTTAGAATATGCCCTATTCAGTTTCCATATTCAACTGTCTGAGACCATGAAGTTCTCAGTTTTATGAAATAGGAATCTCTGCGTGTCTTGTGGCCCACAACATGTACCAGTTGCAGTAACCCTGGAGCTTTTCAGAATACGGATATTTTAAGTCAGGTAACAGCCTGGCTATGAGTTCGGAACTCATGCCTAAATTCTGGAAGAAAGAGATGATGATCCTAAAAGTCACATTCCTTAATAAGCAAACAAAATGGCAGTACTCTTCCTTTCTTTTATAATTATGGAAGTGGCCTGCTACCAACCCTAATTTCTGTATCATTTACATACCCTGGAAATTCTATCCAGCTGCAAGATCTTCAGCCGTTTGCCCAAATGCCCAGTTGCTTGGTGGCCTAATTCAGGCCTGTTTGCCCCAGTGCAATATGAGGCAGGCTTGACACAAGCCCACACCTGACTATCTATGGATACAATTATGTATGCTGGCGGCACATACGCTGGTAGAAGAGTATTGTTTCTTTAGGTTGTACCATTCAGCGAGTTATTGCAAGATGGCATTTTCTCCTGCTTGTCCACGCCTGATGGCAGCAACGTCAGACAGTTGTGTGGAGGAGGACCCTTCTTTTAATACACCTCTACCCCGATATAACACGAATTCAGATATAACGCGATAAAGCAGCGCTCTGGGGGGTGGGGCTGCGCACTCTGGCGGATCAAAGCAAGTTCAATACAACGCGGTTTCACGTATAACGCCGTAAGATTTTTTTTGGCTCCCAAGGACTGCGTTATATTGGGGTAGAGGTGTATATAAAGGTTATTGACCTTCACTATGACTTATTTATAATTTTAGGCGCAGATTGTGAGACCCTGACTAACATTGAACAGTTACGGGGGGGGAAGGGTAGCCCCATTGAATTCAGAATGAGAAAGGGATTCACAATCTGACCTGCAAAGTGCAAAGCACTGATTAATTCCACTTTCAGAAAAGTTGATGGAGTTTCCATGTTTCTGAGCTTCCAAAGGGCTGTGTGCCTCTTCAGTCCTGGTACTGTGAAACCTTATCCAGGCTGCCTAAAGCACTGTTCAGCCATCTTTGATGCATACTGTAAAATGCCTGTGTGAATACAGTGGGAAACTTAATCTACTTAAACTGGTTTTGTTGTGGCCTTCAAAGCCAGACTCTCATTTCCGAGCATTCAGATTACGGAGGCAGTGTTGTGACGCAGTGGTGCAACATGGCAATGATTTTTGTTACGACGCTTCATTGGATGCAAGCATAATTGCACTGTGAAAGGCAGCGTGGTCTAGTGGTTGTTGATTGGGGACTTGGGAGACCTGGGTTCTGTTCCCAGCTCTGCCACTGAACTGCTGCGTGTGACCTTGAGCAAGTCACTTTACCCATCTGTGCCTCTCTTTTCCCACTATTTGGCTGTTTAAGCTCTTCAGGAAAGGAACTGTTCTGTTGTGGTGTATTTGTATAGTGCCTAGCACATGGAGACCTCAGACTAATACAAATAATTGTGAACCTAGCCTAAAAGAACCCTGCAATCTGGGATCCTTTCCTTGTGGAAAAACAGGAGTTGGGTTTTAAAGTAGGGTTAGCTGTGCTTTATGCTTGATCATCAGTGGGGGTGCTAAATCCAAGCTCTTAAGAATAAAAACCTCTGCCCCTTGAGCTAAGTGACCCATCCTGTAGCTGGCATCTGTAACAATCTTACGTTCTCTGTGGATCACACATCATGGACTGGAGCCTGAATTGTTCCTGGGTCATACGTCCCTTATCCAGATACTATTAATATCTATTAAACAGACTTGAAATTAGATTTTCATAATGAAACCTCAAACCAAAAACTGGAGCCAAACTGGCTGATGTTCATGAACTCTTGCAAAGCTGGGCTGAGCATAAAGTGCCTGAACTGCTTTAGGTTTTGGGTTAGAAGAATGTAAAACTTTTTAGCTTCTCATAGTTTTGACAGAAAACCTGGCAGGTTTGGCTGGGTTTCATTATATGTGAAAAGCAGGATAAAATGGGTGTGTGTGTGTGTGTGGGGGGGGGGGGGTCATCAAAGCCCCGGGCAATTAAACTGAAGTGACATTTCTCATGAAGCCATTCCCATGGACTTTCTCACCGCTCTCCCAGTTTAACGGTGTGGGTGGTTAAAGCGTCCCAAACGTGGAGCTTGGGAACAATATGTCATAATAGTAAGATGCAAGCCCTACTTCCTAAACAGCCCCTGTGCTAGATGCTCAGCTGGAGTAAATTGGTGTACCTCCATTGCCTTCAGTGGAGCTACACTGATTGACACCAGCTGAAGATCTAGCCCACTATGTTCTTCCTCTGCTGTAGCTCAAGTACTGAAAGAGGATGGAGTCCTGAATGGTGCCACTTTTCAGCACTGCTGTCAGGTTGAAATGCAAATCGTAATTAACTCAATTTCAAACATGTTTTTAACAGCTTGTGCCTGGGGGGGGGGGGGGGAGAAAAAGTTTGCCTATTGTCCTGCCCTTTGCCCCTGTACTGTGAACATCTCAGAATGTGGTCTTACAAAATTAATACAGTTTGATTTTAGCGTTCTGGAAAAGCTTTTGAGCAGGTTTTAGAGTATGCAAGAAGCTTACACTGATGACGGGCATGGAGAGGCAGGGCTGGGCGATAAGGTTTTCCATTGATATCAGTGGGCTTTGGAAAGAGAATTTAGGGGCAGGCACAGTGAAGACCTTTCCAGTTACTCAGACTCAGACCTCTGAGATTGGCTGGGATGTGTCACCTGTACAGCACTTACCAATGGGCATCACTGACCTGGCAGGACCTCCTCTAGGGGGTCAGGTTTCAATGGCTCATTCAATCCTTGGTGACACTGCTGATATTAGCAAGTGTCAATTAGCACTATTTGTTGTGGGTTGACTGATGGGGACACCTGTCCACTAGTAACTGGACTGAGACAATCGGCTTCTTTCCCATTAGGCCAGTGAACAACTATCATGTGATGATGAATTTCAGGCTCCTCTATTCACTACCAACTAGAGGTGAAAGATTTGTATCTAGTTATAAATCCTATACTGAGCCATCTGGTTCCCCTGAGGTGTCTGGTCATTTTGAATGTACTGTAAATGGGAAGTTGCTTGCTAGTCCTTCGGTAAGCTCTATGCGATATCAAATAATACTCAGAACCAAGGAGTCAGAAGAAAGATAACTGGAAACTTTTTAATGGTTTAAATTGTGGTCAACACTGAATTTAGTGGCTGGATTATTCCTGCAACTATATTTTGAAATGTGAGAAACTATAAAATTTCCAGGAAACTTCTTAACTTTTATTTATAATTCTAATTGGTTTAATCTAAAACAATTTGCTTTGCCATTTTACAGTGTTTGTTGTATATTGGGATGTTGAGTATTGTGGTTGCTTGTGTGTAAACCATCCCTCCTCCCCCTCCCACACACACACACACACACACACACACGGCGCACCTTCTGTTCCTTTATATCAAAAGTGTGCCAATGCTAGAGTCATGTTTGTTTGTTTGGATAGCACAGATGAACTTGATTCAGCCAAATAGCCACTCCAAACTGTCATCAATATAGTTTTTAGGCCAGTGGGAACTCAGCACCTCTCTTGCTTGGCTTCTGAAAGCAAACATTGATGCCGTTAGAAGTCAGGAAAGCCAATAAATGCTTTGCCCAGCACCTCTGAAATAGCAGAGTCGGGTTAAACAAGTAGTGTGATCTTTGATTAGGGCACCATGCATCAGAGTCAGCAAATGTAGCTTCTATCCAGAGTGTTCTGGGCTTGCTCTTTGTCTTTAGATGGTGCCTTCACCTTCGTGGGCCTCGGTTTCCTAACCCTGTAACATAGGGAGGGTATTATCTTTGTAAAGTGACTCAAGATCTATCAATAGAAAGTGAATTGGTTTGGGGATCTTTCCGCTGAGCCTTTTTCAGTTAGAGAGGAGGTGGTGACTAGAGTGCACTGGGAGTTAGAAGACTTGGGTTCTGTGCCCCGCTCTTCCATGGAGCTCCAATGTAATCTTGGACAAAATCACTTCACCTGTCTGTTTACCCTCTGACCCTTGGTTTGTCTTGTCTGTTTAGGTTGTAAGCTCTGCAGGGTGGGGACTGTTCATACCGTGCCTAAAACAATGTGGCTCTGATCCTGACTGGAGTCTGTCGGTACTACTGCAATACAAATAAGTATCTTTATCTTATTAGGATTGTTTTCATTTTAATGTTGTTTCCCTTCCCAGCTGCTGCACCCCTATTATTAATATATCAAGGGGGGTTTCTGTTTCTGTGAATGGAGGCAGTCTAAATCCATTTTAGGGTTTTTTAAAGATTCATTCACTTTTATCTATCCAGCAATTGAAGGAAATCCTTATACGGCTCCTCCATGGAAAGGTTTTAGCTCCCTCTGCAGTCCAAAACCAAACAATGCCGATCTTTTATTTTCACTAAGGCATTGTACATATTCCTGCAGAGAGAGAGAGAGAGAGCATCTATCCACTGTGTACAATATAAGCAAAGCCATCCCACTGGAAAGCCTGCATCTTTTTTTCTGTTAAGGATTGACTTGAGCGGCACCCTGAGTAAAGCATGCTCCCTGAGAGGTTTCTTTGTTTGAAACAGCATTTCAGGAACATGCAGAGCAACAGATCCCAATTGGGGGGGCTGGGCGGGGGGGAAACAAGCAAATAAAAAATAGCTATTTCAAATCTGGCAAAGAGGTAGAGGTACTCAATGCTGGACACCTCTTTTATGTTACCTTTCGTTCTCTAGAATGTAAGCTTTCAGTTTAAAAAATATCCAAAAAACTGTCTAGCTGTTATGGTTGCTGAAAGACACTCTGTTCAAGTTTTTGAGGCTAATTGATGTAGTAACTGTGACAGAATATACCCCAGTATTCAGACCCCACACACTATTGTAATACTCTTTTTGTACAAAGTATGCCTTGCAAGGTATCATTTGAAAACTATTTGCTGATCAGTATCATCCTGAAAAAATGTATGGCAAGATTGCATGTGAAGTTATAAGATTCCACTTTATGGTGTTCCAAATCGAGGTTGGCAAACAAGTCTGTCCTGAACAAAGGGATGTGTGCTCTGCTTAATGTGGATTTAAGCACTAAACAGTCATCAAGCAGGAGGGCAACTAAGGAAGCTTAGACGAGTGAGGAAAAAGTAGCAGGGAACATCCTTCCATATAGACTTTTTGTCTCCTGATACCTGTCTGGAAATGTTTTTCAAGAGGCAGATTGAAAGTATAAAAAGGAGGGACAAAAAGGAGTTCCCAAGGAACTCCCTCCTTCCCTCTCTGCCCATCGATTGACTGGGGCTGAAGGGATAAAGGAAGCAACCATTGGAGTGGGGGAGGAGTCCTGACATAAGTAGTTTGGTCAGTAAGACTGTTAAAAGCATGTGGTGAGAGAACTTTGCTTTGAATTGAACATAGTTTATTAAATTAGAACACTACTGGTGCCTATCTTTATTTTTTCTTGTGACCATTTCTGACTTTTATGCCTCATTACTTGTATTCATTTCAAATCTCTTCATAGTTGTTAATAAACTTGTTTTATTGTTTTATCTAATCCAGTGTGTTTAAATTGTACAGGACATACGTTTCTGGGGGGAAATCTAAGATGGGGTGTGTGGTGGGATCACCGCGCAGTATAACCAAGGCTGGTGAGAGCCAGAGGGTTACCCAAGTGTGGCTGGCAGGCTACAGTTATGCACAAACACTCAGGGTGTGGCTTGCATGCTGGAAGGCTGTTTGGGAGAGGCCCAGATGGAAGCCACTTCAGCAAGGTTGTAAGGCACCCAGAAGGTTACAGGGCAGGGGTGCCACAGCTGCTCACTAGTCTGGAGTGTACCGTATGATGTCACAGTAATGTCTGCCTGTCTTTCTAGAGCTTTAAGCAATATCTCTCATGGGCAACGAGTGCTACTTCCCTCCCCTTTATGCCCCCCCCCCCAGAAAATGGTGCACTACACCTCCACCAAGGTGAACTGCCCCATTCATCTCACTGAGTGCTGATTTAGATGCCCAGTGACCATTCTTTTAAGTGCCGTCATTGTTAATGCTCCTGCAAGCACGGAAGAAAGGAGAGGCAGAGTCCGTGGCCACTTATTTTGGCCCTCTGAGCAGGCTTGGGGGAGAATACTATGGCCACTCCCATACAAATCAAGTAGCCAAGCCCTAGTGGTCTAGCAGAACCTGGTAGGGCATCTGAACCCCCACTTCTTGAGATTGGCTTCCCCATCAAAAGAAGTCGAATATTAATCCCATCTGGGGAAGCCAAACTCATGGAGCCCCACTGAGGGGGAGAGAGCCCAGAGGGGATGTGTAATCAATCATCCTTTGAACATCTGCATAATCTACTGAGAGTTGCATCTTGTGAGCGGAGCTTGGAAGAGTACCACCAGCTTCTCCATCCTACCCACCACAACCATCTTGACAACAGCCTACACAATGAGTAGCCAAAATGTCAGGAAACATGCTTTTTAAGATCAAATAGCAGCAGCTGTAATAGCTTTTGCTGCCTTCTCATAACAGCAGCAAAAGGAGATCAAAGAAGAGAACTAATAAACTATTTTTAAAACCTTTTAGAAGGGTAACAAACATTTTGGAGATTGGTTGGGGGAAAGATTATGATAATTTTTATAAAATGTGTGAGGAAAAATAGAAAATTCACTTTGTTGTATTTTGCCTGTTGAAACATTCTAAAACACACTTAGAATAAACACACAAGCCATGGGTACGTGTGTGTGTATCAGTTTCCGGTGTGATGAAGCAATTATCCTGAAATAACAAAAATCGTGACTTAAAAGTAAATCATAAGTTAGTTATTGTGTTCATAGTAAATATAAAGATGAGTGGTTTTTTTTAAACCGATTATTTCCTATTCAGCTAACCTTTGGAGTAGCAGCGCCACACAGATGATGTGTGGGGTGCACATTTCTATGTAAAACTAGGTTTAATCATCCTGGCAAATAAAATAATCTGTTGTGCATCATTTTTGATTAAAAGATTCCAGGCCCATGCACAAAAGAAATGTATATTTTTCCTGAAGAACTGAGCCCTTATTTATTCCTTTATTAATAATTTGATATACCAGAAGCCAGAATCAGTATATGGATTTTGTAACACAAAATAAATATTACATATATTAAGTTCGGTAGAGATGCTGATCTGAAAAACTGGAGATTTCCATTTAATTTCTTCACTGAACTTTTGACCTCAGTCTTTCAGCGACCGTGAGAGAGGGAGAACTTATTAACCTAAGAAAGAAAATGTGAAGAACCAGAAAACACATCTTCAGGATTTTACATTTAACAGAGAGGTAGGGTGTCATTTGGAATCTTTAGAGGAATCTTCTCATGCTGTGAAAAGTGATTTTATTAGATGTATGAATCATTGCAAAATGCCAGCAAAATGAGCAGCTAATTAACAATGAACGCATAGATACCGCCTTGTGCTGTTAGACATCATAAGCTAAATGGAGTCAGACTTGATTTGTACTGGGATGGGAGACCTGAAGGAATGGAGAGGAGACGACCCAGTTATCTTGTTGCTAAAAGTGGTGGTTGTGTTTTCTTGGATTGGTATGCTCCCCTTTTCCCCTTTCTCTGAGTCTAAGGCCTGGCCTACACTGGTGAGGGGCTAAGGGTATGTCTGCACTACCCACCGGATCGGCAGGCAGCAATCGATCCAGTGGGGGTTGATTTATTGCGTCTAGTCTAGACGCGATAAATCAATCCTTGAGCGCTCTCCCATCGACTCCTGTATTCCACCGCCGCGAGAGGCGCAGGTGAAGTTGACGTGGGAGCGGCTGCAGTCAACTCACCGCAGTGAAGACACCACAGTAAGTCAATCTAGGTAATTCGACTTCAGCTGCGTTATTCACGTAGCTGAAGTTGCGTAACTTAGATCGATTCACCCCCTCCCCCCCCAGTGTAGACCAGGCCTCAGTTACGCAACTTCAGCTACGAAAATAGAGTAGCTGAAGTCAACGTACTTAGAGCTACTTACTGCGGTAGGTCAACTGTTGATACTTCCCCATCAACTCCGCCTACACATCTTTTGGCAGTGGAATACAGGAGTTGACGGGAGAGCGCTCGGGGATTGATTTATCACGTCTAGACTAGATGTGATAAATCGACCTCCACTGGCTCGATTGCTCCGGAGGTAAGTATAGACATGCCCAAAGGTGTAGGGGGCATTCTATGGCTGAAAGCTCTGTATTTCAATGCAAGACTGAATGTCTGAGCATTTCTATCAGGAAATATCCAATGACACTTTTCACAAGAGGGTAGGTTTTAGACCCAATGTCTGAGGTAAATTCAGTATAAATAATTGCATTCTACTAAATTCTCTTAGTACTATCCATGTCTTACATTGCCCCCAACAGTTCGTTGCTCCATTTTTGCATTTGGGGCAGGAACACAGGGAGGGGAAGGACAGTGATGGCTTTCAGCTACCTGTGTAGTCAAAATAGTTAGGGTCCTGCCCAGCCCTGGTTTAAGTGAAAGCTGCATAAAGGCCATTCTACTTTATGCTGTGCTTAGTATGGCTCCTCTGGTGAGAATAGCTCTGGTGGAGTGCACCACATAGAAGCAGAGCTGGTGTAGGTCCTTTATACCAGATGAGTAGGCCTCCTTGGCAGAGGGTAGTCTCAGTGGACCATTTCTACTCATTATAAGGGTGTCAGAGTGGTGTAAAGTGGCCTTTGTGTCGCTGAAAATTGTGATGTAGTGTGCTGTTAAAACAGGTTGTGTGTACCACTCCAGAGGAGTCCGCACTTGACTGATGAATGTTGAATTAAAGTGTACTCAGTGATTTGCTATCCTTGAAACAAGGCAATATAACGAGTTGTTGTTTTATGCTTTCTTGCTGCTTTGAAATGTACGGTGAATGCAAGCAAAGACCTTTTAAAAACAAATGACTCAAAGGAAACTGAAACAGTAATATATATTAAAAGATCATTTGACATAAAGGTTTGAAACCTTTTAAAGGGTTGTAGTGTTCTTCTACCTTGAGATGCTAATGCTGAAACTTGAAACATGGCTCAACAATATAATTAGCAATTAAACATATCTCTGTTCTCCTCTTGCATCTTGTAAGTCTTTTGCAAATCAAAAATGAGATGTACTCAAATCTAATCAAGTAATTATTTAGAAAGCAGAGCTCCAAAGCACTATTTTCAATTCACAGGCAGCGCCTTCATGCCTGGCATATATTTTGTAAAGTTTTAGAATAAAATAATTGCCTTTGGGTTTTGGAATTCTGCTCTTTACCTGTGCATTGTTGGTATTTCACTTCTGTCTTTTGCCACCTCTGGTCTTTTCTTTTCCCTTTCTGCAATGTGATAAGGTTTGTTTTAGGGCTGTGAATTGATCGCAGTTAATTCATGTGATTAACTCAAATAATTAATTGCAATTAAAAACGTTAATTGCGATTAACCCCACTTATTACAATAGAATACCAATTGGAATTTATTAAATATTTTTGGATGTTTTACTACATTTTCAATATTGATTTCAGTTACAACAGAGAATACAAAGTGCACAGTGCTCATTTTATATTATTTTTTATTACAAATACATGCACTGTAAAAAAGATAAACAAAAGAAATAGTATTTTTCAATTCACCTCCAAGTACTGAAGGGCAATCTGTTTATCATGAAAGTGTAACTTACAAATGCAGATTTTTTTTTTTGGTTGCAGAACTGCACTCGAAAACAAAACTCTGTAAAACTTAGTCTAAAGTTTTACATAGTTTTATTTTTGAATGCAGTTATTTTTGTGCATAATTCTACGTTTGTAAGTTCAACTTTCATGATAAAAAGATTGCACTACAGTACTTGTATGAGGTGAATTGAAAAATACAGATTTTGTTTTTTACAGTGCAAATATTTGTAATAAAAAAAATAAAGTGAGCACTGTACACTTTGTATTCCGTGTTGTAATAGAAATTAATATACACCTCTACCTCGATATAACGCTGTCCTTGGGAGCCAAAAAATCTTACCGCGTTATAGGTGAAACCACGTTATATCGAACTTGCTTTGATCCACCGGAGTGCGCAGCCCCCCCCCCCCCCCCCCCCCCGAGCGCTGCTTGACTGAGTTACATCCAAATTCGCGTTATATTGGGGTAGAGGTGTATTTGAAAATGTACTAAACATCCAAAAATATTTAAAAATGGTATTCTATTGTTGTTTAACAATGTGTTTAATCATGATTAATTTTTCTAATCGCTTGACAGCCCTAGTTTAATTTCCTTCGTCTTGCTTTTGGTGGCAATGGCTATGCATTTTTTCCCATAGCTGGGAGTGCATGTGAACACTGAACTTCTTACATCATATATAGATGCATATGAAGAAAAATTTTAGCAGTAAGCTCTAAAAGTGACTTGAGTACTACGTTGTAAACTGATGATTGTAGATGGGAGCAAAATACATTCTTTGCGAGTGTTTGTTACTGTATTCTGTTTGATTCTGTTAAAATGAAATTGTGTGCACACTCTTGTGTGAACACAATTTACTTATAACGGTATAGAATGTAATCGTGAAAACTCACATCTTATATTCAAATAATGAACTTAACTCTGAGCCACAAAACACATTTGCAGGTTCTTTAAGCATATGTAACATATATGTGTCAAGTATCAGAGGGGTAGCCGTGTTAGTCTGGATCTGTAAAAGCAGCAAAGAGTCCTGTGGCACCTACTTCTGTTAGTCTATAAGGTGCCACAGGACTCTTTGCTGCATATATATGTCATTAATTCTCTACATTACATAGCAGACGATACCCATATATTAGTGATATTTATGTTGAAGGAGTTTGTCTTGTGGGTCGGTATAAAGTTTGGAATATATAATGTGCATTTTCACATGTCAGTATTGTAAAGTGATCGTGTGACACACAAAGGCAATAAAATATTTATCTAACTCAGCACAGACAAGTTCATCATATATTTTAATAAGGAATTGTTTACTTACAAACTTAACAGTAAGTTAATGAAGTTTTTTTAATGGGAAATTGGGTCGGTGGGTGGGTGTTTCTCTCTACTTAAAAATAGAGAATATATATGTGTACCGTCCTAGGAGGCATACGCAAGAAGAGTTTTTCATGTAAATTTGATGCACGTGGAAAGCATGAGAGTTTACAGTAGAGTTTTTAGGAATATAACTTGTTGCATGGGTCAGGAAACACACATCCAACCCCTTCCTCCCTTCCCTTTAGGTTTGCCAACTTCCTAATCGCACAAAACCAAATATCCCTCTCCCGCCCCTTCTCTGAGGCCACACCCAGGCTTGCTCCACTTCCCCCCCCCCCCCGTTGCTTGCTCTCCCCCACCCTCACTCAGTTTCACCAGGTTGGGGGATGGGTTTGGGGTGCAGGAAGGGGCTCCAGCTGGGGCTGAGGGGTTGGGGGTGTGGGTTCTTGGGTGGAGCTTGGGATGAGGAGTTTGGGGTGTAGGAGGGGGCTCGGGGCAGGGGATTGGAGTGCAGGGAGGTGATGGCTCCAGCTGGGGGTGTGGGCTCTGGGGTAAGGCCAGGGATGAGGGGTTTGGGATGCAGGAGGGGGCTCAAAACTGGGGCAGGGTGTTGGGGTGTTGGTGGAGGTGCGGGCTCCGGGTGGAGTTTGGGTGCAGGAGGGGACTCTGGGCTGGGGCAGGGATTTGGGGTGTGGGAAGGGTTGAGAGGTGCGGTGTCTCGGCAGTGATTACCACGGCTTCCAGGAAACGGCTGCCAGGTCCCTGCAGCCCCTAGACGCATGGGTGACCAGAGAGGCTCGCACTCCACAGCTGTCAGGGTTAGAAACTTTTGTTTTTAAAGGAAAGCTCAGACTTGGCTTGAGTGCTTTGTTTGTTAATGTACACATGTATGTGTTTTTCTTATTGATCGTGAAGAAAAACATCCACATTGACTGTAAGCAGACACATTCAGCTATGGTAAGTTGGCCTAGCTGCATTGAAGTCATGGAGTGATGCCAGCTTACATCAGCTGAGGATCTGGCCCAATATTCTGATTAACCAAACATCCAAGAACACTTCCTGTGTTCTAATGCTGAGTCATGGTTTTGTGTTCTGGTAGAGCCATACTTAATCCGGAATCAACACCTGCTGTAATGTATGTATGTTGAAGAAGGGCCCGATCCTAGGGGACAGTGCATTGGAGCAATTGCTGGAGATTTGAATGCTTTCTTCGGGTGGCTGGTGGAATATAGGCACTGGATGATCACTGGACCTGTATACACCCTGTATTCACATGCTACACACGTTGTAATAAGCTTGGCACAAAATTGGGAAAATTGAGAACTGGGAGCATGTTGGGGTCAGCCTGCAAGCAGTAACCAAAGCTAGTAGAGACCGGGGAGTGTTATTGCTGTGTTCCTGGAAGTCTACTGGGGTCAGACTTGCTGGACCCAGGTTGCTGTTATATGCAGACATTCCGGGTGTGAGGTGCATGCTTGTTGCTGATGGTCAACATCTCAGGCAGGGAGTTAAAGTACCAGGGTTATAGGGCAGGTGGTGATGCAACCCCTCACTGGTCTGGATTGCACCCTAAATGCTGTAAGAGGGGAATAAGGTTAAAGAATTTACATACGTTCACACTTAGTAATTTTTTTTTAATTACTGTTCATTCCAACTTTTTCTTTGTGGTAAGGTATAAGGTCTAGGACCCTGGAGAAACATGCAGAGCAATTTTACTGACTAACCCTGGTGTCAGATCAGTTTGGTTTTACTCATTCTAGACCGAACGATAATAAAATATTTGTATCTGTCACATTGATGGAAAAGAAATGGAGTCAGAGGCAGAGGGTTGTCTGCGAGGGAAACTCCTAAAACCAAGTAAGCTGTGGAGAAACCTTAATATAAAGTAATAACAAAAACTTCACACTAACAGTAAAGGCAGTCCCCCAGTAGGGAGTAGGTTTGGACCAGATCTATATTTTGGGTGTACAATTTGGGAGAACAAACTTGCCTGCATCTGATTTTATTCTATGAGCAGAAATCAAAATATTAAATTTTATATCAGGGCACATTTCAGTAGTCTCAAATGTATGCATCCTTTTGGCCTTCCAGGCCTTTTCATGGTTTGAGGCTAAAAACTATGCAGGCTGTCCATACACTTCAAAAACAGCCAGACAAGCAGTGGCCAGCATGAAATTTCTGTTTTTTTTTGTTTGTTTCTTTGTTTTTTTACAAAGAAAAATCTTTTTTTTTTTTTCCTCTTCTCACCACTCTCTTCCTACAGGTGTCACTGTAAGGCAGCACTGTTGAAAATTAACATAGGGAGAAAATGGTAGGAAACATGGTTGCATATCCCAACTGTTTGCAGTGTATTTCACTGACGGAGCTCATGCAAATCAAGGGGAATTATTCCTAGTTAGTTCGAGTATTTTATTTCCATAGGCAGGTATGTGCAATTTGACTATACCTTTTCTAACCCTTCAAACCATTCTCTGAAATCCGTTACTGAAGTTCAGATGGATACTCCTGCGGCAGTTGAGCAATAATACAAAAGTATTGAAATTAGTTTGCTTCAGCTGTTCAGTGTTTTGGGGCAGTTGATTTAGATGTAGAAACTGTGCTGTTGGAGCAGAGAAGGGTAAAAGCAAATTCCTCCCGTGTAGATCCTCGGACTTGCAAACAATTATAAACGTTAAAAATAGCCGACAATGTTCCTTTCACCGTGTGACTCTGTCTGAGAGGATGAAAGCCTGCCTTGTTTGTGTGCCAGCCAGATGCTGGTGTTTCACATTACATCCCCGCACAGAACATAGCCCCTCCGTCCACGTGAGTACTAACAGATGATTTTTGGGGGTCAGCAGCATAGTGCAGCGGTGATACGTTGCCTGCCAGTGCCCCGATGATGGTGTGCTGATAATAAAAACTGGGATTTTTAGTTATACAGACTTAAAATGAAGTAGACATACCACCCTCATGATCCCTTATAGTACACCCCTTTATGTGTCTAATATTTGCTTACTGGCCACTTCTGCAGTGGTCCATCTCTAAGAGCACAGGATGTAGTTACCTTGTTCTTTGAAAGTTTCTGATCTAGTGTAGAGTTACTGTAATGGTTTTGTCTGGCTAATCAGGACAGATATAACCTCCCCCTTTCTCTGTGGGGGAGCATACATGGGCCTCATTGCCGTCCTTTCCGGGCAGAAAAACCCACAGAAAGGGGCCTTTGAAATAAGATAAAACTGTTTCTCTTCATGGAATGAAGAAGTTTCTGCCCCAGCCCCTGCTGTTTCTCTGAAAACCCATAGACCAGGGCTGTCTTTGGGGGAGCTGGGTCCCCACATTAGCACTAGAGGCTCTTCTCTCTGGCTCTCGGACAACATCCCAATGCATGCCTCTTTCAGTGGTCTTTTACAGCTCCAGTTACCTAACTTGTCAGAGGATGCTGAGATGATGCCCCTTGGATGGTTGCCAGCTCTCCATCCTCCCCTTGCCCCCACATTCATCTCATGAAAGGAGAGCTCCTCCCATGCAGGTCTTACGGGACACGATCTGGCTCTTTGACAATAGAAATCAAAAATATAATTGTAACCCCTCTACTGTGTTGCTTGCTGTCTGAGATTGTAAG
The DNA here is from genome assembly GCF_027887155.1 of Malaclemys terrapin pileata. Taxonomy (NCBI): domain Eukaryota; kingdom Metazoa; phylum Chordata; order Testudines; family Emydidae; genus Malaclemys; species Malaclemys terrapin. The sequence continues at coordinate 14,711,824 of NC_071522.1, read as the reverse complement.
CTGTGCAGAGCAGGGACCATGTCTTCATTTGTGTTTGCACAGGACTTAATGCGATGGGGACGCAATCCCAAATGGAATAAGAGTGCTATTTCAATAGAAACAAAACATGATTTGTGTGAGACTATCTGGTTGAAATCATGGCCCTATTGATATCAATGGAGTTTTGCCATTGACTTCATTGTGTCTAGGGTCTTCGCCTTCTGTCAGGAGATTCTGAGATGAGGTGTTCCCTTGGCGTAGCCTGGTAAGGAAGTGTCTGGAATGTGACCGAGCTAGTGACTCTAAATACCGTTGTGGCTGTCCAGATAAAGTAGAAGAGAGAATACATGAGGTTTTTGCATACCTAGAAAGTCTGTTACTGATGGGAGGACCCAGAGTGCTGAATGTTAGACACCGAATAAATTCTTTTTGACTATGAACTCATAACCCCTTCCCTTCTCTGTCGCCTTAACCACAGTTTGGTAGTTCACATAATTTTTTGTTTGGCAGGCACCATCTACAACACATGTCCATAGGACGATGCTAGTAACATTTGGCTGGATGTGTGTTGCTTTCTCCCCACGGACCAAAGAGATCCATTTACATAGCGTGTGCTGCGGAACATATGAAGAACCCTAAAGTCCTGATTTATTGCTGAGCTTATATATGAAGGAATCTATGAAGTTGCCAAAGTAAGCAAAATGCAACCAACTCTTTCCAGCTACAAGATTAAAAACAGGGAAGGGACAGGAAGGTTTGTTTTGTATATTGGCTTAACAACACACCCTTTGCAAATTAAATCACGAACACGTTTCTACTTACAAACTCTAAAACTGTGTTTTTAATTAGGCTAATTATACTTGATCAGGCAGGTCTACCTTTGTAGTACCATCTATGCCAAGCTTTTCTTCTGTGATTTCACTTCATCAGGGCTGGTTAGGATGCAATGGAGAGAGCAGGAAAGGAGATTGAGAAGGGAAGGGATTGGAGGTAGGAGGAAAGAGATAATTTGATAGATGAGGTGGAAAACACAGAGATGGTAGTCTCCGCCTGCTCAGAACTGCCACATCATTTGTGTCCCATCATTTGCGGTGGCGGGAGTGTGTTTTTTTTTTTCCTCAGGCTATGAGTGACTGGAGATTCGGTGTGCCCAGGTGGAAGCACCTTGAAAAAGCCTGATTCATCCTCCTCCTCCTCTCCACCCATATCTCCACAAAAAATTCTGTGTTCAAGTGGTCTGAATTTGGGCTCCCCAAAACTTAAGGCATTCCAAATCACTAGCCACTTTGGAAATCTTGATCTAGTGACTTTGTGCCGCATGACTGTTTCTTTGATTTTTTTTTTTCAGATTAGTTTTCCGTTTTGTTTATTCTTATGTAAACAGGGTCTGAATGAATGCTTCCCTGACAGCTAGCTGGGAGGGGGAATGACTTGGGTGTGTTGATGTGAATACAGTTTGCTCCTGCTCTGCTTACATATTCAGCAGATACAGCAGTGTCAAAGTGATCAACTTTGGCTGGTATTGGGTACAAATCACCTCACTACTGAATGTGGGAGTAGTGAAATATGGTTACCGATGTAATAATTGTAGAAATACAGGAAAGCAGGACGGTGCTTCACCTGTCCCAAATGAGGGGGCAACCCTCAGTTGAAAGAACCTCGTTAAGCCAGGGGCTCAAACGTCAGAGCCCTGTGAAAGTCAGGGGGATGGTGACTTGTATCCCCAGCCAAGTGGCTGCACATCCTCATCAAGGGTCCTCTCTAGACTGGTTTAACCTGTTCCTCCCCACTGTTCAAAGAATAGAGCTAAATAGGCTCAATAGGAGCCTCTTTGTTATCTTAAATGCCCAATCAGAGCTGAAATCAGTTGTGGTAGGACTGTGTTTCTGTCCTGCCTGCTAAGAGCTGAAAATTACTGCTAAGGGCTGGTCCACACTAACCCCCCACTTCGAACTAAGATGCGCAACTTCAGCTATGTGAATAACGTAGCTGAAGTCGAAGTATCTTAGTTCGAACTTACCGTGGGTCCACACGCGGCAGGCAAGCTCCCCCGTCGACTCCACGTACTCCTCTCACGGAGCAGGAGTACCGGCATCGATTGAGAGCACTTCCGGGATCGATTTATCGCGTCTAGACAAGACGCGATAAATCGATCCCAGAAGATCGATTGCCTGACGTCGGACCCGGAGGTAAGAGACTGATGTGCAGAGGTCACAGCAGAGAGGCAGGTGGCAGCAGAAGGTGACTGACAGTCAGCTGGTGAATGAGTGGCTGGTACAGAGGAGAGGCGCGATGAACGGCCATCAGGGCGGCTGTTGGAGAGCTGCGACAAGAGCGGTGAACGGGCGGCCAGCCAGCAGGGCAGCTGATGGAGAGGAGTGGCTGGCAGAGGGGAGCGGCGAGCAAGTGCACGAGCAGTGGAGTGAGTAAGGTACCTCTTTACCCCAGCCTGAGGGAGGTGAACTCTGTGTCTGCGCTGACCAAAGACAGCGACTGTGAGTGGGATGCAGAGAAGGGTTCGGCACATGAAAGGGACTTTTGGGTTGCTGGAGGGGAAAAGGACACTGCCCAACTTACTTGGGGGTGGGTCTTTTACTCATGGTTTATGTTTATGAACTCTGTGGTGTTTTTCCAAATTAACACAGAGTTACTTCCCTCTTTTTATTAAGTTTCTTTTCTACATTCAGACTCTGCTTGCGAGAAGGGAAGTATTGCCTCTCAGAGGCACCCAAGGATGGTGTGTAAATTTCCCAGGTTACGGGGTATGTGCTCAAGCCGGTTCTATGTTGTATAAATGGAAAGGAACCCCTAGATATTGAACCCGGCCCTGGTTGCTGCTGGCTCCACTTGGCAGAAGGGTTACACTTAAAAAGGAAAAGTCTTATAGAATTGTTGAAATAAGAGATGGAAAATACCTATTCTTCTTCCAGTCTATTCCCACTCCTATCTTCTCTCTATCCAGGATTGTTTCCTGTCATATATTTTCTGCCATCTTAGTCTCAGGTGATCTGGGCTGCTTCTTTGACCAATTAATCACTACCCTAGTAGATTTCTTGGTTAGAAAATTGTTTAGCTCACACAAGTTCTGAAAAAGAATTGTATTTAGACTGTAAGCTCTTTGGGGCAGCCATCTTCTTTGTGTGTTGTGTTTGTACAGCACCTGGCACAATGAGGTCCTAGTCCATGATTGGGGCTCTTAGACACTACTGCAGTACAAATAATTCATCATCATCCTTTGACATTTGGGATAACAATATTGATGTGAACAAAACACTTGGATTTGCTGTGCTTTGTGTGACCAAAGCAAACACTAAATAAGATATGATGTGAGCTATTTGGAGCACAGATTTTCCTTTTACTGTGGTTTTTGGGGAGCACCCAGCACATTTGGGTCCTGATCCTGTGCTGTCTGACCAACTTTACAAGTCACTTTAACCTCCCTGTACCTCTTTCCACATCTGTGATATATGAATAATTATACTTAATTCCTTTGTCAAGTGTTTTGAGATCTACTGTTGAAAAGAGCTATAGAAGAGCAAGTATTATAAATATGGTAGCACGCTAGAGTCAACTGATTACATAAACACAAATTAATATTATAGATAATGCGCCATTTAATCCTACTGTTTAGGGGATTTGTTTTTCCCAAGAACAAGTACTACTAGTGAATACACCAAAATCACTGGTGAAAGACTTAAATCCAGTAAAGATATTTCAGCAAAACAAATCCTTCAAGATTTTAAAATTATGCATCACCCGCCTATGAAAAGTAATCTCTTCTTGGATAACATGTGATCACAGCTGAAGCATGTCCAACAACATACTCTGACTGTTCAGGACAGTAAGTAACAAAGAACACCAAATCTGATTGAAACTGCACAGGGATATTGAGAGTGGTAGAACACAGAGATTTCTACAGACACCAATTTGTAATATTTTCTGTTCTTTTCATTTCTGATCCACCTTAAAACCATACCCGCTCTCCTCCTGGAGAGAAGCTTTGAAAGATCTATTTTATTACTTCAAGTTGCAAGGAAGCTCTTACAGTACTGGAATATGGTGAGAAATTTTGAGCAGATGGAAAATTTTTTACGTACTGTAAGCTTTGCTATAACTGTATGTAATCTACACTATAGACATAACGTAAATTTTGTTGCTGCATTGCAGTTTTTATTCTTTCAGGAGATTTTTCCAAAAATGTATACAAGAGACATTTTTAATCTATAGGTTTGAGTGCATGTGGTGCAGAGCTTTTATTAAGAAATCGGTGATGGTCAATTAGCAAGCTTTTTGAGGATTCACTCACAGGTTTAAAAATTATGCCTTGAAATTTTGAGTTCAGAGACAGTAAATCTGTTTTTCTGCATTGTTACTAGAATTGGCTAAATTAAAAGGTTGGCTTAGGTGAGTAAACTCTGGTTCTCGGAATCCTTCATTCTTCTTGAAGAGCTATTTGTATGAACATGGGGGGGAAGAGACCATTTCTCTTCTTATGTACTAGTTCCTAAATGGGCAGTGTGACTATATTTAGGGGAAACGTCTTATTGTGACCTGACGTCATGGCACATAACACAATTGGATGGAGTAGAATCATGCCAATCTGGTGGTTAAAGCATAGTAATGAGTAGCTAGCTCCACCGCAAACTTGCTGTGTGACCTTAAGCAAGTCACTTCACTTCCATTTACCTAAGTTTCCCTGTCACCCTTTCACACAGAGCTGTTGTGAAATTTAATGTAATGATGTTTGCAAACTCTGTCAAAGTGCAAAATATAATAATAACTTCCTAGAGTTTCGAGGTCCATTTTAAAATGACTTCCTTTTTCCCCTCTTTTGCTGTGGGTTTAATATCTGTTTCTACACTTATCTATTGTCAGTCATTTTCATTGGCTAGCATTATGACTATGGCTGTTGCAAGATGCTCAGGAGAATGTCATATTCCATGAGTGACATCATTCTTCTTTAAACAGCTAATGGAGGCAAGGAAAAGATGAAGCTTTCAAGTGTAACCAAGGATGCCCAAGATCATTAACAAAGCTATTTATAACTGTAAAAACTAGGTTTCGGGGGAAGCATCGAGGCTTAGCGTTACTAATTATACAGCTGTTAACTAATCTAATAGTGATCCTATTTCCCCCAAACCTTAGCACTGACATTTTGTGGCATTATGTGAAGCCAGCTAATGCAGCAGAGAGGCTAGCAAGAGGAGACAGGCTTGGCCTCTTGTCATGTGCCAGCTGACACTGTCGTTCTGCAGTGACTGCAAGGTGACTGGCACGGGACAGTTAGCACCTCATATTGTGGATGGAATGTTCATGCTGTATTCGGCCCTCCACTCCCCCCCAAAAAAGGTAGGGACACTGACCCTTCACCAGGGGTGCTGGAACAATTTATAGTGGGGGTTCTGAGAGCCATTGAATCACACTGTAAACCCTGTATATAATAACCACTTCAAGCCAGGGGGTGCAGCAGCACCCCTAGTTCCAGCTCCTATGCCCGTCACGGATCTCAAAGCTCTTGTCTCTTTAGGTGTAGGATGCCAAAATGCCTTTTTCTCTCTCCTTATATCTTCCCAAAGTTCACTGACTGTGCTTCGAGAGGCAGGATGACATCCTAGAGGTGCTGTCTCCATCCCACATCAAGATTAAGTAGTCATCTTTCTCCACTTGCTCTCCTGGTGGCTTTGTTTATCTTGCATGTAAATACACTTTTCTTTCTTTGGTCACACCTTACTTAATTTACATTGGAGACAGGTAGATAGCTGCCTTCCCTCCCTATGTGTGTGAGAACCTTTTTCTTCCTTTTGGTCAGACTTTAAAGCATAATATCAAGGAGTATCCATAATTCCTCATATAGTATTAATATATACATTTCACAAAGACATTAATCACCAGTATGTCATTAGCTTTCAAATGCTAAAGTAAATGATACCTTTTAGATATCAATTGTGACAACAGTGTGCTAGGTGTAGTGTGTGTGTCAGGTCTGATAAGAGTTGCTTGACACAGAATAATGAACCACCAGTGGGCCTCTGTGTCTCAGAGACATAAGCAAACACTTAAAGTTAAGCCTGTGCTTCATTGATATCCTGAATATGAGGCCTTACCTCAGACCCAGCATCAATAGATTCAGACATAAGATTAACACTTCTATGGACAATGAATAAACAGTGAGATGTATATAGGAAGTTTTCAGTTGCATATGGCATTTGAGTCTGCTGACATTTGCACCTATATTGCTGAACAGTTATTTTTCTTGTATATTCTGTGTGTGGGAGTTTCTTAAAAACTTTTTCTTCCTTCCAATTATGAAAACAGTAGTAAGAACATAGATTGGAAAAGTTCAGTGTTAAAAAGACCTATTTAAACAATGACCATGCCTTTCTGATTGTGAAACCAGGATGTAGTAGTTAGTCTCAGATGTTTTCCACGCTGAGATCATGATTTCTCTTTTTAGGAAGATGGACACCTCTGGCAAAAGGTTCAGTTTAATTGGAATTTAAAATGTTACTGTCAAATACATTTTACAGATGCCTTTTTTTCTCTTAATGAGAAGTGTTCATCTTACCTTTATTTTTAATAAGAAGATATGTTTTTCAGGGCACTGAGATGAATGAAATAACTTCCCTTAAGAAATATATCCAGTGTCTGCTACCAGTCAATATGAGACTGACAGCTTGGCAGGAGCATTGCACATTTCATATATTAGAAATACCTCCAAGCTGTTTAACTTTGCATAGCCCTTGAAATCTTCCCTCTCTTCCCCTCCCCCTCGCCCCAAAACCTGATCCTATGCACAAATGAATGGGTGCTACACCAGACTTCTGCAGTGAGAGAGAGTTGGGTGGGTGGGTGCTTTTTGGCGTACATAGGTCCTAATCCTGCAATTGAATCCATGCAGGCAGACCCCTGCTTCTGCACCAAGCCCCACTGATTACTAATGAGAATCTTCAGAGACAGAGAGGTTGGTCTCTGTCAATGAGGCCCACAATTAGAAAAATGGCCTGGAGGGCTTGCAGCACCTTTAGCCATATGCTGCTCCAATGAATGCTGCTGTTCTCTGCCAATGTATTGGATTCTCGTGGAGGATTAGTTCTATGCATCTTGATCTTATTAAAACGTTGGTGAAATTCCACCTCTGGGAATGATTTGCAGCTTCAAGCTAAAAACTAAACAGCAAAGCCTCCAGTGGACACATGCGGGCCTGGTTTTGTGTTCAAGATGTGGGGGAATGCTAGCTTTCTGCACTTCCTGTTGCTTACCTTCATGTGGTAGCGATTACCTCAAGTTTATCTTTCTCCGATATTACTTGATCCATTTTATGCTGAAGACAAGAACAGCTGGCTCAAAGGTGGGGGAAGCTTTGTGTAGGGGACATGGCATGTACGTGAAAGGCTTTTCTTGTTGCTTGTTTGAGTGGTCAGATCTGGAGCATTTAATGTTGGCAAACAGCCTTGCTTGACAGTCTACTGAAAATGTCTTTTATTGATTTCTATTTTTGATGTGCAGACTTTCTGGACTTTATTTTTAACAAGGAAAATGATTTCCATACCGCGCCTGTCATCTCCCTATTTTTGACAGTTTTACTGTTCTGTTATAAAACTCCCCTGGCCCCTCTGATTTTCCACTCGTTCTGTAGGGATTCATTGCCTTCAGTCCATCTGCCAACTCTTCTGCAATCAACATCCAATAAAAGTGCTTACTTTTTTCTCTTCTCCCCCCCCCCCCTGCCAGTCCCCAGAGCCTTCCACAAATCAAAGAAAATCTGTGGTTTATTTTTAAATACAACACTTGTTAAGTAAAAGAGATAGTATAATTTCATTATGATGGCATCCTTTAATACCAAGCAGCAGCAGCTGTTGTTAACCTTCTTTGTTCATCTATCCCCCAGTTGCTTGCAGGCTGTGCTGGATTATTCACTAGGCAAATAGAATGGCTATTAGTGTTAGCTTGACTTCTTCACCTGAGGAAAGACAAAGCCAAACAGAAGAAGCACAAAAGATGTGAGCGCCACCTGAGTACCTGTCAATATTTAGGTAGTTGCTAGAGTTAGGGGCCCAATCCTGTTTGGCACGTTCATCTTCTGTTGACTTCTCTGGATGTTGAGTTAGGATCGCTTTTCAGATTGTGCGCTCGTGCTGCATTTCTAATGTATAACATAACTGTGTGACATGAAGAACAATCCCCACTTCGAAGCAGTGGATGCTGCTATTCATCTCAATATAATTCTTTGCTCTTTGGTGGCGCACAGTTAGCGGGGAAAGTTGGGGGAAGTTTTGAGGGGGGGTAGTGAATGGGATGAGAAGAACATGTTTGCCTCACACAGACGCATGCTGTAAAACTATGCAGGGAGAGTTCTTTTTCCTGTCATGGTCTTTATAGAATATAAATAGCTCAAGTATAAAGCTAATACACAATATAGTAAAGGACAATAGTTTCTGGAGGGAGAAACTGTTTTACACCAAGCAGCTGCGGGGTTACGTTCAAAGACATACAGTGGAGGAGTATGCTTGATATGTGCCCACAAGTGAGCTAGGGAGACATGGGTGACTCCCTATAAACACTTGAAAAATACAAGTGTGGGGGATCAGACACACTATTAAAAATAGACAACATATAAGGAACCTTCTCTACCATGTGTTGCTTTTGAACAGTGTCCCCCTTCATGTCCTGTCCTCTAGTACTAATCTCTCAGGATTTTGAGTCCTGTGTGCAATAGCCTGTGACTTGTGCAGCTTTTTGTAAACCATTGAGACAGAACTGGCTTTTTTTTTTTTTTTTTTTTGCACTGTCATGGACAAACCTTACTGAATTAAGTTTAAGTATTTTAGGAGTTCATTGTATTAAAAATGAAAATGTTTTTATGTATTTTTGTGAGGTTGTATGTAGTGTCTCGGGAGGGTGGGGAGGACATGACTAATGTAAACCTAGGAAAGTATTATGAGCTTCCTAGGACTATTTGAAACAATGTGTCAAACAAAAATGAACTTTTAAAGATAAGTAGGTTTCCCAGGAAACCTCTGGGGGAGGCGTATGAAAATATACCACCTTCCAGTTTTGAAGCTTTACTCTGAGGAGGGGAGGTTTTGTCTTCTGATCTTGTCCTTGTGAAACAGGCGATCAGAGGCCCGAAATGTATAATGTGGTGCCTCACAGTTTCAGGTGTGCTTGTTCTGAGCCCAGGTGGCTATGAACTTGTAACCACAGAAAACCCCCTTGGTGGGGTTTGAAGGACTGACTCCTACCACAGCGCTTGTTGGAGTTGGGGGTGATCTCTGGTAAGCTTTAGTATGCATGTAGGTTTTTACTGTTTTAATGTTTTCCCTGTAATGCTTTTACCTTCAGAATAAGTGTGCTTGCTTAGAAAGAGCTATGTGGTAACTTGTACATTGGCCATAGCTCTCGGAGAGAAAGCCAAGCACAGGTGCTGGCCTTTTTAGATGGTCTGGCTTGCTGGGATATCCGTGTAAGCCAGGCAGCTGTGCAGACTTAAAATCCCTGGTCAGGAGGAAGTGAGACGTGGGTCTCTGCCCAACAAGGGTGACAATTGGAAATCTTTAAGTGGGTGCCCTCGAGGGACCATGGAGTTGGGGGGACAGATGCAGTTACACTGAAACTGTGACAAATATAACAGCTAAAAATTAGGCTTATTTTGCAGCACTGCTCATGGCAAGATTTGGTGCTAAAAGTGTTCATTCCTATAGCCACCTTTTTAATACTGAGAGAGAAGTCATAGTTCACTCGATATTGGTAGAAGTAATTTTAAAATAGACTCCGGATTCGTGTTAGATGAATCTTGGAAGTTTGCAGACTAAGATTGGTTGAAGATCCAGTCATTTTAATGCTTATTCAGACTATCTGGACTCTTGATTCTGCAGCATTGGCCTGGATATCTTGTAAAAAGAGGCTCTTTGGAATGTTAACAGTACTTCCTGCGTCTGGTGAGGCCGGAAGTGATATTTTGCCCTTTTATAGAGTTTCCATCTGAGTTAATTGGTGTTTGAGCAGTGTTTTGAGATCCTAAGATGCACAACACCGCTAGAAACTTGCAGGGGTACCTAATTGGATAAACACATGAGGAAACGGAGACAAGACAATGGCAGAGCTAGGAATAGAAACAAGATCTCTGACCCCCCCAGTGCTGTGTGTTTAAGAACAAGATAATCTTTCCTCTGCTGTTAGCAGCCGCTGTTAGCAGCCTCTGTTATAGCCAATATAAAGAAGAAAATAGCTACATAAATTGAAACATAATAGCAAACAAACTAATTTGGAAACTATTAAAATCCCAAAGGGTAGGGTTTATTTCATTTCAAGTTTTGGGTGCCAAAGTTTGGGATGGTTCTTACTTTCTAAGTATATGGTTGTATTGCCCTATTCATATTAAAGGTAAAAGAACAGGAGAGCCTCTGTCCACCCCCAAAAAAGTCGTTAGATCTCTTTTGAGTATAGACATGCTGATAGAATCATACTCTGTCGTCTGATTATTACTGAATGTCGATTTACTTTATGCATTTGGATCATGCAACCCAAGCTACATACCTACACAGCAATTTATCTTGCTAAAAAGAAAAAGGGCCCACTTTCCTTCATCTCTTCTCTAAAAGATGTGTCTAGAGATTGGCAATACTTCTGAATGCCTCATTTATTAGCACAGGCACAACAACAGGGGATGTGTTACTTGTGTTACTTTGGGTCATCCCTCCCATGTGCTTTGCAAGAATTTAGAAACCAGTGAATTATAACATTCAGGAGGAAACGAGTCATTTGTAAGGAGCTATTCCCAAGCCTCTGTATTTCAAGGCTGGGTGAGCAAAGAAGACTGCAGTGTCACCAGCGATATTGAAACACATTAGTCCTGATGCTTAGTTGCATTTTGCTGTGTCTAAATTTGCTGTCATGAAAAACAGAACAGAGCCTGACATTAGATTAACACAACTCTAGACAGAGAACAACTCAGGTTTTTGTAAAACCCGTTGGGGGCAAGGGGAAAGGAGGTGCAGAAATGAAACATGCAACTGAAAGTTTAACATTCACTGTGTTGTAATAACAATAATACACTCTGGCTCCTCTGGGTAGAGTTGGTGTCGCATGCAAACATGGATAGCTCTAAGGACTGAAGCCTTCTAACTTTACAGTGCAGGAAATCTCGGTGCAAGTTTCCTAGCCCCATATTCCTTCAATTGTAATCATTTTATGGGAGGCAGCATGATCCAGTGGAGAGAACTCAGGAGACTCATAGTGGTTCTATTCCCAGCTTTGCTGCTGGCCGACCTGGGATAAGTCACTTTACCTCACCTTGCCTCAGTTTTCCCTTCTATAAAATGCAGATAGCTCAGGACATTATGTACATTGCTATGCGACTAGGGCAGGGCAGCTGGAAACTGCACTGTGGGGCAGACACCTCGTGCCCCATAAGTCACTGAGTCATCGTGGGATGGTAATGGCTTTTGCTCACAGCTGACTTTCAGTGGTTTGACCCTAGGGTGACCAGATGTCCCGATTTTATAGGGACAGTCCCGATTTTGGGATCTTTTTCTTTCTATAGGCTCCTATTACTCCCCAAACCCATCCCGATTTTTCACATTTGCTGTCTGGTCACCCTATTTGACCCAGTCATTTAGGTGTGAAAGGATCCCTTTCCCCCCTGAGCCATCCAGTCACTCACCATGGACATAAGCACGGAAAACTGGTATGACTCGATCAGCTGGGATTACTGGATGGAAATGGCCTTTGTTCCCCGTGCATGAAAGGAACACAATAATACTGAAGGTGAATAGATAATACATTGTAAATTGGTGGAGTAGTGAAACCCAACTTGCACAGGGAAATGTTACCTGTTGTCTGGCAAGTTTGAATTGGGATGTTGGGATCAGTAAAATGTCCTCTGGACCTGCCAACAATCCATTGTCCTTATCGTTTTAATTTCTAATACAGATTTCAATTTCGTTGAGACAGCTAGCGAGAAGAAAACAGTGATAACCCTTACCTCAGGGTCATTGGCTTCCTCTGGTGATGCCTCTGTGTGCAGAACCCTTGCGCAGTGCGTCATACCTTCTCAACGTTGTTATGTGACATGGTGAATCTGTATATATCCAGTTACCCACATGTCATTTGATGACATCTGCAAAGAACCCCTGGAGTGAAATGTAACATTCTGAATTGCAGTCCTGAGCCAAAATGGCATTTCATAGTGGTGAGAGGGTGACAGGCGTGTTGTTTAACTTGCCTGTTGTCTGCATGATGACACACATACCTTAAGGAATGTCTGACTTTGAGGTCTCCTGTTCAGAGTTGAGTTTTATTATATCTATACTCTCCCTCATATGTCGACCAGTAAGCCAGCAAGCTCCCCTTTTGATCAATGCAGACTATCCTGCTGCATTTGCTTGCTTGCTTTTGTTTTAAAAGTCTATTGGTTTGTTTTAAAATTCTAAAAGTCACTATCTGGCTAAAATCGTCATGTTACTTGTTTTAGTTCTGCAGCAGGATCCTACTAATCAGTTCAGTATCCGGTAAGCTCTTTACCTGAGGAGAATGTTTTACATGGGCAGGAAAACTGGCTCTGATGTAAGATTCATAAGTTAATCCTCTGCTTTAACAGGTGACCATGGTGTGCAAAAACAGTGTTTCTTTTACATATCAGCTTTCTTGCATGTTGCCTTTTTGGTGCTCTGGAAACGTGTTCTCTGATCAGGTATTTATTTTAGAGGACTCTATTGTATTTTGTATATGTTTACTTAGAGCACTTTAAAAAAATAAAACAGTATCACTGATCACAACGAATGTTCAAGCTCACCAGATTCTTGTTAGCTTTTCCCAGGTAACAGTAGAGTGAAATCAGCTGCAGAGGCATTGGAATTGCCTAAAGACTCTGGAAGTTAGTATTGCATTGGTTCATATTTGGACAGCTATCTGAGTCTAGTAAACGCCATAATAGAGACATTTGAAATCATTTTAAAAGATATTTCCTACTTGGTGGAACAAGCCCAAAATTGTAACTGGGATTATATGGCTGCTATGGGACCTGTGTCTAAAAGTGTGCTTTTTGCAGATGTTTTCCTGTAACAGGAATCCCTTAAAGTAGCTCCATTATTTTATGAACAAAAGGGAATAAGTGCAATTGAGTCTGTATGTAGAGAAAATGCATTCCTTTAGTAGATCACCTGACTTGTGATTTTTATCTTTGGATCAAGCTAGAAGTTTTCTTTTCTCTTCTGAAATTAATTTGAAAGGGATTCATTGCTTATAAGTATTTATTGAATTTGGTGCACAGCAAATGTATCCTTTTATGGGGGATTCTTTTAGTGAGTGTTAACTAATTCTTTTATACTGTGGGTATCTAAGAAGGATACATTGTTCTTAAAGATTTTATGCAGATAGAGTAGTTATGAACTGACTGGTCAACCATACACCTCATTTGAAACCAGAAGTACGCAATCAGGCAGCAGCAGAGACACCAAAAAAAGGCAAATACCGTGCAATACAATGTTTAAACATAAACTACTAAAAAAAAAAAGTTTAAAAAAAAGAAATGATTTGACAAGGGAAGGAAACGTTTCTGTGCTTGTTTGATTTGATTTAAATTAAGATGGTTAAAAGCAACATTTTTCTTCTTCATAGTAATGTTTCAAAGCTGTATTGAGTCAATGTTCAGTTGTAAACTTTTGAAATACCCACCATAACATTTTGTTCAGAGTTATGAACAACCTCCATTCTCGAGGTGTTTGTAACGCTGAGGTTCTATTGTATCCGTAAGCTTAAGGGCCAGATGGGCGTAAGTGGGAGAGAATGCAAGTAACACCACCCACAGGAAACTCTGGGAGGCATTGGAGCCGCGGACTTTGCTGCTCCTTGGGAGGGCGAATTCCCTTCTGTGGCCAGTGCAGTGCCTCCTCTCCAGCCCCTTCTCGGGGTTTCTTTTGTGCAACTGTAATAGTTTGCATTTTATATAATATTCCAGTATTGCCAACATTTCAAGAAATGTGGATCGGGCCAAAAAAATTGGTGTAAAAATCATGAATTTTAGGCTATTTTTATTTGCCTTCTGCTTTTTAGACTTTTAGGCTGCACTTAGGTTACCTATTCATGCTTTTCTCTGCAACAGTTCTTTTAGAAAGTTGAGATTCACAGTCAATCAGTGGACTCCAGGTGTTGCAGCTTCAAGAAAAACAGCAAACAGAGTTGCAATACATTTGGAAGAGGTGGCACTCTATTTGTCTATATAATACATTTATGCCCACACTATCCATCGTATTGCATATGCTCATGCTATATAGTTATGCCATCTCAGATATTTTATATATATATATATAAATATAAAAATCTGAGATCCAACTAGACTATCGATATTAAAATAAAAGATGGTGTATCTGTACAGTAGTGTGCCTAAATCTACAGTTGCATAGAAATATGCCATATCTATAATCTAAAATATGTGCACATGCTGTAATGACAAGGAAGATAGAAACACCAAATCAGGAAATGCATTGTATTCCACCCTCCCTCAGTGCCCTCAAGTTGTATAATACCTTTGATGGCAGCTGCTGGATTAGACCCAGGAGCTTAAAAGATTAAAGAAACCACTGAAAGCAGCTAGAAGGAAGTGAAGGGTCCGTTTGTCTGAATGTTTGTGTTTTTCATACTGGTGGTTGAGTAGAAAATTGCAAACAGGCTCTGCCCTGCAGCGGAGGACTCACAAACATCTGGGCGTTGCAAAGGCACAGCCTTCTATTCCAACCACACACTCGGAGGGCAGCTGGCCTGCAGCGTAGTCTATGGCCAAAGGAATGAAAGCTCAGTGCATGCATTAGTAATCAGAATTTCGTGTCTGGGATGCTGCATGTTTAAAGTGTCTTTCCTGTACCTGTTCCCTCCCTCCTTCCCTTCTCTAGCGCACATAACTACTCAATTATTTAATGCCCTACAGTGTGTGCCATATTTTCTTAATGAGCAAGATTTAAACTTCGAAATTGAAAAACACACACAAAATGGCAGGATGGGGTGAGCAACAATTCTTTATTTTATCATGCTAACTGCTGCCACTTACGCGGCCTGTTAAATTGCAGGGAAGTTGTATTTAGAATCCATTTGATTCTTCTCCGCATGGTTCCAGTCAGTCAGTCAGAGACAAGCAGCACATACTACCTTAAGTGAAAGATGTTCGGATTCTTTACCACCATTTCCCCTTCTCTTCCCACACCCACAACCTGGTACCTGTTTCAGGGAGTGGCTGTTTTTTTTTATGTGGCACTTGGCTCTATGAAACATCTGCTGCTTTCGGGTTGATCCCTAAACATTGTATAATCAAACCAAGGCTTGGGAGAGAGGTACGCCAGTCTCCCGTACATCACTCTAAATAAACCATCCCATGGCACAAGATGGACCTGGTGGATGTAGAACAAGACCCTGGTGCCCTCTACTCTGCCAGGGCAAAAAGAATGTCACCAAGCACATTAGGATTATTAACATTAATCTAATCTTTTCATTTGTCAAACAGATTTTTGAGTACATGGAGACAGCTTACTCTGTTCTTAAGACAGTGCTCCCAGATCAGCTTGTAGTTTGTTCTGTAATACCATGTGGATTTCCCTGGATTTTCAAGTAAATACATTATGTATATGGCTTACAGATTGCTTAGGCTGTCTGCATCAATAATTAAAATGTGTGGGTGGCCACTCTGTGTGCCCCTTTAGAGTGTCTCCCCTCTTTCATTTGTGCTTTCTCCCCTTATTTTTTTTCTTCTTCCCCTAAGCTAAAAAAATAAAGCTGTAGCAGGGAGTCTGTCAAAGACACACAGCTGAACCAACCTTCATTTTTTCCACTAAGCAGAGGGTTTCCATTCCTGTTGCAGCTCATCACAGCTCGCAAAACCTGTCTGGCCTTTGCAATTCTCTGTACAGACACTTGGATTTGGCCTTGTCCATGACTGCCAACCTGATCCCTTAACTGTTAAAACAATCAAACCATTTCTATAGAGGCAGGGCAATGAAAACCAAAACCAATCTTTTAGGTCTTTCACAAAATAGACTCCCTAGTTTTATACTACATTGTTTGGTTGCTGTATTGTCCAAACCAAGGGCAAAAATGATAGATTTGTTCAAATACTGTGAGATTTAATGTAAGAACTTGATTATAGCAGTCCAGAATATTAATAATGCCACTTCTGTTGCATCTTGTCATCTTTGCTTGTCATGATTTAAATCTGTAGCATGCCACAAGAATAACCAACCACTCCCCCATCCATGTACCTCTCCCCTGCCTACCATGGAAAGTTTTTCAGAGAGTTTTTCAGAAATTATATTTTAAAATATACAGATATGGTGCATATGTACACTTTGGACTTGGTTTTCAGAGGTGGCATTTCCAGCTTCCAGGATAAACTGAGTTAAATTGAGAAAATATACCAAGTTATTTAAAGGAGGTTCTCTTTTCTTTCCCTTTACCTGATCCTAATCCTTTTGAAACCTCTTCACACATACAGTAACTGGCTTCTCCACTCAGAAGCTCCCGGTGACAGCCAGGTTTTAGTAAATGAACCTATTTGGGAACCCAGTGCAAATTATCATCATCACAATTGCTAGCCTATATGCTGGAGCCAGTCTGTCTGCCAGCCGCTGGATGAACTATGGCAGGGGTTCCCAAACGGTGGTAGGCGCACCCGACATCTCTTGGGAGTACGCAGAAGAAATTATGTAATGGATTTTATTTATTGCATGGATAATGGGCTAATCAGATGACACTTTAAAACTCTGTGGGAAATTTGTTTATATAAAATGCAGCAGTTAATTTATTTCAAAATATACCAATGAGAACACAGACACGGGTAGTGTTAATAAGAACACACAAAGTATCAGTGATGAGAAGAGTAAGGGGTAGGCGGGGGCAGCTGGTAGATTTGGAAGGGGGAACACAATAAGAAAAGTTTGGGAACCTCTAAGATATAGGGATTTTCATGAGCCTACCACTCTCACCCTGTTTTTTTAAAAGTACAGCTCTTCCCACTTAAACTTGCAGACTGAGATTCTTTCTCTCTCCACATTAGAATTACAGCATGGGCAGCAGCAAATATAGCCTTCACACAGCTGACCCGCTAACATGCTTCAGACCTGACTCTATCTCCAATGTTTTATGTACAGGAAGCAATTAAACTGTTATATAGGGACACTGATGGCATGGTCTGTCCTTGCATTAGCATAGTCTACAGTATACATATATCAACACTGTTTTGGGCTGTACTAATTTGGCACAATCACACATGTATTATGATATACGGTGGTGGTTGTAGCATTCTGGGACTGCTGAAACGCTTACTGCAAATTACGTAGTACTGTAGCTGGGAGTGTGAGCATTTGGGTACCTTCCAAATGTAAACACTGTGTGCTGAGATGGAATGAGGAGGAAGAGCTGCAATTCTTAACTGTACTGAAGAAAAATCAGTATATATGCACTGTTTTAGCGTTAACGGACTTAAAGACCAAATATTAACTGTTGTATGCATCACATATAAAATACCTGGGGTCGCTGTTGTGTTTGGGTGAATAGTGGTGTGTAGGTGTTGCAAGCTAAAGGAGTTCCAATCATTTTTTAACATTACCTTTTCACCTAGTTGAAGGATAAAAAAGGTATTTGAATCTCCGTGGTCTGTTCCATCTTTGGCCTCTGCTGAGACTGCTCACTAGAATGATTTCTTTGATTTGTGCATCTTTGGAACTGGACTGAGATGTGTAACTCGTAGGTTACCAAAGAGCTATTGCAGGGTAACGACTTTCAGTTATTTCTGACCTAGACTATTGGGCAGAAAAAAACCTGATGAGGTTCAACAAGGACAAGTGCAGAGTCCTGCACTTAGGACGGAAGAATCCCATGCACTGCTACAGACTAGGGACCGAATGGCTAGGTAGCAGTTCTGCTGAAAAGGACCTAGGGGTCACAGTGGACAAGAAGCTGGATATGAGTCAACAGTGTGCCCTTGTTGCCAAGAAGGCTAACGGCATTTTGGGCTGTATAAGTAGGGGCATTGCCAGCAGATCGAGGAACGTGATCGTTCCCCTTTATTCGACATTGGTGAGGCCTCATCTGGAATACTGTGTCCAGTTTTGGGCCCCACACTACAAGAAGGATGTGGAAAAATTGGAAAGAGTCCAGCGGAGGGCAACAAAAATGATTAGGGGTCTGGAGCACATGACTTATGAGGAGAGGCTGAGAGAACTGGGATTGTTTAGTCTCCAGAAGAGAAGAATGAGGGGGGATTTGATAGCAGCCTTCAACTACCTGAAGGGGGGTTCCAAAGAGGATGGAGCTCGGCTGTTCTCAGTGGTGGCAGATGACAGAACAAGGAGCAATGGTCTCAAGTTGCGGTGGGGGAGGTCCAGGTTGGATATCAGGAAAAACTATTTCACTAGGAGGGTGGTGAAACATTGGAATGCGTTACCTAGGGAGGTGGTGGAGTCTCCTTCCTTGGAGGTTTTTAAGGCCCGGCTTGACAAAGCCCTGGCTGGGATGATTTAGCTGGGAATTGGTCCTGCTTTGAGCAGGGGGTTGGACTAGATGACCTCTTGAGGTCCCTTCCAACTCTGATATTCTATGATTCTATGATTCTATGATACTACACTTAGGCCATGTCTACACTTACCGGTAGATGAGCACTGCTGCAATCGATGCAGATTTAGTGGCTATGGTGAAGACCCACTAAGTCGATGGCACAGCGCTCTCCCATCGACTCCAGTACTCCAACTCCCCGAGAAGAGTAAGGTAAGTCAGTGGGAGAGCATCTCCCATTGACACGGCACTGTGTGTGGACACCATGGTAAGTTGATCTAAGCTGTGTCGACTTCAGCTACATTATTCACGTAACTGAAGTAGTGTAATTTAGGTCAACTTACCGCATTTGTGCACACAGCCCTGAGAGGGTTGCTAGGTGTCTGGTTTCCAGTCGAAAAGGGATCCTGGCAGCTCCGGTCAGCACTACTGACCAGGCCACTAAAAGTCCACTTGGCCGCAGCAGGGCAGGCAGGCAGGCTCTGTTCCCAGCTGCACGTGGCTCCCGGGAAGCGGCTGGCATGTCCGGCTCCTAGGCAGAGGAACGGTCGGGGGCGCCACGTGCTGCCCCTGCCCACAGGTGTCGCGCTGAGCACTGGCTCCGCATCTCCCATTGGCAGGGAACCGCGGCCAATGGGATCTACAGTGGTGTTGCTTGCAGGCAGGGGTAAGGTGCAGAGCCACCTGCCGCCCCTGTGCCTAGAAGCTGGAGGGACATGTTGGCATTTCCCAGGAGCCCCGCAGACTTCCTCCATCCCTGGGAAATGCCGGGGCTGCCTGAGGTCAGCGCTGCCCAGAGCCCTAACCCCCTCCCACACCCCAACCACCTGCCCCAGCTCGGAACCCCCTTCCACACTCTGAATCCCTCATCTCTGGCCCAACCCAGATCCTGCACCCCCAACCGGAGCCCTCACTCCCTCCTGTACCCCAACCCCTTGCCCCAGCCTGGAGCCCCCACATGCGTCCTAGCCAGAGCCCTCACCCCCTCCCATACTCGAGACCCCTCCCACACTCCGAACCCCTAGGCCCCAGCCCAGAGCTCCCTCCTGCACCCAAACCCTTCATCCCTGGCCCAGTGAAAATGAGTGAGGGAGAGTGAGCGACAGAGGAAGGGGTATGGAATGAGTGGGGGGTGGGGCCTTGGAGTAGGACCAATCCTCAACTAAATCATCCCAGACAGGGCTTTGTTAAGCCTGACCTTAAAAACCTTTAAGGAAGGAGATTCCACCACCTCCCCAGGTAACACATTCCAGTGCTTCACCACCCTCCTAGTGAAAAAGTTTTTCCTAATATCCAACCTAAACCTCCCTCACTGCAACTTGAGACCATTACTCCTTGTTCTGTCATCTGGTACCACTGAGAACAGTCTAGATCCATCCTCTTGGGAACCCCCTTTCAGGTAGTGGAAAGCAACTATCAAATCCCCCCTTGTTCTTCTCTTCTGCAGACTAAACAATCCCAGTTCCCTCAGCCTCTCCTCATAAGTCATGTGCTCCAGACCCCTAATCATTTTTGTTGCCCTTCGCTGGACTCTTTTCAATTTTTCCACAACTTCCTTGTAGTGTGGGGCCCAAAATTGGACACCGTACTCCAGATGAGGCCTCACCAATGCCGAATAGAGGGGAACGATCATGTCCCTCAATCTGCTGGCAATGCTCCTACTTATACAGCCCAAAATGCCGTTAGCCTTCTTGGCAACAAGAGCACACTGTTGACTCATATCCAGCGTCTCGTCCACTGTGACCCCTAGGTCCTTTTCTGCACAACTGCTGCCTAGCCACTCGGTCCCTAGTCTGTAGCAGTGCATCGGATTCTTTCGTCCTAAGTGCAGTACTCTGCACTTGTCCTTGTTGAACCTAATCAGATTTATTTTGGCCCAATCCTCTAATTTGTCTAGGTCCCTCTGTGTTCTATCCCTACCCTTCAGCGTATCTACCACTCCTCCCAGGTTAGTGTCATCTGCAAACTTGCTGAGGGTTCTAACCACACCATCCTCCAGATCATTAATGAAGATATTGAACAAAACCAGGACCGACCCTTGGGGCACTCCACTTGATACCGGCTGCCAACTAGACATGGAGCCATTGATCACTACCCGTTGAGCCCAATGATCTAAGCTTTCTATCCATCTTATAGTCCATCCAGCCCATACTACTTTAACTTGCGGGCAAGAATCTGTGGGAGACCGCATCAAAAGCTTTGCTAAATTCAAGGAATAACCCGTCCACTGCTTTCCCTTCATCCACAGAGCCAGTTATCTCATCATAGAAGGCAATTAGGTTAGTCAGCCATAACTTGCCCTTGGTGAATCCATGCGGACTGTTCCTGATCACTTTCCCTCCTTGCATTACTGGTTCAAGTTAAATATGGTCCACAATGCAGAATCTTCCAGGTACCCATTTGGAGCGACAAAACACAGTGTGTATTAAACTGTCTACACTGGCCTGCCATCAAATTCCATTTCATTTTCAAAGTCTTAGTATTAAAACTGGTAGTGGTCTATATCTGACATGAATATAACACTACATCCTGGACCATCCACCGAGGTCAGACATGACAGGCAGTTGGTTTGTCCAAGTTGCACCTTAAAAACTCTAGGGAAGAGGAACCTTTATTAACATTGCTCTACAACTGTGGAGTTCTGTTTGTGTAGAGTGGGCTTACCCTGTGCATTTCTTCTCTCCTGGTCAGACTGGAAGTTGTGTGGATGCGAAAGGAGATGACTGCGTGAATCATTGTGTGGAATCTCAAAGGGTCTGAGAGAGGTTTTTGGATTGATCAATTCCCAGTTTAAAAAAAAAACAAACCTACCCTAGAAACTTTAAAAAAAAGAAAAACACCTTGCCATTTACCAGTGTTACCATTTAGACTTTAGTTGCACAATTCCCCATTTTGAGTATCGGGAATGCTGCAAATAGAGCAAAGAGGGATGCCTACCGCATATTGCCTGAAGTAGAAGATGGTTATTGCATCCTTCATAAGATCTGCAACTTTAAATGCTGCTTAGTTCATGGCTAAAACAATTACATTTCTTACATTGCCAAACAGGTGTTTATAACCACAAATGAGAGAGACAGCATGCCTGATTCTATTCTGTTAAACCAACGTAGGTAATTTTGCTTGCAGTGGGGTTACTCTGGATAGAGCAGTGCATACTTTTTAAATATGGTTGTACGGTGTTTAGCCTAGTGGAGCCCCGATTCTTGACTGGGGTCTCTAGGTGCTGCTGTAATACAAACAATTATTTTTTTCTTTCCGTGATTGCCGGTGTCCATTCCACTTCAGGTGCATTGGAGATTTTTCACAGAGTGATGCGTATCGTGGTAGGGTATGCACTCTCAGCAGTCTTGCGCTGCTGCATGACCACCCTTAGTTCCTTTTTACTGCCCATGATATGTAGTCAGAGCACATGGGTTTGCTACTGGAAATTTTCTCCCACTGCAGGGGAATTATCTCCCGTCTGTAAATAGTTAGTGGTACTCAAAAGTGTAAAATGGTGTAGGTTTTCTTTGTTGTTTTCTTACTCTGACTTTGGACGTTAGAGCCCCCTTATACAAAGAGTACCGTGGCCCAGGCCCGGGTATGTCTTAATCTCTGGACTTCAAGCCTTGTGCCAGATGCAAAAAGTCTCTGCTGGTGAATGACCCACATTCCAGGTACCTAAAGTGCCTTGGTGAGGGTCATGTTCAAGACCATTGACAGATCTGCAGCGACTTCAAACCCTGGACAAAAAGGGATAGAGGTGAGACTGCATCATTTCCTCATGGAGGCTACCCTGTGTCCACCTTCCAAATCTTCATGCTCGAGGCGCGCACTGAGGACTTCTAACTCAGGAGTTTCCCTCCAGACGTTCCCTCCTCTGCTGCCAAGGAAGATGCATAGAAGATGGAAACACCATTCATCAAAGGAGCTGTGCTTCTGTAGAAGGCTGAGGTCCCCGGTACTGCCTGCTAGTAAACCATCAGGAGGAAAAGGTAGAGCGTCACCTGGACAGAGATGTTCCCCTGGACTGATCTCTTCTCATCAAGGGTTATCAATTCTGGCACCAGCGCTTGGGTCATTGAGGCCCATCCCCACTGTGGTGCCAACCCGTTCTGTACAACAAACAGCAGCATCAGGAAAATCTCTTGATACCGATGACCCCGGGGCCATGCAGCAGTACGAGACCTGTTCTGCCTGTGTACCTGATTCTCCAGTTGTGCAGAAGACAAGCTGGCCTGCACTGATGGATCCTCAGGCCCCAGCTACAGATTTCTCTGAGACAAGTTCAGCCCTTGGTACCGTGGGCAGCTACATCTTCAGAGTGTCCAACGCTGCTTTGCCTTGTGCAGTCCACGGGTAAACCCTCCATGCTATCCCAGTACCAACATCTGCTGAGAGATGCCACAGGACCTTGGCACAGCCTTGTACAGCACCTCCATGGTCAAGTGACTGAGTTCTCCTCAGAGTCTGAGGTAGGCTCCTGTGCCCCTCTCTTCTAAGAGGACGCTCACCTTCATCACAGTGATTCTTCTCCTGGCACCATCAGATTTTCGGAGCTGGTCCAGGGTCCCAGATCCTTGGAGTGATTATAGCTGGTGTCCCATGCCCTACCAATGGCCATGACTGGAATCTG
Organism: Malaclemys terrapin pileata; assembly: GCF_027887155.1. Taxonomy (NCBI): domain Eukaryota; kingdom Metazoa; phylum Chordata; order Testudines; family Emydidae; genus Malaclemys; species Malaclemys terrapin. The sequence continues at coordinate 14,688,696 of NC_071522.1, read as the reverse complement.
TTGGGCTTGCATCCTATCATCAGATCCTTCCCAGTTGCTTCTTCGTCTGGATCCCCGAGCAAATGGAGAACTAGTTCCCATGAGGAGGTTCAAGATTTTACCCTTGGTATGAGTAGGAATCTGCAGACCCACCTCAGATTTTGAAACCTCAGTCTTAAGAACATAACAGCCAGACTGAGTTAGACCAAAGTATCTAGCCCAGTATCCTGTCATCTGACACTGGTCAATGCCAGGTGCCCTAGAGGGAATGAACAGGACAGGTAATCAAGTGATCCATCCCCTGTCACCTGTTCTCAGCTTCTGGCAAACAGAGGCTAGGGACACCAGCTTTTGCCCATCCTGGCTAATAGCCATTGGTGGACCTATCCTCCATGAACTTATCTAGTTCTTTTTTGAACCCTATTACAGTCTTGGCCTTCACAACATCCTCTGGCAAGGAGTTCCACAGGTCGACTGTGCATTATGTGAAGAGATACTTCCTTTTGCTTGTTTTAAACCTGCTGCCTATTAATTTCATTTGGTGACCCCAGTTCTTGTGTTATGAGAAGGTGTAAATAACACTTTCTTATTTACTTTCTCCACACTAGACATGATTTTATAGACCTCTATCATATCCCCCTTTAGTCATCTCTTTTCCAAGCTGAAAAGTCCCAGTCTTATTAATCTCTCCTCATATGGCAGCCGTTCCATACCCCCACCTCCTTTGCACTCCTCCTCAGGACCTAAAGAGGCTATGGTGTTTGAGGATTCTTCACCTGTTCGGGATGACTACATGGCTTACCAGGAGTTACTAAAGAGAGTAGTTAAATCTCTTGATACTTAGGTCAAGGTGGTTCAGGAGATTTTGCTTGGGTTGGGGACATACTGGGTTCAGCAGGACCTTTTAGGTTGTTTATGTTTAGAGCCAAGGCCATTTTAGATGCTATAAAATCTTTGTGGCAAACGCCATCCTTGCTGCTTCTGAAAGCTGAGGGCCAAGAGAAAGTAACGTTTCCCTTCTCAAGGCAATGGACTTTTTTACACCCGTCCTTAGCCAGGTTCCTTAGCTGTCTTCGCAGTGAATGAAAGAGCATGTCCGAGTCAAACTTGTACTGCTGGCTTGGCATCACCAGCAATGATTCTCCAGTCTACTGAGCCTCTCTATCTGGACTCCTTGGACACTTCCTAAAGACCTTGACCTAATCTCCCAGTACCAGGATCTGATGATACATCGCAACTTGTCCACTCTCCATCTCAGGGCTTGCAGATTAACTCCACAGTTAATGCCTCGAGGGGAACTGTTCTGTAAATGTGCAAAACATTCCCCTGAATATCAGGAAGCCATCTACTAGGTACAGTTACCTGTTAAAGTAAAAACGATATTGTATATGGTCAAAGCTGAGGGGTGTTTTGCCAGTCCTGGCTTCAATCCAGCACATTTTGGACTACATGTTCCACCAGAAACGGTAGGGCCTATCGCTTAGTTCCATCAGAGTTCAGCTCTCAGGGATCTCCATTTTCCATCCACCATTGCGGGCTGCTCAGTGTTCTCTAATAGTGTGTCAATAGATTCTTAAATGGTGTGGACAGGTTATATATCTCCATGTCATGGATTCCTGGAACTTGAATATGGTGCTGGCAGGGTTGATGAATCCACCCTTGAACTGATGGCTACCTGCTCCTTACTGCACCTATCTATGAAAATAGTATCTTTGGGAGCTATTACATCCATGATGATTGGTGTTAGCTGACCATCCTTACACGATGTTTTTGTAAGGATAAGGAATACTTTATCTGCATCTGAAATCCTGTCTAAAGTAGTTTTGGGATGCCACCTCATTAAGCCATATACTTAATGACATTCTTTCCTAAGCCCCATTCTCTAAAGGTTTAGACCTTGGATCTGTAAAGGGCTTTGGCCTTTTATTTGGACAGAGTAGGGCTTTTACTACATCATCATCATCTGAACTCCTCATTTCAGTTGCTGACAGGATGAAAGGCCTTCCAGTCTCAACGCAAGATTTCATCTTGGATTTCATCCTGCATACATCTGTGCTACAACATTGCCCCCTCTATTATTCTACAAGATATCAGGTCTCAGACCCATCCTAACTTCAAAATTTGAATAAATGTATAAAGAAAATGAAGTTTTTCATGGGCACTCTAACCTCCATCGTCCCCTTGACTGGTATGCTGCCCTCTACTCAAAGGATGTATATTTCTGTGTGGCTATCCAACAAAGACATAGGGAGTATCTGAGGTTTCTGGTCAATACCACTCGTCAGGCCAAAAAGCAGACTGTAAACTATCTGCAGCCCTGGAAGTATTTACAAAATGCATGGTACTGATGGCTGCGTTCTTAAGGAAAGCAAGTGTGTATCTGTTTCCTTACCTAGATAACTGGCTGGTGGTACATCATCCCAGCTGTTCATTTCAAATCCCAACAGGATGAAAACCTCTTCCAATCATGACGCAGAAGTTTTCATTCAGTATGTCATCCTGCATATGTCTGTACCACGACATTGCCAAGGTACCCCCGATGAGCAGGTGATAGCATGCGCTACAGGATCTCAAACACTTGTGTAGAATTTTGGCCCAAGTACCTGTAGCAAATATGGTTACATTTACAACTCATGTTATGTCTCAGCATTCTGAGAACATGTTGTTCTATAGCTATTCAGATAGATTCCGAAACCCATCTCTGGTTGAACCGCCTCTGCGTTATCAGTAGCAGAATGGACGTTTGCAAACACTGAAAGAAGAAAAACATGTTACTAGCCTGTTCTGTCACTATTGTTCTTCGAGATGTTGTTCTTCACTCTGAAGTTGCACATGTCCACTTCCTGACCCACTCTCCTTCCCCTCTGTTGGAGTCTGTCTGATAAGAAGGAACTAAGAGGGGTCTATGGCAGCTCTGCCCTTTTACTATCGTTTAGCGGTGTGACACTGTTGAAGGCAGACCCGCCACCCTTAGGGGGAAAATCTGACTCACGCACACAAACCTGAAGTGAAGTGGACATGTGCAACACATCTTGAAGAACAACCGTTACAAAAAAGGTTAGTAACTTTTTTACAGTAGTATAACCGAGACAGGAATTTGGCTTAAGGAGCTGAACTGAAACATTAATCAAGAGTCATTGCTGCTTAGCTATCCTGGCTGTATTAGAATATGCTGACGTAATAGATGTATTGCCCCTTGATCTAAAAAGTATTAACTCAGCTTTGTGAAACTAGTTGTGTTCATTGGCCTTTTCCTGTGACCACATAAGCAAAGGGAAAAGGCTATGTGGGCTACAAACTAGTCTGTTCTCAGAAAGACGAGGGGTTTTTTTTTTTTTAAAGCTGAATCTTTTTAATAAATTGGTATAATTGCTGATCTGTGTAAGTGGAGACATATGATACGGAAGCTTGTGACAGTTTTCCAGAGGAATGGTTCGGCTAGTGCTAAGTAACCAGGCTCATTTTGCGAGAATGCAAATATTATTCACAAAGGATTACCATAATTGATGCACCAAGCCACTGTAGAGTAAATAATGTGTTGTGTGGGAAGCAAGCTAGAAGTCAATGAATATTAAAGAACATAACCTCATTTTTAAAGGGAAACTTCACACTCATTATAATCTCTCCGAAGTTAAATGGCGACATAAGTTAAAATTGGCAGGTTGCTTTGTAGTTTTATATTCTATATAGTATATCTTCTTGTATGGTACTATACGTATGCATGTTGCGTGTGTGTGTGTGTGTGTGTGTGTGTACATACAAGGCTGCATTCTCTATGCAGGTTCAGCTGATGTTTGCTGCTGTGTGCTTTTGTACATGTAGGGCTCTGTGCATGCCTGTGTACATACAAAGCTAAAGTCTTCACTCTGTTCGGCTGATTCTTGCTGCTCTCTATGTGCAAAACAGCCTTCAATCGGGGGTTCAAATGACATTTGAGCGTTCTGCCGCTGCGTGGAAATCCCTGAGTGGTGTAGATCCAGTGTAGTGGCTTCAGTGTCCTGCTGCATGGGGAGTGCCTGGTGACAGGGTCACAGATCACTGCTATCCTTGGCTGTTGTAACATCCCTTGAAACCCCGGGCAGCCAAGTAATGTCAATTGGCTTTCAGGCTGCTCTCCGTTATGCCAGGAGGGGCATGGCAACCTCATGATGGAAGGAATACAAATCACTTTTGCATCCCTCCCCTCCTGAACTGCACCAGGTGCACAAAGTTTGAAACAAGAATCTGGCCCAAACTGTTTTTTAATATATATCTATATAGGATCGGTAACCTAGATTGAGTGAGCTACAGAAGGGTCAGTGTAGACTGGCTCTGTTGTCAATCCTCTCATCCTTCTATCTTTGTAATGCACAATTATACATTCCTCTGCCTTACAAGGTAGGTTTTACAAATGGGGTTACTGAGGTTCAGAGAGATTGAGTTGCCTTACACTCACACTGCAAGCCAACGGTAGTCCGGCATGGAAGCCAGACCTCCTAACGCTCATGCTGTAACCATTAGACATGCTGCCTCTTTGTTGTACTAGGAACAAAAAACAAAGCGTCCTGGTTGGCAGCAGTAATAGAAGCATGTTTAGCGCATATCTGTAGCACCTTTTATCTAATCTCCAAGCACTTCACAAGCATCTATTAACCCTCACAAATACCCCACTGAGGCTCTACTCTTTTTATTGATGGAGAAAGAGATACAGAGAGTCAAATTCACCCCCGGTGTAAGCTTGTGTATTTGTGATATGTACAGGGGCTATGGGTGTTCAGCACGTCTCCAAATGGGTGCCTATATTCTCATATTGGGCACCCAAAAATTGAGATACTCCAAATCAGTGGCTGTATTTGAAAATGTGTGCCAGAATAAAATAGTGTCAAATTAGCACAAAAAGCTGCTAGGAAGATGTGATCACAGAGGCCTATTTGTCAGTTTACTGCTCTGTCAGCTGCACTTGTCAGGTATGACAAACTCACTACACCAGGGGTTCTCAAACTAGGGGTCGGGACCCCTCAGGGGGTCATGAGGTTATTACAAGGGGGGGGGGTCGCGAGCTGTTAACCTCCGCCCCAAACCCCGTTTTGCCTGCGGCATTTATAATATATAAAATATTGTATGTATACAGGTCTGTCTCATCTTACGCGGGGGTTCCAGTCCGCTGTTTGCGCGTAAAGCGAAAACCGCGTATAGCCAAAACCCCATTGAGTTCAATGGTGGGCAAAATCACCTGCACTACAGGTATAATATTAAAACTGTTGTTTTTCTCTTTTTTTGCCGACCGCGTAAAGTGGAAATCGCGCATGTTAAAAGCGCGTAAGATGAGACAGACCTGTATTATATTATATATAAAATATATATAAAAAAGTGTTTTTAATGTATAATGGGGTTCGCACTCAAAGACTTGCTGTGTGAAAGGGGTCACCAGTAAAAAAGTTTGAGAGCCACTGCACTACATCTAATACACTACTGTCATATTTACCTATCAAGAATAGGATATCAAATGAAAGCTGATGACACACTGGTCAATAATACCATTGTGAAATGTATGTATTAATACCATATAAGGAATTATGGATATTTGCTGATATTTATGCTTTGAAGTCTGTAACCAAACAGGGTTTCTTCCAGACCAGAGGGAGGATAGTTATCTCCCTGGTTCTCTAATGTAAATTGACCGTGGTGATGCCAGAGATGATGGGCAGTTCATTTGCATCAAAGGTTAACTGGAGGCACAAATAACACAAGGATGTGCAGTGGGCATCGGAAGACCCTGGAGTCTGAACTGCAGGGATTAATTCTGAATGGGGATAAAAACAAGCAACTTTTGTGAGTATAAGGAGAAGCAAAAAGACATTTTGGTTATCCTTCATTGAGGGAACAAAGAGATCATCGCTCTTTGCATCTATGAATGATGGATCCCCAACCAAGTGGGCTGGTGATGCTGAGAAATGGCTATAGGTGAGAACTAGTTTAGACAAAGCTTGGTGCCTGCTAAGGTAATACACCTCTACCCCGATATAACGCAACCCGATATAACACGAATTCGGATATAATGCGGTAAAGTAGTGCTCCGGGGTGGGCTGCACACTCTGGTGGATCAAAGCAAGTTCGATATAACACGGTTTCACCTATAACACGGTAAGATTTTTTGGCTCCCGAGGACAGCGTTCTATCAGGGTAGAAGTGTACTTAGAAGCATGTTATACTTTTGTTTTATTTGTAACTATTTTCTGTTCTCTGCTTGGTATCATTTTAATCTTTGTTCTTTTTAAGTACTTATTCTTGTCTTCTTATAATGTCACGTTAGAGCTGTTCTATTAAAGTGAGGTGTGCATCATCAGCTCAGCCAATAGGCTGGTGTGTATTTTGTCTCTTTGGAAACAGCTGAATTGACGTGTCTGGGGGCATCTAGTGACAGGGCTGGATTCTGCAAGGAGAAGCTTCTGGCGAGCTGGGGAACTGAAATTTGCCTGAAAGGCAAAGTGGGACTGGCATAGTGCTAAGGAGGTTTTTTTGTTGTTTTTTGGGGGGAGCTGGCTAACAGACTAGGGTGGCAGGGAGCTGTCACACAACGTAGCACCAACAAATTCCTCTTTTGCTAAAGCAGAAGGGTGACAGGGTGACTTATAGTTGTGGATATAGGGTCACAGAAGACATTGTGTCTAGCATGGTGGCTCAAATCCCACAGGTTATAGAAACAATACATTATAAGATGTGCAATGGTATAAGTATGAAGTAGTGTGAATTTATGATTTAATTTTTCTTTAACATTTTTAAATAGTTCTACATTCAAACAACGAAGAAGAACAATGTAAGGTCAGACAGAACGATGCGGTGTTACCGAACATACAGACTAGAGTACAGGAAGTGTGGCCCCCATTCAGCAGAACACTTAAGCATATTTTTAAGTCTCATTGGTCAGATCTCAAATGCTGCAAATGGTCATCACGCCGTATAAGTCAGTGGAGCAATGACAATTTACACCACCCGAGGATCTATTCTGCTGTCTTTAAAGGGATGTGTTTAGAGGTAAGCATGTTCCTAAATGTTCTCTTGAATAGAGGTAGACTTAAACATTTGCTTAAGTACCTTGCTGAACTGGGGCCTGAGTAGGGTGACCAGGCGTCCCGATAGTTAGATGTTTGCCCCGCATCCCGACCGAACTTTGGTCAGGACGCAATTTGTCCCGATATTTCGCTCCACTGGCAGCACTCGGCTTTTTTTTTCCCCCCCTTCTGCCGGCGGATCCCCTCCCCCATGTGTCCCGATATTTTCTCCCTGTCATCTGGTCACCCTAGGCCTGAGTCCTCTAAACCTTGATGTCTCCTTATTTCCAGAACTAAATGGTTTCTTAGGATTTTGTTTGTTGCTGTGTGTATATATATCCTTTACACCTATACCCTTTGTGTTCTTTTCCTTGGAGCACATCCTTCCCCCATCCCCTTGCTGTGCAATTCCTGTTCCATATGTAAGTGAGGGAGATACAGGGATGCCTAAATGTTGTACTCCCAGATGTTACTCAGCAAGGCAAGATGATGGAGCATCCCAGGAATTAATCTGGTCTGCATATGTGACGCTGAGACCTGTGTAGGTCAGACCACTTGTGTGTTCTTAAAATGCAAGTTTTTCTCTTGATAAGGTAGACCTGCTTGGAAAGTTGACACTCAAATAACCAAGCACTAATATAAGAACTAGGTATGAGTTGTTATTTAAATTGTTAAAACAATGTCCAGGATTGTACCAGCAGAGTTGAACCTTTCAATCACATACATCAGTTTTTTTGTTTGGCTGCCTTTTGTTAAAGTTACAGATAAAAACGCCGCAGTTTATATCCGAGAGATGAAAAATAGCTATTTGTCAAGCAACCTTCTGAGTATCCTAACACTTGGAATTGTGGCACAATTACTTATGCCATGTAATGTCAGTGGCTTTCCTGGATGTAACTTGATGTAACTCAATATGTCAGAAATAACATTGTGAGCAATCAGGAGGCTGGCTTTGATTAACCATACTGGGTATAGATGTGGTCAGTCTGTCTCTTGTATTTGAATATGTAAACTTAGTGATGGTATAGATCTTGGCATCTATAAACTTTGTTTCCCTCTCTTTGAACCTTTAAGAGGTGGTGTTATTCGTTAGCCTTAATTTCATCCAGAAGGGTGAGCTCACTTGTGAATTTAATGTGCCCCACCCCTGCACTCTGCATTAGTATTTCACAAGAAAAGATGGCTCTTCAAACTATCCCTTTTTCTTCGTAACCTAAACTGTGTTCTAGATTCACTTTGAGTCAGGAAGCAACGCTCTAGGAAAGAGGAGCTCTTCTGATCTGGTATATCCTGAGATACGCAGGGTTGTTCTGGGCTGCTGTCATTTCCCTTACTGGATGATTGCTGTCATGAGCAAGAAAACACAAATTCAGGAATGAAGGAAATTACTGATTTTTGGAATTGGTTTGCCAGTGTCTTTAAGAAAGAGAGCGTTTTAAAAACTATGCTGTGAGGGAACACTCATTATGTTGCTTTGCTATTGGAAACCTAACGCTGTGGCTGTGGCTGCAGTAAATTATATCAAGGAGCAAGTGTCTGATGGATAGGGATGGGATTAAACAAATATAAAGGTGTTGAATTGACACAGTTGGGGATGAAAGCCCTCCTTCCATAACACACACACACACACACACACACACACAGGTGTAATGGGGGTGCCTGCTTCCCCACCTCACACTAGTTATATGGCATGGAACCACCCTGAATGATCCATCTCTAGATGGTTTAGAGATACATTTGGTCTCCAAGCCCATTTAATCCTTGATCCCTCTGCTGAGTTTGTCAACCATGGTGCTGGTTACAATTACTGTGGACACTAATACACTAGACATTGGACACTAACTATTTTGCCTCTACACTGGGGTTGCCAACTATCTAATCACACAAACCCAAACACCCTTGCCCTGCCCCTACCCTGCACCTTCTCCAAGGCCCTGCCCCCCCCTCACTCCATCCCTCCCCCCCCCCCCCCCACACACACACACACCCTCACTCACTTTCACCAGGCTGGGGCAGGGAGTGGTGGTGCGGGGTCTGGAAAGGGGTTTGGGTGTGGGCTCTGGGCTGGGGCCAGGGAGTTGGGGTGTGGGAGGAGGTGCGGGGTGTGGGCTTTGGGAGGGAGTTTGGGTGCGGGGGGGTGTGTGCGGGGGTGTGGGCTCTGGGCAGGGGTTGGAGTGCGGGCTCCAGCGGGTCGGCGCTTACGTCTGGCAGCTCCTAAAAGCGACCGGCACATCCCTCTGGCAGCAGCTTCTAGGCTGGGGGCCTCCATGTGCTGCCCCTTCTGCAGGCACCGCTCCTGCAGCTCCCATTGGTGTAGTTCCCAGCCAATGGGCGCTGTATAGTCAGTGCTTGGGGCAGGGGCAGCGCACGGAGACCCCCTCGCACCTCCAGGGTCCGGAGGGATGTGCTGACTGCTTCCGGGAGCGGCATGAAGCTAGAGTAGGCAGGGAGCCTGCCTTAGCCCTGCTGCGCTGCTGGACTTTTAGCGGCCTAAAATCTCCCAGTTTGGCTTCAGTAGCCTCCGGGAGACTCCCAGCGAAACCAGGAGGGCTGGCAACCCTACTCTACATGGATATCAAATCATAATAGCTCTGAAATACTTCCAACCCGAGTTGGATTTAAACCAGTTTCCTTTTAACATATGGGCATAAGTATGATTTGACAGCAGCATGTTTATGAAGAGATTTTCAGACCGCTCTCAAGATGAAGGGGCAGATGGTGTTGATGGAAGAGCATGTTATAAGGAACTAGAAAGGATTGTTATCCTATTTATGACGGACAGCAAGATCCCACATTGTTGTACATGAGCCAGAACAATGAGGATTCTCCTTAGGCCTTCATGTGAATCAAATGCACCCTGTAATCTGGGTCCCCTGAGGACACTGGAATCCTGATTTGTTTAGCACATTGTATTAGAGACAAATCGGTTTTTGTTTTTAAATTCCCACTCATTTTGGCACCACTCCCCGGCAGCCCCTGTGCTGAGCTCTCACTGCCTTTTTGGTATGTAAAGGAGTTTGGGCGAAGACAGAGCTGGCAGAATTTTGCATTTGTTCTGGAACAGAAATGCTGCTAGGAAATGTGGCTGCTGTGAAACGAATCCGAATTGTTGGCCCATTCTAAATCTTGGGGAATTGGCCACCTCCCCTGGGAGGTGAAAAGGGACACACAATAAATGCTTCATAGTTTTGGATTATTTTGAATTAAATTTAGTCTTCCTTGTTGAGGTATTCTGATCTTTGGAAATGTTTGCACCTTTACAGAACTCGTATACCTTTGCTTTCTGCTCCTAATAGTTTTTCAGCGGCCACTGGTTTTGGTGATGCTTTAGAATCCGCGTATGAATTCTGAAATATTCTTCCCTTTCCAGGCCTCCGAACAATAATTCTTCTAACGCTTTGGTGGAGATGGCAGTATATTTGTTTATGTCCCACATTTGTAACAATCTCATGCTTAATTTTACTGTCTGGAAGGTATAAATGCAACTTCAGTAAAATAAGGCCAGAATCTTTCCTGTTCTGGTGGTGGCAAGCAGCCAGATGAAGGCAGCTGAGAATTTCTCCAGAGTGGACGTGATCACAGCTGGTTCAGAGCTGAGGTGCCTGCCTCCACCCAATCCCAGTGTACCTTTTGTAGAGGGCAGTGCCCTTTGAACTTTTAGGCTGCTTTAACCTATTTTGGGGCTAGGATAGATCACCCAAGAGCATCAGGGAGCCTTAAGTGGTGGATCCATTGTTTCATCTGGCTTCTTGGAGTCTCTATTGGTCTTCCAAGTTAACTGATACTTGTGCGTTTATTCCTCATCATGTATGAGGTGAAGTAGGGATCAGATGGCTAGCTTCATAAATCCAATCAGCTCTCCAGCCATGGTAGCTGCAGAAGGGATGTTTAGTAGGGCATGTTTTTCAAATCATAGTTTTTTTCCTTTGCCCCCCAGGGCAGGAGCAGACACCAAACGCTGGCACAGCTAAACAACAAAGAAAAACATACAGGGTGTCCGGGCAGGAGTCATATATCGTTTTGAAGCATCTTCAGAGTCAAATCTAAGATGCCTCTCTGTTTTGTTTGCCCTGTGTTGGTGTGTGAATGGCTGGGTAATGGGGACAGTGAAAATATCACAAATCATATGTTGTGCTATAAAGGATTATGAGGGTGTATTAACAAACTTGGACCAGTCATCTACTAAAAAGCAATCTAGTAAGCAATCTTCATTCCTTTTGTACCCTACCTCACATTCTAAACTACACTGGATTATGGCAAAATCTACTTAATAAATCCAAAGGAAGCCCTTTAATTCAGGACAATTGCAGATGTTATGCTGAAAGACAGCTACCTGTAGAAAAGGCCCCATATTGGTTCTAGTTGTATACAAGTTGGATCTACACAGTAAATGACTTCATCTTGTTGATGGATGTATGAAAGAGAGGTACAGATTAGCATAATTTTGGACATGGATGTTTTCATGTATTAAGGGATGAATGCATAACAAATGTTTTGTTTGTGCAGCGACAATTCTCTTAACAAGTGAAGATGAATTGCCTAACGGAAGCTAAGTTATTGTATGATGAACTGTTTAGACAATAGCTGTATTACATATGAAACACAATTACATTGCAGACAAAATGCTGACATAGGGAGCGTTGAAATAAATGATGGTGCTGTTCTCAAGTCATGAAGATAAATGCTATGTTTAAAATTAAGTGGTTGTGTTCTCCATGTGTGTACGCACACATGCGCTTGTGTAGCTGTCTGTGCATGTAAGCAACAGTCGGGCGGGGTTGGTACTAACTGGTGTCTTTGGTAGTCTCAGCAGCGGTGTGAAAGATTAAGTGAACATGGAGAGCAGCTGCACCTAGGTCACTGTTGAGGTGGAGAACCTTGCACTGCTGCTGCCCATTCTGTGATTGTCCTGTGGTTATAAAAGGTCTCTAGAGAGGGCCCAGGCCACTCATGTGCGTTAGATTCACTGGAAAAAAAAAATAGTATAAGCATAAAACTATAACATAGAGTTCCTGAGCCATGGAACACAAGGTGACACAACACGCTGTTAAGCCACTGTCTGGTTGTCTCCAGAGCCCTGAATCCAGGGCTCAGTTGTTGCTTTCAGCCACACCCTTGTGCTGTGGACAATGTGGGGCCACGCTAACACAATGGGAGCACCAAGAAATACTGTGCCTCAGGTACAGTCCTTCCCAGAGCTCCTGGATCGGCACAAGTCCAGCTGCTGCTACTCCCCATAACGGGGTATGGCACAATGTGCTGTTCTTTCTGGACATGGGCATTGGGAGGGTGTGGATATGGCTTTGGTCCATCTCCTTCCTGCCCCAGGTGGGGTAGATAATAGCCTAGATGGTGCTAGCACGGAACATGTTGCTGGGCAGAGATTGCAATTATGGCAGTCCCCTATGCAGAGGGATAGGGTGGAGTTGAGAGGCTCCCTTGTACCGTCTCCCTCCCTGGCAGACCTCTGTATGGCCTAGACACAGTCTGGTCCATTTATTTATTTGCTGCTTCAGGCAGGGACTTCTACTATGTGAAGAAATCAGAAGCTGATGCATTTTAAACTGCTCTGGTTTCATCTGGTTTTCACTTTCACTTGCAGTTTGAATCTTTCCTTTCCCTCATTGTAGTTAGTATGTGACATCTGTATGTTTTCTGAAATTTCCCATTGTCACTGTGGGTCACAACTGAGCATACCAAATTCAGGACAAACTGCTGAGAAATAGGGCGCAGACACCCCAAAGCTGGTGGTTATTCTCCCATAAGGTATACCAATTCAGCAACAAAAGTAAACATCTGTCTTACCACAGTGGGTAACAAGTCAAATATGCAGCCTCCTTAGGTATGCCAGTTCTTGTACCACCACCAAAAACACTAAACTTGATGAGTGGTTATTTAAAACCAATTTAATTAACCAAAGGGTTCTTCTGATCCCAAAGGACCAGCCACATACCCAGGCCAATACACAACTCAGATTTTACCCAATAATCATGCTGTTGCCAATCCTTTAATATCTAAAGGTTTGTTTATAAAAATAAATAAAGAAAAAAAGGTGAGAGTTAAAATTAGTTAAAGGAATCAAATACACACAACAATTGCAAAATTCTTGGGTCAGGCTTGTAGCAGTGATGAAATAAATTGCTGGCTTAAGTCAAGACTCTGGTTGCTGCCAAATCATTGGAAGGTTCTCGCTTAGTCCCTTGGTTAGAATGCTCCCATTAGTGTAAGTTCAGAGGCTTGAGCAGGAAAGAGGCAAAACGGAGATGTTTGCTGGGCATTTTATAGCTTCTGCCAAGTGAAGAGGAAACCCATTGTTCTAGTTTGTGGAAAATTACAGGTAACAAGATGGTGTTTGGAGTCACATGGGCAAGTCATATGTCCATGCATGCTTTAGCTGAGGCCATTACCCATACTCTACTTAGAACGTTCACATGAAAGTCCATCAGGTGTGCTGGGCAACTTCTATGGTCCATTGTGAGTTAAGTGTACCTTGATGGGCCATTCAGCTTGAATAGTCCCTTCATGATGTGTTGGCTAAATACCTTGTGGGTGTTACCACATGAGTCAACACATTTGAAATACAGGTACGTAGTCAATATTCATAACATCAGATACCAAAACAATACATGCATACAAATAGGATAATCATATTAAGCGAAACATAACTTTTCCATTGACACCTTACTTGATACACTGTGTACAAGATCTGTTGCCATTATATAACAGTGGTAGCAACAATGATCTACGTGGTCATATTTTCATCAGATAACGTCACATCCGTAAACCAACAGAGGCTGAAATTTTCAAAGCTGTTTAAGGTTTTTAGTCACAACTTTCATTAAATTCAGTGGAGGTTGTGCATCTACATCCCTTATGCAGCTGTGGAAACTGCAGTTGGCAGGTACTTTAGTGGCCTCAGTCATGCAGTCATCACAGCATGTATTTCGTGCACTGCCCAGAGCTTTCTGCATTAAGATCACCTTTTTTTGGCAGGGAATATTTAGGGTTTAGGGTCTATTTTTCATCTGGGTCTTAGCCCAGCCGATTTTTATATATATATATATATATATATATAAAAATATATATATAAAAATATATATATAAAAATATATATATATAAATATATATATATATATATATATATATATAAATATATATATATATATATATATATAAATATATATATATATAAATATAAATATAAATATATATATATATAAATATAAATATAAATATATATATATATATAAATATATATAAATATATATATATATATAAATATATATATAAATATATATATATATATATATAAATATATATATATAGTTGGGGGGGAGATGTTGGGCGAGGCAATTTGGGGCCTGCAATGATTTTTTAAGCACAAACAATAACAATTCTAAGACTAATAGCTCCATTTAGATTTAATAAAAAAATAAATTAATGGAGATATCCTATCTCCTAGAACTGGAAGGGACCTTGAAAAGTCATTGAGTCCAGCCCCCTGCCTTCACTAGCAGGACCAAGTACTGATTTTGCCCCAGATCCCTAAGTGGCCCCCTCAAGGATTGAACTCACAAGCCTGGGTTTAGCAGGCCAATGCTCAAACCACTGAGCTATTCCTCCCCCCAATTTGATACAATTGCAGGAACGAAGCATTTTATTCTGAATCAATCAGCCTAATTTGCATAATATTTAACATGCTAATCTTTGAGCCCAGAATTGATGGCCAGCACAAAATTACACCCCAAAACCGGAAGCTGTATTTAAAAATGACCCCCAAATTTAGTGTTTTGAAGAAATAAATAGTAATTTAACAAAGAAGAATTATAGAACTGAAAGGGACCTTGAGAGGTCATTTAGTCCAGTCCTCTGCACTCAAAGCAGGACTAAGTATTATCAGGACTAAGAAAGATGGTCTCACAGCTTAGACACTAGACTGGGACTTAAAAAACATGGGTTCACTTCCCAACCTTGTCACGGACTTGCTATGTGATTGTGGGCAAGTCACCTCTTCCCCCTTTGAGGTAGAGAGCGATTACTACTTCCCTATCTCATACGGTCGTTGGGTATATAAATGAATGTTTGTTGGGCACTAACATGGCCCATATGCTCATTGTATAGAAGTACCTACATACATGTAAGAGAAAATAATTTCCTTTATGAGGTTGTGTGCTCAAGTTGAGGTGCTGAGCTCATAAAGAGTACATCAGGATACATGTCTACTTAGTTATTACTCTTGGTAGGCAACAAATAAAACGGAAATAAAATAGTCTGTTTTTTTCTATCCTGCCTTTGAAACCTGATATGCAACAGGTTCCAATATGGAATTGGAAGGGGGGAGCTGCTGATGAGGGGCAACTAAGACAGGAAATTGAGAACTAATCCTGCATTGGCAGGGAAGAAATGAATGGTCTAATAGGTCTTTTCCAACTGCAATTTCTACGATTCTGTGAACGTTAGTCTCATGTTGCCGGCTGGTAAAAGTGTTCACACATGGTATTGCAAAATATTAATCTGATGGTATCAAAGATTAGTCTGTCCGTCTGTCCGGGAGGAGGGAGGCTTAGGGTGAGAGGAAGAGTCTGGCTTTTGATTGTGTGCTCTGGTTACATGGCTGTGTTACTAAAGCTGCAGAATTGGAAAGGAGATATTTGCTTTATGCTTAAGAGGCTTTATTGTTTCTAAACTATATTTAGTTCTGTAATCTTTCTTTGGGATCGGGGGAGGAGTATCGGGGGGGCACCCTAAGAATGCTGCTGTCCTGATTAGTGGGGGGAGGAAGGGGTTAAAGCCACGTGGTGGACTCTCGGAATGGGCAAGCGGCTGTTGTCAGAATAATGTTTAGCCAGGTGTTAATCTGTGCCTGGAGGGAAGTGCTGGAATTCATTATTCATCCCACTGGGGGAGGTCCTGGTCCTGGGAGGCTGCCAAGTCTGAAGCCAGCCTCCTGGCTTTACTGACATGTGCCATTTGTGATGAATGCAGCTGAAGTTCATTTGAGGAATTCTCTTGTCAGGCAGCCAAGCTGACAGAGAAACGCAGAGCAAGGCATTCAGAGAGCACTGTTTCAGAAGGCAAGATCGTGCTCTGCATTAGGAGGGCATAGAGGGACAAAATTGGAGCCACAAAGGGAGAGCATTTTTTATGTTTGTTCTTTCCCTTTCCCACCCCCCACAATCCCTCACCTCTCTTAAATACTGTGCCGTCCTTGGGAAAACATTGACTCTGGAGGAACCTTGCTGGCACACTGCTATTCCTCAGCAGACTAGTTTTTCCCCCCAAGGGCAGGCGGTGAGACAATGATCAAGTCAAGTTGGTTCTATGTCAAGTTCAAGTATGCGGAGAAGGTAAGTCAATATATTTTCTCTTCCAGCCTTTCCCAAGGGAGATGAGCGTATGTATCCCTCCAGACCCCTTCTCTTGACAGGCAGTTCTGGCCACCAGCAGAGCTGATGCTGCCTAGAAGTTTCACTGGTGAATGCATTTTCCCATGGCTTAATAATTTTCTGATGAAATCCAGCACAGTGCAGAATGTTCACTTGAAATCTGACAGGTAGCAGGCAGCTGGAACTGTAGCATGGTACAAAGTGGAAGGAGAAGAAAATCTTGGATCTAGTTCCTAAGGCTGTCTCTTTTAAAACAGCAGCTGTAAAGATGTGCTTCTTTCCTTGCATGTGCGGATCTGAAGACAGAAAGATATCTTGTTCCGTGGAGCTGGTTATGAGATGTGACCTGCTTCACTGCTGAAATCGGTGCTTTAATTTCTTGAATGGTGAAGCAAATGTTTAATTGTCCTTAATTCTTCATGAGAAAAGAAGCTTTTATTGATCAACCAGGAGGAAAATGTATTTCAAGACAGTTTAACTACAGTATTTTGATACTTTGCAATCTAATTGAATTCCTAATGAGTATTACTGACATAATGTGTTCCCCCTTGGCTCTCATCGATCTCCCTCTCAGCTTGACTGTGCCTGGGCTCCTTTAGCACCTGATTGCTGGGGGTGGGGGACAGATGACAGGGGTTTACATTGAAATATAATTGCACTGAGTATCTCCCTTGTGGGGTTTTCCTACCCCAGGCTAAAGATTGATCTCATTGCTGGTAGCCCTGAGACCCATTCAGACACAGCCTTATTATAATTTTCATCCCAGCAAAACGGTGAAGAGTCAAAAACAACTTTTTGAGAACCACAAACAACAATCACAGTCTCCCTGGCTCTGATCATCCCTCACCAATTTTCAAATCTGTCTCTCAAAACAAGAGACAAACGTTTGTATGTTTAATGTGCATTTTCTATTCTTGACAGGAGTCCCATGTTGATTTATTTTGTTATGTCTGTGCCTCAGGTTGTGCTGCACACAGTGAAAGTGTGTACGTTTCATTTAACAAGACGGTCTTATCATTATTGCTGGCTGCAAATAGCATGTTTAATTAAGTCACAGATTTAGCTGTCCAGTTTTCTTTTTTCTTTTTGTTTTGCACAGTATTACAAAGAAAACTTGAGTATAAAATGCCCATACATGACCTCACCTGTGCCTTCCCCTCCAACCACTCTAGGCCATCAGAAGAAACATCATATGCTAAAACACAGATTTATCTTACAACTGAAAACACCACAGAACTCTGCATATTTAGTATATGAAAATCCTCCTGGAATTAAAAATCTAATTATCTAAAAATCCAGCCATCTAGTTTTGAATGACAATGGATTTTCTAAACAATCAGATGCATCTCAGGTTCTTTTCATCTTGAAATTTGGGGATTTATTTAGCTTTATTTTTTTTTAAAACACTCCTTGTAATTCAGTTAGTTTAAAAAAAAAAAACCTTTCAGTGACTGAACAAGGCAGATAATGTTGCTGCTCTTCCATCAAGCTTACTTTTTGTTTTGTTTTGTTTTTAGTTACATAACCTGTCATACCAGTTCTGTCAGACAGATTCTCTGAAAGCTACAACTTGGGAATCTTGAGCATGGATGAAAACTAGGAAATCTATCCCTTTTTATTAAAAACAAAACTAACTCCCTTCTCCCCCCTGCCTCCCAAAAAACCCCTCTAGTTTTACCACTGTTTCTTCTGAAAGCTGCTGAAATTTTATTTCATGGTGTAACAACACTAGTCTTTTACACTTACCATAATGCCTTTCAAAGCACTTGGAGAAACGAAGGGCTTCTCTACATGAGAGTAGGGTTGCCAACTCTGACTAAAGTTATTCTGGGAGATTCCTCCCCCTCCCTCCCCCCCTCAAAACATACATGGCGTTGTCATTTTATTAAAATATCCTGGATTGTTTTCAATAGTCACCAGGAGATCGATGCCGATTTGGGGAGACTCCAGGCCAATCCTGTAGGGTTGGCAACCCTATCAGACAGGTACACCAGTACTAATTTAAATGATTTAAAATTGATTTAATTAAACTGGTGCACGTTCCTGTATAGGCATTTTTATTTAAGCGACTCCTAAACCCAAATAAGCGTCTATGAACCAGTTTAATTATATGGGTTTGACACCTGTGTTAGGTTAAACTGGTGCAACTTTCCCATGTAGACAAGGCCTTAGGAGTTGATTTAATCTAAACAGAAATAAACCACTCTTAAATCAAAATGAGTGTCCACACAGACTTTTCACTTAACAAGTATTAAATCACGCCTCTAGTTAAACTGCTGCATGCCTAAGGTTAATTAAGCTTTGCTCTGTTTGTGTCAGTTCAATACGTTTATTATCCCTATTTGAAAGATGAATAAATTAGGGTAGAAAGAAGTTGTGACCTTATTCTGATTCACCGCAATATCTTGATAAAGTTCCATTCCTCAACTGGAATCCGTAGATTATGCTTGTCTCTGTATAAAAAAGTTCCTCTGACATTTTATTGCCCAATTTATGTAGGTGAAGTTGACACCCTTTGCTCTGGCCAGATCAAGTAGCTTTGCAGCCTGTCTATTCCTTGTCGAATACTGCACATCTCAGTGACTGGGGTCCCCTTTGCTTGCATACAGTGTTACAAATGTGATATTTCAGGTAGCATATGCAGTTATAAAATGTCCCGCCTGTAGAGTCTGTGTCCCTGTTTTACCATCCTGGAGTCTCTGTATTTTACTGCTGCTTAGCATTATATTGATGAGGAACATCAGCCATCGTAACCCCAGATCTTCAATGTCTACGTGGCTGCTCCTCCTCCTTAATTATATTGTCTGTAGCTTCATTTACTAGAGAAGGGCCTGACTCAAAACTCTGGGTTCCCTTGAATTGTGAGGAAGTTCAGATCTGGGTCAGAGCCTGGCTTCTCGGACCCATCTCTACTTATTCCCTTTCATACGGTACGTTGATGTCAATAAGCCCCAATACTCTACTGCATTGTACCCACCCAGTTTCGTATCAGCAGCAAGTTCCGTTGCCTTGCTGCACATTGCATCGCTCCCTCCTCCTCCGCTGTTGGTAGATCGAGTGAATGAAATGGGTCCCTTTGCCACAAGTTGGGGCTGTGCCTTCCCAGGGTTCTGCTGTTTCCACTTAAAGGAGTTCAGGGGTTACTCCACCCTAGGGGTACACAGTGTCCCAAAGGGATGAGAGAACATGGGGGCTTGGCTGCACCCTCCCTCTCCCCACAAGCCTGCTGGGGGAATATGCTGTATCCAAGAAAGGGGTGTGCCAGCAGGGAGCTCGAAGAGGCCTGAAACCTCTTCTTGTGCTGTGTCTAAATGGTGGCATTGAATCCTGAATGCTGCACTCTTTTGCAGTATGTCTACATGGCACCACATTGCGAACTGGAGGGGGGGGGTGTTAACTGCAGTAGAGCACAGCAAAATGTTGCTCTCCAACTGCCCCATGGGAACACTGTTCACGCCAACTGAAAGGTATCTAGTTGGCATTAACATAGTCCTATTTGAAAGAGGATTGTTAAAGCAAAGTAGTTAATTTAAAGTTAATTCGCATCAGCATCGTCCACACAGGGCAGTAAAAGTACAATGGTTTGCTGCTCTGTGCAATTCACACCCCCCAGAGTCTGCAGTGCAGTGTAGGTAAATCCTTAGAATAAGAGACCACTTAATACTGGATTTTTTAAAAAAAAAATGTAGTTTGGCCTATTCGTTCAAGTTTTCCAAACATTTGTTCCACATTGTTGGACAAATATTAAACCACTTCAGAGTTGTAGGTTTGTTTTAGCAAAACAAAAAATAATTTGTCCAATTTCCTCTCGAGATTGTTGCCGATCAGCTATAATGTCCTACTACAGAATTCTATTGGAACAGGAACAAAGTTTGTTTCACCTTACAAAGGTTTAATGTAAGGTCATTTGATCATCAGGGTTTTTTATATTGTATGCATATTCAATCTGAGTGCATTTACAATGAGTTACAATTCTGTGGTAGAATATGAATAATGATGATACTAAGAAATCATTTTGACTGGGAAAAAACAGGGAGATTATTGGAAGGTAATGACATTCTGGAAGATTTGGAAGGTATGGAATTATGCAACAGGCATAGGCACTCTGACCTAATTTGTTACTGTCTGGGTCATGAAGGAACTTGTGAATGATGATGGGGAAATTGAAGGGGTTTTGCTTTGTTCTTGAAAATCCCTATCCCCTTTATTAGGCTTATTGATCTCACTGGTCCCAGTCTCCAACTGAGTCAAAATTCCCTGTTTCCAGCAGGGCTGCAGGAAGAAAGTGACATTCCTAGCAGTGACATTAGATGAAAACACCCAGTGCCTAGATACAATGTGCGTTCATCTCTTATCCTAAAGTAAGACTCCTACTCCTGTGAAAGGCAGCTTACAGTTTTGACAGCTTAAAATAAAAAGCCTTAAGGGCAAGCAACCACTTGAATGTTCCAAGGGCTTCATTGCCAACAGAAAGATTTCAACGACAGTCATTTTCCTTGACTAAGTACAAAGAGGTAAATGGAACCCCTGTTGCAAATATTAAACTCGCAGACTATATTATTACCAGTTGTACCTTGAAAGTAAAGGATGACGCCAATCTAAATCAAAGCCCTGATTCCAAATTACTTTTTAAGAGTACAATGAGGTCTGCACCTAGTAATTCAGCCACTAGGTATTGAAGAGTACATAGTACATCAAATGTGACTTTCATTAGACTGTGTTGCTCTTCTGGCGATCTGGGTGCAGTTGGCATCCTTCTCGACAAGCAAGAAGAGTTGTATCTTGAGAGGCTGCAGCGCAGCTGTAGCAGAATAAGAAAGATAGATGTAGATTAATGTCATTGTGGTGCGTTCAGAGATTTCTCTGCTCCATATGTTTGCTCTGTTATTTGTCTCACCTTTCATAACAATGGTTTGGATGAGACCTGCTTATTTATGCACGGCATGGCACAATCTCTCTTCCCCATCACACTTTTGAGCTCAGTGTCGTCTCTTTCTCCTGGCAATGCAGAAGCCAGATTTTCAAGAACTCAGCCGCCACATTTGGGACTAGATTTTCAAAAGTGCTCAGCATTATGACACTTATGACCAGATGTTCAAAGGAGTTAGACACTCAATGTGCTGAGCTCATTTGAAAATCTGGCCACTTACTTTGCTATCTCAGTGGGACCTCAGCTCACTTGAACATCTAATCCCAAATGGTGCTGAGTTGTTTTGAAAATGTAGCTCAGAGGACCTGATCGAAAGCCCTCTGAAGTTAATGGGAGCCTTTCTATTAACCTTTTGGGGATCAGGCTCCTATATGGTTGTAGGGGGGTGGGAGAAAGGACAGGGAATTAGTTGGCCCGGCTGCTTGTCCTAGAATGACTGAATTTTCCTTGGCAGCTGAGTGTGTCTACTGCTTCATCATCCTCTCTAGGAAATGGTGCCTCTGGAAATTAGGAATTTGCATTCAAATGCAAGTCTCTTTTGGATGAACGATGCTTAGCAGGGCTGGTTTTACGGGGCCACGTTTTCTGTTGATTTCCTGTCGTTACTTTAGACCTAGGTGTTCTGCACAACCAGACGTCGCTTGTTTAAATTTTCCTATTAGATGAACAGATAATTTCTTGGGACAGCTCTTACTCCCACTGAATAATGGATCAGGCCCGTAGTATTTAAACTAGTGCATTATACGATAAAGGTGTCTATTTTTGTGCCTGTTTGATTTAGTGCTGGAAATGCTGGCTGGGTAGTCACATCAAGTTATTTTCACATTCCCAGATTCTTTGGGGGAAGAGTGCTACTTGCCGGAAACAATCACTGTTTGTTTCCACTACTGATCTTTTTCAAATTGGCAACTATAATAAAAAAAATTATTTTCAGACAGAAATATTTCCGGTTCTGCATCAAATACAGCTCGAACCTGGATTATGTATTCATAATATTAATATGACACTCTCTGGCTTGAAGGAAATGATACTATAAAGAACTGTCTCCTTTCTCACTTACATTGTAAAGAAATATATTTGAGGCCTATTGTATGTTTTAATTGTTGGATATTTTCCCTTGCCTGAACGGCAATACATAGTGTGTGTGCTTTATTTTTCAAAGGCATAACTTTCTCAGTGTGCGACTGCAGCTACCAGTACTTCAGAGGAAGGATGACTGTACATGTTTGGTGACACTGGGGTCAACCTGTGCTGTTGCTGTAATTTTCTCAAGGTTGGCAAGTGGAGGTGTTCATGCTTTCCTGTAAACTGTTGTTGTTAATCTCTTTTTCAGAAATTTTGGGCTGAGAGGCTGGCATGCTAACTGCAGAGAGAAGGCCAGATTGTGTCTTTGTGGTCTTGTGTGCACGACCAAAGCTAGATGGTACTGAAACTCTCATGAAGAAATATCATTCCTAGGAAATAGCCAATCCATGCAAAATTCTAGGTCGAACTTTTAGCAGTGGAACTCTAACTCTTCTTAGCTTCACACATGCTCACTTCTGAAATTGTCCCTCAGTTTTCTGCTGTGGCTACTGGGCAGTTCAGTGAAGTGTAGGCAAAAGTCCCACCCCGCCCATGGAATAACCTATGGTAATGTGTGCTGTGTACAGTTTGCAATCTAGTGCATCGAACTGCCCCATTCACAACCTTCACTGGAATATGGAAGCAGAACTCTTACATTTAAAACTGAATGGCACAGAGAATTGGAATGAAGATGCATTGGGTGAGTCAGTTTATGTCTATATGCCTCATCTTCTCCATTTGTAGATTACGGTTAGTAATCTACAAATTACTCACCTTTGTAACTACTGGAAGATCTATTGATGATAAATACTAGAGTGCTCAGTATTGTGACAGGTTTCAGAGTAGCAGCCATGTTAGTCTGTATCCGCAAAAAGAACAGGAGTACTTGTGGCACCTTTGAGATTTATTTATCTATTTACTTCAATTAAATTTTCTCATTTCCCCGTGACGGAACAATCATGGTATTCAGACCATTTTTTTAGCCAAACCTGTTTTGGATAAAATCTGTTTAAGTACTAAATGGATCCTGTGAAACTTTGAGAGTTTCCTACTGGTTGTAACAGGCTATCCCTAATTCATAGGGAGGTTTTCAAATAAAGGGCCAGCTCTTTAGATGTCCAAGGGATCTGCAGGCTCTGCTGGATGGGCTAAGGAGAGTTTTAAGGCACCTGTGTTCTCCTTTGAGTCTGGGGGCACTAACTCCCCAGTGCATTAACTTGTGCTGGATGCCAGCAGTCCCAAGGGGCCATTACAGTAATCTGACATCATCGAGGCACAAGGAAGTTGAACTCCCTCAAATTGCTCCCCTTTATGTTGCTCTCATGGAGGGTTGGTAGAATAGAAGCTGGTAGGTCTGTGTGCCACCCCAGGATCCCCCTATCTGGTATATTTGTGGGGGGGCGGTAGGGAGGGGCGGGGAGAGAATCTTCCTGCAATTTGAGTAAGTCTGCTTCAGGACAGTTTTGTCCTTAACAGTCCAGGATCTGGCCACAAATCTTTGGTCCTTGGTCCAGGCTTTGCGCATGTGTGTTTGTGAACAAAAGGAGAATAGTGTGCTACTGGGGATAACCACTCAAAGGTGAAATGGCAAGAAAAAAATCATCTTACATTTTTCTGATGTAAATTTTTAATTGAATATATTTGCTTCTGTCAAGCAACTTTTACAGTCCAATGCACAAAACATACAACGCAAGACAAAGAAACTTTGCACAATGAACTGAATGTAATAAGCTAGTTATGCATTCAATTATATGTGAGGCTTTTTTATATTTTTGTTATATGTGCAACAAAGATGAATTTAAATGTGTATCCGGAGCATTGTACCCTTCGTAAGGTAATTAGCATTTGTACAGTACTGCTTTCATAGTTACTTAGGCTTCCTCCAGATTGGAAAGCTCTGGAGAGCTTCATTAGAAATGGTTGTCTCTTATAACAAGACAGAGCAGAGAGGAATGCATTTTTAAACATATTGTTAGACTCAAAGTCCTGTATCTGTAATACTAGCAATATTGTATCAGTGCCTGGTATCAATGGACTTTGTTGCCCTACACACTTGTGGTGACAAAACTGGTAAGGGATAGACCGAGTTATAATATTTTGCTGTTTAAATAGCACTCTTTAATCCAACAGACGTAGTGTTTACCCACGTTGTAAACTTCAAAGCAGCTATGTGATGTGGAAGGTAATTAATACCTATTTTACAAATGGCTAAATTAGAGAAATATAGAGGCCTAGGTCGCACAGTAAGTCAATGGTGGATCTGAAGTGCCCTGACTCAATGCTCTAATAGAACAACTAAGTAATACTCCTTTTCCTTCCTCGCATCTTTCTGCAGTGAAATTGCTATCAATTTAAGCTGCAGCCCAAATATTAGTTCAGTTAAAGGCATTTTTGAACTGAAGTTCCTAACAGTCATTTCTGGATTTTGGGCAAAGGCAGTATATTGTTAAAGAAGGGAGGGAGTTAACAGTTGTGTGCTCTTTTAAACAAGAGTGGTGTATATAAGTCTTCTCTGTGTTTCTCTCCAGTGTACCGTGCCCTAGGAAGACTAAGCCAAGGTGAACTGATGCAACAGTACACAAGAGAAGTGTGTACCGGTTGCATTCCCTTGGGCACTGAACTCATATAAGACCACCTGCTGTCTGGAAGGAATTATGTGGGTGATAGAGAAGAAACAAACTCTTAAGCGTAGCTACACACATACACACAGGAATTCTTTTGAGAGTCTGCTAGGGACAGAGCTTTTGACTTGTAACCTTGTGGTATATTTAGAGTGTAACCAATAACACATACTAGATGGATTAATATTCAGGACACAGTAGATGTCAGAGCTGGGCTGGGGAGATGTCACACTCAATCTGTTGACATAGAATGATTTGCTGTTCTGAAGCTAGACTCCCTGGTTCTGTAGACAATTAAATAAAAAAAGCAGCTGGGGGCTTACTCTGTGATTTTTTTTTTTCCCCGGGACTTCATCTGCGTAAGGGCTTGTTCTGCCCTTTAATTATTTAAGAACTGGGTTTTGTTTACAGTTTGTAATAAAACTGATAAAAGATTAACGAGGACCTTGTGTCTCGTTCTTCAGCAAATTAAAGCTTTGGAACACTTACAAAATACAGATACTTGAAAACTGCAAAATAGAAGGAGGAAAAGTAGAGAAGAATAGACAGTCAAGCTATTGGATTTATTTAAAAAAAAACATTTCTGCTGGAGCACAAAAAGTGCCTACTCTGTCAAACATTTATAAATACTTTTATTGTGGGGCCTTTTGTATGAAACACAGGGTTGAGTACGTTAAAATAACGTGTCCTTGCTAAATGGAGGCAACCACATTAGGCATATGTGTGAGAGTGTCAGGGACGGATAGTGAACCTATGTGTCTAGGAGTTGTGCTGAGGGGATGGTTACCAAATGGAGGAGGTCCATGTTATCTAGGGTTACCATATCCAGCAAATAAAAAAAGAGGACCCTCTATGGGCCCTGGCCCCGCCCATTTCCCCACCCCAGCCCCGCCCCAACTCCGCCCTTCCCCGCCCTAACTCCGCCCCCTCCTCCCTCCCACTCCCAGCCACGCGGAAAGGGCTGCCCGAGCGCTACCGGCTTCACGGTTTGCCGGGCAGCCCCCAGACCCTGCACCCCCGGACGGCACTTCCCCAGTGCAGCTGGAGCCCGGAAGGGGAAGCGCCCAGCCGGGGGCGCAGGGTCTGGAGGCTGCCCGGCAAACCGTGAAGCCGGTAGCGCTGGGGCTTCGGGCAGCCCCCTTGCCTCCGGACCCTGCGCCCCCAGCCGGGCACTTCCCCTCCCGGGCTCCGGCGGCGCAGGGTCCGGAGACACGGGGGCTGTCCGAAGCCGGTAGCGCTCGGCTCTTAAATAGAGCCGAAGAGTCGGGGAGGAGCAGAGCCGCCATGGCTGGAGGCTCTGCTCCTCCCCTGACTCTTCGGCTCTGTTTAAGAGCCGAGCTGCCCCAGCGCTACCGGCTTCGGGCAGCCCCCATGTCTCTGGACCCTGCGCCGCCGGAGCCCGGGAGGGGAAGTGTCCGGTCGGCGGCTAGGGTCCGGAGGCAAGGGGGCTGCCTGAAGCCCATAGCGCTCGGGCAGCTCGGCTCTTAAACAGAGCCGAAGAGTCAGGGGAGGAACAGAGCCGCCATTTTCCTGGACATGTTCAGCTTTTTGGCAATTCCCCCCGGACGGGGGTTTGAGTGCCGAAAAGCCAGACATGTCCGGGAAAAAGAGGATGTATGGTAACCCTATGTTATCCTTATTTCACCACCACCACCCCAGCAGCTGTGCCTCTGCCAAAGCTGACAGTTTTGTATACCTAGATCTTGTAAAGAAATAACTGATCACTATCCCTGTACAAGAGCTTGCGTTATTTTTTTGTTAATTCAAATCTCTAAAATAGAGAGCCATTCAAACGAGCGAGGCTGCTTTGCGGACCTGGTCGATCGTATTAAGGCCCACATTTGGAACTCGGCTCTCTGAAAGACTAGCTCTTTCCCAGTACCATACAGCTGTGTTTGAGATCTGTCTGGTGCTGGAGCCTGCTCAGTAAAAGACAGGGGGGGCTGCTGACAGTGCAGTCTCGGGATTTTCTTCAGCTTTGGAATTTATTCTTGTCCTGGATGCGCCAGAGTCTCCAAAGCCCATATTCACGTGCAGAATAACACATGTAAAGGGGTCAAAGATCCACAAGCAGAGGAGAACAAGATTGTATGATGACTTAGGTGACACTGTTTAGAACATTTAAAAAAAAAATTGGGGGGGGGGGGGGACAGCTTTCATAACTTGCAGAAAAATCGCCAAGCTCAAATATTATAATGCAAATTTTAGATGTTTAATTGGGTTTTGTGTTGCTTTTTGAGAGATTCCTAGACATCCGGGTAGGTCGTAAAGGAATGAAATTAATAAATAGTACAATAATCAACTGGGCTACTCCTCTTTTGTAGCAGACAGGCCATGTTTGCTTGATTTTCCCCCCCCCCCTCCCCCAGTGCATCTATTGCAATGAACGTCCTTTCGTCAAAAATAGGGTGAAATCCTGACCTGTGGTTTTGAGTAGCGTTAAAGGATGTGATCGAGAGTCCTGTGCAAGCTGTAGGGCAGGATATCTCCATAGTGTTTCAGGGAGCTGCAAACTCTTTGTCCTGTGCCCAGGTACCAGCTTCTTAAGGGTTATGTCTGCAGATAAAGGTGCAAGTCCTGTCCCTATCCAGGTACAATGTAACAATGGCCAGCAGTATTTGGAGTAGGCTGTGTGTGCTCGTTTTCAAAGGAGCCATATGCTGCATTTTTTCCCCCCTTTTCATTGCACTATTCATTTTTCCTTTCAAAGGCAGCACTATCCAGTTTTGTGGCAGGCCAGCCTCAATTCCGCCATAGATGAGAGCTGTTGTGGCTGACAGGCCGTTACAATCTATAGAAACAAGGAGGAGTCCGGTGGCACATTAAAGACTAACAGATTTATTTGGGCATAAGCTTTCGTGGGTAAACCCCCCCTTCTTCAGCTGCATGGAGTGAAAATTACAGATACAGGCATAAATATATATTGGCACATGAAGAGAAGGGAGTTACCTTACAAGTGGAGGATCAGTGTTGAGGGCCAATTCAGTCAGGGTGGATGTGGTCCACTCCCAATAATTGATGAGGAGGTGTCAATACCAAGAGAGGGGAAATTACTTTTGTAGTGAGCCAGTCGCTCCCAGTCCCTATTCAAGCCCAAAATGATGGTGTTAAGTTTGCAAATGAATTGTAGCTCAGCAATTTCTCTTTGAAGTCTTTTTCTGAAGTTTTGTTGTTGAAGGATGGCTACTTTTAAATCTGTTATAGATTGTCCAGGGAGATTGAAGTGTTCTCCTACTGGCTTTTGTATGTTACCATTCCTGTTGTCTGATTTGTGTCCATTTATCCTTTTATGTAGAGACTGTGCGGTTTGGCCAATGTACATCGCAGAGGGGCATTGCTGGCACATGATGGCATATATCCCATTAATAGATGTGCAGATGAATGAGTCTCTGATGGTGTGCCTGGGTCCTATGATTGGGGTTGCTAGAGTAGATATGGGGACAGAGAAGGCAAGGGGGTTTGTTACAGGGATTGGTTCCTGGCTTAGTGTTTCTGTGGTGTGGTGTGTAGTTGCTGGTGAGTATTTGAAGTCTATACAGTATTTTGAGATCCTTGGAAAAAGACTCTCCATAAGTACTACACATTATTGTTTAACTATTGAGTGTAGCACTGTATTGCTAGCACTTACTCAGGGAGCCACAGAATATCTGCATTGTAGATTAATTACTGCATTATTGGTGTCCTTATCTCCCTAAAGATAAATGAGTACAAATGCTCAAGCCTAGTTTATATTTGCATCTAAATTTAACTGAAAGCAAATCCTTTAAAGGGTCAGGGCAGATGATGAGGGTTTAACTTTTTACTAATTAAAGAGTCATTGTATTCCTTTGTGGATGAGCTGTTAAAGATAAAATGGTAACACATCAGGTTCAAAGGTCTGCATGTAGATCCTAATCCATTTAGGAGACGGGATAGAATTTCATTGACTGTACTATAAACTCAGGTCCAATAACCAATTTGTTCCTCTGTTGGACATACATATATCAATAGAAAAGGAAAGTAGAGGAAGCTAAGAGGAGTGAATCAGTACTTGCTTCTGAATCTCAGTACCCATGTCTTCCAAAGCTCTGGTGTGGGGGTGATTTGTGTCACCAGAGGACATTGGAGAGGAAATGCTCAAAGCCATGTCGCGCATCACTTTTCATTCTTGCGATTCCCCCTTTATTAGATTGCATCAAATTATTAATTTTCTGGCAGTTTTAACTTATATTAATGTTAAAATTACGCTGCAAGGCAAATGCATCATCAGTGGGCACTAGTGATTGTTCTAAAATGGGGAAGCAAAACTAATGCTATTACTATTTTTGCTGGGTTGTGGGGACTTTTTTTCTTTTCTCCTGTTGCTGACTTCTCTTGTCTCTCTGATTCATCCAGAAGACTGAAAAACTGGGCTGAATTCAGATTGATTTCATGCATTTGAGCAGGTCTGACCCCCAGTCCAGTTGAGGGCAGTACTGTACACCTATTCTGTGGGAGAATAAACACACACACACATTGTATTACTATATAGCTTGATATAGATAGCATTTATAGCTTCCAGTGTTTTACATTTTACAAGCGTTAAACAGATCAATACATACTATTACAATTTCCTTGTTTAGTCTGACATAATTTTTCAATATTGGTATCCATATGTCCAGCGTTCTTCAGACTTCACTGGTTGTTAACATATTCTCTGTGATTGACAGTAGTCTGATCTCCTTTAAAAGTTTAGGATCACTTCCATCTGGCCCTGGAGACTTGGCGGCTTGCACAGTTAGCAATAGCAGATTTTCCCTGAAAAGTGGTGCAGAGGACTCCATTTATGGATAAAAAGATTAAAATCTTGAAATCAGAAAAGCTGGAAAAATGTAACAATTGTGACTCTGCCAGGGAGACGTTCCCTGTTGGATTAAAAGTCTTATGACAAGTTGAAAAAGAGAGATTTGGAATTGTAATTCAATTCTCTTGTGAATCCAGGAGACTTAAAGCTGAAATCGTGTTAGAATACATTAACAGCTCATGGACAGGGACAGAGATTCAGCTGCCTTTTAAAGACAATTCTGTGCTAGTTTCCAAACTGTCTCACTTACAGGTTTTATTACATCTGTAAATAAAAATTCACTTGCATTGCTTAACATAAGTGGCAGGAAGTCGATCATGCAATGAATCCTAAAGAATTCATTTCCTTGTGTGCCAGTGGATGTATCTCATAAAATAGAGGTACTGCATGGGAATGGTTTGACCTTTGGAAATTAGAATGGGAAAGTCAGAGCAGAAAGGAGCTGTGGCTAGCAACGCTGTAGAGAAGAGCACTGGTTAGATACGTTTCTTACTCTGAGAATCTCCACCTTTTTAATCAAAGAGGGTGACGGTATTTGGGTGGCTCCATAGACTTTATAATCTTAATTTCTTTAGACTGTTGGTTCAGCATGTGGTCAGAAGGTGAGTTAGAATAAATGATGTGCTTTCCCTTTGCAAGGTTGTTTTTCTTTAAATCCCAGGCTCCTCTTGCCACCGATGATTGACTGAGGCCACAATCTAACATGACAGTGTCCAAAATCATTACTAAACTTTAAACATGAGTTGTGTGGGTTTGTGAAGTGCATACCTTGTTGAAAAGGCATGTAGTGGATTGGTTAAAATAATAGAAGTGGAATATTGGAACTCTGCTGTCAAGCACTGTGGCATATCGAAAGGATTTTCCATATGGGTGGGATGCTAGTCTACAGGCTGATAAATTTACAAGAATGATTAAAGAATTGGAAAACATGCTTTATGGTGAAAGACTAAGGGAGCTCAATCTATTTAGCTTATCAAAGAGAAGGTTAAAGGATAACTTGATCACAGTTCATACCTATCTTCATGGGGCACAGAAATTTGGCGGTAAAAGGCTAGTCAGTCTAGCAGACAACGATCCAGTATCTAGAAGTTGAAGATAGACAAATTTGGACTCAAAATCGTTAATAGTGTGGATAGTTAACCATTGGAACAATTTACCAAGGGCTGTGATAGATTCTTCATCACTACCAATTTTACAAGTTCTGCCCCAACCACCACCCCGTCCCTGGGTTTAACAACTGGTCCATACTAAAACACCTTCCCTTCCTCCCTCTGAACATTTTGGATGAACTAAAGTCAGAAAATCCTTAGCAACATCAGCCTATTATATTAATATAAACTAGTTCACAAACCACCCTTAAGATCAGTAGTGACTGTACAAAAAATTGAGTTTGCATACCTGCTAAATGCAGCATATGCTTGTAGTTGTCATTTTTACATTTTTCATCTCTTTTTAGTTCCAAAAATCATAAACCGAGTCCATATATTCGCACACATTTCCAGCCAAATATGAACGGTTCTTGTATAGAATGTATTCGGTGATCAGAACTTAATTGGGAAGAATCCCTACCGAGCTGCAGAATGTTTTTTGTAGTGGCTGTGATCAAAATAGCTGAGGGTTTGTGTGCGTGTTCGTGTTCTGTAATATTTGTTGATTTAAACATTCTGAAAAACAGATTTTGTTGATTTGTATCTTTCTGATTTCAGTATACAATCTAACCTGTTTTCATTTCATAAATATGTTGAACAGTGTGGAAAAATATGAGCAAATCAGGGGGCTCTTGCCTGTAAGTAACCTGATTCACGCAGCCGACACCAGCAAAAGTCCACATGGCTAGCCCTGGCCATTTTGACAGAATGGATGACAGGATATCAACCTGTGCGTTTCGTGGAGACTTCTGCAAATATTTTCTTTCTACTCTGCGATAAATGGAGAATTCTCTACCACTCTGAGTCTTCATTTAACTTGTTCAAGGCTTAACTGGAATAGAAATTGTGGAGCAAAGGACAGATTTACAATGGTTCTTAGGTGCTTAAAGATGCAGATAAGCACCTAGCGGGATTTACAAAAGCACCTAAACTGATTAGGTTTCAGAGTAGCAGCCGTGTTAGTCTGTATCCGCAAAAAGAACAAGAGTACTTGTGGCACCTTAGAGACTAACAAATTTATTAGAGCATAAGCTTTCGTGGACTACAGCCCACTTCTTCGGATGCATATGGAATGGAACATATATTGAGGAGATATATATACACACATACAGAGAGCATAAACAGGTGGGAGTTGTCTTACCAACTCTGAGAGGCCAATTAATTAAGAGAAAAGAAACTTTAGAAGTGATAATCAAGCTAGCCTAGTACAGACAGTTTGATAAGAAGTGTGAGAATACTTACAAGGGGAGATAGATTCAATGTTTGTAATGGCTCAGCCATTCCCAGTCCTTATTCAAACCGGAGTTGATTGTGTCTAGTTTGCATATCAATTCTAGCTCAGCAGTCTCTCTTTGGAGTCTGTTTTTGAAGTTTTTCTGTTGTAATATAGCCACCCGCAGGTCTGTCACTGAATGACCAGACAGGTTAAAGTGTTCTCCCACTGGTTTTTGAGTATTTTGATTCCTGATGTCAGATTTGTGTCCATTAATTCTTTTGCATAGAGACTGTCCGGTTTGGCCAATGTACATGGCAGAGGGGCATTGCTGGCACATGATGGCATATATCACATTGGTAGATGTGCAGGTGAACGAGCCCCTGATGGTATGGCTGATGTGATTAGGTCCTATGATGATGTCACTTGAATAGATATGTGGACAGAGTTGGCATTGGGGTTTGTTACAAGGATAGGTTCCTGGGTTAGTGGTTTTGTTCAGTGATGTATGGTT
Source organism: Malaclemys terrapin pileata (assembly GCF_027887155.1). Taxonomy (NCBI): domain Eukaryota; kingdom Metazoa; phylum Chordata; order Testudines; family Emydidae; genus Malaclemys; species Malaclemys terrapin. Next base: position 14,655,987 of record NC_071522.1, on the reverse strand, counting down.
GCTGGTGAGTATTTGCTTTAGGTTGGGGGGTTGTCTGTAAGCGAGGACAGGTCTGTCTCCCAAGATCTGTGAGAGTAAAGGATCATCTTTCAGGATAGGTTGTAGATCTCTGATGATGCGCTGGAGAGGTTTTAGTTGGGGGCTGAAGGTGACTGATTAGGAATCTAACTCCCTTTAATGATGGAAATTAGATAGCTAACCTCCTTTAGGCACTGTTGTAAATCTCACTTGGCCCTATCTGCAGGTTTGGGCACCTAAAAACCTTTGTAAATCTTGCCCCAGATCCTAAAATGGTATAAATCAGTGTAGCTTCATTGGTGTCCGAGTGGGTGCATATGTAATTTACCTCCACTTTAAAGCACTTTACACGACCAAACTGGTGTAAAATAACCTTTGTGTAAATGAAAATCGTGCCCTTAGCTTTCACATATGATATTGAGGCATGCTTTAGATTAGCAGCCAAATTATTTAACTTTGTAGTTTAAGGAACTCTGTTTTCTGTGACTATCTGAGAGTTGGGGGAAAACACTGAGATGTTAAAAAATTTTGGGGGAATTTTTTTTTTCTCCCTTCAATTCAGAAAGCCAGTGATAGTTTTAAACTTAAAAATAAAAATCTCTCTCAGACAATATCTACACACTCGCTGTAGTGGCTTTATTTTTATACAAGACCCAAATACTGGTCTGAAGTAACAGGATTTAGGATAGGAAAGATCAGAACTGGGAATGTCAGGAAATATAGCAGCATGAAGGTAGAAACATAAGCATCTGCAGAGACGGGCCAAACTCCTTCACAAGCTATTTCTTTAAAGTGTTTTTTCAGATATTATGGCTGGGCCATTCTCTGCCTGTTCTGTCTGGCATGATCCCGTATTATACTTTTCCAATTAGGTCGTAAGCATTCCGAGTGAGTGATGCACTGGGGGTCATATTCAACAGTAACTTAAACAGTGGAGTAAGTGTCCTGAAGAACAAGTGTCAATGTAATATGCATTAATTTAGCATTCAGTAGCTTTGCAAAATAAGTGTAACTTCCATCTCCTGCTCCTCTAATCGAAAGTGCAGCAGGAACAACAACTAAACTGCCCTTTCTGGATCTTGCGTGCGAGGTTGACTCACTGTGCATGCTAACTGGGGGCCTCATCCAACTTCCATTGAAGCCAGCAATGCTTTCCACTGACTTCAGTGGTAGCTGAATCAAGCCTGCAGTGTCAGAATGGAAGTTTATCATGCACAATCGTTCACATCTATTTTTAACACATTTAAGTCACCACCATCTGAATATTTTCTGAATTTGCCCTGAGGCTTCCATGTGTCTTGCACTACTTAGACCAAATATGAATTTGACCAGTGATTGGTTTGTCATTGTGCCCTCACTGAATCCTGACACACACAATTTTAGCATAATATAAATAGAAACAATTGGAAAGCTGCAGAATAATGTTTAGAATCTCAGACTGAATCTTTATTAAGGAAGAAATAATAAGGCCCTTATATCTGAGGTCCAGAATTTCACCCAGGATCCTTAATCACTGATCTTCTGCTCTAACACAATTTGCATGTCTAGAGAGACAAACTGTCCTGTCAACAGAATGTAGTGGATTCCCCACCACCACCACAGACATTTTAGCAGACACACTAATAGCTAGCCTAAAGCACAAGAATACTTCTCTTGGGAGAATTGAGAGCATTGTGAAAAACATTCCCACAGCTAAGCCCTGTCATTAGGGAATGCATGGTAGGATTTGACCCTGGGAGTATGGTTAATTACAGGTGGGGTGAAAGTGGTTTAAGTGAGGCTGACCAGGTTTCCCTGGTGTGAGTTTGGTGAGTGGATTTCAATATTGGAAAATGGCATTAAATTAAATGGAGATCAGCCTGGTATTCTGAGAACTGAATGTCAGCTCTGATAAATCAGAGGCCCAGTTTTTCCCAGGGGATCTTTGCAATTCAATTGAAAGCTTTTTTTTTTAAACAATCCCAGAGGATAAATGTTACTTTCACAATATTGCTGTGCTACTTTTTGTTCTCAGAGCGTGTTGAGACTACCAGCACAAAAGCTGATTGACAGTACTGCTTCCAGGTCTATGTAAAGAGGAAGTGACCTTAAACACTGTGGTTGTGGTTGTTTTTTGACTGTAAGGAAATATTTTTTTTAATATTGACCTAACGCTTTTGGTGACCTGACTTTATTTTCATATATGTTTTCAGAGGGCTTAACCCCTTCCTTCCCCGAGGTAGGATTAAATTAGCTTTTAAAGCAGCTCATCATATATATTTTTTTTAAATAGCGACACCAAGAGAGGTGACCTTGGGAGGCCGCCTGTAGGAAAGGGATCTCTCTTCCCATGAGCCTGCAGTAATTATCTTTATTTTTGGAGTCTCCTTGCATGAGTTGTTCGTGTGTCTCAGATGGCTACAGAACTGTGTGATGATACAATGATTATGCTTTGCAGATTGGTTATATGTTGTCTGTGAATGCGCAGTACACTGGTTGGGTTTGCTCAATGCACCAAGCATTTGCTAAGCAGTACTCATCAGACCCCAGAAAATGACTCTTCTCAGTCCCCATATGGTAAATCCCATCTGAGAAAGATGAGAGCCCGATGCAGTAATTGCAGAAGCTCAGGGCTGCTCTGAAAGGAAGGAGAGAACCTGAAAGCTGCTGTTTTAAAACAAAATCCTCTTTGGCCTTTATCCCAGATGGTGAAGAAAGGATGATATGATTGTCGCTGCATGGGACAGATATAGGGTGACCAGACAGCAAACGTGAAAAATCGGGACGGGGGTGGGGGGGTAATAGGAGCCTATATAAGGAAAAGACCCAAATATCGGGACTGTCCCTATAAAGTCGGGACATCTGGTCACCCTAGACAGATAGGCATAAAAGCTGTTCCAGCCCTGTTTGCACTGGTCCTGCTCCTCAGGCTGTTGTGAATGCCTAGTGCTGGGCCAGTGAGAGAGCAGAGATGAAAAACAAAAGGCGTGGAGTGAAGTGACTCGTAAAGTCATGTAGTGCGCATGCATACAGGATGATAAGCTAAATAGTCTCTTTATTCAGAGTGAACACAAATAAGGGAATGGTCTGGATCAGAGGAACCAGTAGCGAAATAAGAGTTTTTCACCTCCAAGCCATATGTTGAAATCCAGCTCAAGTTGGTAGTGAAATAATGTTGCATATGTGAAATGGGTTGATACTCTTTCTAATCTGTTTCTGCTGCATTCATTTTCATGGTATTTGAGCTCCTGAATTAGTGGTCTTTGGCTAGTTACTAGGGAGCTGGCGAAAACTATCACAACTGGTGCTAGACCATCTTAATGGAGAAAAAGCCCAAACTGTCCTTTTTGCCATTAGAAAAAGGTCCCTGAGGCACACTGGTGGGGCGATCTAGGGGATGCATGGGCAGCTGCTGCCCATTCTCTGAATAGTGCAGAAGAGGGATTCACAATGTGGGGCTATTGGTCTGACGCTTCTCCCGAGTGCCATGATTTAAACAAAGCAACGAAAGAGTAAATCCACAGTTGTCATTTTGTGGCTGTGAAAGTGTTTGCTGTCAGCATGGCCAGAGGTAAGTAGTCTGTTTGTTTGTTTTGTTTTTAATTACCGTGAGTTTTATAGTTTTGGATGTTGGGGTAAAGAATTTCATCTGGTTTTGGTACAAGGTGATGATGCATTGTGTATGAAAACCTTTGTTTCCAATCAGGATGGAGGATTAACCCTTTATCAGCAGCAAGTTAATCATCCTGGCCTTGATGTTAATTGATGGAAGTGGTATTACACTGGGCACGGAACAGCTGCTCTGATCTGCGTCACTCCTATATTTTTCACCATTAAAATTCAACATTATTCAGAATTTGAAGTGAAACGATTCAGTGGGTAAAACTGCCCTGTTATAAATGGAACATAGGAATTGCCAGATCGAATGAGACTCAAGATCTGTCTAGTCCAGTGGCCTGTCTCAGACAGTGACCAGTGCCAGATGCTTCCGAGGGAGGTGTAAAAACCTCACAGTAACCAGATGTGAGATAATCTGCCCTCCACATAGGCCTTATCCTTGTCTCTAATAGTTAGAGATTGGCTTAAACCCTGAACCCAATATGGTGTCTAATGGGTGCAGTTCATTGAATTCAGTTTGGATTAAGACAAAAATTGACCCAGTAGGCTTGATTATGTTCCGTGTAAATCAGGAGTGACTTTACTGAAACATTGGAATTATACCATTGTAAAACTGGCATGAGATCACACTCAGGCCTAATATGTTGGTTTGCTCTGAAAAGGAAATATTAAGATATTACTCATCCCAGCACTTCAGTGCATGTGCTTTATATGCATTTAGAGCAGGGGTGGGCATACTTTTTGGCCCGAGGGCCACATCTGGTTATGGAAATTGTATGGTGGACCATGAATGCTCACGAAATTGGGGGTTGGGGTGTGGGAGGGGGTGAGGGCTCTGGCTGGGGGAGCGGGCTCTGGGATGGGGCCAGAAACGAGTTCAGAACGTGGGAGGGGGCTCCAGGCTGGGGCAGGGATGAGGGCTATGGGATGGGGCTGGGGATGAGGGGTTGGGAGTGCAGGAGGGGGATGAGGGCTGGGGCAGAGGGTTGAGGTGTGGGAGGGGGGCAGGCTCAGGGGGGCGCTTACCTCAAGCAGCTCCCGGAAACAGTGGTATGTCCCCCCCCCCCCCCCTCTGGCTCCTGTGTGGAGGCACAGCTAGGCAGCTATGCGCACTGCCCCGTCTGCAGGTGCCACCCCTGCATCTCCCATTGGCTGTGGTTCCTGGCCAGTGGGATCTGCGGGGGTGGTGCTTGGGGCGGGGACAGTGTGCAGAGCCCCCTGGCTTCCCCTATGCATAGGAGCCGGAGGGGGGACATGCCGCTGCTTCTGGGAGCTGCACAGATCTGTGGCACGTGCAGAGCGGGGCAAGCCCCCGACCCTGCTCCCCAGCTGGAGCGGGACAAGCCCCGGACCCCACTCCACAGTGGGAGCTCGAGGGCCGGATTAAAACTTCTGAAGAGCCGGGTGCGGACCCCAGGCCATAGTTTGCCCACCCCTGATTTAGAGGATCATTTGAATGCCTTGGCTATGATAGTCAGCCATGGAGATTCTGTATAACATCTCTTTAAAAGGATATATGTTCTGATTGGCTCAACAGGGTAAACTACATGTCTAAATGTGGTTGTGAAAAGAGGCTGCAGTCACATTGCCCTTCAGAATCATTCCTATTCCTTTCATTTATCTAAATGCATCAACTGTGATTTCTTGTATACAACTTGTGTGGTCCCCTGGTTTTTAAAATAAACTAGGGCTGTCACTGCCAGCTCCTAATCTCGCCTCTATTGCAGTAATTAAATGCTAGCAGTTATATGTTTAGGAAAATACAGGAATAACTGGTTCCAAAGATATCATATTTTGGAGGATATGTTATGATTAGTTGCTATGATTTGTTTACAGCACTCTCTGGAAAACTAGAGCATTTTGGGTGGATCAGAGCAGGTAATGACTATATTCTCATGGGGTCAGAAAAACATGTAATATGAAACAGACTACACTGTCTCTCATTTACTTGTATACCAGTATGTATATTTCCCTTGTCTCTTTCTCTCTCAACCCCTTAAAAATGTTTGATCTGAATCAGCGTAGGGTTTTTTTCTCCTCTTCTTCTTTGTTCAATGTTTAAGCCCTGTAAAAATCCATTAGAAAAGATGCATTGTTTGATAGTCCCTGATAGCATCAGCTGGCGGTATATCTTTCATGTCGCACAGTGGCTTCCATTACTCCCCAGTGGCTGAGTGCTTGGATTGTTCCCATAATTTTGGTGGCTTCTGACCCACAATAGCCTTAAACTGGCCCTGGAGCTTCAATAAGCCCTCTGTTGTTGGAATTCCAAATATTGGTATACCTATCAGAACCTGGCACCATGTCAGGGCTGTGGGCGTCCTTTAGATTCATCATCGATAGATCACATGCCTTTTACTCTTGAGAGGAAACAAGCACTTTTTTGTTTAAGTTAACTAATGTTTGGCAAAGAAATATAGCAGTAATTATACACCCAGCCTGCCCCCTCCCCCCTGCCAGCTTTGTAAAAGCAACTAGTGCTGGAACTGAAATAAATGTCATGAATGAATAATAATTTCTTTCATTTACACCATAATTAAACTTGTTGAATACAGACTTAATGCTTTACTGCGCACTGGTTCATTTGACTGGTGGATATGGGCTTTTGTTGAATTCAAGAACAAGAGAAAAAAGAAATTGTTACAGACACTGAACTTTTTCCTTGCTTTTATTTGTTTTATATATTTATTTAAGGACAAACTTTTCAGACTCAAACGCTTAAAGTCAGATGCCTGGGTCCTTACTTAAGCACCTCATGACCTGATTTTCAGGTGTGCTACATACTCAGTCTCACAATTCATGTCCATTGCAGCTCTGAAAATCAAGAAACTTATTGATGCTCCTATAGAGGGATTTAGGTGCATAACCTTAGGCACTTCAATTTGAAACGAATTGCTTTTATTTTTTCCTCATTATCTTTATGTTCTTCCTTATCATTGGTGTCTTGTGGTATAACTGGGATTAGGCTTTCAGTCGTCATGCATCCTTCCTTGCATTAAACTGTTGGGTGTATATATAGACAGTAGCCAGAGGGGTTGACTTACTGGGCTAAACATCCGATTGGAAATGGCAATACTCTTTTGAACCATAGGTACTGATCCTAGCAAGGCTGATGGAGCCTTCGCTCCTTCCAAACAATATACATTTGGATTATTTTTAGACCGCAAATAGAAAGACACGGTCCCTGTCCTGGTGAATTATAATCTGCTATGTATTAGGTAAAGAGAGGTGAACGAAAGTGGGGTACGGGAAGGTAGCATGAAGGTTAGAAGAATAATATGGCATAGTCACTCAGGTTAGGGTGACCAGACGTCCCGTTTTTTTAAAGGGAAGTCCCGTATTTAAGCCTTCCTGCGGGTGTCCCGACTTTTTCTTAAAAACGGGCAAATTGTCCCATATTTTCTGTCTCCTCCCACCACCTCCTCCCCTTCCCCAATCAGTACTGGTGCGTCCTGCTGCTGGCCGGATCCCTGCTTGCCACCTGCCTTGCCACCAGTATTGAGTGGGGGGATCCAGCGGCCAACGATGAGGGTGGATGTGCAAGGCTGGTGACAGGGTGAAGATGCAGCGCGCCAGGCCAGCCGCTCCCCTGCTGGTGCGTCAGCACAGCCCCCACTGTGTGCCGGCTCTCGACCAGTAGGGTTCTGCCCGCAGTCCCGTTTCTAGACGGCACTGGCTGCGTACTGTGAGCTACGGTGTCTGGTGTCTGTCCTCCTGCTTTGCCCCCCACAGCTCCTCCGTATCTCCCCCGCTTCCCCCAACCGGGAGCATCCCACTCCCGGTACTGTGTGGAGAACCAACTGCTGGTTGGAGGGTTGAGCTCACCAACAGCCTGGCTGGCAGGTTCCTTCCTTCTGGCTGGGCTGGCGCCCCAGGAAAGCCCAAGATCCTCCGGCCCCAGGCACTTGCCAGGAGGAGCCGAGCCCTATCTGTGCCAAAATCCCATGCAGACCTGGCACGGGGAAGCCGCTAAGCTCTGGACTGGGGGAGGAAGCAATTTCCAGCCTGTTCCCACCCCAGATGCAGTATTTCTTTTTAACTGGGACTCAAACAACTTGATGTTAATTTGAACATTTGTAGTGCATAGTTCTGATTGACTGCTGTTGAACTCGCTTGAATATGAATAATTTTACTAAATATCCCGTATAATATATGGTCATCCTAACTCAGGTTAGGTCAGGCTGATGGTTCATTTGGAAATCTCTTCCCTCCCTCTCACACCTGTTTTAAAGTGCTATGTATTTTGTTTTGTGTTCTTATCTTAGAGACAGAGATTCATAGATTCTAAGGCCAGAAGGAACCACTGTGATCAGATAGTCTGAATTCTTAGGGCATGTCTTTTAAGGGGGGGGGACGTCCAATCTTGATTTTGAAAATGTCAGTGATGGAGAATCCATCACAAACCCTTGGTAAGTTCCAATGGTTAATTGCTCTCACTGTGAAATTATTAAATATTCCCCATGTGGGTACTTATAGACTGTGATCAAGTCAATCTTTAACTTAACTATTTAAGCTAAATATATTAAGCTCCTGGAGTGTGTTACAACAAGGCATGTTTTCTAATCATTCAATAAACTTTAATGACCTGGCAGAGTCCCTATTTGCTTTCTATGGACATTTGAAATACAAGTACTTTCTGGGTTTTGTTCCCACCTCCTTGTTAAAATCATTCCCGGTCCCGCATGATCTGGGCTAGTCAGTACCTGCTGTACTTGTCTCCAGAGGTGGCTGCATTTCACTTAGTCTGCCGGGTGACTCCCTTATGTCTAAACTGCTGCTTGCCAAATACTTTGAGATACTTGGAGAGAAGGCGGAAGTTTTGTCATTAATTTAAGTGATGCCAAGATTTCCCCCAGAATATTTATGTAAAATTAGTCAGTGACTTAAGGAATGAAACCCAAGGAATCAATTTGCTAACTGCTCTCCAATATCTTTTAGGCAGGCCCCATGTGTGTAGAGGGTTGGTCATGATGAACAGCTGTGGGTTATGTCTGAAAAGTGGGTGTGGTAGTGGAGGAGAGGGGATAGTGAAAAATTGTTCCACAGGCCCACCCAGGTTGGCTGTACTCTTAGCAGTGCTAAAACCATGCCCCTTGAAGAGCAATAGGTGTTGCATGTGAAAGCAATGACATTTTCAGCCATTGTGCTTGCCAAGTCACTGTTTTAAGCTTGCAAGCCCTCCGGATGTAATTAGATGAGTATGTAGCAGACGTTTGTAGGTAGGTGAACACAGCTAACTGAGATTTCATTAACAGGAGCTCCCAGCAGTCAGAATGTTGTATAGGAGAAATTGTAATTCATTTAGGGAAATGACTGGTAGGTTATGCGTGTAGATCTGAGTCATGAGGCAGCCATTAACCAAAGGATCAGAGTTACATAAATCTCTTGAGCATCTTTCCAGAACACTCTTCTTAGAAGCTAGAAGATGTATTTTAATTGTCAGAAGCCCAAGAATTTTTTTCTTTTATGTTCTCTTGGGGCTGACAACGACACGTGTATTAGTAACTTCATTGTCTATTGTAGCAGAGGAATGAGAAGCACTCTGGGTGTTTTGTTTATAGCTGTGCTATGTGCAGGCTGCATATCTGGAGATGAAGGTGACAGCTTGAGATTTGTGAGCCTAATTGGCATACAAAAAAAAGTCCTCTGGGAAATGAGTTATTTGCAATTATCTATAAATTTGGCTGTATTTCACGGAGCCAGATATATCTGCTTGGTGACTTAATTACAATAATTTTTTTAAGACAAAAAAGATTTTTAAAAGTTTATAGTTATTAAAATGGTCTTGAGTCTATGATTCCATAATTACAACTATGGCACTAATTGATAGCTTTTAAAAATAAGTGGGAGTTTTTAATTAAAATTGTGACATCCATTCTGTACAGATGTGCTATGTATCACCTTGGGTAATGGAAGTTAGTTGCTGTAAACTAATACAAACTGTACCATGCTAGAATGTTATCGCAATTAAGGCCCAGAGAGATCCATGCTAAAATATTCCTTAATGACCAGTCTAGAAGATAAGATAAAAAATGTGTGAAGCAACTAATCATCCACATCTGAACTGATCTGTGAGGGCAAAGACATGTTTCTCACATTTCCCATGATTGGGTCAGAGAGAATAAATGAATGTAAAGAGTCAAATAATCTACACACATGGGGCTTCCACTGATGTCAATCAAGGGCACTCAAACATCAGAGGGTAGAATTTGGCTTAATTGTCTAATTCTTCATTGACCATTCCAAATCGCTCTAATTGACACCAGACCGCAATAGTCCCAAGGGGTTGAAAACCTAGCTAAAGACTGACACAGTTCAGATTGGCCCAGCCACACCTTTTGTCCTGCTATGCCAATCATGGGAATAGGGGGGATGTGTTTTAAGAGCCCATATGTCAGCCCTTTGCCAATGGAGGGTCACCAGAGTGAGATTTCCCAGGCAGTCTAAACAGGATTTAGGGCCAGATTGTACCAGTGATGCAGCACAAACAGCCACATGACACTCAAGAATCTGTGTTTAGCAGATTTATGATGCATGCCATAAAACAGAGATTCAGTGTATGAATTTTATAATGGTTAGGAGGGTAGTGCTTGTATATTATATGTCTCAGCAGATAGTACACATTAAGAGCACATGGTTTCCATCTTAATTTGGTTTGATCTCTATTACTGAGGTGCACTAGGTAAAAAGAAACTGCTCCATCCTTATAATGCATGAAATATATTAGAAGAATTTGATATGTCCTTATCTTAGGCCACGGCTACACTGGCGCTTTATAGCGCTGCAACTTTCTCGCTCGGGGTGTGAAAAAACACACCGCTGAGCGCAGCAAGTTACAGCGCTGTAAAGCGCCAGTGTAAACAGTGCCCCAGCTAATCCCCTCGTGGAGGTGGAGTACCTGCAGCGCTGGGAGAGCTCTCTCCCAGCGCTGGCGCGCGACCACACTTGCACTTCAAAGCACTGCTGCAGAAATGCTCCCGCGGCAACGCTTTGAAGTTTTGAATGTAGCCACAGCCTTAATCTGATATCACCATTAATTGCATTAGACTTTGTTTCCTCCTATTTCTGAACTTAATCTATTGCACCGATTAAAGAGGGATGGCCAGAATTCTCTCTCTTCTAATGGGAGAGTGTCTTAATTAAAGCAAGAAATCACCTTAATAGGCAGTGTGGATGTTGGTGCTACATTCACCTCAAATTATTTCTGTACTTTTTATCCTATTTTGCGCAAATAACTGCACACCATGGGTTGTCTTTTTTGAAGATTTGTAGGATGAATGATTAGAAGAATATACTGTAACAAGTTCTGTTTTCGCATAGATTTTAATGAGTAAAATCCATACTATGCTGAGGGCCAGCACAAGGCCTATGCAGTTCTTAAATGTATTATAAGGATGTAGCATCTTACTTTACCAACTGCACCTGAGTGATATCAAACTACATTAGGGTACTGCACGTTAAATACACAGATGGTTTCCTGAAACAGTATCTTGTGTCACATAACATACAGTCACCGGACTCCTAACCTTTACGAAAGTCATATGCTGAATCTTTGACTCTATCTTTTATGACATGCAGGGTAACTCTACTAAATGCATAGGAGCAGATTCTGCATCACGGTGTCTCCATTTTGTGACACTGCAGTCTGTTCCAAAATCGGGCTCATGATCCCAGGGGAGATCAAGGGTTAGTCTCTAGGGAGCTAAAGTAGGGGGCCACACAATAACCCTGGGACTTAAGTGTTTAATAAACCTGGTGTTGGCCCTCATTTTGTCAGAGGTGAAATTCACTCAGCCTCCCTCTTTGGATGAGTTCTAGTATCTGCCTAGATTCACGGGACTCAGTTCTCCTCTCATCCACACTGGTGTTACCTCTGTTCCCCCTGATTTGCAGCAGTGTACAGGCCCAGTCCAATACCCTCCGAAGTCACTGGAAAGTCAGCGGGCATTGCATTAGATTGTAAATGAGAGGAGAATTGGGCATGCAGTATTAAAAAGAGTACTGTCATAGCTGGGAAAGTATTCAGGCAGTCCCCAAAGGTAAGATTTCTTTTAAGCAAAGTGTATTCATTTCTTATTAGTGAAGTTGTTATTGGCAATAAGATATTCTAATTGAATTACTCCTAATTAAAATAATTATGTTTTCTAAGTAATCTGATCTGCAGAGACCATGTGGAGAATCAAGGATAGAAATAAATGACACCTAGTAAATTCTCTCTAAGCTGCTTCGCTTGATGATGCTTAAAACACGTTTTATGATCCCCCGGAGCTGTTTTCTCTATATACGGGACTGTGCAAATGCAGTAGAGAGAGCTTTCTGAAGCTGCACTTCATGCTCCCCAAATTAATTGGTTCTATGTGAAGGATGGGCTTGTTGTGGATAAGGTATTGGATATTGACTCAGGAGATGTGGGTTCAATTCACAGCTCTGCCACTAACTTCCTGTGAGATCTTTTACTTAATCTGTTTGTGCCTTGATGTCCCTTCTGTAAAATTTGGGTACTACTTAAATCTGCAATTCTCCTTCCATTGTCTGTCGTGTTGATTTAGACGGTGAGCTCTATTGCATCGGGCACACAGAGTCCGATCTCGGTGGAGCTGTTTGGGTGCTATTATAATACAAATGAATAATAACAATAGTATTCTTATTCTTCGTGTTACCATAGCACCTAGGAGCCCCAGCCATGGATCAGGACTCCAGTGTGCTTGGCACAGTGTAAACACAGACAAAAAGATGGCCCCTGCCTTAGAGAGCTCACAGTCTCCATATAAGACACGAGACAGCCAGTGTGTACAGACGGAGATGGGCGAGTAGAAGGAAAAAGTGAGACCGGATTGGTCGGTCTGAAGCCTACCAGCGGCCCAACCGTTATCAATTTTTTTTGTAGGCATCAGAGCAAAGGAGAGTTTTAAGGAAAGATTTCAAAGAGGATATTGAGGCACCTTTAGAGATGCTTACTGGGAGCTCCCAAACGTGAGAGACAGCAGGAGCAAAAGCACAAAGATCCTTTTCTTTTCTTTTCTTTTCTTTTTAAATGGCCTTTTGGCCAATCAGAAGCCTAAGATAAGGATAACAGGGTGGGGATAGGCCATGAAGGGCCCCGAAAATGAAGACAAGTAGCTTATGGTTGATTTAGATCATATTGTCATCAAAAGTTTTTGCTCCTTTGTTGTTGTTTTTTGCCCTGCAATGGCAGTTGATGTTTGGGGACTCAGACATTCTTGAGAGGAAATATGGTTTTATTCAGATCGGAGTGGCTTTTTACGGTAAATTGATGATGTGTTGGGACTTCTGGTTAGTTCTGTGTCAGTGCAGGCCTTTTAGCCCTGAATTTATGCTTGTTGGTTTTTGTTTGTACATGGTTTGTTTTGCTTATGTAGTTAGTTAGTTATTCATAGATTTGTTGACTGACTGCTGATAGCTGCCTTGCTGGGTTTTTTGGTCTTCAGGATCAGTGGCTCTTGAAATTTCTGAGTTTGTGTTATTATTCAACTGTAGTTTTGTTCTGGATTTCCTTCTTAAAAGCAGTCCTTTTAGGAACAGGTCATAGGAAAAACAAACTCAGCAGCAACGGTAGATACTTGTAATTGTTCAGATAAAGGTGGATTTAATGGTAATTAAATCTGGTGCTAAGAAGTCAGTAATTCTTTGAAGGAGTTTCTCTAGGCAGCACTGTTGTGGGAGTTGAACTCTTTCTGAATTGTTCTGTAAACAATACACTTGTCTATCTACTCGTTTCCAGGTGCATAAACACATTTAGAAACTATATACAATTTTTGTCTCTTTCGCACAAGCAGGGAAAAGATATTTCCTCAAAATAAACACAAATTTCCTAGAAACAAATGCTTGAGAAAAAGAGAGAGACCTTTCATTGCACCATGAATTTCAACCTTAAGGAAGATTCAGGCTGTGTGAGGCCAGCCAGGAAATCAAATTCAAGAATCGAGTGCTTTGCGCCAAGAATACTTTCCCATCAGTCCCCAAGTGTTCAAATCTAGTGCCTCTTAGCTAGAGCACCTCACCACAACATGGGGTTACAATCGGTCTCTTAGGTAACCAACACGTGGAGTTGCTCCTCAAAGTGAACAGGAAGCCAATGCAGTGCCAGGATAATTGGCAGAATAATTTAGTGTGGATAGAACTGTGTAAAAGGGGAGCAGAGACATTTTGCACAAGCAGTAGCCTCTGAGTGACCTTCAAGAATAGAGAATTTCAGAGAGATCTGAATTACTATGGTTTGGATCAGAGAGAAACGCTCAGCCAGATACGTGGGGGAAAAAAGACAGTCTTTCCTACTCTTACACCTGCCAGTGCTCAAAGATAATCTCTAAATTTTGAATCTTAGACAAATGGAGGACAAACCTACCACTAACAGAGAGGAATTCTCTCCCAGACTCTCAAGACCTATCCCCTGGCCTATGCTCCTCTGTTGTCTTCAAGCTGAACTTTCATCAAGCCACGAACTGAGAAAGCATGGACCATCCTGATCTGATGAAAATAAGAGCTTGCCACACATGCCTTCTGCTTCTGATAATCCCACCACCCAGATTATATCACTATCTCCTCTACGGGTCTCGCCTACAAGTTGAACAGGGAGCTGGTGATGAACTAGAGTGCCCAAAAAGTGTTTTGAAATCCCTGGGGGAAGGATGCTATGGAAGTGTAGCATTTTACTTCTGCTATACAATTCTGTTGGCTAATTTAAAAGTCAACTGCTGCCCGGTATTTTTTCCACTGTAAAATTTTCCATGTTAAAAACTAATGCAGGTAAGGGAAAGAGATGAGTAATTGCGGTCTGGCCAAGGTGCTACTCAGGAAGGTAAATGATGGTCAAAGTGGCCAAAGTTAGAAATACTTGGCTCCATGGATGTCTTAAAGCCCTCATTGCCCCTCTTTTTTGAATACCCCTTCCTTCCCTTTGTCAAACATAGATATTACCACCAAGGTTCTCCAAGCATCCTGTCTCTATCTCATTGGCGCTCAAACGGAGACAGTGGAACTTGCACTCTTCTCCGGCTAAAGGCAGCATCCAGTTTTAGAGTCCCATGAAATTCTTTTCCTTTTTTTAATTTTTCTGGATTTTGTTTTCATTTGGTCTGTTAAAAATGTTGTCTTTTTTTTTTTTTTTACATTTCAATTAATAAAATATCTCAAGTGGCCTGTTCCCATCAAGCCTCATGGACCCCTTGTGACACACAAACCTCGTGGCAATGGGTCCCCTGTTCTTTGCAAACAGCTTGCACCTCAGACATGACTGACTACACCAACACATCTTAGGATATTTATCCAAAAGAATAACCTATAAGTAAGGCTACAATTATGTCACAGAATCCATGACTTCCAGAGACCTCCGTGACATTTTCTGCCCCAGAGCTGGAGCTCCCAGCTGCTCCCACACCTACAGTTCTGAGTCCCTGCCCTGGTGAGGGGACCCCTGGGACTGCTGCTGGAGCTCCGGGGTCCCCTGCCACTGCAGGCAGTGGGGCCACACCAGAGCCGCTCAGCCGCTGTGCGGGGGGGACCCCGGAGTTCCCACTCACCACAGCTGCAGGGGATCCCGGAGCTCCAGCAGCAGTGGGTGCTGAACCCGCCTCCCTCCCCATTTTGTCAGGGATATTTTTAGTGAAAGTCAGGGACAGGTCACGGGCTTCCGTGAATTTTTGTTTATCGCCTATGACCTATCCCTGACTTTACTAAAAATATCTGATAGACTCTTAGCCTTACATACAAGGTATCTGCAGAAAGCTCATAACTTGTCAAGACGTGTAATTGTGAGATGAATGTATGGATAATATTTAAGGAATCCTAGAAATGGGCTGGAAGGGAATCCAGTCCAGCCCTCTATGCTGAGACAGGCCCAGGTAAACCTAGTCTATCCCTAACAGGTGTTGGTTCAACCTCCCCCTCACTCAGCCGAGCCACTGAAATCAGAACCACTCCCACGCTTCTGGGAGTGCCCATGCATTTTCTCCTCACAGTCGCATCACTGTGCACGCAGAATGTATCCCCACACTCCCCTCAAATTAGGGCCCAGAGTGGCCAAACTATCCAGGATGAGGAGAAGAGGAGTGGGAAATAGAGGGAGATGAGCTGAGCTATGGGAAATAGAAGAGGGATGTTTTGTTTTTAGTTTTATGGATGGTTTTTCATTTTATTTGGTGTTTCGTACACCTCTACCCCGATATAACACGACCCGATATAACACGAATTCGGATATAACGCGGTAAAGCAGCGCTCCGGGGGGGGCGGGGCTGTGCACTCCGGTGGATCAAAGCAAGTTCGATATAACGCGGTTTCACCTATAACATGGTAAGATTTTTTTGGCTCCTGAGAACAGCGTTCTATCGAAGGAGAGGTGTATTTGCAAAAAATGCAGGGCTCTATTCAGCATCACTTGGGCCAGTAAAATCTAACCCTTCCTTGGACCTCTGGTTTTGATCATCATTTCTGTGATGTTCCCAACTCCCCACTTCAGCATTACCCACTCAGCATCGTTCTCCCCTCAAAGGGACCTCGCTTGAGTCAGAAGTCTAATCTGCTAGTTCTAAATATTTATGCTCAGTAGAAAGGTTTAGGAGATGAGAGATCCTGCCTTGCTCTAAAACTGCAGAAAACTAGTAAGACTTACTCTGTTCTTCTTTGTACCCCATATTTTCTCATTGATTTTTCAACATGGGTCCAGTCCTAGCAAGATAATACCCAGCTATTGTCTACTTTTGTTAATTATTTCTAGTTTATAACTTCACATGTTGTCATATTTAGTTGCCATTTCACCTAAACCCAATCAACACCAATGGCGTCTCTCTTGGTGGTGTGACTGCCAAAATTTTCGGTAGTGACTTGTGGCTTTGGATACCTCCATTTTTGAGTACCCAACTAGAGACACCTAAAGAGACCTGTCTTTCAGCATGTGCTGAGCACCCACACTCTGAAAATCAGGGCACATGTAAGTGCGCCTCACTGAGCACTCAGAAATTGAGGCATCTAAAATCACTAGTCGCTTTTGAAAGGCTTGGCCGTGGTATTTTGGCACCTGACCTCAAGTAGTTTGCCATCTTGGCAGAACATTTGAGACACTGTAATATTGCCTTGAATACATCCTAAGCCTAATCAGTCCCAGCTAAAGCTAATATTTTGATATTTAATAAAGCTGACAAAAACAAAACATACTGTAAATTTTGTAAGAAGGAAGTGTTGGAGCAACTTTCAAATGTTTCTCACTTCAAATACTGCTGATTTTTCTTTTCGTTTTCACATTTTTTATGATCATGATTAAAATTCATTCAACATCCCCCTCACAAGGAAAGTGTGTGTGTGTTTGATGCCTATGTGCTTTTTTTCCACTGTAAAAATAGAAAAGCTTTCAGATGTTTCATGAACAAAGATATGGAAATGTGAGAAGAGGGCAGCATCTGGAGGTTTTCAAACACAAGAACATGGGCTGTACATTTCTTTTGCTGTTAGAAGAGTGAAAAGCTGTTTCCTGTCATTTCCCATCTTGTCACTTGTAGGGCTGGCATCTTGCAGCCTCTTGCACCAGCTGTTGTTTTTTTCTCCACAGACAGATGGTGCAAGCTCTTTGATAATTTTTTCCATGTTCTGAAGATTTTTGCATGTGTACTACCTTTATGTAGCGATCATATAACTCTGTCACTCACTTTATCCTGTTAGCAGCGCCATCCATACAATGGCGAATGGAGAGGGGGAAGTATAAGGAACTTAATCCTCTTCTTGTGTTCTGACATGCTTTGAAAATATATTGCAGAGTTGATGAGTTACAAATGTCTCCGAAGGCCTTTGTTATTCTTGTGTTACTGGCATGATAGCACAGTGACTGTTGGATTCTTTTGTTTGTGTGAGTTTTGAGTTAAATGTCCCTGTTATCTGGTGGTGTTTTTAAGTATGGAAGTCTAGGACAATTGTAAGTCTGCACTGGATATTTGGGGTTAAATTGTGGCCCAATGTGAACAACTGTGGCTCCACTGACTTCAGTGGAGTTATACATGCATAGGGGTAAAACTTGGCCCCTGGAATGATTTCTCTGTCATAAGAAATAGCTAAATTTTAAACTGAAGTTGACTATTCCCGTTGTTGTTTTCCTGCTTTCAGGTGTTGGACAATTGCCCTTCTGATTCTTGTCTGATACTCAAGATTAAAAGCCTCTTTGGCTTGTTGAAGTTGCCTGAACATCTTGATATTGAATCATTGGATCCCATCACATCTTCTCCTTTTCAAGAATGGACTGGTAGCATGGCCTTTGCATTAAGCAGCATCTCTTACTGCATGAGAAGTGAATCAAAGATTAGAACTAAGGGTTTGTCTTTGCTACGCAGCTAAATCGGCACTGCTGCAATCAATGCAGTGGCATCGATTTAGTGGGTCTAGTGAAGACAAGCCCTGTCGATGGGAGAGTGCTTTTCCATCTATTTTTGTACTCCCCCCTCAATGAGAGGCGGAAGCAATGTCGGCGGAAAAGCATCTCCCATCAACGTAGCCTAGTGTGGACCCCCGCGGTAAGTAGATCTAAGCTACGTCGACTTGAGTTATGCGACTAACGTAACTCAAATTGCGTAGCTTATCTCGACCAGCAGCTGTAGTGAAGACAAGCTCTTAGTGTGGTTTGCCATGTGCAGCAAACTCATCAATTCATGATGGTATCTCACATCACTGCAATGAAGCCTTGCAACATAATGCCCTTTAACAATATTCTAATGTTACCAATGCAACCTGGTGACACTGCCCAACCTGGTGGTAATTAGTAGCATACTTCAAGAGCATCCCTACAAGCCCTATTGTTGAAATCAGAAAAAGGTGTGTTCTGATCTGGGGTTAAGGCCTGTTGAAATCAAAATGATCTTGGAAAATTTGGACTAAGTGGCATCCATATTGGAGAATGAAGCTATCCGGTTAAATGTCTAGGACCGTGGCCTGCTCTTGTTTTCACCAGAGTAAATCTAGAGCAAATGCATTCAAATCCATTTGCACGGGTGTAAACGAGAGCAGAATTTCTCTTGGTTTCAAAACATTATGGAAACTTCCTTGACAAACCACTAAAACATGTTAACGTTAATGGATTTTACAGGGTGGGGTGGGTTTTTGGGGGCCATTTCTTTAATTTCACATGGTAAAATATAAAGATGAACCTTATAAAAAACCATTTTCAAAGTTACTAACCAAAAGATACTCCATGGACAATGCTCATTCCCAACAGCCCCTCATTTTAGTTGTTGAGTGTGTGATATATTGGGCTGAGTCCACTTCTCTGACTATTTTTTTTTTTTTTTTTTTTTTGCGCTGCATGACACTTGTGGTATTCCTTTCCACAGAATAGGACATAGTATTGTGCAGTAAATGTTGCTCTTTTTATTAGTGCCTTACTGTAGATTTGTCATTCCCTGTGGACACAGAAATAATGGATGTAATTGGCACAAAGACAGATAAAAACAAGCCGTTCTGTTCTGCACTCTGTGTGTTTGCAGGGCTTGTTCAGCTGCGCTTGTAGCATAGTCTGTGAAAAGAGCAACCTCTTCCTACATCCAAAGAACCATTTGCTCTGAGTTGTTTACTCTAAATGCCGTGTATTAAAGTGCAGCTGTTGTCAGGAAAAGTGACTGTAGAAGTGACACTGTGGGGTTCTGTGTTTATTCTCTCCCTTCCCTCTCTCGCAAAGACCTTCTACAGCACATTTTCTCAGTTTACCTGCCAGCACTGTAATCTCCACCTAGCAGCAGGCAAATTAGAGCTGTATGAACCCTGCAGGGTTCGCTTCATGACAGCGTTAGTCAACTCAAAACCGCAGTCTGGTTCGTGAGTGCTTGGACCTGAACCAACCCCTTTGGTTCACATGGAGTTTCTACTTTAGCTGGCTTTCAAGGGACCCAAGAGGCACTCTCCTTGCATCTTCTGTTTTCCATGGGTGGGGGGAGGGGAGGATGTTTGGCAGGCAGGCCAACAGTTACTTTAGGAGGGAATGGGAAGAAAGTAGTGGGCGAGGTAAAACGTTCCCATGGGGCACAGGGGAAAGGAATCCTTCTATGCGCAATAGCAGCAAATCTGCATTAAGCTGTAGGGGTGGGCAATGTCCCTTAAGGCCTAGTGCTGTGGATTCTACAGAGGGGCCCAAAATATGACCCCATGTCAGATCACACCCACCCAATCTTTGGGGAAATTTCGATCTGGATTTGTGTCTTAGGCTCACCTCAGAAGGTTCTTTAGTTTGCATTTTAAGTACCACGTGCAATCTTTATGGGGCTGCTAGCTTTTTCTGCCCCTTCATAGAAAAAGTTGAAGTGGGGAAGAGAGCAGCAAGGAGGGGTATATTGATATGTGAGCTGAACACAACACAGATATCAAAACAACACAGATATCAAAACCTGGAGGAAATTTACTTACTGAACTTTGATACCTAAAGGGATATTTCTACCACTTTTCTTGATCTCAGAGAGCTCTAACTGCCTGAGTTTGGGACATGGACAATGATTTTCAAAAGTGACTAAAGACTCGGAATTGTACTTTTTGGGTGCCAAATTTGAGACACCTTAATAGGGCCTGTTTTCAGGAAGTGCCAGGCACGCACCGTTCCTCTGCATATTGGGCCTTTTTATGGTGTCTCATGTTGGACACCCAAAAATTGAAGAGTGCAAAATCCCTTTCTGAAAATCTTGCCCTAGATGTATATCCATGACTACAGTAAACTCTGACTGCAGAGTTGTGACCTGCTCCCTTATTGTGAGTTGCCTGCTTTCTCTATTCTTGTTGTGGGTGTTTATTTTTCTCTTTCTTTACTTTCTCTTTCTTATCCCTTCTATCTTTGCTTTTTCCTCTTCTCATTTTGACCTCAGAGTTCTTTCCCCTACCCCCTATTTTGCTTTAATCACTCCCACATCTATCTCTTTCCTTCTTCTCTCTGACTTTTCCCTCCTTTTATTTCCCATTCTCTCCCTTTCCATCAGCTTTTTCAAACCCTTCTTTTCCTTCACACCCTCTCTGTCCTGCTGTCTTTCCATTGAACCTGGGTCTTTCTCCTGTCTCTTGCCCCATGAGTTTCCCCTCTTTGGAGTCTGCATTTTCAGGTTTATAAGGAAGTAGAAAACACCAAAATACCACGAGAGGGGCTATTTTCCTGTTGTTTTTAGGAAGTCGCCCATCCTGCAGTTCAGGTCCCGATCCAAACTTCCCCTGTAACACAAGGATGTTTAAATCAAGGGTGTTCGTTTGGATGCTTGTTTAGTTAATTCTCATTAGATCAAGACCTAGTAGAACTGGAAGTCTGATGCAATCCTGAGTGCCCACAATTGCCAGTCCAGTTTCTAGTCTGGATGGTTAGAGTGTATTGGAATTTTTCAGTATTTATCTAAACTGAAATGCACATAGCACTAGGTAGTTGTGATATGAATTGAAGAAGAATTAGAAGCAGCTTTCCTGGATTTGGCAAATTCATCCTCACTTCTACAGAAGCACTTAAAAGGATTATTGAAAAGTGTCTTGTCAAACCCCCAGAAGATTTTAGTAGCTTGTGTGGGATTTTGGTTTCCATTCGTAGGAACTAGCAGGCCAAACAGTTCTACAGAAGGTTCCATAATCCCTCAAATGATGAAGTATGGTAAAGCTTTAGAATATAAGAATAAATGCTGATGGGCATTGCTGCCTATGAAGAGATTGTTATCATTGTGTTCTGCCTCTATTTCGGTACTATTCATCTTCTTTTAACTCCTCTTGTCCTATGGACCAATGAGGAGGCTGCATTCTCTTACCCTATGAAATAACCCAGTGGTTCTTATGCCGTAACTGAGTATTGCAAAGATACATGTCTACTAGGTTTGGGTGGCATTCCACACCTTCCCTACTCCCCCAAAAAAGAGAGTTAAATCCTGCACCATTTTTACATGGTACAATTGTTTTTAATACTAGTTTTAAATTGTCCTTCTCCACAAACTAAACAGGGTATATACTTCCTGGGTGTAGTAGGTAGAAGTAGTTCACACATATCAATCTTTTGAGAAGGCAGCTTTCTGAGGGAAAGTAGTACAAATCATTAATCTATCCAGAGTAAGGAACAATTTTACATTGGCCAGAGAAGAGGCTGGAATGGCATTCATTAATTGGGCTTTTCCATTTCTAACTTCTATGTATAGATGATTCTGTGTGCCCAGTCATACCCTGGCACTTTTACTATACTTGCCCAAAGAGTATGTGCTCCCCAGGAGAGTTGAGCAGTGAAGAATGTACTGAATGAATTTAGCTTCCATTGCTGTTCACGTAAATATCTGCAAAGAGATTTGTCCATATTTGTTGTTTGAATTTATTTGGTAAAAATCTTTTTGGTTTATTTTTACTCCATAGACTGATCACAAATATTAAAATTGGAGGAGGAGCTGCTGCTGCTGTTACTTATTTGCATAATGGTAGCTCCGAGAGGCACCCATCAGAATTCGGGCAGTGTATAAACATAAGAGACCAGCCACTAGGGACTTGTCTATTGCTATTAATTTTACGTAGAAGGTGTTCAGATACTGCAGTAATGGGCAGCAACATCTACGTTAAGATAGATAGACAGTTCTTGCCCCAAATCTAAAGCTGTGTTGCGATTGCCCAGGAGGGTTTTGTTTTTCTCTTCCCTGATTGGATGGGCATATAACTGCACCCAGAGCAAGTTCTGCATGGGATTTAAAATTCTGTTTCTATTAATACTTCATGTAACTTTGAAATTCACTGTCCATGAGCGTTCATGCTAGTAAAACTCAAGTGTTTAAGTGTACGCAGAAAGCAAAGTTAAAACAGGCAAAAGCTTCGCTTTAGCAGACTCATTTAAATTTCAGACAGAAAGGTCATAGCATGGAACTCGTTGCATTATTTGCCTTTCTCTAATTACCAAGTTACAATGAGGGCAATTGTAGTGCTAACCTCTTTTACAGCCGCGATAAACACATCGAGTGATATGGGACATAAAGCAGGTTCACTGGAGAGCTGTAATGTTCTCTTCAGTGGTGGTGGTGGTGGTGGTAAAAGAATTTCTCCTCCTCCCCACAAAAATAATCCATGTGAAATTGCATGCATCAATCCTGTTCCTTTTGCTGCTGCACCAAAGACATCCCCTAAGACTAGAGATACATTGACAGTGGAGTTGTCTCTGTATAATGTATCATACACCTACCCTGGTACCCAAAAGAAAACCATCCTGAGAACCAATGAGCCTTAATACAGGGGTGGAACTCCTGGGCATTCTGAAATGTGTGTCAAGATGGAACACAGAATTTCTTGATGCATACAAATTGTTTGCTTTTTGTGCTTGTTTGCCTTTTTGTTCCCCAGAAGAAAGTGCATCTGCTCCCAACTATAGTTAGAGAACAGGCATAATGGCAATCATGATCATATAAAATTAGGGAAAGGGCAAGATTTACCCGAAGGGACTTATTTTCTACCATGATTGAATAAAGAAGGAAGGCAGCTTGCTAGGGCTGGAAAAGGTCACCCAGTCACATTGGTTGATGAAAGAATCCGAGAAGCTGTCATCTCAGCAGTTGCTTAGGTCCCCGACTGATGGCTAGCCCTGACATGCACACGGAACATAGCCTTGATGAAACAAAGCTGTCACTTCTGGCATCTGTCACGACTCTCTCTCTGCATGCTAGAGCTCAAGCGTTAGTAGGAGAGGGAGAGACCAGAGCAAGGGGAGTAGAGCATTATCTCATCTGGGACCAATTGTTTGCTCAGCGAATGGTGTTAGAAGACTCTGGCTTTTATCTTTTATAATTTGGAAGATCAAGTTAAGCTAAATATTTGAAGCCACACTGCGCTGGTATTGACAAAACACGGTGTGCCAGGGCACTCAGCTGAAAGAAAAACTGTGTGATAAGGATCAGGATGTGCTGAGGGCTTTTCAGATCAGATTTCTGTGATGTATTTATAATTTAAGGTATTTCTAGGATGATGTGAAGGGGGTAACAAAAAGAAATGGCTCATCAGGTATGTTTTATGAGGGTTTGGATTGCAATAACTGCAGGCAGACAACCAAATGCTAGATAAATTGTAGTGTTCGGAATTCATTTTAGGTTTAGGAAGAAATCCTCTCTCCCTCCCATCTGGTTTCTTTTGTAGGGAAAACACATTTGGCTGGAGTTGCTGTGCTTCATTGAGAGAATAAGAACTCTCTAATTTTCAGTGATGAACATGCACAAAGACGACTAGAAATTAAAAAGGTTACTTGTTCCACAAACGTGTGGTCATTACTGAAAAGTAATGAGATGGGTGTAGTGTTTCCTTCAAGTTGTCTCTGACATTGGTGTCCCTCAAGCTTCTAGACAGCCTCTGCAAATCTAGAGCACTAAAAATCCCGATCCTGGTCCAATGACTTTCACCAAGTGCCGGGACACCCAGGAGTCCACTCAACTTGCAGCAAAATTGGAGTTTAAAGGTGGGAAATTCTCAAAAGCGCTCAGCACTGACCAACTCTACTGAAGACAATGCTGAGTGCTTTTGAAGATCCTACCACGAGCATTTAGAAACATGGGTCTTTTCATTTGGAACATGATTCTCCTCTGAAAGAAGACATGAACTTGCAGGTGTTCTATCATCTTTCTTTAAACTCTGAAAAATGGAAACAAAACATTAGCAAATAGGACATCCTGGCATGATATCAAATTCTTCCCCCCCACCTTGCCCTGGAAAAGCCAAGTTAAATATAGTTTGTGTTTGTAGCACTGATGAATCAGGATATCCGGCTGAGATTGGACACTGACCTGGGGATTAGAGATCCTCTAAAGATTTGGAGGATTGATTCAGTTCTAATGGATGGCCAAAGATTTAGAACGTTTATCTGAATCCCCCTTCCCACCTACTTGCTATTTGGCCTGGCTTCCTTTCTACATCCCCATAAAGAACACATTTCCATCCCTCAGTGGGATAGTAGGGTAGACGGCTCTCCTTCAGTGCAGATGAGTTTTGAGGGTTTCTGGGTGGTAGTGACAGAAGGAGGCCCTTTCCACTATCTCTTCTGGCATATGGGTGATGTCATCTAATACCTTCTGTGCTGGTCTTTTCTTGCACCTCAAGTTGCACTGTGTGCTTCTGTAACCTCTGAACAGGTGAAATGTACATGCCATGCTAGGTGCTGGGGAAGACCTGGAGGTGCAAAATGGGCAGGCGAGAGTGTGGGAGCACCAAGACCACCAGGCTACAAGCTGTACCACCTGATGTAGAAGAGGCTATTCCTGTGAACCCATACCTGCTCTTAAAAAAGGTGAAAGTGGCTGCCCAACAAAGAAGAGAGGAAGGAATAGGCTGTTTGGCTCCCTCACAGAGGTTGTTAGTGCTGCTGATAAGTGGTGGGGAGTTGGGGTGTATGAGGGAAGGGAGCTTCCCGTTTAACTCAAAGGTATGATTCAGTGAGGGCGTGGTGGTGGGGAGTTCTATTATTTCCACCCATCCCATAACTTACACTGTGGTGCATTCCAGAATCTGTCATGATTTTAATGTCAGTTGCACTACAGCCAATGCATATAAATAGATGTAATGCCTTAGGCTTCCCTTAATAGGGGGATTTACTGCCACAGTTATACCAGTATTCCACTATAGCTGTGCCAATATAACTCCTCGCCTGGACACTTTCATTTGGGATTTAGAGTGCCTTGTTTTGGTTTCGCTTGCATCTCTTTGGAACTGGTTGAACCTAAACCAAAAATAGGCACATTAAATTCTGAAAGAGAGTGTTCTCATGGGGAATTACACCAGCATGGCTATAACAGTATAATTAATACCAGTAGAGCTATGCTGGTAAATTTCCCCTTGTAGGCTAGCTCTTAATCTAGAGTCCATGCTACTGGGCTTTAGAATCCGATAGGTCTTCAGTGACGCATCTGAACTGAAACTATAAATTAACATTGTTTACTTGGCTTAATGAAACAAAAAATAGCTTTGTCCTTATTAGTTTTGTCAAAACATTAGTTAATGTCACTACGACCCCTCAAAACACACATTTTGAAGAAAAATGAAGCCATATTTCAAACTATGCAGATCAAGGAGCAAGCAGTGTCTTCTCCAGTATGTAAATTAGATTTGTAGTTGAGTGGAATTGATTCTGTTGAGACTAAATTAATCACAGCGCTTAATCACTGTAACCTTTAAACATAGCAGTCTTGACCACAGCTGCAGGGTAGAGCACAGTGTTCACACAAGATTTTTATCTTTTTAATGGCAGTGCGACTGCCCCTGAAATAGAAGACAAGCATGCAAGCAGGAAGCTAAAATTGCTTTTGCATGGCCTAGGTTCTAATACCCTTCAGCATGATAAAGATGAAATCTTTTCTTCCTTCGGGTCAATATTGATTCATACCTTTTGCATGTAAATCTGTGGTAAGCATACTATCCTGTCAGTTATCGCATTCTGTACACTGTCCTCCTTACATCTGTTCCAGGGCAGAACATCCAGTACTGTGGGGCATTGAGGTCACAACAGACATTGTCTGTCCAATTAGGTTGATTCTGCTCCCATTCAAATCAATGGGGGAAAAAACCCCTCCCATTAACTTTAATGGTTCAGGATTAAGTCCTCTGGTGCAAAATATAACATGTGTATACACACACACACACACACACACACACACCCCTCACCAATTTTTTTAGTAGGCATAAATGGTCTTGCCTGCTGTGATATAAACTTGTTTCATACACACATTTCCTATTAATCATAATAGATTTTTGTGACAATGAACTGAGGAGACTGTCCATTATCGAGACTCTTTAGATCCATCTTACTTTACTGTAAACTATTAATTCCAGACAGCATCTGTGGGTGGCTAACTAGCTGTCCCCTGCTGTGATGGAAGCACAGGTAAAAGCTGAATAATGTTCTGTGCCATTGCACTGCCACCATAAGCAGATGCTTAAAAACTTTGGGGGACGGAGTTAATTGCTGCCAACGTGCAAAATCCAACAGAAACATGAACAGAGTAATTTGAAACCTTTTTTAGCCAAAAGATCTTTCCTTAACTACTATACATTTCCATTTTACCGCTCACATCACAACTATGTTATCCTGGAAGGGGAGCCAGGTGTGCTGTTCTTTGGTCACATCAAAAGAAAAGACAACTGGAAAGATTTAAGAGCAGCACGGTCTTCTCTGACTGTCGAATTTGTACACCTAGATTTTTAATTCTGGTTCTGCCACTGCCACACTGTCTAAACGGTTTGAGCCCTGCACTTTCAGCACCACAACACAGACCTCTAATATTTGAGCTCAAAGACTAACTTTAATTAGCTGGTATCAGTAGCAGGATGTTACCCACTAGAGCACCAGCCACTAGTGGGGGGTGTTGTATCTATTTGACCTGGGTATTGCTTTTGGCCTTGGATAAGTCATTTAACTTATATGTGCTGGAGCTCTGCAACAAGGGAAGAAGGATACTGTATCCAGTCAAAACAGCGGGGATTCAGATACAGTGATCACCCTTACAGACTTGCCCTTTGTTTTAGAATAAGGACTTGCGACCTGATCCATCTCCCATAGAAATCAATGGGAGTCTTTCCATTGACTTTGGTCTTCTCTCCACTATGAAAAATAGGGGTGTTCTGAACTTGTTACCTTGAGCTAAAATCCTAGTGAAGACAGGGCAATTTGTAGTTTTCATACGAGTTAGCAGGCTAAGCTAGAGGAGTCTTGTATTTGACTCAACCTGCAAACTTATGAGAAAACTAGAAACTGCTTTTGTCTTCATTAGGATTTCCATTCAAGTTAGTTAGCTCAAGTTAAGAACCCACTTCTTCTCTGTAGGGAAGACCAGGCCTCCACTAGGATTTGGACCGGGCCTCTAGGTAACATTACCTCGTATTGGCAGTGATCTGGGTAACCTGTGGTCAGCATAGGAAATATCAAGGTAATCTGTTTAGTTAAAGAAAAGCTGGCATATTGTAAGTGTGATCACTATAGGCAGAATAATTAACTGAGATTGGATTTGGCTGGGTTGCTAAGGTTAACACTCCTGCTTTTAAGAAAAATGTCCTGGGATCTTAAATGATTACAAATGAGCTAGACCTCTGTTTTACTTGTCATCTATTTAAAAAGTATTATTCACCTTTAAGAAAAGACTGGCTTTCTGGTACAGCTTTGCAAGTTACAAAGTAGCCTGGTTGTCAGCAGCAGCCTACAATTATCTTTGTTAATATCCCACTTATAGGGTTACCATACGTCCGGATTTTCCCGGACATGTCCGGCTTTTGGGGGCTCAAATCCCCGTCCGGGGGGAAATCCCCCAAAGCCGGGCATGTCCGGGAAAATCGGGAGGCTCGGCCGGGGCCTCTTTGTGCGGGGCCGGGGGCATGGTGCCCGGCCGGGAGCCGGGCCGGGGGCCAGGCTGGGCCAGGGTCGCCGGGCCGGTCCGGGCCCGCGGGGCCGGGAGCCGGGCGCCGGGCCCGCGGGGCCGGGAGCCGGGCGCCGGGCCCGCGGGGCTGGGAGCCGGGGGGTGCGCCGGGGGTGGTCGGCCAGGGCCCGAGCCGACCCAGGCTGGAGCCGCCGGGGGCCAGCCTGGGCCGCGCCTCCTTCTCCCCCCCCCCCTTCCCTTACCTGACCTGCTTCAGGCTTCAAGCAGGGGAGGGGGCGGAGACTTTGGGAGGGGGCGGAGTTGGGGCGGGGGCGTGGGCGGGGCTGGGGGCGGGGCCGGGCCCCCTGGGAGTGTCCTCCATTAGGAGGCACAAAATATGGTAACCCTACCCACTTAACTCTCTCTTTAAGTGGGCTGCACGTTCTGAGACAGCATGATGACCTAGTGGTGATGTTTCTCACAGCCATGCAAGGAAATCCAGGTTCATTCTGGAAGTATGAGTTTAGCAACAGGGACTTTTTCTCTTGATCCTTGAAATTAGCAGAGGCTAGCAGGAATGCCACAAATGAAGAAGGAAATGCCTGTTGTCACTAAAACAAATCTAGTGTCTCTCTTGGGATGATACAGAAGCAGTGTTGATGGGCACCGTGGCATGTAAGAGGATACAGAGGCACTAACTGATCATTGGTGACTCTTCTTTTCTTTTCTTTTCTTTTCTTTTCTTTCTTTTCTTTTCCCCTTGCATGGGTGTTCAGGGGAAGGATTGTGAGCAGTTTGGGATTCTGAGGGGAATGTGTCTTTAGGAAGGCATCTCCACAATCCCTCATAGGACAGAGCTGAAAACCAGGCAGTGGGAGTTTACAGCTACAGGATGGTGACTGTAGCATGGCTATGGAATAGATAATGGTGGAAATGGAAGGAATCAGAGTCTAGAGAAAATGTCTTACGTACTACCATATGTTAGAGCCATATGAAACTGAGTTGTTTTACTGCTATGGCAAGCAAGCATCTGACTTCTGATTGCTGAGTTTCCTTCGTGTTCTGGAGAGTTGAAGGGTAGAAAAAATACCACCACAACCACCACACCAGGCTCAAGTAGAGATCATAAACACAGCATTTATGGAAAGTGCACCCAGAGGCCATAGTCCTGCAATGAATCTGCACAGACAGACCTCTGCATACAGTCCCATTATCTTCAGTAGGACTCTGCTTGTGTAGAGTTCATTGCAGGCTCTGGATTTCAGTTGGCTGTTACTCATTAGAGAAGTGGCACACGCATTACCCAGCATGTGCTTGTGGTGGTGATAAAGGCCTAGCATTTTACTATCTTTGCTAAAGTGGGGTACCTGTGATTAAAAACAAACGGAAGTTCTCGTAATTCAGATTAACAGACCATTTGTAGAGTTTTGAATGTTGCCTAGATTTCCTCACTAGCAATATCCCCCTTCTGGAGAAGTGGGTTGCTGTGGTGACAAGGGAGGGAATGAAGAAGTTAATCACTGTGGAATCCCATTTACTCCTGTGATAAAATTATGAATGGCTTCAGTTTCCCTCCCCTGCCCCACGTGCTTTGCCCCAGTTAGGAATATTTGTAAGTGAATTTTGTTCTTGTGAAAGACCCTGAGATGTCAGCTCTGAAGGACTGACGTTTTCTGATTGTCCATAGGTCAGATATGACGTGTGTGTAAGCAGTGCCTGCTTCCCCACACTGCCTAGAAAACAGGCCTCATAAGGCCCCTTGGTTTTGGTATTTACTGATTTTTCTCAGGAAAAAATCCTGGGTTTTGAAAACAAGTCAATTATTGTGTTTTACTGTTTCTCCCCCACCACCACCCACATTTTGGGTTAGCTGGGACTGGCTACCCCCTTGGAATCTCTGCTACCATTGTGCGGCAGTGGGGGAGTGAGGTGGGCTGGGAACCGGATCCTGGCAGCTGAGACTGCCTGACTGCTGCAGTGACAGGCCGGCAGGGAGCGGGAGGCTGTACCCGATGAGAGCTGACCCTTGTAGCTGCACCCTTCAGTGCAGCCCCGTCCTCTTCCTCTGCTGGACAGAGCCCTCTCCTGACCCCAGCGCTTCAGCACAGCCCTGTCCCCTTTGTCTGTGCAGTGACAAATCCCCTAGCCAAAACCACCTGACTGCTGTAGCATCAGCCCCACAGGGACAGGAAAGCTTCCCAATTGCTATGTGGTGAGTATGACTGAGAGAGTATCCCCCTCTCATCCCCACCCACTTGCCAGCTGCCTGACATGAGTGCCAAGCACTCCTCAACTCCCCCCTGCCTGCTGCACTCCAGGAGTATTGGGCTCCCCCTGCCCGTTGTGCCTTGTAGGTACTGGCCGCCCCTCACCCCCTGCCGGATGCCCTTCTCTTTTTTTTGGTGCAGGGAGGAGTTGGCTGCTTTTGGAACTTTGGAATAAACATTGACAATTCCCAGGAAATTTTAAACAAATTAAAAACTGAAAATGAAGAACCTTACTTGCCCAGGGTCTATTGGAATGAGCGGCTAATTCACTCTCCATGGTCTATCCACTGACTCCTTGACCCCTGGAGACTGCCCTATGTGAGTGCCAATAGGTGCCAGTTTGGAAACTAGTTGTGGAATTTGACTAGTGCCTGTCGGCCCATTTCATAAGACCCCCAGACAGCAGGCTCAATTCTGCCATATTCACTCACTTTGAATATTGTCTTAATCTACAAGTAGACCCACTGAAATCAGACTACTTATGGAGTAGGGCTTTACTCAATATGAGTGAAGGTGGCAGATTTGGTACTAATTAGTTCTTTAAAATAAACCATTCTTTTTTTCTTGGTTTTATGATGTACATAGTTAATAATTTTTTTAATTGAATACTGCAAACATGTAGTATATTTTGCCATTTCTTGCAGCTGAAAATTTATTGTAGCTTAAAACACACAGGTTTATCTCTGACCTTTTGCTAATTACTAGATAAGATAAGTGTGTATGTAAGTGACAAATTGCTTTAATGACATTTAATCTGCACAGTGACATTAATGACCGGTTTAGTAGCCTGGTTACAGTCTTTGTTGCTGAAAGACAAAAAGAGCAAGGACTTTTATCTTAATTTGACCTTATTCAAAAGGTGTTTGTAGTAGTAGTCAATTTCTGATTAACTTAATCACCTGTTTTACATGGAAAGGAGTCAAACATTGATATATGAAAGGGCTGTTACCTCATTCAGTGATATTTGCCGGATTCCGACTCTAATGTATTAACTTTTAGAAGAGGGAGTGGGGGAGAAAACAAAAACCAGCAGCAGCCAAAAACAAAACAAAGCTGTGCTTTTTTTTATAGGAAGAATAGGTAGCAAATCAGAAAAATGTTTCCATTAAGTCGCTTGATGGGTGAATATCAGAGCTTATTCTAAATGACGGTAGTGTTGACTGATATTCTGTACACTGAAAAATAAATCAACGCAATGCAAGATTTTGAAATACAGGGATATACTGCTATCGATAGTCCTCTCAGTGGGCCCGATCCTGTGACGTGCTGGGCACCCTTCAATTCCATTGACTTCCATGGGATTTCAGAATCGTTAACGCCATGTAGAATTGTGTCTTTTTTTTCTTTCCTACAAGTGCATTTATTTACTGGGGGGTGGGGGGTGTTAGAGGACTGGAAGTTCATTGCACTTTTTAGGATCCAAATGAAATAATGAGCCTGGCAAAAGAGACTCCATCAGAGAATACAGCTTTGGGCTGAATCCATCTGGGCATTGTGCATTAATGCTGCACCATATTGAGGTCA
This sequence comes from Malaclemys terrapin pileata, assembly GCF_027887155.1. Classification (NCBI taxonomy): domain Eukaryota; kingdom Metazoa; phylum Chordata; order Testudines; family Emydidae; genus Malaclemys; species Malaclemys terrapin. Next base: position 14,624,288 of record NC_071522.1, on the reverse strand, counting down.
CCACATTCTATTTCTATGACAACGGAGAGACTACAGATCCTTAAGGGTGTTTAAAAATAAAAAGGCAACAGCAACCCAGATTGGAAAACTTTGTCTTTTTCCCTTTCTTCGCTTTGCATTATATTTACAAAATGATTTAAGAGGAACTTAAGTGACTAGAGCAGAGGTTATAAACTGCTTTTAGTAAAAGTAAACATCTCAGAAAATCATTCAAGAACCCATTAACTGGCTAGACAGGTCCTATAAACACAGATCTTAATAGATTTAGGAATGCTTCACCAACTACCAACACCAGTGGCTTTTCCTGTTTGAGTTCCTGAGAGTTTCATTTTACTGATGAAAATGATTGCTTGTACACATCTGAAAAATGTAAAGATGCAATTCAGAAGATAGCTGGAAGGATAATCATGTACCTCAGGCTTGTAAAACAACTAACTGATTTATGGTTTAATGCATTTTTTAATGCAACAGAAATGCATTAAACTAAACCAAAGTGGGTGGCAAATTGACACAAATGTTTAGTGAATTCAGGTCAACACTTATTACATCAAATTATAACGAAACTGCAAACAGCATGTTGTGGCATGTTGCTTCCCAGCTGTCAACTGGCTTCATAGGGAGGTGCTATAAATGTATCAGTCATAGGGCAATTAGGTAGAGGCACATTATCGGCTCTTAAAGCACTACATTGTTTGTTCCGAGATGGACACATTTACATTTAGCCGTATTAAAACACACATTGTCTGATTGCGCCCAGCTTACCAAAATATCCAGAGCTGCTCCGTGACCTGTGCTCTTCATATTTATCACTGCCCCAGTTTTTCTGTCATCTGCAGACTTTTATCAGTGATGATTTTTTTTTTCGTGGTCATGGATAAAGATGTTAAATAGCATAGGGCCAAAACACAATTCTTGTGGGAACCCATTAGAGAGACACCTGCTCAATGACGATTCCCCATTTACAGTTACATTTAAAGACCTGCCAGTTAGCCAGCTTTAATCCAGGTATTGTGTGCCAGGTTAATTTTATATTCTAATTTATTTTATTAGAATGTTGTGTGGTTCCAAGTCAAACACCTTTGAGGAGCCAAAGTATGTTACATCAACGCTAACCTGCATCGGCCTAACTTGTAATCTCATGCAAAAAAAATCAAGTTAGCTTGACAGGAGCTATTATCCATAAACCCATGTGGATTGACATTAATTATATTGCCCTCCTTTAATTCTGTATTGAGTCCTGTCTCTGCCGCTGACTTATTTTGCCCAGGATCGATGTCATATAGGCAAACCTATAATTACCCAGGTCTTTCTGTTTATCCTTTTAAAATATTCTCACATCATCAGCTTTCTTCCAGTCTTCTGGGACTTTTCCAGTGTTCCAAGACTTATTGCAAATCAAATTCCAAGGATGTTTTAATAATGGCAGCACGAGGCCTCCAGCATGTGTCACTCAAAGTGAAGTGCCCAAAGATCATGTAACTTTTCCCCCCTACTCATAACATATAGGTGCCTAAGTAGCTGGTCATCCTGTTCCCTAGTGTGATATGGAGCTCTGCAGCAGTCACTATCAAATACCCCATCTTATAATTTCAATGTTAGGATATTGATCCATACAACTGCAGGATAATTTTCTTCTGAGTTATCAGTGACTCAGAAATGGATAATGTTTTGCCCGCTCGATCCTTCCTGAATAGGTGTATAACCATTGATTTTAACATTCCAATTATGCAAATCATCCCCGTGGTTTCAATAATACCAACTTGATCAAATGTGTGATCATAAATGACCAATTCCAATTCCTCTTGTTTGTTACCTAGGGTCCTAGTATTGATGTGTAGACAGTTAAAGAATTTCTTCCCTGCATGGTTTTTGACTCCTTGCTTAATGTTGTTCTCAACATCAGAAGCGTGTGCTAAATAACTGTTCATATCCTCCTTGTGATGGGGTGTGACTCACCACTGCGGAGCCTCCTGCTGGCTGTCTGGGGAATTAGCGCCGCACCCTCTTCTGGTGGTGTCTCGCCCGCTGTCACCTCTGTTCCTGGACTCATGTCACTCCCAGGACTGCAGCATCCTTTTCAGTGACATTGCCCTCCGGCTGTGCCACACTCCATGTTCCCGCCTTCTGGTGGGACCTGCAATCTACTGTTCAGCCACTCCTTTCAATGGCAAACGGCAGTCCACAGTCTAGCAACTTCCCACGTCGCTCCAGCATCCTCCTTGCCCTTGCATCCTGGCCTCAGCCTGCAGATCTCTGCAGCCTGCCAAGAGCTGCCTTTAGCTCCCTGGGTCTCTGCCTGCTCTGCCCAAGGTGCTTGCTGCCCTCCGCCTGCAAGGCAGCCAGTCCTCCCTTCTCAAGTTCCAGGGAGTGACTGCCCTGCTCTGTTCTGCAGCCCTTCTTATATGGGCTAGCCCAGCCCTGATTGGCTTCTTCTATAAGCCCTTCTGTGATTGGCTGCCTCCTGCGCAGCCTCCCTAGGGCTGCTTTTAATCCCTTTTCTGCCAGTGCGGGGCAGAAGCTCCATCACACTTTCTCTTTTTACCCTCCTCTATTTTTGGTAGTGTAACATCCTCCTGACTACTCTAGCCAGCTTGTCCCAGGGGAGATGGGTTTCTCTTCTATTGAGGCGGAGGGCTATCAAGCTATACAGCCCCCACGCCCCACAGAAGAGGGCCTAGTGTTCCACAAAACAACCTCCTCCACGCTTACCTAACCAGCAGTTCACTTCCAGAATGTTTTGCTTTCTGTCTTCCTTCCCTTGTGGGTCAGAAAGCATCCCAGAGAAGATTGCTTGGATTCCTCTTCTTCAGCACGCTTCCGAGTTGTGTAAAGTTATCTGATATCTGTGAGCTATCCCACAAAATGTAGTGTCATTAATACCAAAATAACCATCACCAATGAATCCTTGCCCATTGGCTTAAAAGGCTATCTTGTCTCTTGGTTCTGGGAAGGCAGCATACCATCCTCCTGACCCTTGTAGAATGTTCCTTTGATTCTTCTGAATATTGAATCCCCAACAAGGAGTCTCCTCAGATGAGTGGAGAACTTTGTGGCCAAGCTTGATTTTCTTACAGGGTTTTAAACTAAAAAATGGCAGTTGTAAGTTTAATTGTATACTAGATCTGTAATAAGCATATCTGTATATAACACCAACCACACTCCTCCAACCACAAATATGTAAGAGAATGAATAAATAAACAAAAAAAATCTAACAGAGCAAAACCTCAGTGAATACTTTCATCTTAAAAATGACATGGTCTGAAAACATATTTACTATTTTTACAAGTAATATAACTGAAAGTGAGTAGAATTTTTTTTTTAAAACTGTGTATTTGATAGGCCCCTGTGTAGAGTCAGTTTACCTTGTTTATGTGGGTCTTCCACATACCAGCAAGAGAGAAAAAATAAAAGATGCAGGGAAAGAAATTGTGTTGTAAGATGTCATGAAATTAGCAGAGGGCCTTGGGGGCACTTGTAATACCTGAAAGTACTTGCAACTTGTATCTCTTTTTCCAAAATGACTAGATTTCAAGTTGGTATCCTGTTCACCTTTTGAACTGTTCAGTGCGCCAACATGAGCTCTGAATGTCCTACACTATAAATATAATGGAGATACTTCTCATTATTGTTTCTTGGAGTCATGACTGGTATTTATGGCTTTGCTTCTGACTCACTCTATGACCTAAGGCACCACTTGATATCTCCGGTTCAGGTTGTGCACCTGTACAATGGCTATTATAATGCTCTGCTATTTTTACAGGGGTTGAACTACTTTAGTTTGTAATGTGCTCTTAGACTTTCAGAAGAAAGTCACTGCTTTTTCACTACAGTGTTAAAAAAAAAAAAAAAAAAAAAAAAGAACACACTCAAAACATAACAGCAGTGAACATTACACTTGTGTTGGCTTTTGTACACCCACCTGTACGCCTCCCATTACTATTTTTTGTCAGAGGGAAACCTCAGGGAGGGAATTAATTAATACTCTCTCATTGATAGTAAATTATTTAATATATCACTTAGCAATATATCTATACTAGAGCTAGTGAACTTTTTGAGGTCACAGTTTTAGCCCACAGCTTATATTTGCAATACTCAGTGAAGCTAGCTCATCTGTTTACACCCAGCCTTCTTTCTTCCTTTCTAATGCGCACACAACACAGCAATCCATGAAACAAAATGCCCAATCCCTCATACTGCTGTTAGGCATCCCCAAGAAAACAGTTCGTAATGATACCAGTTCACTTATGCTATCATGCCTGTATGTGTTATCTTGATAGCTAAGAACTAGATAGGGGCTTGAACCAAAGACCTGAACCTGAGCCTCCACAAATTTTGAAAGGGGGAGGGGGTCAAAACCTGGTTCACATTCATGGCTCAGGTCCAACCAGTTTTCACCAAAAGTAGTTTTTGTATCCGGCCATTCTTCATCTAGTCTGTTTTGCTGCATATTGACAAGCATCCTACATCAATTCCTTTCTTCCAACAACTATGGATTGCCTGGAAGTATATAAGGTGAGACCACCTGCTTGAAGCTTTTTAGTTCTCACTAGTTCTGTAATGACCTATTAATTGGACATGGAGAAAGAGGAGGATGGTTAAAATACCACATCAAAAACAAATGGACAGTAGACCCTTAGTATCATTTTCTAGATTTAATTGGTTTGATGAGTTTGGTCATCGGTGATATGCTGGCACAGATACACTTCTTGCAGACAGTGCCTGAGTGTCAGGGCCAGTGCTACCGTTAAGGTGAAGTAGGCGGTTGGGGGAGGGAGCCGCCGATGGGGCGCAAGGTGGAAGTTTCGCCTAGGGCACGAAACTTCCTTGCACCGCCCCTGCTGAGTGTAATGTGCCATTGAAGGTTCAGACTGGATGTGGTTCATTATTTTATTACAAAGACTGCAGATAGGCTTGGACCTGTTTGCTATGACAAGTTGGGTGGGTTTCTGGACATTGGATGGTGAGGTTGATTTTTGGAGGACTTTTGCCCACCAACATGTGCAAATGTTCAATCAGATCTCTTTCTTTTTGAAGTTTGGCTTCATGTGTGTGCATGAGAGTTAGAACTGAGCAAAGGCTGCACAATTTTCTGCAAGTCTTCCTTGGAATTTTTAAATAAACTGGCTTTGACTATGTTTGCCCCTCCCATCTCCCTCACTTTTTTCCTTTCTACGGCTATTGTTCTTCCCTCATGAGTTTACTGACAGGCACATTTGTGGAACAGGGAATTGTAAGTGCACATCAGAAAAGATTCACCAAAGGCATATTTTGAAGTTACAAACATGTATACAGATCAGAACCTTGATTATAAACGTTGTTCCAATCAGGAAACGAAACATACTGTGTGACCAAATATGTCCAAACAGGGCTAAGCAACACAATCCAGCTAAAAAAAATAATGCTAAATGCTCACAATTAATTACTTGCAAACAATCTATAGAAAGAACTTCTTGTGTAACCGTGAACAAGTTACTTGTTTCCCACCTGTAAAACAGAGATACTATGTCCTTTCTCAAAACTGTTTTGACTGTTTAGACTAGAAGCTCTTTGGGACAGACTGTCTCTCTTCTCTGTGCATGCATAGTGGCCAGCATTGTGAGATGCCAGTCTCAGTGGGAGCCTCTGTTTGCTATTTTAATACAAATAATGAAAGGAAAATAAACACTCTTCATATGGAATAATTGAATACTAGCTGTGACATGGAAGAATAACATTTTAAGACTCTGGAGCAATCATGTTTTCCTCTTCGTTAATTACAGATAATCCAAAATTGCTACGTTTAGTTATTTCCAAAGATCTGCTGTATTTTTTTTTTCTGCCTCAAAGAAGACAATGATTTGGGTATGCAAACTACACTCCAAATGGACATTGAATTCAGAACAAGTTTGTATGTGTTCATCTTTGGAGTTATGCAGGTTTTGTAACCCTCATTCCAGTTGAAGCCCCAGGTAATTATTGAGAATGGTAGTTACATAGATCTATATTAAAGAAACTCAGGCCCGGTCTTGCTAGCATTTACGCACATAAGTAACTATTAATTTGGAGTTCACTTCATACCCTCATTAGGACTACTCAATGGTTTAAGTATTTGCAGGATCTGGTCCCTATATTAAGGTGAAACAATGTTTCATTCGTTGTGAGAATTACTTGAGCCTGGAAAGTTCTCTCTCAATTGGGATTTTGTTTTCTTATACGTATATTTTACAAATGCTGGAAGTTGTTGTGTGGGCGAATACATTGTCAGACGTTCAGTGAGATGTGCACAGTCGGTTAGATGTGCAGGAAGACAGTTTAGGATTTAGATTGCTACTTCATGCAGTAAATATGCTGCAGTGTTTGTCTGAAATGTCTTGCATAAAATGATTCTTCTCCAGCCTCCTAGGCCTTTTCTACACTAGGAAAAGCTTTCCTGTATTTTCACAGTGTTACTACCACTGGTTTAGCTCCAACAGCAGGAGCAAAGCGGGGGGGAGGATGCTTGTCTATCTGGGGCACCAGGAACTGCTAGTGTTTAGTGCTGTTACCTAAATTTTAATTCACTTCTCCCCTTCTGCTCACTAACAAGTACTTCTTGGGGCGGTCTGTGGAGTTTTTGCAAGCAGTTCATTATGTACGTTGACAATTTGAGCTGTTCCCCTTGGGAAGGCTAGCCCCCTGCTTGCCTCTTCCGGCCGAGGCCCCGTCCTCACATGCTGCTCTCAGCAGCCCACCCCCCATGACTCCATCTGTGGCGGGGAGGAGGGGAGCTGAGAGCTTGGTTAGGGGCATGGGGTAGGAGGGGAGCAAGAGCTGAGCCTGGAGCCCCTCCCCCATTATGCCCCTCCCCTTGAGGCCCTGTCCCCCGCTTACTCCTCCCCACCCAGCCGCCCTGAGACTGGAAAAGCTCTGTGCCACCACTGTGGTTCCGGGGCCATGGTTGGGAGCAAGATCTCCTCCAGCCCCAGGGCTGTGGCCGGGGGAGATTTTTCAGGGGGCCCCAAATCCGCCACTGCTCCCCCTGGCAGTGAGAGGTTTGGGGAGGCTTAGCCTCCCCTTGCCTCCATTACACGTTGCCTATGGCTGTTAATTAGTTGGATTGAGCACATAGGACCAATTGTACAACATCCTTTGTGTAACCATCTCCAAGGTTTTAAATACAGGCTCTTTTTTTTTTTTTTTTTTTTTTTTTTTGGCAACTATTTACAACTTGATTGGCTTGTTGCCCTTTTAAAATTAACTTTGCACAGGAAAATCCAAGAACCAGTGTAGCATTGCATCGTCTCTCTCCTGCTTGGGAGAGGATGGTCTGCATACCACAGTTTGACGTGATGCATTATTTTCACATCAGGTGAAAAACTGCTAGTGCTGTATTTTCTGGTTAAAGCAGGGAATGGGGAGCCAAGGCTCCTGGGCTGCTCCGTCCAGCTTCGCACCTCACTTCCCCTGTCTGTAAATGAGGATAATACTTAACCTACCTAAAATGAGTGTTGTGAAGTTTAAGGTTAGTAAAATATTTTGAGCCCCATAGCTGCCAGGGTGTACCAGGAATCCTAAGTTAGGCTAAAAGTGTTCTGAGCTTCTTTCCATCCTGCCAACCTCTACCTTGTAATCACTGACGCACACACTCTGACACCTCTTGAGTAGAGAGAAAACATTAAGGGATATATACCAGAGCGTGCCATTCGTGTTACACTTGGTGAACTGATAACCAAAGAAATCTCCTTCTCTGGGCCCGACTAGTTTTTCTTCAAGATGTCTGAAAAGGGAAAACTTGCTCACAGGCATCCTGGCTATTATCTGTGTCAACCTAGGCTGCATCAAATTGGATTAGACTCTGCTAATTCAATTAATGACTACATTGAAAGTTTGTTTTAGCTCATAGAGAAAACAGGAGGGCAGGGCCTAATAGCCTATGGATTTAATGACTGCAACTTTGAAGAGTGTTAAACTAAAGTGAAGTTCAGAATGGCTTGTTAACTGGGTTTATTAGCTGTTGACCTTCCCTTTCAGCATTATAGTTGCAGCCACACTGAAGAAAGCACTAACGTCCTGATTAGCATTTATCTAAAGATAGTCTGTTGCTCATTTCACAGTAAATTAGTTCAATCAGCCAGAAAGAGCCTGAGAAACATTTTCCTACTTATTATTTGTATAAAAAGAATTGGATGTTAGGACAGTTCATCTTGCCAACTATACTGCAGATGACACTTCGGGCCAGTTGCTTTTAAGGAAGGTGCCTTTGCAGGTTTTGACTAATTGAACAGATTCCCCTTTGAAATTTAGATACGTTTGTGGATGCACAGCACTTTGAATGATGTCCTTGATTTAGCCATTTGAAAAGAGCCATCATTTTGGTGCTTGGTTATTTATAGACTTGTGTTCAAATAAGACTCATAAAGCTCTTCTTCCTGATACGGTGGCTGACTCTTGGGCTGTTCCCTGACATTGCAAAACTCTCCTTTTATATATAAAAAAAAATCATACGGGTTTAAACTATGAAATGGGCTTCTTGCAAAAATGTCCTTTTAAAGGACTGTGTTGTGTGTAATAGAATGTCACCTTCCAGTAACCAAAATCACCCATACTGGTATTTTCCCATTTTTGGAACTTGATGGGGTTGAATTATATTTGGGGGTTTTATCGTGTGAAGTTGGGGGTGATGAAATATGCCAGATTGACAGAGCTGAAGATTGAAGTATTCATCCCTGTCTGCCATCACAGGCATCAATACTGCAAGGGTTCCAGATGCTGACCAGCAATGTGCTGAATGTCCTGACCTTGAGGGACAAAGTTTGAAGGGGAGAAGATAGGTTATTATTCAAGCTCATCGGGGGCCAAATACTGTCTTGAATGAAGTAATTGACAAAACTCCTCTTGACTACCACAGAGGAACAATCAGATCCTTCTTATTGAGTTCTTCTACTCAAAACACCAACTAGGGTGCCAATTCGATGTTGCATCTTGATACGAATATAGGCTTTGCTAGGAGCTTTAACTGAGAGCACCTGCTCCACTCATTTAGACACCCTCTCAGGATTGTGAGGTTATCAACTTTGGGAGACTAACTCCAGTCCCCCTATATGAAGTATATACAATGCCATAGTCTTCTGTGGATGGATGAAGAAAACTGCCCTAAGTCCCCATCCTCATCCCATCCCTAGATTGTATGCCTGACTTGTTGCTTACAAGGAAATGCTCAATAGTAAGAGTTGAAGCAATCTGATATTAATAGATTGAGGGAGCTCACCGGTTGTGGGCTACACCAAGTGAAATTAGAAATGAAAGAACAGTGAGCTCTCTTAAAAAGAGGCCAAAAGATATATAATAAAATAAAACATTGGGTTTTGGGGGGTTGGGGGGGGTTGTGCACAGTAACTACTAGGGTGTAGGTTCAATCTTGCAAGGTGTTGATCATGCTGGTGCTGATCCAGAGGGGAAAAACCAGTGGTGCTTAATTTTAAACTGAAATTTAAATCAATTGTTCTACTTGTGTGTTTAAGATTAAGCAATGCTAAAATGTTTTGCTGGATTAATGTCTGTTGCACTTTCAAGGTGAACCACCAACTACTAACATATAGGTCACAACATTGCTATTAAAGTAAAAATGTGCACCAACAAGGTAATGTGTTGAAGTGTCACAGCCAACATTTTCCCATTTCCTGTGTCGTTGCCAAGAGGAAAAGTTTTGGGGCAAGACTAAGAGAAATAGAACAGAGCTCAAGGAAAGTTAACCATTAGCGCCATTAACCACTCACCATTTTCTACCAAGATAGAAAACCATTGCCAATTTTATTAGCACTGGTCTGCTCCAGTATATGATGACACCAACTTAGAATTATGATTTATTATTGGTATTGTGCTGGTTGCTAGGGGTACACTTACACTGCAATAAAAGGTCTGCAGCTAGGCCGGTCAGCTGATTCAGGCTCATAAGGGATCAGGTTGTGGGGCTATACAATGACAGTGTAAATGTTGAGGCTTGGGCTGGAGCCAGAACTCTGAGAAGCCACGAGGGGAGAAGGATTTCAAAGCCCCAGTGTCTACACTGCAATTTTTAGCCACGCACCCTCAACCCAGTGAGCCCAAGTCAGTTGACCCAGGCCCTGAGACTCAGTGCCATGTTTGTTGGTTTGTTTTTATCTTAGTGCAGACATATCCTAAGAGCCCCAATCAGGATCGGGGCCCCATTCTACGTGCTGTACAAACGCTTACTGATAAAGAGTTGCTGCCTCAAAGAGCTTCTATTTTGGTTGCAACAGGTAGATAAAACAATCAGTCTTCATGGATGGGAGCAGGGCAGGAAGGAATGGAAGATGAGATAACAGTAAAACTATCCTATCTTGGCACAGTGAACATTACTCCTAGTTCGCCACCTGCCTAGTCACTCAATGAACCTGAATAGGTAGTAAGAATGGCGCGATACTAGAATTCTAGGGTGCTTAGTTGCCATTGATTGATAATCTTTATGGAGGCCTTGAGTTTTTCTGCTTATACAATAAAAGAGACAGGAGCAACACACTGATTTTGCATCATTGTTTTAAAAAATGTCCTCTTATCATGAGTAATGGTCTGATAACAGCAGCCTCAGGGTACATCTACGCTACAGGGGGGAGTCGATTTAAGATACGCAAATTCAGCTACGTGAATAGCGTAGCTGAATTCGACGTATCACAGCCGATTTACCCCGCTGTGAGGACAGCGGCAAAATCGACTTCTGCGGCTTTCTGTCGACGGCGCTTACTCCCACCTCCGCTGGTGGAGTAAGAGCGCCGATTCGGGGATCGATTGTCGCGTCCTGACGGGACGTGATAAATCGATCCCCGCGAGGTCGATTTCTACCCGCCGATTCAGGCAGGTAGTGTAGACCTAGCCTCAGAGTCCTGTTAATGAAATGTACCAGTCTTGCCACTATTACCTCTACTGCTATCTGAAAGGTTAAAACCATATTGATCTCGATGGACGTTCCATGGATTTACATCAGCCTGGGAGAAGAATCAGAACCCATGTATCTGCATGAGCCATCCAGTCTCCTGTATTCCTAGCTGCTTGTTTCTGTACCCTTTACCTGTGCATCATTCAGTGCATTTATGATGATGCTATATAGAAATAGTAGAAAGTTTAATACTTTTGTCCTCTTTCTAGCCACATGCTGAAGTATTCCAAATATGCAGAACATTATGCTGAAGAGGAAAGAGTGGGCGTTTCTTGAGAAGGATTCAAAATATTTTTTTCTAACTATGCCACTTTGAAGTTCACAGTGATTCCTTCTTATTTTTAAACTGTCATTTCCTATTGATTTCCTTCCTCCTCCCTCTTTGCTGCTCTTTTTCCTGTAGCTGCTTCCCACTGAAAACAGTTCTGTTAACCTGGCAAACCAGGTGAACAGTTGTGTAATATACACAGCTGCTTGCATGACTCTAATGCTGCTGTTTAGCCAGTGGGCAGGTTGAAGGGATAATGTAAGAGACAGATGGTCCCTTTTCTCTTGCTCCTGAGTAACTAGCCATGCCTCTCTGATATGAACTCCCTTAGCCTTTGGATTTCTGATCCTATATATTTCCCTGAAGTGTGTCCCTTAGTTGTCCTTTAGCCTTGCTGCTGGGCTGCTGTCTTACTCTGAAAAGAGAGGAACAACTCTGTTAGAGCAGGATTTTAATTAAACTCCATTGTATTAATTTAGCTGGAATAAATGGGCCAAAGGGGTTAACATAACCCAGTCTCTGTCCAGCATTAAACAGTGTCAAACAACGTCTGAAGTTTAGTGTGCAGAGACCGCCGCCTGCTCACTATTAAAAATCTTTTAAACCTTGTATTAAAGATTTTAAAAAGTTAAAGCATTTGAAAGATAAAATATTAAGTGAGGCTTTCGTTTTAACAACATCCCTTGTTCCCTCTTCCTTTAGCTAGAAAGTGTTTTGGAAGGAAAGCCCCCCCAGTTGTTTGACACTCTGTTAGATAGTATTAAAGACAGTAATAACATCTTTTTGGGAAAAAGAGAAGAAGTTAGTTGAGATGAGCTGGAGCTGCTGTTTGCTGCTGCTGGTGTTAGTCCGATCCTGTTTCATGGCATGTGGTGTTTGGGAGTCAGCTGGAGCTGATAGGGGTAGTGATGTCCTCTGGAGATTTCTCTCTGGCCCAGTCCAGACAGGACATCTCTCAGGATCAGGATGATGAAGGCCCAGGGTCCCGGAAAATGGAGGCGGTGGCAGCCAGGATGGTGAAGCTCATGCCATTAGCCTCTATCTGTTCTCCCTCCCCAAGTCTCTTTAAGGACCCAAAAAGGGAGTGATGAGTGAAATAATCTCACGATTTTGTCCCCCAGTTAGGCCTAATATCTGAGGCACCAATTCTGGTTCATTAATTTCTGGTTCCACATCTTCTGGTTTTTTTTGTTTGTTTGTTTTACCAAGCATGATTTTGACATCATCCTTGAACTAGATTAGTAGCACCTTTTGCTTAGACCAATTCTTTCTGTCTCCTTTTCATCCCTTTTCCCGTCAACATTTGTATTATATGTTGTTGTGAGATCTTATGCACTTTCACGTACGTTTGACAATAGAACTCATGATTAGGATAAATTTGTATGCCCAGTATTACAACTCTCAGTCCCTACTGCTTTCCAAAACGGTGAGGGAGGGTAGGCAGCAAGAAACAACACCTGAGCTCATGTCTGTATTTTGCAGTTGGTCCTTCTCTCAATTACTGCCTGTAGCTGTACTGCATCGGACATTCCAGAACTCGAAGGTGTTCTAAAAACCGATCCAGTCAGAAATTTATATCTTGCACCAACCTATTATGTTTATCTGGCGATAATAACCACAGGCTAACACCTTCGGTATTTTAAGCTTAGACTTCTAGGTCCATATTCAGGCTTCTAAAATTAGACCTTGATCCTGCAAAGTGCTGGACGCTCCACCCTGATCCAGCATGTGCTTAACTTAAAACATATTTAAAATTAAGCATGTACTGAAGTGTTTTGCTGAACCAAAACCAGAGCACCCAGCATTTTGTGGAATAAAGCCCTAAAAGTGGCCTGAGCACCTGCCACCCCCATTTTAGCCGAATGTTTGGGTGTTCTGCCCTTCTGTGAATCCGGCTACTTTACTTAGGTGCTGTAAATGTGTGTTATGGAGCCTGAGTTTAGGCAGCTTGCCTTGAAAATTTTGGCCATGGACTTTTAGTTGAACTTCGGGATGTATGAAATGGGGGGGGATGATATTTCTACTGTATAACTAATGTCCAAGCAGTGGAGGTTTGGGGTATTAAATCTTCTATTCTTGTGTAATGATGATTTGCGCTTCTGAACAGCGGAGTGTCTGATCACATGCCACGTATGCGTGTGTGAGAAAATATATACATAAATAAAATAAAATAAAATATAATATAAAATAAAAGATAGTAAAACTATTCAGATGCCTGCTTAAGCACAGAACTCATCTCTGGTTACAATCCAGACCAATAAAAATGTGTCAGTGAAGATCACACTAAATACATTGGTTGGAATTATGCCATTATTATGTGGCACACGGCTGGAGATGACATTTAGAAAATTCTATTGATAAGGATAAATCCATACTGTATATTTTAGTATTTGACATTTTCATTCATAATGGTATATTTCTTTAAATAGAGTAACAGTTCAGAAGGGAAGTACGGTGAATAACTTGCAACTTCATTGGGGTGAAATTCAAGGCCGTGCACGTGGCTGCTGCATCGTGTAAGTCAAGTCCCACTCAAGCTCTATTTTGAGGATGTAGTGGTTCATAGGCTTTGTGCAGAGGTGAATTTCTCCCTAGATATGAGAAATGACTGCAAACAGCATTATTGCTTGATTTACAGCTCCACCAAGGCAACTGTCCTGTGTATCTTTGCAGAGTGTTTTTTATGGAACTACTCTGCTTTTAATATACTATATTAGTACAGTAATATTCCAAATAGGATCTAGTAACATTACAGACAATAGGTGTATGGAAGGCCTGAATAAAATTTGAGACAGAGGTGAAAGATTCCTTCTGCGTTGTCCAGGGCACAGGATATCTGGATTATATAGGTTTGCTTTATCTGCCAAGGGAACTGAAACAATTTCCAAGCAACAGAAAAGCTGGTCAGTAGCACCATCTGCAGGCTGCAGAAGAGGACATTCTCCCACATACTGAATGAGTCACACTAAAGTAGTGTTTTGCAGAGAGAAACTGGGACAGGGCCTCGAAAGGAATAGGGAGTTAAGATCTTGTGTCCAAGTATAAGATACACGATGGAGTGGATGAGAGAAGGAAATAGCAGCATTCTCTAATGCTCCCTGCATTGTTATAGGAGGGCCGGAGAGTCAAGAAGGTGGTGTCCCCTAATCCCTTGTTGAGACTGCATGCGAACACCTTGGGGTGTTTTGGGGGCAAATGACTGGACAGAAATGAGGGAGAGAAAGGGATAGAGAGAGTGTTGCTCTATGTAGTATTCCATCATTTCCTCAGCAACCCAGTGGGGAAATTTCCCTGTTAGTTAATGCTGATCCCTTCAAATGCAGGTAGTTGTGGAATGACAGCACTGCTCCAGAGGGAGCCATCCTGCCAGAGGAAGGAGATCAGAAGAATACAGTGAAATTTTCCCATTAGTTCTCAGGTCATCTCTGGGGTTGGATGGCCCTTTTTTGGGCCCACAGATCCTTTCATCCACCTCCTCATCCTCAACTAATTAGTATTCCCTGTAAGATTCAGCATCACGCTTTTGTTGTTTGTGGGGTGATGAAGCCCTCTGAGATTAAATTTTGTCCCGTAGGCTATTTTAAGCAAGCGTACTCTGTGATATGAAATAATTCCTTGGAACAAAAGAGAATTGGACAGGCATAATTCACTTAAGTGCCTAAATTCTGCTCTCCTTCTTCCCATGAGTAGTTGCATCAAAGTCAGCTGAGACTTCTGGCATAAGTCAAGCAAGTAGGATTTGGCCCAAGGAGAACCGTACTGAACTAAGGTTCAAGGTAACACCACTTTGGGCACTCAGACGAGCGAGATGTTACCATTTCTAAACCCATGCAGCCCTGCTGCTAATGGGATTGATAATCAATGGTAATTTTCAGGACTGCATCTGTTAGGTTCTAATTATCCCTAATGCTAGAAAACAACGTGCATAAAACACCTACTGCTTTCCTATGAGATACTGTCTGATTTATGCTCCTTTGATGGTTTAATATCATTGCACTGAGCTCAGTAGTCTTGCCTTTTTCTCTTCCACTGCTTGAGGTTTTTCCTTTTCTTGCAGCAGATGGCACTCTTTAGTTCTGTTTCAAACTCTCTCCTTCTGGAAGTTTCTCTGGGAGATTCTGTTTTAAATGACTCTCGCCAATTATACGTCCGTGTTCTCCGTGAAGCTTCATGAAAGCTTGTAAAAGGCCATTGACTCAGAAACGAAGCCGGCAGTGTGTTTGGACTCTGCGGCTCTCTCCGGCAATTGCACACACATTATGAAAAGTCTCGGTAAGCCCTGGCGACAGGGGCTGATAATGACTTTGCAAAAATGCTTCTGATGTTTTGCTTCTCCATGTATATCAGCAACACTGAAACTCCCAGCAAGGCCACATGGGATTCTAATTAATCCCATAAATTTGTGTATTCTTTGTAGAACGCAGCAGGGAAAGGAACCCCTTGTATGTTCTTAAAGGCACCTTTATTTTGTAAACATAGTTCTGATTTGCATAGTTTAATCTCCATGGTGGTGTTTTGATCCGTTATTTAGTATAATTAGAGCAAAAACAACAATAAAATGAAAGCAGCTATCCCCACTTCTGCAGGTGTTTGACATAGAGGCATGAAAGCTAAAGACAATAGAGTAAATGATACAGCATCATTGGCTAGTCCCTTCATTGTGTTTCTGAATAAGGCAGGCTTATATCTAAACATACTTCTTCACTGCTGAGAAAACCCAATTGTGTAAAATGAAATTAACCTTATCGTGCCAACAGGCAGGGACTTGGATTTTATCACTATTTTTCCTCCTCTCTCACTCTGTCGGCTGAGGTGCTGTTGACCATAATTGTAGGACCGATTGCACGATGGGTTCACTTCTGTAGCCATCATGGTGATTGGTGCCTGGGTAAGATGAGGAAAATGTGTTGATAAGGCACTTGGGTGAAGTGGCTGCTGGAAAAAGCAGAGCAACGTAAAAAGAGCCAGTGTGGGTTTTGGGAAGACTCTGCCGGCTAGCACTTACAGAGGAAGATTTAAGTCATTGGGTTTGTTTTTAAGATCGAGCCACTCTCTTATGACCTCATGCCTCAGTCAATCCAGCAATAAGATGGCGGTAAAATCAGGGACCTTTTTGAAAAGCAAACATTGCCTCTGCAATAGAGAAAAAATTAAAATGAAATTCTATCCATCCGGAGAGACAGGTTTATAAATTGTTTCGTATGTTGTTTATAATTCTTCTCAGTATTTGTTTTTCCTGTGGACATTTTACTTTCCAGGGGCCTGCAGAACCGCACAAAAGTGTTTAGCTAAACAGTCGTGTTGTGTCTGTGCGGATTCATTTTCAGACCTTAGTGCTGCAGTATTGTTCAGAGCTTTGCAGCGCTCAGTTTGGTTTCCGTAGCTGTTGATATTCCTTAAATTTTGGATGCGCTGATTCTTATGGGTTATTTATTTATTTTTATGCTGGGCTTTTATTATTATTTTTCCCCCTCTTGCAAAGGACATTGAGCTGGGTTTAACTAATTACATGGAAGCTCCTCTTCTTAGGAGAAATTGTTATCCTTGGAAGTACAGAACAAGACAGCTCTCCTCCATAAATCAATCCTGGGATTTTATTAGTGTGTTTATGTAACCTCAGTTTATGTGCTATAATTCTTTGCTATGTTGCATCGAGTAATTCCCAGAGAGGATGTTTGTTCTTTTTTTCCTTATAAATTCTTTAGTGCAAGCTTTTGTTATGACATCTCTCTCCCCCCACTTCCCCCTTTTCCCCCCCTCTCTCTTTTGGTAACACTTGATTGCATTTTACTGACTGAAGTTTATAAATCAAACCTATATCTGTTACGTACACTGCATGAGATCTAATGAATGCCTTTAAGAGGGAAGAATGTTTAACTTTTTCATTGACTTTTTTTAATGTATACAAAGAGAAGAAACTGTCCATTTAACTAAATAAACAAACCTGAAGTCTAGTGTAGTTCTTATATGAAACCGATCCTTCCTGTTAGTATCACTGATTGTACCCATGTTCCCTCTGTCAGAACACCCATTCATAAGATAACTGGAATAATGAGAGGTTGAAAAAATTCTTGATATCAGAAAGGTGCAAACTATAAATTAAGCATGAAATGCAAAGATCTGATGTAGGATAGAGAATCCTACAAGTTGAAACAAAGTAAGGCCCTGATTCTACAAACAGGCACATGCTTACTTGTATGCATATTGAAGTCAGTGGGAGTGCTCACAGCTGTCAACTAAGGTACATTCACAAGTATTTTCAGGACTGGAGCCTAAAACAGGAAGGACCATTGTGACTGAATGCACCCCTGTATTCACACCCTACACACCATTGTAATAATCTTTGTATAAAATATGCCTTGTGAGGTATCATTTAAAAACTCATAACTCACTGATCAATAATATGATACGTGCATAGTAACGTTATATGTACAGTTATAAACATAAGATGAAATTGGGTCTGAAAAGTGTTTACCAGACATGTCTGGATAAAACTGTTTCTCAAGGACAAAGCTGAAGCCTCTAGCCCCAGGTGTCATCCATGTTGATGGGCAATCACCTGTCAAGTGGTCATTCTTTGGCAAGGAATGGGGGCAGGAAGAAACAGATCTGCATTTTAGCAAACAGCATGAAACCTCTTTTGCCCCAAATTTCCTAGTCTCCATCCTTACCACAGGAAAAAACTTTATGTAGGATTAACCCTCAACAAAATGAAAAACAGGAGTACTTGTGGCACCTTAGAGACTAACAAATTTATTAGAGCATAAGCTTTCGTGGACTACAGCCCACTTCTTCGGATGCATATAGAATGGAACATATATTGAGGAGATATATATACACACATACAGAGAGCATAAACAGGTGGGAGTTGTCTTACCAACTCTGAGAGGCCAATTAATTAAGAGAAAAAAAAAAAACTTTTGAAGTGATAATCAAGCTAGCCGAGTACAGACAGTTTGATAATAAGTGTGAGAGTACTTACAAGGGGAGATAGAGTCAATGTTTGTAATGGCTCAGCCATTCCCAGTCCTTATTCAAACCGGAGTTGATTGTGTCTAGTTTGCATATCAATTCTAGCTCAGCAGTCTCTCTTTGGAGTCTGTTTTTGAAGTTTTTCTGTTGTAATATAGCCACCCGCAGGTCTGTCACTGAATGACCAGACAGGTTAAAGTGTTCTCCCACTGGTTTTTGAGTATTTTGATTCCTGATGTCAGATTTGTGTCCATTAATTCTTTTGCGTAGAGACTGTCCGGTTTGGCCAATGTACATGGCAGAGGGGCATTGCTGGCACATGATGGCATATATCACATTGGTAGATGTGCAGGTGAACGAGCCCCCGATGGTATGGCTGATGTGATTAGGTCCTATGATGATGTCACTTGAATAGATATGTGGACAGAGTTGGCATCGGGGTTTGTTACAAGGATAGGTTCCTGGGTTAGTGGTTTTGTTCAGTGATGTGTGGTTGCTGGTGAGTATTTGCTTTAGGTTGGGGGGTTGTCTGTAAGCGAGGACAGGTCTGTCTCCCAAGATCTGTGAGAGTAAAGGATCATCTTTCAGGATAGGTTGTAGATCTCTGATGATGCGCTGGAGAGGTTTTAGTTGGGGGCTGAAGGTGACAGCTAGTGGTGTTCTGTTATTTTCTTTGTTGGGCCTGTCTTGTAGGAGGTGATTTCTGGGTACTTGTCTGGCTCTGTCAATCTGTTTTTTCACTTCAGCAGGTGGGTATTGTAGTTTTAAGAATGCTTGATAGAGATCTTGTAGGTGCTTGTCTCTATCAGAGGGATTGGAGCAAATGCGGTTATATCTTAGAGCTTGGCTGTAGACAATGGATCGTGTGGTGTGTCCTGGATGGAAGCTGGAGGCATGTAGGTAAGTGTAGCGGTCAGTAGGTTTCCGGTATAGGGGGTATTGATGTGACCATCGCTTATTAGCACAGTAGTGTCCAGGAAATGGACCGCTTGTGTGGATTGATCTAGGCTGAGGTTGATGGTGGGATGGAAATTATTGAAATCATGGTGAAATTCCTCAAGGGCTTCTTTTCCATGGGTCCAGATGATGAAGATGTCATCAATGTAGCGCAAGTAGAGTAGGGGCGTTAGGGGACGAGAGCTAAGGAAGTGTTGTTCTAAGTCAGCCATAAAAATGTTGGCATATTGTGGGGCCATGCAGGTACCCATAGCAGTGCCGCTGACTTGAAGGTATATATTGTCCCCAAATGTGAAATAGTTGTGGGTGAGGACAAAATCACAAAGTTCAGCCACCAGGTTAGCTGTGACATTATCAGTGATACTGTTCCTGATAGCTTGTAGTCCATCTTTGTGTGGAATATTGGTGTAGAGGGCTTCTACGTCCATAGTGGCCAGGATGGTGTTTTCTGGAAGATCACCGATGGATTGTAGTTTCCTCAGGAAGTCAGTGGTATCTCGAAGATAGCTGGGAGTGCTGGTAGCGTAGGGTTTGAGGACGGAGTCTACATAACCAGACAAGCCTGATGTTAGGGTGCCAATGCCTGAGATGATGGGGCGTCCAGGATATCCAGGTTTATGGATCTTGGGTAGCAAATAGAATACCCCTGGTCGGGGTTCTAGGCATGTGTCTGTACGGATTTGTTCCTGTGCTTTGTCAGGGAGTTTTTTTAGCAGATGGTGTAGTTTCTTTAGGTAATCCTCAGTGGGATCAGAGGATAATGGCCTGTAGAATGTGGTGTTAGAGAGCTGTCTAGCAGCCTCCTGGTCATATTCCAATTTATTCATGATGACGACAGCACCTCCTTTGTCAGCCTTTTTGATTATGATGTCAGGGTTGTTTCTGAGGCTGTAGATGACGTTGTGTTCAGCATGGCTGAGGTTATGTGGCAAGTGATGTTGCTTTTCCACAATTTCAGCCTTTGCACGTCGACGGAAGCAATCTATGTAGAAATCCAGTCTGTTGTTTCGACCGTCCGGAGGAGTCCATGCAGAATCCTTTTTTTTGTAGTGCTGGTAGGGAGGATTCTGTGGGTTAGTATGCTGTTCAGAGGTATGTTGGAAATATTCTTTGAGTCGGAGACGTCGAAAGTAGGATTCTAGGTCACCGCAGAACTGTATCATATTCATGGGTCTGGAGGGACAAAAGGAGAGGCCCCGAGATAGGACAGACTCTTCTGCTGGGCTAAGAGTATAGCTGGAAAGATTAACAATATTGCTGGGTGGGTTAAGGGAACTACTGTTGTGGCTGCTTGTGGCATGTAGCAGTTTAGATAGTTTAACTAGACACAATCAACTCCGGTTTGAATAAGGACTGGGAATGGCTGAGCCATTACAAACATTGACTCTATCTCCCCTTGTAAGTACTCTCACACTTATTATCAAACTGTCTGTACTCGGCTAGCTTGATTATCACTTCAAAAGTTTTTTTTTCTCTTAATTAATTGGCCTCTCAGAGTTGGTAAGACAACTCCCACCTGTTTATGCTCTCTGTATGTGTGTATATATATCTCCTCAATATATGTTCCATTCTATATGCATCCGAAGAAGTGGGCTGTAGTCCACGAAAGCTTATGCTCTAATAAATTTGTTAGTCTCTAAGGTGCCACAAGTACTCCTGTTTTTCTTTTTGCGGATACAGACTAACACGGCTGTTACTCTGAAACCTCAAGAAAATGCATTTCAAAGGAGGACTAGACTAAAAAGTGAACGGCAAAAACCTTAAGGTATCTCTCTTTCACCTAAGAAGACAAAAGAAACAGCCTTTGGACTCTGGGAGCAGATCCTGGCCTGAGAATTTGGTCAGCAATGTTACTGGGAACATGTGGTAAGGGATTTCACAAAGTTTAGTTTGTTTTAGCACTAGAAAGCGTTTTATCTCTCTCTCTCTCTCTCTCTCTCTCGTAACCATTTGTGACTTTAATGCCTTGTACTTGTACTCACTTAAAATTTCTCTCTTTGTAATTAAATAAATGTGCTTTATTCTTTAATCAAACTAATCCAGTCTGTAAACTGTTTGGGTAACTCCATTTGAAGTAGCAAATTGTTGTATATTTTCCGTTACAGGAGCAACAGACCTAAAATGTCTGAACTTTCCAGGAGAGGGCTGGACAGTGCAGAACACATGGGGGAAAATTTGTGGGGGGGATTAAGAACTGGGAGTGCATTGGGGTCACCCTGCAAGTGGTAACCCAGGCTGGTGGAAACCAGAGTGACTGGAGTGTGCTGGCAGGCTGCAGCAATACCCAGACACCTGGGGGGTGACCTGTACGCTGTTTGGCTGTTCGTGAGGGGCCCAGGTTGGGAGTTACAGCAGCAAAGCATTGTGAGGCACCCTGGGTTGCAGGGCAAGAGTGACACAGCCCCTCGTTGGTCTGGACTGCACCCTGGAAAGTCACAACCCAGTCACCAAAATATGGGCCAAATTCTTAGCTAGTGTAAATCAGTTGTATTTCTCCACTGAAGTCATTACATGTTCACTTATCCTCACCCATGTCTATTGAGCTATAGTAAAGGTAACTACATAGGGGTGCAAACAAATTCACGATTCTGAATTTCTCTGCTTCAGCTATGACCATGATGAGTAGTTCATTCTTCATATCTAATCAGTTCTTTGCCTGTCTGCTGAGATGACCACCAGCCAGTTTGCTGCTTACCCAGAATCTGTGTCTCACCCCATAAATTGCCTTTTTTCCCCTGACTTATTTGCCCAGCTTTAATCAAACACAAATGAAACAAGGAAAAGGAGAGGACATGTGTATTTGATGATGTTGTCTTGGGGCCCAGGAAGACCTTGTTGTGAAGAAGTGGCAGTCTTTCAGAGAACCATCATTGCTTACAGGAATCTGTAACATATTTATGGACAGCCTGCCTTCTCCCCCCTGTAAACATATGAAAGAAACACGAGAGAGCATTAAACCGCGGAAGACAAATCATGGTCAGAATAAATATACAGTTTGCTGGCAAATTTAAAAATATGCTTGTGGATTCTAATAGCTGTAGGCAACAGTTGGATATTTATTGCAACCAAGGCTTACTGTGGTTTACTATGTTTATAAAACAGTTTTTAATACTACTTTTCTTTTCAAATGAGTTTTTAATTTAGAATAATTTTTTGGGATTTGTTTCCTGAGTACAGATGGCTGAACGCTGCAGGGGTGCCTGGAGAGGGGAGGAAAATGTGCTTGTGGGCGTGTTTTAAAAGCATTCCCAGATGGAGTGTATCGAGTGAAATTTAAACCATTGCCCTGCGAACTACAAGTGTGATAAATAGAATTAGTCAATCCACAAGCCATGGTGTGGGGAAGGGATTGGGGGAACAAAAACAGATTGATAGAGATGCATTATGGAGTGAAGTAGGTCATACAGTGCCCCCCCACAAAAGACTGAGGTATAGTGATGTAACCAACCTCAGAGTTCTATTATAAAGAGTATGTGTAATACTTAACTTGCACCATTAACCAACCAATACCAGTACCAACAGATCTGTAACCCTTTGCTGTCCCTTATCTCCTCCAAAGTGTAGTAGTCACACAGAGATGGGATGAAAAACCATGGACCAGCTTCTGAAAACATGGAGCCCTTGGAGGCTGACACCCTGGTTCCTTTTCTGAACTTTGTGCAGCTCAGTGTTCAAAACCCATCGATTTCCTTAGAAGGATTTGTTAGTACAACTCTTCATCTGTGTTTAAGAAATGTAACTCACTGAGTAAACTGTACATGATTTTTTGGAAGATACGGCTGAACAGGTGAAGGAAATCAAGAAAATTTTAATTGCTCCAAGGATCTGAGATGTCCCAGGCTCTGGGAAACAATTTTCAGCTAAAGTTGGAATCTGTGAACATTGACTCATACTGTGGGAAAGTGTATATTTGTGTTCTAACTTGTAATCAAACATTGCAGCAGCCTCTTCCAATTAAACTGCTGAAGACATTGAAAGAGGAATTCTTGGCTTACTAAAGCTTGCAATCGGATGCTTTTGTCTTTTTGTCAATAATGTCTAAAGACTCTTGCTCCCTGGGCAAATAACTTATGGAATAAGTCATGACTATTTGTCATGATTGCTTTGTTCACTTGCATGGAGCTAGCACGCAAGGCACAGTAGATGTGGAAGTACATCATTTCACCTGTACCGGTCTTGGCTTGACATAAGGAATCATCCTTGAAGCTCCGGAGTCCAGGCCTTTGGTGGGCATAAATTAGTGTGGCTCTATTGAAATAAAATTTAAATTAACTTGGCTAACCAAAAGTCAGTGTTCATAACGTGACATTCTAAACAAAATCCATCTCTTACAGCTAGCTCTAGTATTAATTACAATGCGTAGGAAAAACATCTGAAATAAAACTGCAAGTTTTATCTTTGACCTCTGTGCATCAACTTCTGTGACTTACTCCTATTACATCCATTTTGCCCCTTTATCCCATTCTTTCTTTTTCTTTTCTTTTCTTTTCTTTTCTTTCTCTATGTTGACCCTCACTGTGACATTACTATATCTTCCCCAAAAATGAAATCCGGCTAACACCAATCAATTTTCTTGCCTCTGTGTTGGTGAGAGGCTTGGATTCTTGCCCTCCGTCAGAGTTTTTCCTTCCCTAAGGGGGCATCCACTCCAAAGAACAGACTCTTTGCCTAAGGCAGTTGTCAATGAACCTTTCTGTAACCAGTTATGATTCAAAGCATTTTCTATTGTAAATTGAAAACTTTTCTCTGTTAATCTCATCTGCTGCTCTTACCCCACCCCCCGCCCATCGCCTCCCAACATTCCTCCCCGTACAAACTAAACCGAAAAGGGTTAATGCTCTGTACCATAAGAAATTAATGTGATGCAGAAGTTTGCTTAATGGAAACATTTGGAAGTATATCTCCCCAAAGTAGTGAGAGCGTCAAAACTCTTCTGTACTATCTGAAGCCTTAGTACTAGGTATCAATAGCTGTCTAGGCAATTAAGAAATTAGAGCAGGAGTTTCAAAAGAGCCTAAGGGAGTTGGGTGCACTTTTAATGTGAAAAATCCAGCCGTATTCTCAGATTTAAGCACTAGCATTTTATGCTGGCAACAATCCCATGTTTATGGTGATTGTTTATCCAAAATCACTTGAGAAGAGCTTTGTTTTATTTATATTCTATAGCTTTATAGATATATTTTCCCCATCCATTTGTGGGTTAAATAAATGTGGTGTCACTTGATAAAGCTATTTCCAATATGGATCCTGTTCAAATGTTAGTGTTTTAAAATTAGGTAAAAGTTTTAAAACAGATTTTTATAATGGGATTAATAATGGCTCGTTGGATAGTCTGATAATGGGGTGATGAATTGTGAATGTTTAACAATATTTTTGTATAGAAGGTTTGGGGATTTTTTTGATATATTTTATCCATTTTTTTTCACTTTCAAATAATAATGTTTACTTTTCCTCCTTTGCCATTGAAAATACCTATCTCCTAGAACTGGAAGGGACCCTGAAAG
This sequence comes from Malaclemys terrapin pileata, assembly GCF_027887155.1. NCBI lineage: Eukaryota > Metazoa > Chordata > Testudines > Emydidae > Malaclemys > Malaclemys terrapin. The sequence continues at coordinate 14,599,675 of NC_071522.1, read as the reverse complement.
GTCATTGAGTCCAGCCCCCTGCCTTCACTAGCAGGACCAAGTACTGATTTTGCCCCAGATCTTTAAGTGGCCCCCTCAAGGATTGAACTCTCAACCCTGGGTTTAGCAGGTGAATGCTCAAACCACTGAGTATCCCTTCCCCCATTATGAAGGGGAGGAAGAAGGGGAGAAAATTGAGGGAGTAAGGGGGAGGAAAACCCAACAAAAACCAAAACTAATTGGGGGGGGAGAGTTGGGGGGGAATTTTGAGGGGGGGAAAAATCACAAAAATGTTGTTAGAAAAAAATCGATTTTTGACCAAAGGGGGGGAAATGTTGATCAGGTCTAAAGAGATTGGCACCAATTTTTTTTGCTGGGTCAGATCGTGCCCAGTTCAGTAGTGACTGAAGACTGTCTGGGTTTGGTCACCCACACAAAATGAAATGCATAGGCACTGTAGGTTGAGTAGGTCAGTGTGCAGACTTACCAGCTGGGGATGGAAAAACCAAATCCTAGCTATGTTTCTCTGCATTTCCCTTTCTTCAGGGCTTGCTTTATCTCCAAAATACAAACTCAAAACCAGAACAAATCAACTCAGACTGCTGGTAATAACCACCCCAGGCCCTTCCAGCTTCGTCTGGAGACAGGACAACACACACTATCCCTTTGGTATCCCTTCCTGGATAGTGTGTAGAGATCCACTCTAGGTTTTCCTGACCTTAGGTCTCTCCTATCTGCTATCCAGGTCCCGTTGAGATAAATTCGAGGCCCTGGTACATCATCTATAGTGTCTGTGTAAATTAAGTACAATTGTCTCCCCTCTCCCCCGTTCTCATCAGTGCTGCTGCTATCCCTGTCTAAGAGGCAGGAAGCTTTCTGTCTGGTTTCCTATGGGTCGCAAGGGTGCTCCTAGGCATATGTCTTACAACTACAGCTCTCCCTTTTAAAGGGCCCAAGGGTCTGTAACAAGTACCCTGGGACATGCATCTCTGCCCCAAGGCCCAGTGCCCTGTTCCACTAATGAATAGGTGTGTGCATCACAGTTGGTTGGGAGCCTTGTTTCTGAAGTCAGGGATTCAATGGGCATGAGGATCAAATTGCTTTCTCATCTGTACAGGTCAGGATAGAAGCCTGCTTCTTGGGTAGTGGGGAAAGTGAAGACTTGAAGATAGAACATGAATTTTTTCTCCCGTGGATGCAGGTGCTTAATTCTCATAGTTGCGAATCACATGGGAATTTCACCCCAGCATGGAGAGGCAAATAGAATAAAGTTGGGGCCTGTTTAAAAGGCCTGGTTTCAGAGTCACTTTGTTTCGGGGGGAAAAAGTACAAATATTTTGCTATTTTAGTTGCCCCATCCACCAGTTTCTGTTTAGGTTTTTTTTCTAATGGAAGCTTGTGTGTATGTACGTATGTATTCCAGGAATATGCATTGTTTCAACCACCTTCCTCCATCTCTCATATCTCTGAGCAGATCAGAATCCCTCCTGAATTGGTCAGAAGTGTCACCAGGCACGCTTTTGGCCTCAAGGACTATGTTACCTCCACAGTGCTCGTTTTCTCTCTCGCTCTCTAGAGCAAGTGACCAGTCAGCCTCAGACACAGATTTCCCAGCCTGGCAGTGCGTTACCACTAGATTGTTTAACCAGCTTATGTGATTAACATTGTTCCTTTACAGAGTTAACACAAGGTCTTTAGCACTTAAAAGGTCTGCAGTTCCATTTTGGAAAGTTTGCATAAGGTTTTAGCTTTGGAGACATAACGGGAAATACATCTGCACCTGTATAGCTTTTGCCAAAAAGGGGTTAATGTAACAGACCCAGACTTCTGATAGAGAAAAGTAGGAAAAATTATTTCCATCATGGTAAATAAAAGTGTATTAAAAGAAATTTAATCATGGGAATAAAAGCTAAAGAAACACATGCTGCATTGGAATAGTTTACATTAGTGTCATTAACTCCTATGTTTTGGAATAACTCCCAGATGAAGGATTATGCTGAACATAGGAATTAATGGGACTAATGTAAGCCATTCCTTGTAGCATGCATTTTTACCTTTGATTTTTCTAGGCATGCAATGAACAGTCAGTAATGCAGCGAAGCTATGTATTATATAGACTATGATTAAAACTTAGTACTAACAAGTGTTGCTTTGGGCCAAGTTTAAGACAACTGGGAGAAGCTTTGAAAATCCTTGAATATCTTTGTGTTACCAACAATAAAGGTCATGACCTGAGTTTGTGGAAACTCAACACCTTAATGTGAAGGATAATTTCGCTTGTGTGTACTTAAAGATGAACAGACTAGTAATAGCATGAAAACCACAGCATGACTCCAAAGGCCTTTCCCAAAATGTCTGGGTTGTTTGTAAACTCTGTTTTATACCACTGCACAAGACCCATTTTTGCAGTTTACAAAGAGACCAAGCAGAGGAAAATTAATATAAATGGTGGTGTATGGTTGAGGTCATCCTTTGAGAAGTGAGCAGTAACAGTTGGCTCTTGTCTCTGAGAATCTGCTCCTTCCTAGGAGTTTTTTGTGCCAGTAATTTTTCCTAAGTAAAAGTTTGAATGCAAAGCCAGTTTGTTTTCCATTACACTAATTCCACCATAGAAATTATATGAACTGCATCAAAGGATGATTCATTGACGGATGTTCATTTTCCTCTACTTTATAACTTAAAAATTCTATTACCTTTTTGCTCACATTGGTGGTTTTACTCGAAGATGACGATGTAGGGTGGGATTTCCAAAAGTGTCTAAGTGAGTTGTGAGCACAAGTCCCTTCCTTAATGATTATAAAGACCCCAATCAGGTTTGGGGCCCCATTGTACTAGGTATGATACAAACCTATAATAGAACATGGCCCTTCCACAAAGAGCTTGCAGTCTACAGTATGTATAAACCTGCCTCATAGTTCCATTAAACTACTTGTGTAAATAAATTATGCACATACATAATGGTTTACAGAATTGGTCCCTAAGAGGAGTCTAATGGTTTGTGTTTTGCCACCATCTAAAGCACCAGTTAAACAAATGCAAACAAAACATGTTTTCTGGTAGGAAACAGCTTGCAGTTTGTTGTGTATATAAAATTGTAGTTGAAGTGTTTGGTGGCAACTATAGTTCAGGTTGCCTAAGTGTGTCCATTCTACAGGCTCCTTGTTAGTTGCTTATAATTTTTTGAAACCTTCACTTGTTTGGTTAAAATGTTACAGGTCTGATCTTGGTTCCTTTATTCCTATTATGGCTGACTTTATTCATTTATTGTTTAAATAAGTTTGTACTCGATGGTCCAGCTGTTTTTGAGAGTGAAGGGGAAAAGAAAACCACTTTTAGCATTATATAATTTGTTAGATTTTTTTTTAATAGCTCTAGTGTCTCAATGGTTTTGGGGTAGGAATTATAAATGTGACCCAGAGAGAGACTTTGGGTAGGAGATATATTTGTGTGATACAGATATTTAAAAAGGGTGGGGGAAATAAAAATCTTTCTTTTATGCTGAAGAACTTTTTTCTATTAATAAAAATCTCCTCCCATTCTAATTTCAAAGGGTTGCATTATTTATTATTTGTATTATCATAGCACATTAGAGCCCTAAACATGGTCCAGGACCTCATTGTGTTAGGTGCTCTACAAACACAGCACAAAAGACATTCCCTGCCCTGAAGAGCTTACAATTCAAATATAAGGCAAGAGAAAACACATGGATACAGACGTACGGGAGAGGGCAAGGAAAGAATGAAACTTTATTGCTCAGTGTGATAGCTAAGCAGTGGTCTCAGTGCACCAGCAGCCTACCTGTTAGCGAATTTTTTGTAGGCATCTATTTCTGAAACCCTCTCTCATTCTAGATGATGGCCTGAGGTGTATATTGTATGAGGCAGTGTCCTGTGTCCTGGACTCATTTTATATGATTTTTCAAAGGTCTGCACTCAGTGAGCCAGGACTCCTTTTTTGCAAATCATCTGGCAGCCATATGTTCTGGACGCAAAGATCTCTCTTCTTGTGATTGTGATTTCAGTGGTGAAGTCAGGGAACAGTTTCTGTTTTTTTACTGTAATTTTTTTTCCACTAACTCCTCATCTTTCTCTTCCATCATCTACAATTTAAAAAAAAAAAGCTCAAAAAGTAGATGTTTTTGTATTTTATTCATTTTACTTTGTGTTTTGTTTATCCATTTACAATAAGCAGCCTCCCTCCCACCCCAAACTTTGAAATGGAATCTCTAACTTTGCTAAAAGTAAAAAGCTTCTTAGTTTCTGGACTGATCCTGGAATTATAGACTGGATTTGCTTCACAGAAATATAGGCTTAAAAATTACCTAAGGTAAATGGGTTTGCACTGCTTAAAGAGAACTGGGAATGATGACTGCATTTAACCTATCTGCCAACATCTTTTATCTTGGAAAGTGTAAGAAGATAAGTTCAGCATAGTTACCTTGTTTGTGCCAGAACTAGACTGTGCGTTTCAGGCTTCCTGGAAGTTTTCCCATGTGCTTAAGTACTGAACCAGGACTTCAGCTTTAGAGTTGGAAAAATATGCATCAATAACATTGCCCAGACAGAACTCAGGTTTCATTAGTAGTTCTCAGCACAGGGCCTCTGACACTTAGTTGAGCTGTTTGAATTCTGTCCTTTTGGTGAGAGTGGTATGTGTGTATGCAAGCGCACATATGTTTGTTGATTACGGCACCTTTTAGATCTCTTCCTAACACAGCCAGTCTCTTTTTTGCTAAATGGTCAGAAATAATTAGGGATACAAATTCATTTAACTAATAACAAGGGTGTATGTATCTTGGTATGATACTGAGCTATGTGCCATAACACACATGCGCAGTGTACTACGTGGTTTGTATTCAAACTGTTTCTGGATGTTGCTAATTTACAGTAGAATACTCCAAGAGCACAAGACCAGCAATGCCTAAGCCAGGAGTTTCTTGGCACAATTAATGACCTTGGGTGTAGGCATGAATTTGCATTGACTTGGCTAGAAATTGCATATGCATGGGTGACAGTAGAGTAGGGCTCCCAAATGGAAACTCTTGATAACTGTGCAGTACTGCAGATATTCTCAAGTACTATGGATGATTGGAAAATATAATGGAGACCAGGGTTGAATTGAAACTATCTAGAGACCTAGGCTCACCATGACTTACCCCATTTGCTGTTGCCCTTACTTGGGCGGGTGGTGGTATTTCATTTCCCTGTGTGTAAAATGAGTATAATAGCACTTCCTTTCTGCCCAGAAGTTTGTGAGGATAAATTCATCCAATGTATGTGAGGTCCTCAGATAACATCATGAGTACCTAGGTAGATAAACAATGAGCATTATTGACCATTTATGCACTGTATATGTATCTAAACAATACTGATTAGATACATTTCATAAATTGTGTCCCAGCAAGTGCTAGGCTCAGTATAAAAACTAAGATGGTTTCTCTGGGGGACAGCCTCTTTCTTGATCGTTCCAAAGAACTGGACTGTAATCTCATAATAATGCAGTAGTGCTCTACAATTTCCAGGTATCCTCCTATCTCACACTCTAAATTTTCTTTGTTACCTATATTGCATAGATGTGTTTTAACAAATGTTCTGGATGGGCCCAGTATTTGTTGAGCTTTATTTATGTGTTAAAGCTTGTGCGACAGTAGGTTTGTCTTAACTTGCTCGGCAAATCTTTTTGAAACTTATTTGGTATGAACAAAGGTGAGTGAGGTTTTAATTTTGGATGATCTCTTTCTACAAAACTAATACATCTTCCTTCTCAAATGTCTGGCATCCTCAAGAAAAGGGCCCCACAATTTTACTTTAGTGGTTAATAATGCCCAGTCTGATTTGGGTAAAGTCAACACCTCTCTTCCACCAGTCGCAGCTACCTACAGAAGAGAAGGTGGTAAATATTATCGTAATTGTAGAATTCATCATGTGGATACCAACGCTTTGCCAATGTCTCCCTGACAGTGGACAGAGGCTGTAATATCAAATGACTTTGCAGTTCCAGCTAAGCATCCTTAACCTGAAAAATAAAATTTTGAACATCTTTAATATTTATGCTTCACAAGGCCGTTATCCTCAGTTATCCTTTTAGCTAGTCCCATTTCTCCATATTCTGTCACGGGTTTAATTATGCTACGCTGATTTAGTGCTAACTGGGGAGATTAGAGATGCTTTGATTGATGCTGTCAGCTAAAACTGAGTCAGCATCTACATACAGTTGCCCAAAGAACCTTGCTTTTTTTTTTTTTTTCTTCTGTATTGCTCATCCTATTAGATACAAAAGCCCTTCTCACCTGGCTTTTGCGTCGGGTCAGTTAACTCCTAAAATAGCTCATATAACACAAATAATAATGGCAGCACTAATCTTTTGGGCAAGCTCAATACAGTGACTGCTTCTGACCTTAAGGACAAAGAGGGCTGTTTATCTTTGCTGCACTCAGCTTCTAGGACTTTGTCCAGTCATTTGCAGCAGAATTTATTGTCACAGAGAGCATGGGTGGTTTGCCCTGGATACACATTTTGTACCATGCCTCCATATGGGATGTCCTTGTGTTACGCCTGTGAGACTGAACAGAGCTTCCGGTGAATTAGATGGCAAAAATATATATGCTCAAATAACGGCATCCTATGTAAATATAGATATGAAAGAAACGTAGAGTGAAGGCGAACCCTTCACATTTAACTGCTCTTGTGCTAGAATACCTGCTGTGTACACAACAAGTGGTATATAAGCTGCTCTGCAGTCTGGAGACTCCTCCAATAATAGTCACATCTCAGTGTGCTAAAAAAGGAGCATTAGCCTTGAGACTGAACTCCCTTCTGACTGCATCTATTATTGTGTGCAAGCACCTACATTTGAGTTTTATTTTGTCTCCCTGGTTTTGGTCCCCCTCCTCTCCCATGAAAGGGTATCATTAAAATAAGGAAATTAAACTGCAAACTGATAGATTAAAATAGTATTAAGGATTTGCTATAAATCCACAAAAGTAAGAAAAATGTTGCTTCTGGGCTAAGATCTTGCAAGATAAATCTCTGCTTGAATTGCATTTTTACATCTGAAGAATAAAACCCTTTGAAGCAGGGGCTGTAATGGAAACACTTGCAGATCATTAACTATAGCAATGCTAGTTGGTACCACAATGATAAGACAACATATCTGTCAAAAATGCTCAAGAAAGGAGTCAGGTGTCACGTATGTTTCTCCTAAATATTTCAGGCTTTTTAACATAATAATTAACACATGCAGCTGAACATCATATCCAGGTGGTCAATGCACGTTCTTCATGGAACTCTTTTTGAAAAATTCTAGACTTGTAGCTGAATGGCATAATAATAATGGATTTAAATAGGTGATACATTGATTGCATCTGAGAAAAGGGAGATTTCTCTTGTAAGCAATTTGTCCAGTTATTTTTGTCTTTAAATTTTCTTCTAGCCAATTTCTGCTTCAGCCATACTCTGATGCAGGGCCGGCTCCATGCACCAGCTTAACAAGCAGGTGCTTGGGGCGGCCAAGGGAGAGGGGCGGCACCTGGGGCAATTCGGGGGCGGCAGGTCCCTCACTCCCTCTAGGAGTGAAGGACCTGCCGCTGAACTGCCACAGCCGATCACAGCTTTTTTTTTTTTTTTTTTTTTTTTTTTTTTTTTTTTTTCTTGGGGCGGCAGAAATGCTGGAGCCGGCCCTGCTCTGATGACATTGCCACACATTCCGTTTTTCAGTCCACCCTCGCCTCCCTTCCTCCTCTGTGCCGCACCCTCATGGCTTGGTTCTCATTTTGTTTTTTTCCTTTTTTGTGCATATGCCTTTTTTTTACTCTCTATTTTTAAGATTTTGCTTTGTCTTGTTTTCTTTGCTCCTCCCTTTCTTCAAAATCAAGTTCATGCAAGCTATGAGGAAGGCTTTGTGAAGTCTCCTGGTGAAGGAAATGTCATGCTGGTTTTTTTTCCCTGATGGTGTTTGCTATAGTAGAAATTGATCTCTTCCCCTTGCCTTGATGCTGAGTGGTTATCTTCTTCCCTTGTTGGCTTGATGGTTCTGTGTAACTTTTATGTAAATGGCATTCCCATTGTCTCTTAATGTACCTTAGAAATACCTCCAAGACTGCAGAACTACATTCCTTTGTCTAGTGCAGGGTAACTTTAAGAGTAGAACTCCCAATAGGTTTGTCATTTTGAATCTGTCCCCTGTATATACAACACACAATAAAATTAATGATTAGTATGATAGTAGTATTCTATTGATAGTTTACATGACACCTTTTAGATACAGGATATGACATGAGTGAATTGGGGTTAGGTGACCAGATGTCCCGATTTTATAGGGACAATCCCTATTTTGGGGTCTTTTTCTTATATAGGCACCTATTACCCCCTATCTCCATCCCGATTTTTCACATTTGCTGTCTGGTCACCCTAATTGGGGTACACTGTACTGGTCAGGCCTGTTGAAACTCACTACCAAATACCAGTGAGGCCCCTGCCCTCTTGCACTGGGATGATATTAGGGTCATGCTATGTTTTAAAATAACTCCCTCACTCTCAGATAAATCTAAGGAAAGATGACACTTGCGTCTCTTAGGACCCAACTTTCTAAAGCAAGTTAGAACACCCTCCTAGTTAATTTTCCATTAAAAAGACGTGTAGAATGCATCTTCAGAGTACACTAATGACTTCATCAGTAATAAATTAGGTTAAGAGTTATGTGTGATGGTATCACTGTAGCCAACACTGCTTTCATTTTCTATTTTTAAATGAAGCTGAAGTCATGTCTTGGTACAGTGAGAGCCTTCCACAGAGGCCAGAGAGAAGAAAAGTTTTGATGTCTGGCTGTGTTAGAGAATAGGAATGTTGATGTAAATTTCAGATCATTAGTAATACCTAGAAATAGGTCATGATCAAAGGCAATCAGTCAACCAACCAGGGGCTTATGAAGTCATATTGTTCTCGTGGGGCATTACACTAGATTGTTGTACATGTTCATGATGTCACTAAATTTACTAAATAGAGTTGGATAATGGGACAGGGGATTTTGTGAAAAAATTTTAAATCTACATTTCCATACGTTTCGCATCTCCCTTTCTGTATGTATAACACCACTTTCTTGACACATTGCCGTAATCTATTCTCAACAAGCTACCCAACAGAGAATAAATATAATATGTTAGGACAACACAAATACTGTACATTCTGTACAATTAAAGGGAGGTATTTGGGTATTAAAAATACAGTAGGATTAAGGCATACAGTAAAATCCTACAATCATAAAACTGTAGTGCTAGAAGGGAGCTTGAGAAGTCATCAAGTCCAGCCCCCCTTCTTTGTTTTACAATCTTTTTATCATTTTTGTTGTGCTCTTCTCTGGACTCTCTCCATTTTTTCCACATCTTTCCTAAAATGCAGTACCCAGAAATGGACACTTGAGGCCTCATTAGTGTTATGTAGAGTGGGATAGTTACTTCCCATGTCTTATATATGACACGCCTGCTAATGCACCCTGTAATAACATTAGCCTTTTTCACAACTGTACCTCATTAAGTCACATTCAATTGGTGATCCACTATAACCCCCAGATCCTTTTCAACAGTATAACCACCTAGCCAGTTATTCACCATTACCTAGTTTGTGCATTTGATTTTTCGTTTCTGAATGAACTACTTTGCACTTTCCTTTATTGAATTTCATCTTGTTGAATTCAGATCCAATATCTAATTTGTCAAGGTCATTTTGAATGCTAATCCTGTCCTCCAAAGTGATTGCAAACCCTCCCTGCTTGGAGACATCTGAAAATTTTATAAAGGTACTCTCCACTCCATTACTCAAGTCATGAATGAAAATATTAACTAGTACTTGACTCAGGATACTTCCTCCCCAGTTTGACAGTAAACCATTCAGAACTATTTTTTGAGTACAATCGTTCGCTCAGTTTTGCACTTACCTTAGTCATTTCATCTAGACCTCATTTCCCTAGTTTGCTGATGAGAATATAATGTGGGACTCTGTCAAAAGCTTTAAAATTATGATTTATTATGTCTACTGCTTCCCCATCCACAAGGCCAGTAACCCTGTCAAAGAAGGAAATTAACTTTGTTTGGCATGATTTGTTCTGGACAAGTCTTATAATCCTACCATCCTGTAGGTGCTCACAAACTGTGATTATTTAATTTGTTCCAGTATCTTTCCAAATATTGAAGTGAGGTAAACTGGTCTATAATTTCCTGGGCCTCTTTGTCGTCCGTCCCCGTCCCCCCCTTTTTTTTTTTTTTTTTTTTTAAAAAGATAGGTACTGTGTTTGCCCTTCTCCAGCCCTCTGGGACATTACTTGTCTTTCGTGAGTTGTCAAAGATAATCACTAATGGTTCTGAGATTGCTTCAGCTCCTTCCTTGAGTAACCTACGATGAATTTCATCAGCCCCACTGATTTGAATACATCTAACTTATTCTTTAACTAGTTATTGCCCTATTTTGGCTTGCGTTCCTTCTCCCTTGTTGTTAATATTAATTGTGTTGAATAACTGGTCACCATTAATCTTTTAATGAAGATTGAAGCAAAATAATTATCGAACACCTCAGCCTTCTTAATGTAATTAGTTATTAGCTCTCATTCCCTGCGAAGTAGAGAGCCTACGCTTTTCTCCCTCTTTCTCTTGCTTCTAATATATTTAGAGAACCTCCTCTTCTTGCCTTTTATGTCTTTTGCAGTATGCATCTCATTTTGTGCCCTAGCCTTTCAGATTTTGTACCTACATGCTTGTGCTGTTCTTTTGTACCCCTCCTTAGCAATTCATCCATATTTCCACTTTTTATAGGATTTCTTTATGATTTTCAGGTAATTTAAAGAGCTCCAGAAGGAGCCATATTGGCCTCTTCCTTTTCTTCCTATCTTTCCTTCACATTGAGATTGTTTGCAGTTGTGCTTCTAAATTGTCTCCTTGAGAAACTGCTAGCTCTCTTGACTCCCTTTCCCCTCCGAATTTCTTCCCATGGGACATTACCTACCAGTTCCCTGTTTGTTTAAATCTGCCTTTTTTGAAGGCCGTTGTCCTTTATTATGCTGCTCTCATTCATTCCTTTCCTTCGAATCATGAGATCTCTTATTTCATGAACTGTGACCTTGAGATTTGCAACCAATTCCTCTGTGTTAGAATCAAGTCTAAAATGGCTGACCACCTGGTTACTTCCTCCACTTTGTGAAACAAAAATGTTGTCCCCAATACATTCCAAGAGCTTTCTGGACATTTTGTGTTTTGCCCTATTACTTTTTCAATAAATGCCTGGATAGTTCAAGTCCCCCCCCCCCCCCCCCATTACTTCCAAGCCTTGTGTTTTGAATATTTCCATGACTTGCTATAACAATACCTCATCCACCTTCTCATCTTGATTTGGTGATCTATAGTAGACTCTGCCATGATGTCACCCCCATTTTTACCTCTTTTCCTTTTTTTTTAATATTTACCCAAATGCCAGTGTTCTCAATTCTCTAATCTGCTGTCAATATCCCATTCAGTTGATCCAATTCATGGCCAGGTCTTGGCCAGGCACTGATGCTTGTCATTTTTTTGTTGTTGTTTTTTTAACCTAATCCTCTGTAGTTCAGTCATCTTCCTGAATCACTCATCCATCATTTGTGTTATTCATGGACTGAAGTGGTGTTTTTTACTCCAGGCTGGTTCTTTGCTTAGTCTGTTGCTTTGCATCTTAATGCTGCCCATATCCCATAGCCTGGCTGTGAGATCACTGGGATTGGCCAAACAGGACAGTTGCCTTTCATTTAATCACTTAGAAGGCCAGCCCTGCATAATGATTTACTGGAAAGGTTATTGTGGTCTGAAATACATCCTTCCCATATGCTATGCTCCATTGTTTGTCCATCTGGTTTAACAAGTTAAGTTTGTGGGTGAACCAAATCCTGCAACCATACAAACCTTTTCATTAATGGCAACTAACTTCAGCTCAGTAGACAGGACAAGTTTCTCTGATAAAACATCATCTCATTGCTCTTTTCTTTACGTAATGTCAGTTAGTCTGTTTGGTCACATATTGCCTCAGACTTGCTCTCTCTACATATATCACTAAAAGGCCTTGGGTCCCTTGTGCTTTGTTTGACAGCCTCTAAAGGGGTCCAGCACAGTCACATGAACTGTAGTGTATTTTTTCTTTAACACATTTCAGACTTTACTTTCAAGCCCTTTGTATAAATATTAAAGCTGCTAATTCAGCTTCTCAGCTCTCCACGTACCACCGGGGACCATCCTGCTATAATAGCTGTGTTGGATTCTGCTTTTTGTTTGTGGATCATTTTGTAATTATTCTAGGAGTAAAATTGCAGAATAAATAGTAGTTCAAGTACCATTCATTTTTAAGTGAGAGAGGGTCAAGACAGCCAAGAATACACATCCTAAGTGTTTCAGTGTGCTAGTCTATTTCCAACTTGACTTAAGTTCTTGAGAACAGTGAGTAAACACCACATCAATTATCTCCAAAGCGGACATACATCATCAGCTTACCACAGATGTTCAAACAGAAATGTGTAGCTAGCAATCTTAGAACATAAGAACGGCCGTACTGAGTCAGACCAAAGGTCCATCTAGCTCAATATCCTGTCTACCAACAATGGCCAATGTCAGGTGCCCCAGAGGGGAGTGGACCAACAGGTAATGATCAAGTGATCTCTCTCCTGACATCCATCTCCATCCTCAGACAAACAGAGGCTAGGGACACCATTCCTTACCCATCCTGGCTAATAGCCATTAATGGACTTAACCACCATGAATTTATCCAGTTCTCTTTTAAACACTTTTATAGTCCTAGCCTTCACAACCTTCTCAGGCAAGGAGTTCCACAAGTTGACGGTGTGCTGTGTGAAGAAGAACTTCCTTGTATTTGTTTTAAACCTGCTGCCTATTAATTTCATTTGGTGACCCCTAGTTCTTGTATTATGGGAATAAGTAAATAACTTTTATTTATCTACTTTCTCCACATCACTCATGATTTTATATACCTCTATCATATCCCCCCCTTAGTCTCCTCTTTTCCAAGCTGAATCTTTCCCTAGAAGAAGTTCAGCTATCTGACCTATTTGGTAGTTATTGTTTAGAGTGGGGTCTTGGGTATAAGTTGGATTCTGTTTTCAGTTTTGCCACTGACTTTGAGATGTGACTTAGTTTACTCATATAAAAATGGTCTGTAATACTTGCCTGCCTCACAAGAATATAGTGAAGCTGAATGTTTACAATGCCCTTTGGTCAAAGAGATGGTCCCAAACCAAAAACCTAGATCCAAACAAACGAAAACTCCAGAAAAAGATTCTGATCCCAGACCCTGTAACCCACGAAAGCTTATGCTCTAATAAATTTGTTAGTCTCTAAGGTGCCACAAGTACTCCTGTTCTTTTTGAGGATACAGACTAACACGGCTGCTACCCTGAAACCTGTGGGAATTGGATTCCTAACACCACAGGTGCTTTCGCAAGCCCCAGTCTAAACTTGCTTTCTTTCTTCTTGCTCAAAGTGTGGCGTGAGGGGCCTTCTGGCAACACTCATGACAGCCTGCTCCAAGAATCCCTGCAAACCTCAAGACTATTAATATTTTCCTCAAATGTATAATGATATAGAAAGCCCATTTTACATTTCTATTAATGTTGTAATGCAGTTTTATATAGTTGCTCCCAGTAATGCTCAGAACCATTTACAAAGAGGCTCTCTCTTTGTGTCATTCTATCTTCAAAACAATATAAAAATGGGAAGCTGATTCTCAGTCGGCAGGTGGCTTGGTGTTCCATTGTCAGCATGCTTTTTTCATATTGGCTTGTTGCTACAGGGTCTGATGCTGGCAGATTACAACTCTGTAGCTAGTCATTTTCGATTTATTTGAACCTATTTCTCCAGTCTACTGAGCTTTCACCGGCTAGCATCAATTCAGACACATTGCAATTCTTCAGAACCTCTATCCCCCATCAGATGGTTCGATCTATGAGAAATTTAGCTAGAGGCGCTTAGACAAAAAAGAAATATTGTGGCTAGGGAAGCATTTAAGTTAGAGGAGGCAGCCAGGGCTGTTTTATTACTTAGGCCTCTGTCACCTGTGATGACCCATGAGAGTGGAGAATATTGATCGCTTGTCACTCACGGCATTCAGTAGATTGCATTGACAAAGCTTGTCAGGCCTCTAATAGCAGGGTTAGTGGCCTTGGCTGCAACCCAGAGGAAAACGCTACAGTGCCTATTATTTGGCGGCCTTTAACTCTTACAGAATTGGGAGTGAGCATTGACAAAAGCGAGGGAATAATTTTACAGTTACGAATGCCCTTTCCTGCTCTATTCTGGGTTTCGATTTTAATTTTTTTTTTATTTTTGGTCCTCATCAGCATTGCTGTTTTGCAGGTTAAGGTCAGAGGTGGTGGATTTTATGATGGAGACCTTTACTTGTTGCATAGAAGGCTTCACTCCAGCTTCATTGACTTGAGGTATCTAAAAGGCTGGCCTTTTAGTCCTGTAAATGTCCCATATTGTCACAGATTATTCTTAATCGGAGTGGGGGGCAGGACGGGGAGAAGAGATTCAGACAAAAACCAGTCCAGAGCTGAGCCTGACAGCTGCAGCCATTTAAAAATAGTTATCAATCACAGCCGAACAAAGGTTACTGAACCACAGCAGATCTGTGTTTATCCTCAGATCTTTTTCACTGCCACTTACTCTTGTTAAAGAGATAGAAACATGGTGTGGTGGGTTTATCTTCCCTTCCCTTTATCTCCGGACTAGATCAGGACTAGAACCAAGTTTATTAAAAATAAAAAGGGGAGAAAAGCAAGAGAGAGAAGTGCTCTGTTGAGTTGTACACATAGAAATCTCTCTCTCTGTCTCCTTCCACAAGTCCATTCTGCGAGGCTACATTGACTGCATGCAGTGCAAGGCCTCGGAGAACCAAGACTGACTGACTGGATTTCTCTGACAAAGCAGAGGGATCTGGTGAATAAAATAAAATGAAAACCCTCCACCATGACAATGGGTATTGTGTAGCACTTTTTAAGGAGACTCTGAAGAATGCTTGGTGCGTCAGTGCCAGAGTGCTCTCCTCTCACTTCACAGCAATTACACAGGTAATGCTGGGCTCTGAGGACGTTTGGAAAGCTTTAAGTGCATGGATCTGTGCTAGGTTAATTCTTAGGTGGTTAAGGAAATCTCCAGCGTGAGATTTTTTGTTCACAATGTTAATGTCATCTATTGAAAACAAAACAAAAATAGCATTACTTTTTTTTTTTCTTTTTTGTAAATAACAGGATAACTGGCTCCATGGAGTGAGATCAATAACCTGTGAGAGAACTCATTCTTTGTAGAAATCAAGGAGGGGAGGGAAATAATCAGGCTCCTTTGAACATCGTTTTTAGTTAAGTTTCAGTGTGTATTTAGTAGAATGTTTATTTATTTGACCTGTTTTATACAGGGGGTCAGGCTGGGTCATCAGACTGATCCTTTTGTCCTTAAAATGTGAGAGTCTGTGAGATGGGCCCAAACCCAATAGGCTGGAACCAGATCCAGAGTCCGAGGGAAAGAGGTGGGATCTGGCGGTCTGGCTTAGGCTCATCTCTGACATATTGATAACTGTAGTATTGTATTTTAAATTATCCACTCTGGTGGTTTGCTCTACAGATGGAGGACATTCAGGATGTGATAGTTAATCTGCAATTCCCACAGCACACATACTCTCCCCTGAGAATTGTTGTTCTATAGGTTAGCAAGAATTGTACACAATTTTGGAGTTTGAGCTCACATGAGGTTCAACAGCGTATACTGGGCTTTGGTATGAACAAGCAAAGAAGAATAAACTTAGGGCCCACACCAAAGTCTAGTATATTTTGTTGAACATAATGTGAATTGATTCTGCTAAATTTTACACAGGGTGCTAACCCTTAAACCTCTGTGGACAATAAACTTACTGTTAGTAGCAATGAGAGAATGAAGATATGAGCTGAACATTAGCACAAGGCCTCTGTTTCCCTCCCTAAAAGCATCTCTTTCCCTTTTCCTCCCTAGCAAAAGCATGATGCCCCATTCCACTCCTGTCAGCATCTGTTATCTAACCTGGCCCCCAAACTCCATGAACACCAGTATTCAGGTGTCAAGACACCTGGAAACTGGCTATTTTTCTAAGGCTTGGTTTAGTGACGAACCACTTACATCTAATTAGGAAGCCATTCTGCTAAAACCATAAATAGATTCTGTATTAATAAGGTAAGCTGCTGAGCATTCTGCCCCCAAATCCTGCAAAACCCTTAAGCACATGCTTAAAATAATCATTGGAACTATTCATGAACTTAGTTAAGTATGTGCTTAACTACTTTCCTGGATCAGTTCAGCAGCTTGCAGGATGGCGCTGTTAGACCTGTACTGCTGTGTTAAAACACCACTTCTCGTGCTTGCCAGCCATACTCAATGCTGATTGTGTTATCATAGGGCATAGCTCTTGTTATCTGTGATGCAGAGGTGTCACGTGTATCTATCTTAAGAGCTAGTCTGAAAGGCTACTTCATGCATCTGCTGACTGATCCTTCTTTTTTTCTTTTCATCTATGAAGAAAAAGGGCTTTTAACTTTAGAGAAAAATATATTCTAAATGAGCTGTGTGTGTTAAGAGTACATGGACCGGGAAGTGGGGGGATGGGGAAAAATTAATTACCCGTCAACTTTGTCCCAGATTGAAACCTAACTGAAAAACCAGGTGCCCAGCATATTCATTCACTATAGCACATTAAGTCCCAAGTTTGAGTTTAGATGCTTATCTGTGAAAGGTTTTATAATTCATATAACCTGGAATAATTTGCACCTAATTAGATTTTCTCAACTGAATAATTCCATCTCATGCTGCGTCTATGGAATAATTTTAAGCAACTTCATTCTATCCTCAAAATAGTTGTAAATGTCACATTAATTTTGTTGACATGAGCAACTTGTAGGAGAGCCACTTGGCGGAATTGTTTGTCAACTGAATACGTTATGGATTTTGACAAAAAGAACGGGATTACATGGAAGAATGATTTCTCCACTGTTTTTGTTTGTGTTTTGTTTTTTTGCTCGGGCAGTCTCAGTGTTGCTTTTCGTGATACAGTGCACAGTCGATCATCGAAGGTGAAGGAAAAAACATTGCTACAAGTAGTACTGCTACATCAGTCATTTCTCCATAGGCACTGCTTCATACAAAAAAAAAGACAACTGCTAATGAAGAAAATTACAGAAACTTACTTTTAGGTGGTGGAGTGACTCAGTCAAACCCTCAGCAAGGTCTCCTCCTCAGTGTTACTAAGGAGAAATCACATTGTTGGCATAAGCATGAAAAGAGTAAACAAAGGGTATGTCTTCACTACCTGCCGTATCGGCGGGTAGCAATCGATTTATCTGGGATCGATATATCACGTCTCGTTAAGACGCGATATATCGATCCCCGAACGCGCTCACCGTCGACTCCAGAACTCCACCAGAGTGAGCGGCAGTAGCGTAGTCGACGGGGGAGCCGTGGCCATCGATCCAGTGCCATCTGGACCCCAGGTAATTCAATCCAAGATACTTCGACTTCAGCTACGCTATTTGCGTAGCTGAAGTTGAGTATCTTGGATCGATTTCCCCCCCTGCCCCAGTGTAGACCAGCCTAAAGACACTCCCCAACTTGGGGAGTAACTAATTCTGTGACCTGCTGGATGTGAGCCTGCCCTTGATCAAAGAGTTTCTTTCCCCTTGACCTCCTAAATCACTGCTCGTAGACCTCTCCCCAGACCACTTGCTCAAAAGAACTTGGGCTCATCCGCCCTTTCCTGATCCATTTTTGAAAGCATGGTTGTTCCTAGAGCACATTCATCATGGAACCACGGGTATTAATACACTTAAGATGCCCATTTCAGCAGAAACACAGTTGCAATTTCCAGCCAAACTGAGGCCAAGGACTGAACCTCAGTCCACATAGAGGATAAGGCCCTGCTACTGCTATCCTGTAATGGAGTCAAGTATCAGAGGGGTAGTTAGTCTGAATCTGTAAAAAGCAACAGAAGGTTCTGTGGCACCTTTAAGACTAACAGAAGTATTGGGAGCATAAGCTTTCGTGGGTAAGAACCTCACTTCTTCAGATGCAGGAAGTGAGGTTCTTACCCATGAAAGCTTATGCTCCCAATACTTCTGCTAGTCTTAAAGGGGCCATAGGACCCTCTGTTGCTTTTTATCCTGTAATGGAGTTACTCCTTTAATTCAAATAGTAAAGGCTTGTGCTTTGGTGCTGAAGGTTCCCGGTTCAATCCTTGTATTTGTTACACTTAGGATAAAATACGGTCAGTTTTCAGTTCTCAGAATACAAGTAGGGTGATTATAAATACAGGAAGTGTGAAAACTTAAGATATGAGAAAATGTTGCAGTAGGCTTTTTGGGGTGAATTAAATATGTTTGAAAGCTGAAGCTAGAGATGAAATATGTCTTACTACCTGTTTATGAAATGCCATGCAAGCTTACTGTGCTACCTATTACATTTTTAATAGTAATCTTTTTCAAATTCAATAGCTAATAGGTGTTTATATGCGCAGTTGGTCAGAACATTTAAAATGTGTTGCTAATTGTTTTGATGCATGCTGTTCATGTTGAATTTTTCATTTAGTCTCCTGGAACTAGACCAGGACTAAGTTTACTAAAGTTCACAGCTTGAAAAGGAATGTAATTTAATATCAGACAAGAAGCATTTATTTATTTTTTACAAAGAAGAGTACTGTAGTAATGAAACAAAGAAATGAAGACTCAATTAATGAACTGGACTACTCTAGTTTGTCATGTAGCCATGTGCACACGGGGCCAAATCCTGATCCTGTTGAAATGAATGGCATAATTCCCATTGGCTTCACTAGGACTTTGATTTTGGCTTATAGTCTTTTGAGTGCTCTTTTTTTGCTAGTTCTAATTATAGTTCTACTTAGCGTAGGAAGAGTCTGTTAGACTACGCTTCATCTTAGTCTTTGTCTTATTCCTCATCTTCATCTTCTTCCTCGTCTTTGTCACAAATGTTTTTCCAGAACTGTGCACAAACAATGGCTCTTTCAGCAAACAGACCTTGCACGGGTTGCAGAAAACTGAGGTTTATTTCACATCCGGCCATTTTCATTTTGCTGTTGGTAAATCAGCACAGATTCCACAAGTTAGAAGCTAGTTCACCTAGACATTGCTGGTGTGTTGAGGGTATGGATGTTAATAGCTCCTGTTTTTGTTTTTTTGTTTGTTTTTTTAAAGGCACTGTTCCTGGTGGATTAAGAGAAATCTGTGCCATAGCTCAGATTTATCATGTTAAGCACATTTCAGACATAAACTTAATTGTCACAAGGATTTTCAAATGACTCCCAACCAGTTCTAGACTTAGTACCAAAGGATACCATGTTGTATTTTTGAGCTGATAAAGTCTTCCTCCTGGAAGCATTTGTTTATCCTATTACAGCTTTGCTTCAGCGGAGCTCAAGCCTGACCTGATGTTAAGTGTCTGTGGTAGATTTCATTACATCCATATACTGGAAGTCCTGCCAATATACTGGCAGTGAAATCCTAGTGGAAAATAAATGGCAATAAAAAAGAGAAATGATAGCCTGTGTGAGTGGTGAGGAGCATAGCTTTATTGAGACCGGACAACCCTGGAGATGTCACTTGGCATGCAGACATGAGCTTAAGAGAGTGTGAGTGAAATCTGATATTGGAATAACGACTCTGTGGCACAGACATGGGAATAATTTAATTAATTGCACTGAAATTTCTTTGATGAATAGTTATGTGGTGATAAGCATGAGGTCGAACAGTAGAATGAGTTTCAGCTTTTTAATGGGCCGGCACAGCTGCAGTTTTGGATGTTTTCCATTTTTATTTTTTTCCTTCAGTTTTCCACAATTTTCTTTCTCGCTCTCACACACATTAATATTCTCTCTCTCTCTCTCTCCCCACCAACACTACCATCCCATGTCTGTGTGGGAGGAGAGTTGGCTAAGGATAGCAGGGCTGGTAGTCACTTTGAAATGAATACCAGATCGAACGGAAATTATAGGATGGTTTCTTTATGAATCCTGCATTTTTTTCCTCTGATGCTTTTAAGGGTCTCTGCTGCAAAAACCGTATGAAGATTTTAATAACTTTTCTGGTCTCCAGGGGAGGAGGCATGTCTTTGTTGTCAAGGAGCTGGGGGGGGGTGGAAACAAAGCAACACAGCTGGAATTTGAACATTAATTCTATGATTTGTAGCCCATATCTTCAGACAGATCAATTACTTATAGCTGTAACCAATCTCTAGCCACGGTCTTGCTGTGCAGGGCTACGTTTATAGTCATTTGGTTGCTGCAGCTTAACACAACCTACTAACTTTATAGAACTTTAGCTGTAAATGTCATGCTTTAGACCTGGAGCCACTATTAACCATGACTTATCATGAGTCATTAACTCAAAAATTAGAAATAAGGATTGTGGGTGGTACTGGCTGCCTGGTTGGAAGTAATATTTAGTACCGTGGGATCTAGGAAGCTTTGCACTGAAGCTACAAAGCAGTATATCTGAATTATTGGGTGGATCATGCAGTGGTCTGACCGCTCTCCTTTTTGCTAATGGGGTTGCAAAAGTGTGAAGGCCTCAGTGTAGAAAAAAGCCAGTGTGTTTGCAGGTCTGCATTAAGAGACTGGAATTCCAGACAAGCCTTGGAGAAACGAAATGCACGTCTTGCCAGGTGGCATGCCCCTAGTGACTTGCTCAGCAAATGAGGAGACCCTAATTTTGCTATTCCAGGCCTGGGGCCAGTGGATATGCTGCAGAAAAGGATATGAACTCTTCTAACAAATGGGAGGAAAATATGTAGATAGCTTATAAAACCTGTCAACATAAAAACATTTTTTTCAAATGCTGCAAAGCTGCACAGATGCCCTTGTTTTTGAAATACATAAGTAGGTTGAAAGGAAAATGTAACTCCCATTTACTTGAATTGGAGTAATAACAACAACACCTTACACTTTGATAGGACTTCCCATCCAAGGATTTCAACATGCTTGGCACACATTAATAAATTAAGCCTTGCAGTGCCCCTAGACAGAGTTGCTGGTTCATAAACTGACCGTAGCTTGCTTGACACATTTTACAGGCCTGTCCTTAAATCTATTACAACCCATCTCTCTCTTTACTAAATTAAGAAGCACACAAAAGGTTTCCATTTGAATGGGACAGTGTGTACCCTTTTCTAAACCAGGATTTTCTTCCAAGTCTCCCACTTCGTTTAACGCCTCAAGGGTATAACGTGCAGTAAGACACATCTTAAGCAGCAACAGCAAACATATCCCCCTTCCCAACCTAATTCATATGAATCTGTGTTCTATTATCTGATTTATTAAGTAGTATGGAAAAGGACCCCTGGTAGAATTGCATGACAGTCTCGCAGTCTCAGCCATTGCCAGCAGCAGAAAGTAATGGGGGGAAATGTACAGTTAGTTCAGTTGGTTGTTCGGGTTTCTTTTTTCTTTCTTGGAACTTAGCCCATCTTATTATGAGTTCTTTAGAGAAATGAAATGCAGCAGTAGCTTGGAGAAATCATGGACCCTTTCCAGCAGTAAAAGAGCTCTGGAGTCAGTGTATAAGCTCTTTCCCCTGGTTGCAGTTAGGAAGAGAGTTGACAGTATAATAGGCTTTTGGAGGGGGCACAATGGTTTGTGTTTTCTGTTTGATGTTGCAACTACTGAGCCCTCAGGGAGATCAGGAAAGAGGAAGTTCTGTTCTTTCGGAAAGGAAAAGATTAACCTGAAATGTGAACTGAAGCTTAGGAGTTCTAAAAAGACTTAGGTGTACAAGAAGATGAGATCACTTACTTCAGTGGCAATGTCTCTGGCAAGCTGTGGGTCTCATAATGAAAGTGGGAGTCAGTTTTTGCAAGAATGTGCTTAGAAAGAGCAATCTGCATGTGTATATAAAAATAAAAAGAACAGTAGGTGCTAGTGGTGGGGAAACCCCAAAAGGTGTGGCAGTTCATTTGAGACACGCTTTCAAATGTTTGGATACTCTGTTGCCTCCCACATGAGGCTGGAAGTTTCTTTCCAACCTTTTTTCCTTCTTTCTCAGGAGATTTCTGGAAGTTCCTGTTTCTAGTTGGGTTAGAAATATCACCTTTCTACTGGTATTTTGTCACTTTTGCTTACATTGATGTCCAGGAAGGGGTTCTTGAACACTGAAATAATTTAAGAAAGGCCAGCGCCTTTAAATATCTTTAGTTGAAGTGCCGGGAGGCGGGTGTGTGTGTGGGGGGGTACTTTTTAGGTCCATTTTCATTGTATATAGATCTATGTCAGCAGTTGTCATCTGTCTGCATCATAACCTTTCCCCACAAACTCAGAGCCTCCTGCATAGTAATCTTCTAAGGTCATGCCAATATAACAGTGTCATGTATGTTGGGCATGCTTACACCAGCCTGATTTTCCTCATTTCCTGAATACTACAGATGGATGCACTGGATCACTACAGTGCTCAGCTGCTATAAATTTAGTTGAAACACTGATGCCTAAACAGTTATATTTATCCAGTTCAGAGATTTCTCATTCTCCTTCACTGCTGAGGTGCAATTTAATTATTGTTATTATTTATTATTTTTGTTGCTTGGACTCAAGTGTTGTTTCATATAAATTTGTGGAGTGTCTGTCATAGAGGAATCAGGCTTTCTGTCTGTCAGTCTGTCTTTGTTGTTGTATTAAGCTGTTTTTTAGCCTACACAGTTAAGTCAAAGATGGGGGTTGTCAAAAGAGTTTGATGGAGTTAGATGCCCAGGTGACCAACTCCCTTCGGTTCCTTTGCAACCCTAGTCTTAATGTACAGAAATAACTCTGTGCATAGTGATGCTTCAAAGATGTTTCTCTCCCCTCTCAATTTCTGTAGTTTTGGGAATAGGCCCTGAATTTGATGTATGGCTTTTTTTAGTGTAAAGTAACTATCCTTTTCCTGGACCATAGAAACCACATACAATTATATTCTTGAGTGATGCTAAAGGCACATTTATAGTCTGTTGTCCTGTATTTACTTTCCTTTGTACTTGCATTTATTGCCTTTATTTCATTAAGCCAATTATTGTTGACCAAGTTGTCATTTGCCATACAGTGATGCCTGTACAAAGAGGCTTACCCAGTGCAGTGATTTTTAGAGGTATACCATAACCACAATATTCCAAAAAATGAAGTTACACAAGGGCAGTTATTGTTACACAAAGAATCTTGGTCTGGGGCTACATTGTGAGATATAAAACCATGGGTCTTTCTTCCCCAAAAGTCAGTACAAATAGAACCAGAACTGTGAGCACACTCAGAACTTCAGATAATAGGCGTATGCCAGGTTTATCTACATAGTCCTAGTGAAAATGTTTCAATACCTGTCTTTTTAATATAAAATCCTGGGTCCTTAAAACTCCACTATCTTGCCTGGGGTTTCCCATTCAGCAGTGGGAATTCCACCTACCAATGTTTTGTTCCTATGACGTTATCTCTTTACCGGATGGATGGAATTTTAACTTTCAAGTGGTCTGCGGGTCAGCCAGTGCTTAACAGAAAGATATCAAGGAACCTGCTATTTAATTTTAAATGTTCTTCTGCAAAACGGTTTGTGGAGTTATAATTTTCAAAACTAGAACATATTTAGAATGTGAATCTAATCAGTATTTTCAGAAACTTACTATCCCAGTGCCCCCTTTGTATTGGGACTCCATAGCAAACTTGTTTAAACTTCAGAGGAAGTTTGGATCTGGATCCAGAGTCAAACTTCACATCTCTGGCTCATCTCCTCTTTATTCTCATTTTTATTTCCGGACTACACTGCATGCAAAAATGGGACTCTGGTAATCAGGGCCGGCTCCAGGCACCAGCTTAACAAGCAGGTGCTTGGGGCGGCACCTGCGGCAATTCAGGGGCGGCAGTCCCTCACTCCCTCTAGGAGCGAAGGACCTGCCGCTGAACTGCCCCACCAATCGCGGCTTTTTTTTTTTTTTTCCCCAATTGCCACTGCCAATCGCAATTGCGGGGTTTTTTTTGTTTGTTTTTTTTTTTTTGCTTGGGGTGGCAGAAATGCTGGAGCCGGCCCTGCTGGTAATTTTCTTCCTTTCCCTATTTTTAGCTGTCGCTTTGGTGCCATAATTCTGGCCAGAAGGGCACAGAAGTGCTTAAAACCCTGATGCTCAGGGCCGGCTCCAGCATTTCTGCGTCCCCAAGCAAAAAAAAAAGCCGCGATCGGCGGCAGTTCAGCAGAAGGTCCTTCGCTCCTAGAAGGAGTGAGGGACCTGCCGCCCCTGAATTGCCGCAGGTGCCGCCCCTCTCCCTTGGCCACCCCAAGCACCTGCTTGTTAAGCTGGTGCCTGGAGCCGGCCCCGATGCTGCAATGATTTATGCATATGCTAAACTTTACCCACTGTGAGTAGTGCCATTGACTTCAATGGGATTACTCACCGTATGTAAAGTTAAGCACATTTTTACAGGATTGGTGCCTTTCTCTGCAAGTAACATCCACTTTGGACCAGTGGGTGGACACTGTGTGACTGTTGTGGTTACTATTTTCCATTAAATATCTTTGCAACGCACACCATCTCTTCTCAGACCTGGATGCCTGTCAGGTTGGCGGGTCTGCTGAAAGGGCTTGTCATCCTGAGAAGGTTTACAAGTACTCTTATAAATCTGAAGAGGGAGTTACAGGCACTTAAAGTATTTGCTAATGGAAACTGTAGCTAAGGCAGCATCTTGAATAATATGTGGAATCAGCATGCCCTCTAAAAAAAATAAAATAAAATAATGCCGTAGCCTTTATTAGCTGGGCGTGAGGAAAAGGTTGGCGCCAATAAAAATAGCTTTGTAATGATTAACAGGGGCCCAGTATAATTTAAGATATTCTTTACAGTTTATAAATACGGACTCATAAAAAGCGTAGCTACAAGGAAACTGTGACTTTAAGTCATTAGAAGCCCAGTGGTTTGATAAAATAACAGGAAACAGACAATTTATTATGAGCAGTCTCGGTAGCTCAGGATTATCTATAAAACTTTTATGGCCCTCCCCAAGTGGCAAGAGGCCATAAAACTTGCCTGAATGAGGGACTTGTTAATTTACTTGTTAAAGCAAATTAAAAATTTATAAGCGCTTTTAGGTAAATGAGATCTTCTCTCATTGCTGCCCTTGCGGGGCCCAGGAGTCCTGGGAGAGGGAGGAAGTGGTTGTGCTCGAACATCACAGCAGAACAATAAAAGCTATTAAATTGTTTCAGTTTATTACTATAGAGCCGAGCAGCTGTTGCCATGGTTTGCTGTGGGATACCAGGGGCTGCCAGCATGGCATTTCAGTGGCTTTAAAAAGAATGCAATAACTCCACCTTTCACCCACATCAACAGTTTTCTTACATCTCTCATTCTTCCCTCTCTCTGTTGTACTTAGAGCTTTTAATGTCATTCTTGTATATGTCATACGGATATGGGCATCTTCTTTATTGTTCCTCTTCTGGCTGTTTATTGAAATGGGTGTTCAGACACCAAACAGCCATGTATAATAGCCCATTTCATCTGATCTCCTAGCTGGTACAGTAACACAAAGTAGTCGTCTCCTCTTTCCAGTGCAATCAGTTGTAAGTGAATGCAACAGTAAATTAAAGGGGTGTGTCAAGGAAAGAACCACCTTCTAAGATTGTTGGGCCTCTTTGAGCTAGCTTTCAAAATGGATTCTAGAAGTATTTTTTTCTATATCACTTGTACATCGGCCAGTTAAACTAAATGAATTCCAGCTGGTAGTACCATCTTCAGTTGAAGTTTTGTCCTTGTAGCTGCAATGTGCAGACAACTTGTTCTGAAATAAACCCATAGTGCTTGGCGCTTAGTTCTACATTTAGCAAAATACCTTCTTCATCTGAAGTTTTGGATGAGAAAAGATCTAATTCAGGCTGCACTTGAACCTACCAAGGTTTCTCTAAAACCTTTCTTCTTTATGCTGCTTGTCACCCTTGTAGCTCTTTCTCCTTTGCTCTGGCAGTATCTTTTACAGAGCTAGTATTGTTTATATAGTGCATTAATTATACTCCAAGTGCGGACCCAGAGGCCCACATTCAGAGAGTTGGTGCTCAGCACCTCAAAAGTTGGGCACTGAAAAACAGGCCTCCAAAATCAGTCACTTTTGAAAATGGTAGGCCATGTCTCACTTAATTTTGGACTAATCCAATAAATAGTGTTGAGGTTACATGAATTTTTAATGGGTACAGCTCATCTCCTCCAGGGTGTGATCCTGTGAGATGTTGAGAATCCACAATTTGCATATGCTGCAGTAGGAGTTGTGGTTACTCCAAAACTTGAGAATCATGCCCCTAAATCCTTATTTCCATCGAGGCTGAGTCCTGCAGTTTGAGGCAGATACTAGCAGGATCTCCTTGCTGTCACACTGGTAGAGCTTACAATCTCATGGAATTCAAATACAACAATAGTGATGCGCTGGTACTTCCATAGCAGTGTAGTTCCATAATAAATATTTCATGGAAAAAAATTAAGCCATAAGTATATTTTTTGTAGTGTGTGAAGATTATAGCCAGGCACTTGAAGCATAAAAAGTGTGAAAGTCAGATTTTAACATTGTGCTCCCCTCAGTAAGTAAAGTGTCTGACATTTAAAATTAAGGCACAGTCTCTGGGGTATATTAATGTGAGTTGCAAGACTAACTCCCAGTATATTACTTTTAATGAATGGTCTGTACCAGTTGTTGCCAGTTGGAAAGGGATCATAAAAAAGAGTGCGGTATCTTCCTAGAAACTGGTCCAACCTTATTACGTTGCATGAACAATGAGTAGTACATGGTGAGATTTCCAAAGGGGTCAAAGCTTTCTGACTTTAAGTGCCCAGTTGTGTTAGGCACTTTTGAAACACCCTCCCTAATGTTTAAACTGATGTGATTACAATGAATTTCAAGTCACGCATGTAGTCTTCAATGTATTTCCAGACTGAGCTACTGTTTTAGGACTGAGTCCGAGAACACGGATTTCAAATGCTCAGCACTGCCCAGAGTCAGGTTCTTATATGGTACCAGACATTCTTCTGCAAATCCCATAATTAAGAACCAAAACAAAGAGCGTTCCTTATTCATACCCTATTGTGGAGACAGAGGCAAGCTTTGGAACAAGCTTTACCCTAACTTTTTATAGGATTCTGCATACTACATTATATTAATTTATTGGGCATATTTATACAGTTACAGGGAAATATACTGCAAGCATTTCTTATTCTAGTACTACCCTGTTTCCCCGAAAATAAGACATCCTCCGAAAATAAGGCCTACTTACAGTTTTGCCTCTCGTTGTAATATAAGGCATCCCCCCGATAATAAGACCTCCCCGATAATAAGGCATCCACCGATAATAAGGCATTTTTCATTTCTGAAAAATAAGACATCCCCTGAAAATAAGACCTAGCGCATCTTTGGGAGCAAAAATTAATATAAGACACTGTCTTATTTTCGGGGAAACAGGGTAAGTACCATACATTACAAGGTCTGAATTCAGCCTAAAGATTATAGTCAAACCTGTGTGGAAGCTTATCAGTGGTACAATGAGATGGTCCTATTAACATGGCCAGCAGCAAGTTAAATCTTGGTGAGGCTTTCATCCAGAAACAGAGTAATTTTGAGGAGATGTTCATCCATGTGAGATTGCAAGGGGAAGGAACTCTTACATTGCCTTTGTATGATGGCTAGCAGACTGTGGCCTCAATTCTCCTTGGGCCTCTAGGCTCTACTGCAATACCAATAATAAATAATAATGAATGGGGAAATTTTGCCAAGTTATTACTACTGAAGTGGATAAAGTGTTCTCCATTCAGAATTGAGTAAACCTTGAATACTTGTGGCAGGGTATTCATCTTGAAATGGAATGACAGAAGCTACTGGATTTAGTGTTTTTCACACAGGAGTTAGTCTAGTTGTCGGTTATTGTGTTCCTTGAAATCCTTTACTGCTGGTGTTGGTCTGGCCAAGTTTTAACAAAAGAAAGAAAAAAAGCTACTTGACAATGGAGTATCTTGACACATTGTATCAGATAGAGGAAGCTGGTATTAGACAAAATCCTCTTGTAGCAGCATCTGGGCTCAAGTCTCCCTTCCACATTTTCTCGAAATAAGAATCAAGTATCAGGTTTGGTCTCCTATGATCAGGGGTTAGTCCAGGAAACACAAAATATGAAGTGAAAAATAACAAAATTAGTGGCTGATCTATTTTATTTGTCCTTGTTCCCATAAAAGTTGTTGCCAACAGCTTTGAATTGCTTTTCTTCCTTTTTTTAAAAAAATTAAGAGTTTGCGTACAGTCTAGCTACTTCTTATTTTCCTCTCGTCTTCTTCTGGCATGTTAAAATTTCTGAACTATCTTGCAGGAAGTGAGTAACACTTCTTTTTTTTTTTTTTTTTTAAGGGTCTTAGTGATATTCAATGGTATTCACCCTGCAGGCCAGGAAATTCCTTGCGGCAGGACGGGGGGTAAGGGGGAGAATTTTAAGGATCCATGGCTTTGTGCTGTGATCCACATTAATGAACTGTGGTTAAGTCCCAGGGGAAAGCAATTGAAGATGGAAAAGCCAACTTGCTGACTGCAGACAGATGCTGGGAGAAAAATTGGATTTGACGTGTTGTGACCATGTGTTTCACATAGGTCATGCAGCAAATCCTCAAGACTAGGTTGCCCCCCTTGGAAATGTACCCACTTATGCCCAAGGAAACAACTCTTAAAAGGCAAAGAACAGGGTCCTTCTATTGATGTCCTTTCCCAAAACCACAAAACTAGTATGGCCAAGATTAAAAAATAGAGCACTCGCGCGCGAGAGAGAAAAGTTGCCTGAAGTTAGGTTCCCAAAGCCATATTTAGACATCTGAACTAGTGGCCTGATTTTTCCAAAAAGCTGAATGCATGTCAGCTCCCACTAAAATCAATGTGGCTTCCTGGGTACTCATCTTATCCGAAAACCCAGGCCACTTATTTAGGTGCCTACATATTTATTTATATTTAATGAAATATGAGCCTGCTGTTGCAATCTATCAGGGAATGTGTCTGTATTTATTCACCTATTTATTTATTTACATAGTTTGTTCGCCCGCACCCCCCGACAGTTAGGCAATGGTGGAAAATATTGAAAAATGTCATTCTTTTCAATATCCTTAGGGCATAGTGAGTGACTTGGATAAGCTTCATTTAAATCATAATCTGCCATTGTATTTCAAATGGTTGAAGATCTGCAGAAGATTTTTCAGTACTTCTAAATTATGTACCTGATTAAGATATGCATGAATTAGATGGCTTGGTTTCTGCGGTTAGAAGATTTTTTTAGGATATATATCAACTAGTTTCCGAGTGGATAGGTCTTTGATTAATACCACCCAATGTTCTTATCACACATGAGAAAAGGGAACATAAATTAGAAGCTCATAAATATAGGATTCAAGTTGCCTTTGAAGAACTTTGTTTCAATATGGTTTGCATCAGAATGTCTTCGTTGGCTTTAAAAAAAAATTGGTTTTGGCTAAACTGAAACTAATAGCTATACCACAATATTATAAATTAGTATTTTTATTCTTCTGAAGAGCTACATAAAAGGGGCAGCAGATCTGCAAGGGGTTAATACATATGGTCCAAAAGAAAATGTAATTAGAAAATGAGTTCCCTTTTAAAATCCCTACTATATGTGCACATCAAAGCCATCATAGGAGTAAATTTATGTCTGATAGTGTGGACGGTTTCAATGCACACTGGCAAAATATCATGCTGATTGCTGATTGAAAACAGTTGTTAATTCTCTACTTCACTAAATTCAGAGTGGAAAAACTTTCCTTAATAAAGAACAGATTGAAGAGAACCAAGACCTTACTGTGTGGAAATTAATGGCAGATGCATATACTGGTAGTTAAAATGTTTCATTAGATGTTAATGTCTTGCTGTGTTTTTAATTGTTCAGAAATTAGCCTCTAGAATATTAAAACCATCTGTTTGTTATCATGATGAAACAGAATACTTAAATAGTTATTAATTTTGTGGGCTTTTTTTCCTTGTCTGCAAAACTTTGATCTGTTGAGATTTCAGGGAATGCTGGATGCAAAAGTGAAAAACAATTTTAAAACACCTCAGTGCCAAAATATCTGCATTTGATGCCTGCCACCCATATTTTGCATGCCTGCTTTCTTTCACAAATTATTGTTCTCCAGGGACAAGTTGACATATTTTAGTGCATGGTGGGAGTGTGCCAAGGCTTGCTGAGCCTGTATAATGGTTGATTTAAACTGTAATATGGAACACTCTCACATGCTGATGCTTTATTTTTAGGTCTTGTGGGTCATTTTAAAGACCAAATATTTCCATACATGGAAGGGATTCAGTGTGGATTCACCAATGAGGGCCTTTAATCTCCTTCAGTACCAAATAGTTACCTTTTATTTCTTTGTGTTAGTCTCTGTTTAAAATAAATAGCAAAAAATGGGGAGCTTACAGGTCCTGATTCAGGTAAACATTCCTGTTCAGGATGGCACATAAGCACATGCTTAACTTTATGCTTAAGTGCTTAAAGTTAAGCGTATGCTTATATTCCATCCTGAAGAGAGATGGATTTAAGCAAGTCTTAAGTGAATTTCTGTATTCAGCCCATAGTCTCTATGTATCATACTATGCTTTATGAGGAGAGGAATACAGTTCAAAATATGTTTTTAAATGTATACACAACTTAAAAGTGGAAATTTATTCAATGCCTAATAGTACTTAGAAAGCTA
The DNA here is from genome assembly GCF_027887155.1 of Malaclemys terrapin pileata. Taxonomy (NCBI): domain Eukaryota; kingdom Metazoa; phylum Chordata; order Testudines; family Emydidae; genus Malaclemys; species Malaclemys terrapin. The sequence continues at coordinate 14,568,933 of NC_071522.1, read as the reverse complement.
TTAACATTATCTTTGCAGTGATTTTTTCTTTTCCTGAATAAGCAATTTAAATTCTGAAATGCCAGAATGGGGATTAGTTAAACTAACCATAGTTTGATAATCTCCCATTTTATAATTATTTTACCTATCTAAAAATGACAACAGAAAGAAAAACAATAATTTCTTAAACTATATATGAGATTTTCAAGAAGTAAAGGCATAATATGATTCTTAAAACGTATGGAAGAGGAACCAAATTATAATAATTATGACTATGGGGGTACATGAATTCAATGATGAAAAATTACTGTAGAAGCTAAATTTTCAAATTACAGTTTACTAGAATATGCACAATTACAGTTAGGTTTCTGTGTGCATTAAACAATTTTAAAACAAAACAATCCACTCCTGCTGAAAATAGAATAATAGAAACAGTTAAATGTTGTCTGGAAAGGACTTTGAGAGGTCATCTAGTCCAGCCCCCTGCACTGAGGTAGGACCAAGTATACTTAGACAATCCCTGATCTCCGTTTTATAGTTAGAACGTTTTCCCTAATATCTAACATAAATCTCCAATGCTTCAAATCAAGCCCATTCTTTCTTGTCTTTACTTTAGTGGATGTGGAGAAAAATTGATCAAAGTAATCTTTTAACAGACCTTAACATATCTGAAGATTAGCACCCCCCTCAGTAGTCTTTTCTCAGGACTGAAGATGCCCAGTTTAACCTTTCCTCATAAGTCAGGTTTTCTAAATCTTTTATCATTTTTGTTGCTTGTTTTTCTCTGGACTCTCTCCAGTTTGTCCACATCTCTCCTAAAGTGTGACACCCAGAACTGGACACAGTACTCGAGCTGAGACCTTACCGGTGCCGAATAGAATGGGACAAGTACCTCCTGTGACTTACATATGGTATTCCTGTTAATACACCTCAGAATATTAGCCTTTTTCACAACTACATCATGCTGTTGATTCATATTCAGTTTTTGATCCACTATAACACCAGATCCCTTTCAGAAGTACTGCTGACTAGCCAGTTGTTCTCCATTTTGTAACTCTGCATTTGATTTTTCATTCCTAAGTTGTGCTTTGCACTTTCTTCACTGAATTTCATATTGTTGAATTCAGACCAATTCTCCAATTTGTCAGGATCTTTTTGAATTCTCATCCTTTCCTCCAAAGTGCTTGTGACCTCTTCCAGTTTGGTGTCATCTGTAAATTTTATAAGCATACCCCTCCAGTTTATTATCCAAGTCACGAATGAAAATATTGAATAGTACTGGACCCAGGACTGATCCCTGTGGGATCCCACTAGATACTTCCCTCCAGCTTGATAGCAAATCATTGGCAGCTATTCTTTTAATATGGTTTTTCAACCAGTTTTGCACCCACCTTATAGTGGTGAAACATGGTGTTTTGTTTGAAGGGGGATAATGTCTATTCACAGACTATGAACCTGCAGGACATCTGAAACCAAATCTCCTCCATCAGTGCTATTGAATACAGCTTGTTAGGAATTTCTCAATGAAACTTTTTTTTGTTGGAAAGAGCCAGTTCATTAAAACTGAAACTTTCAGTGGAAATGTGTGAGTTTCAACAAAACTTTCATTGAGGTGGTTTCTCAGGTTCAGGATGGAATGTTGAGAGAGACACACCAAGACCCCCACCATAGAAAAGTAAGTAGTCTGAATTAAACAGAACAGGGAGTTGAACCTATGTCTCCTGCATCCCTGCTGTGTGCCCAAACCACCAGACTATTGGCTATTTTGGGATGGATGTGTCTTTCTTATTTTGAGTGAAAATTTCTCATTTTATCTTGAAATTTCATTCCACTGTAGAACAAAAATAAATTAGTAACTTCAGATGTTTCTGAAAAACAAAATTCTTGTTTGACAGCCAGCTCCACTATTGAATGGTTTCAAAGGTAAATTGATTCTTGCGACACATATAAGTTTGTTGCGCTCCTCATCCTTTGCTTCTCTTTTGTGTTTAAAGGCCAGAAGGTTTTACAGTCTTATTCTGGCTGACAACGTTAATAACTGTGCTTGGCTTGCACAACTCCAACATGGTACAGAACATGATTTCTTTTTCTTTTCTCTTTGTTCTTTATAAAGGAGTTCAGGTTATTAAAATTCTAAGAAATTCTTATTATTGAACTGAATAAACAGTGATGATACACCTGGTTTGTAATACACTTCTGGTAGATATGTGTTAAGTATGTCCTATCTTCACAATACAGATACCACAGCTTCCACTGTACAAACTTCCTCAGTTTCTTTTTTTATATGCATAAACCTTCACCTAGATGGACCATCTTTAAGAGATGAGGGGTTATTAGATCTCTCTGTCCATATAGAGTCTGATTCAGCATACATTGAACTCAGTGGGGAAAAATCCAATTGACTTCTGTGGGCATTGGATTGTGGCCTGACTCCTTGTCTCTGACGAGACTGCCAGCAAAAGACTAATAATATCAGCTGGTGCAGTGATTTTGTGGACAACGAAGCTTGCTCTGGACTTGAACTGAGGCAACTAACTTGTCAAATTGATCAAACAGTAAACTGTCTTTGGTCAGTGCTGACGAGGGCCAGGCTCCAAGGTGTGCTATGAGATTTCTTGACATTTGCAAATACCAGAAATCATCATTTCCATTGGCAATAATAGTCCAAGGTGAAAGTACAATGCTGTAAAATGCGTTGCATTGTTTCTCATTGTTTAGATTTTTCCAATCCAGCTCTAGTCATTACTAAAATGCTTACCCAGAGAAAGGTTTAACAAGACCTAAAGAAGTAAAAACCGTTTTTAGAAGTTCCACTGAAATAAATGTGAAAATCATTTTAATACACTGTAAGCTGACATGACTGATGACAAATGCTCTACCTTTATTTAAAGAAACAAAACTAAAAGTGCTAAATCTTGCTTATGTTACAATGGCTTCTGGAATAATTCTGTAATTTTGCTCTTAGAAGTTAAGATTTTGATTATAACAATGAGGCTTAATGTTGCTTAGACTCAAGAAAGAAAGCCTTATATCAGAGACATTTTTATTAATAATAATTAATACCTAGCTTTCATCTGAGAATCTGAAAGCCATTTACAATACCGTTAGCCCCAATTTACTGATGAAAAAACGAAGGTAGAGAAATGTTAAGTGACCTGTCAAAATAACAAGCAGGTCAGTGTTTGAATAAGAATAGAATTCAGGAGTCTTGGCAGCTGGTATTCAGTTAACTTGTCCAGCACTGCCCAGAAAGGATCCAGAACTGTGCAGTGGAGACCCACACATACACTTGGGGTATTAGGACTCAGGCAACACCTCCACTCCGCTGCCTCCCACCCCCTTCCCCACACTTCTCCTCACCTCAGCTGCAGGGAGGAGCCAGCCAGCTCGTAGGGGCAGAAGCAGCCAAAGCAGAAATCTTGGGTCTTGTGGAAATGTAAGGAACTTGCTACAGTTCTGGCTGGCCTGTCTCTGCCCTGTGCCAAATGGCTGTGTGGGCCAATCCTCCAGCTCCCCCTTCCTCACAGTCTCTTCACTTCAGCTTCATTCCAGCCCTGCCCCTCTTACCCTCTTCTCCCCTGTCCTGCCCTCCTCACTCCTTTCCTTTCCCTTCCCTTCCATTTACCGGATTCCCCTCCCTCCTAAATCAACCCACCCAAAGTAAATCCATGTAGAAATAACATGCCATTTGCTGTCATCGTCATCCTCTTCCCCCCACCCTGTGTCAGTCTTGTCTATTTAGATTTAAGGCTAGTCTACACAAGAATTGCTACAGCGGCGCAGCTGCAGAGAGAGAGAGAGAGAGCACCCTCCCATCCGCGTACTAAATCCACCTCTGCAATAGGCGGTACCTATGTGGGCGAGAGAAGCTCTCCACCAGCATAGTGCTGTCCACACTGGCGCTTAGGTCGGTGTAACTTGCATTGCTATGGGGTGTTTTTTTCACTCCCTGAGCTACATAAGTTATAGCAACGTAAGTGCTAGCGTGTACAAGCCATTAGATTGAAAGTCTTCAGGACAGGGACTTTCTGCTACTCTGTGTTTGGATAACACCGAGCGCAATAGGGCCCAGTTCTTGGCTGGCCCTTAGGCACTGCCGGAATAAACATGTCCAATAAAATAATAAAACAGGCTATTTTGTTCTAACAGATTGCCTGTAAAGAAGGGTGGAGTGGATAGTAGATAAGCAGTTGACAGCTTGCCATCTAGCAGAAGCTAATGCACATTTAAAGCAATTTAAAGGAGGGTTCCTCCCTTTGCTTTTCTCCTGAGCCATTTTGTGATAACTAACTCCTCCTCTTCATCTCTAAATTCATCTCCATATCAATGACAGTGCTAATGAATTCTGATGGTTTAGTCCCTTCCCTTCTGTGCTCCTTCAGTTAGACTCTTCTTTGCCAGACATTTTAGCTTCCCCTTCTTGCTAACAAATTGAAACTGGGGTATATATTATTACTTTTGCTTCTATCATTCAGCATGTGGAAAAATACATATATACAGATATTATAGAATATGAAGTAATACTTCTATGGTTCCTCTCTCTTGCCTTCACATTATTAAATTATAAAGAAATACTGTCATCCTAGTCTCTTAGCCAAGTCATAGAGTGTGAGCAGAGTTATGGTTCCCTTGATAAATTGCAAAGCATTATTAAGTTTTGCTCTTTGGACTGAAAGTATTGGCCTAAAAGGACATCAACCACAATCACATTGCTCTCGATTGCTGCTTAATTGCTGCTTATTTGTGTTAGAGATCATGTGGTTTGATTGATCTTGCCCTGCATTTGTCATTATAGTTGGAACTTCCTAGTTTTCTCCTTGTACCTAGACCACAGGATGACTTTTAAATCCTGAATAATTTATGTGGCTGGCCAGTTAAATGGCTGAAAATAGTATTATATATTTAAGCCAATAGCTCAACCTTGAAATCATCATTTATGCAACCAAGGCATTAAATATTTATTTGGGGCTTATGTTGAAATATGAAATAGAGCTTTTTAGAGCTTTTTTTAAAGTAAACAATGGCAAACATCTGAAGCTCCATCCATGAATACTGATTTTCCCCCCTCCTCTTTATTATTTTTTCCTCCCAATTTTTTAATGATCAGAATTCTATGTTTATGGTTTTCACTAAAAAATGAGCCATCATTCAGCAAGCACATGCTTAATTTTAAGTTAAGTTGAGACAGCTCAGTGGTTTGAGCATTGGCCTGCTAAATCCAGGCTTGTGAGTTCAATCCTTGAGGGGGCCACTTAGGGATCTGGGGCATAATCAGTACTTGGTCCTGCTAGTGAAGGCAGGGGGCTGGACTCGATGACCTTTCAAGGTCCCTTCCAGTTCTATGAAATAGTTATATCTTCATATATAGAGAGATAATATACAAGTATGTGCATAGTCTTATTCCATTCTTATTTTAGATAAACTTCAATGGAGCAGCTCACATACTTAGGTACTTGCTTGAAGACCTTGCTGAGTCAGGAACTTATCACCGATCAGGTGCAGCACAGAGAGCGGAAATATAAGTTTCCCCTCACGTTCCTGCCAGTGGGCCTCAAGAGGAGGCCCTCTCTTTTCAGGAGAGGATAGTTCAGTCACTTTTCTGTGCCTATTTAATTTTGGTGTCTACTGAGACTGCCATTTAGTGCTAATTGTGATTAAGTAAAATTTTCAAAAGCATCCAAGTGGCTTAGGAGCCAAAATCTCATCATCTTACCTTGGGACTTGAATAAAATTTTCACAAATGTCTGTCACCCCTGCTGGTGACATGTACATCTGCATTAGGGATTTGTCTGGGACTCATCAACCTACTCTACAGAGGCAAGCACACAGTTCTAAAGCCCTGGTGTCATTAGGCTTTATGACCCTGGCCTGTTTGTTTCTGTGCCATCATGTGATTAATTTTACCTCCCTAGATACTTGCATTCCTCCAGTAGCTTGTACATTTCACAGTCAACCAGAGACCAAGCTGTTTCTCCCTAGTGAGTGGTATGTCAGTCACTTCTTGCTAAATGGGATGGTATGTCTTTCTCTTCTCTTTTTAATATTTTATATAGCTGTAGATAGACACTCAGTAAAGGATTTGGGGTTTGCTCATTCTTTGCTGGATAATGCAGCCAAAAAGCTCAACACCTCTCCGAGATGTCAAATACGTCTGGAATAGGGTCTCTGGGAAAGTGGTACACCATCACTATAAATACTTAAAGGAAGGGATGATAAAACTCTAGTGAGAGAGAAGTACAGGATAGTCCTGGAAAATGGCAAATGCTCAGAAATAGGCCTTTCTTGTGTTCCATGTGTTGGTGAAATCTCTGCTATGTGGTGATCCTCTACACTTCTAAATTTTGCATGGCAGAGGACTATAAAGACACTCTTATGTGTGAATCCCCACAACCAACATGGAGAGAATGCATTGCTATTTATTGAATGTTCACACGCACCTATTAGAAGACCCTGTTCATGTTGCAATGAGCTTACAGTTGAGTTTGGGCGCGCACACAAGATAAACAGATAGCATGTCTATAGGCAAGATTACCAGCAGATGTAAACTGACATCGCTCTATTAACGCAGATACAGAACCCAAGTCTATATGGATATAGATACCTATAAAAACTACACACAACAATTAACAGTACACATGTGAGGTGCTAGAGTAAATTTGCATTATTTTTCATTGAGAGGCTTCTTGGAGGGACCGTGTTTGGTGAGGGATTTGAAGGAAGACAAGGAGTTTGGCACATAAGCAGAAGGAGAGGTGGAATAGAAAAAGGTTCAACACTGAGTGTGAGAGAAGTATTTAAAGGAGGAGAAAGATTCCGTCCTGATCCTCACAACTTTGGCTCCTTACAGATGGGTTGGACCTTAGTAATCTTTTTTTTTCTTGCCCTGCTGTCTGAGATTCTGTGACGTTTAGAAGCTGGTTGGAGATAGTGATGGGTATAATTGAGTGCTTTGCAAAATTGTAGTTGTAAAGGCCATATTTCTGCAAAGGGTCAGAAAGTCTTTTTTTTTTTCTTTTGCAATTCAGCTTTTAAAGTATACTGAAATATGCTTCATTTCTTACAATTGCCAACAGCTTTCTGTTTCATATCTTTATTTTAACAGGTGCCAGAGTACCGAACAAGTCTTTTACACTTTATATGTTGCATATAGTATATATGAGTCTAAGACTCCATTTTGAGGTGTTTATCCCAGGTTTAACTTTGATTTCTGTATAAACCATTACAGAAAAGAAAAAAAAAAACAAAAAAATGGGCTCCAGTCTCTGTGAACTTAGATAAAATAGAGCTACTTCAAAGCGTCTTTGCCTGGACATATACAAATACATATCAAACCAGATAATGAAGGAAAAAATGCAGAAGGAATGCATGCCAGCTCCTGTTGTTTGTTGTTATGGTTGTTTTTAAGGCAAGTGCACCATTTACCCTAGCTCCTGACTTCTGCTGCTGTCACTGTAAGAAGAACACAATCAGAACACTTAATTCACCTTTTTGACTTGGCTTCTCAGCATAACACTAGCAGAGAAAGAGACAAATTTTCTGCTGGTGTAAATAGATGCATCTCCATTGATTTCAATGGAGTTTTGCTCCCCAAACCTTACTTATCAAGTAAGAGCAACTCAGATCAGGCCAAAAGGGAACTGGAAATGACAGTTATTTTAAACTAGAAACATAGTCACTTCTGTATCCATTTGATATTGTTTTATAGCTATAGTGACAACCTCAATTATATCTACATACGTTATTGTGGGGATGGAGGAAGGAAAACTATTTGTATATACATAATCTTGTAATTTTTTCAGTAAAAGGAGTTTGGAGAGGGGGGAGAAACTACTTAAATAATACCCCAACAAAAATCAGGAATGGAACACAGTAAGAGATGAAATCTTCACTTGGATTATTAAATTGAATTTTGTGTATTTGTTTAAATAATCATTTTTTAAGCCCCTTGATCAATGGCTTTTGGAAACTTAGTTTTTCCTCCTCCTAGCACATGAAGATCAATCACCTCGGAGCATGTGGTGACACCACTGGCAGAAAATGTATTGGCAAAGCCTTTCAGGGCATCAAAAACGGCAACATTACAACCATCCACATGTGATGATTATGTTGAACCTGGTCTCCTGTTGTAACCAGACTGTTCCTGTTCTGACAGATGCTGATGAATAAATCATGAATCCACATTATGACCTTCCCAGCTATTCTCCTTATGATCAGAAGAAGAGGATTTTCACTTCCTGGCTAGGCTGGTGATCTAGTGGAGCTTGGGGGATCCAGTGGGGTTGGGTCCAAGTTTGAGCCTGGGAACTGTTGCTCATTCCCCTGGCTCACTTGAAATAAAGCCTCTTGGGATCCCAAATAGGAAAAAATACAATATAACTTCTTGAAGATGCCTGCGTGCTGCTTGTGACCAAAGCTCGCATGATCAGTGTCTTGCTTGAGCGTTGGCTGTTGCTGTGGGCCCCCAAAGAAGGGTGGAATGATGTCCTTGGATGTGGTGCTCACTATGGTTATGATCTCAATAAAAACACGCTGCTGTAGTGCATTTGGCTATATCTTTTGAGACCTGCTGGAAACATAAGGCAGGTGTGGAATGGACTTGTAATGGAAATTTACACTTGGAGACACTGGACACCAGTGCCCCATGAGCTTCATTGGCTGCATGCTGGCATCTGGGGTGGAATTCTAGGTATTCGTTCTTAACCCACACAGTACTAAATGGTTTGTGCTCCAGAGCCCTAAGAGACCGCCTTTTTCTCCCGCCTGAACTCAGCACCTGAGCTGCAGCTCCACAGGCCTAAATGGAAAGGGAACTGCCAGCTGGGTATTCTCTGTGAAGTTCCCTGACTATGGAACACACTTCCAGCCTCTTGATCAGCCAGAGCCAGATTTGTTATCTTGCGGATTTAGTGCAAGGCTGACCTGTTTTTTTGTTTACTTGCCAAGCATCTCGATTAGTGGCTCTTAAACTTTTGTATTGGTGACCCCTTTCACACAGCAATCCTATGAGTGTGACCCCCTTCTAAATTACTTTTTAAAAAATGTTTAACACTGTTATAAATGCTGGAGGCTAAGCGGGGTTTGGGGGTGGAGGCTGAGAGCTCACGACCCTCCCCCCCCCCGTGTAATAATGTCATGACTCCTTGAGGGGTCATGACCCCTAGTTTGAGAACCCCTGGTCTAGATGGCCTTGGGGGGTAGCATGTGGATTTATTTATTTATTTATTTATTTTGTATTACAGTAGCACACAGAGACCCAGACTTGTTTTATGTAGGGACAGATATTATTGTTGGCCTTTAACAAATAATAATAATCAGGATAAACTATTGCTAATTGAATGTATACATAACCATTTTATTCTACAGACAGTGCTCACCCAGCTAGAAGTTGGATCACAAAGAGTTTTGGATTCTCTTGTCCTTACGAAAGCTGTGTAAATAAAGAGTGACAGGCAGAAATGAGAGCCTAATTCCACTCCTTGCAGGAAGGTTGTTCAATCCCTTGGGAAGCAGGTGTCCTCTTCTAAGGCTCTGGTAAAGGCTTAGCATGCTGAGTGCACTATAATGGGTAGAAGTGTTGTTATTCCTAGTTTAAAAGTACAATGTAGTGAAATAATCCTTTAATTCCATATGATGCAGAAACTCAGGCACTTCGGAACTATACCATAGCCTAGATGTAGAGCTGCCAAATGGTATGGGGTGGCAATAAATGAACAAAAAATAGCTCAGAAGAGCAACATGAGGGTGGTTTTGACACATCCCATGAGCTCTGTGAAAAAGGCTTTCGCTTAATTCTCAGTAGATTTATTTACTTTGCTTTTTGTTACCTACTAACCAGCCATCCGCATTATGGATTTCTATAAAGTGGCATAGGCCCAGATTGTTAAAGCTATTTGGGTGGGGGTGGGGGGATGCTCAGTGCCACAACACCTACAGATTTGAGAGCCTAAATCTTTTTCATTTAGGCACTTAGGGGCCTAAATTCCATCAAGTCCATTTAGATTCACAAGTGCCTAAGTCCATTTTGGAAAAAGATATTTAGGCTCCAAAATTGATTCGGCACAGTGGCACTGAGCACTGCGATGCTTAAATACCTTTTAAAAACCTCTGCCTAAGGGAGCTAGCAGAATAGATTGGTGACTTCCTAGGATGTTGCTATCTGTTCTTTGGCACGCTCATTCTTTCTGCCTCCTCCCCTATCATGATTATCTCCATTGTCCTGCCCAGAGGCAAAGAAACCAACATGGACCCATGTTTTTATGAGTTTTCCCAAATAATATTTTATGGTTTGCCCTCTTGTGTCCATGCATCATTTCTGAGATGCCTGACTAATATAGTATCTACAGCCTATGCCTCTATAAATACCGTAAAGGCAGTGCAATTAGGTCAACTTCTGCCTTTAATGTATATCAACCTTTATCTTCAACATAGAAATCTAGTAGATAAATATACTGAATAATGCAGAGCTTAATTCTTTGTGGGTAATGTTGGGTATTTAGGTTGCTCTTTGACTCTCATGGATTTAAGTGCTCCATTATCTCATAGGTGTGCACACAACTTGCATTGATGTTCATGATGCTTGCATGCAAAAATCCCTTCATACCCAGAATCTCCTTTGTGTTTCTATGTCATCCAGCATTATCTGGAATCCATTCTTCTTCTGTTTCTCCAGCACTTATTACAGTGTCACTAAGAGAGAGTGGTTGTACATTTCTCTCCTTGTATTCATTTTGGAAACTATAGGTTTATTCAGAAACCTAGCAATTTTTGGTCAGTTTCTTTGTGATTTGACCGTGCGTTCAAACCTCAACTAATCTCTCTGTTTTTCTCTCATCTATTGATACAGTAACTAACTGACACTGTCAGACTGCCCTTGCTGAGAGCCAAACTCAATATCTCTATAACTCCCTGCATGCCCCTCAGTAGTTTCCGCTCTGCATGTTCCTCACACTAAGCTCCACAGTAGCTCATGTCTGTCTTATCATATTTCTGATTCTGCTGACATGCAGCTCAGTGCCTTTGACCAAACTTAAGTTCTCCTAAGATAGTATCTTTAGAATGTGCTGATGGGAACCTGGGGATAGGCTGGAGGGGACCAACAACAGGTGGGTGTCTTGGGTTGTGTGTTTTTTTTTTTTTCTTCTTCTTCATTTTAATGACATTTCCTCAAGTATTTTGTCTGAGGGTGCAGGCGTATTACTTGTATTACAGGGTCACTGTTCTGGGTACTGTACAGACGCAGAGTAAGAGATAGTCCTTTCTCCAAAGATCTTATAGTCTAAATAGTAGACCAGGCAGAAAAGGTGGGAGAAAAGATGTGATGGTATCCTCATTTGGCAGAGAGATGAGAGGCATGGACAATTTAAGGTCACCCAGGAAGTCTATATGATGTAGAAATTGAACCCAGATCTCCTGAGTCCCAGTCCAGGGCCTTAACCACAAGACCTCTCTCTCTTTTTTCTAATTTTTCTTCTCATTTATCTTTCTTTGATTACAAGTTATTTTTAATAGAAAAATGCAGGTACCTGGGGGAAAAAAATTAATATTTGACCTTCAGTACCAATCCCTTAGTTACTTACGACACTAAACATCACCAACGGGAAAGTTTTAAAACTGCAAATGTGTTTTCCAACATGTGATCCCCATGTTTCTCAACTTGGGCAAATAAAACTAGAGTACTCACTTTCACTTTGTGTGTATTCAGTCTCACTTTCTGGTCTCTGTACACTAGCACAATTCTGTATTACTTGGGTTTGTAACAGTGCAGGAGTACGATTAAATTGTGAAACCATCCCAAGTCCTCATTGCTGGCATTTTTGGATCGTGAAAGCATTTGTTAGATTTTGTGTAAACCCATATGGCCATATTCTGAAGCATGGCTAAGGAGCCAAAAGATGCTAGTTGCAAACCCTTGCCCGATCATTGTCCAGCTCAGCAGCAGGTTAGGTTCCCAGTGTAGTTTAGTCTGGAGGCTGTCACTGGCCTGCAGTGGGAATTATTGTAGAAGAGACTCACATAGGGGGCCCTTTTCCCTGGCTCGTCCCCTGCAGTAGATCCCAGGAGAGGAATGGTATAGGATCAATTGTCGTTCCTGTGCGCCACCTAACTATTGACTAGGCTGTTTTGTGCTAGCAGAGCAGTGATCCAAGCTTATCCAGAATGTATGAGTGGCGGATATAATAGGCCAGGAGAGGCTAAGCCTCCCGTGGCGCAGTCGCTGTCACCCTGCTGCCGGACACCCTGCCTCTTCCTGTCCATGCTCCACCCTGCCTCGCTGAGTCTCTCCACTCCACACACACACACACACACACACACACACACACACACACACACACACACACACACACACACAGAGGTCCCTGCCACTTGCTGTGTCCCTCCTCTCCTCTACCCCCGCAAGGCTCCCCACACCTGCCATGTCCCTCCTCTCCTCATCCCCCTCATGAGGCCCATGCTTGCTCTGTCCCTGGGGGCAGTTGAGGCCTTGTGGGGAAAAGATGGGAGGAAAGGAGGGACGGGGTGAGCGGCGGGGAGGGAAGGAGGGATGGGGTGAGCGGCGGGGAGGGAAGGAGGGACAGGGTGAGCGGAGGGGAGGAAAGGAGGGACGCGGTGAGCAGGGAGGGGGCGAAGCCTGGGGCAGAAGAAGCGGGACCAGGAACTAGCCCCCCCCCCCCCCCAAGGGGAAGGTTCACCCGCCACCCATGCCAGAATAGCTGAGGATCTAGCCTTTTATTTGCAGTCCTTTTTACTAGGATTATGTTACTGCAGTTTCTCTTTAACTTTGACCAGCTGAATCTGTGTGAATAGACTGTAGTGAGAGATTGCTTGTCCATTTAAACTGTCCTCACATGCATGGGTATGTGTAAGTTTAAGTGTCTTTAAAGAAGGTATTGGGCCAATTTTTCTTTTTTTTTTCAGTACAGTACAGTTTGATACTTTCTTATTCCTTTTTGGAATAAAAGGGAAACCCACAGCAGTCTGGCATGAGAAAATCTCTGCTTGGAAAAACAAAGGAAAATGGGGAGAAATGAGAAATCTTAACCTGGACTTGCTTCTGAGTTTGCTCTACAGTCTACACAATTCACTTTGTTCGTCCTGAGTTCTGGGCTCAGATATCTCGGCCATATCCTCTGACTTTCTGTAAATTGTGTCTGGAAAAATGACACCTGCTGGGCTTCTCTTCTCTCCCTGTAACTAGCTGGAACTCATCACCTAATGGGAGAACTATAAAAAGGAGCAGTGCTGCTAACTAATTCTTGAAAGCTGAGCACCAAATAAATCAAGTTTCTGCTGAGCCCTGCGGTGACGGGAGTTTGTTAGGTCTTCAGCAAGAGCAATGAAAACAATGATCAAAAATGTCCTGGCTGGGTACTAAAGACGGTTAACCAGCATAATTAGATCAGAATCCCAATGACTGAAGGACCTATTGACCATACAATCTGGCACAGAAAAAAGATGGCTTCCTGCAACAATGAAAACATGCTGCTGCTTTTATTACTGGGTTTATATTCACACAGTGTTTTGGGGGGTTATTTTAAGCTATTCTGTACATTTTCTTCTCTGTGAAGAGAACTAAGTGCAGGTGCTGAAAGAGGAAAGCTGCTGCTATAGTTAGAAGCTCCACTGATTAAATAGTGAGACAGGAAAATATTTATTAAATCAAATAGATACCGAAAACTCTGGTATAAAAATATGTGAAAAACTGCTGCTAAAAAAGAAATCTTCAAGCCTCAGTAACAGAGTTTTTCCACCACCGAGCAGCTGTTGACACAATACCGAGTCAGTGAAAGTAGATCTATTTTCCTGAGGGTGGTTGAATTTTAGAGCCGGGGCCATAACATTACAGTACATCTTGGTGATAGATAAGATCTATGAATTATATATGAAGGATTAGACCTCTTGAATTAGTTATGACCCCAAAACCAGATCCATTAGATCTGTCTGATAAGGCATTACGTTTGCAGTAACGTTCTGTTTAGCTGAGATTTTATGGCTTAGCCATGGTACGTACTTTAGTTAGGATAATACGTTATAAACATTTATCTCAGCTTTTTTCTTTTCCTTTTTTAAATTTTTCAGCTGCTAGAGCAGGGGTGGGCAAACTACGGCCCGTGGGCTGTTTTAAGCCATTTTAAGTTGGCCCGTGAGTTCCCGCTGGGGAGCAGGGTCTGGGGCCTGCCCCACTGCGGTGCTCTAGGCGGCGTGCCGGGTTAGGGGCCGCACCATGCAGTTCCCAGAAGCCGCAGCATGGCCCCGATCCAGGGTGCAGGGTTGGGGGGGCTGCATCATACGGCTCCCAGAAGCAGCAGCATGGCACCGCTCCGCTGCTCTAGCGGGGTCGGGGGCCGCTCCACACGAAGGGACATGCCGCTGCTTCTGGGAGCTGCTTGAGGTAAGCGCCACTCGGAGCCTGCACCCCTGAGCCTCTCCCCAAGCCCCAGACCCCCTCCCCAGATCCCCCTCCCACTCGCCAAACCCCTCAATCCCAGCCCGGAGCACCCTCCTGCATCCCAAACATCTCATCCCCAGCCCCACCCCCGAGCCCGCACCCCCAACCAGAGCCCTCACCCCCTCCCACACCTGAACCACAATTTTATGAGCATTCATGGCCCACCATACAATTTCTATTCCCCGATGTGGCGCTCAGGCCAAAGAGTTTGCCCACCCCCATGCTATAGGGACCCAAGAGCTTCCTTTTTTTAGCCAATGCAAAGAGATTGAGCATATGGTGAGGCAGGAACTGTGGATATTAGGGAGGTCTGACAGAGGTTCCGGAACATTCATCTCTTATGCGCATCCATCCTTGCTTCAGCTAGGTGTTTTTCCCACATTGATTGAGAGCATTTCCGGCCTCCGGAGCCCAGCTAGCTTGTCTTTAGAGGATATAGAATAATTTCTTCTTTGTAGATAGGGATTATGGAAAGTTTTTTTTCCCTAATTCTCCTTCTCCCCTCAGTCCCATAACCTCGGTCTGCACACACAGAGTCACGAGTCTGCACTGGGAGGCCACTGCTGTTCCTGACCCATTGAGTCTATGTTCCATTGTAAAGAGTGTGATGTGGAGTATCTCAACTGAGTGAAATCATGGTAGCTATGTGCATTTCCACTCCCTGAGGATCTGCCCCCAAAACTTTCTTACAGGTCTAGCAGTTTGGCTCATGAGGGGATACCATAGGCCTATTAAATGAATGCACACAAGCCACCCAATTGGTAGTGGGCTGTGGTACAAATAAGTGAGCGCTAGGTGACTGCTGAAAAGGTTCTGAATTTTCTACGATAAATGTGGATGCTGTGCTTTTATATTTTAAATAATCTGTGAATAGGTTTGCTGGGTATTCAGTTGGTGGCGCAGCGGGGCTAAGGCATGCTCCTTACCTGGCTCCGTGCAACTCCCGGGAAGCTGCCTGCATGTCTTTCCAGACTGGGGGCAGCCACAGTGGCTCTGCACGCTGCCCCCATCCCAAGTGCTGGCTCTGCAGCTCCTATTGGCTGGGAACCACAGTGGTAGGGTTACCATACGTCCTCTTTTTCCCGGACATGTCCGGCTTTTCGGCACTCAAACCCCTGTCCGGGGGGAATTGCCAAAAAGCCGAACGTGTCCAGGAAAATGGCGGCTCTGCTCCTCCCCTGACTCTTCAGCTCTGTTTAAGAGCCGAGCTGCCCGAGCGCTACCGGCTTCGGGCAGCCCCCTTGCCTCCGGACCCTGCGCCGCCAGAGCCCGGGAGGGGAAGTGCCCGGCTGGGGGCGCAGGGTCTGGAGGCAAGGGGGCTGCCCGAAGCCCAAGCGCTACCGGCTTCACGGTTTGCTGGGCAGCCTCCAGACCCTGCGCCCACGGCTGGGCGCTTCCCCTCCCGGGCTCCAGCTGCGCTGGGGAAGCGCCGGCTGGGGGCGCAGGGTCTGGGGGCTGCCCGGCAAACCGTGAAGCCGGTAGCGCTCGGGCAGCCCTTTCCGCGTGGCTGGGAGTGGGAGGGAGGAGGGGGCGGGGAAAGGGCGGAGTTGGGGCGGGTCTGAGGGTGGGGAAATGTGCAGGGCCAGGGCCTGTGGAGGGTCCTCTTTTTTTTTTATTTGTTAGATATGGTAACCCTACACAGTGGGCAGGGGCAGTGTGCAGAGCCCCCGTGGCCGCCCTTCCCCTTAGGAGCCAGAGGGACATGCTGGCCGTTTTCCCGGGAGCTGCCTGAGGTAAGCACCACCCAGAGCCCACACCCCTCACGTGCCCGTGCCCCAGCCCCAGCCCATACCCAAACTCCCTCCTGGAGCCTACACCCAAACTCCCTCCTGGAGCCTATACCCACCCCCCCAGCCTGGACCCACCCCAGAGCCCTCACCCCTTCCACACCCCAACCGTCTGTCCCAGCCCAGTGAAAATGAATGAGCGAGGGTGGGGGAGAGTGAGCGACAGGAGAAGGAGTGAGTGGGGGGCAGGGCCTTGGAGAAGGGGCATGACCTCAGGAAAGGGGCAGGGTAAGGGTATTAGATTTTCTGCAATTTGAAAGTTGGCAACCCTATCTGTGAAGAACTGTTTAAGAACAATGTCCAGCTCTAAAATAGCACCTTTCAGCTAAGGGTCTCAAAGCATTTTCAAAGGAGGTGAAGCATCATTATCCCCATTTAACAGTTGAGGAAATTTAAGGCACAGAGGTGAAGTGATTCATTTAAGATTACATACTAGGGCATTGACAGAGCTGGGCATTGGCATAGATAGATAGAGGGCCTTCCCCCTCTCTGCACCCCTCTCCCCGGTCCACCGGACTACCTTTCTTTTAGCAAGAGCAAAATACATTCTTCTAGTGTCTTGGGGTATGAGCTTCTTGATGTGCATACCTTTAAAGGAGTTTAAATAAATGTGTAAAAAACCAGTTGTCTCAGAATACAGCTGAAGAGAAGGTAAGATTGAAGGTGAGTTGCCTTCATAGCAGGAAATACAAGTTGCAGAGTGCCTACTTTTCCTTGCAGTTTATTCTTGACCAAATTGTGTGTGTGTGTGTGTGTGTGTGTGAGAGAGAGAGAGAGAGAGAGAGAGAGAGAGAGAGAGAGACACCATCTACTACTAGGACACAAGTTCCAAGATGCTTCATGCATTCAGGTGGTAAACCCATGAGGGGAGGGGAAGAGAGTAAGTGTGTGTGTGTGAGAGAGAGAGTGTGCATGTGTGTTGGGAAAAGCTTGCAGCTTGTTTTGTAGGGCAAATAGACCAGAAATAAAAAAGCAGAAGTGAATAAAGTAAAAGAATAAGGGCTTGGACTGGTTGACAAGATGTAGTTCTGTTAGGGTGACCAGATAGCAAATGTGAAAAATCGGGACATGGGGTGGGGGGTAATTGGAGCCTATATAAGAAAAAGACACAAAAATCAGGACTGTCCCTATAAAATCGGGACATCTGGTCACCCTAAGTTCTGTGAACTGAGACATTTTGGTTTCTGCTGCTGAAACTGATAGGGGCTGGAAGTGCTGTGGTTCTCAGCTCCTGTATGGACAAGACAGAACAGTAGTGTTTATGGTATACTCCAGAAAGTACAATGAAACAATGGAGAACTCCTTGGACAGATTTATAAATATTTGTGCTCAGAGGATAATTCCCAATAAAGAATGTATCCAAGGACTTTTGAAAATCCCATCTTTAGTTTTTGTTTTGCTATTCATGGAATACCTGTGAGCAGATCACAATTGCCTTGAATTTATTCATTAGTAGAAAGAATTAGATGAGTTGTTTTGCTAATTATTTATAGTTGATTCTGCATACTTCTATGCCAATATTTGGTATTCGTTCTTGAACTGTTGCAAGGTTTGGTATTCTGCATAGTATGATTCTGCATACTTCTATGCCAATATTTGGTATTCGTTCTTGAACTGTTGCAAGGTTGTGATTTGGTCTGATAAATCCCATAGTATTCTTCCTACATGCACTTCTGGTGCAAAATACTCTGATATGTTAATTTAAAATTCAGTTTCCATATATACACACGGCTTTGAAATTTGTCTTCTACAAATATTCATGCCAGTAGAACTCAGTCACACAAATGTTCACAGAAAATAATGCAAAAGGGCAGAAGCAAATTATTTCATAAAATCGAGCAAATGGTAGTGAAATGTAGATAAATAGAAACATGTTTTGTCAGTATTCACTCAGTTCTACTAATTATATCATGTTTAGACAGCAGTCTAGCTGCATTAATACTCTGAGTGTTTAACTTGTACAATCTACAACATCCAAAGGCAGTACGTGTTCTCAGACACACAGAAAGAATGGGGACTTTTTTAACCTCCAAGATTTATCATTTATAGATTCATTTGAAACACAAGAAAAATATGGAAGTTGATAAATAGATCATGTTGGTCTATGAATATATAGAACAGCCAAGAAGTTTTATGGAACTAAGTAAAGAATTTAGGCTCCAATCCTGCAAAACATCCCCATAGTGAAGATCATCACCTCCCTAAAGTGTCTTCAGTTGATCTTACTAAAGTAGGCATTGATGGTGCACATGCTTAGTCGGGGATGGTAACTTTATGAAAACAAGCAGTCTCAGTGGTGTGAGTAACTTTATTTATGTGGCTCAATGTTTTCAGGTTCAAAGACTTAAATTGTGAGTTCTTTGGGACGGGGACCTTGTCTGCTTGTATTTCAGCAGACTATGACACTCTAGACATTCATGTGCAATTGCGATGCCACCTGGAATAGGTCTGTGATTGTAAGAAACCTGTGGATGCTGAGGCTGGATCTTGCCCTTGTGGTACTACAGGTGCCACAGCAGTGGTGCTAAGGAGTAACATCAGAGAGGAAGAGTTGTCTGAGCCAATCTAAACTTCTGCTTTTTGTATGTGCTCTGTCTGTCTTCTGCAGCTCAAGCCAGGTCAGAACAGTTGCCGAGACAGTGACAGTGAAAGTGCAAGTGGAGAATCAAAAGGATTCCATCGGAGCAGCTCTCGGGAAAGACTCAGTGACGTAAGTAAAACTCCTGAGGCCAAATACTGCCCTGAGTTGCATCCTTTTTTTGAAGGGTGTAAATCAGGGCAGAATTTGGTCCCTGGGGGGCAATGTGCTGCTAAACTCCTCCTGCCCACCTCACTGGTGGGGTGTGGCTCTCCTGCCCCCTTGTGGGATGGACTCCTTCTAAATTCGGTGACAGTCTCTATTTGTGTGTAGGGGGTCACTCGCAGCCAGTTGAAAGAAACCAGTTGATTAATTTGTTACGTTGCAATGAACTAGACAGTTGTAGCCTCTATAATATTGGTAGGTTAGTATCTTAGACCACAGTGACCTGTGCCCAAGATTCGAGCTCCCGAACAACTACGATATCCGGATTAACAAGGTGAGAACCACCATGATAAATATCGATAGATTTGGAGACTCTGGGAGTACGTGAGAAAAATTGACCACAAAGTAATACACTCGCAAGTTGGTCAAATGTCCTTTTATTAACAATTTCATTAAGCAGATAAATGATGCCACAACTACTGCAAATACTCAGATAAAGACAAACCATACGTTGTCCAGCATCAGTGATTTCATACTCCCATCCCCTGGGGAAACATTGAAAGGAATAGGATAATTATCAGGTGGCCGTCCCTGATGGGTGTCTCCTAATATGCTTCCCTGGCTAGGTAACAGCTTTTATCCTGGTTTTCTTTTATGCCCACTACGCTCATGCATATGATGAGGGTGACATTCCCTCTTTCTTTATTTGCACTTCAACGCCCCATGAATTTTAGGGTGACCCATCTCTCATAGGCTATTCCCCTTGTTCCCATTAACATCTACATCAATGAGTTACCATAGCAACTTGAGGTTATTACAGAGTCACCTGAAATGTTACTGTCGGGCATCTTGTGGTATTAACTGGTACGTTGTGGCAGATTTTTCCCATTTAGTGCTGCATAGTTCCAGAGCATCAGCATTCAAACCCATCTTTTACTGTAATCTTAAAATTTACTGATACAGGATTCTGTCTCAGTTATGTAGTCATGCCAACTTGCTTGAGGCCTTTGTGGCTTTCTGTGGACAAGTTACATATCTCTCAGACCTAATGCCTACAGGCCTTGCATTAGTTTTATTTTACTTGCATACCTAATACACACTCATCAGTGATACATACTGATATTTTACCAGTGAAACTCAGATCTAATCTGTTACCCATAAATTGATTATGTATAATTAGCTACACAGTGAACTAGTTTGATAAGTACAGTAGGCTCTTACCCGGGATAGGAAGGGGGGGAATGTATTTACTGTAGCGAATGTCATACTTGCGAAAGGTGTTGAGGAACTGGGGAGACTCAAGTCATTTTTATTCACTGAACAGGTATAACATGGCGAACAGGTATAACATGCACAAGTTTTGCTTCCAGTGCTTGGCCAAATTTCCCACTGAAGGAGCCAGTACTAGTGGTGAGAGGGTATCTCCATGCAAAAAACAAAGCTTTCTTCCTCTCTCTGTTGCAGAGTATTAACCATTCACCGATTAAACTATGCATCAGTTATTCAACCAATGCCTAGAATGAGAGTAGACACATTCTGGGAACAAAATGGACCTTCTTTTGCTGTGATTAAATCATCTAGCCTGGGGGTGGATTTTTTTTAAAAATACAATGGCTCATCTATAGGACATTGGATGGGTCAGATCCTCAGCTGGTTTAATTCATCGTTTCACCAGACCCCCTCCATCTGAAGGTCTGGCCCTATATCTCTAGTGCATAATAAATGATACCCAAGACTCAGAAATAGGTAGATTTGGAAGACAGGTAACATAGGGTGGCTTGCACAGATGAGGTCAAGTTTAGCTGAAATGAAACTTTTTTAACCCATTTTCTTGGCAAATTTAAGCCTCAAGGTACAGAGCTAGTTGTGGCTGCCCTGTGCAGTACTGCCGGAATAGCCTGTTAAACTGCTGGTGTGACGCTGTGAAACCTTCTCCATCTTTCTCTCTCCTTTGCTCCATTATTTTAGGGGCCCACCCCTCCCTTAGACTCAACCTTCATGGATGGCCTCATGTTAGTTTTAAAGCCTGCCCTTTATAGCCATAGGGAAAGGCCGTTATCAGTGCAATAAAATACCATCAAAGGAGAGGAGATTGACTTCAGCAAGTAATTTGATATTTTCATTGATTTTACACTTGCATAACATCTTCTATGCGAGCCTTGCAATGTACTAAAGATGGGGACCCCAAGACCGAGACTTGCCGAATGCCTTACAGCCAGGGCTGGCTCCAGGGTTTTTGCCTCCCCAAACGGCGGGGGGGGGGGGAAAAGCCGCGATCGGTGGCAGCTCCACCGTGCTGCTTTCTTCTTCGGCGGCAGGTCCTTCCCTCTGAGAGGGACCCGCCGCTGAAGAGCCCGACGTGCCGCCCCTTCCCCTTGGCCGCCCCAAGCACCTGCTTGCTCAGCTGGTGCCTGGAGCCGGCCCTGCTCACAGCAAGTCAGTACCAGAGCTAGGAGTAGACCCCAGTGCTCCTGATTCCAGTTCCCTAGTTTTACATACATGCATCCTGTGTCCTCTGGCAATACATTGTCTTCAACCTCACAATGCAGATAATGGAAAGGAGGAGGGAAACATTTTTAGTTCCCCTTAGACACCCAAGAGATCACATGTGGATTACATTATCAGCGAGCGGGGATCTCGGCAATAATCTCATTAATATATTTTTTTATTTCTTTTGCCTAAGTTGATAGCAAGCCCTGTCACGCTTTGATAACATAACACAGTTGAAACATGCCTTTTCAAGAGACCCCTGGATCGCTGTCCAGTGCTGCCAGTTCAGCTAAGACTTAAGAAGCATGCATGGGATGGATATCTTGTTATCTGGGCCTGCAGTAGCCTGCAGCCTTTTTCGGATTCTTTCAGTTATGAAAAGTAAATATCATTGTACATTTCCTTCTCAGGCTACAGCAGAAACCTTGTTTTTTAAAAGATGGATTCCCAGATAACAGCTCTGATAGTTTCACTTCCAGCTCTGTGAGATCCCACCTTGAATTGCATTATTTCAAACAAACAAGGTTTGAGAGCTTAATAGTGTTGTTTAAAAATAATACATTTTTAAAAGGTGCAGGCTGTCTGACTGCATCTTATTTGCCAACACTGATTGTCCTGAAAAGAACAATAGATGAGACTAAGATCTCTTTTTCTCTCTCTCTCTGCAGAATTTTCTCTGACATAGGCACATTTCACCTGGGAAAAATACACACAGATTGTGTACTCAGTGGAAAATATGGGTAAAATTTAAAATATCTCATTGAGATTAGCCCACAGCTCAGAAAAGTAAATCTTGGACTCTCAACATGATGAATTTCTACTGTGGTAGTCATACAAGCTAGAACAGTAGGCATGGTTCCTGCATGAAGATGTATAATGAAGGGAATGCATATATTTTAGATGGATAATCCATTTTCAAATCTCCGGTTGTAAGTAAGCTGTTGATATAGAAATGTTAACTTCATGAGCTTTAATGAGAAGCCTGAGTGATAGCCCAGTGACAGACGCAGAAAGAGGGAGATGGTATAATTAATTACCAGTTGCAAACTCACTTGTCAGTGGCATCATTCCCTCTCCTGACAGATATCTTTCGACTATGCGTTTTACAAATGTGTCTACAATCCTTGGGTAACACAGACATTAAGTCAAAGTGTTTTTACAAGGGATCATTCCTTTGTAGCCTTGGTCAAAACCAAAAAGAAAATAATACTATGAAAAGACCATGTTAATCAGGAGACTTTTCTCATAATGAGTTTTGAAATAGCATCAGAAAGTAGGAAGTGGAATTGCTCCATGTTCTTGTCAAATACAGTGCAGTGAAACTGATTTCCATCACCTCTTTTTTCCATTTCTCCCCGCACCCCATTCCCCTTGAACTCTCTAAAAGAATTTAATTAACAGAAAACTTGACCTCTGGTCAATTAAGGAGAATGATTACCTGACAGCAACTGTTGGACAGTGAGCTGATAAATCTCATTGTTTGAGTTTGTAAACTGGTCTTCCACCTGCCCCCCCAACGCATACACGCGCACACTCTGTATTACTTCTTTTATAGTCTTTTTGGAATAACCGTTTACTTTCTGCTTTCTGGATAGAGCTAGCATTAGGGCCCTAAAGCAGTGAAATTGGAGACCTTCTTTTTATGTGTAGCTGGGAATATATAGGATGCTATAGTCATTTTAATCTCATCAAAATCTTGCCAGTAGTGGAATTCATTCTGTTAAGATTTTGCTTTAAGACAACATGGCAGTGCCTTCTCTTTTCCTCAGCCTGGAACTCTCTCAACTTTGATTTCCCTTTTTGAAATACTTGAGATCACCTTCCTTCCCTCAGTTGCCAGAGGAGGTAAGGGAATTCTTGATGGGGGGGCGGGGGGGAAATGAGCATATAGAAGCCAGCAGGCCTGGATGGTAAACATCCCAGAGTGTGAAGGGGATTAGCCAACAAGTCTACTATCCCACGGATTATTATTTCTGACAGAGTAGAAATGTCAACATACTGCAAAACTCCCCACAGAAGCTCGATCCTGAGCACTTTGGCTTCAATGCAGCAAAGCACTGAAGCAAATTTAAGCACGTGAACTTTAAGTATGTGAGTCGTCCCATTGAAGTCCATTCTTGTATCCTTCATGGTTCATCCAGCCCTAACTTTGATGCACACCGTACAAATGTGGATAGTGACAAATAGCGGAGGAGTTCTGGCATCTCTGATCTATGTGACTTGTTCTCTCTCACACACACAAGTTATAGATTGCTCTAGATTATGGGTAGCAATAGTAAAATCTGCTATTTTTCTCCTCCATGGTTTCAGGTAGGAGATGATCATTATGAGTAATAATGACTCACCAATGGCATCAAAATCACACTGTTTAGAACTCCAGTTTGATAACCGGATGAGAAACATCTGGTCCAGGAAAAAATAAACACCCTGTTCCATCTTTTACCCAACCCCTTCAACACTCTGCACACACAGAGCCTCTTCTGCTTCCGCAGATCTCATCACCGGAAAAGCACATAGCTTCTCTCTTGAGTGCCTCAGTTTCTTGTGCTTTCTGGCTGTGTTTCCAAGTGCATTGGGAACCCAAAGCCAGAGAGGAGATGATGCTGGCTACCAAGTGAAGGGAGACAAGCCTCATTGCCACTCAGGGAGATATGCTGAGGTCTCATTAAAGAGTGAAGGAGCCAGGCCCCAACAAAGTCAGCATGTTATCACCTGCCCCTCACCCTCCGCATCAGTTTCAGCTTCAGATATTAGGACATTTGCACTTCTCTGCCTCCAGCTTCTTCTACAATAATGTTCAGTCCAAAAAATCCAGAATGAGGGTTAGCCTTTGAGTTCTTGACTGTTTAACTCCTAGCATTTCCTCTCCTTCAGAATATTTTGTTTTCTTGGAGGTATCCAAATTGGAATAATACCAATTTGTGTGTATGTGTGCACACACGGGCGGGCGCACAAGAAGCTGATGGGCTGCATGCTGTCTTTCTTTTTTTGTCTGAGGCTAGGCGCTTAAATGCTTTGTTGCATTATGTTAATTTGGCAGTGCAATCAAATTCATGTCGTAATTAAAGCTGTCAGTTGGAAGGCAAGCCAATCGCCGAAAAAACACAGCATAACAAATGAAGTGAAATGATTCTGCGTGTAGCTATACAATGCTTCGCCAGGCATGAAATTAAATAAGTAATTTGATGTTGACATCAGAAATTGAAATGATACCCACTGTTCCTTCATTCAGTCAGACCTGCATAAACAATAGCCAGAACAAATATGTACAACACAGCCCTTCTCCCCACCCGGCTCCCCAAGTAATGCACAATATATATGCAAAATGGGTATAACTGTGCCTTCCAAGACCCGAAGGATGCAATTTTCTTTGGTACACAATAAACTGATACTTCCAAGAGCATTACTACTACTTTGCTCCTGGCCCCAAAGTTCTTTTCTTAAAATAAATAAATAAATAAATAAAAATGAAACAATTTATTTTAAACGAGAGCCTCTGCAAGACCTGTTACTCAGATTTTGCTCATGAGCTTCTGATGCAGGCTTCTCCTGATGGTTGTGTGACGATCGAATGGTATGTATCAATGTGGTATTTTGTACCGGGTGAAACGCGAAACCATTTTATCTAATATAGGCACTCTAAATGTAGGAGAAGTAATGCCAACCAGTGCAGGATCATGACTCCGCATGGGGCATGTCAAGATGCTGCCTGCATTCAACGGTTTGTACCAAGGCTGGGGACAGGGTAGCGTGATCATTTAGCTATTGAGAGATGTCAAAAAGGTCAGAAGCTTTCTGCTTACATGGTTCTTGCTTCAGCCTGTATGCTCTGTCAGTACACAACACAGCTAAGCTAGACTGGCAGGCTTTCTTAGCCACATGCTTGTCACGATGAACAAAATCCCTGTGCAAAACGTACTGTCCATATCTGGCTTGCAATGTTCAAAGGGTCATAATTCAGTCAAATCCAAACCAAATTTCCCTGGAATTCCGAAAAGCATTTCTCTTCCATTAAGGCCATTTCATTGCTAAATTTCAACTTTCTACCCATAGCCTTTATAGCAGTGGAGCTTTTCATGGAAGAGGTCACAGGAATTATATTATGGTAAATAAATGTTAGCTTACTCTTTTTGTACTTAAAATCGGAGCCATTTTTGCTGAAATTTTCACTAAACCCCTGCCCCCCGCCCCCACCTCCTCCCCCACATTTGGGCAAAATCCAGTCTTGGACAATTTCATCCTGGAAGGTGCACGTTTTATAAAGTTGCAAGTGTCAGAGAATGGAAATCATTGTCACCTGAATTATAGCAGCCTAATGATGATAATGGTACACCTATGGTACTTTGCAGTAAAGTCGTAAGGTTTATATAGCATAAAATAGACAATAAAAAAATAAAATGCTAAAACCCAGAGCAAATGACAGCCTTTAAAAGGAAAAAATAAAGGAGGATTAGATAATGGAGTCTGACTGTTGAAAACAAAAAAAAATTCTGATCAAGCCACATCAACTATAATCTTTCAGTAGTGGGGATGGATGAGCTGAAGGAGAGCAGTAAGGGGGTTCAACTGCAAACCTTTACAGCCCAGCCCAGGTTCAGTCATTTGTTCACCTAAGAAGTCATAGTAGAACCCCTAGAAGGTGGATGACATCAGAATACAGGTGCCCTTCAGAATATGGTCAAAGGGAAAGATGTCTCAGGTAACCATGTTTCTAAGAATTAACGGCACTGAAGAGAACCACTTCAAGCCTCTTTATTTGGTTCCTTAATTGATGAACTCTCAGTATTACACTGAATTATTCACAACGAACATCGCTGTGACTCTGCAGTTTGTTGACACAATCCAGCTCCAATGAAATCACTGGAAATTAGTACAGCATAGGCTTCATCGGGCCTTAATTTCTCTCTCATTGGTGTGCTGCAGTGATCAAAAGTTATACTTACAGTAAGACTGAGTCCTAGCACGGAGAGGACTTCCTATTAGGGCTCCCTGCAGCCGCTTTTGAAATAGAGGGTTATGGTGCTGCAAACACTATATGTTTTCTCTGAGCTTGTTAAGTTTGGTTGGTGTTGTCCATGCTATTTCTGGTGCTCCTTATGGCATATTATTGCAAGTGAGACTGCCAGGGAACAGCAGGATTGACCAAGCTGTACAAGCTAGAGATAGCATTGATGACCCAAGGTCGTCTTTTCCATCTCCCTGGCCAGGAAAGAACAGTTCTCTATATCATATTTCCTTGTGTGTTGTCCAGTCTGGTTTGAAACCTTTCAGGCTGGGACTGTCAGCAATTGGACAGTGTGTGCTATAAGGTAATCGATCAGGGATGGCCAAACTGTGGCTCGTGAGCCACATGTGGCTCTTTTACAGTTCAAGTGCTGCTTTGATGCCCCCTCTCCCCATTCTCTACCTTCCAGACTGGCGGGGGGAGCTCGGGACCTCTGTCTTGCATCAGAGTGGTGGGATAGGGGCTTCTGCCCCATAGGCAGGAGGGTCTCATGGCTATAGCCCTGCAGGGCGCACCTGACGGGGAGCGGGGCTGAAGCCCTGAGCTCTGTCAGGATCTTCCTGCGGTGAAGCCCTGAGTCCTGCCAGGTGTGCCCGGCTCTCCAACTTCTGAAGATTGTCATATGCGGCTCAGAGGGTGAGTAAGTTTGGCCACCCCTGTAATAAACAGTGAGCTGGATTGTGACTGAAGTGCTTAGGTCTCCCTATCTCCCTAATTCCTGTGACTATAGCGATTACAATCACACGCCACCTTAAACCAGAATTTTATGACTCTATTTTATACAAATTTTAAACCTGATTCCTTTGTTTGTTGTTGTTTTAGAGGTTTGCGTTTTAAAGTCTCTTTCATGCTGTGGGAATTGTTCTTTGGTTTGTTTATTTTTCTTCTAAAATCCTCGGGTTGTCAAAAATATGGAAGTCTAAATTGGAAATTCTCGTGACAATATGTCTGGGAAATGGGACATTGACTGTAGCTGCTTCTCTGTGCTCACGTGTTCTTTACATTTCAGTCTTCTAATTATGTTTACAAAATGTCTCATTTTAGAAAAGCAGTGTGTGCACTAACCAGGGCCTTTCGTGAATAAATTGGCAAACAGGTCATACACTGAAAAAGTCATCCAAATCCACCGGGCTTTTTATTTTGAAGTCAGTCTATGGTATCTTTTTTCCTCCTCCCACCTGCCCCTTTGTGGCCACAAAGCTGAGTAGCTGGAGTCCAGGGCATTGAATGTCAGGGAGGCTGGTTGATGAGTGTCTGTTTAGTCTCATTGCAGGGCGAAATGCCATCATTAATTCATTACCCAGCTGCCTGTCAAATAAATTGGCAATTACGTCCACCGCGGAAGCTTAGAATTCAGTAAATAGCACGTTACCATCTCAGAGTCGTTGAGAGATGTAAAGGGAAAAATTAAGCATCACCATGTTTGTTTCAGTAGCAGATGACAAGGGGCAGCACATTGATGCTGTGATGTAGTGATGAAAAACTTGGAAAGGGCTGGTAATGAGCTATGTGGATTGGAACGTGTTAAAAACCATCACTGACTTTCCATTTTGTCTTTGTGTTTTATTGCAGAGCTCAGCTCCTTCCAGCTTGGGAACAGGCTACTTTGTAAGTGTATCTCAACTTCAACACATGTGCCTCTGAACAGCTTAGCATTACTCCTGAAAAGAGAGCTCTTTATTATATTGAAACAAGCATAAATAACCAACCTTAGTCTGCCTGATCATCTTCTATTCCTATTGTAGGTAATCAATTATAGCTTGAATTCCAGACCTGCTGGACAATGGTTTTATGAATTGACCTTGTCAGATTAATTAACATATAAATTACCACTATATTTAATTTGTCTGATAGTAACAAGCAGTATGAAACACCAATCCTATGCCTCAGTTTACATAGTTGTGATATGAGATTCAAGGGTCTTGATTCCAATGTTTTTTATAGATTCACAGATTCTAAACCCAGATGGACCCATTATGATGATCTATTTCTACTCTGACCCCCCTGCAGCATATAAGCAACTGAATGTCAAGCAGTGATTTCTACACAGACCCATAACTAGTGGTTAAACTAGAGTATACGTTTTAGCAAGACACTGGTGACACTCCTTTGACTCCAGTAGAATTATGCTAATTTTACATTAATATGAGAAGAGAATGAGGCCCAAGATTGATCAATCAATCTTATCTATTATCACAGAAAGTGTGACTTTTATTTTGTTTACTGTTAAGACTTATTCTATCACCATTGAATCCAGTGGACAGTTTCTTTCTCTGGTATTTTTATATTGAACGTGGTTACTCCTCTTTTCAGTGTAATTTACGGTATATTCCCCAAGCAGGGTGTATTTCTGCCTTTCTAATATCTGTAGAGGAAATAGATCATTACATATTTCTGAAAACAGGTGGGTAAAATGCAATTAGACTTTTCCCACAGCGAGTGCTGTGTATAGTTAATAGTGTAATCAGAAGCTGCTCCCATCTTTTCATCAAACACAGGGGAAAAGAAAACTGTACACAGTCCATGATGAAGAAACTTTAAAGTATTTCTGTCCAGATTCCCAGAGTGCAATGTTCTTTCATTAGTACATGGTGAAATTAGTTACTTAGTGTAGGGTCTGTGATCCTACATAGAAAGATACTAGACTAAACTGGATAACAAATGACCTCACATGTAAAGGGTAAAATGCAAGCACAAAAATTGCTTAGCATTTGGAGGCTTGCCATGTCCTGCTGGATTTAAGTCGGACTTTAGCCTAAAGCCTTAACACTACTGCCAGTGGAAAGGTATGAAGAGAGTATTATCAGTTAAAGGTTGGTGGTAGTTCCCATTACTGTAGCAAAATCCAAATTGCTTTAAGATGAGAAGAAACAGCAAAAGCTGTTTCATTCCTTTAGCCTCTCCCTACGCCATTACGTATCATGCATATTTGGTGGCGGGGGGGGGGAGGGGGAGGGCGGGAAGGAATCTCTGCAACATCTTATGAATTATCTTATATAAAGGCTAAAACTTGAGTATCTTTCCATAGTCTAGCGGAAGTGCCATCCTTTGTGACTGGACACTTATATTTTTTACCTCTGATGAAGAAGAGTACAGATATGCTCTGGACTGGGTTAGATACAGTCTGAGAACAAGAGGTTTGTTAATTTTTAAAGCCTTGTCTCATTATTGTGGGAGCTGAATATGCATGGATGTGAGAGCACGCATTCAGCTTAATATTTGGGAAGCAGAGCGAACAGAAGAAAAGCCATCTGCTATCCTTTTACACCATACTGTATGTGGGTTGGTCCACTACAGTGAAAATCTGGAGGGTGTCAGTATCCCCTGTGCTTCATCCAAAAGCTTTAAAGTTTCCAATTCTCCAAAGTTAAGAGTGACAAAAAACAACAACAAGAAGAGGTTTTGAGTTCTTCTAGTGCCAACGCATTCGCATTTTTAATGCTGTTGTTTGAGATGGGCTTGGGGTGGGGGCCAAACCGCTTAAGTTTCACTAGTGTGTTGTGCTTAACTGTGTATAGTCTCAGTGATATTTTGCTTTTTCTTCCTATGCCACCAATAGTTAATGCTGTCGTGTAGCTATCCTGGTAAAGTAATTTTTACACTTAAACAATTTTGGATGAAACTTGAAGGTTCCCCACCCCCGCTTTATTTTGGAAAGAGTTGTTTTTAGGATTATCTTGCTAATTTTTTTTTTAAAAGCCCATAACATTATTAACTTACATGGGGCAAATATAACCCAGATGTGTTCGGCAGTACCAGACAATGAGAAAAATGCTCCGAAATGATCCGCTCACCATGTGTTTCTGATAAATGCAATTATTGTATTATCAAAATGCAAACGAATATGAACTTGAATTGATGTTTTTACAAAGCCTTTAACCAGCAAGAGCCTGGTTGTCTTACTGCTTTAGCTTGAATCCAGACTCTCAGAACCATGGCTCTTAGGGCAGAGTCTCAATTAAAACAACATGGGCTTTGAGTTCAGTCAATAATAAAGGCCCTTTACCTTCAGAAACATTGTGGTTTGGTATATGTTGTACTACAATGTTACAGAAAGCCCCATGACACACCAGAAGAAACATCTATATCAGGTAAGTGAAAATGGGCTGATGGTTTTAGCTTCAACATATACCCAGTTCTGACGCCTAACTTGGAAAGCCAGATGGAAGCAGATCTCCTACAGAACTGAGTGAGCATTGAGGTATGGATAAAGCAGCAAAGATTTGCTGGTAAATTAAGAATTAATGACATTTTTCTTCCTCTAGCTCAGTATTTTAATCATCTGGCCCTGTTGCTGTTTCTACCTCCCCCTTCCTCTTCAGTAATATTTGACAGTAGTACCCCTTCAACCAACAGGCATCCTTCTGTTTTCATTGCTGAGGAAAGTCACCCTCCCTGTGTACCAGGCACTCTGTCCACACCCTTTCTAGGAAAGCAAGCTGAGGTGTTGACTATGCATCTGTCATGAAATCGACAGGCAACTCAAATGACATAACGGGCATGCCCACAGTTACGAAGCGTTGCTATCTTTTCTGTCCTCCTTGAGCTCCCTTTTTGAAAGTCTGGGTGCTCCATGACGTCAGCCTCCTTGTCAGTCACTCCTTGGCTTTGAGAAGCGAGGATCCTTCATCTCCATTTAGTTCTGTTGCTTTTTAAAGTGATTAAAACGCACCAGGTTTAAATGGAAGTTCATAGATGAGAACATATGCAAATATAGTTTTTAGATCAAACCTATTGGAATGAATGCTTAAACTAGACAAAATAGGAAAGGAAACCCCCCAGAGCAGTTTCACCTTTTGGGAGCTTTGGTGAATGCTTACCCTTAATATATGTGCTCATTCATCACATGCACACTCACACAGGAGCTACTATTCTCCCTATAATTAGAGTTGTAGACTATTTGCAATCTATATCCTAATACTATTGACATGTAAAATGTCATGTAGTTGTAACTGTGTGGGTCCCAGCATATTAGAGAGGCAAGGTGGGTTAGGTAATATCTTTTTTATCGGACCAACTTCTGTTGGTGAGAGAGACGAGCTTTCGAGCTGCCCAGAGCTTTTCTTCAGATCAGAAGAATTCTGGGTAGTTTGAAAGCTTTTCTCTCTCACCAACAGATGTTGGTCCAATAAAAGGTATTACCTTGTGTCTCGTGTAAATTGAATGTTTGAAATGTATATTGGACTAGTCTGCCTTTTCATTACCAGCAAGAAGAGCATTCTTCTTTTCCATTCTGAATGTTTTCAGCTGAACAATATGTCGTCTAGTAAACAGCCAAAATTCTATCTGCGTTATTCTCTGTGTAGTCCCTATGTAATATGGTAGCAATGAGGCAAATCCATTCTTCACTGAGGTCACTGGGAGTTTTGCCTGAATGAATAGTGTGTTTATGACTGTGTGTTTGGCCTAGTGTTTCTTAGCACTTCCGTGGTGCAAAATGCTAACATTGTTCGTATACACATAAAGATCAAGTGTGTCTTGTAAAGCATGAATATGGGCGTATGTTCTGATTTGGTGGTTCCTATATCTCTCATGCTTGTGTGTGCAACATGCAGTATAGCAAAAATGGCTGTTTGCTCTCTTTGTTATCCATAGAACCTTGCTGGTAACACTGCTTGTTTAGGGGAATACTCTGAAGCTGATACCATGCCCCAGGAACACAAACCCCCCCGTGTTTATAAAATAAGACAGGGCCATCATCATTTGCAATTTCTTCTCAAAACCTTTTTAGATTTCAAAACCAGTTAAAGTATGTGAGATTTTTTTTTAACCCCCTCTAAGTGTCCCTGATTTCTATATCAGAGATTGAGACGTGCATAATTGGGATTTTAATAACAGCCTTACGTTTTTCTCTCATTTGAGTACAATAAATGATTTTGGCAGGTTGAGTTCTGCCATTTTAGCATCATAAGTCACATGAAACCAAACCCACATTAGAGAATTGGAGCAGGTTTGGTTGTTTGTAAGAAAATAAAATAGACATCAGAATCTAAATCATTGAATAGTTTTTTTCCTAAAGAACAAAACATATCCCAAAATTGTTAGAAATTACCTGATTCATCAGCTTGTGTTAATTGCTGATGAACATAGTTTGTCCTTTCTCTTATTGAAGTGGTTTGTAGCATATTTGTGATTTGATACTCAGGGTTTGCCTTATTTTTATTTATGTATGTATGTATGTTTTGGTTTATTTTCCGTTAGGATTTCAGTTTTTCTCCATACACACAATGGTTGGTGGGGTTTGAGGTTGGATACTGGCTGGTAGGCAAAGTCACTTTTTTGAGGGCGGGGCCTGGAGAGCAAGGGAACTATCATGGAAAACAACTGAGGCATTTTAAAATAAAAAGGAAAAAATAAAAGAAAAAGTGGCTGGCTGGCTTTGACCTTTGTTCTCTACTCAAGAAAAAATGTGTTTCTCTCCCTCCCGCCCCCCAATTTAAAGAAAAAAAAATCTCTGATTTGCCTCGAGGCTGGTAACTCAGTTCAGCAGATGTTTGCATAATTATGACGTGCCACTGGGACACCATGTTGTACAATGTTTCATTTCCTCGCACAGTGTTCCAGAAATTCATCCCATGAAAAGCAAGTGAACAACCAACCATGTAGGGTATTGACCACAGAAGAATCCATGCAACTAGCTAAAGGGAATGAATCTCACCGACATTTCCATGCATTGCAGGAATGCATGCTAACTCGTAGGCTACAGGAGGAATGTGGATTAGGGTTGCCAATTTTGATTGGACATATTCCTGGAGGTTTCATCACATGACAATCTTTAATTCCTGGAGACTCCAGGACAATCCTGAAGGGCCGGCAACCCTAATGTGGTCTTGGGTACACTAAAGTGTACTCCAAGTTTGTACACTCCTGTTTTAGACACAACGTGTAACCAATATTTTTTTCCTCCATTGACTGTGTATTTGAATCTGAACAATCTTAAGTAGAGCAGCGGTCCTCAACTAGAGGTATGTGTACCTCTGGAGGTACGCAGAGGTCTTGCAGGGGGTACATCAAGTCATCTAGATATTTGCCTAGTTTTAAAACAGGCTACATAAGTCAGTACAAACTAAAATTTCATACAAGGCAATGTCTTGTTTATATTGCTTTATATACTATATACTGAAATGTAAGTATAATATTTATATTCCAATTGATTTATTTTATAATTATATGATAGAAATAAGGAAGTAAGCAATTTTTCAGTAATAGTGCGCTGTGACACGTCTGTATTTTTCTCTGATTTTGTAAGCCAAATACTTAAATGGGGTGAAGCTTGGGGGTACGCAAGACAAATCAGACTCCTGAAAGGGATACAGTAGTCTGGAAAGGTTGAGAGCCACTGAAGTAGAGCCTTTACTTCTGTTTCATTCCTTGTGATGGTCAGGTTTCATAAACTAGCTGGAGAGTGTTAAAGACACTACTCTAGGAGTGTAAATAAGGCACTTAATTTCAATAGGGTAGGAAACGTGTGGCTTGGATACCCAAAATATCATTTGAAACAAGTTAAAAAATGCAACCAGGGTTTGTTATGGAAGGAATGTACTCTTTTAATGCTGAGTGTCACATTTTCCTTGTAGTCAGCGATGGCAGTAAACAGAAGTTATTGGTGTTGCAGCTAGCTCGAGACACTTATCTGCAGTGCTTGACTTGAGAAGCCAAATATTTAGATGTTTTGCTCACGTAAAAAGGTTTGTCCATTTGAAAATACAATGGATTTTTACAAAAGCACCCAAGCGACTGGCTATTTAGATGCACCACAGTCAATAAACTGTCATGATGTCTTCTACATACACATTTGAACAGACAACTCCCTGTTACCCAGTGTTCGGCACTGTAAATCATTCTTAACAAATCCTAACTTACTTAGCAGGCTAATGAATGATCTCCAACTTTCTCACAGTAATTAGCTTGGTATCATTTCAAAGGGTATGTACTGTACTGCATTTCAGCCCTATTTTAAGTCACTGTGTCTCCATTTGGGAAGGAATATACTATTCCTTTAAGAGACATCTGAGAGCTCACAACCAAAATCGCCTGGCGGTAATCAAGGAAGCTCCCTACTCTGCCCTGGGGCTGGCCTGCATAAACAGGAGGAGGAAATTGAATAGGGGAATGAACGGATTTCATTAGAGGTGGGCAGCCACGTGTTGCAGTTTCTTTCTCTCTCAGGTTACTAGCTGGACCAGGGTCCAGAGACTTTGTTTTGCTGACTCAATTGGAGAGTTTAGAAGCATGGCTCTGAGGTAGGGGCCTTATGAACTTTTGCAGAGACTTCTTCCCTAAGGCCTTCTTCAAATGACATAATCTTTTGTTAATTTGTTTTGGGTCCTTCCGCGCCGGCCTGTTCTGGGATCTAGTACACCATTCTTTACAGAAGAAAAAGCTAACAACCCTATATTGTAAATCTTCTAGTTATATTTTCAGATGCAAGAATAATGAACACGATTCCCAATAGAAATCTCTCTGAGGGTGATGGTTTTCTGCTAGAGTTTGCAAATAGTAATGCAGCAAATTTAGAATGGAGCAGATAGTTGTGACAGTTTTTATTTATTTGAAATCTTTTAGATGTTGCCTTTTATTTTCCAGAAGCCACTGAAAATGCAGTGCACTTGAAATAGGTGGTATAAGTGATACAGCGCCATTACCAAATAGACATAACATGCAATAACATCTTCCCCGGGTCACTTAATTTTAATTCTTGTAAACTTCAGTGTTGTCCCCAGCATAGCTTCATTCAAAGAATTGGGGGGGCATATTAGAGATAATGTGACCATCAAAGCAAATAGGACACCAATGGCAGGCAACTGTATTTCCCAAATTCGATTAATAATGATGACAATTGTAAGTGGAATACAAACTGCTATTTTTCATGAGCAGAACTCTACAGTTCTTTGGGGTATAAAGTGAAGTAGAAAGTATCTGGTTGAAATGAGAGCAATATTTAGGTAGGCAGAATGGAATTATTCAGGTTGAAATTTGAGCAGGAGACGGGCTAACCTCCTTCCCTCAGATCTATTATGAACAGAAATGATGTTGCAATCCTTCTCAAAGATGCTACCTCAAGCTTCATAGAACACACTGTGCCATGAATTACTGTTATGAAAATACTACGTTGTATTCAAAAAGCCACTTTACGAACATCTATCCTCACAAACCCCTCTATGAAATAGACAAGCAAATATTGTCCACATCTTAACTAAAAGAAAACTGAGACAGAATTCAAGTGACATACCCAAGTAAGCAGAACTGAGGTCAGAAATCAGAAGTTCCTGACTCCCAGATCAACCTTTGGCCTGTTGAACCAGTGGTTTTCCACCAGCAGACCCCCGCTTCTCGCAAATGTAATCAACACATATCCCACTGATACGAATGAACTACACTGGAATTCTCCCCTCCCTTCCCCCCGCCCCCCATGTGTTCATTTGACTCACTTAGAGGGTGGCTCAAAAATGGGTCATGGCTCACTGATTAGGAAGTGATGAACTAGACTCCATGGCCTTCCTGAGAACAAAGAGTTCCCCCATTTGTTGCAAGTGGTGGGTAGAGGGCTGCATTAGTAATTGTCAAAACCTAAGCAGGGCATAATTGCTTTCCAGTTCTCATAATTAGTTCACCTTTTCAATGAGCTTCCGAGTAAACTTCCCTGAATTGCCCAGCCTCTTAATCTTTATCCAAACCTGTTTTTTAAAAAGAAATCAAAATTCATTTTGTTACATAATAAAACATGATTTTTGTCACTTTCCACTTCTAAAGATGACAAGGTTTATTCAAGCAGCAGACAGGGTGAGATTTGCTGCTGTTCTAGAAGGTGTCTGTCAAACTCACTGTGTTACAATGTAGCTTATTTTTTATTATTATTTTGCATCAGCCTGGAATAAGTATATTCTTGGCTCATCAGCTCTTGTGAAGCAAAAAGAATTATTTTGTGTTTTCTTTCTTTTTCTCTCCCCTCCCTCCTTTTTATAACATGTGACACAAATTGCAAACGTGAAGCTGAATAATAAAGAATTGCTTCACTGATTGCTAAACATACATTATGGTGCTTTTAAACTCATTTCAGGTCATCGTGCTGCAAATTAGTTTGATTGCAAGCAGTTAAGCTGTCATATACAAAGCCTTCTTCCTCCTAGGGTCTCAGTTTCAAATCATTAAAACTGAATGCTCAGAAGCGCTCAGTGTATGTATTGTGCATTTAATGTTTTGGTGGAAAGCAGTATTGGGTCTCTTGGGACGACTCACTACCATTTCAGGGATAGGAAAGGACTCTGTAATCCCCAAGAAGAGACCACTTCAATGATGGGCATGGTTTTAATGGCTCTTTAGCATCATCTTTAAAAGGTTGTCAACTGCGCCACACGCAAACCAGGGGTGACGTCCTGCTCTTCTTACTCAGTATGTAAGATCTATGAGGATTTTTTAGCTACCCAAGTGAGTAGAGCAGCATTAGACCACTTTATTTTTCTCAGTCCTATGTGAATTAGGGGAGATTCTCTGCTGTGGTGATGGAAGGGGGAGGACATCAAAACAAACATGTTTCATATTTTTCGCTAAACAAACAACCATAGAGATTTTTTTCAGGTTTCCGTGTCCTTTTTGCTATAGCTTATACATGGACTGTATTTTTGAGAATAGCTGAGTGGCACACTATTCTGTGCAAATGTTTGGTATTATTCCAAAGAGTGCATCAATAAAAATGTCTCGGGGAAATTATTTGCCTTTGTCTGTCTAAGACGGGTTTCTGAGAGTGGTTCCTTGCATCTGCGCTGCTGAGGTTCAGACATTAGAACTAATAGAGTGCTGTGGTGGGACCAGGGGTGAAAATTCATCCCTATCCAGAGAGCCACAAGAACTAGGCCTTTGCCCAACTTAAATGGTGCATAGCATTACATTGGCCTTCCATACTGGGATGAATTTGACACCCATAGAACAAATTTGGTGACCCCAAGAGTCAATATTACCAACAATTCAGCCCTAGCTGGGACTACCAGGAGAAAAGATGAGGCATGTGGTGCTGTACAGAGTATGTACATGATATGTATTTATATGAACAAAACCAAAGCCATGAGATGCAGTATGACAAATTTTTGGGACATGAACAAAACTGGTGGTTTGGTTTTGCCTTTTTCTAGATAAATATGTTTTGTTTCTCTTGCTCTCTCCTATTTTGGTTGAGTGTATTTATTTAGGCCACATCGGTCAGAAAACTCAATTTCCTGCCAAACCTGCAAATACGGACATGTTGCTGGTGTGACTTAGTGAATGAAGCCCTGTTCTTACTATTCTGTGCCAGGGTTATGTTGGGAGTCATTTTAGTTTGGTGGAAATTAGGCACACAGCTCCTATTACTACCTGCGTGAGCAGCTTGCCTGATCTCCATGCATCACTATGGAAGGGTCTTCGTTGAGATCTTTCTGTCTGCCTTGATTTAAAACACACCTTTGCCTGATTGGAAGGAAATAGAATTAAAAAAACTTTAAAATAAATAAATAAATTAAATAAATTGCGCCTTTCTCAAAAATTAGTGCTGGAGCAAACATTGGTCTATTCCTCCTTTGTTTCATGCTGAAGGATGGTAGGATTGGACCTTAGGAGGAAAAAGCATCTCCTGATTGCAAGAATTAAGCCCAAATTGCATAGAAAAGAGTTCAATCCTCTTTCTCAGCCTTTTATGTCGGAGCTCAAAATTGCTGTCTGATAAAATGTAGGACACCAGATTGAATTACTTCATTGAACCACTGCTGTCCCCTGTTAATGGTAATTGCGCGGATATAGCGGTCTTTCTTGGCAACATCTCAGATATTTACCTCCCACTGTTTTTCAATTCAGACCTTTGATGAAAATATTCCCAGTACTTCTTTAAAGCAGACACCCAACTGTCTTTCTTGACAAAGGCAAGGTCTCTAAATCAGATCCTGACAATTTGTGACACAGCAGTCTATCTAAATCACCTTTTACCTATGTCACCATGTCATTTCCTGAAGAAAAAGTGTCCATCAGAGGAGGGTTTCTGAAGGCTGGGAGCTCTGAAACTCTGTGCTTTGGAAGAGGGAGAAACGGGGGATTCGTGTGTTTGTCTCAGTGGAAGTAATTAGATGAAAGCTTGTAATGCTGTGATGCATGCTGTAATGATTCTTTATAAATATTTGGAGGTACTTTGTCCGTAAGGAAAATATTATTAGGTTATTACTACTATCAGCCCACTGAGAAGTGATGTGTTTTCTTGAAGGCTGTTGTTTTGACAATGGCCAGTGTGTAAAACAAAGAAGCAGAGCAAATGTTTTCTTAACTGCACCCAGGGGTTAAGATGCATTCAACTTATTCATCTCTTGCTATCTCATCTCCGTGCAGGTGCCTAACTCCGCTTCCACAGAGATGTGGCTGAACCACTCAGTTAAGATTAACACTATTGTTTCAAGTATCAGAGGGGTAGCCGTGTTAGTCTGAATCTGTAAAAAGCAACAGAGGATGAAGCCATTACTTGCATCTGCAGAAGTGAGGTTCTTACCCACGAAAGCTTATGCTCCCAATACTTCTGTTAGTCTTAAAGGTGCCACAGGACCCTCTGTTGCTTTTTACTATTGTTTCAAGACATCTTGCATCATAGTAAATAGCCTTTGATTTGTGCAATGTGATGCCTGTAATAGTGGCCATTGGGAAGTTCTACTGTGGTGTGTCCTGAAAACATTGCAAAGAAATGCAGACCATTTGCTGCAGAACTAGAAGACTTCCTCACTGCATATTGGGCGTCTTTTGTTTTGCGTTTGGTATTAATTAGAGATGAGCAAGTAGTGTCAGTGATGGGATAGATGTAGAGTGCTATTGTGATAATCGTATGGGGAAAAAATCATGAATTCACTTGTATTTGCAAATAAAGGGGAAGTAATTTATTTAAAAGTTGTCATGAAATTCAGCCAGTTTGTCCAGGAACAAAATTTAACCATCTGTAGTATTAGGCTCTTTAAGGCAAGGACTGTGCCTTCCTGTATGTTTGTGCAGTGCATAATGGGCCTCTGGATGCTACTATAATAGAACTGTTTAATATAAATCATAATGTGGACTGATGGGTTTGTGTTAGAAACTGCAAAGTTTTGCAGCCCAAGCAGACACCTTGCATATTGAAAGATCATGTACTAGCTCCGTCTGCATAGTAGGTTTGCTCACCATTGCCAATGAGTCTGTGTCCATAAGGGACTGTGATGAAAGATGAGCCCGGGGAATATTTATGACTGCTGTAGCATCTGCACAATGGTTGCAGAATGTAAAGTTCGTGTTCAGAATGGGGTCATGATTTCACTCTTTCGTCTGGAGCCAGTTGGAAGCATTGCAAGTGGAAGGCTGGACCGTTGAGCTCATCAGAGAGAGAGGGAGTATGGATTGAGTTTCGAGGAAAAATTTTCCGAGTGACACTTAAGGACTTCCTTACTAAGTAATTGAAAGAGCTAGAAAGGGAATGGAGAGGAATTGAAGCCACATACCGCAACTTTTTTTTACCGAGTGCTTTTAGAGAACCATTTTTAGAAGTTCCACTTCTGTCCTTTTCTCCGTTAGCAAAAAAATTATAAAAACCACAGCACCATAAGAAACAGAAGGGAGAAAGACCATATCCAGTACTTAGCATTTTTCTTTCTTTCATGAGGCTCCTCGAGATGGCTGAGTTCAGACACCTAGATCTGAAGCCAGTGTAATAATATTGAACCAGTTGCAGTCTCTTCCTTCCCCTGCCTGTGGAAACTCTCCTTTGGGCATTACAAGAATTGACACGTTCAACAAAAATCTTCTGGCAACTGCAGCACCAGCTCCCCAATTCTGTCCAGTACACAGAATCTGAGCTTGAAAAATTGGCGAGGCAGCTGCTAGAAAAGAAATCAATGTGCTTGTGAGACACTTTAAAAGGTGGGAAAGTGCTGCTGCAGGTCCATCTGCAGAAAAATCACTTACACTTGGTGGCAATTTCCACCCATTCTCCCCCAAAAAGTCAACATCTGGCATGCAGCATTGTTTCCACCTTGAAGTGGCAGCTACATCAAAGGCAATTCACTTTTACATGAAAGACCGGATGCATAAGCAAGCCTGAACCCAATGCTGGCACATTAATATTCGAGCATCTTCTGAAGGAGTGTACTGTAGTGTTGATGGGGCTGCCAGCCGTGAAGCCTGGGGATGCTATTAAACATCACCCTGTCCTGGTCTTGTTTTCTCTTTCCCTATCCCCTCTTCTCCACTGAACACAAACTGTGAAAAGTCCAAGAACTGCTGCAGTGCCAACAGGAGCTAAATTACTTGCAGCTGGTGAATGCCACCTGTGCCTGTCACACTTCAGCCAAATCAATCTCTTCCCCCAGAGCACCTTGTAGCGGGGAATCCAAAAGCCATTCAGAGCAGGGCAATGCTTAGCAGGGAGAGAGGGGAAGCGAAAGTAAGAGTTCTCGCTCCTGAGCTGAGCCTGTTGTAGCACTAATATTACTCCTCCACTAGCGGTCTCTCCCTTCCCCTTCTGTTACCCAGCTCCTCCTCTTGCCCCCTTGAATCACCTCTTCTCCATTCTTGTAGC
The DNA here is from genome assembly GCF_027887155.1 of Malaclemys terrapin pileata. NCBI lineage: Eukaryota > Metazoa > Chordata > Testudines > Emydidae > Malaclemys > Malaclemys terrapin. The sequence continues at coordinate 14,527,932 of NC_071522.1, read as the reverse complement.
CCATTGCTTATGAATATTTATTTAGCCATCTTTCTCAGTCCCTGCTCTCTCTATCTCCTTCCCAACCTGTTAAAAATTTAAATCTGCTTTAAAAAAAAAAAAATGCTCTCCAAATCAGAGCTGAAGTAAAGAGTAACCTTCCCCCATATATACTTTGAGAGTCAGCCATACAGGGGGTAGTACCTGATGGTACCGTATTCACCACCTGGATAAGCAGCTTCTCAGCATGATGGGGGATTACACAGAGCCACTGTACCTACCCCTTTACTTACTATTCCTCTTCCTTGATTCCTAGACTCCATCAGTTGCTCAGCAGTTCCTGAAAGGTTGCTGGTTATTTCCCCCTTTTAGTTGATGCGTTCTGTTCTAATTGCTTAAACTACCCATGTTTTATAGAACCAAGAAAGAAAAGGCCAACCTTATCATTAATGTAAGAAGGACAGTTTAGTTCCATCTGATCACCAGATTTTGTTTTCCAAACTCCTTTTCAGGTTCCAGTTGAAGAGATCCAAACCTGATGAAGTCAGTGAACATTTTATTATAGATTTCAGCGCAGTCAGTCCTAACAATCTCTACATTCTTTTCTAAGATGCAAAGAAAGTCAATATGAATTTAACTGTTGCAGTTACTTTAGGATTTTAATCAAGGGCATGACTCATTTGAATCATGTGAAGTCAATGGGACTGCTCATGTGCTTAAACATAGGCACATGCTTAAGTACCTTGTTGAATCAGGACTTTTTTTATTCTTTAATGTCCTCAGTTGTTTAGTCCTCAGTCATTGTCCTCCTTATACTTCTGCCATTCATTTCTTAGCCATTTCCTCCCTGTTTGTTATGGCCATCTGTGTCTTTTGCTGTGAATTTCTTCTGCACTGATTTCTCCATCTTGCATCCTTTCATGTGGTCCTCTTTTCCTGTGTGCAGTCCAAGTGCCTGGAACAAGAATAGTAATGTCTTTGTTCTTTGTCCAACTACTTGAAAACATTCATTTGGTTTTATATTGGAAGGTAAGGGTGAAGGGGGGAGCTCATCCCCGTTGCAACATGTAGAAAAAGAGGAGGAAAATAAAGAGCAGCATCACAAACTGCCATTTGATTCTTCATCATCTTGGACAATTACACTGGTAGTTTTACTTATGGGTTTGATATTCCTATTGTTTTGTTGATGGGAGGCTTGTTTCCTAACATTCTTCCAGGTTCTTTCCATAAGCCTCTAGGAATGGGTTCCTATACGTTATGTTGATTATGGTTGCATATTCATGTAATGAAAAATAAGCGTTCTTTTGAACTGGGTTTCCTGCAGAGATTCCACCAATATTCCCCTATCTTCCTTCCCCACTTTTTTCCCCCACACTTCAAAGACTCAGCTTTGGGAGACGCATTCCCTCTGATGAAGGTTGGTAAGCTCCACCAAAGAGGTGCCTTCTATCATCCCCTTTTCTGGCATACTCCAGAGGGAGTCAGAAGAGAATGATTGCTCCCCTTAAAGGGTTGATGGTCCTGCCTGAGGGCATTGTCTGTCCATACTTTCCATGGTGCTTAGGACTTGAATATGAATATGCTGGGGGCGGGGGTTAAATTCTCTTAGTTTACAATGTTCATTTTGCTAGAAAGCAGTAAAATATCTCCTCTAATGACTGCTGCATCTAAAATAGATTAAATTAGTGGTTTTAAGCATTTCACAACTGACTTACAAAATTACTTCTCGTCTGTTTTCAATAAATAACTTTTTTATATTAATTTATTTCTGAGCTTTGCTTTGATTGCTTTTTTTTTGCCGTGGCATCAAACTGTATCCTATTTTAATCAGTTTCTCCAAGATGCTTTCATGATTTATGCTATGTAGGTTATTTAAAGCACTAAATTGCTACTTTGGGTATGTCCTAGAAAATCAGCTTCTTTATAAAAGGCTACTTTTAAAGATCATGCTTCTCCGAGGTAAGGGATTTAACTTTCACTAACCATCTTTTATGTCCTGTGGGATTTTACAGGTATGCTGGAATCAATTATTCTCTTGCATTGTGGATCATGCAGACATTTTAGTTGAGGATGTAACAAAATGCTGATAAGTACTCAGTAAGAAGTAAAATGCAAAGCACATCTGGTTAAATTACTTTGTGTTATTTATTTTCTGTTACAGTACCACAAAAGACCCTTAATAGACCGTGGCTTAGAGGATAAAGCACTGGTCTGGTACTTAGGAGATTTGGGTTCTGTTCTTGATTCTGCCACTGGCCTGCTGGGTGATTTGGGCAAGTCACTTCCCCACTCAGTGCTTCAGTTTCCACACTTGTAAAATGGAGATAATGCTACGGACCTCCTTTGTAAAGTGAGTTATGCTCTACTGATGAAAAACATTATATAAGAGTGAGGTGGTGGTGTGGTATTACACTAGGCATCATAGAAACACATTAACACAGAGACGGTCCTTGCCCCAGAGAACTCACAGTCTGAGGGCAGGTCTTCACTACAGGGGGGGTTGATTTAAGATACGCAAATTTGACCTATCGGAGCCGACTTACCCCGCTGTGAGGATGGCGGCAAAATCGACCTCCACGGCTCCCCGTCGACGGTGCTTACTCCCACCTCCGCTGGTGGAGTAAGAGCGTCGATTCGGGGATCGATTGTCGCGTCCCGACAAGATGCGATAATTTGATCCCCGAGAGATTGATTTCTACCCGCCGATTCAGGCGGGTAGTGTAGACCTAGCCTCAGAGTGGGACATTAAAGCAGCAAGAGAATTAGTGACAATTGGAGGCAGTCAGCAGGAAAAGGCTGCTGAAGAGACAGGTGAGCATGCAGTAAATAAATGGTAATCACAAGATGGGCATTGTGTAAATCCAACAGACACATTATTCAGCACAATTGTTGTACAGTTCTTGGGCCAGATGTTTAGCTGATGTAGATCAGCTCAGATCCATGTCGCGTCAATGGAGCTAGGCCAGTTTACACCAGCTGATGTTCTGTTCTGTTGTTGTTTAGCAATAGAGATGGTATACTTGCCTAATAGTAGTGGGAACCTTAGAAGGGAGCTTGAGGTGAAGTTGATTTACTAAACTTACAAGTCACATTTTTCCATGTACAGTAGTAAGTTGGGGAAGTACTAGCCCAGTTCAGAGCCTTGGGAAACTTACCATTTGCATGGTGTGTGTGTGTGTGTGTGTGTGTGTGTGTGTGTGTATATATATATATATATATATATATATATATATATGATAGTTGAAAAATTGTTACTGGGCAGAATTATCACCATTCTCAACAGCAGTTGATACTAGTTTGCACCAAAAATGGTCCAATTCTTTCAGGGCAATAATTGTGACTTTTCGTGAATATGTTCCACTTGAAAACCTATCATTTTTGACTGAGTCCTATTGTTAAGCTGTTGAAAACCAAAATAAAAAAAAAACAAGCATGTGTTTAAACCTCAAAAGTATCAGCGCTTTCACGTGGATGAGGGGAACATTTTAAATTTTTTTGTTAAAAAAACTGAGGCAAGATTGGAAATATTTCACCTTTTGATCAACCGCTGTGATTCACCCCACGCTTTTGGGGGAACATGTTTATTTGTAGTGAAATTCTTCCCTCCCGCCCCCCAAGAAAAAATAAACCCATACGCAACTCCCACTGTTAGTGGAAAGAGCTTGTGGGTTAGTGATTGGAGCAGCTCTTCAGGAATCAGTTTTTGACTCTCCTTCTAACTCATTATTGCCCTATTTCAGCCCAGCCCTTAATCATCGGCTCCATTTTAAGCATGTGCTTAAGTTCATTCATTTTCCAGAAAGCACTTAAGTACATACTTAATTCAACTCCATAGGACTTTAGTCTTCGCTGCTTTGCTGAACAGGGACGGCTTGAAGATCAGTCTTATGGTTCAGCATGTATATAAGTGCCCTGGTGAGTTGGGATGGCCTTGGATAAACCAGCTTTTACCCATCTGTCATAAAGGAGATTCATCAATGAAGCAGCCTGAGCCCTGTGGGCCTGAATCGGTTGGCTCGGCCAGCCGTGAGTTTTTCTTTTCTGTGTAGACATACCCTTAATGCTCATAAATTGCTTTCAAGCTTCTAAGTAAAATTCAGTTATCAGAATCGACAACATTGCAGCTCATTTAACTTATGCATAACAGCATGACAGTAAAGAAAATAGGATTTCTCATTAGTAAGGAGTGTCATTAAAAAGAGTATACCTAGGTAGTGGTTTGTGTGGATGTGTACAGGTCTTCTATGTAGGTGTTCGTGATCCCCATCACTGTACTAGCTATTCAATTCAGTTGCCATTGAAATCTTTTCAGTGGCCACTTGCAATTATTTAACTCTACTATGGTATTGACATCTTAACATACCTCACAATTGCATTATCAAAAGGTAGCATTATAGAAACGTTAGGAACTGCTTTACATATGGGAGTCTATGTATCTGCATGCATGGAATATGTGTGTGTTTGTATATGCTTATAATTTTCTTTCAGTTGCTCAGCTGCAGCTCAGCAGCTGGTGCCCCAATGTTTTGAAAATCTTTGAGACCTAATTAGGCTCTCCACAGAGTATGGCTCATCTAGCCATTCTGAATAAACAAATGTCACCGTTTGTATTAGAAAATCTCTACAAATGACTGATCCCTGTCATGGGGTAACATTAATCTTTTTAGTATAGATTTTCAATAGTTAACCATCTGGCTCCATGTAGTTTTTCAGAAAACATTTGTTACCAGGGCCAATGGGAAGAAGTAGGTGGGATTAAAAACCTGAGTACATCAGATGAAGCATTAATCTTTAGGATTGGCCATTTGTTTTATCAAAACGACTCCCTAAAGATAATATTTCACAGCATGACATACTTGTGTGGACATCTTTTAAAATGAGCAAATATTTTTGTATCTGTCAGGCTCTACAGATTGCAATTTAAATGTGGAAGAATTCAACATTTGTTTAAGATTTGTTGTGCATTTACAGTGTGGTGCTGTTCAGTTGAACCACCTGGTAGCTTGCAGTGGTTGTTGATAGCATATTCCTCTCAGAAGTAACGCCTTTCATCTGAGGAGCTAAAAGTTCTGAAGCAAACATTAATTAATTCTTAAACACACCTGTAAATAAGGTGGTGGTTTACTCATCTGATGGACACATTTAGGAAGAGAGATTTAAATATTAAGTCTGAGGTCATATAGTGAATCAGAGAATGGGTCTCTGTCCAGCAAAGCACTTAGGCACATGCTTAATTTTAAGCATGAGTAGTCACATTGACTTGAATGGGCCTAATTGCTTTGCTGGACTGGGGCCATAGAACGCAGGTCCTGTCTCGGTTCTCTGCTCTAACTGCTCAACAACATGATCCACGAGGCTTGGTTCTGTCCTTCAGAGTGTTCACATCTGGCTGGCTCATCTGCAACCTGACCTCCCTTCATTACTGTCCAGTGTTGGGTACTCGGTACGTCTACACTATCCTCCGGATCGGCGGGTAGTGATCGATCTATCGGGGATAGATTTAATCGCGTCTACTGTAGACGCAATAAAATCGATCCCCGATAGCTCTGCCATCGACTGCGGAACTCCAGAGTGCAGCTCTTTCAAAACTGGCCATCTTGCAGGGTGTCATTACCCCCCACTCCCTTTTGTCTTAGTCATGTGAGATTTTGGCAGGGTTTCCTCTTCCCCTTCATGTCGGAGGTTCTAGTAAAGGTCACTGAGTGATGCATTGTCACTACTCTAAAGGCAGGAACTTAGAGCTGGCTAGCTGGTGCCCTGTTGACAAAATGCTATTTTATCCATGAGTTTCAGATAGCCCTGAAACCTTCAGATACGTTGGGCTGTAAGGTATACTGTTAGAATACAAATTTATCACTCCTTAGAACACAATTATCCTCTAATCCTTTAACAGAGAGTAGGCAAGGATCTCTTAATTCTTGAGAGATTTTTTTTTTTTCCTTGCATGGACTTTGTACCAAAAAAAGTAACTCCCAAAAAAGTACAGGGTTTTTTTTTGTTTTATTTTATTGGACAGAGTCTAGCTGCTGCAATTTTTTGACTTTCAGAAATGGGTTTTATTTCATTATGGATACATCCTTTGCAAGGAAATTATCTTAGATGGCAATCTCTTTGGAACAGGGACTGTATCTTCCTGTGTGTTCGGACACTGCCTAGCACTACCATGAGCCGGTACTGGAATATAAGTAATGATTGTCCTCATCTGTGTGTCTCACCCGTACACCATTGAATAATGTACAGCACTGCCTACATAAAACATGTTTATATCTTCTAACCCAAACATGTCTGTTGCAATATATTCAAATAAATGGTAGGGTTTCTTCCTGATTCTTCCTGATAGAGAATGATTTATAATAATCTTGTATTGCCAAACTCATAATAATACTAAATGAAGACATTTGCTGAAGGAAGTGATTGTAAATTACATGCAAATTCAAGCTCTGCTGAAATTAATCAATATGGGGACAGAACTTGTGCATTCCTGGTAGAGTAATACTGACTCTAATCCCATAGATTTCACATTTCCATGGGAATTAAGCATTTATTTTGATTTAAACCATTGCTTGTACTTTAAAAGTTGGGGGGGGATGGACAGAAAAAAATGCTGTTTTGTGTGTTTTACATACTTGTGGAAGATCAGTACCTTCTTCATGTCTGGATGTGATAGTTTGTGTGCGTGCCCATCTAAGCTGTGTTTCTTAAACCAATCTGCATTTTCATCCAGTTATGAATTTTGCATAGTCATTGTAGACCCATCCCCTACAAAAACATCTTGTTTCTGTGTTGAATAGACCAGAGCAAGGCACTACTAGCTCAGCGATCATTCTGAATACAAATCTTTTCTCAAAATCCCCCTTGGGATTTCAGTTAAACTTGGTCATGTCTACTTCCTGTTCTAAACAGTGAGGTAGCATTGCTGCATATTGTTGAACAGCCATTGTGTTCTAGCCTAGACATGGCCAGTTATTTTATTTGGGGATTTTTCAGAGGGAATATACAGATGTGGGCTATTATTTAAAACATAACCAAAAAAGTGCACATGAATAAGACCTCAATCCTGCAATGACTGACACACATTGACTCCAGTGGGAATACTCACAGTATGTAAAGTTAAGCATATATGTAAGTCTCTACACAATCATGTCTTACCTCTATGAAAAGCATCAGTCTGTTCCCCCATACATACTGCATTTTATTTATTCTGAGCAATAACCGATTGATAACCGTTACATAATTATTGTTCTTATAACTTACTTGCATTACAGTAGCCCCAACTGAGACATGAGCTCCACTGTGCTAGGCACTGTAAACATAGTATTAGACAGACGCTCCCCAAAAGAGTTTACGATCTGAATATTCTGAACGGGTGAATAGTTTTTCCAAGATGTGCCGAACATGAAAATCTAGTATGGAACTTCTTGAAGTGTTTTTGTATTTGCAGGCATGTAGTTCTATTGCGCAGCATTGACGCTGAGTGCTAACCAGCATAATTCTAAGGATATATTCTAGAGGGTGTTTACAAATTTCCATTGAAATGAAACTTAAAAAAATAGGGAAACTATTTTGCAGCTGTTTGAGAAATGTTTGTCATTTCCCATACAAGCTTTAGTGTATTCCACATATTCATCTCACAGGTATCAACTACCTAAATTTCTTATTGAAAGTCAAAACTCCAAGTTAATTATTTTTGACAGCAGCTATCTAACATGTCCAATTGGAGCTTTCCTTTCAGTTCAGTAAAATACATTGATATATCATATCAGAAGATTAACTATACTTGTTTTTATTTTCAAATGTTAGGCTTAAAGAATGAAGACTTTGACATTTTGGGGATAGATTTACATCTTTGGTTCCTCATGTTAAGGCCATATTGCATTTGAATGCTTAGGATGAGAAGACTGGCAGTTATTTATTCTTCTCTGCACATGTATTTTCTTGGAATAGAAGATGGCTTACTATTGAATATCTTGCTTCTGTGTCCTTTCGCATATTTTATCCTGAAAACGAGGTGAAAGCTAAAAAAGTATGACCCAGTGGAGTCTTTTTACTGACTCCAGTGAGCACTTGTTCTAGACTGGGTAGCTCCAGAAGCTGTTATGATTCTACTCACTGATTTGCAACTTTATCCCATTCAGCAACCTGAGCCAATGGAGTGGCAACTTGCAGCCCCCTGCTTTGTTTGTATATTGGCTTGGGTTAAGTAGAGAGGAAAGAGGGCCTGATCCAAAACTCATGGACTTCTACTTGCTTTGGATCAGGACCTAAATCGGAACTATTTAATTTCACCAATGCATTTTTACATGTTTACACTATATCTCTTTGTGTTAATTGCTTTGGGAAAGTGATATTCTTCAGAAAAAGAGCTTACAGAAACAGGGCCTGATTCTCCAGTTCCTTAATGCCAATATTATAGTGTTGTAACTCCATTCCAATCAATGGAGTTACACCAGCGTGAAAATGGTGTTAATAGAGTGGAGAAATTTGAGAGCTTCTCTATATCGAACTCAAATGACTCTAAATTTGATCAATTTCCTTGAACTGGAATTGGTAAATATTGACGTGAATAGAATTACACTGGTGTAAAAGTAATGTAATGATATGAAGAATCAGTCCCATATAACTTAAAGCAACTGCAGAACTGCTGACAAAATTGTTCTAACTTGCATATCTTTATCTGAAATTATCCTTTAATCAAGTCCATTTAATTTGAATGGTTTAAGAGGCACAGCCACAAATTTAATCTCAGTTTAGATTCTGTGCTAAAAATACATCGTTTTGAGAGGATTATAGGCCAAATGCATCACTTTTGTAGCTCTACTTCAGTGGAGGTATGCCAGGGATGATTTTGGCCCTCTGCCTTTGAAATTGTGGGGTAAAAGTTGTATTTTACCTTTTTAGCATGGCTTTTTTTAGAGTTGTTTTGGAGATCAAGTGGTGAGAGTCAAAACACACACATGCACAATGAAGGCAATTTGCTTTTGTAGGTCTTCAGTTCATTATGTTATCATAGAATATCAGGGTTGGAAGGGACCTTAGGAGGTCATCTAGTCTAACCCCCTGCTCAAAGCAGGACCAATCCCCAGACAGATTTTTGCCCCAGATCCCTAAATGGCCCCCTCAAGGACCTGGGTTTAGCAGGCCACTGCTCAAACCACTGAGCTATCCCTCCCCCCATATATGGATGTGTGCAATTAGACTTGTCCATGACCATAAAACATTATATTCCATCAGAATACCTTGTTTTTTACTGTCTATTAACAGTTGATTTAGTGTCAAGCATTTGCACAAGCTCAAAGCAATGTAGTATTGGTAAACAAGCAATGACATACACTAATTTTCTAAGAATCTATATGTCATTCATGAACAGTACTTTTTTTTCCTCCAAGCATTCCCAGAAAAAGTGACACCAAGTAGCACTACTGCTGGTGTATCCAATCAAAGGAGGATTGCCCCATTGCATAAGGTTCCTTCAGTGGTGTAGAACTGGTTTAATAAGTTTTACAATATCCTGTCCCTCCAAATGGCAATGAAAGGAGAATCAGGGCAATGCCAGTGATCCCCCGGTGCCATATTGGCCTCTTCAGATTGTTGGCAGCCAGAGCAAACTAGAGCAACACACTGGCTGCTCTAATGAACACCAGAGAATTTCAGTGGTGCATTACACATCCTATGACTGGGGGTTAGAGATGCAAGTTTTGCTCCCATTCCCCTTCTTGAATTGCCTTGTGCCTTTGCCAGAGCTGTGCCAGTCAGTAAGATTATCTGTGACAGAGAACTGGATTTTGTGCTGTAATTCATGTTGTTTGGGTAATATTCCTCTTTCACCAGCGTGAATTAAAAAGGAATGGACTCCCAGCCTGAATTCAGAATTTCCTTACCTATGGCTTGTGTTGGAACTTAAACATTATAGTTTTTTGTTTGTCAGAACCAGGGCCCGCTCCAGCTTTTTTGCCGCCCCAAGCGGCGAAGGAAAAACAAACAAACACAAAGCCGCGATCGGCAGCACTTTGGCGGCAGCTCTACCGTGCCGCTTCATTCTTTGGCGGCAATTCGGCAGCTGGTTCTTCCCTCCAAGAGGGACCCGCTGCTGAATTGCCCCCAAAAACCCGGATGGGCCGCCCCTTTCATTGGCCGCCCCAAGCACCTGCTTCCTGCGCTGGTGCCTGGAGCCAGCCCTGGTCAGAACAGGCTTTCCAGGTGCTGAGAACTGACCTCCTAATAGTTCCACAACATTTTAAACTGTTGCTTGAGATTCCAGAGTCCAGGGAATATATTCTTTTAACTCGTGGGGGAGGAAAACCTAGTAGTATTGGATAGCATGGGTGAAAACCATTGCAATACACTGTGCTACTAAAGTGTCTTGGACCATCATTGTAGAATAAATATCACGTAAGCTCCTTGGAGCATTATTTATAAATAAATAAATAAATACACATGTGTGTATACACACATATACTCAGTGTTTAGCACAATGGAGTTATGATACCTGATTGGAGCCTCTAGGTGATACTTCAATACAAATCATAAATCAATAATAATAGATCAGAATTGCTTCTGGATAGAGGGAGGAATGTTAAGCACCTCTCATTGGTATTCAAATGTTAGTTGTGGAAGCAGAGTGAAATAGCAGGGGCACTCCATATGACTTTTAGTCCTAGCATTATAGAGAAGTTAAAACTTAATGAAAAGCAAACACTGAGCCACAAGTTTTCAAAATAGCTGTGAACAGAAATAAATATATAGAATATTAAGTACTCTAAAGGCCAAATCATACAGTGCTTAGTCAGGGCATTGGATTGGGGTGGGGTCTGAAGATCTGGGTTCTTAGCCTGGCTGTCTTATTTATTTTATATGAGACCTCTGTGAAATCTCTGAAACTTTGTGTTCCTCATTTCCACCCCCCAACAGTAATATGCAGCTAAATCCTTTGAGATTTACAAGTGAGAAAAGTGATATATAGATATATATAGATATAGATATATTGTGTGTGTGTGTGTGTGTGTGTATGGTGTATATATACCATATATATGGTAAATATTATTGGTATACCGGCAACATTGCCACTAATTTCAATGGGAATTTTCCCTGTGTGCAATTCACCCGTGCAGAGGGCCAACACGAGCAATCAGTGCACTACTGAATTCCACCAAAGTAGGCTTAAGTGGGGTTTCAGTGGTGCACAGACAACGTGGCCTTCGGCACAGAGGTGAATTTTACACCCTGCAGTAGTTGGCCCTGTGGTTCACTTTATATTGCATGTAATTTTGGAATTTTAGTTTCTAGGCCTAGAAAATCTCTTTACTAGACAAACACGTGCACAAAATAAAATCAGCTAAGTAACACTTAATGCATGTTGAGGTCAACATGATAACATTTCCCTCCCTCTCCCTTTGTAGCTAATCTCATCTGCCCCTCCCCCAGCCTTTGACAAATGTGAACAATTATGCAGGTGCAGTCTCCAGCAAAAGTAAGAAAGATTACATTTGCCATTTGTAGCACTATAAGGCAAATACAGAATTCAGTAATGTGTATTTTCATTATCCTAATGGAAGATTTCAGTGTGTAAAATGTGTTCAGATGTCCTTGGTAAAATTGGGGTCAGTTATGTGAAATGGAGACAAAATGTGTTTCATCATCTTGCCGTTATTATACTACAAGGATTTCATTGTAAAGTGCAACAAGTAATTGCAACCACCTTTCTGACGCTATTGGCTGCTTTATATAATAGGAAACTATTTCTTCCTTGATTATTTAAAGTGAACCTTTTACCATTGTCATGTAAAGTTGCAGAGAGTTTCTGGGAAAATATATGAGGCTATCATGATTTAAGAAAAATAAAAATAACCATTTGTATTTCTTCAAGAGTCTCAAGGTGCTTAACAACAAAACTACTTAAGATTCCTACATGAGGAAAATAAGGGGAGGAAATTGCCATGGAGGAACTAGAGTGCATATTGAGCTTGATCCAAAGCCCACTGAAGTCCGTGATTAAACTCCCATTGATTTTAGTGGGCTTCAGGTCGGATCCACAGAGACAAAGCCATTCCTATGTTCACTGAAATCAAAGCGAGCTTTGTCATTCCCTGGTTGGCATCAGGCTTGGTCCCGAAGGGTGAAATTTGCCCTTGTACAGAGTCAGCGGAAGACGCATCCACCACATAAGTTCTCAAAAGAAGATTTAAGAGAATCCTAGGACATGTCTCCCCCTGAGTGTTTGGATGGCACTTGGATGAAATCCATTCAAGGGCCCTGATCCTGCAAGCTGCTCCCAGCAGAGCCTCACTGACTTCAACATAGCTCTGCACGTGTCACCATGGATCAGAGTCCAGATAGCTTAGTCCAGGTCACACAGTAAATCTGTGGTAGATCTGAGATTAGATGTCCCTTCTTGTAGTCAATATGCAGTGCCCTTTTATTAGTAGTATTATTAACCTATGCACCAACACACACACTCTCAGCTAAAGATCCTGAAGCAATGCACAAACAATGCAAATGAAATAAATCAACCGCACTCCACTACATAGCCAAATAAAGTGGCAGCACTTATAAAAGATGAAGGGTGATGGTGGAGTGCAGGAGCTTCCTAAAACAGGGTTGACATTAGTTCATACAGAGAGCACCTCTGAGAAGGGTTTTTTTCAGATGTTATCCAAGTGGAGAGAAATGAGCTCTGACAGATGCCCAAGCATGTTACAGCCACTGTGAAGTGTGCTTTGTCAGTTTCCCCATTTTTCACAATTAGAAATCTGTTTTATGGTTACCAATTTGCACATTTAGGTGCCTAAAAATTAAGTTACAGTATGTCTGTCTGCCAGCATACACCGCACATACATAGCCATGTGGTTCAATTCACTTGAAATTTAATGTTCAAATATATTCATTGAACAACTGGCACATTGTGATTGCCAGGATTTTCCTTTAAAAGAAATAAAATATTATCTTGTTTATTTTGCAATTCTGAGCTGGCTAAAAATATTTTCTTCATCCCTTCAACGTCGGGGACCAAATTGTGATTCTCATTTGCACTTGTGTAAATCTGGAGCAACTCTGCCAATTTAAGCAATTACTCCAGATTTACATCAGGCTAACTAAAAACAGAATCAGCCCTCTAGTAGTATTCTGCAGGCCATATGGAGGAAAGCCCAAAACATATGGCAAGATCCATTTTGTTTTTAGCAAGTTTTTAATAGTTACATTTGATCTACTGCACTGTAAAATTTATTGGTCAACACGGATTAAAAAAAAGTAAACATCTGGTAACGTACAGCTTTGTTTGTGTAGATTTATAGAGGCAGGAAGGGATGCAGCCAGTGGGGCTGTGGATCCAATAAAGAGACACTCTGGTTATTTCTGCTTTTGAGAGAAGGGTTGATCAACTGCAGACATACCCATTGCAGAGCTTGCTCAGCAAGCTGCTGAAGAGACTCCAGCCAATAATTACGTTTTCCAGGCATTTGGTGTTTTATGGACTTGTTTCTCGTTTCTCTCCATATCCAAATGGATGGTTTCAGCCAGGCCAAGACACTGGGAGCAAAGTGTTGACGTGTCTCTTCGTGCCAGGATTTAGCAGGGTCTCCGTAAGCATACAGTCCAGGGAGCCTTTAGGGTTATTAAGCTGCTCAACCACAGTGCCATGATGTTCCTGCTTGCCTCTTGCTCATGGTTAATGCTCTACTAGTTGCGGGTGGTCCTGTTTCTCCTGGGTAGTGAAAATAAACCAGCGGGAATGGGTGCCATGACATGGTTTTGCCATCAGCCGTGGGGGGTTTTGCCACTTTCACAGGAGCCTCCCCTTTTTGTATTATTATTATTATTATTATTATTATTTATCATTATTATTTGCAACATGCTCACCAGACAAAATTATTACGTTAAGGCAGAGACCTCACATCACTTACATTTCATATCTCAGTGCAATTTTCATAAAGTGCGAGGCAACATCCAAAAAAACATGACTCAGAATTAGAGTTTCAGAAGATTATTATATAGACATTATTTCCCTCAGGTCACGGGCTTTAGTCAAATTTGGAAGAGAATGAAATTGCCAGCAGTGAAAAGCAGACAGAAAGGTATGAGTTCATGAGCAGAGAAATAACATTTTCATTTGTTCCTCCCCCATGGGAAAGATTCAACATTCCGGTAAATGGAGACGGTTATAAGAAATGAATTTTTGTCAGCAGGGATGTGATTTTAAGGCTCACTTATCCATTGGCAATCTAGATTTCTAACCCCAGGAATCTAGGAAATTGCTACAGAATGTAGTCTTTATTATAAACAAGTTTTTTTTCTTTTTTATTATTAGAGATTTTTAAGCGGCAAGACTACATTTCTCCATTCATTTTGGTGGGGCGGGGGGTGGATGCTGGAAGGGGGTCAGATTGCTTCAGAATTACTCTGGGTGACTTGCTTTCCCTTTGAACTGTTTCTTCTGTGGCGCAATGATCCCTCTTGCCGAGGGATCTGATCATTGGAACCGAGGATGTTAACGGGAACTAAAAGCACCACTGGTGATGTGTCCTTTGCAGCAGGCTGTGCTCCCACGGATTTAAGGACCCATTCCTTGCTTTGTGCCTTTCTACCTTAGCCATTTTTTTTTTTTTGAGTGCTTCTGTTTGCACAGGCTGGGAGGACCATGCAGAGAGCAGTTTTAGGGGAATGGCTCTTGTTTTTACTATGTACAAATAGCAAGGGTTTGCAGGCTTTCCACGGTAATCCCAGGCAGACTACTTGATTATTAAAGAACATTCTTCCATGGGAAATGTTATTTTTCTTCAGTTTCATCTGATACTCCGCACCCCTCCATGTACTCAGATTCTGTGTGGACGTTCAGCTGCTGTTGCAGTACCTCCTTGAGAGCAAAAGAGATTTTGTATAACTCTAAACCCTTCATTTCTGAGGATGCAGAGTGGTTCTGTAACATTAATATTACCTTTATGAGTTTTTTAATTTTAATAACTTGAAAATATGTATATCTAATACCTTCTTCCCTAGTGCATTTTGCCCACTTTAATATCTTTCCCTATGCCATAAACCTATTTGCCTTGCTATATTATTATCAGGAAACGTTATTGCCTGCCAACATCTTACTCACCATAAATTGCATTAGTTCTGTTAGCTTCATTATTATTGTGTCTAAACCATGATATAATGATTATGAAACATCATGATAGTAGTTGATTAATAAATAAGAATTGATTACTCTGACTAAGCCCAGTGCATTAGGCCCAGGAGATTTATAGTGTTGAATGCACTTCCATGAGAAACTGCAAATGCTTCAAAAGCTGGAAAGAGAGCAATATCTTTATTCTTAAAACATACACAATCAATTTGCATTCCTTTGGCTTTACTAATATATATATGGAAAATCAAGAGAGTTGCGGTATACAGAACCCAAGAGTCTTTGAGCAAATCACCCAAGGTGATATTGAATATGGAATGATTTCCCATTTGCTTTCCTTTCTTTAAAAATGTGGATGCCTGTGATGAGGTTTGTTGGGGTGCGTTCCTCACATAGCCCTTGAAGGGGTTAACATGGGCCTGAAAGGCCAATTATGGTACCTGACAGCACCTGGTCAGAAAGCCAGGCTTAATTGATCATGAAGTCTAGCTAGGAAAGAGCACGCTGGTTAGTGTAAAGCCAGGAATTTGAGAGCAGAAGAGGGCTGCAGGGCCGGAGTCTGCAGTCACTCTCTGGGAACACAGAGGTGGTGAGTGGGGAACCCAGGCAGGAGAATAAGCCCTGAGATCCTAACCTTTAAAGAAGGGTCAACCCAGAGAAGTTACTGTGAAGAAAGCCTGACAGAGACTGGGTAGAAAGGAAGAAGCCCTGGGAAACATCAGCCAGGAGCTGGAACCTGGAGTAGCAGGCAGGCTCGCGTTCCCCTACGAGCCCCTAAGAAAGTGGCATAGGACTTGGAGGTGGAACAGAAGATTGCCTGAAATGACATCCGGACAGCTTGTGGGGAACTTTGTTACCCAGAAAGGGGGGACGATATAGTCACCTGACGGGAGGGCCAAGTCATGAAGAGTCAGCACCCCACATCATGGAGAGAGAAAGAGGGGTCACAAGGTGAGCAACTGACAGAAGGGGATGCCAAACAGGGCGATAGCTAATTCCCAGACTCACCACCAGGAAGCGCACCTGCAATGAGTGGAACCCCTTGACAGTGTCCTTGAAGGATTTAAAAGTGCTGGCTAGAATCTCATACCTTCTCCATTTGAGGCAGGCATATAACTTCTACTACTGTTTATTGGGCGTTCTCTCCCCTTAAGGCAGGAACTTATATAATCTCTCAATAATGTAGGAGGCCATACCTGACTCTGTTAGTGCCCCTGGGCTGCAATTCCTTTTGTTGATCTAGCCACACAAGGCTGTGCCAATGCACTTCAGTCTTTATCTGCCATAGTCCTGCTATTCCATTCCCTCCTACTTTTGCTGGATTGTTTCTCACAATGTGGATAGCTGCCCACTCAGTACTATGGTGATGCCCTCGTGTTCCCGTATATAGGTCTGGCCCTTTAAAATGCCTCCTTCCCTGAAAGGTAAATTCCATTCCCTTGCTGAAGGACTGAAGATATTTTAAAGGGCTAGGACTGTGAAGGAAGTAGGAGTTGAGCAGAGGTTATCCAAATCAGGGGTTGGCAAATTGCCCTGTTGAACCACAACATTGAGTTACCATTTGGATATCTGCGGCCTTTAAAATTATGGAATGGGGACCCAACTGGTCAAACATGTAAGCCCTCCCTTTCATAACTTTTGTCTTGAAAATAGTGATGGGGCCTGGCTTACTGAGTCTCACGGGAGTTGGTGGGTCGTAGAGAAGAAGCAGTCCTTGCACGCTTTTGAGCTATGGGCTGAGAAGTGCAAATTGAGTGGAAAGATCCTGGTGTTCTCATCCACTGCAAACCTGCATGAGGGTCAGGGCCAATTTGTCCAATATTTTGGAAGTAAGGAGGAAGTGGCCAAGTAAGGGAGAGAGTGACCAGTGGAAATGTACATACAAAGTAGTAAAGGGGGGAAAGCAGACAGAAGGTTCTGTTTAGGTCTGCACAGTTGTGTGAGGCTTATTGCACTGCACAAGGGGAGATGGGCACATTTCTCATCAATACTTATTCTTCTTTGGGTGCCTGAGCTGCAGATGTCATTCAGCTTCATGGAGCCAAACTTATTTTCTTAGTCAGCTTCCATAAGTTGTGCTTTCACCTGCTACTTATACCAAACAGCCATTCGGTTGCATAAATCAGTTCAGAAATTATTTCTCTGAATAGTTTAGGTTAAAAAAACCTCTCACCTTTCTGGATATCACCAGACTGCAGGTAAAGAATGTCATCTTGCTACAGCGAATAATATAACTTGTCAGATAGACAGATGTGGTGCTAAAGTGCTTATTGGAGCCTGCTCTATTGTTACAAGACAAACGTGATCCTCTGCATGTGCCTGATTTAGTTCAGGCCCATCTCAGCCCTTGGAGTGGGTAAATCTCACTATAGTAATGGCGTGCTTACAATAACAGAATTAATCCTTCCTTTTTGTGCTGTGAATTCGCTTCCCCCCACCCTTCCCGCCATGGTGGCCCTTATCGGGGAGTCAGTTTATTCATGAATAATACAGCAGGGCCCTATAAGAAATGTCCAGCAATGTCCCATAGTCTGCATGAACAGGGATTTGGCAGCTAGTTGAACTGGAAGTATTTGCTCTAAGAGATTTGGGTGAGTTGGCAGGAAGGGGAAGGTACAATCTTCCCAAGTGAGGAAATGGCCAACACTACATCCCAAATGCTGCAAGGATCGATCCTGCAGAAGGAAGCCTTTGAAATCCATACTTAACAGTATTCTTGGTTGGAAAAATGCCTTCAGGCCATTCCTGATTCTATATTTGTGTTTGAATACTGTAGTGATGGGCACATAGGAAAAGACGGTGATAGATACATTTGTTCCTTAAAAGACTTTCTTCAGAGAAGTCATACCAAGCTTATATTTCAAGCTTTTCTACAACAATAAAACCTTTCATTTGCCAACATGGCACTCTGTAATCCCAAATAAAACATTAATTATCAATAATAATAATTGTGCTGGGTGCTGTGTAGATATATGAAGACTTGGACTCAGCCTCAAAAAGCGTACAGTGTGAAAAATACAATGGTCAGCACCTAGTGATAAAAACGTTTAAATAAACCTGCGTCAGATGTATGAAACAAAGACTTCTACTGCTTATTGGTAAAGCAATAAGCTCTTACTAAGCATACTGTTGGGAACTGGGGAGCAAAGCTCTATGACTGTGCTAAAGTTAATGTTTTGGATACACTTTTGGCTTTGGGATAAACATTTTGTGTGTTCTACTTGTCCCCACACGGGGGAGGTGTGTAGACCAAAACTACTGACAGGTTTTAAGTGTCGTCAGAGCAGGGGAAGTGAGAAATATTGGTGGAAGTGTCCTAAGAACGTGACTCACGCTACTCACAAGCCCTTTCTCTTTCTGAGAAGTTGGCGTATCGGAGACCTTTAGTGGAGAGCCCTGCCTCAATGCATTGTACTTGGCTTTGACATTCTGCTGCTGCCGGCCTCAGTTCAGCTGTAGGGTCTTCAAAATGCAGAACTAGGATGATTGGTCAGGGTGGGCTTTGGAAAAAACAAAGTTCCATTGTTGGTTAGAATATGCATGACTGGATGGCAGCCTGGTAGCAGCAGCTACTGGATCCAACTGTGAAACTGGGCCTTGAATGTAGGAGAGGGACGTGGGAGGCATGTACACATTTACTTATGGCAAATTACAGAACACATGACAGGTGTTCTCTTCTTTGTAGTTGTTTTTGGTTTTATTTAAGTTTGGCCATTTGAATAGTGGGGTTATTTTAAGCGGTCAAAAAAAACCTCCTTTGTTTCTGCCCCATATACCTGATATTTCCATACTGAGGTGCCTACGTGTCAGAAGCTGCAGCAGGAAAGCAGTTAATTTACAACTTCACAAGGCATTTCGTCTCACTTCTCCTTCCTCTGCAGCACAAGCAGACCTTGGAGAAGTAAGCATTATTTCCATCCCCCTTTGCAGATTATAATATACCTATCTCATAGAGCTGGAAGGGACCCTGAAAGGTCATTGAGTCCAGCCCCCTGCCTTCACTAGCAGGACCAAGTACTGATTTTTGCCCCAGATCCCTAGATGGCCCCTCTCAAGGATTGAACTCTCAATCCTGGGTTTAGCAGGCCGTTGCTCAAACCACTGAGCTATCCCTCCCCCCAGAGATAAGGACTCTTGCCGTTCAACCTCCCTTGCTGAGATGTGGCAGTTGCTTAAATGGTGCACTGTGAAAGGTTGCCTGCTTCTGCCCTTTCTGAGCACCATTTGTCCCCCCAGGGAAATTAAAATTAACCCTCCCTCTCCCACCAAACCAAAAAAAAAAAAAAAAAAGAGAGAGAGAGGCTAATAAACCACAGATTTTTGTAATTTATCCCACTTACAGGGCTGCAAGGGGAAAATATGAGGCCTGTGTCTTGACTCATTTTGGCCACGTTCCCAGCTAGTCTGCTTCCACTCCTATCTGAGAGTGTGGGATGCTATATCTACCTCAGGTGGGATACATTTAACATGGGCTTCTTAACATGGGGAGAGTGCGTGCTACATCTTCCTTCCTCACCTCCCCTTTCTTTACAATAGCTTTTATTATAGTGTTGGTGAAAAGTGCCAGACTTGCAGCTTTAGAGAATGGAGTCCTTTATGTATCCATAGAACTGATACAGCCTGGACAATGTCAGTGAAAACTTCCCAGCATCATCCTCCCACTGTGACTCAAACCTGTTCTGGAGCAACTGTCTCAAAAGAGGGTCATGTTGTTCTCTGTTCCCATTCAAATCTTACTCTGTAGAATGAGACTGCCAATGAGTGTAGGTGATTTTTTTGGAGACATGAGAGAGGAAGGTGTTGCGTTTTTTTTTTTTTTTTTTTTCTTTTGGAGGCGAGACCTATTCATTTGGAACTAGATCATAGCACCAACTCAATTTGCAAAGGCAATCACAGTTAGTGGTGTGAAGTCCTAAAAGTGTGCTCATAGTACAAATATAACAGAAGACAGAGTCCCTTACCAAAGTAGTTCACTGACTTTATTTTTAAACTGTAAAGTCCAAATGTATTATATGTACATGGTACATAGGCTGAAGGTCAAACCTCCAGCAGGTAGTCACTGAATTTCTGCCCTATCACCTCTCTAAAATGCTTGGGGCAACTGTTCCAAGTCCTCATGGAGATGTGTGTTTGGAATGTGAAGTTGGAACCAAAATTTGGTCATTCCGGACTTGGGGGCTGAATTTGAATTCGTGCTCTCATAATGACAGGTCCTGTAACCCTCTGATGGGGGAGGGTACTCCATCCAGGCAATAAAAGAGTTAATGTGGACATGAGAGGCCAATTAACCCGCCTGCCTGCTCCTAGAGTGTGGGCCACCCCCAATTAAAGATGAGTCCCAGCTGGGAGAGGAGTGAAGGCAGGAAATCTGGAGCAGAGGGGGGCTACACGGAGAAATTCTGCAGTCACCTGGGGCCTAGAGAGTGGAGAGACTGGGAGGGTCAAGGAGGAAGCCGAAGGGAACAGTTCACCCTGGCATCCTCACCTGAGTAGTAAAGTCTGGCAGGAGGCCAGGAGAAAGTTGGAGCAGCAACCATAGTGGAGCAAGCTCTGTTGTTGAGGACCTGGACATCTAGGGAGAAGGCCCTGGGAAGCATTCGGTTGAGGAACAGAGAGGGATGAAAGGTCAGTTCTGAGTAGGGCTGAATTTGATTTACATATGTACTGTTGGTTTGGGATTTTGTTGGGGGATTCCAGCGGAGAGCCCTGTGAGTCTTGGCTCTGAAAGAAGGACAGACTTAGAGAGGTTGTGGGGAGAAGGCCTGAAAAAGAGGATACAGTAGGAAGAAGTCCAAGGAGGTAGCACCAAGGAGTCTGACTGTGCAGATCTTGGCTGCTGGTTATAGGATGCTTGGACTGGAACCTAGTGTAGTTACGGGGGCTGGGTTCCTCTACCAACCACTGGAGAAGGTGGTGTGAGGCCCCTAAGAAGGGGACAAAGACCACTGAGAGAAGGGCATGTGGAGCACAGGGCCCAGATTCAGGACCTTTTGTAAGGACGTGATACTTGTTGGACTTGGTTACCCCGGAAGGAGTGGGGCTACAGTGTGATCTGGCCTGAGCAATCGTCAACAGGCGGGATTAGGGAAGAAGAGCCTGCTATGCCCTTCCTAACCACAAAGGGGTACTCCAGCGATGAACCTATCCATCTGTACATAGATTATGAATTCCTGGAATCATTCAGGATTTTAAGGTTGCGGCAGTGGAATGGGGGTTTGCGGGCATGATTTGGTGTGCTAAAATCCAACAAAAAAAGTTGTATTAAATCTTCAGAAATACCTAGTGATTTTAAGTACCTCAATTTTTGGGTGGCCAACTTGAAACACCATAATGAGGGTAATTTTCAGAAATTTAGGTTTTTTTAAGCATTTCAGACCAGTTAACCCAAAACTGATGCACACAAGGTCCCTAGTCACTTTAAACAAGGTTCTCCAGTCCCAGAACAAAAGGCAGGAGCATTTGTCATGGATAACGCATATCAGAACATGCTGTGTATATGCTTCTCGTTTTCAAAGCAGTGGGAGAAATTAAGCCAGTGGTTTGATAAATTTTATCAAAAATAGACCTTGCATGCTAATGGAGTGCGAATAAGCTGTTGTACTGATGATGATCTATAATATTTCATATTTCTCTTAGGAGAAAAATGATAAACCTGATGGTGTGTGATTTATTATTGTTTCTGTAGATAAAGAAAAACCCTAAAGTCAACTGTCTGTTTCACATGCACAGAGACCAATATCGGGATTTATGCTGGGATTTGGTGGTTGGGGTTTGTTTTGAGTAATGCAGAAGAGAGAGGTTTTGATTAATGGCAGGGTCTGTGGAAATCTGTTCAGAGGGGATAGTTATGCAGAAATTGCAGCCATTTCAACATTTCTGTTTTACTTCTGCACAAAACATGATGGCAAATGTGTTAATTATTATTTTTCCTTCTTGCTGCTTGTTGGTAATGTGTTTCTTCCCATATTATCGCTTCCCTTGGTTCTTTCATAGTGCTGCGACCTTCCCTGCAGTGGTAGCACTGTGACACATCCTTATCTCTGTAAGATGTTGATCTAGCGGTATGCAGTAAGGCAGTAATGATGATAATTCCTTCGCTCTGCTTACCCTAACAAACCCAGGGTGAAGCGTTGCTTGGAGGAATGAACTCCCCCTTTCCTGTTTTAGTGAGGATCTGAAAAGAAAATTTCAGGGCCTGTTCTTAGTTTGCTCGGCAGAGTCTAGAAGCAAACTGACCTGCGTGGTGAGCATCTCTGCATCTCTCCGGTGAACTGCATTTGAAGCAGGGGCACACAAACTTTGTATAGTTGAAAGCTACATTGTTGGCATCCCAGCCCTGGAGGGCTGCAGTCACTTTTTTTCATGAAGTGCAACAGACTGACGTTTCTTTTGGACTCTGATTCTCTTTTCGCTTGCATCAGTTTCACCCCAGTGTCAGTGAAGGTAACCCTGGTGTGAATGGCAAATCAAGGCCTTCACCTGTATTAAGGAAGTGCAGTTTGCAGAGACTGTAGGTCCTGGCATGCCAATGTTGTTCTGATCCAAGCACTTACCTGTAACTCCAGCACAACCTGAAAGGGAAAACGTTTAGTCCGCTTATTTGGAACAGACAGTGTTAAATAGGAACAGAATGGCCTGGCCTATAGTAATGGCACGATGCATCTGTCATTAGGACATTGGAGTTCAAGAACTTGTCTAGGTCATCTGATCCCATGTTGGTTCAGGATTGGAAGCATTGCAGAGAGAGAGAGACAGAAGAGCAAGCATGTTCAGCCTCAGAGAGATCTCTCTGGCTGGTGCAATAGAAGGAATGACCTTTATCCCTCTTTGACTACAAGGTCAGTTGTCACGATACTGCCAGAGTTGGAGGGAGGAAAACAAGCTCTTAGAACTCCATTGGTGGGGAGAAGGAAGGGGGAAAAATGGTGAAAAGTGGTGAACATGCATGCCTGGCTACTATTTCAAGGGGCAAGGTGTGATAATATTTGCACAGAAAGCATGGGTGTGGTTCAGGGTCTTGCTAGTAATCATTATTTGTATTGCAGTAGTGCCTGGCGTGTCTCCCAGGGTGTGGGATTCCCATTGTGCTAGGCACTCGACAGAAGTATCATAAATGACAGTCAACATGTCGAAGAGCTTGTGTTGTAAAAGGCAAGGCTTAACAGTGTATGAAGCAAACAAAGGCAGGCTGGAGGAAGGATGTAACCAAAATGATCAGATGTTCCAGTCCGGACTAGCTTGTTTGTAATCAACCAGTAGTGATAATTGTGTTATCAGGTGGCAGTTTTCTGGGTGCATTACAGCAAATTGAGCCTTAAGGAAGGACATGGAAGAGGATATGGTACTGGCTTTATTGGTTTTGATTGCAAATTTTTTCCCTCACGTGTCGGGGCAACAAGGGAGAAAGTGCAACGAGGTTTGGGGGAGAAATGGGTGATGAAGGCTGGTGGCGTTTGGTGAGTAAAGACAGGGAGATACAGTAAGATGGGTAGTTAGGGAGGCTAAATTCTGGAGGGTTTTGAAGCTTCTGACAAGAAGAGGGGTGTCAATGGATGCACTTAAAAATGGTGGTGACATAAGCAAAGGGATGAGTCAGACAAATGATCTTATCCCCAATATTTTGAATGGATTTGAGGAGGGCAGGTTCACAGACTGCAGGACCAGAGGGGAGGTAATGGGCCATAGAGCCTTTCATCTCTAGGATACTGGTTCAAAATGACCCTAATTCATCTGAAATCCATTGCCATCTGTTGCATGTCCACTGACCTATGTGAAATAAATTAGTGGTCTCAGTTGCAGTACATACAACACCAAAGAGATTATCATAAGTTAGCAACTCTGTTGGCAGTTCAGAGGCCAAGGAGACCGAGTGGCCTCAAAAGGTGGTCCATCCGGGTGAATGTTGAAGCACATTGACTGAGCAGTGTGGATTGCTCTAATGCTGCCCGTACGGTACCTGTTTGGTGGGTAAATGGAGGAATGCTGTCTCCCAGGTTGTCCTGCTGCACTTCTCTAGCACTATTTTTATTTTACAGAAATAATATATTAAATTTATTTTACAAAAATCAAGAAGGAAACCGAATGCTTAGTGTGTACTATACTGTTATGTACGCACACACGTGCGTGTGCGTGTGTGTGAGATATGTAACTATAGCAGTGTGCTATACCTTGTGCCAGTAATATGTATTTTACTTCACCTGCACTGGCAGGTGTGTTGCTTATACAGGCATGTATATTTATTCTTTGGACCTTCTGATAAGAATTCCACTCCAGGGGGATCCCCTGCAGAAAGGCCCAGTCCCTAGCATGTGTACAATTGATAGCCAGCAGACTTACAGCACCAGTTGGTTTGTTTATTCTCATCTAGTAGACTCAGATCAAACTGGTGAACAGTTTGACTTGACAGGGTCGTGTGGAGGATTTGCAAGGATTAACCTATATGTGGCATTTATTGAGGAGAACAGACAGGTCACAAAGACAGGCATTAAGGAGTCTAAGAAAATCTTCTCACCCATCTCAAAACCTCAATCCAATTACTGTCTTATTTTCAACTCAATAAAAGCGAAACAAGAATGCCCTATCCTCCACATGAGAACCGAATGCTACTGTGACTTAAAAAGAATATCAAGGGTAAGCTAGTCTAATGATCCATCTCATCTGGACTGATTCCCTAACACCATTAGGCATTTCACATGACTGTTAATGGCCATTTTGGTTTCTAGTCTGACATTTTATTGTATTGTAAGGCAAACAAATAAAAATAATAATTAAAGCCTTTGTGCATTGACTGAAACGTTGACAAAAACATGTTGTTGTTTACACGCATAGGAAATGCTGAATTTGTAGGAATTTTTATAGGACATTATAAAAAATGCATTGGCTAGTTTAGCAAGGCATCTTTATGTATATGGACAAAGCTGTGCTTCTGTATGAACAGAGTGCATAGCTGCATTTCTCAGCAATGCCCTATTGTATATGCATCACCCATGTTAGTGGACATTTGAAAGGAGGAGCATGCTTTCATAGCTTCTTCACCTATTTGTCCCCAAATCATAGAATATCAGGGTTGGAAGAGACCTCAGGAGATCATCTAGTCCAACCCCCTGCTCAAAGCAGGACCAATCCCCAAATAGTCAATAACCAAATAGCAAGAATTATCTGTAATTCTTTTGTCAAGATGCTTGGTGTTTACTCTTTCCTTCATGCCCCTATGACCATTTGAAGGCCTCGTGTTGAATTATGGTTAGTCTTTATTATTACGGTAGCACCTAGAGCTTAGGTCAGGGCACCATTGTGTTAGGTGTCATACAAACATAGTATGAGAGAGCCTCTTCTCTGAAGAGCTTCCAAATCTAAGTAGGCAAAGAGTGGATGCATGCTGTTATCCCGGTGACTCTCAAACTTTTGTACTGGTGACCCCTTTCACATAGCAAGCCTCTGAATGCGACCCCCCCCCCCCCTTATAAATTAAAAACACTTTTTAATATATTTAATATAATAAATGTTGGAGGCAAAGCGGGGTTTAGGGTGGAGATTGACAGCTCGTGACCCCCCCCATGTAATAACCTCACAACCCCCTGAGGGATCCCAACCCCCAGTTTGAGAACCCCTGTGTTATCCCTATTTTACAGATGAGAAACTCAGGCTCGGAGAGGTTACATGATGTGTCCAAGGTGAAACAGGGAGTCCGTGGAAGAGTTGGGAACAGAACCTAGATTTTATGAGTTCCATCTTATGCCTAAACCACAAGGCCATCCTTCTTCTGAGAGAATCCTTTATCTGAGAGTGGCTGAATACAAACCTCATTAAGGTCCCTCTTGTATCAGCAGGCATGGAGGAAAGTTGCTCCAGGGTAGCAAGAGACATTCCAAGGTCCATTTCCCCCCCCTAAATCACCCCATGGAAAAGGTGACAGAGCTTGGATCCTAAACTCAGCTCCCCCTGTGATAATGTGCTTTGCTCTTGCTGGACTGATGAGCCACCCTCTTAACAGGAAGCATCAACTAGTGATTTTAGCTTGGGACTAGGAGGCAAAATGCCTGGGTTTGGCATCTAGCTCTTGGAGGTAACACGGTCTGGTGCTTTGGCTTGGGACTAAGGGCTTGTCTAAGGGTTCGATCTAAGATACGCAACTTCAGCTACGTGAATAGCGTAGCTGAGGTTGATGTATTTAGATCTACTTACCACGGTGTCTTCACGGCGGTAAGTCGACAGCTAATCTCTCCAGTCGACTCTGCTTGTGCTCCTTGTTCTGGTGGAGTACTGGAGTTGGCGGGAGAGCGCTCAGCGTCGATTTATCCTGTCTATACTAGACGCGATACATCAACCCCCGCTGGATGGATCACTGCCCGCCGATCTGGTGGGTCGTGTAGATAAGCCCTAAGTAACCGTACTCTTGGGTTCTATGCCCGTATCTGTTACTCATTCACCATGTAACCTTGAATATGTATTCAGCTGTTATGTACATCAGTTTGCTGAAATGTAAAAAGAGTGTAGCAATACCTAATGCACTTAGTATTACAGGGGGTTTGAATATTCTTTAATGCTTTGAGATCTGTAGATTTAAGGTGCTATATAAGTATTGCTATTCTTTTGTTGTGGTTGGTTGATATTTTACTTAGAATTAAAGAATGAAATATCTTCTAGTGTGGGAAGGAGTCCATTGGGGGAGTATGGAAGAAGTTACAATGAGTCGGATCGCAGCACAGAACACATTTGCTCTTTGAAAGGATGAGTGTTTATTGACAGTGACACCCAAACAAATCCGTTCAAATCTATACCCAATCTGCTTTAAAGTAGTGTTCATCAGGGACTGAGAGCACTCAAACCCTGCTGCATGGATGCTTACTAATGAGAAAACTGTACATAAAATACAGAGGCCTGCTATGTGCAGTTCCAGCCAGCCAGGATGTGCCTGACTGGCTTTGGCTGCCTTGATTTATTTTTGCATCTCTTGTCACACACCACGGAATTCTATAGCTAGAAAAAGGGAAGCAGCCTGCTAGTCTCTGTGTTGGGAGGGAGCGCCAGGTTTGACTGACTTCACTGTGTATATCACAGGAAGTTAAAAGTTTATGCTGGAAGAAACCACAAATTGGTGAAGTTCCTTTTCCATTTTTGCTCTCCCAATATGAAATCTGACAGGTTTTAACTTGTTTCCAAGCAGGGAGTTGCCACGGGGTTGGATTGTAGTGCTCCCTGGTCCAGCTTGTATTGTGGCATGATATGTCACAGAGCTTTGTATTCCAATTAACTTTTTATGATACCACACCATGGTGAGATAAATTAATCTGTACCAAATGTGACTGGATAAGATTATAGTACCCCTGCTCCACCAAGGGAATCTATCTGACACTGCCTTTGGCTCCATAGTCTGACAGAAAGGAAAGAGTAATTTGAACCCAAGGCTATGGAGGAGAAACCTTGAATTGGATAGTTTAAGACAGTTCTCAAAAAAAACCACAATGCTGCATATACATGACCAAAAAAAACCTGTAAGGTTTTTGAAATGCTTTCAGTGAATTTATTGGAACCACATTGCTGGCTGCTTTTATAAAGCAGACCTTTCCCCCTCAATTCCTGGATGACTTTTCACAGCCAATTTGGCTATACAGTGCCCCTTTCTATAAGACCACTTTGAGGGAGCCAAGATCTCGTTGTTGGAGAGAGGTGTATATTAGTGACAAGGGGATTTGGACAGAGTTCAACAATAGTTGTGGTTTGAGTTGAAGTATCCTAAAGATGAGCGATATTTGAGTGCCTTGTGATGTGTGCTTAATGTACTTAAAATGTTTACTGGTTCCTTAGTGACATGTTGATTACTTCTGAACATAAATGGCTGCCTAGCGGAATGTTTTCTCCCTAATAAAAATCACAAGGAGAGGAAATATTGCCTTTTCCTATTTGGCAGCCAGTTCCTGCTGTCACTTATCTGACTGTTCTTCCTTGTATCTCCTGTTTTGATAGCCAAAGGTACAGTAATAAATGGTGATTGGTCTTCAATCTAATTAGCAGACTGCTGGGTAATGCACCATAGGTTTCCTTGTGTGTGTTTGAATGAAGAGTGGTATGAGGAGAAATAGGAGGCAAATTACATTCTGTTTTCTTATGGATGCTGTGAAAAACAATATTGAAATTCCCGTTTATTCTCAGTTCCTACCCCCTACCCAGTGGCAGCTGTTTTTAACTCCTTTAAAAAGTCATAAACATCCCCATCCCCTTTATGATCTGTTCTTTGTTATAAAATCTATAATCCAGGGAAGGTTATGTAGTTGTTTTAATGATGTCTGGGTTCTCTTCCTGTCTCTGCTATTGTCTTTGGCCCTGATTCAGTCTTTTACGGTGGGCTTGAGCTTCAGTTTACGCACACTGGAAAAATGAGCATTATATTTACCTTGGTGGTGATTATGAGACTTAAGTAAAATGCAAAATGCTTTGGGATTCTTTCACCAAAGGTAAGACTTAAGTGCATAATGTATTATTTATTATTGCTTTTCTCCTTACTGTCATTAACAATTCTGTAGCAGGTCTCCTTTGGGGCTCCCGTGTTGCAGGCTCTAGGCCATTTATCTCCTTTTCCTAGATGTGATCACTAATCCATTATGAGTTATTTTTGTTTTTGTTCTATCTAGCTCTGTCCTTTCTAGTTCTTCTGTCTGTTTCTCAAAATAGCATCCCATCGCCTTTGATTGTGTCTCTGTTATGCAGTTAGGTATATGGGACTTGTTTTCACCCTGGGATTAGTCACAATTCCTTTGTAATTAATGGGAGTTGTGCATCTAAAGCCCCTAGGCAACTTTGAAAATCTGACTGCAGATTTCTAATCATCATGTAGGATTTGATTTTGGTGCTTTTGCTGATATGACAACAGAGGAAGCCTTTTAATCCTATCTAAAACCACAGGTATTTTTTTTAATTGATTTCTGACATTTTTAGAAGACCCAAGAGAAGAGTCTTCAGAAAAACCAATGCATGGTGACATAACCTGTATCTTCTAGTTTCTGCAGTGTAATGCCATCGTCGTCAGAGGGGGCACCAAAGTCCATTAACTGTACAGGTATCAGTTCTGCTGCTGCTTTGTATGAAGTGAAAAGGCCCCCAGGCTTCCATGTCCATAAATGTGTGTAAGGTAATAATTGTAGCAACTATACTGCAAAATTTTTCAACTGTCTGTCTTGAGGCACCTGTCACTTTGGTGTTGAAGCATGACTTTTCTGATAGAGTTGCTTGTGTTGGTCAGTGGACCAAAGAGACCACTAACATCTGTTTAAGGTATTGAATCATTTGCACAAGTTAGGTTGTGGTTGCTGACAACATTTGATGACACCTACCAGAATGTGTTTAAAAGAAAAAAGCGGGGCAGGGGACGAGAAAGCGCTAACTCAGTATTTTACTCAAGTATTGAATTTAAGGACAATATATTCTTTGTCTTATTGAATTGGTTTTGGGATTTCAGCATTATAGCAGTGAACTACCATGTCACATTTTATATGATACTAACATATGGTAATAGGATCTGGTTCTTCACTAATGATATAGAAGCCAGTAATAAAATTTTGAGCTTCTACTTATACATCAAATTGGCACTTTCCATATCTCATTTTAGCTCTGACTCATGCTGAATATGACATTCAGAGAGTGGTGTAACTTTCATAATTTTTTTGTTTCCTAACATATCCCCAAAGCCACATATACAATAAGCAGATTCTATTACCTTTTTCCACATTGACTGCTTTCTTCAGGCTTCACTAACAGGAATCCATATAATTTTTAATACTTTGTATCATTTTTTAAAAACCTGTTACAAAGGGTAATAATTCCTTTTCAACCATGGAATTACTTCATTCCCTTTTTCAAAGCCACTGGATCAAATTTGCCCTCCCCAGACCCCTCCCCCTCCTACACACACATCCAGTATGCATAGTTGAACACTTTTGAAGGAGGACAGGCTTTGCATGATAGCTTTAAAAAAATAAAAATAAGGAAGTATTTTATTGAGCTTATGAACTACATACACAGTTATTTTCACTTTGCAAATTATTAATTACATTCATTGCCTTTTCCAGATGGAAATATGTATGACTAAATTTTCTCTTACAGTTGTTTGACCAGTCACAAATGAATCATTATTGACCATCATATTAGCGATACAAAATACTCCACGGGATAATAAAGTTAATACAAAATTGACAGCCTTATCGGGATTGAGAAGGTTTCATAAAATACAGTGACCATTTTTAGATTTTGAACAAAAATAAATACACAGATGATAAGAGCTAGATCACACAGTCGTTTCAAGGTAACAAATACAGGGTAGGAAAAAGACTTCTTAATATTTGTATGGAAAATTCGTGTATGCTACTGATCAAATGCAAAGGTGTGTTTTTTAAGTGCAAATTTGTAAAAATCATAGAAGAACTAATAGATTGGAAGTTTGCCTAACAGCTGGGCAAATTTGAAACCAATATTGGAAAAGGGCCTTGGTTGTACAAGGGATCTAAGCTCAGGTTTTCAAAACCACCTAGAGGATTTGGTTCTGCAGTTTCCATTATTTTTTTAATAGAATTTGGTTTCTGAATTCTCAGGCAGCTTTGTCAGCCCTAAAGTTTATTTACTTGTGCAATACTTATGGGGGGGTGAGGAGGGGAGTCTGAGAGAATGTGTATGCCTAATACAGAGCTACAATGTATTCATAATAGAGCACTGCATGAAGAAGTATAGTGCAGGAATTCTTCTACTTAGATTTTACCTCTTGAAAACCAAGACTACTCTTTCCACAACACCCTAAAGAGACTGTCCAACCACTGCTTGGCTTCCAATAGCTAGGGAAATGGAAAGTGAAAAGTGTGATCTTATGGCACAAACATCAAGCTGGTTAGAGTTACGAAGAGTTGAAGCTGTGGTGACTAGGGTGGTGGAATAGGCTGGCCACCCCGAATATGAGCCCGCTCAAGACTCTAGGTACTTACTCAAGCAGTTAGACTGTGCCACTGCCCATGCCACAGCACCTATATTTCCATCAAAACTAGCACATGCAAGCCTACCTGCACTGGAAATTACATCTCCGGCTGGAAGTGTAAATGTACCCTAAGAGTATCAAAAGTATAAGCGACTTTGCTGCTGTTCTGTATGGGTGTCAAAGCTGAATGCCAATGGCAACAAGCAAGGAGAGGATGAAGCTTTTTAAGTGCGTGAAGATATTGGAAAACACAGAGCGTAACAGAGAGAAAGATGCAGTAAGTGGAAGCTAGGGCAAGGTGCAAATTGTGTTTGTGTGGAGGAGGATGTAGAAATTTCCCATACAACAGACATATTGAAGAAAGAACAGAGGTGATGAACTTGCAGGCTTGCTACCTCTGACTGGGATCTCTTCAGCCCTTAAAAACCAAACAAGGTAGGCTTAGTTGTTTCCTGGCTGTGACGCTTACACAGAAAACTTAGAGACTGCTGGGAGTAGTGTTAATGATTCAGTAGGTCTCACTTCCCCCTCCAAGTAAGTACTAACCAGTGCACTAGCATGGTGTTAAAATGTCCTCTTCTGCTGCAAGTGACCTCTTTTGGATGAGCTGTACAACTAAAATTCCTGATCATTTGTGACCATTAAGATCCCATGGCACCTTTCACAAGAGCCAGGAGTGTTAGTTCCTTGGTCTGGGCCAGATTCAGTTGGCGTAAACACATTCTCCCTCCCTAAATTTCTCTTGCACTTACAGTTAAATATGGTAATCGTCACTTCCTGCCCCCAGATTATTGTTGCATCATTAATGACCTGTCAGTATTGCCCACCCTCTCTGAGGGGCTGTGCTGCAGTGGTAAGGGAAGCGATTTTGGAATAATTAATTTGTAAAATGCTTCTGGACAAATGAAGCTGCATCATTGTAGTCCTGTCCAGTCTTAGTGGCCATTTGGCTATGCAATTCGATGATTCCTTTCTAAAATCCAGTTCTTATTGCAGTTGATGTGGATACACTTTCACTGGTCAGTTGGCATTCAGCCTGAAGGATCAAATTAGAATACTTTTCATGAATGCTCTCTAAAGTAGGGAAGAATGTCACACTTTTTTGAATATTGTTCAGCTGCCTATTATAGCTTTTTGACTTTGCCAACTAGAGCTAATTGCCAGCCTTCCTGACCCCGTTGAAAGATAGACAAGGTGAGTGAGATAATCGATCTTTTATTGGACCAACTTCTGTTGTCGAGCTTTCAACAACACAGAGTTCTCCTTCAGGTCTCGCAATGGTACTCCCACCATCACAGAAAAATATAAGGTGGAACAGATTTTTTTTTTAGCATAAGTAGTTAGCATATAGTGTAAGGAACCATTGACGGTAGGAGTGGCCTGTTAACACCTCTGCAGTCACAGACAAAAAGAGGTGATTAGTGGGTTACAGTTTGTTGTAATAAGCCATAAATCCAGCACATATCACAACCTGTTGAAAGGCCAGCATTTTGGCTGAGTTGTTCTGACGAGTCTAAGGGAATTAGGTTCCTTTTGAAAATCCAGCTCCTACTTTTAGGCATATGTCTGGTTTGGGAATTTTGTGGTTGTCAGGTGTATAGAACTATCCAAACAAGCATTGCCCAAATTGATCCATGTAAGAGGATTCTAGGGTGTAATTATGTGGCTGGTGAGTGCCAGGAAGGATGCTGAAGGAAAGCCAAAAAAGGGAAGACAGCTGCAGTGGAACATTAAGAACTATGTTCAACAAGGAAAATGGGACATAAACAGCAAGTGAACACTGACAAATCATGTGTTGAAGGACCATCTATCCTAGCAGACAGAACCAGCTTAAGAGTGAATCTGAGCAGCAGGAAGCCAAACTCTAGCATTAAACTCACTCCAATAATCTTTCACTATTTACCTTTGTGTTTATTATTTCATGTTTCTTCTGCCATTCCTTAGAGAATATTATTAAATCTAATGAATTCAGTTAGTTGCAGGTCCCATATCCAGGCTTAGCCTTAGAAGCTCCAGCTTCCTTTGATCTTCGACATACCAAAATGTGTGATTATGCTATAAAAAGATAATAGAGAGAACATCAAAGGAAAGTTGAAAAACGCCAATGTGATTTAGTAATATAACAACTTAAGAATAGAGACATAATGTGCAGGCGATCCCAGTTATGTCTTAATGCGCTTTAATATGTACTCTGCAAAACACCATAGCACTAGAGTCTGTGAAATAGGGAGCTCTCACTTCTGCAGGAAATCTTTTCAAATATGGGATGTATTTGCAAGTCCCATATTACAGCCATAATATGTTGGGTGGAAGAAATTAGGTTCATCCGGGGGATCACTCCTGAGACTTTTCCCAGTTCATCACTGAGCTGCTGTCATTTTACCTATCAGAGATAGTCAGGGTTTTAACCTTTGAAGACAACAATAACTGTCTCATGTGGGAACATCAAAGCCTATTTTGGCCAAAAAGGTAATGCAGGCTTGCTTACTATACCTCAAGCTAAATGTCAAAGGTAATTAAATGTTACTATCATGTCTTGCTGTAAGCAGCAAACTACAGAAACTTAGCAATGCCTGTGAGCTCTTAGGATTATCTGTTTTTATTCTTTTTCATTCTGTATATAGGGACTATCACTCTTGGCAGCATGTTAAATGTTCCCTGGAGAACCTTGAAAGTCCAACCAATATGCACAGTATTTTGTGTGTGTGCGCGCATGCTCGCACTGGGGGGGGGGGGCATTTCCACCTTTTGATATCACTTGAACCAAAGAAAGCTTTCCATATACAAATATGTGTTAAAATCCGACTTTTAATGTGTGCACAACACTGTGTATGCATCCAAAAATTGTTCCTGCATGTTGTGGGCGATTCAGAAAAGCCAAGTGATGTGTGTAAATGTTATCTCCACCTTACTTTTCTGTGTTTACTTTTTGTATCTGTAAGAGTCACTTGGCCAAGGTCACAAAAAGAAAATGAAACCCAGCAACCCTGATTCTCAGTCCTTGCTTTAATCAGTAAACACCACTCTCTTCCCTCCTGTTAAGACACTCTGAATGCTACAGAATATATATGTATCCTTTTGGACTGCTGAATCCAGTGGCCCTCTGGCTAGTAGAATTTACGGTGTCATTTACCAGTGCCTCTCAGGGAACTCAAGCTGTACTCTTCTCCATCTTGGCAGATATTTTCAAAAGTAGCTAGTGATTTTGATTGTCTGTTTTGGGGTGCCTGACTTGAGATGCCTTCATGGTCCTTGTTTTTAGTATATATTAGCACCTTCTCTCTGAAAATCAAATACCTTTCAGGGATTTCAAATTCAGCACCCCAAATCACCAGTCAATTTGAAACTCTTGACATTCCTCTCCTCCCTCATCAAAGGCATTAATACTATGTAGGGATCATTTAAAATAAACAAGAACAAAAAGCCAAAGAGCTTCTGAGGTTTTGCCTTGTGCAAGCACCAATAATCTTCAGCCCTCAGCGAGAGCTCTGCCATCATCAATATGACCAATGTTCAGGAAATTCAATGGATGAATGACAAAGTTAATGTACTTAAAACCCAGCAACAGCACTAAGCAAATGGTTCTGCAAGGTAGGGATGATTGTGAGGTTTAAGGTGTATTCTATTAATGGGTAAAATTAATGGGTAAAACCTAAATATTCCAGGGTTTTTCCTTGGGCACTGATAAATTTTCTCTGAGGCTAGGCCTTCTAGCCATGCCCTTAAACGTTTGCTGGCTTCCATGCATGTGTACTGAACTCCATTGGAAACTAAATATTTGCCTCTTTGCAGTGATTGATATGACAGTATCTCCTTGAAGCTAGTGGGCAGTTCCACTAGCTGAACAAGGGAAATAAACCTCCCCAAAAATGTATATTTAAAAAAAAATCTAGTATTCTAAGGTCCTTTCCTCAAGGCTTGTTTTATTGTCCACAAAAAACAAAAACAAATGCACTGACAAAAACATGGGCAATAATCCCCAGAGGCTTTTCCTGATATAACCAGCTAGGAGGTCCAAGGACAAATCCTTAGTTACTTTTTCATCCATCTTCCTCTTCTACTCTTTAGAAACTGCAGAGCCTTTCCATACTCTTCTTCTTACTTGTCATGTTTATTATAATAATGCCTAGGAGCCACCCAAGCATGGGGTTGTACTGTATGAGACCGTGTACAAACATAAAATGAACTACGCTCCATGCCCTGAAGATCTTATCATTTAAATAAAATCTAGAATTCCTCTTCTAGGAAAGTACTGTGGTGGCCTAAGATAACTGGTATGCCGAATGTTGCGTTTTTAATGCTATTATCATGCATCTGACTTCAACTAACATACTTTCCTTATCCACAGCTGAATTTTTTCCTTCATTAAGGAATAAAATGGAGAAATAACATGCCCTACATCAAATTAATGGACTAGTTCTCTTGTGTGTTTTAATTCAAACTCTTGCATTTCCACATTCCCGTATCTTTGCTTAAGTCTGCTCTTGTTAGGATGGGAAACTGTCACTTTCGGTATGTGCTTGGCTCTAATATTTTGAGTTTATCCCTGGATTTTAAATTAAAGGGCTGAAAAGATTTTTGCTTCTCTTCCCTTTGTAAAAACACATCGCTATATTAGAAGTTATGCAGAATTAGTCTTCCATTTTTAACAGGAGGGGGAAAATCTGTTCCATTTTGCCATACTTATTTAAATAAATAAAAAAATAAAGAACTCAGAAAGTTACCATAAAATATTTCCAGTTCACCAGTCTTTGGCTTAAGAACATGAACATTATTTATTTCTCAGAAAATATTCTTTTAAGAATTTTGGGCCTGATTCTCCATTATTCCACACCTTGTGTGGTCATCACAGGCATGCAAGGGGATCACACAACAGGTGTAAAACATTCAAGTTGAAAATCTGGTCCCATTGACATCAGTGAGAGTTTTGCCGTTGACCTCCAATGGCTCCAGGATTTTACCATCAGTCTGATTTGGTAGCATTTTATATCTGCCTTGCCCTGGTATAAATGATTACACAAGATGCAGGAAAAAAGAGAATCAGGTCCTTCATATTTTATTCTTCTCAGAACTCCAGCTCACACGTGGATATTGCTAAGCAAATAATAGAATTTTTGGT
Source organism: Malaclemys terrapin pileata (assembly GCF_027887155.1). NCBI lineage: Eukaryota > Metazoa > Chordata > Testudines > Emydidae > Malaclemys > Malaclemys terrapin. The sequence goes on along the minus strand of NC_071522.1, from coordinate 14,491,758 downwards.
TTGATGACTGAACAGAAAAATCCCCTAAAATTTTTGTTTTGAGTCAATCTGAAACAGACACTTCATTTTTCTCACTATTTTGCTGCGATTTTTACACACACCTTTTTAAATATATTTAGCTAAATTTCTAAAAGAAATTCATTTCAAAATGAAAAGTCTCTAAATGTTTTTTGTTTATAAAATGTTGACATGAAATTACACACCTACATCGGCTGAAGCTGTTTGCCGTATTTGTCCTGAATTTGCAAATAGTTTTGGTTGAGCTGAAACTGGATTTTTTTGTGAATTAACTTTTGTCTGAAAAATTTCACCCAGCTCTACACACAGGTATTGATTCGCTTGGAAATATACCTTGGGGGATTTGTGAAACAATGGAGCCTCTCATGCCTATACCCCTCCCCCACCCACGTTGTTGACTTGTTTCGATTTTTTTTTTTCCTTAGGCAGTTTTGCCAATGTGTCTGCTTATTGTTTACACTTGTATGTTATAGCATCTGTAAAATGCTGGCTAGGTGCATTAAAGACAGGTATGAAGACATGGTCCCTGCCTAAAGATTTTACATTATAGAATAAACAACCTACTGCCTACCTGGGTTTGGGCTGGCTGAGGCAGGCACATTGAGAGCAGGCTAGAGAGGATGAATAAAGCACAGGGAGTAAAGAGATTGGTATTTTGGACAATTTATGTTCCAGTTTTTTTGATTTTTTGCTGCCGCAGTTTCCTTTCTGTTGCTGGATCTCCATCTGTCTGTCTCAAAAACAACAAGGAGTCCGGTGGAACTTTAAAGACTAACAGATTTATTTGGGCATAAACTTTCGTGGGTAAAAAACCCCACTTCTTCAGATGAATGGAGATAGATACTTGTCTTTTTCTCCATCCTTTTTCTACCCCATTCTGTCCCCGTCTCTTCCTCTGTCTTTGATGCCCAGTCAGGTGTGAGCGAGCGAGCACGCACTTTTTGTCCCTGAGTGAGGCCTCCCCTATTCTGTTCATCTCTGAAGTTGGCAAGAGATACTTAAGATTGAAAGCATGGTAGAAATTAGCCATATTGTGCCAGTTTATATCAGAAATTGCCAACATTTTCTGAGACTTCAATTCTGTTGGTCCCTGACCTGTAAAGGAAGGTGGGGGCACAGTAGGGTTTCCTGCCCATGTTCAGTAGCGCCATAGTTTCTATACATATTTGCTTTCTATTCTGCGAGAATAATATTCTGAACTGGAAACAGAACCTTGGAGAATGGTGGATGCTGTGATGTCCTAAGAAGTGCAGTCAGTAGGTGGTAGTGAAGCTACAGTGATGGGAGAGGAGCATCACAGTCTCCTAATGTCTGGTTAGCTGCTTCTTCATTTTTAGGTGGAGGATGGTTAACGGGAAGTAGGAAGAATGGTGGTCTGTTTCGGGGGGGAGGGAGGGCAGAATCACAGCCTATTAGTTAGAAGCAATGAAATGGAGACAACTTCAGGGACTCCATTAAGTGCACGGTGTTTAGGCAGACAGTGTCCCTAGGTAAAGAGTGCTATTCTAGAGGATTGTGTACTGCAAAATAATTGGACTTGGGAAATCAACTGGGCTTCAGTGGCCTGATGGAGCCTCATCTCAGGGACTGAGGGGGGAAGGAGGGGTGAGGAGAAGATAAAACTCTGCTTTTTAAAGGCTGCACTGAATAAGAAGAAACAACATCCTGCTAGATAGATTTACCATCAATACTATTTTGAATAATACAAACAATGGCTATAATTAACTTTCATTTTGGCAGGGGAGTATTTCAGAGCATGTCATCATAATTCCAGCCTCTACAATATTATTCTCTTGGCATCTTGGACTTTTCCTGTTGCATCTGCTGAATAAAAATGATCCAGAATTCGATCAGTAAGGGCTGAGTCTGTGGGGATGTGTGTTAATACATTGATATGTCTAGAATCAGATTTTTAAATACAACATTCCTGCTTGTTTGTTTGTTTTTTATTTTTTTAAAGATAAATTGGAAATGGCAGAACAAGTTGAAATAGAGCAACTTTTTGCACTCAGAGCAATTGCCAGACAAAATTACGTTGACGTTGTTCGTGAAAGGCTCCAGTGCCTAAAGAAATTGAAAATGCAGGCTGTGCCAGAGCTTCTTGGATGTTGGTTAGTTTTTGTTCAGGTAAGCAAAGGCACAGTGTAATGGAGTGAAAGTGGTACTAGTTCAAACCTCGGCATTTCATTACGGGTGTGTATGTGTGAGAGGTACAACATATTCCTTCTCTGTACCTACACAGCCTGCTGGAGAAGAGTTAAAAATACAAAATATAGAGAAGTTAAAATGGAAGTGCCTCTTCTTTAACTCTTTTTAAAAAAAATGTTGCAAGATCCCACTTTTATCCAGTATCAGTAAATAATGACGCACACACCTTGAGCCTGTTAGTCATTTACACTAAGGCAGTGTAAAATTGGTGTAAATCTGATTTGGGGTAACTTTAAGATCCCTTCTCTTTGCCAAAGAGATGTAAAGAGCACTTAGTATATATATATGAGAATTAGGCTCAAAGCTTGTGGGATTTGTTAACAATTATATAGGTAAGAAGCAAAGGTAAAACTGAGATGTTTAACTGAGCAGTAGTATATTAAGACCTTGCTATCTAAACTCCAGGTTTTTATAAAAAGCTGCCTTAGGCCTTGTCTACACTACGGGGGGAGATCAATCTAAGTTACACAACTTCAGCTATGTGAATAACGTAGCTGAAGTCGACGTACTTAGATATACTTACCACACAGCATGATGTCGACTGGAGACACTTTCCCATTGACTCCCCTTGCGCTTCTCGTTCAGGTGGAGTACAGGAGTTGACGGGAGAGCGATCTGCAGTTGATTTAGAGGATTTTCACTAGACTTGCTAAATCGACCGCCAGTGCATTGATCGCCACGCGTTGAACCTCTGGTAAATGTAGACAAGCCCTTAGACAAATCCTCACTGTTAGATGGCCAGGAAAAAAGTCACAAATGAAGAACTCTGGAGGAGGAAGAAAGACTACAGGAGGACACTGGTGAAGGTGGAAGGCCCTAGGTTTCACGTGGGATAGAGAGGCATAAGAGAAGAGAGAGAAAATTGTGGTTAAAAATTCCTGAGCCCTGTCTGCTCCAGCATTTTACCCCATTGCCACCACCAGGGCAGCTATGCCCTACCTGACTGCTGCTGAAATCCAGGTGCTAATTTGCTTAGTGTAGGCAAGGTCTCATAAAGTAATGAGTTACCAGGTTAAGAGATGTGGTGTTAGATACTGTTGCATTAAGATGCTCTTGGATTAAGAATCCATATGCAGTAGTGCAAATTAATGGAACAATAATAGTGAGAAGTAATCTTCCTCTCCATCAGAAATGGAAAGAAACACTGACAGTAGAGTATAGTATGTGACCTATAACCGTAAGGTCATTGTAACTCCCAGTGTATTTGACCCTGAAACAATAAAATGCTGTCTGTGGTGAAACAAGTCATTACTTCAGTCCATAAATAGGATCATATTGTAATAGTTTTGTAATAATAGCTAAGTGCTTCAGCAGCATCTCGTCTTTAGAATACCAGTTTCAAATTAAGAGAACACTTGTACAATGAAGAACAAAAATAAAAAAATGAAAAGGATGACATTAAACTCATTTAACATTAATCCTTTTTTTTCTTTTCCCCCCCTCCCTCCCAATATCTTGCTGAAAGACATTTGAGATGTCCTTAATGACTGGCACTTCAGTTTATTCCAGTCTCTCTTTACCAAGAGCAACAAACCTTCAATAAAAATGTGAATCAACTGAAGATTGAATTTCCTGGGTACAGGATTTTATAGACCAGCTAGAAGACTACAGTAATTAGTGTATGCACTTCCTCATTAAAATATCATTAGTAAAGGCTTTGTTCTTTCAAGATGTTGCAAACAAGGTTTATTGCATTGTGTTCTATCATTATGGTTTACCACTAGCCAGATGTTATATATGAGTTTAAAGATATGAGGGCAAGATTGTCTGCACACAATCTAGTATTTATTATAGCAAGAGACAGGCTGTCTTTCAGATTACAGCATGTTACATAGTGTTGGGCTTTGACAAGTGGACACTAGGCTAAAGCTTGTCCTAGAAGGCAATTGCTGTCTGATGGATGAAAATATATTGTTGGTAGTGTAAGTATGTTACATGCAAACCCACATTTGACTCCTTTTGCACTGATATATAGTACTGATGTCCAACAAGAACCTCTTCCAATTTGATATGATGTATTTGAGCAACAAGAGATGAGGAAAGTGGGGAGAGAAATCTTGCATTTATAGCTAGCGAAATCCATTCTTGCCCAATTATTAAAGAAAAGAGATGATCGGAAATGTTGCATGTTTTACTTGTGATATCTGTTCATTTGAATTCTATACCTGGATAACAGGTCAATTTTTCAGCTAGTATAAATTGTCATGGCTCCATTGAACCTCCAGCTGAGGATCTACAGTTTGTTCTTCAGTCTGTACTCAAAGGGCCTGGCATTCTGGAATGAAAACAAATTGGAGTCGCTGGGTACTCTGTAATACCAATAACTGAAAAGATTTTTCAAAAGAGGATAAGGGAGAACATCTCAGGTTCGGAGGATGAAAGCATGTTGGCAACAATCTTATCTTTAAGACTCTTCAGGCCTTCAAAATGTCAGAATATTAATAGATATATCTTTTTAAAAAGCAAAGTCAGCTCAATTTCAGTTTGTGTGTGTGTGTGTGTGTGTGTGTGTGTGTACAATTCTGTTTTTGGCCCAACGGTACTAAAAACTATTTAATAAAAGCACTTAGAGGCCAGAATCTTTAACAGTGAGTATGCGTTGGAAAGAGAGGAACCAACATTTTTAACTTTTCCTTTTGACTTGCAACAGTGTCCTGCTATAGACATCTCACCTGTACATGTTGGTAAGAAAAGTATCAAGTCAGTTCTTCCTTCCCTGCTCCCTTTTCTAGCTCCGCATGCTGATGCAGCAATCCTCTAAGCAAACTTTCTGCACTACCTTGTTTCTCAAATGAAAACATTTTCCTCCTGCGATTAGCATCTGTTTATAGAATATTTCTTGTTTTTCATAATTAGATCCTGAACAGAAATGCAAAGTCTGCTGTGTAAAAGGATAATGAATCTTTATTGCACCAGTGGAAATCAGATTTGTGCAAAAGGCTCTTTGAAAACAGTAATAAGCATAGACATGTATTAAGTCACCAAGATAAAGCTTTTGCTTTTATATATTTTTATAAATGGAAATTATAACTACCCAGTGGATTTCATGTGACATTTCCTGTTACCCAGCAAGATTTTTAGCCTGCACCATAACATTTATCTCAAGACAAAACTCTCCAGGGGTTCAAGCCTCTAAATATAAAATAGAGAGAAAGAGACTAAAATGGGGGAAGGCTTTGTTTCATTTCTTTGTCTATCTGCAGTAACAGAGGGGAGGAAAAGGAGTCACTTGAAATGTCCAAGATACGATCTAATCGGCCATCCCAATATCCATTTAGCACATACTGTAACATTTTAAGCATCTCTTGGCCGCGCTCTCAGAAGAGAAGGCTCATGTCATCCCTCGTATTTTCCCATTGTACACATCATTTCCTGGCGAATGCAAGATTTATTCCCCAGCTAAAGCCTTCTTGACAGGTTTGTTATCTGTTCACCCCGTTGGCGAACCCCAGAGAGTCAGAGCATAGCTGTTAGAGAGAGGGGGGAGGGAGAAGGGGAGGAAGAAAGAGGACTGGGAAGCAGGGCAAGTAAATGTCAAGCGAGCTGCCAAGGATAGATATTATAGCTGCTGGGAACCTTAGAGAGTATCATGTGTCTTTTGTGTCTATTTTACAGTCAGTGCTTCATGTAAGATGGCAGTCTCGCCTGGACTGTGCTTAGTATCGATTTTCTCCCAGGCAATGCACAGACCATTTTAGGATTACTGGGGGGCAAAACAAACAAACATACCCACAAACAAATAGGCAAAAAACCCAAACCCGCACATCTATTTTTTTCTATAAACAAATATCTCTTAAGTGATGTTGATTAATGTTGTTCTCCCCCCCCCCTTTCCTTCCTTTTCTGTTTTTCCCCCAAGTTAGCAAATTGTTGTACAGAGATCAAATAGAACAGACATTTTTCGGTCAACAGTAGGCTCCTGGAAAGTAATGTGGTTTATTGTTTGATATATGGACTTCAGACTTGGTGCCTTTCTTCTCCTTTAGAGAAAAAAGAGGAAGATCTCATCTGAGGCAACACCTGTTCTGGGGACTGAAGCACTGAGCATTAGCAAAAGGATGCAAGAGTGCTGAATTTGGAAATACTTTTTTAAATGCACACATAATATATTATCCTTATTATTTCCCTTCTGTTGTTTTCTGCAGTTGCTGTTCGGCACTTTTTCACCAGTATGTGTAGATGGAGAAGGAAGCCGTATGGCTGTCTAAACAACCGGCATCTGCTCATCTGTTTGAATAGCTTAGACTGGGTATGCTTTCCTCTGGCAGACTTGGTCCCTTTTAACCATTGCTGAGCCAGTGAAGAAGCTGAGCATCTTGGCTCAGTGACTCGCCCCTTTGGATTCTGACTTTGGGGTCCAGAGCACCTAATTTAAGTCCTCATGTATGTGTGCGTTCTGCAGCTGTCTAGGGGCTTGCTCTGGCAAAGTGCTGACACTCTGACTCCAGTCCAGTATAGCACTTAAACATGTGCATCATTTTAAATTCCATTGATTTTAGTGGGACTGCTCAAATGCTTAAAGTTAAGCACATGTTTACAGCCTAAGGGTCAAATCCATTCTTCATTGTACTGGTCTATGTGCAGAGTAACTCCATTGAAGTCAATAGCATTCTTCTGCACGTTCACCAAAATAAATGGAAGAAGAATTGGGCTCTAAATAGGTAGAAACTATCAATGCATACATTTTTTTTTCTGATGTTTAGCCATTAAAACCAAGCCCTTTTTGTTTAAAAGCGAAAGGTCAGGTGAATTGCTAATAAGGTTAGATTTTTCAGGTGCCAAATTGGAGTTTGTTTTCAGGTTTGTTTGTATTTTAAAGGGCTCTAAGGAGCAATATTTCCCCTGCTCCACAAGCTCCCAGGTCACAACAGATGTAAAATGATTGTGCTGTATGAGGATGTGGCAACAGGATTTTGAGATGCTACTCAAGAGTTGTAAACCCCTGGGAGGGAGCAAGACTGCATGTGTTCCATGATCTGTTTAATTTATCTCTGTGGAAGGGGATGGAGCATTGGGGGCAAGCCGGGGATAGAGTGGCAACAGGACCTGTGAATCCACCAGATATTACTTCCTGTGTAGCTGGGAATCAGGAACCATGGGAGTGATTAACTGCTATTTCGCAGCTTTGGGAACTGGATTTCCTGCCCCATGGTAAATCCTAGGATGCAGCTCGGTGGTGGTTTGCTTTCTAGCCTCTTCCATAGGTGTTGAGAGGCTACATTGATTCCTGCTTGTGAAGTGCTTGGAAATCTTTCAGTGGTAGATGCCCTAGAAGTGGAAAGCTCAATTTTTAAACACGGAGGCCATAAGCAAAAATGTGAAAGCTCTTCACACACATTAAAGGGCTTAGCCAGCAACATTTTTTACCCCCAGAAATGAGAAGAAAGCATGAGAAAACTGAGACAGAGATTCAGAGCCTTCCCCAAGATCACACAGCAAGTCAATGCCAAAGCTCAGGAACAGAACTCAGAGCTCCTGAGGCCCAGTCTTGTGCTGTAACTAGGGGTGCCAGGCATCCAGGTTTTGACCAGAACGCCCGGTCGAAAAGGGAGCCTGGCGTCTCCAGTCAGCACCGCATCAGGCCTAAGGCAGGCTCCCTGCCTGCCCTGGCTCTGCGCAGCTCCCCGGAAGCGACTGGCATGTCTGGCCCCTAGACGCAGGGGCGATCAGGGAAGCGCCGCATGCTGCCCCCGCCCTCAGTGCAGGCTCCACAGCTCCCATTGGCCAGGAAATGCAGCCAAGTGGGAGCTGCAGGAGTGGCGCCTGCGGGCTCGGACAGCGTGCACCGTACAGAGCCGCTTAGCCGTGCCTCTGCCTAGGGGCCGGACATGCTGGCCGCTTCCGGGAGCAGCAGGGAGCCGGCCTTAGTCCCGCTGCACCACCGACTGGTAGCCACCTGAGGTAAGGGCCCCAAACCCCCTCCCCCAGGTCGCAACCCTCTCCAGCACCCTAACTTACTCCCAGACCCTACACCCCAATCCTTATTCCATCCCTGAGTCCCCTCCCACACACCAAACCCCTCGGCCCCAGGCTGGAGCCCCCTCCTGTACCCCAAACCCCTCATCCGCCAGCCCCACCGCAGAGCCCACACCCTCAGTGGGAGCCTGCATCCCCTCCAACATCTCAACCCCTTGCCCCAGCTCTGAGCCTGCTCCCACACTCCAAACCCCTTGGCCCCCAGCCTGAAGTCCCCTCCTGCACCCCAAACCCCTCAGCCCCAGCCCTGGAGCCCTATCCCCTCCCACACCCCTGCCCCAGCCCGGAGCTCCCTCCCACATCCTGAACCCCTCACTTCTGGCTCCATCCTGGAGCTCATAACCTCAGCTGAAGCCCTCACCCATACCACATTCCAACCCCCTTCCCCAGCCCAGTTAAAGTGACTGAGGATGGGGGAAAGCGAATGATGGAGAGAGGGAGGCTGGAGTGAGTGAGAGCGTGGCCTCAGAGAAGGGGCGAGGCACGGGCGGGGCCACAGGGAAGGGGCGGGGCAAGGGTGTTTGGTTTTGTGCAATTAGGAAGTTGACAACCCTAGCTCTAACCACAAGACCAATCTTCCTGTGGAGAGAGTCCCTTTGATGCTGTACCATCATAGGAGTTAGCAAGAAAGATGTTAGCAAAACATTCATATTGTGCTATAATAGACAACTAAGCATCTCTCCCCCGTTAAAAGTGAGAACAATTTGTTTCAAACTCTAATTATTCCTAACTGGCTGATTCATTAAGCAAATACTGCAACAGCAGCAGAGTCTGTGATTATAAACACCAGAACAATATGTTGCTGTACTTGTGACTCTGTACAAATGCAGAGAAAAGAATGTTTTTCCACCATTTGGGTTTGGTTGAGGGTTTCATTCTTCTTTCCTCCTCCACCCATACCTCATCCCTTCCAAACTGCTCCTAATACTAAAGCACATCGCTTATCATCTACTAATTAAATCATTTCACTCCATTTTATATAATTTTTAATTTAGCATTCATTTTCAACATAGCTTTTGGCTTCATTTACTGATAATAAACAGCATTGCACACAACACATGTTCCTCAAAACAGACATTCACACACATACGGATGCCAGTAATTTTGCCAGTATGTCATGCATATAAATATTAAATACAACATCCCACCCTCATTTTGCCCATGATTGAATGTGCATGTTGCTGCTTTATAGTATAATATACCATAATAATGCAAAACATGACACATTGTATACAAAAATTTTCCAACTTTCTCATGCACTAACCTTGTCCCTTAACAAATTATCTGGGTTTACCCCGGCTGCACTGGCACCTGGCAGCAATGGCCACCATGAATAATAAAATTTAACCCCGCTCTGCTATTGGTCCATTAGCTGTTCTTTGCTCATAGTTTTTCAAAATTACACTAACCATTTACCATACAGAATGAGGACCCAAAATAAACTAAAATCCATACAATTGCAATATGGGCTCCTGTCCACTGGGAGTTGAACTAGAGCCGTCATTCTTATTTCAAACAGGTCCTCCAATAGCCATCAGCAAGTTCCCTGCTCCTTTCAAAGTCACAGGCAGCATCCTTGTTGACATCTCAGCACAGAGGCCAAAAAATGAGCAGATAAGTAAACTGATTTTCCTTCTTAGCATAATGGGTCTGGTGCCAACTGCTTGTCCCTGTTCTTCAGAGTTTCGGCCAAGAGTTTTTGAAAGTGGCCTCAGATTTTCTGTTGCTTTCACTTTGGGGTACCCAGCTTGCGATGCCCTGGGCTTAATTTTTAATGGGTGCTGAGCACCTATAGATTCTTCTTCGAGTGGTGTCCCAGTGGGTGGTCTACCTTAGGTGTCGTTGTGCCCCTGCACTCGTAGCTAGAGATTTAAGGTAGCAGTGCCCGGTTGGGTCACACATGGGCAGTCCCCACCTCACGCCGCTTCGGGCAGTTAACTAGCACTGTGTGACCCACCCCACCCCCACTTCCTTCTCGACTGCCATTGGCTCGAGTCGGAGCACTCAGCAACGCCTCACAGCTAGAAATAAGTCCTTTTTCCTTTAGCAGTAGTTCAGTTCTTAGTTAGAATATTATAGCCTTTCCCCTTTCTACTTTATCCCCATCCCTTCCAAAAAAAAAATGTTTCCCCCTCATAAAACCTTAAGTTGCTATTATCCCCGATCGCAGCAACATCTCTCTCTCCACATCACTGAGAGACACTCCTTCAGGGGCATGCCTGGTTCCTCAGGTTTTAAACACTTCACTACCTGCCAGCTTTCAATACCTCTCTCAGACGGACACTCTCAGTGCATCCACTCCCTTGGTGAGGGACACATATCACAAAAGTGCTCACACTGCCACAGCTTGAAAGCCCGCACTAGAAAGGCCAGGGATTTACAGCTAAAGCTTCTCCACATGGAGAAGTCTCTTCATCCGGTGTCTGAGCTCAAGGTACGAGCCTCTCCGGGCCAGAAATCACCGACTGCCGCCTCAGATAAAGGCTCCTCTTTCAGAGGCAACCAACATACCAAGAAGGCAGCAAAGAAACAGGGCTCCATGTCCCCGACTCCGGAGTTGGCCAAGGAAAGGTACTCCGATAGCGGCAAAATGCTCCCAGTACCAACAGACAGGTCCCTCCAGTACCAAAGGTAAAAAGAAACCCAGAGCTACTAAGCAGTTGAGCTCTGACACAGGCGGCAAAGGGAAAGTGAAACCCCGTGCCGCGGCACCGACAACAACAAACAAACCATCAGTACCGAGCATCCCTGCTGCCACCTACTGCTGACAGTATGCATTCCAGCCACACACCTGCGCCCACACTCCAGCACACGGTACCGAGCTCCAACATCCCACCGGCACGGAGACTGGGCACGTCACAGCAGTTCCTCTGTCATACAAACTTATCTGTCTCATCGGTACCACGGTCTCTCCTCCTCAACATCGACGGTACCACTGTGGGACCTCAACCTAGTTCTCCATATCCTCACTGGACCCCCTTTCGAGCTCATGGCTACAAGCTCGTTACTACACCTCTCTAAGAAGGTTGCATTTCTAGAGGCCATTGCATCTGCCAGGTGGGGAGGAGAACTAGCTGCTCTCATGAGGGATCCACCCTATGCTATCTTTTTTTAAAGATAAAGTATCTCTCAGACCCCACCCCAAGTTTCTGCCTAAGGTGGCTTCATCCTAACCAACCTATATACTTACCTACATTTTTTCCAAAACCACATACAGACTGTCAATCCAGACTACACTCCTTGAACATCCGCAGGGTTCTCGCCTTTTATATTGATAGAACAAAATCCTTTCGCAAGTCTCCAAAACTATTTGTGTCCATCACTGGACGGTCAAAAGGACATGCCATTTCCAAACAACACCTAACCAAACAGATATCAGATTGTATCAAACTCTGTTACCTGCAGTATGAACGACAACCCTCTATGGGGATCCGTACGCATTCTACTAGGAGTCTCTCAACCTCCATAGCTTTTCTAACAACATCCCTATAGCGGAAATCTGTAGGACCGCAACCTGGACCTCACCGCACACTTTTACACAACACTGTATGTTACAACAATACGCATCTTCCAATTCCTTGTTTGGTCACAAGGTACTTTCATCTGCTATGATTTCAACTCTGAAGCCCCCTCCTTCTTCCGGAGGACACTGCTCTGAAGTCACCTAAAGTGGACCACCCACAGGGACACCACTCGAAAAAGAGAAGGTTACTCATCTTGTGGAGTAACAGAGGTTCTTCTAGATGTGTGTCCCTGTGGGTGCTCTTCTACCCTCCCTCCTCCCCTCTGCTTTGGAGTTCTATCAAACGCAGACTCTGCTGTCGAGAAGGAAGTAGGGGTGAGGTGGGTCGCACGGTGCTAGTTAACTGCCTGAAGCAACATGAGATGGGGACTGTGCATGTGCACTGCTACCTTAAATCTCCGGCTACAAGCACAGGGGCACAACGACACCTAAAGTGGACCACCCACAGGGACACACATCTCGAAGAACCTCAGTTACTGCACAAAGTGAGTAACTTTCTCTTCCTTTGATTTCATCTGGATGATCATCATCTTTGAAGATCAGGCTCCATGTCCAAAGGTGGGCACCCAAAATCAGAGGCCACTTTTTCAAAACATTTGCTATCATCTTTATTTCTCCAGGATCTATTGTATAGATGCCTAGAACAATCATGGTGGGACAACAAGGGCAAATTTCTCCAAGCAGCCTCAGTCTGGCCTTTCGTAGTTCGTATAATAGACACGAACGTCTGAGACGTGGCAGGATGAGTGCTTTTTGGCTACTAGTGCACTTTGGTGACTGCACTATTCTTTCAACCTTGTACATCACAGCAATCAAGGCATCAGTCAATAGGGAGTTAGACAGTGTGTTATTTTCTGTATTATATTGCCCCAGAAAGCAGCTCAGGCTTCCAATGAGGTCAGCCGCTTGTTTGACAAGGCTGACCAAAAAGAAGCAAAGAGCCACTATTGACACAGCATTACAGTGGTTTACAGATTACTAGAGGCTCAGGAGAAGGGGAAAGCGCCTCCTCAGTTGTTTGAGTTTGTGAAAATCACCATTTCAGCTGGACCTGAGGTCACTGAGAAGTATTTTCTCAGGCTGCAGGGACAGCATGCCTGCCCCATCTAGTGAATTACAGGAGAGAGGTAATGTCACTTACAGGATGTGCTGCTGATGCTCGATGTTGTGTTAATTAATCACCAAACCTCTTGCCTTTATTTCCTTTTAATTATAACATTATTTGACCATTCAGATTTGTACTGATTATACCATCACTTAATTGACAAAATGTACCATATGGCTAATGTTTCCTGTCAGTTTAAATTACACACGTGGCATCTAGTTTTCTGCTACCATGGATTAAAGGGAAAGTGGCCTTCACACCAATCAACATCTGCATGTTGAGCAGCATAGCATTGTGACTTCACAGTTGGTCTACTCCAGGCTGTAAATAATGATGATCATAATAAAAAATTATATGAAAAAAATATTGCACGTCACAGCAAAATAGACCTGTGTGGTATCACTGGTGATTATTGAAATGGCATCTGCTTTGCTCTAGGAAAAGTATTGAAATTCAGGAGGGAAAAAAAAAGATTTAGAGGACTGTTTGGTACCACATTTTCTTGTCATTTTGTTCATCCTATTATATTATTTTTAACAGACTGAAACAGTAGCTTGTCTCTGTCTCTCGCTCGCTTTTTTAACAGATTTGTTTTCCGCTCAATTAGACTTGTGATCACGAGAACACAAAGTAATATTTTTCTCCTTCTGGAGAGACTCATACAGTGTGATGGGCAAATTGTCAGAAATAATTATACCAAATGGTGGAATAAAATTCGATGGAAAACATCTCTCCCTGCTAGTGATAAATTTTTATTTAAGACAGAATGAACATCAAGCGCATTTGTGACGAGGTGAAATTGACAAGTGGATCTCCGCCATGGTTTTATTTTTAATTGCTGGTAAACTAATTAGACAGCACAACATGTCGTGTAAGTCTCCCCCTCCTCACAAAACCCAGCTAGGCAGCATGAATTCTTCAATAAAAGAAAATAACATAGCACGGATTAGACATGCAGTAACGAGATGGATCCTTTAAATACCACCTGTTTTGCTGTAAAGGGGTGTCTTTTTCAGGGATTTAGTGTTATTCAGTGATATTTACCCTGCAGGTCAAGAAATTCCTTGCAGGACCAGTGGAATACTAAGACTGCCTGCCTGATTCCAGAATAATAAATGTTTGTGGTAGTAGGTGTGTAGACATTCTTTGAGTATAATAGACCTTTTTTTAACTGAAGAAATGTCTAAGACAGAGTTCTGTTTGTAGTCTTTATGAATAGACCATGGGTAAAATTTTCAAAAGTGATTTAGGAGCTTAAATTACATTTTTGAAAGGGACTTAGACACTTATCCTAAATCCCATTGAAAATCAATGGGTCTCAGGTTCCGAGGCGCTTAAAATAGGACTTAGGATCCTGGATCTCTTACGAAAATTTTCTGGGATTTTCAAAGTCACCAAAGTGAGTTAAAGTCAATAGGAGTCAATAGTACCTTGAAAACTCCAGCCTGAAGTACCAACGATTTGCAAAGTTTTCTTCTTTCCAGCTTTCATTCTGTATTTTTCCCCTTGAGAATCTAGGACACATTCTGCTGTCATTACACTGAAGTAAATCTATTGAAGTCAGTGGACTTAATCTGGATTTACAAGGGTTCCATAGACAGCTGAATTTGTCCTACCTCCCCTAAACATAATATACTAGATGCTCAGTATTTGTAAACTGTTGTAGTTCTATTGACTTCAATGGAGCTATGTCGACCTACACCAGCTGAGAATGTGGCCCAGACTTAAAGAAACCCTGGCACCCTCTGCACACAGCCTCTAGGATCAATACATCAATTATTTAACTTCAATAACCATTCTGGTAACACTAACTTCTTTTAAATGAAGGGCGTGGGAAGGTTACAGCATAATTTTCAATAGATATCATTTGCGCCCCAAAGAGACATCAAAAAAGGAGATTGAAAGCATTACGTTGATGAACAAGATAGATGGTAGTGCACAATAACTTTGTCTGTAACATTTTACATTCACATGTCCCTGTGAACAGAGTAATAGCTTTAAACTATGGATTGATGTCTGGCATAAATATTACATATTTTTTCTTGCAGTGCAAATATTTTGCTTGTAGTGATGCTGGTGGGGGCTACGTGCATGTGTTAGGGTAGTACGTTCTATTCTGTCTTTGAGACAGCTAATGGTTTGGAATAAACCATAAGTCTCTTAATTCCAAAGTAAAACTTCTGAAGAAGTGCTCAAATAGTTCAATTTTGGAAATAACAGCTTCAAAAAACCATTCTAAATACTTTTTTTCACAGTAGGGCATAATGACTCCAAAAACTACTTCAAAAATTGTCAGAATATGTATTTATCTCAGTCTTTTTGATCAGTCTGGTTTCTAGTGGTCAAGAGCTCTTTCTTGGGTCTACTCTGAGACTTTCCCAATTATTTCTATGGGGTTATCTTCTTTTACATATATATAAGGAAATTATTATGTAGCAGACATCTAAGCAGCAAGGGTCTGAATGACTCTAAAAACAAGGAAATGTCTAGTGGAAAACTTAGAAATGGTTGTTTATATGATGTATTTTCTGTATTTGTCATCTTTAATTCTTTGTTAGTGTGAATAGTTACATGAAAAGCAGGATCTTTGTCTTTTACATTTTATCTGCTCCTTCACTGCTTATTATCTAATCTATCATGCTTGTATGGCCCCCATAATCATAATAGGTGAGCGCCTCGCAATCTTTAATGTATTTATCCTCACAAAACCCCTCTGAGGTAGGAAAATGCTATTATCCCCATTTATAGATGGAAAACTAAATCCGATAGAGACTCCATGATTTGCCCACAGTGACACAGGAAGTCTGTGGCAGAGACTGGAACTGAACCCTTATTACTGGACCACCTGTGCTCTTACTGGCAATTCTTCCCCATTCAAGAGCCGAGCCGAGCTCCATGAAGCCATAGGAGTTGTGGGGAACAGGTGGAAAGGGCATTATGTGCCTCTCTTGTGCTTGGATTGCCAGCGCCTGAACAAATCCCACAGCACAGGTTAAAATAGCTTAACTAATTTCCCAGCTGCAATGACACATGGGCCATTGCCCCAATCACGTTCCACAAAGGCATAGGAATGCCCTGGTCTCTCTCGTGTTTGCGTGCACACACGTATACCCACTCTCCCAACATGCACTCCATACAAGAGGCTCCCCTGAGGTTGGCATGGAGCTGGCTTTGCTGGGAGAATTCCCTTGCGGAGGAAGAGAGGCTTATGCCTGTTTTGTGACCACTTTATGCTGGTTGTTTCATCCTTGTTTCTGATCATAGAATACCAGGGTGGGAAGGGACCTCAGGAGGTCACCTAGTCCAACCCCCTGCTCAAAGCAGGACCAATCCCCAGACAGACTTTTACCCCAGATTCCTAAATGGCCCCCTCAAGGATTGAACTCACAACCCTGGGTTTAGCAGGCCAATGCTCAAACCGCTGAGCTATCCGTCTGTGGTGTGTGTGTAGAAGAATGACAGGATTGATTTCCTTAACACAAGTCTTATCTTTCCTGGGTTAAATGAAGTAATCACAAGGAGCAGTCAAGATCCAAGTAGTCTTAGGAGTCCAAGGAACACAATCCTGTCTGCAGCCTGGTCTAAATAGCAACAGTGTGTCAATTTTTACTGTTTAAAGGTTCTTCAAGCTACTAAGAAAACAGCTGGTCAAGGGGCCATCTGTGTAGTATATTGAACAGTGTATCAGCACATCTATTCTCAAACAGTTAACCCCCGTTCATTGGTGTAAAATATAACACTGTTAGATTTGTTTTAACTATTGTAGGGCCTTACCCAGAACTAATAAAGTAAATTGCAAAACTCTCATTGTCTTGACTGATGTAGGATCAGGGCCTTAATCATTCCCATGGAAACATAAGAATTAGGGTGTCTAAGAAGATGATAATAGGGTGTGTGGAATGAGTGAACTTGTGAAAAGGTGTCTTTCAAGGAAAAGAAAATACAAGTGATAGCAGAGAAATATAGAAGCCATATTAAAATGAACTATTAATTCAAAATGGAATGTATTTTATGTTTTCAGTGGAAAAGGGACTTTTCCATAAAGGTACTATTGCCAGAACCTTCAATATTGCAATGCTAGCAGACAAATGTGAAGCATATGATGTTTATATTTAAACCATTATAACCACAGCCTCCCAAATGACTTCAAATTGGTCACAATTTCCTCTGCTTACCAACTATACTGTAGATTAAGGTAGCTGTAACGTATTGGTGGCATATTAAAATCATGAGGAAACAATAATAACCGATTCCCATGCAGTAAAGATAAGACAATAAAACATTTATTGCTAGAAACTACACAGACAAAAATGTCTTGAGATAACTTTAAGGATTTGTCTTAAAATTAAACCTAGAAGAATGTCTGAGTCAAAGCTAAAGATGTTTGCTTGACTGCCCCCACGATATCTAGCACACATGGATAAGATCACCCAGAATTTGGAAAGCCAGGTGGGATGAGTAATAGAAGGGTGAATTAAGAGCAGACATTTTATTTCTGCTCTGGGCCAGATTCTCATTCGGTGTTAGTCAGCTTCATTGACTTTAAGGGAGCTATGTCAATTTATAACAGCTGAGAATCTGGCCAAAGAAGTATTCTAGTTTTTACTTTTGGGCAGACCCTTAAAACTATTTCTGTAAACAGTTGTTGGGTTTGATCTTATTTTTTTGACTTTTTGATCTTTTTCTGTGTGGGGTTTCTAGCAATAATGTTTTATTATCTCATCCTTATTGTCTGTAGACTTGTATTATCATTGTTTCCTCATGATGTTAATTTGTCACTCATGCTTAACTGCTGCCTTTATCTGCAGCATGTAAAAGGTAATTGTGGACCATTTAAAACCAGTTTGGGGAGGTGCCCTTGTAATGGGTTGAATGTAAACTCCACATTCACAGTATTTTACCCATGTCTGCTAGTGTTTTGCTATATTTAAGGCTCTGGCCTTGTTTTCATTACTTATAAAACCTAGTTTTGAGGAATTTATAACTTGGCCATAAAAACATGCTCTGCAATGAAACTTGGCTTAGAAAGCCACAGTCTGGATTATTTTATTTTATTTTTTTAAAATACTTTTTTAAAGGGGCCTTTTTTTCCCTTTAAGTGAAGGAGGTTAAAAAGAGTTTCACAGTTTCAGTTGCTTGGTAGCATGTCTATCTACAGCTGTATTTTTTTATGTAGGAATTTTGAATTTTAGTAGTTTTTTAAACCAAAAAAATGGCTTAAGAAGTGGATGCTGGCTTTGGCCAGTATCTATTTTTCCAGTGTATTATGGATCCATAAGGCAAAAGTAATTGGTATTGTCAGTGCTATGTCTTATAGTTACTTAAGTTAAAATTGGGATCTTGGGGGAGAACTGAAATTCAAGCAATGGGATTTGCATAGTTACTTTCTCGGAGTAGCTGGAAATGTATTGGGATTACTGTGCTTACACAGTCACGTACTCAGAACTTACCCTTAGTTCCTTATTCGGCCATCATTGGAAGAAAGTTGAGGAAACTTAGTAAATATTCCACAAGCCATCTCACTAAACATCACTTTAATTCTGATTCTTGGTGTAGGTCAAGGCAAGTTACAAATTATAAAAAAAAAAAGGGGGGGGGGTCAGTTACCAGGGCACCTGCATCTCGGACCCCACCTGGTCTCCTGAACCATACCCCCGTCTCAGGCCTCAGGCTGTCACTTCTGTCTTGGTGGTATCACATAATTCTCCCACTCCTGGGACCGGGCTACAGTCCCTTGTATATCAACCCTGATTACCACAGCAGGTCTAAGTTTCAGTACCTGCAGCTCTCATCCCTCTAGGACAGGGGTAGGCAACCTATGGCACGCGTGCCAAAGGCGGCATGCGAGCTGATTTTCAGTGGCGCTCACACTGTCCAGGTCGTGGCCACCAGTCCAGGGGGCTCTGCATTTTAATTTAATTTTAAATGAAGCTTCTTAAACATTTTAAAAACCTTATTTACTTTATATACAACAATAATTTAGTTATATATTATAGACTTATAGAAAGAGACCTTCTAAAAATGTTAACTGTATTACTGGCACATGAAACCTTAAATTAGGGTGAACAAATGAAGACTCGGCACACCACTTCTGAAAGGTTGCTGACCCCTGCTCTAGGAGCTAGGACTAATGTGCACTAGAGTGATGAAACAGTCTTTTTAAAGCAAAGTATTATTTATTCAGAACAAAGCATTTCAGATTAAAAGATCTTAAACCAGTAAACAGATGTATACATGTCTAGTTTACAAGGTGTCTGTCCATCTTCCACGTGGGGGTCCTGATAAGTATAAGCTTTCTATCAGACTCAAAGGCTCTGCATGGGGGCCTGTTCCCTTAACTCACAAACTAGTTTCCCTCCCCACTGCATCGTTTTAAGTTTAGTGTCTCTCTGAACTCTCTGCTCCCAGCCTTGGCAAAACAGCTGTGTAACTTTGGGCTTAAGCATGGAAGTAGGCCTTTGTCCTGTAATTTCACACCCCCCATAAGTGTTTTGGGGAAGTAGTTTATCTTGAGCCATTGTGTTGCTTTTCTTCTTGCATTTTCCTACAGCCCTCTATTAAACTAGATTAATACATTCATCATTCATATAAGAAATACCACAAGCAGCTCTGACTTTTCTTGGTGGTTTTTTTTCTTAGCACAGTCCTTAAAGTAAAAACTTTTTTATTGTTTGTATAATTATAAAATTACAAATTGAATATGAGCCTACAATGTGATGCAGTTGCGAAAAGGTTAATATTCTGGGATGTATTAAAAGGAATGTCTTATGTCAGACACGGGAGTTGATTGTTCCGCTCTACTTAGCACTGGTGAGGCCTCATCTGGAGTATTCTGTCCAGTTTGGGGTCCTGCTCTTTAAGAAAGATGTGAACAAATTGGAGACAATTCAGAGGAGAGCAACAAAAATAAGTTTAAAAAACATGCCCTTAAGGAAGGGTCAAAAAAACCAAAGAGTATGTGTTGTCTTGAGAAAAGAAGACTGAAGAGATACCGGAGAATAATCTTCAAATATGGTACGTGCTGTTATAAAAAGGAGGGTAATCAATTGTTCTCCAGCTCCACTGAAGGTAGGACAAGAAGTAATCGGCTTAATCTGCAGAAAGGGAGATTTACGTTAGATATTAGGAGGAAAACTTTCTTAGTAGAAGGATTGTTAAATAGTAAAATGGGTTACCAAGGGAGCTTGTGGAATCCCTATCATTGGAGGATTTTAAAAACCGGTTAGACCAACAGCTGTCAGGGTTGGTCTAAGTGTACTGGGTCCTGCCCCAACACAGGGGGATGAACTAGATGACTTCTTGAGGTCACTTTCAGCCCTACCTTTCTGTGATTCTGTGGTTATCATGAACAACGTATTGTGGTAGGTGAAGAGGAAAAACAGCTTAAAAATTGCTCCTGTACTTTTGGTAAGCTATTCATAGATATAGGAATATTAGGTGTAAACTTCATTTTTTTTAATTAAATCAAGTCTGCTAATCAAATGCAGGCACCCAATCTATTAATTTTAACATGTAAATGTGTATCCACCCATCCATGACATTACAGAACATTCATGTCGTCAATTAAACTCTAGCAATAGGAAATATGCTAAACATTGTTCAGTATCTGATTGGGGCATGTAAGGATTTGTTTTCAGTTTCGCACTGTCTTGTTTTCTTCCAACCTTTTATTTAAGCCTTCTGTCAGTTAGTTGGGCCATATTGCCCAGTCAGTGAACATTCTGCATGCTTATACTGGGTTTCATAGATGTCAGGCTCAATAAAATGTGATTATTGACTTCAGGGAGTCATAATACAAGAGTAACTGAAAGATGGCAAATTCACAACTGGTATAAGGAAATACTTTTTTCACACAACACACAATTAGCTTCACTATCACAAGATCTCACTGAGGCCAAGAGCATATCATGATTCAAAAATAGGATTCAGTGGTTATTTAGGTAACAAGAATATACTAGTTCCTAGTTCATTATAGTCCACAAGTTTTCTAAGGGATGTAAACCTCATTCTTGATGTATACCATCTAAGGGATGTAAACCTCATTCTTGATGTATACCATCTAAGGGATGTAAACCATCTCAGGGATGTAAACCTGTAACTATTGGGTGTTAGGAGGAAACTTTCCCTGGGAGAAGTTTATCCTATAACTGCCTAATGTTAGGTTTCTTTCATGTTCCCCTGAAGCACTGGCTACAGGTACTGACCACTATTGGAGAGAGGATACTGAACTAGATAGACCACTGTCGTGATCCATTAAGGTAATTCCTGTGTACCTGTGCAAAGTAAAGTCTGGAGCACATAATTTCATCCATGCAGGATATTTGTAGGGCACCTGACATGTTAAACTGGCAGGTAGAGGTCGTCATTGGTGGAATATCGATAAGTGTTTCAACAAAGTGGTTTTTTTATCTGTTGATAAGGGTGCTATGACATCTGGGCACAGGGGCATGAAAGAGGCAAAAATAGAAAGAAAAATACATAAATATTCTAGTGTAATTGAAGTGTGGCCTTCAAATCTTAGGACTCTGAACCAGCCAAGTTTAGGGGTGGAATTGCAATCTGATAAATTTGCCAGCTCTAACCTAATCTTCAGTTTTCATCAGATGTTCATTTTTCCATTAGCAGAAGTATGCTTTTTGTTTCTGTCCGTAAACAGTGGATTCAGTTTGGGTTAGTATCTGTTAGGATGAGGTGTGGTGGTGCTGATGAAGTTTTAGGGAGCCACTTTTAAAGACTCCTAAGAATTTTTTTCTTCTGTTGAGAGAGGTTCTAAACAATTTCAGGGCTGAATTTCAGATTGGAGAGCAGGGACGCCATGGGCACATTAAGCTTGAACTAACAAATCATGCATGAAATGCCATTTGAGAAATATATCAGTAATGAAATTGACAACTATATTCAATGTCTGTTGCCTGGGCTTATCTGTTAGTTACACAGTAACACTCCTTCAGCAGGTCACTGTATGAACTTGATAGTGAAAAAACCTGCTATATATTTTTGTATATTATTTAACAAATTCTGTGATCCTCCTGTTTTGAAAACTGATTTGGAGGCAAAGCTTGTCCTCATGTAGTGAATGAAAGATCATGTAGTGAATTTTAGTGTAAAGCATTGGAAATTACTATTGTTATTGATTTAATGTTTATATTTCAGTAATGCCCAAAGACCTCAGCCAGACTGGGCCCCATTATGCCATTGATTATGCCCCAATCAATGGCAGACTCTGCCCAGAAGAATTTATAATCTAAATAATTATCTGTTAAAGTGCTATAGCTCCAGTGTTTGTATATAAAACTTTACTTGGGTTTTTGTTTTGGGTTTTTGTTGGCATCCTTTAGTCTGCGAGAGACGGTGGGAATTGCAGCCTATGATGTAGATGGGTTGCAATGTCTCATGTGACTGAATAGTCCAATTCGAGATTTTCATGATCTTTGGCAGTTGTTGCAAATATCTGTATCTTGGTTGGGAGCTGCTTGCTTCCTACTGGCTCTTTTCTCTTCAAGCTGTAGGAGCCAGCTCCTGTCATGGACTTTGATGCCCTGATGGAGACGATGGCGCCACTTGTTACGATCCCTTGCCAAGACTTCCCATTGGTCAGGATCAATTCCAAATTTCTTCATATCTTGCTTGCATGTGTCTTTATAGTGAAGCTTGGGACGTCCTGTTGTTCTTGCCCCCCCGATAGCTCCCCGTACAGCATGTCCTTGAGTATGCTTCCATCTTCCAACCTACTCAAATGGCCCAGCCAGCGCAGTCGTCTTTGCTTGAGTAGAGCTGTCGCACTTGGTAAATTTGCCCTTTGAAGAACTTCTGCGTTGGTGACTTTATCCTGCCATTTGGTATTGCGTGTGTGGTGTAAACAACGTAGGTGGAAACTGTTCAACCTTTTCTCCTGATGAGCATAAGTTGTCCATGTTTCCCCACTATACATGAGAGTGCTGAGGACGCAGGCTTGATATATTAGCATTTTGGTCTTGATGGTCAGCTTTGAGTTGTTCATGCTCTTTTAGTTAGTCTGCTAAAGGTAGCGGCAGCCTTTGCAATGCGAACATTTAGTTCTTCATCTAGTGCGAGGTTGGTGGTCACTGTAGAACCTAAATAGCTGAGCTTTTGGACTACTTCTAGCTGGTTTGCATTTAAGGTAATTGAAGGATCTTGTGGAACCCCCTATCCTTATACAACCATTTCCTTGACGCTGATGGTGAGAGCAAATGCCTGACAGGCACTTGAAAGGCTTTACAGACCTGTATTAAGTCTTTCAACATCTCTGTGAGGTAGTTGAGTGAGAGTACAACTCAATAGATCCCCGAGCTTAGCCCTGGCCTAACTGCTCCCATTGTAATCAGAAGTACAACTTCCATTAACTTCAGAGGCAGAACAGTTAGGCCAATGATAAGTGTTTCTGAAAATCCCAGAGCTTGCTCAGGGTCATACAGAAAGTCTGTGGCAGACCTGGGAAGTGAAACATCCTAACTCCCAGGGTTATGCTTTGAGCACAAGGTCTTCCCATGAGGCAACAGACTAATATTTTCTGAGTGGACGATCTTGAAACTAGTAGCTATGCATCTCTTAAGCAGCTTAATTGCACATGAATTTATTTCCTGAGGTTGGGGGGCCTCTGGCCTGTGAGAACACATTGTTTAATGTGGTTCACTCCTTTAGTATTCATTCAGTTGCTAGTGTGCAGCAGCAAAAGGTAATGTTTGGCTACGTATATCATACTAACAATCTTTAGCAGCTACCTTGTTGCTACCTAATTTTTGTTTTGTTCCTTTTTTTGCCTATTAGTTACTCATGGTACAATAGCTATATTGGAAAGTCTCCTTGAAACCTGGTGGCCACTAGAGAACAGGAGTAGGCACAAGGTTTGAAAAACAAGGTCCAAACCATGCAGCTCACTGTGTGGGGTTGAAGGCAGGTATTTTTGAGAATTCTTGAATGACTCATCAACACAGGTGATGTATGTGAATGCCCACGCACATCTATTTCCAGCAGCAGTCTTTTAATCACAGGTGTATTTAAACTCAGGAAAAAAAGGTTTCACAGCATAAAACAGATTTATAGAAAGACAAGATAATTTTTACCCATACCTATACCCTTTAAAAATTTTAATACTAACACTTTTCATTTCTTTAATCCAAGAATCTCAAAGCACTGAGAAATATTAATCAACTAACTTCCCTGTACCTCTTCGAGGTGAGTCTGTACTGCTGGCCCCAAGGTAGCACCAGAATTCTCTTTCAAGAAAAGATCTATAGAATATAATAGGATTAAATCTATAAATTGCTATAGAAATTACTCTTTACACACTATCACATTTAATACATGATGAGATCCTTTCTATTGTTTTTAACCAGTCAATAGAATTGCCTAGGATGGATTATATAAAAGGTTATCTTTTATTTTCTGTTAAAATCCAAGAGATATTTCTGTAATATTGAGACTATAATTTGTCTCTTGACCTCGCATCCCACATTCCAAACTCTATAGCATGTTCTCTTAAGGTGTGTCTACAGTTGGGGAGGTATGATTGAATCATGTGTAGACGTACCCAAACTAGTTTTGATTGAATTAACTTGCTAAAAAAACAACAACGCAGTGTAGTCCTAGAGACGTGGGTTAATTGACTGAGCTGCCCAGGTGCCTGGGTGGCTAGTCACTGCCACTGTCCATGCCCTGGTAACTACGCTGCTATTTTTAGCAAGCAAGCTGTGTCTAAACTAGCTCGAGTATGTCTACCCATGGTGCTGTTGCAGTATAGACATGTTCTTAGAGACAAGGGTGTAGTAGTCCATGTTCAGGAAGGGAAGTAAAAGTGCAGATACTGTACACCTGCTTATCTGCAAATTTCCTGGAACAGTATTTTTGTGACAAACCAAATGCTCTGAGCCTTGTTTTCAAAAAGCATTAAGTACCTGGATGGGTGCATATTAAGCAGGAACTGCAGAGGTGCAAAATGTTGACCCCAAAATCAGAAGCCACTTGAAAGCCTCCTGGTTTGAGGATAAATTGCAAACTCTGAACCCACGTTTCTGGTGAACCTGAGCCCCATTTCAAGTGAATCTAGACTAATTTAAGGACTTTGTGAAACCTATCTGAAATACATGACTCCTCAAGGCTAGTTTGTGAAACCTAGTGAAAATTGATAGTTTCATCTTTGTTTTACTTTGAATTGCTATCACAGTTCAGGGCGACTGCTCCTGTATTCCCCCCTCCATGGTTCCTGGACGGCACCCACCCTGTGCTCTTGGCTCCTCAGCCGTTACCTCTCTTGGATGGGGAAGCATGTCTCTTTCCCTCCTGACCAAGGTTTTTCCAGGTTATACAGTTCCCTGCCTACATTGTGTTATTCCCACCAAGCCAGACTGCCAAAACGGGCCCACATCTGTGCTTTGCTTTCTCTTTGAAGGTTTATGCACAGCCTGATTGCCAGCAGTTATACGTTACCATACAGCTCTTTATAAGCAAGCACATTTATTCTTAAGGTGGAAGGAAGCATTAGAGAGAAAACATATAAAAAAGAATTAAAGTTCCTGTATACATTACCAGACACCACCCATCAGTCTTATGGGGCCTCAGCTGGCCCAAGTCATCTTTTTTTGTGCTGTTTGCAAGTCTAAACAACATTTTGTCAGCCAAGAGGAGTCACTTAAGCTAGGAAAATCTGCCTTATACCCATCAGCAATCACCTGCAATAATACCGTACCTTTGAAGACTACACTTTTTGGAGGCTTTTGCTTTTTCCCAATTTACATGCAAAGCTTATAATTCACATGCTAAACTGAATTTGGATGACTGAGAAACACTCACACATCCCCCATCCCCAAAACCAATAGACCATTTACAGATCAGGGACAATTGTGTTAGCAGAAATTTTTAAAAGACAAATATAGTGCCATCCTTTAGAAAGACAGTTTCCCCTTTTAAAAAAAAAATACTTCTAGTTCTTCTTTGGCAGGCGATAAGCGTTCCTGGTTGACATGCCTTACAATTCAAACGTTCAGAAATTCTTGAAACTGACACTACTAACTGCTCTGCTGAAAAGAGGACTCTTGTCTTCTGCTCACATGATACAGTGACTGTGTCCAAAGTGTAATATTTAATTGCATTTTCTTAATCTTTACCACTGTATTGCTAAGCTTTCTAATACCTTCAGAATACCAAATCTCAGGCTTATCCTAATTAAAGAATCTCAATTTAATCCATATTGCATGACAATTCAATTTGTTGATTGCTTTTTCTCCCCCCTCTTTGTGAAATTCCCGTCAAATGTATTAATTCAACATGATGAATCCTGTATTCAACCCACTGGAGTGAATAATTAAAATTAGCTGATAAAACTTTCAGCAGAATTACTTTGTGAAATTGCTGAACAGATGTGTCATTTTAATGAAAATCCACAGACAAGCGCCTTCCCCCCTCGGCAGGATAAAAATATTATCCCCACGGCACATACTTAATTTGGTGGTAAATACACTCCGAGCGATTGCTGGAAGGGAAGAAAAAGCAACTTGTCACACTTAGTAACTTGATTTTTCCCCAGCATGCAGTAACAGCTATCTACAGTAATTCATAGTGCTCTATTGTTGCTGCAAGTCCCAAAGAGAACTTATTAAAATGCAATAATCTCCTATTTAAACAGAAACAATAACCATTAAATTTCCTGTGGATCCAAAATTGAGCACAAGCCCCATCTGGTAAGAGTGATTAGAGGCCTGATGAGGGAATTTAATTTGCAACATTCAAAGACTAAATCTGAGCCGATCTTGTCACCTGGGACTGGAGTGCTGCTTGCTGTCTTCTTAAAAATCTCGACCTAAACTGAAAATGGAATGTAGAAGTGAAAATGTTACCCAGGGGCCAAGCTTGACAGGATTGTATTTCATTATGTGTCTCCAGCAGGCTTAGTGAGCTGCATGGAATTCAGGCTTTGGCTTTGTTGGGATACCTCCTCTACAGGGCATGTACATTGCTGTCACTTCCTGTGATGCTGAATGAATCATTAATGGAGTCTCTATCATGCACTCAGACTTCCTACTACCTAATTTGCATTGCTTGCCCAGATCACACCAGCATTCTAACCCAATAAAAGGAGCTGAGATAATTTTAGCATACTCCACAACAAGCAGCAGCGCTCATGCTCCTCTCAGATTTCTTGCATTTTTTTGTCTTCTCCTGGCAAAATGACACTGGAATTAGACCCTTATTATTAATCCCACTTAATGGCATGCAACAGATCGCCTGTCACTTGGAGCTCAGATTCCACCAAGATGCAGAATGTGAAGGTGTATATTACAGATATTCAGGATCAAAACCTGATGTGCTGACTAATTTTTTTATTTGTTGTTTTTAATCTTTAGATTTTGGTCAGCTTGTTTTGTGTCACAGCTGTCAGTTTATGAATTATCATAGGCTCATAATTAGGAACCTGTTTCTAAAGACAAAGCTCTAGTTCATTAAAATATATGTTGCTAGGGGGATAGCCAATGTGTGTGCACATCCTGCATCAGTTTGGCGCACGGAGCGGAAATCAGTCTTTTCTATTTCTCTATATCATTTACTGCAGCTTCCATTTGCTCTATGGTGTTCAGATTGATTATTCTGTCCTCCCTGCTAAAGGTTCTTATGGTTTCTCTTGGGCACCCTCATTTCCTCACACCAGTTAGTTTCCACTTGAAAGCTTCATCTGGGAGTCTGTGTGTTAGCATCTGGAGTACATGCCCCAAATATCTCATGAACTTCCTTCTGCTTCTGGTAGAAACGAGCTGTAGGTTTGTGATTTCTTAGATCTTAGCTGGTGATGACATCTTTCCAGCCAATGCCCAGAATCTTTCATAGGCACTTATTTTCAAAGTCTTCTAGTTTTCTGTCTAGCATTTTAGTAGATCTCCTGCTTAGGGTTGCCAGGTGTCTGTTTTTTGACCAGAATGCCCAGTCGAAAAGGAAGCCAGGCGGCTCCGGTCGGCACCGCCGACCAGGCCATTAAAAGTCTGGGTGGCAATGCAGCGGGGGCCCGGGGCTAAGGCAGACTCCCTGCCTGCCCTGGCTCCATGAGGGTCTCGGAAGCGGCCGCCAGGTCACTGTGGCCCCTAGACGCATGGGTAGCCAGGGAGGCTCCGTGCGCTGCCCCTGCCCCCAGAAAGGGGTCTGCAGGTCCCATTGGCCAGGAACCACAACCATGGGAGCTGCAGGGGTGGCACCTCTGGGCACAAGGGCAGTGCACGTAGCCTCCCTGGCCGCCCATGTGCCTAGAGGCCACAGGGACCTGGCAGCTGCTTCCTGGAAGCCGCGGTAAGCTCTGCTGGGACCCTGCACCCCAAAACCCGTCCCGCACCCCAGTCCCCTGCCCCAGTCCAGATTCCCCTCCCACACCCAAACTCCCTTCCGGAGCCCGCACCTCCCACACACCCTAACCCCCTGCCCCAGCCCTGAGCTCCATCCTGCACCCCAAACCCCTAGTCCCTAGCCCCACCCCCGAGCCTGCACCCCACCCCCATGCCCCAGCCTGGTGAAAGTGAGTGAGAGTGGGGAAGAGCGAGTGATGGGGGCGGGGCCTTGGAGAAGTGGAAGGGTGGGGCCTCGGGGAAGGGGCGAGGCATGGGGTGGGCCAGAGGTGTTTGGTTTTGTGCGATTAAAAAGTTGGCAACCCTACTCCTGCTCTCACGGCTGCATATTAGCACCAAGATTGTTTGAATTAACAAATGTCAGTTTTGTTCTGATGCTGCATATTTTTGATTTTTCATACATAGTTGAGTTTAGTAAATGCTGTGGATGCCTTTCCTATCCTTGATGTCACTTCCTTCTAGAGGTCTCCGCTGGCTAATATGGTGATGCCCAGGTGTTCTACTGTTCTACTTTCTTGATAGGTTTGCCTTCCCTTATGATGTTACTGCTTGGTGTCCGGATTTCAAGGATGTTTGTTTTAGCATCCTTTTAATTTGGAGCCTCGTTTGGCCTGCTATTTTTGCCAAGTTATCTGTCTTTGTAGCTGTGTTTGTAGTCAATAAGATAAAGTAAATAGTACAGTGCTGGCTCAGAGGAAAGTGTTCCTTCCTCATCCACTCCAGTTACTCACATAAGCATTCTAGATTCAGTAAGTTCTTAGTTGCCTTTTTTTCAAAAGTATAGTTCTATCTGAAAGGTGTAATATTGACAATGCTGGGGAAAAAGTCTTCTGTATAACCCAACAGGGCAGGCAATGTGGTGGATTATGCAGCTTTCTCCATACTATCTCAC
This sequence comes from Malaclemys terrapin pileata, assembly GCF_027887155.1. Classification (NCBI taxonomy): domain Eukaryota; kingdom Metazoa; phylum Chordata; order Testudines; family Emydidae; genus Malaclemys; species Malaclemys terrapin. The sequence continues at coordinate 14,462,692 of NC_071522.1, read as the reverse complement.
TGATATTGACCTTGCAAAGAGCCACCTCGTGGCTTTTAGAGGGTCTTTTTCAATCTCAGTGCCCACTCAGTCAACAAGGGTGCCCATGTTTGGAGACTCTGGTGGCGTTTTGATGACATGCACACTTGTCCATTAGAAATTTATCTGAAACGATAATTAATTTGACATAGTCCACAGAGTAACTGCCAAATGGTAATGACTATTGACCTTGTGACCTAGAGGTCAAAGGTACTGTGTCTCATTATCAATCCCCTGAGCCATCCAATCCACAATTCATTAGCGGTCTTAATTGTTGTAAGATCCTTGTTTCATGACTTGTGATCCTCTAAAATGGAAACCATGCATTTTTTTATTGTTTTTGCCTCTCCAGACTTAAATGCTACAGAATAAAAAGTATAATTAGAACAGGGGTTCTCAAACTTCATTGCACTGCGAGTCCCCTTCTGACAATAAAGTTACTGCATGACCTTTGGGGGGAGCGGGGGGTCGGAGCCTGAGCCCTGCTGCCCTGGGTGGGGGGAAAGGGGACCGCAGGCCAAGCCCTGCCGCCCCAGGTAAAGGGAGAGGTGGCTGTAGCCCAAGCCCCATTGCCCCAGGTGAGGGTGGAGCTCAGGCTTCAGCTTCAGTCCTTGGTCTCAGCAAGTCTGGCACTGGCCCTGGCAACTCCATTAAAATGGGGTCGCATCCCACTTTGGGATCCTGACCCACAGTTTGAGAACCACTGCATCAGAGGAAGGATAGTGCAAGAAATAATACAAACAGTGTGTTTGTATCAAATACACTTGAACCTCTGTTCAAATGAGGCACAAAGCTCATGGTCCTCCATCGTTTGTGATGGAGCTGTAGGACACCACAAGTGCATTGCACTCAGCATTGTCTGGTGTGTTCTGAGCTATGGGGAAAAAATAGGTTAATCCCAGAACTCTGGGCCCACCTGATGACTCTGTTCCTCCCATTCCAAGCCATTTTATAATGCTAAAAGTTCCTAGGAATGTACGTCTTGTGTGGCTGGGGGCAGTTAAAACATAGATTAGATAACTAAGGTTATGACTTGATTGGGATGGAAATGAGAACATGTTTCAAAAGTATCCTGTGATGGTATTGCACAAAATCTCCTCCACTGCCACAGCGAAGTGTAGATTGCAGCTGTTTGTGCTGGCCTGACCCCTTATGCTACAGGTAGGGTTCACTGCTGTGGGAGAGCGGGCAGTTTCTCCATCATTGCCCTTCCATGGGGACTCTGACAACTAGAGGGAAGCTTCATGTTTTGCAGTGGGCTCCATAGAAGCCCTGCTGGCATAAGCTGCAGCTGGGAAGGCATCTTTAGCCATCCCAGTTATGTCCTTTCTCTGGCCAGAACTGATCACTTTTCAGAGTATGCTGGACTCTTGCATGCTCCAGTGGGAAGGAGATTGCAGTTGCTTTGCACTGGGTCCCTGCTGAAGCAAGCTAAACCATGGATGAGTGCAGAGTTCCCAGTGAGATAGAACTTCCTATTCATGTACTTTAGTTGTAATAATTACTCTAAAAAAGCGGGGGAGCATGCCTCCAGATAAAAAGCACTTCCTACTTTCTTTCAAAGTGTTTTCTGTAAATAAAAGTCTTTCATCTTTTAACTTAAATATGTTTCAACCTCAAATTGGGTTCTGGACCCCGCCAAGAAAAATAAAAAGAAGTGAATTTCTTAATAAGCCCCAATGGTAATCAGAGGGGAAGACAGCAAAATGAAACAACTCGTAAATTATTCCTTAACATCTTCAGGGAATACTTAATGCACACAAGGTCAGGGCTTTGTAATGTTAATTTAAGAGTTGTAGGAAGTGATCCATCATTTTAAAGTGCAACACTGCCATCCCTGACAAAAAGTTTTTGTTTCAGAAACAACTTGAGTCCCAGCACACCTAAGGAAAACAAACATTGGCAGATCTCTTCGCCAGATACTGTGCCGAGGATGCCACACTAAACATTAAGTAGTTATTACAGGGGGCAGGAAATCCTGATTGCCAGATTTCAGAAAAATTACTAAAGTGGTTCTTGGATTATTATTTTTTATTGTTTTTTCTTTCTGGATCAGACAATATATGGAAATTACCCTTGACTCTACTCTGGCATTGGAAAGGTCACAGCAGTGGATGCAAAACCCATAGGCAGGCGATTGCCTTCCACACATTCAGCATTACTGCTTTTGCCTATTTTACCCTTAGGCATCTTTTATTTCTTGCACAGATGGTCTCACTCAGCCCTAACAAAATGTTTTAAGCTGTTGCATAAATTAAAATAAGAGGCCCCTCAATACAAAAGTGCACTATTTGATAAAAATAAAAAGGAGGGGGAAGGAGAAAACACATGCAGAGCTCTGCATACTTCTATGGAACCTTCTGGTGTCGGCTTAGCTGCCGAGGTGGTTATTTATTTATATTTTCAATATGGCGCAGTTTGAAATTAATGTCACTGTTAGTGGCAGGTACGTCAGATCACAGAGGAGTAGACATACGCTACATCTGTCTCATATAAGTGCAAGTAGGAGCAATGTCTAGAGCCATTCAGAAACTTTGCAACGAAACCGTTTCCCATCGGAAAATGCTGACTTGACAAAAATGTTTTGAAGGAACATATGGATTTAGCCAACTCTGATGAAAAATTAAGGTCAAAGTGTTTTGTTTAAGGTCAATACAAAGTGTTTTGGCTACGTCAAAACAAAGGGCTTCAGAATACTTTTTTCACAGAGAATGTTGAATTTTCATTCCAATTCGGGGCAAAAATAATTGTGGAAATTCCAGAATTTCTTGCTGAATGGAAGTACTGAGTTTTGACCCGCTCTAACAATGACCAAGATTTTCAGCATTGACTATTGATGTTGGGGGCCTACATTTTTGGATACTCAAGTTGAGATTTTTCCTAAAGTGCTGAATTCCCACCTTCTGAAAAATCAGAGTCTTTTAAACTGTTTCAAGTCGGACACCCAAAACCAAGGCACCAAAAATCACTATTTGCTTTTGAAAATCTTCAACCATTCTCTCCAATATAACTTGCTGTAAATTAGTGAGCAAACAAACCTAATGAGGCTTATTTATTTCCTTTTTTTAATTCAATTTGCCAGCAATGGGATTGAAAACATACCTATATAAACTTCCGCAGCTTGTGTGTTGGTGTGCAGCTAATTAAGCTGTAGATACTGTCCAACTGCTTCTAGCCACCTCATTCTGTAGGTCCTCCACTGTAGGAAACTACTTTAGTTTTGCTTTATATTCTAATTCAATTCAAAGATCCCCCTTTGGTGTGACTGGTGGAATTCTGCTATGGTGATGTGCTCTTGGCATTTTCAAACATTTTTCATTTTGAAAAAGTCCCACGTGGCTAAGCTGCCCAGTCAAAATTGCCAAAGGAGAATGGGGGTGGGGAGGAAGGAGCAATGGAATTGAAAGGCAGACATAAGAAGTAAAGATGATAGACATACAAATGGAGGTGGAGGGTGTGGAGGGAGAGCTTTAATTAAAAAAAAAAAGTAATTTTGAGACCATCTAAAAATTTTAATGAAAATTTTATTTTAAGAAAACGGGCTACATTTAATTTTAAAAAATAGAACCAAAATGCAACTATCTTTAGTGAAAGTATAATCAAGGGGAGAAATAAGTGACCTACAGAGCCAAGTGTTATCAGCTTCTCACTGATATTTGAGACCTTCTCACAAATTCTCTCAATGACTTCTTATAGATGTGATACCGGATGGATGATCGAATATAGCCCTCCATGTGAGCATTCTGGTGATCACTCTTTGAGGATTGATCTCATCAAGCTCAGTGGTTTCATATTAACCCCACGTTGGGCAGTGATACTGAATAGAACCAAAAGATCCGGTGTATAAAAAGAGACTTCTGCCTGTCGGTGGACAAGAAGAGGTCAGCCATCAGCATAATTAATGTTGTTTCCATTCCATGTCCTGGTCTGCAGTGATTGGCCTGATTCTGAAGTCCAAGTGTGGGAAAGTGGGAATTGTGAAATTACTTATGGGGCAGATTGTGCCTCTTACTTCACATGAACTCAGGGAAGTAACAGGCATGAGGAGCTGTTTGCCTTCCCTACATGGGCTACTGTATCACAGATAGTGCAGTGGGGAGAGCAACCTCGGTGAAGCTGCTGTGCTAACATTCAGGTGGACATGTCGAGGCAAGCACAGCTGAAGCTGTGCAGCAGGGAAAGGAATCTGCATGAAGATTTTTCCCACCCCACCAGAGCCAGGAGGAAATCAGGGACCAGACTGTGACTCAGGCTATGTCTACACTACACAGCTTTTAGCGACATAGCTGCATTGCTACAGCCGTGCTGCTAAAAGTCCTGCAGTGTAGCCAGTTTGTTGGCTCTCCTGCCTACAAAAAAACTTCTACCCCAATGAATGGCGTTTGTGTTGTCATCAGGAGAGCGCACCTCTGAAAGACAAAAGTTTTGTCATTCAGTTGCCAGTGTGATCACAATCTGGTTCTGCTCCTTGGGCAGAACAACTACATGTTGCCCCGACTCTTATCTCTTAGCATTATAAGATTGCCCCTAAACCAAATGCCTGATTACATTCCACTTCCTGTTCCTAGGTACATTCAAAAATAAAATCTAGAAACTAAAGGAGTTGAATCCTGTTAAGATGTAGAATGCCCTGGATTCTAGTTCTCTCAAAACCTGCCCTATTGACCTGTAAACACCAGCGACTAGAGAGAGGCAGCATGGCTTAGCAGACAGAGCACTGGACAGGACTTCGGACACATGGGTTCTATTCCCAACTCTGCCACTAGATTTTTGGGTGACCATTGTCAAGTCACTTCATTTCCCTGCACCAAAGATTCTGTGTAAAATGGAGTGTCTATATTAGCTCCCTTGTGTACAGTGCTTTGAGATCTACAGGTATGTGTTGGTGGTATTATTATTATTACTATTACCACCACAAGTGGGAGTTAAGGGGCTCAGTATTTCACAGGAGGTACTTTGCAGGTTTGGGCTCGAACTGGGAAGGTGGAGAACACTCCCTTCATCCCCATCTTGCAAAATTCCACTCACCCCAGGCTACTAACATTTTTTCAGAGATGCATTTCAGAGCGCTCTGTTATGTTGAGTCACTTAACAAATATTTGCCAAACGGCAGCAGGATTGATCAGTTACATCTATACCCCAGAATTCCAAGGGGGAGGCTTTGGCTGAATTGTTAAAATATTACTGTACAGTCAAAATCTAGATGCTAAAAAAAAAAGAAGTCCCAAGTGTACTCATTACTGGGTCACAATACTCTGAGAAAAATAAAGTGGTCCAATTTTTTTTTAGACGTTTAGGTTGATATTTAACAATAGTTTGTTTAAAACTCCAACCCCGGTTAAATTACATAGAACAGAAATCTGATCTTTTTAATACTGATGCAGCTTTTTGTTATAGCTGTTCCATTTGTGGAGTAATGGATGTGTGGGAAGCTAATGATGTGGTCTCTAGGTGTTTCTTTACTACACAGAGTACTGATAATGAGCTCCGAGTAATAGGGTATGAGTCCCAGAAGATGAATTCTGATTACCTTTGTGGCATCGTCCCCTGTATGCCCCCTTCCTCCTTGATGTTTCTGAAAAGAACATTTGGATTTTGATGAGGATATTGTGCATTTGACTTTTAATTAGATTTGCAGTATGTTGTGTTAATAAACCATGACTATTTTTTTTTTGCCTTTTCTTAAGATATATTCGCTGAATTGTGTGTTAAGAGGGGTGGTGGAAACTGTTTGCTTCTCTGATTATAAAACCTCTATTTAATGGTCCAGAGAGGGCAAATTTTGCCCTATATTCACTAATAATCAGTAAACAATGCTTAAGTTGTAAGGAGAACTGCAAACTGCAGCACACCATGTAAGTACAGACGGGCATCCTACAAGGAAAATAGCATCATGGCTCTTAAATAATACCTTACAGTCATGGGTTATGACATTAAATATACAGAACTTTCCAGAACTTTCTAACCAATAAGACCCTCACCCTTTTATAAAAGCCCTGGGACTTACTCAGTTTGAAAAGCAAATAGAGCCTTTTCTTCTTCTTTCTTTGTCTTTTCATCTCTACGTTTCATTGCTTTGGTAGATTTCTTATTCCTTCCCTCAGTCACTCTTTCTCTCCTTTTCCTTTTGAATCCATTATCTAGGATGGGGGAAAAAAAGGATTTTGCAAAACTTCATCTGAAATAAATATGGCACAATGACAATTAGCATCTTGTGATGTCCTCCCTTTCCCCCCAGTTTTTGGTTTTGTTTTGTTTAGCAAGCTAGTATGCCAATTTGATAGGAGTGTTGTTACATATTCTGCTGTAATTTAGCTGCCATTTTGCTTCGGCAAGACAATGATTGGTTATGGCAGGGCTGTAATGTATTGTCAGTACAGGTTACTCGCTACTTGTTGGCAGTGGCCTAATATTGTCTGAGACACTGTGTCATTGCGAAATTGTTTGACAACGTTGATGCTGCAGTTATGTTGAGCAGCAACAACTGCAGAGGTTGAGAAAGGGCATGCAGGAGAAGACGCGTTCTGAGGGCAGGGATGGAGAGGGAATGCTAAGCAGGGAGCAGCAAATGTCATCAGAAAAAGTTCATTTGCCCACAATTATTGTTGTGTGTTTGTTTTCATTGTCATTTGAATCAGTTGCTGGCAAAAAGGTGCTGTGTTGACAACACCACAGACTAAAATCTTCTTTCACAGAATGAGCAGAGCCTAGACTGCAGCAGTGCAGGCATTTGTACATAGCCTCGTTAATGTGTTCTAAAGACCCAACGCTGAGGGAACAATTCAGTCTTCTTGGCTCATTCAACGCTTGGCCTCTCTGCTGAGACTGCCAGTGATGGTTGGTTTTATGACACGGACAACAGCCATCCAACAGTAAGTGGATTGAGACCTCCAAACTCATTTCATATATAGGTCCCTCAGATGGCAACACTTTTCAGTCACTCTAGAGCTGAGATGAATTTCAACTGGTGACTGAGAGGTGAAAGGCTCAGTATCAAATTACCAATTCTCTCAGCCATCCAGTCTCTTCATAATGAAATTATTTTTACGTGAGCAGTGTCAGTGAAGCTTCTACTAAACTACAGATGTTTTCTAAAGTGAGAAATGAGCTTGGTTCTGGAATGTTGAGTCTTGCTCTTTTTTTTGTTTTTTGTTTTTAACTTTAGAGTGGTGTTAAAAGCTTGGAAAATTGACAAATTTGTCTCCAAACTCTGTGTATATGCTTGAGGTGGAGAAGATTACTCAGTAGTCACTGGTTTTCATTTTCTATGATTCTTCCATTGCCATTAGGTGAATTGTACACTTTCCTTTCATTTTCTGCTGAGACAAATTATACTCAGATAAACAGGGTGTGGCCAGTTTCAGTAGAATTGCTTTCATAAGGCTCCATTAAATGTTCCTAATTGTTAAAAGGGTTAGATGACTGTAAGTGGGTATTCACTCAGAGTCTGGGCTTCCAGTCCAGCAGAGTTTAACATGGATGAATACCTGATTTTTTTTTTTTTTTGGGGGGGGGGGGAAATAGGATTGTTGAAAATATAAATGAAATTCAAAAGCAAACCTCAGCATTGTGCAGTTTATTTTACAGCACGGTGACACGGACATATGAAGGTATTAAATGTATCTCAGGTTACTTTCTACATAACCTAAATTTGTCTGCCATTTAGTTTTCTTTTTGGTACAACAATCAACTTTGTTTAAGTAAAAAAAAAAATTCCTGGAATCTTGTATTGAAACATGAGCATCTGAGATGTGATTCTAATAAACGCGGGTGTCCCCTTTATGCATGCAAACTCATATTTGAGTGTGATCAAACACATATACTTGCACATCCAGCCATTCAGTGGCCACATAGAGTTATTAGTTACATGCAAATGTGGGTATCCTGTGCTCACTGAACTGTCACAAATGTATAGGTACAACTCTGGTTGCACACATACACAGAAGTGTCCCCCTTGGAACTCATCTGGCGTCTTGAGCCAAGGACAGGTAAAGTGAAGTCCGTTGGTTTCCATGGACTTTGGGTCAGGCTCATGACGACTGAACTTGGTGTTGCCACCTGCAACTCTCAAATGACTAAAAGACTTTGGTTTCTGTTCCCAGGATATACAGGCTCCTATTGATTTCAATGGGGACTAGTTGAGGCCCACTTACAATACTGGCGTAGGTGAGTCTAAAAATGTGATGGTGGTCAGGGCAACGTTGTGTTAAGGCAACAGTCTCATTAAAACACCCACCCAACCCCCTACAGAGCCCCTGTGCTGCAAACAAATACACCTCTACCCCGATAGAACGCTGTCCTTGGGAGCCAAAAAATCTAACCGCGTTATATCGAACTTGCTTTGATCCACCGGAGCACGCAGCCCCGCCCCTCCCCGGAGCACTGCTTTACCACGTTATATCCGAATTCGTGTTATATCGGGTCGTGTTGTATTAGAGTAGAAGTGTACATGCTTGCTCCCCTTCATTCACATGCATGACCCTATTGGCTACTCACTTGAGTACAGTTAAGCATTTGAGTATAAGAAGGTGCTTAATAGCAGATTTCTAAAATAGGACAGTTGTCAAACATGCATTTAGCCACTTTCTCAGGTGATGTATTTCATGACTCAGTACATGCGGCACTTTGGATTCTAATGCTACATTATTGTATAAATATCTCCTATTCTGCTGAACAAGGCATTCTGCTGCTTCTAATGAGCATAGAATGGGTTCTTCTTTTCCTTTGTATCATCATGCACACACTGTAGCACAAGTGAAGTTCTTTGATAAACTTCAGATCCTACCTTAGTTTGATCTCATCAAAGAAGAGATGCGCAATTGAACTGACAATCAGTGATTGGCATTACACATAACTCATTATTGTGTCAAGATTTGGCATGTCCATTGAGAGGAAACCATGTGCATTCTGTTGACACTGAGCTTAATTCATTTCCCATTGACGGTTATGCCAAATCCTTATCTCATCAATTCTCGTGCCTGGCCCTTGCTTGCATGCCAAAGCCTTGTCAGAATAATGAGTTATGCCTAATACCAATCATTCTGTGGCAGATGCCTCCTTGTGTGGCCATTTTGTACAACTGGGAGTTTGAGCAAAATGGTGGTGGTCTTGTAGACTGTGTGAATATAACATAGCAGAAGCCCTCCAATAGAGTGGTCCAATACAAAGTGATAATAAATAGTGTCTTTAGTACCTCAGATTTCCTGGCAGCATCTATGAAAATATGAAAAATGACTTTTCCCCCAAATATGTTCACTTAATTACATATTTTTATTATCCTCAAACTAGGGCCCAAATTCTGTTTGGAGAAGTCCCATTTGAATTAAATATGTCATCTAGTGCTGTCTTTTATTTTCCTTTGCTTTGTAGCAAAACTCTTATTGTGTGTTTCATTTACTAACAAGGGACTGATCCTGTAGGCCTTATTCAGGCAAAACTCTCCATAACAGTCTGGCAATGTTTGCCTCCATTACCGTATCATGTTAACAGTTGCTGGTCCTTGTAGGAAGGTGACTCATTATCTCCCTTGCACATAAATGCGATGGAAGTGGCCCTCTAGGAAGGGAAGAACCAAAATGTGGGCAGATCACTCCTAGGGGAGGTACCCTGGGTGTGGATCATGCTGGGAAGAACATTTGAGCTGGAGTTCTTTATTACTAAGTTCTTTGTTAATAAAGTTAAACCCTAGAAAGAGGGGAAGTTCACATTTCCACAACGTGCTCTAAGAATGTTTTAGAGCAGGCTGGGGAGTACCCTACTAACTCCTTTGACTTCAAGGGATGTTTCGCCTGAATGAGGACAGTGGGATGAGGCCGAATGTTCATAAACTTACTTTTGTCCGAAGTGTCTGTGGTTCATCCCTAAAGCTATCGGTGCTTTCCTAGAGGCTGTACCATTGTGTTAGACCTCTACCCTAATGAATATTTATGTAACATAAATGGGGAAATCGGTGGGTTCCCTTGGTGGAAACGTGATATTGGTAATTTTAAAATAAACTTAAATAAGGTCAGAATTTTTATCCTCTAGAGAAAATTTCACGTCTGATTAAATAGTTTACATAAACTTAATCTCTTTCTGCTAGATGCATTATAATCTCAGATATTATTCATGTAGCTATTCCTCTGTGAACCATAAAATGTTCATTTCTTCAAAATGAGTATGAAGCTCAAAGCATTAGTGGTCTTAAAAGCATAAAAAGTTTATTGCTTTGTGCTTAACATTTTTCAAGTAACTTTCGAAAGCTGAAACAAATTTTGCATTTAGATTAATGGAAGATGTTTTCCATTTGAAGGAACTAGCAAGGGAGCAGCAATAACAAAAATCCCCCAAGGTTAAAAATGTAGTGCTTTTGATTTTTACCAGAACTGTGTTAGCAGAACAATCATTTCTCAGCATGGAAAGGTAACATAATTGGTCTATACAGTGGCAATATAGAAAAGGAGTATGCTTCAGAGAAAGCTAATATGGCTCTACTTAATAATTTCCTTCAAGAGCCTGAATTTGAATGTATATTTCACCCAGCTTGAGGCAAACCATTTGTACCCATAAGTTCTAGTGGAAGTTACCAGGGGGTCATGCAATTTATTTTAGTTGTTGAAGTTTTCAGAACTGTGCAGAACTAAAAACACATTCACTTGTATTGTTTCACCAGTAATTTGATCCAATTGGGCGATGTTTCTCTTTTTCCCCTTGCTCTATTATGTTAATGCTAGTAAAAAAGAAACAATCTTTCATATCATATTATGACAGAAAAATTTTCTCCAAGCAGAAACTGCTTTTGGAGTTTAAACCACCAGCCCTTGTTTGAATGTATCAGTTCCTAAGCATTCTTTTGAATCTGGGGTATACTGCATCTGAAGAAGTGAGCTGTAGCCCACGAAAGCTTATGCTGAAATAAATTTGTTAGTCTCTAAGGTGTCACAAGTACTCCTGTTCTTTTTGCGGATACAGACTAACACGGCTGCTACTTTGAAACCTGCCTTATAGTGGACTGTTAGTTTTAAAAGCACACTTTGCAAGGTAGGATTCTACGTTTCCTTCCAGATGTGGTACTAGATCCTGATTCAGGAAGGCATCTGTATTTAGGTAGGACTTGAGCCCCTGATTATGGGATGGATTCCATGTCCATAGCTCCATGGACTACAATGGATTTTCATGGGTAGAGTGACACCTGCCTAATTACCAGGCTTTTGGGAGACGTGCTTTTGTGGGGTTATTTCTGAGGGGTTCAGACTGTCTGTCTCCTAAATCCCCCTTGGCTTCATATTTTACGTATGTGAAAGAGACACTGAATAAAATAGAAGAGGAATAACCAGTTCAGTCCAGGAAGGCCTCAGAGAAGACAATTCTTGAACCCCATTATTGGACTGGCACTGGTACATCCAGAGGGGCAGGAGAAGGTTAAGAGTCTTTCCAATTTCCCAACATAATCAGGTGCTATGTGCATGGATCACAGTTTAGTTACAGTCCAGAATTCGGCAAATTAGAAGGGATTGAGATATAAAGCTGATGATTATACTTACCTCAAACCAAATCTCTGTGCAGCTACCTATGGAGAGTCAAAAACGATTATAGTTCAAAATTTTCATTATTACCTATGGTATCCATTATATTACAAGAGGAAATAAGCTAAGAATTGTGATGGAGGAGATTCTAATATGATCAAATAATGCCATTTTCTAAAAGGTCAGTTGGTAGCTTACTCTAATTTAGGGAATCCCCCAATTTATTTCTGTTGGTCTTGCTATGTTGAAATCAGAGATGGGACCCTTATAAAAATCCCTGAATATGAACAGCTCCAAACTCCCGATGCACATTTTGTGACTTGAATTTAATTTTAGTCCAAATGGAACTGTTTATCAACAACAGGAAAGCAGAGAGGGTACTTAAATGTTTCCTTATGGCAGTATCTGAAGGAAACTAATATTTAGATAGGAATTGCTGTACTGGATCAGACTACTGGTCTGTCTAGGCCAGCATCATGTGTGATATAACATCATCCGTGCTCATTGTGTAAGTTTCCTACAACCTCTGTCAATTAGCGGTTGACTTATGCCAGGAAGCATGGGAGTTCATATCCCTCATAATTTTTCTACTAACTACTACAATGGTGGATGTTCTCAGTATTTATACAAATGTTTTTTTTTAATCCTAGTAAATACTCTGTCTCAATTCTATCTTGTAGTAGTGGTTTCCATAGGTCATTTAAAAAAAGTTCTCCTATTATCAATGCTTAATACGTTGCCTTTCACTTTCATCTCAAGTCCCCTTGTTCTTGTTGTAGGAGATAGTAGTTCAGACTGCTTCTGAGACAGTATTTCTGTTTTTCTTTAAAAAGCAACAGAGGGTCCTGTGGCACCTTTAAGACTAACAGAAGTATTGGGAGCATAAGCTTTCGTGGGTAAGAACCTCACTTCTTCTTGCATCTGAAGAAGTGAGGTTCTTACCCACGAAAGCTTATGCTCCCAATACTTCTGTTAGTCTTAAAGGTGCTACAGGACCCTCGGTTGCTTTTTACAGATTCAGACTAACACGGCTACCCCTCTGATACAGTTTTTCTTTAGCGTAGATAATAATTAGTATAATACAGTTTGCTAGGGAACACTTTCTCATGTGTTGCTGCTTTAGGGATCAATCCTGCACTATTGAAGCCAATGTGAGTTTTACCATATACTTATTTGGGATCAGGAGCAGGCCCCTAATGGGTGAAACCACCATTTCTTTATTACATGTCAAAGATAGTGCAAAGCTTTTTAAGAAGCAAGGTAGAAAGTAAAATAAATCCAGAAGTCATTTCTCCAATATTTATCACCTAAACTGGTATTTCCTAATGCTGAAGCCAACAACAGTATTGCCGGAAGTCTGCATTTGGGAAATATTGACTTTTGATTTCCCAGTGTCGTAGGGTTTTAGAACCCATCTTTGACTATAATCACATGGGAGTTTGTTAAAGCTCTAGTTTTAGTGACATCATACAGTTGGTTTACTATGTTGGGGTTTGGGGCTCCTTTTTTCCTTTAAGAGGCTGTGATCAGAAAAACATGGCTTGAATTTCGTTAGCAGTGTGACAATGAGAAAGATAAGTAGATATGACAGTTATGAATGATGTACTGTCATGCACTTCTGCATTCAGTCTCAGATAAATTGACACTGCTGTCAAACACAAGCTATGGAGAGTAGAGACCTCTGATGAACCTTCTAATATGGTAAATGGGAGTCTTAATTCTTCATTAACTGGAAAAAGGAGATTTGGCCATGTAATTTTCTCCTTGCTGCCTGTTTTAAAGATTCCAATAACCCAGCATTTACAGTTGACTAGGCAAGGATTGCTTTTTCCTGTGCTTGCAACATGCAGGCTGTGAAATCTAAGGAAGCGCCGCTTAAACACAGACTTATTGCCTTGGTTATCTTTAATGACTTTGAAATGTATTGGCCTCATTATGGAACAGTGCAGTTATCAATTCCTCTAATTAGGTGATGTGGTCCCATAAGAAATTTAACATTAAAGTGCAAAAATGAGTTAGCGGAATCAGTTGCTGGCAACCGGGGTGTCGGCACTGAATTTAAAGCAGCCAGTGCTCTTTTTCTGTGAGGATATTTGGCATCCATCTTATTCAAATTCAAATATGAAGAGTTATTTTAAAATTGATTTCTTTGGGCCTGTGCAAATAGCTGTTTATTTAGCTGAGTATTTCTTTTCTCATTGGACATGCATCGTGTGGTGCATGGTTGGTTGGAACAAATGTAAACAGAAAATTAACTAGCATGTGAGAGCAAGGTCCATGCACTTATAGATCATACATATGTTGCATTTATAAAGTGCCTTTTAATCGGAAGATTTCAAAGCAATTTATAAGCATTAATTCATTAAAGCTCATCACACCCCAGTGGGGTTCTAGAGGTTCTTTAGGTATCAGTCTCAATTTAGAGATGGACAAATTGAAGTACAGTGCAGTGTGGTCATGCAGTGAGTCATAGGAGAGCTGGAAATGAAGCACAATTATCCTGGCTTAGTCATCTGCTCTACTCATTCCCTCCCCTTTTCTTCCATTCGTGGTTCCATTCCTCTTTTCCTCCATACAGTAAGTGCTGTTGGCAGACAACTTATAACTGGCTTGCCTGGCCCAGTGCAAAAGGTTCAGCAGCTTCTTCACTTCTGCTTCAGAATGCATTAGGTCATGTTTAAGGAGGAATATAGTTTTATGTCCTTGTAGGTTCTGGTTTTGTATGTGTGTGTTTTTTGTTTTTGTTTTATGTATTTTTTTAGTATGGACATGTAAAAAAGCAAACAGGAAATGTTTTGGTTCTTGCTGGTCTGAATCATGACTGTACCGATTGTTTCCAGATGAAAGATATCTCACATTGACATGAGCTTGTAAGTAAATTTGTCCCAAAGTGATGAAAATATCAATAGCTGTTTTCTGCATAGCCTTTTATCTGGTTGGTTGTTGGCCTACTACACCATCCTAGGTCAGTTAAATTACGTTCTCTTCAGGAAGGGAAAACGTTGAATGACATTAGTAGAGCCAGACAAGAATGGTGGTGACTTGTTTTTCACTTCCTATTCCCCCACCCCCCAAAACAAGAAACGGTTACTCGGGGCAGCCTGTCAGAAACTGTGATGGACGTGGTCAGGCCTCGTGGTCAGAGCTGGAGCCATCGGCCCTAGTGGGCACGGCCACAATCAGGAATCCAGAGCAGCATTGAGCAGGGGAGTCTGTTGCCACGCTCAGGCAGGAGTGAGTTCCAAGCCCTGGAATGGTGTTGAGCAGACTGAACTGCTGTTCTTCCTGTGACGCTTATATACCTGGTCTGGGAGTCCCCAGACCAGTTCCTGGCTTTTGGAATGGCTGGAGCCTAGCACAGGAGTGACTCCAGTGGTAGAGATGGAAATTGGTTATAGCACTAACCTAGCACTTAGGAGACCAAGTTCAAAGTCCCTGCTCTGCTACTGGCTGTGAGAAGGTTAGTTAGGGGACAGATTTTCAAAGACATTTAGGAACCTAGTGGATTTCAACAGGTTCGGCACTGTTGTAAACCCCGCCTATTTGCATCTTTGGTCACCTGAATAACTTTGAAAATCTGGCCCTCAGCATCCGTGTGCCTCAGTTCCTGCTCTGTAACATGGGCATAATAGTACTTCCCTCCCTCACAGGAGTGTTGAGAGGATAAATGCATTAAAGATTGTCAGGTGCTCAGATACTAGATTACTGGAGGGCCGAATAAGTACAAAGACACAGACCGATAGGAGTGACAGATGAGGAAAGAAGTTCAGCAGTTTTTTGGTCTCCCAGGGCTCTGCTCATGTTCTCAGCACCTTCTGTAATGGGAATTGAGAGTACAGGAATGGGCCCTGTTAATGTAATTTCAGAGATGAGTCTTGAGGTCAGGAATCTTATCCTTGAAGGTAGTTATGCGGGAGGCCAGCATGTAGAGCTGTGGGACTATTAGATGGATCCAACACCAATTCAATACTAAAGCAGAACATGAAAGAATGACTGTAATATAAAATATGTGCCAACGCCTTGTCCCTAATAGGCATGAAGATTTTGTTCTCCGTGCAGATGTGCATAATATTTGTGTCATGTCTGGGATTTCACTTGCATCCCAAGAGACTTAAAAAATAAGAAAAAGGTCATAATGCAAATTGCATTGAACTGTGGGATGATCAACCCTCCTACCTAAAAACTTTGGGCCAAATTGGACATATGCAGGAAAGCAGGATGCCCTCGGAGCTTCCTTCAGCTTCTAAAGGATGAAGCTGTACAGTTCTTTCAGAGTTGGCTAACCATGAATCCTTTGAACTGAAAGGAAGGGCGGGTGGAGAAAGGGGGGAAAAGAGCCATGCACAAATTTGCCGCCTTCTCACAAATGAATTTCAAAATGTTTCTTGTATTTAAGCGGTGCATTTATCAGGGATTTTGTGTTATGGTTGTTGATTGTTTTTGGCCTCAGGCAGCTCAGTGGTGTGCATGAGAATTGGCAAGCTTGGTGCTTTCCAAGGGAATGAGATTTAAATAACACCCTTTCCAGGGACTGAGAATGTGGTCAGACAGTTAACCTTCTTGGTTTCATTGGGAAGGCTCAGGATTCTCCCCCTTCTGCTAGTCCTAAAAGCATGAAGTATCCTTGAGTTCTCTTCACCTTGCTCATTCGGCAGCAGCTAAGCAACAGATCATTCAACATATATATTTCTCCCAGTTGCTCTGAGAGGACAGAATGTTTGTTAAAAGAAGCTACATGTACACCTGTGCATATCTCTGATCTGGAAACTGTCAGAACAAGTAGGAGAATACAAGTGTGGGAGTGACTGCGCTAATAGATGTGGTAAGTTTCGGAGCACGCCCCATCTGAGCTGTTTCCAGAAACCTGAGCTGACTAAACAAGTTCTCATGCAGTTAATACAATTGTTCAGTTTCCCCTTCAGCCAAACTACTGCCTAAGTTGCCAACTAGGTATTACAGAAACCACTATTGGACATAACTATTCTATTCTTTATAGGCTCCTGTACTGCCTCATCTCCCTAGTGTCTGAGCATCTTCCCAAAGTGCATTAAGTGACATGACAGACATCTCTCATGCATGGTTGGTTCTTTCTCTTACAATCTTCCTCCTGAGGAGAGGATATGTGCATTGTAGTGTTTTGTTTTGGTAGTAGGAGTGTGTGTGTGTGTGTGTGTGTGTGTGTGTGTTTATACACACACACATGCAGTGCCATTTGCTTATGTTAAGAAGGCAAAGTCAAAGAACTGTTCTTTGCACTTGGAGCAGAAGATGATGAGATTTGTAATGGTGGCTAGTTCCTGGAGGATTTCATTCCACAGCATTGGACAGGCCCCCTAAAAAAGATCTGTCTTCTGCCCAGATGAGCTGTATCCTTGTGGTGAACAGTGCACTGTGTCTGAGGAACAAATGGTCAACCACCTCTGAATGAAAAAGCTACGCTAGGTATCCTTCCCTAAAATTGTTTGTTCAGATCAGAGATTGCCCCTTTCCCTCTTTTTTTAAAAAGATGTCAATTTTAAGAGTAAAGTTTAATATACAATCACCGCTGTCTTCTTCAATGCAAGAAAAAGTGAAGTGAAAGGATGCGCATATTCAGTGGCAAGAGGAAGAGTGCAGACTAATATTACAAATCATTCAGGAATCAAAAAGATTACATAGGATCTGGCATTAAAAAATTAGGCCACAAATAGCCCTTGTCTAGGCATGGATCCCATACTTCACCTGAAGTTCTGGGTGAGATTCCCTCATTTATTGTTTCCAGAAGAGTGCACGTTTCCAAGCCACAAATCTCTATTCACACTTCCTCTTTATCTCTTCTAAATGATATCTTTGTATTGTTGTTATAGTTACTTCATGAAAATCAATAAAGATTTTGTCTGAAAACATTGATGTTTGCCCGTACATAGACTTAAAAAAAAAGCCGTTCTAAAATGGCTGTGCTTTGCAATTCTACAAATCCTTAAATAAAACATCTTCTAAAACACGGCACTGTTGCTTTAATATCAGCTGCTGTTTCCTTGAATGGAGTTACCCAATCTTTCATCAAAGAAATGTATCTCCTATATCCCTGTCTTTAAAAACAGCAATTATGTGTAAATGCCTTCTGATTTATTTGAGCCAGGGCCACCGGCCAGTATGAGTCACCACAATTTATTGCTAACCGTCACTTTTACATGATAGGTTTGTAACAAATATCTGCCGCATATTGTTAAATTAATCTTCCATTTAAAATTAATGGAGTTAGACTCCCCAGGTTCAATGTAATTTCGTGTTCATGGGCAGGGAGTGATGTGAGCTGCATACAAAATGAGCCGAGGCCAAACGCCCTAATCTTTCATCACCTTGAACCTAGTGACTAGGACGCCTTCTCAGCACCAACTAATGAGATTGAGCTTGCTTCTCTCCTGAGGATGCCAGCTCAAAGAAGCTTTTCTGCTCAGATACTGCGGGCTTCGTCTTATTTTAATAATTCCTCAGATATGACAAGCCTGATGTTATGTATGAAGGAGCCAGACTTGAAAAAAGAGATGAAATGAATTTTATATCATTACTTCAAAACCAAGACTGGCTAAAGGAAGCATGTCACAGTTAAAAATGTAGTAAGTATTTTAGCTGTGAAATATTGGGCGAGTAAACAGGACTCATCCTTTCATTTATTATTATAATGCACCCTCACCTTAGATTTGTCTTGTGTAAATTTGGGGGGGGGGGAGGGGGAGAGACCCATACATAAATTAATCACAACAACATAGATGAAAGCAGGAGGTTGTCCAATAAGCATTTGAATGGCGACATCAAGGAGGCAAGCTTTAATTCCTAATGGAATATACCATGCTGTATTGCTGAGCTCTATCATTTCTCTTTGTAGGCATTTGTAGAAAATGAGCCCCTCTTTATGGAATGCCGGACTGCAAATCTATCACATATTGTTTAAAAATGACTGAGTCAGATTGTGTCAGTGTAGGTTTCTGTTTCCTCCTAATTTATTTATTTTTTTAAATAATAAATTTGGTAATATTTCCAGTGCTTATGAATGTAAGAGACTCCCAGGGCTAGATATGTGCTTTCAGAGTCCTGTACAGCCATATGTCACTGCCAATGCACCTTAATCCTCACTGGTAGTTATGCCTGCTGTCTTCAGTATCCCAAGTGACTGCCAGATGTACTATGTGGTAACAGAGACAAGATATAGATGACATTTAGACTTTCTTGGGACTTGGAGCTCACTCAGAGAAGACAGGTTGAAACCACTGAGCCCCCACAGTTATGTGTCAATTTCTAATAATCTGATTTGATTCTATATTTATATATTTTAATATTTTTTCAAATGTCTGGTGAAAAATTGGATGTTCTAGTTTCAAGGTAGCAGGATGTAGTATTGAGTGAATACCTTCAATTCACTATTCATACTCCACTAACTGGTAATTTCTCTCTAAATTACATCTGGGGTAATTTATCTGTGGCTATATTTGATTAGACCTGAACTTGGTTCTCTTCTCTCTTACACCAGTTGCAGCTTCCTTGACTTCTCTGGAATTACTCCTTTCTTTACACCAGCATATGTGATACTAGTATCACATCCCCTTCCTTCACTGTATTTTATGATTTGAGAAAATCAGCATATAGATCATTGCTAGGCAATATTGATAGCTCTTTTAATTTTGATTCTCTCCGTTGTTATGGGTTGTGCTTTTTTAGTTTTAGGAAATGGATTCTGCATGGCATGAAATGATCTTTAGAAACCCAGCACAAGGAACCTGCAGCTCCCATTTAAGGTTCTCAGACCTCTGAAAATCAAGGCACATTTGTTTAGTATCCTGAATATAGACTTAGGAGCCTAATTTTAGGCAGCCTGATGGTTGCGAAGCTAGCCTTTTTAAATGCAAAAAGAAGAACAGGAGTACTTGTGGCACCTTAGAGACTACAAGTACTCCTGTTCTTCTTTTTGCGGATACAGACTAACACGGCTGTTACTCTGAAACCTTTTTAAATGGTAACTGATGCACTCATGACTGCCTGGCTTTGTAGAGAGCCTGAAATGATTCTCTGGGAGCTGTGAATTGTCCCATTTGTCTCAATGAGGCATTACATCTGTATTCCAATTATAGCAATCAAAAGGTCAGCGTAGTTACCTCTTTCATGGATGATGAAAGCACATGAGAAAATAGGAGCAGCCATCTCATGGAGATCTGCAAATTCTACTGTGACTAAGGCTATGTCTACGCTAGCCCTTTTGTCAGTATAATTTATGTCACTCCTGGGTGTGAAAAAAAACCTCTGAGTGACATAAATTACACCGACAGAAGTGCTAGTGTGGAGAGCGCTATGTCGGTGGGAGCCGCTCTCCCGCTGACATGGCTACCACTGCTCATTGGAAGTGGTTTAATTACATTGACAGGAGAGATCTCTCCAGTTGGCATAGAGCGGCTACACAAGTGATCTTACCACCGTGCATCTGCATCGGTAGAGCTATGCTGCTGTAAGCTCACTAGTGTCCACGTGGCCTAGAACCGCACTTTGATGTCATGTGAGGGCAGAACGGGGGAAGGCCCTACCACTATTTTAAATTCCATTTTGATCCCTGATTAATAATTGAGCTGCCCAACAAGCCTGATTTATCAATTATTACTTAACCTAAGTTCTCTGTAATCAGAGATCTCAGGAGTTCTGAGCAGGGCCCAAAGTTTGCAAGATTTTGTTGCAATAATGATGTACTGCATCTTTATTCACTCCTGTTTCTGTGCTCCACAGTAAACTCCCCATTATGGTGTTTCTCTCTTGAATGCCTCAGGTCCATAAAAGAAAACAGACGAACCATTTTAAAGAAAACCACATTTTGACAAAAGGCAGCAATGAAATAGTGATTCCACATGCACCTATCCTCCCGCTTGTTTTCCCATTAGCTGTACTGGTAGCAAGGTAACTGGTTAGGTTTATATGTTCCTTTCCAGCTTACATACTTTAATTCAGGGTACGGGTCCATAAATTGAGTAGTGATAGGTGCTTCAGTCTGTGCTATAGGAGGCAGATATTTTGATTGGCTGGGTTGCTGAATTTATGGGCTCATCCCTCCACCCAGCATGAACATTTCCAGGTAAGAGAGACAGGTTGGGTTTTTTTAATCCCCCCTTGCTCTATGGCTATAATTATCCACATCGAAGTAAGTGACAATTCAGAGCCAAATCCTCAGCTGGTGTGGCTTTTTTGTCCGTTTATACCAGCTGAGATCTGGCCCTCAATGTCTGACCCTAATAGAATCTCCGAAAAGTTTTCATTGGAACTCTTATGGGAGTGAGGTATCAAATATATCCGTACAGAGGTGTTTATGTAAATAGTGCCATGTGTCGGCACATACGATATGTAACCCTGTTCAAGAGTGAGTCGTTTTTAATACAGTTACTGTTTTAAACTGCAAATGGCTTCTTGAATACTGCTCTTCATAAGAATCAGGGGCAATGGTTGGGAAGCCATAATCTTGCCAGCATTCAAAAGCGGTCGGCTTGCTGCGTAGCAGCATGGGTATAGGCTGTGTTCCATTCCAGTACATCCAAGCAGCTTCCTGCTTTTGTGACAGGTTCCCTTCTATGGAAATAACATGGTGCATGTTAAGATTGGTTCTGCTGATTTGTGAAAGAAAGAAAAAAAGGGGGGGAAATAAATCAAGTTCCTTTTCTACTCTGTTTACTTACTATTCAGCTTCATACCAAGCTTTGCAGCAAGTGGCAGGGAAAAACATCGAGATATTTATAAACAAAAATCTGGTCTTCTGTCTTTTGATATAATCAGAGAGGCCAGAGTGCATGTTGAGAAAGAAGAGAGTTGTAAAGAACCATTGAAAAAGATTTATTAGAGACTTCAATATGTGTTGAAGTCAGCAAAGCTGGAATAAGCTTTAAGGAAACACTATCAATTTCAGTGATAAGATTTAGATAGTGTTTTTCTTTTTAAAGCAAGATGAAACACTATCATATAGCTTGTCTTGTCTTTGCGGACATGTGATCGAGATGTAAGCGCCTCTGTCATTAACTGCTTTACATTCGGCTTGGTTACAATCAGGCCTCCTTGAATAGCAGAGGATGTGACTCTTTGCGTCGGAATTTTTCATTAGATGGGTTTTTTTTTTTTGCATCTTAAAATTTACCCTGTCTCCTTGCTTTCTGGACTGTTGCCATCTTGCAAAACCAAAAGGTTGCCTGTTCTGACTCTTGTATCAATGCTGTGCTGGACTTTGTAGATGCCCTTGGAAGCTTTTTGGCTAACTTTCTTTAATAAAGAGACTATATTTGGGTAAATGAGGCTCTGAGGTTCAGCAACCAGAAGTGTAAAAACAGTTCCCTTCTATGCAGTCTAGTAGACTGGGAATAAAAATGACTGATGCCAGCCCGTACTGGACCCTTTGGTTCAATTCAGCTATGATTATGGAGCCTATTAGCTGGAGTTACAACCTATTTAAGAGCAGTGCTTACCAGTAATGGGGGCCAAATGATTTTGGAAAGTTCAGATTTACTGGGCTCCCTGCAGAAATGAATTCAGCACTGAACATATTGATGCAGGGGCTGAACGAGGCTGCTCCACTGGGACTCAGAGTTGTGTGCTTAGCTAGAAATGAGCGGGTAGTAGAATTAAAGATCAGATAGATGTGAGGCTCAAGGGCAGTCTAAACTCTGAAGTTCATCACAATGACTTAATCAGATGAAAATAAATGTTGCACTGACAGGAATCAATCCTGTGCACGACAGGAAATTTAGCTTGTTAAAATGGTGCTGTGTTTCTTATAAGTCCCTCTTTTGTAAGGCCTTGAAGTGGTTTAAAATAATTGTGCAGTGTTCAGTGGAGGCTGAGCCAGCTTAATTTTGTCAATGTAGAAATTGACTGTCTGCTTGATAGTCCACTTTGGGTATAACCTGGCTGCAGTTCTGGCACTATGTATGCGTCAGCCTTTTGCATCATGGTGGGGAAAGGAATTGAGAGTCCATGGTATCTTCAAAGAAATACTTAAACTTTATGCTGGGGAAGATAGGATCCTTGGGACCCAGGCCCTGCATTTGCAGGGGACCCCAGTCAGATGAGCCAGATGCAAGCAGCATGGCACACAGCTAATTCCCGGCTAGATGGTCATTTGCTGCTATCAGGATATTCAAACAGGAGAAGATACATCCCCGGTGCCCACTCCAGTGCCTCAAACCACGTAGTGACAAGAATCAAAAGGAGCAGGAACTTGCAGTGTCTGGGGGTTATGCAATTCCAACTTGGCCATTGACATAGGCACATGCAGTTGGCTTTTTCGGCAGAGGGCAAAGTTTTAAATTGTCTAGGTTCCATTCTAGTTTTGCCCCTCCCCTGAATGCACAGCAGCTCTTTCTCATTTCTGTACCATCCCCAAGCAGTGTCCCCCACCCACACACTCCCATTCACCTAGCTCCCTACTTCCACTCACCTGCCCTCATCTTCCCTCAGCTCCCACAGAGGCTCCTAGCTACCCCTATCTTCCCCCAATCAACCCAGCTGTCCCCACATCTGCAAAGCTATCCAGCTATCCCCTTGGACGCCTTCATAAACCTAGCTACCCCTGGCTTCCTCCAGCCACCTAGCTATCTGGATACCCCTGCAAGCCCCAGCTGTCCCTAGCTTTCCCCCAGCCACTGAACTTACCCTCCTCTCCTCCCCAACACCTCAAAGACCAAACCTCTCTTAGTTACCACCCAGCTTCCCCCAGTCTCCTCGTGTGACATCTCCCAGACATGCCTTTCTTCTGCCCAGACACCACTACTCAGCACCCACTTATTCCTGATAAACCCTTCACTGACTAATGACCCAGCTGCCAAGTTTTGTGCTACTCCATATCCTAACGTCGCTACTGTTTAAGGCACAGTGTATTGACTTTAAACTGAAGTTTATCATCACATACACATTATGTGCAATTATGCAAATTATCTAATAAGCTCATTTACATATTTGCACATCATTTGCATGGGATGATGCATGAAAATGTACACAAATTAGCAGCTATGCCTTCAAGTCAGTGGCAGAATGAGAAGTTCATTGGCTTATATATCCTGAGAACCCACAGACTTCATTGCGTCTAAATGGAGTTGCAGATATTCAGTGTTTGTGAAATTCAAGCCTCTGCTTCCCTTCTTATTCTCCTAGATCACAGTCCCTGTCCACATCATGCAAAGTGTTGTGTGTTGATTATTGCCCGCGTGGGAAACATTGGAGGGCATTTAGTGCATGTTTGATTTTTATTTAATTGTAGAGTTCAGAAATGATAAACATCAGGACATGTACAGTTACCACAACTTATGACCCTAATCCTGCAAATGGATCTGGGCAGAGCTCTGCTGAAGCCAGTGGGAATCTGCCCACGCAGATCTGAGTGCTGCATCAGGACCCCAGGTTGCATATGAGAGAAAACATCTAATGAAGGATTTGAAATGGCTTGCTAAGGTCAGTTTCTGGGTCATAGTAATGGTTCCAAGTATGTGAACAAAAGCCATGTTCATATTATGGCTTCATGAGATGTTTCTTACACTAGTCATATTTTCAGTCATACGAGTATATCCCCATTTTTAATAAACCCATCTATTCAAGTCAAGAACTTCCAGGTTGTGGGCTTTAGGTAGCGAGGGGAAAAGAAAGAGAAACATTCAACCCGGAGTTTGCCCGATTCATGTGTCAAGTGGGGCGAAGCATGATTAAGTTTAAAGGTGGAGTGAAAGATTGTGATGGAAACTGCAATTTGATGCATGGATAATGGAACAACTGGTTTTGCCTTTTAATGATAGCAATGGATGCAGAGCTGATAAGAAAATCCTGCCCAGATTAAAAACCAATATTATATGTCTGTATGCAAAGCACTTTGTATTTTTTAATTTCAAGTCCTGTACTATTCTGCAGCAAGTAAAAGAAACTGCAGCAAGGGGTTAGCATTGATTTATTTTGAAGGCAGGCATTCTTCAGAATAGTAATGCAAAGGATTGACTCTTTTTTAGGATAGAGGAGAAAAATAAAAATCAGTATAACCATTAGAATCACCAAGCACTAAAGCATTTGCAAGTCATCCAATTGTAGCCCAGAAAAGAAAACTAAAGCAAAGGTTTGTCAATCAGATGGCAAAGACTTAGTCAGGTGGACAGCAAAGTGCAAGAAAACTGATCCCATTTGTAACATGAACAAGATGGCACACGCTGCCCAGAGGAGGCAACCGAGAAGCAAGAAGCAACATCCTCCACCCCATCATTATCCATTAAAAACCTTTTAATGACTGAAGCAGAGTAAACATTTGCAAGGATAAACATTGTTTTCCTGCTGTGCGACAATGTCTCCAGTATGAGAACAGCATCGTTCGGGCATATGTCTGTTCTAAATATCCCTGCAGATATTTTACAGGCATTGCCACCTCTTTAAACATTTATGCTATTAAAAATCAGGCCGATTGTTGACATAAACCTGTGATAGCAGCTGCATTGTAGACAGACGATGAATTTTTTATGTTATTGATGAGATGTTTATATCATTTATGTACGGTAGTAAGGGAGGGATGTGAGAGCTGAATACTGACAATGACGGGAGAGAAGCTATGTAGAGTATTAGGTACCCATTAATCAACAACGTGTGCGCTCTCAAACAAAATACACGACTGCTGAATAAAGCTGAAGGGAAAACAAAACGAAAGTGGAATAGCTGATCAAAACTTAAAATATCCCTGTAGGGATGAAGAGAGATATTTTGGTTCCACCTCCTAAAGTAGTCAAATTCAATGTCCGCATAAAGGCTAGGGGAAGGCTGGGTGCTGTTGGCAGATCGTGAAGGTGAGCAACTCTGGGGATAAGTTATAAACTCATAGGGCTCTTGGCCTTACAGAGTGAGAATGAAATAAAGTAAGGGAATTCCTAGAAAGAGGTCCCAGCTAAGCACCTGTTATCTGTCTCTGTTCTCTTGCTTTGAATGACTACCGTGACTCTGAGACCAAGGCCAGTTCTGCTGTCTCTTGTAGGCTTCTCCCTGCTGAAGCTTTTTTTTCAGTTGTCTTTCTCCCGACTTTCAAATTTCCCCCATAACTCACCGTGCTGGCAGCCGGGAGTTTTCTTTTCATATCCCACTTCCCATGCCAGATAGTGGGAGCAGAAAGGGAACCAACAGATACCTGTCCTCTTCCCAAAACAGGAACGGAGGTGTTCGAGAGGCAGGAATCGCAGCTTTGGTTACTGGATGGGGAGATGGGGCCGTACAGCTTTAAAAAGGAGCATGATATCTCAGCTGGAGTGTTTGTTCATGCAGTGGCTCCCTGAATAAATGCCCACTGACAGATCTCTGGAGAGGTCTCAGAATGATCTAAAACTACTTTCTACCTTGTGTTCCTTGATGGGAGAGAGCAAGGAACACCACCTGCCTTCCCGAGGGCTGAATTTTCTTATGGGTGCAACATCCTACTTGGTACGAAGTACGCTGTGAGAGTGTAAGTCACACCTCCCTGTACGGGATTGCTGAATTGAAAAACAAAAAAATGCCGTGCGAATTTGCTTTTCATGAAAGTTCCTGTGTGCAAAGGCTTGAAGAGCGGCTCTTGATGTAATGACAGAGCACATACTGCTTGGGCAGTGGCCAGGCAAGGTTCCTGTGCCCCGATCCAGCAAAGCACTTAAGAGCCTGATTAATTTTCAGCATACGAATAATCCCATTGAAGTCAATGGAACTTGTCCTGTGCTTAAGTGCTTTGTTAGATCTAGACCCTTGTATTTCAACCTGATGGGATGGAGACTACCTGAAGTGGGGAGTGATAATCCCCATGTCCGCTCTTGCTCTTTCTCCTCAGGCTGCTAACAGGGGACACATTTTCAAAGGGTCTTCTCAGTATTTGTAAGTGCATCCATTGACAAGCAGGCATTTATGTGCATAACTCAGGCACCTTAACACACAAACAGGTAGTAAAAGACACAAGTACACCTCTACCTCGATATAACGCTGTCCTCGGCAGCCACAAAATCTTTCCGCGTTATAGGTGAAACCGCATTATATCGAACTTGCTTTGATCCGCCGGAGTGCACAGCCCCGTCCCCCCCGGAGCGCTGCTTTACCGCGTTATATCCGAATTTGTGTTATATCAGGTCGCATTATATCGGGGTAGAGGTGTACAAGGATAAATTGTTTCAGTAAACCACAGTGGTTGTGCGATGTGGACATCTGTACACTAAGACTGCAATCACCAAGTCACTTCATGGAGGCCTCTGAACAGCTGTCCAGTGGTAATAACTGTTCATCACTACAGCCCTAGGCTGGATTTAAATCAGTGACCAAGAGGTGAAAGGCTCTGTATCCAGTTACTAGTCCATTGAGACAGATATACCTCAACAGAAGGTCTATGAATTAATATAGCTCTATATTAATAATACATACACAAAAATATGTCACTAAGTCAAGCATTAAAAAGTTAGGAAATGCTGGTATTGAGGTTGTCTGTGAAACCTTAATTTGGCCCCGTTTTG
This sequence comes from Malaclemys terrapin pileata, assembly GCF_027887155.1. Classification (NCBI taxonomy): domain Eukaryota; kingdom Metazoa; phylum Chordata; order Testudines; family Emydidae; genus Malaclemys; species Malaclemys terrapin. The sequence continues at coordinate 14,435,685 of NC_071522.1, read as the reverse complement.
TGTATATATATTGATACAGTCTTTAATTACATGATCACGTGCTATTCAGCCTGAGGCAGACACCTGCCATGGGAAATTTAAGCCCAAACAGCGAAAGCTTGGCAAAGTTATAATCAACTGAACATTGGCTCTTCTAATGGGAAGTGTCTGACACCTTAATATTAGGTGGTGCTACCAGCCCCTCCTGCAATAATTCAAATTTGTCTATTTCATAATCCAGGCACTCTGACCCAAGAAACAAACCCTGCTTGTGTAGATGAGGGCAGAGTGTTTTGAGGAACCAATATGGCAGTGTCTGTTCCAGATGAACTAGAAACTGTTGCATTATTATTATTAATTATTTTATTAGTTGGTTATTTAGCTGTATTACATTAATGCTGAGCGGCCCTCAGCGAAATTGGCACCTATTGTGTTAAGCATCATTCAAATGCATAATAAAAGACATTCCCTACCCTGAGAGACTTACAAGCTAAGGAAATAAAACAATGGTTGGATGGGGAAGCAGAAGCCCATAAAGAAGTAATTTGCCCAAGATCACACAGCACATCAGTGGCAGAGCTAGGAGTAAAAACCAGGTCTCATGTCTCTCAGTCCAATGCCTTATTCACTTCCTGTTTAGTCCGCTGCACATATTTTTTATAGCCTAATTTTCTTTTTTACTACCTAACTATATTAATTCATAGACCTAACTCCCCACCCCCCACCCTTTCTTCTGTTCAGTACAGCGTTAGGGTCAGCTTATTTTTGGACCCAATCTGAACATGCAAATTTGAATAGCCTTTCCACTCCAACCTTCTGCATTTAAACCCTTTTGAACTATAGCCCATTTCAAATGGAACGGTTGAGAGACTGGGTCATCCTTCCATTTTAGGAAATGTGTCAGTCATTTTTTACAGAAAGTTGATGGAGAGTAGAAATGGTAAATATACAATATATTAAGATATTATCTGTTATATAATACATTACTAAATCCACACCTTTATATCTGTATATGGATAGATAAATAGATGCATGTAGACAGGCTAGAAATTTTTGGATTTAACAGCAAACTGGTAACCATGACACCAGTTCGTTCTCTCTCTGTGTGTGTGTGTGTGTGTGTGTGTGTATATGTGTATATATAAAATAATTTATGGAGAAGACTCTTAAAACTGAATGTAAGATCTGAGCTACAGGATTGAGATCTTGGAAAACCAAAGGATGCAAGGGCACAGAAAAATACCACAACAAAGATGATGGTCACCCATCAGTCTCTGGAATCGCTGCGCTGAAGTCACAGCTGTTGTTCATCTTCGTGCTGACTTGTAATGAGGGGTGTCCATTTGAGTTCCTTTACCTTTAAATCTGTATCTTCTGAGTTTTCGAATCTTTCACAGTAGACTTATTAGCTGTTGTAAAACAAAGAGGATGCGGGAGAAGACAAAAGGGAGAAAATGGAGGAGATTGAGAAGGAACAGAAGGAAGACAACAGTTTGAGGGAGAAGGAGGAAGAAGATAAGAAATGGTTCAATGAAGAAAGATGTGACGGAGAATGATAGGGGAGAAAAAGACAGGAATAGAGATTTTGAGAGTGCGTGTAAAATAGGAGTCTGGTGGGTAGTTTCCAGAAAAAGTGGTGTAAATCAATAGTGAGTAAATTAATAAGACAATTGTGCAAATGGGACTCAGCCATTTAAGCCACGCATAATAGTTCAGGGTACACCTTTCAATCTATTAAAGATGTAAAGCAGGATGCTGACACTTTGGAAAATGGAACATATGAACAAAAGGAGGGACATATATTAAGGGGGGAAGGGGGATGTAAAACCAATTGTAAATAGTGTTAACCCCCGTACTCAGGTCCACAGCGTACTCAGATATTTTGGTGGAAAGACTAGACAAAACACAAGCCTACTCTTCTAAGTCAAAGATCATTGCTTGTGATCCACGGAAAACTGGCTGGTGTTGTGGTGCTGCCCCTTCTCTTTGATTCCAGATGTTAAATCGCATCAAAAGACCATTAAAATATATCAAGTACTTCCTTAGTATTACTACCTCTTATGAGCACTTACAGTCCTTGCCACACTCCTCATCTGTACCTCCTCCCAAACAGTGGGTTCATATGGATGAAGAAGGGGCAATGCTCAATGGGAATGGCCAGCAGGCTGATAGCTTTCAATCTTAGGTTTTGCTACCACCCCTGATCCCACATTGCAAGGGATATTCAGCTGCAGTGCTGGAGCAGAGGAACCAAAAGGCACTGGGAGTATTTCTTATTATCGTTTGTATTGCAGTAGTACCTGGAAGTCATGCCCAAACATGCTTCTGCATTGTGCTAAGCACTAAGAGATAGCCCCAGCCCTAAAGAACTTACCTTCTGTATAGACCAGGTAGACAACAGGTGGAAGAAAGGAAGTCTAGGGAAGGAGTTGGCCAAGAGTCACGGCAGAGCATCCCCCAGGGACAAGGTGCCAAAGAGGAATAAAACAATTGTTTATATGGAGAGAAGCACTCTGATCCACTCGATCCCACAAGGTCTATCCAACAGAAAAATCTCAGGGTGATCAGCACCTCCCCCAGGTCAGAGATCCATTATCAGATCAGCCCTGAGCACATAAGCGATGAATTTCAGTAAAGGAGCAAAAAAACAGATGTGCACAACTTGGCAGTTTATGGCTAAGGTAAAATAAAAAGTCTGCTCATCCCATAGATATACACCGAAAGCTGAGAGATACAGAAAGTCAGTGAACCTTGTTATTAAATAGAACATGGTGTTGGAAAACTCAAGCCAGAGAACTGATGTGTGCTGGCGGGTGGCGTGAGGGGGAAGTAGAATCTTCCTCACAGCACTAAAAACAAGAAAACAAATATTCAAAACAAACATATAGATGCACATAATTCATGCCAGTGTCACACATTAGTCTATGGAGTGAACAACAGTGACCTGAAAAGTACTGATATTCAGTACAATTCTCAATGGGCCAGATTCTGCCTGTACTCAAGTTTGTACTTTACCCTGCCTGTGAGTGGCCATGTTGAAACCAATTAAGGTACTATTCTTGGATAAACGAAGATAATACCAGGGGTCATCCGATAATAGAGGTAATTATTTGAACAGACATTGGTTGATTTTTTCAGAGATGTTGAATGCTTTCCATTTCTAATGGAATCAGTGGAAAATTTGGGTGTCAACATCTTTATAAAATCAGTCATTGATCCTTAAATTCTGGACATTTTTCAGTTTTCTGTTGTTTTTTCTTGGATGAATTAGGTCACTGTTACATTTAGTTACCATAAATAAGTTATGCTATGGTAACTTTTGGTGAAATAGTATGAGTTCTAAATTTCTGGCTGGTTGGGGTTTTGATTTTTGTTGTTTTCATGCCAGGTACATCATATGCACAAACACACGAGACATTGATTTCAGGTCAATTAGCACCACTCTCTGAGACCATTTAACCCTAGAATTAGATCTGATAAGTTAATTTCTTCTTGGATCCCTGGAATATGGCAAACTCATTGCATAGTGTGCGTTTTAAATACATTGGTCACTAAGCCTCTGTAAAGGATCAAACTTAGTAGGCAGTCTACACTAATTTCTGACAATTGTTCTGCTCTTTTGGATTGTAAAAGCATTGACAGAATACCAGCTGGCCCAGTTGATAAAACCTTTCACTTTGGGGTTCTCTAAGTTCAGATCTTTCCCCATGGTTTTAAGAAAAATGAATGTGTTGCAAAGATATTTATTTGGTTTCCTTCTCTTGAAATATGAAATTAGAGTGTGAACTAGATTTTCATTTTCCTCACTAGAATGTAATACACAATCCAGGCCTCTTGTCATCCATAAATATTTTCCTAAAGGAAATAAAGAAAGTGATGAAAGATAATGTGAAAGGGGAAGCCTTAGCTGCTGATTGGGGACACCTGGATTTTGTCTGTAGTGATAGTTCCTTTCTCTAGTGCCAATTGGACTCTGCGTGGGGAAAACAGCATTAGTATCTAATATTTCTGGGAATTAGGTATCGCTTACCATGACTCGAGCTCTTGTGCAGCGTTAAATGTTCCTTATTGAAGTTCATGTTGGCACAAAATATGTCCTGTTGCACTGTGTAACTTCAGAATGAAATATAATGAAACTGTTTACAAATGGAAATTCAGCTGATCCTTCCAGGGCTGGATGGTTAAAGCCTTTACTGATCAAAAACATGGGACATGAAGCCTTCTTATATATTTCAGTGAGGGAAATGTGGAGTCTTAAAATGTTAGGTGCCCCTTCCTGGATCCCAGAAACTGCTTTTGCATTTTCAGAGCATGAAGTTGCAAGATTTCGGGGTCATTTCATTACTGACAGGACCATGATTAGTGGATCTGTTTTTTACTGTGGATATGTTAACACTGAGGGAAAAAGTGTGTTCTTACACACTGATTGGATAACTTGTTTAAAATAGCAATGAAGACACAGCACTTGAGCTTGTAACTGGGGTCTGCAGCTTGTGTTAGAACCTATGGAAGGCCTGGGACTGAATTCAAATTGCTAACTCAAATTAAAAGCTTCAACTGCTGGGTCTTCACTCTTACCTAATCCAAGTTAAGAACACACTTTTTTTGTAGTGTTAGGCATACCCTGTGTCTTAATCTAATTGCACACCTTGATTTCTGTAGGAAAAACTGTTTAAACCAAATTTCAAAATGCCAAATTATTTTAAAACATTTATTCTGCTCTTGGAAATGATTCACGATTGGAAAAATATCAATTTTGTAACATACACTTGGTAAGATCGTGACTTTCCAAGTTCTGTTGGTTGTGAAAGTTTGGAATAACCCACACCATTAACAGTGGAAACTGGATGTTGCAACTTGTAATCGGTCTCTAAAATGATTTGTTATGGCACTTGAGCGATGTCTGGGGCAGGTTTTTCGGTTATGTTTTTAAATTACCAAGAAGAAATAACTTATCAAGTAAGTATAGTATTGCTGCTCCTTTGAAGTAACTCGGTTATATTCTCTGTTTGAGTCTCTGAAGCAGCTTTCTTATTTCAGTGGATTTGTCTACATGGTACTTTAGTGTGTGTGCACACACTGGCTAGCATGTAAATTTTAGTCCACACTAGCATGTTGCGCCCTAACTGGCTTGTGTGGACCCTGCTGGTGTGCGCTAAAAGTTCCTTATGTTAGGATAATATAGTCCTGTTTCAAACAGTACCACATTACTGTGCACTGGGGAGCTTTTAGTTCACGCCAATAGGGTCCATGTGGGTCAGTTTGTGTGCAACACACTAGTGCATTCTGGTACGGAATGAGCACTTGGTAGAGACACTCTGTATGTGAGAGAGTCATGAGGAAGCATGGTACTGCATAGTGTGCTGGAAGATGTGTGGCAACTTTTAACTTTCTCCTGAAGCTTAACTCTTCATAGCACAAGCACTACAGCACTGAAACTTATGCCCGGTAATGACTCAGGGGAGTTTAAGTCTATTGAACTGATTGTGCTGCTGTAGGAAAGGAATAATAGCTCAGTGCAAACAGCAGCCAGGAAAGAAAATAATTAAATAAAACTCAGATTGAACTGATCCTGTCCAGTTAGCCTAAAAATATCAGGCATTAATGGAATGCTTCCTGCAGTCAATAACTGTACCAGGCAATGGGTCCTTGGAGCAAACTTGGTTTGCCAGAGCTTTGCAATTTCCTCTTCCTGTGAACTCGATTCCTGTTGGCTCTTAGAGATGCAACCCTTCCATAAGTCTGAACCTCAAAGCCAGTGGAAGAGTCCTGAATGTACATTTTTAGGGTTCTCATTTTAAGAAATGAGACCAGTTTTAAAAACCCACCTAAGACTAGAAAGAGTCAATGGGAGCAATTGTTAAGTTTGGCAACTTTGAATACTGTGGAGCTTTTGTCTTGAGTGTGTTTTTATATATTGGAAGATTATATCTGATATTTCCCAAGGTCACCTTGAGTGCAAAGTAAACAGTGTAAGATAGTAGTGGTCTTTCACAATCTGTCTGTTACTGTTTTCTGTTCTATTCAGGTTCTTATACTGAGCTTGTCACCGTAGCATCTGAATGCCTTCCAGTAGTGCATTAAGCAACGTGACTGACCGGAAAAGGTCATTTGGGAGTCAACATGTCAATTGTTGAAGCTAGTGTACAATTATGATGATTCCCAGATCCTTGATTCTCGTCCTGTGAATGAAGTGCTGCTGCTGTTTAGCATGACTCAGAATTTGTTGGAGTCCATAAGTCTTCATGGTCAAATCAGGTTCATGGGCCTTTCTTGTGGCCTGGGATCTGGAAGGTTTCTGACTACTGTTCTATTGGAATGATGGTCTGTCCAAGACAATGGTGGGATTGTGATATCCTCCATTTTATCATCTAGGCTGAAGATAGGATCCGGGGTGTGACTGGCTGTGCAGGTTGGTCAAGAAAGGGCTTGTGTAAGTCCTAGAGAGGCAAAGGAGGAGATGTGTTTCTGAGCTTTTGCATCTGTGGCCGCCTTGATATCTCCTAGTATTTTACCACCATCACTGACAAGGTAACAGTGACCTCGTTTATGAATCCTTTAGCCTATGGAGGTCTGTCAATGAGTATAAAACTTTAGCTTTGGCTCTGGTTTCTATTGTCAAATTGATTAATTTGAATTAAGTTGTTTTACCTGAGGTACCACTCTTTGATTTGATGTTTGCAGAGAAGATGAATGAAGTGCTGCCTGCCTTCTTATCTTGTCAGGGTTTTTTGTTGTGCTGAGTATCCTGGAGGACAAAGTAGGCTAGTGCACCTTCTCAGCGAGGCTCTATCAGGTTAGTTACTGGCAGGTCTTGTGTTATTCAGTATCAACTTTAGGTCATGTCACTTGGGGCAGCCTGCCTCTGTCCCTTGCCTAAGTAATGGTTCTGTGCAGAGGATAGGTGTCAGATATCTGGAATCCAGTTTGTCTCTTTTTCTATTCCCTTGGGTTATTCTTCCCAATTTGATCTGTGACAGATTATGAAGTGGATCCTTGGGATGATCCAAGTGGAGAAATGGTTGTCTAGTTTCCCAAATAGCACGGGGAAAGTGGGTTGTTGTGACACCCCTGTTGCTCTTGCCTACTTTGAGGAGGAGATGGAGAGGATGGGAGGTGGCACTTATCTAAGTTAGAGCTCTAAAGTGGCCTCCAGACCAGAAGATGGCAGCAAAGGCTGCAGGAGCCGGGCTCGGGCCCAGGGCTCCTTCCTAGACAACAGAGTTGTTTGGCATGCTCATTCCTGCTGGTGGTTCTTGGGTTGGGGGCGGAGTCACAGCCTCACTTTCACTTTTAGAAAACTCTCATCTGTTTCCAAATTTTCAAAAATGAAAAGTAAACAGACATCCCTCCCTTCTGAGTCCACAGTGGGGGGAAGAAGAGAAAGTGCTCTCAGAATACAGACACTCCCCAGGTTACGCAAATCCGACTTACGGAAATCCGGACTTTAGGGTGTGTAAGCTTTTTTTTTTTTTTTTTGGCATAACTGTCAGAGATACATTCCCGACTTACGCAAAATTCGTAAGTCGGGGAGCTTCTGTATTCCTTTGCAATTATGGGATCTGTTAGTTTATTTAGAAAAGAAAAAACAGTTGTACTTAAGAATACAATGGACTGTGTCTTACCATAACAGAACAACTCTGTTGTTTACATAGTTGTTTAAAAAGAGGTTGTCAGGTGAAAACCTGAAATTTCCTTACTTGTCGCAGTGGCTCTCAACCAGGGGTACGCAGTGGTCTTCCAGGGGGTACATCATCTCCGCTAGATATTTGCCTAATTTTACAACAGGCTACATAAAAAGCACTAGTGAAGTCAGTCCAAACTAAAATTTCATGCAGACAATGACTTGTTTATACTGCTTTATATACTATACACTGAAATGTAAGTACAATATTTATATTCCAAAAGATTTATTTTATAATTATGTAGTAAAATGAGAAAGTAAGCAATTTTTCAGTAATTAGTGTGCTGTGACAGTTTTATAGTTTTATGTATGATTTTGTAAGCAAGTAGTTTTTAAGTAAGGTGAAACTTAGAAGTACACAGGACAAATCAGACTCCGGAAAGGGGTACAGTAGTCAAGAAAGGTTGAGAACCACTGACATATGGTACTCATTACACCTTACTGAAACTGAAATAATTATAAATATACAATTGAACTTCACTATGCTGTTTGTACGCCTTTTGCATTTCTCCAAGTTTTTTTGTGGGAGAGTCCACTTATTATTATTTAATTTATTATTATTACTGCAGTAGTTTCTAGTCAGATCTCATTATGCACTCAGTTGGTACTATACAGACAAGTAATAACTGGCAGTCCCTGCCACAAAGAATTTACAATATAAAAGACTGATTTAACATTTTAGCACTGCAGAACTGAATAGGGATGAAATTCATAATTTTTTTTATAGAATGAAACAAATTACTCTTAATCCTCTAGAATTTAACAGGGAATAATACTCTTGCCACTGTGGTTTTTGTTGTTGTTGTTGTTTTGGTTTTTTTTAAGTCATCTTGTAAAATTCTATAGCAGGGATATAATTCTCTATTAAATTATATAAGATGATTTAAGAAATCTACAGAAAGGTATATCCTTGTCTGTTAATTTTTATGTGTGTTTTCCATAAGGTTTAGACCCTGAGAAATAGACACCATCTCCATTTTAATATTTGTCCATTTCTAGATAAATGCACAGTTGGATTTTCATGGACTGTACAAGGCCTCCGTTTTTCTTGCAGGGGAATTATTTCTTTAAAACAAAACCTGTTCCCATTGAAATTGTATACATATATAATTTCTAGTAGTCTTAATTTTCAAAATCTTAAATTTGGGGCTACATTTTTCAAGTGTCCTGTTAAGACCAAGGACCATATCCTATTTTTCTTTCACTAGTTGCTCTGAACTAGTAGTTGCTACACTAGTAGTTCCTGCTTGAATGAGTAATATGAGCAGCATTTGGTCCCATATCTACAAAAGGTGGCAATAGCACCTCCTCCGTCTCAGCATTCAAAAAGTGACTATGCCCTGCTTCATTAAAGCCCTAATTCAGCAAGCTACATAAGCACATGTCTAACTTTAAGCCCATGAATAGGCCCACTGGCTTCAGAAGAACTATTCAGGTGCTTAATTTTATGTGTTTGTGAGCAGTAGTTAAATATCACAGACCTCATCCAGTCTGCCAGATGCCTTGGTAACAGGAACATCCTTTTCGTTTGTATAGATCAGTACAAAAATATTGTTTATGCTAATTATACATATATATGTGAAATATAGCCATTTGTATAATTGCATTTTCTTTGTGTTTGCATAGAAGTTATAGCATAGCTGGAAGATGATGGCAATTATAATTTATTATGCTGTAATTGTTACCTAAATGTTTTTGAATAAGCAAAAATCACATCTGTTTAAGAATAAGTTGCACAGCAAGAGAATTCCCTTTGAAATGAATGCTGTGTTCTCAAATTCTGTAACAGTACACATAAAACAACATATTTATTTCCCCACTGAGTCCATTACATTCCCAAGTCAAACTGCATCCTCTCTTCCCTTCCCATATTAAACCCTTTGATTTAATGGAGGTTTTAACTACAGGTTCTTTAGGGAATTTTCAGTAGGCTTTGCACAGATTAGGTTATTGGAAAGTATAGTTATTTGCTTGTAAAGTGGCAGTTCTGTGTCAAAATTGATTTTCTCTGGTGCTGCAATAGTAAAGCAGATAAGTTTCTGCTTTGCATCCAAAATACCCCGATATTCCTGCCATGATGATTTTCTTTTGCTTCCTACCCCAGCCCTTCAGTTATAGATTGGCTTAGAAATGTGAAGGAGATGACTGCCTACTGCACAGCAGATCTTCATACTAGCTATTAATATTATGACTCTGTTCTTCTGTTAATTTACAGTGATGGCAAGTAGTACGTTGGGGGTGGGAGAGGTCAAATCCTGCAATTCTGACCACCACCTCCAAGAGGGTGAGCGCACTCATATCCCTCTGTAGTCCCACATTGGGAGTTATAGGTATTCCACATGCTGCAGAATTAAGTCCAATGTGTTTTTCTGTATGGACAGATAGGGAAAGTGAATTAATAATATTCAGTATTTTTTTTCTGTCTGTGCCATAAGAAGAGAAACTGTTGCAATAATTAGTTTGCCTAGCTAAGACTAGAGGGATTTCTCTTTCATTACAAACCTGGAGCATAGGGGCAAGGCTACTTTCCATTTTTGGATTTCCCAACATGTTCAGTTAAAATGACTTCACTGTTAAATGGCAGCACATCTTAATATCCACCCCTTCTTGTCAGCTGTTGAGAATAGCCCACTTCCACCTTAAATGAATTGTCTCATTAGCACTAACCCCCTCCCCCCCACACACACTTGGTAAGGCAACTCCCATCTTTTCATATGCTCTGTATTTATACCTCCCTACTGTATTTTCCACTCCATGCATCTGATGAAGTGGGTTTTAGCCCACGAAAGCTGATGCCCAAATAAATTTGTTAGCCTCTAAGGTGTCACAAGGACTCCTCGTTGTTTTTGCTTAATATCTAAATGTGCTGTAGAGTTGAACACAAACCAAACCTTAATATTACAGATTTTATTTCGAAGTGGTATTTTTCCTTGTGTGTAGAACAAGTGATCAAGACTAAAATCTTCCCCTTATCCTAGCACTCAGAACTATAGATGTGCCACATTACGTCATCAAGGTTATCTTGATCAGTTGTGGGGTAAAAAGATGTGGTCATTGACACTCAAACATGGGTCAACAAGTGATCACTTCTAGGGAATAAAAGTGTGAAGTTTCTTTGCAAAGAGACCGAAATAAAGACTTTCCCCATCTAAAATGGCTTTTATTTTAGATTATGGAAAATCAAGATAGAATCGCCATGAGAGAGCATGGTGTGCATGTCTCGCCTCTGTTACAGGCTTTGCTCTGCACACAAGGAGAGTGCTTGGAAATGGTAAGGCGCAGTGACTGGAGGAGAAAAAAGGGCTCAGAATTACATATGCCACAAGAGACAATGTAATAAGGCAGGGGAAATATCATTTCAGACAATGGGATTCAGACAGTTTTCCAGCTACCTACAATAATGTGGACCAACATCAGTTGATATGGTGATTTGATTGACTAAGCATCTAGGGCCAGATTTTTAAAGGTACTTAAGTCCTAACTCCCACTGAAATCAATGAGTGTTAAATCCTCTCTGGACTCTGGGTTTATTGTGACACAGTTTCAATACCATCAAGCTTCTCACTCAGAAATCTTACCTTGGGGCACCCCTCCATGTGCTCCCTCATTATAAGGACCCTGTCCCCCAGGAGCAGGGGTCCCTGATACGTATTACAGGCCTTCTTCTATGACCACTACACAAATCACTATTCACCACAGCTACAATCCACATTGAATGATCTAACATTTAATTTATTATTTACAATTAAAACTAATGAATGAACTCCAGTATTGACCCTCTGGAAGTGCCCAATCTGGTCTCCCTGGCACTCTCTCAGCGGTCTAGACATCAGTCATCCCTGATGGACCAGTCTCTTTAGTGACCTTTCTTGGCATCTTCAGCATGCCCCAGCAAAACTACCTCCAGCTGGCCAGTCTTCATGCTCATGCCTCGAACACTGCTCCTTCAACACCCAACTTTCCAGCAAGTATTTCGGAGCAGCTCCTAGCAACCCAATGGTCCCTGACAGAGTCCTTAGGTTTCAAACCACTATCTCACTTCCTACAAAATATATTCTCTCCTACATACCTAAAATAATATCCCAATGGTTCTCCACAGGCAACTAAATACCTTCAAAAATCTGGCCCCTAAAGTCTTTGACTAGACTAGGACATAAATATGTGATGTTGGCCTATTTTAAATGTCTAGTCTAGAAAAAGCACACTGCCTTGAACACATGCTAAACTGGCTGAGATAAAGCCTGGGGTCCCCTATAGACCAGGCTTTTAAAATGTGTAGGCTAACACATGCACATATCACGCCTTAAATCCTAGTCTAGACAAGGCCTAAAAGCTCAAATGCTTAGTAGAGCCATATCCAAACTACTGAAGTCTTCAAAACTGGGCTGGAAATCTCTCAAGATCTGGCATTCTTACCTTATTTCTAGTACTCCAACTCAGATTGCAATTGTCACAAGACTATTCATGTAGAAATCCAGTGATTATAGTCTTTATCAGAACGAGAAAGTATGAAGGTCTGAGAAAATGGGGGAGGGAGGCAAAGCAATGAGGAAAGCAAATTAGCTAAACTTTAAGATTACTTTATTAAAACCTGTTTATGATTGTAAAACTACTGTTTTTATTACAAGAGGCCATAGAGGCACCAACTGAGATCAGGGTCCTATTGTGAGAAGTGTTTTACGTACACGTGGTAAGAGATCGTTCCTACCTTGAAGAGCTTATGCCATCAATAGACAGGACATCCCAAGGATGGAAGAAAGAGTATCATTATCCTCATTTCACAGCTGGGAAAGAGAGGCACAGAGAGATTAAGGGATTTACCCCGACCACACATGAAGTCTATGCCTGATTAAGGAATTTCTATTCTGTTCTATGTAGATTCTTATGCTATGCGCATCACCGTACTATCTGAGCGCCTTCCCATAGTGCATTAAGCAACATAACTACACATTTGCCACATGTTTGTTTTCTTATCCTCTCCCTAGGGGAGAAGAATGTGCAATGGCTTGTATTGTTTAGTTTAGTGCTTTTTTTATGTTAGAGACAGCCGTATCAAAGAACTGTGCCTGGTATTTGGAGAGGAAAGCGGTAAGCTTAGTGATAGTCCTTGGTGGGGTTACTTCAGATTTATACTGAATCTGGTCCAGGCTTTTTCAAACCTGGTTCAGTGTGTGTGTGATAGTTCAGGTCAGTGCTTCATTTACCCAGTATGGTTTGTCCATCCGTACTGTTCATGCTGTTAACAGAACTATTGTCACAAGTTCTCGATAGATTAATGTATTTACTGACTTCTATAAGATCTTGCACCAATCAATGTTAACAGTCTCTGACAGAGACATAAAGGATATATTAATCTAGATCCAAGTTCCTATTAAATTACTAGGCACAAACAGCTAGACTCACCTTATCTGTAACAGAAATGAATGCATGCTATTAAAGTCTTGAATTTAGGGAAAGTTCTCAAGAAGAACAGACAGTCCAGTAAAATGGAGAAATAATAGGAAGGAAATTATAATCTGCGACATCTGGCACTGTCCTCCCCTTCCCCACGTTTTCTATATTACAGACAAAAAGGAATCCCTACCTCCCACTCACTTGTTCCCCTTTGCTAATCAGATTAGAGACAAATAAAATTAAACTGTTAAGACATTTAAGTAATTCTTAGTTAACATTTGATCAGTCAGTAGAATGCAAATCGACACTCCATCTTTCTGGCAAAGGAGCTGATATGAAGCAGTCTTGTGTTCCAAAGCCTTCATTAGCTTTTTAAGAAAGAAAGATAGCAAAATAATTGGCTCTGAATAATGTAGCCAGGACTGATTCTCATCTCCTTTCTTTGCGTCTTTCTCCCTTGCCGTTGAGCCATAGGTAACTGTCATTTTTCACCCAATGCAGACTCTGCTCCCACACCTATGTGTAACCTCAAATGCCTCGTGTCCGGTGAGGCAAGTCATGTTAATTTAATTCGGCACATGATCATTCATGAGTTAAACACCTTTGTGAATATCTGATAAACTCCAGCATGTCTGAAAACTTAATAGAGGATTCCAAAATAATAAATGTAAGGCCACAATCAATGAGGTTTTACCCTAAACATTTCACCATATTACTTCTGGGAGAAGGATGGGATGGAGGCCGGAAGAGATTTAACAGAGCATGCATAGAATTCACAATATACCTTCAGTAAAACATGCATCCTGACATACAACTGTTTTAATCTTTTGTTGTAATAATCTCAAAGTCTGATAAAGGAAGCAGATTTTATTTAGCTATTGACAGTTCTTAATGTGCATCTTGTGTATCTGTCTATATGTCCTGTCCAAAATCAAACTTAAATAATTGTATTCTGTATCCCATCTTAATCTCACCCACTGTAGCCTCAATTGAATTTAATAGGTGTTGGTGGGGGGGCAGGTTGGATGGCCAAGAGGAAATCATGCAGCTGTCTGTCTAAAAGCCTTAAGTTTTCCTGGGAGTATGCTCTGCAGGACTAAAATGTTCATTTCGCATCTATAAGTAAACAAAGTTGTGTGTCCCTGTGACAATTTGGTGAAACTGTCTGTACAATTTATGAACTCTGGCTGATATTAAGAAGCTGTTCTCATGAAAACTGTTATATCATGGAATGTCTCTATGTATCTCTAGCACCATTGCTGATGGGTCTGTCCCAGACTAGATACATAGAAAGATGTTAACCTTAATGACTGTACTTTGACCAAATAATAGGTAAGCTGAGGAAGTCACCTGGAGCTGGATGAAGCCATTTCTTCCAGTCTGTAGACAGCTGTGGTTTGGAGAGTGGAAAATCACCAGTAGTATCCTGGAGAACAATGGAAGCAGGTGTTGATGGGACATAATCATAAACTAGAGAGACTCACTGGAACATGAACAGGAAGCTTAGGCAAGAGAGAGGAAGGGCACAGACCAGCCAAGGTCAGAGAAGGATAGTTGAGCTAGAGAGTCTCTGTGGTTGGAAAGGTAAGTCATGCACTGGAGCAATAGGTCCCTGGATGGCCTAAGAGGATCCTGACCCCATCCCTAAGAATGCTCTGGAATTATGAGAAAACTGAGACAGGGAAATGTATATAGTGTTTATTGTTTTGAATAGATCTGTATATTTCTCATGTATCTAAGTAAAGAGCCTTGGTATTAGAATCCTCTGCAAGGTCTATCTGTCTGTGCGTTTATATGTTCCTTTAACAAGTTAATTTGTAGACCCAAAACATCCACATGGCTGGAGTTCTGGGAGAGGCTGTATTTAAGCAATGCAGGGAGAAGCTGGAGGGGTCGGTATTGGTCCTAGGGGCCGAACAGTTGGACTGTGAGGTCTCGGCTCTCAGGAGCAGGTGCCTAAGAGAGGATCTTCACTGTGAAATTCTGGCTACAGTCCCGAAGAAAGTGGCAGTACCTGGACTCTCAGTTCAGATTCTGGAGGCTTAATGCACATGAGATCCAGCAGCTGGATCCCTCACAGCAGAGTCGTGAGTGGCCATGATAATGTATTTGACTGGATCCGTGACAGTCCCCCCGAGGGTAGCCGGGCCTTTAATTGTCTGAAGATTCTTCTGGCCATGTGGGGTCTGTGAAATGCACTCAGCATGCACTGTGCATCTGTCCCCAGAGTTTCAAAACCTGGGTCCTAATGAGGCTGGCAGTGCAGGCCTGCATAGTGACACTTCTTGCTATCCCTGACATAGGCAAAGCAGCCATTTGTGTGCAGAACGCACTCTACAAATTGAGACTGGTGTCAGTAATGTGTGATTATTGGCACAATGGTCACGATTCACTCATCTAATTCTGGAGCATCTAGGAGGGGAGTGAACATGATGATAAAGCTCAAACTGCCCCAAAAGGTGGTACATTTCCTGACAGAGGATGTTCCTGTCTTAAATGGCCAACAAACATTGGTCATTTAATACCGAAGATCCTCTAATAAAGGTAGAGCAGACTCCTAGTCACCAAATCGAGGGATTTTGTTTGTTTGTTTTTTTGGTCATTGCTTAAGGAAGGAGGTTGCTGAATAAGGACAGCCCCTTGTACAGGTTTCACTTTAATGTTAAAAAGACAGAGTTTCTTGCAATGTCAGTGCTTCAGTTTAACCCATCTCAGAAGACCCTCAGGTCATCTGCATGGAATTCAACTCTACTTCTCCTCCTCCTTAATGTCAATAGTGAGTTCGATCTTCACCTAGTGTAAATCAACACAGTTCCATTGACGTTGCCGGCTATGGATTTTCCCTGGTGGCTGTCCCTAAACTGTGTGCAACAGGGCACACTCAAAGCTTGTCTCATCTCTTGGCTGGCTGACAGCCCAAACACAAACGTGAATGGAACAAAGGTGTTCGGGAATGTCACAGGGGTTCTTTCCACACAACAAGAAGTTGTGGAATTTTATGAATTCATTTGTCAATATAAGTCATTCAAAGAAAGTGTCTTGTTAACTGGTATCTTGGATGTTAATCGGCAGTTCCTATTAAAGATCAACCTGACAGGCCCTGTAATGTCACAAGGGGTAATGACCTGCTATACCTGGTGGCCTAAATGCATTCAGGCATTCTTTGTCTGGAATAAATAAGTGCAAGAGACCATTCTTTGTAGCCTGAGGTATGTTGGAAGTGGAAACTAATAGGAAGAGTGGTGGGAAAAAACTTAAATAAAATCTACAAACAAACTAGCTGGCATGCAGTTCCAGTGGAAATAAAAAGAAGAGTTCCAGATTACTTGCATGTGTGATATGCTTACAGTCACATTGATCACAATGGGTGACAAATGTTTCCTGGCCATTTAAGGATGTTTACCACCTTTTGAGGGTGTTTGGGCTTTTTTATTGTGTTTATTCCCTTCCTAGATGCTCAGACCAACCCACCGATGGGGAACGGAAGCTTCGGGTATTATTTTTTATTATTTATTTGTATTCCAGTAGCACTTAGGAGCCCTAGTCAAGGACCTGGACCCATCAGGCTAGGTGCTGTACAGAACAAAAAGCTGGCCTCTGCCCCAAGGAGGGTACACATTGGATGTTGAAGGCAGCCAGCATCTTGGCGAGGTCTGAAATATTAATCCCGAACCCAGGCTGTAGGGAAGACAGGAAGAAGGACTAGTCGACGGATAATGGAATGGTATGGAAGGAAAATCAGTGAGAAACATCAATAAACGTACTCTACTGTTGGTGCTGCAGGGCACTTGAATGACTCCAGTTTATTAGGCTGTAATCAGGCTGCTAAATTTTGGAATGAATGATGAAGTCATCACCTTTGGGAAATCGAGTGGAGGGGCCTGCTAAGCCTGCAGATGGAATGAAAACCAACATTCTAAATCCGGGGCGGATAATCTGCCAGACTTTTCAATCAATCCGTGACAGGTAATCTGCAAGGTTTAGACATTTTATCCCATTATGTATAATCCAACTTAATATCTGCAGCTCTCTACAAACAAAGAACACAGTCACCAATCCTAAATACAGCAATCAACAGGGATTAATCTTTTATTACTATTAATTCTTTATTTTAGTTATTATGCATTAATACAAACCTTAAAATGTGCTCGGTGCTTTGCAGTCCAAACAAACAAAAATCATAGTCGGTCTATGTCATCCTTAAAGACCTGCTTTTTTTGTGCAGTAACCTGAAGATTGAAAGTATCAATTGGTAGAGTTGGTCAAAAATTTGATATTTTTTTTTTTTTTTGTTTGGTTGAGATTTACAAGTGTGTGTTTTGTTCATAGATATCTTTGTAAATATATTTAAATTTTCAACAATTTCTTGTGTTGAAAAGTGCAATTTTCCATACAACCAGTACTATTGAATGGACAGGTAATAGTGGTGCTAAACCTTAATAAAAATTAATAATACAAAAGTAATTTTAAAAGTTGCTATAGCAATTCAGTCATGCATCTCCATCCTGCATCATTTATTGCTAGCTGAAAGTCCGCCCAAGTTAACATCATGAACTAATTGAGCCTAAACTTTCCCTGCAAATCATGTCTTCTGTATACCCTGACTCTCCTTGTTCTCCTTTGACCACCAATCTGTCATTGCCTTGTTTCATATCAGTAATAAAACTGCCAGATTAGGTTAGTAGTTTATTTAGAGATGTCTGCATAGGCATTTTAGTGGAGACCTCTAAACATATGCTGGTAAGGTGGGCTTGACCAAAAGTCTCATGAGGTAAGAGAGACCTGTAATTTATCCCCCCCGAGCCACAGTCGTCATGGCCATTCCAACTCAATTCATCCCATCAGTTACTGCTTCTCTCTAAAGATAACATTGCTCGTGAATGTGAGGCTCTCTATACTTTCTGGTTACTAAATTGTCGGTTCTCTTCTAAATCTTCCCCTCCAAGTGGTGAACCTCAGGCACAGGGAGCTCTTTCCTCTTGCTTTCTCGGGGCCGTAGTGGGTGATTAATCAGCTGGTGTGCCTTTCTACTTGCAGTTACTTGGAAAATTAGTTTGGTGGAGTTCGTCACCTCTCCCCCCACCACTCCCTCAGTACTCAAATAAAGCCTGCTCAGGGCCTCGGCAAGAGAAGCTCCGAGTCCTGCAGCTTTTATTTATGCTCTTACCACATGCTCACAGTTGTGCACAACACTTGGACCCCCCTCCCCTCCCCTTTCCCCTTTTTTGAATTACTAGCAGGTGACAAATAGCTACTGCTTTCCACTCCATTTCTCCAGGCACAGCTTCTTTCCTGTCCTCATGAGGTTTCTGACCTTTCAGTCGATGCCTTTTGCAGCCCCCTAGGGGCCTCCAGGGAGCTGTAATGGACTCACGTTAATTGCCTGTTGAAGGACAGAAGCAGTTCCTTGCAGGATGATTGGTGATCCCCCTGTGAGTACAGCTGTCCTGGTCAGTGAAAAGATTGATCTGACACACACACAAACATTTCGGCTCACTGCTCAATGCATCTCACAAAGCATGCACATAATCACTGCTCTGGCTTTAGTGGTTTCCTGTCTGCCCACGCTGCACTGTGGTTCTATTTGCTAGCACTGTGACTCAGAGGAGGGAGAGAGACTATCCATTCTAATCCCCTTGTGGGTTACGGTAGTTTAGATAGAAGATACCCCACAGAGTGCAGTATAATCCAAAGATTTATAAAGTCAGCCTTATGGGCTTTTTTCCCCCCTTTGCTCTCGGTGGAAGCAAACCTTTCAGTCTCGGCTAGACATGTTTACTTGAGGTTTTAAAGGTAAGTGACGCTTAAAAAAAAAAAAAACTTATTTACAGAAGAATCCAAACATTCATTTAAAACAAAGAAGGGTGGGGGAGATAAACATTTTATTTCACTTGTTCTTTTGTTTTTTGTTTTGCTTCTGCATGTGGACCACCATTTTATCCTCACTAGAACCAGCAATAGTTCAGGAGTCTATGCAAATATTCTTTTTCCTCACTTTCAGTTTGCATGTCTTCACTCAACCGGAGTCTCAGGTTCAAACCCCACATCTCAAAGAGAAACTCAGCTGAAATCGTTAAGGCTAGCTTGGCATGTCCAAATCTTGCAAAACTACCACTGTGCAAGTTTTCTGTCTAAAAATACTAATCAGGTCTAAACCTCCCATCCCTTGGCCCCAGACTCACCAAAAGAAGCTTTCAACCTGATGCATGTTTTGTCATTTGTAACAAAGGTTTTGCACTGATCTGGTCACCACACTCAGAGACTCCTCTCCCTAAATGACAGTTTTCAGAGTGGTAGCCGTGTTAGTCTGTATCAGCAAAAACAATGAGGAGTCCTTGTGGCACCTTAGAGACGAACAAATTTATTTGGGCAAGTGGGTTTTAGCCCATGAAAGCTTAGGCCCAATTAAATGTGTTAGTCTCTAAGGTGCCACAAGGACTCCTCGTTGCTCTCCCTAAATAAATCCCCCATTCAAGTTTAAAAGGATTGACTTAAGTATTGTTAAAAAGATTCTCTTCTCAACTGCCTCATTCTCTCTGCTGCAGGTTTTGAGATGGTCCTGAATTATATCCCGGGGTCCAATCACCTGTGAAGTTTGTGTTTGTGTGGTTCAGGATCTGGATTTTGCAAATGGCTCTTGTCTTCATAAAGGCTTGAACTGAAACTTGACAGCCAAACACTGTGTTGCTGTGGGTCATTTGAGGCCCAGATCCAAGTGTGACTCTCTAGGCCAGTTTTAACAGCTCAGCGTCTAGGATTCCAAGTACTTGTCAAATCTGACGCAGCGTCTGTTAGCACCAAGTGATAGAGCTACCGCTGCTTTGGAGCAATATGTAATGTCTATACTTCTGTTACATTTAGTCACTGTTCATGTTTTCTGAAAAGTATAGGAATGAAGGCTGGGAAGCAGCAATGCTGAAAGATACCTAGAGGTGACAGAGGAGAGTAACCTAGTGGGCGATTACAAAGAAGGCCAATGCAATTTTGGATTTGCATCACAGAAATGCTAGTCCTCTTGTATGTTGCTCCAGCATAAGCATCATTTCTGAGCATCGTGTTATCAGAAACGTATTCTTGACAATTTGAGCTAGCTCAGAGAACACCAACTAGAAGGGATCATGAAGCTGGAGAAATAGACTTCTGAAGAAAGATTAAAAGAACTAGCTGTGTGTAAAGAGGATAAGCACTAACATAGTAATGTTTTACATATGTGAGTGTGGAACTCCAAGGAGGGAGAGGAATTGTTTAAGATAGTGCATCATTTTAAGTTACCTGCATGAATTGACTGTGTGTGAATGGTGTCTGTCTATCTGTCCCACAGTAGGCATTGGTAGTTTGCAATGTATGAGGATATTAATGGAATGTTCACCTCATGCTTAATTACAGAAAAATGAGGAGAAAGGAAACCAGTACCAAAATCCATGTCACAATAATAAAGATGTCCTTTCTTTTTGTCAGTTTAAATTGCATTTAGAGTTAAAGATGCTAATCCATCCTTCCTTGCTTCATCAGTACTTTGAGTGTACACTGTAGCATCACATCAGCCTTGTTAGAGCTTCACAAACATTAATGGATTCAGCCTCGCAGCACTCTTACGAGGTATGGGAAGTAATATCCCCGTTTTACAGATAGGAAAATGAGGCAAAGAGACAGAAAATGAAGCTAACGACAGTTGAAGGTACTCGGCACCTTACAAGAAATTGCAAAGAGAGAACATCTGGCAGAGCTGAAAATGGAACCTTGGTCACCTTGCATCTTGTGCCCTATCCATAAAATTGCCATTCCTCCTTTGTACCTCACCTCTGCATGCTAAAGACAGACTGTGCTCTGAGTTGCCTGCATTGGTTAGTGTAAGCCAGACCTTGTTAGCTGCTGTTTTATTACTGTGTTTTTATATTTAGTATAGGTATGGATGTGACCTCAGGCTGAGTTTAGATTTGAACAGATGAGAATGCTGGCGCTTATCATGCCAGCCGACAAACCAATTAAATATTTCCAGCCTGACAGAGAATGTGTCTTCCTCTCACCACCACCCCCCAACTCCCAACAAGATTAAATAAAATGGATGCTCAGATTGTGAAAATGGCAGTTGAAATAAGACAGGCTGTGTGGCAATGTCCAATAATTAAAGGTGAAATAGCTGGAGACCAGCAGAAGATCCAAACAAAAAACATCTTAAGCATCTAGAATAGCTCCAGTCAGTGTAATAGAGTTTTAGACAGATTTGTTTGTTGAAGTTACTGCCAAGTGCCTCAGTATTACATGGCTTTCGATGGTGGAACTGGTTTTAAAAGAGTAGCTAAAGAGAGGATTAAAACAGAGTACAAACCCTGTTGCCATGTTTACTTCAGGATTAAGACCAAGATAAGAAAACTGTATTACTGTGAGTCGTGTGAACAAGACCTCAATTTTTAGTCAAATCATAACCACAGAACCCCCCCCCCCCCCAGTTCCCAACTCATGCAAGATGCCTGGGAGGTGGAGGGGAGGGGGTTCTGTGGTTATGATTTGACTAAAAATCATTTTTAATAGAATTTCTCTGATGGCAGAATGTCTTCTGTTATGATTTAAAAAAAACGCACTATACTCTTTTTGTAACCCTTATTAAAAATTAAAGCTGGTAATTTTTTTTTTTTTTTTTTTTTTGGAAAATAGATGAAAATTTCCATCAACATTTTGAATTGAAATGGAAAAAATCACATTTAAAAGAAAATTCCCCATTTGTCAATTACCTCTATTAACAATACTACAGTATGCTATCATAGCAGCCTCGTATGCTGTAATAACGCCATTAACGCCTAGACAATGTGATTGAGCAGGTCAGCCTACAGCTTGTTAAGACTGGAGCATGGGAAAAGCCTCGCTGTTTAAGACTCGGTCCAGGTGACAGGATAATAGCATAGTGGGGAAAGCAGCAGGAGGATATGGCAGAGATCTTATCCCTTTTTGATTGGGACAGGAGATTCATTTGCTGTTGACCAAATTCATGAAATAGGGGTACTGCTAGATCCTAGTTTGGTTTTATATGCTTGCACTATAGCTGTGACCTGACCGTCTTTATTTTCCCCATCTGCATATCGCCAGGAGGTTGTGATCACTGCTCTCAGAAGCAGATTATGCTACCACTGTCCATGTTTTCTATCACCTTGAGATTAGATTACTACAGCATACCCCCAGTAGTGGATTAGCCATTGGGCCAAAGGTGCCCAAGCCTAGGGGCCCCGGCCAATTGGGGGGCCCCCCAGAAAAGTGGGCACCCTGCACCCTGGCTCTCTCCGCCCACCCAGTTCTCCTGCCAAGAAGCTGGGGTAAGCCCCCACACCCCAACCCTGACCCCCGGCAGAAGCACCGGGCAGGTGGAGTGGGACAAGCCCCCGCGCCCTCACCCCATTTCCCCGGTAGGAGCACCGGGTGAGGGTGGGGGGGACTGCAGGCAGAAGGGGTGGCGCCCCACGTGCTCTGGCCCAAAGCCCCACAAAGCCCTAATCTACCTCTGCGTGTACCCCACATGGATCACACCTTCAGTCCAGTTGTAAACTGAAGCTGGTACAGAATGCTTACTGTGTGTGTGTGTGTGTGTGTGTGTGTGTGTGTGTGTGTGTGTGTGTGTGTGTGTGTGTGTGTGTGTGTGAGAGAGAGAGAGAGAGGGGTGGGGCTTTGCTATGCTGCTGGTGGCTATACCTTGCATGGACTATTGTTTAATATGACTGTTAAGGTGTGTAGGCGTGGGTTTATGTGTGGTTTTTTTATGATTATTTAATTATAAAATAGTGTTCTTGACCACTACTGTAACAAACAGCAGTATTTTTTTTTTTTTTTTTTTTTTTGGTAAGGAAAAGTACAGGATCAATACATAGTCACTGGTTGTTAGTGCTCCCAGATTTTGTCAGCAAAGAACAAAATGTACCAATAATATGGCAAGCATATTGAAAGGAACAATTTGGGGTACATTTTAGCTTGGTGCTGGAAAAAATAAATTAGTTTCAAGCCTCATGGTGCCCATAATAGCTAATGGGAACTGCAAAAGAGGAACTCTTATGCACTGTGCTGAAAATGTGCTCCGTTAACTGCCTCAAATATGTATTTCATTTATATTTAATAAGCGACTGATTATATGTTAAATGCCAACTGACTCTTAAAGCCATAACTATTGAGGTTTAGGAACTATACAAGGCATGTCTTTTATCAAATTAATAGGGCTGCTGAAAAATGTTACCTGGCAATCACAATAAGACACAGACAAATTTTGTTTCAATAGAGTAGCACATTTTACGCAGTGAGGACCTGATCCGAAGCTCATTCAAATAAATGGCAAGACTCACATAGACTTAAATGGGCTTGGGATCAGGTCTCAAAAGGTTTGAGATTATAATTTATACATTAACATCATGCAATAACCTAATTAAGAGGATGTTCATTAGTCAGTTATTGGCTGCCCAATGCTAGTTACTTGTGGTTAGCACCACGATGAACAGTTCGCTGTGTGCAGTTCAATTAAAAGATTATAATAAAACAATGTTTCATTTGTGCCATCCCCAGTCACATCACGCTACAGCGACTGGCAAGACAATAGAGTCATGTGCCATTTTCATTTCTCATTATGAACAGAGATGAGCCAAACAGGTTGAGAACTACACAGGCACCTCTGAACGTCGTTTGTGTGTGGGGATAGGAAATCAGTTGCCCATGAAAAGAAAATGTGTGCGACTACTCTCAGCTTCACTATCTAGCTGCTGTGAATGGGACAATGTATTTCTTCTTTACTGCCCTGAAAAGGGTACTTCTGCAGATGGTGCAACATCAGAAGATAATTGGTTGGCATTGTTAAGCCAATCAAAATAAAGACTACTGAGAAAGGTGTACAATGCTGATGGTTCTCCCTCCCTCCCATCCCTCCACCCCCTGGCATGCCTGGTACATGTAATACAGCATCTTTTACTTAAGACAAAGACTGTATTGAGAAAAGAAAGTGTCACATACAAGAAAATCTGCTTTGGTGATCATGAAAAATGGTGCAAACATTGCTTATTGCAAAGCCCCAGGTCCAAACATCACCTTGTTCTTCTGGAGTTTGGCTCCAAGTCAGGATTTGAACTTTACAGGCCGAATCTCCCATCTCTAAATCTCTTCTGTTTAGAGGGATATGATTTTACTCCTTGGCAAGCTACAGCTCCAAGCACTGAAATTAAAATGGTAAGTTTTACGGAATGGATGGAAGACCAGAAAAGAGCTTCTGGTTTCCATGGATTTCTCAGACCATTTCTAGAGTTACAGAAATTCTGATTTTATTAGCAAGCTAATTTGGCAACAGTTACCGCACAAACATGAGGTCTGTTTTGTTTGACTGGTAGAATGACATTCTTAGCAGACGTATCCATTTACAACCTGATTCAATGCCCATTGAAGTCAGTGGAAAGACTTTGATTTCAGTGACTTCTGCATCACTGGAGTTTTCCCCATCTCAGGCTGTTACGTGGTGGAATTGCTGTAAAGTCAGTCTGCATCCAAGACTTAAGCCTGGGCTACCCATAATCAGCAGATAAAAGCAGGTGAACTAAAGCTGTGTCACACTTTTCTCAGCTGATTGAACTGGGTGCATTATTTGTAGTGAATAATTTATTTATTAAATCTGCCCCATTTTGTATCAGCAAATGATCCACTAAGAAATTTCTTTTTTTATGCATTTGTTTGTAATTTAAAATTACTCAATGAAGGGTTTATATGAACATATTTCAGCCTCTGCGTGGTTCACAAAGTACTCACTGTAACTGTTGTTTTGAGTGTTTGCTATTCATAATCTGTCACATAGTATAATTTTGGGTGTCTAACCAAATGATTCAAAATTCACAAATAGCTTTCAAAATGGCCACTGAACACTTGTGCAGTGACTATGCATGCAACTATATATTTGCTTGATTGTCTCTGATACTTTCCCTTTCCACTAATGTCATTGTGAACATCAGTTTGGGTGAATGTGTCAGGAATAACACAGAAGCAAATTTAGGGTTTTTTTTTTTATTCAAATGTACTTCTTTGTATTATTAGCCCAGTTCTAGTTTACATACACATCATTCTTTCCCCAGTGGTAACATGTGCATAGTAGTGGCTAATAATACTTCTGTCCAAAACTGAGAGAGAAAATCTTGCTTTAAAAATGAAAATAAAAGTGGTTGTAATCAGGGTATATTCTGCAAACCTTTACTCATGTAGAGTAATGCCTTACTCCACAAGCATCCCCACTGCAATCAGTGGAACTATTCACAAAGTAAAATACTACTTGGTGTAACTGGGGCAGAATCTGCTCTAAAAGTGCGGGTTTTATGGTAAACAATCTCTGTTTTCTTATTCGGTACCACGCTTCCAAGATGGAACTTGGCAGGCTGGTTAAGTGTTATAAAATGTGCAGTCAGGGTCAGCCTTTCGGATGGGTGACATTGGTCATTCCCTCCCCCACACACATGCTGCCAGCCCAAGTCCCCTTTAACCATCCCCAGTGCTGGGCCCAGAGCCAGGGAGGAGCAGGGCTGGGGGCTCCTACTGTGTGCCAGGCTTCAGATGCTAGTCCCAGCCAGGCTGGGGAGGGACAGGACCTCCTCTTCCCCTGCACAGGCTGCTCCCGGGGATGTGCCAGACTCATCTCTGGGCTCCACTCTGAGCTGCAGAAAGATCCATGCAGCGGGCTCTGTAAACCGGTGAAAATGTAAGAACATCTGCCTACTTTTCACCGCTCTCTATAATAGATCCATGGAAAAGGAGACACGTATGTTGCTTCTTAGCAGTGGTCTCAAGTGGCTAAGAAGTTCTTCTACTATCATGAACTAGAAAACTGCCACAAATTCATCAGAGTTCCTTGTCCCAAGGAGATGTTTCAGACCATAAGAGTCAAGCTTATGCACTGAGCAATTTGAATGACTGCTTTGCTAAAGAGCTCCTCCAGAATCCATTAATAAATTTTCACTTTAAGTACTGAAGCAATGCACAGGACACAAGTAACCACAGTTAAAAGGTAGCCACCACTGACTAATTATTGCACTCCTCATTGAAAGGGTGATTGCTTCTTCTTTCCAGTATTAATTAAAGTTATTTGTAAGGGCGGACTCAGTGAGTTGCAATATTTCTTTTCCAAGAATGACAATCAATGTGTTTCTCTACCTCTCCAGCCTCATGCCCCTCTCTGCTCCTTGCTCGTATGTGCCTTACAAAAAATATTTGTCTTTGTTTAACATCCAACCCTTCCCCTCATACTGTTAGACTGAAGGCTGGGTTATGAATAACGTGTGGTATTTCTGGCATGTAATACATACTGTAAAAGCAGTATGTTAATATTGATTTAATTGATTTTTTTAAAATCCTCTGAAACACAAGCAACCCCTCTACTTAACACATTGTAAATAGTCTAGAAGCCAAATGATGAGCATGAAAGAAGAGGGAAGAATGAGGATTTCTCCCAGGTTACATAGACAAGCCCCCAGCACGGTTATTGATTCCCTTATTGATCTCAAAGAGGGGGAGAACAGATTAGATGGCTCCACCACGTACTGTGTTTTAACAGCAGATGGTTATCAAATTACCATTCTGTCTGCATCTGATCTCCACTCTGCTTCATAACGTTGCCCTTTGGTGGACATTATAGGGTTGCTGCTTGTCCGTGCCCTTGGTTTCTGGGCTGCTGTTGCTAGCGGAGGGGTTGTTTGTTTGGAAGGTTTTTTTTGTTTTTTCCTGCTGTGGAAGAAGGCTGTGATATTTCTACATCTGGCAGCATGTCTGTGAGAGACAAGGCAAACTGAACGGGGCTTGATGTGTGAATGACAGATCCCTAGGTGATGCTGCTGGGAAGCTCTTGATCTGACTGGTTTGAAGATGAAAACTCACTGGGTCACACTGAAAATAGTTGCCATTGGCATTTCTTTCATCCTTGTTTATTTTCCCCCCCACCCCATCCCAAAGTTTTTACACTTGAGGGTTTATTGTTCTTCGTGTTCTTTATAGGCGGTTTGATTTGCTGTTATGCACTTTGTTGTATTTAGGGGAGGGGAAATGTTTCCCTTTAAATTTGGCACATGTCTTGTGGGCCAACCTCTCACAAGATGACTGTTTTAAGTACGTGGCCTGTGTTTTTTAAGGCCGGGTTCTTCTATCTATTACTTAGGCCAGAGTTAGATCAATGGAAGGCAATTTCTGCTGCTCTAAGTCCCCCACTACACCAACGGAACAACTCCACCTCCACGAGAGGCGTAGCACTCAGGTCGATGTAATTAGGGCGATGCGGTATCTGTATAGATACGGCGTTACTTACCATGCTGCCTGTGCTGTCAGTCCCCTGACCTGCCCCACTTAAGTTGGTGGAAGCTCTCCTGGTAAGGATGTGCACCACCAGCAGAAGAAGGGTAGGGTGGATATGAAAAACCAAACTAATTGCTTATTTCCACTGCCATTTTCTGATTCATGTCCATTTGGCGTTCATGTGCCAGCAATACCCCTCTGCCATGTACCTTGGCCAAACCGGACAGTCTCTACGCAAATGAATAAATGGACACAAATTAGACGTCAAGAATTATAACATTCAAAAACCAGTCGGAGAACACTTCAGTCTCCCTGGTCACTCAATTACAGACCTAAAAGTCACAATTCTCCAACAAAAAAAACTTCAAAAACAGACTCCAACGAGAAACTGTGGAATTGGAATTAATTTGCAAACTGAACACGATTAAATTTGGCTTGAATAAAGACTGGGCGGGGATGAGTCATTACACAAAGTAAAATCTATTTCCCCATACTAATTTTTCCCCTACTGTTACTCACACCTTCTTGTCAACTGTTTGAAATGGGCCATCCTGATTATCACTGTGACAGGTTGGATCACAGAAACCCCCTTGGGAGCTGCCACCTAATGTACCAAGACTACTTCTATTCCTATTTTCCTTGCCAGCTCAGGACTTCAGCACCCTGTCTTGCTGAGCCAGACACTCCCGTCTGCTCCAGCACAGACCCAGGGTCTGAATCACTTGCCCCAAAGCTGCAAGTTTCCCTGAAAACAACTCACAGAAGTGTGCTTGTCCTTAGCACTCAGATGCCCAACTCCCAATGGGGTCTAAACCGAAATAAATCCGTTTTACTCTGTATAAAGCTTATACAGGGTAAACTCATAAATTGTTCGCCCTTTATAACACTGATAGAGAGAGATGCACAGTTGTTCGCTCCCCCAGGTATCAATACATACTCTGAGTTAATTACTAAGGAGAAAGTGATTTTATTAAATACAGGAAGTAGGATTTAAGTGGTTCCAAGTAGTAACAGACAGAACAAAGTAAGTCACCAAGCAAAATAAAATAAAATGCACAAATCTATGTCTAATCACACACTGAATACAGATAAGATCCTCACCAGTTCCAGAATGCTACCTTTTACAGGCTAATCTCCTTTTAGCCTGGGTCCAACAATCACTCTCACCCCCTGTAGTTACTGTCCTTTGTTCCAGTTTCCTTCCAGTATTCTGGGGGGTGGAGAGGCTCCTTCTTTAGCCAGCTGAAGACAAAAAGGAGGGGTCTCCCACAGGTTTAAGTAGACTCTCTTGTGGGTGGAGACCCCCCTCCCTCCTATGCAAAGTCCAGCTCCAAGATGGAGTTCTGGAGTCACCTGGGCAAGTCACATGTCCGTGCATGACTCAATCTTTGCAGGCCGAGGCCATTGTCCACATGGTATCTTGTATGTCTCCAGGAAGACTTCTTATGTGGATTGGAGCATTCCAAGATGCATTGTTCCCCAAGTGCTTCCTGATCAGGTACTTAACCTTGCGAATTCCTTCCTAAAGAAACTGACCAAATGCTTCACAAAGCTTACTTAGAAACCAAGCAAATATACAGCCCATATTCTTAACCTCAAGTAGAAAACGATATATGTGTACAAATAGGATGAATAGATATAGTAGACCATAACCTTTACGGAGATATGTTACATAGCCCAGGCAGCACAAAACATATTCCAGTTATGTCATACATACATTTATAAGCACCCACACACACACACCCATAAAGCCTTATGGGGTACACTGTCACTGTCACAATCACTACAAACATTTTTTTCTCCTGCTGATAATAGCCCACCTTAATTGATTAGTCTTGTTACAGTTGGTATGGCAACACCCATTTTTTCCATGTTCTCTGTGTGTGTGTGTGTGTGTGTGTGTGTGTGTGTGTATATATATATATATATATATATATATATATATAATCTTCCTACTGTATTTTCCACTGCATGCATCCGATGAAGTGGGTTTTAGCCCATGAAAGCTTATGCCCAAATAAATGTATTAATCACTAAGGTGCCACAAGTACTCCTTGTTCTTTGTCCTAACAATAGTCGTCATTCAGGAAAGCCGTTAAGTCTGTCCCTTGTCAGGGAAGCACTTAATCACATGCTTAAAGTTTAAAGTTAATCACCCACTTAAAGTGCTTTCTTGAATTGAGATGCTTTACCCAATCTCGGCCAAAGACGTTGGGCCAGATTCTGAGCTGGTATAGATGATTTATACCAGCTAAGGGTCTAGCCATTTGTGGCTGTGTGGCTTTTTAACTCTAGCAGCACTCACGGTATCATCAGAATAAATCCTCCCTCCTAAACACAAAGGGGGGGAAATTATAGAGTATTGCAAATTTATATTTCATATAACTAGGTACTTTGGTGATTTCCTGAACTTAATGAAAAAATCCACTGTTTACATTTCTGTTTAGTACATCCACCTGTCTCCTTTTGTTAAAAATAAATAAATAAAGAGCCAATCCAAAATGGGATCGTTATCTTTAGTAGATGCACTTCACATCACTGAAAACAATTTCAGGTTATTTAAATAACAGGCAGCCTCGAGATTAAAGCTGTCGCCTTTTCAGCTGGATAGACAAACGTAGCCGTTGGTACAGAGATCACTTATAGCTCAATATTCCTTTCAGTAGTAACTTGAAGCATCATATTTTTTCCCTGAACATTATTGCATTCAACTAGGTTTTATTTATTTAAATCTCAGCCTCTTTTTGCTGACATAGCAAGGCATAACCGGAGATGTTTTGTAAAACTTAAATGAGCCCATAAGTGGGCCAGTTGTTCTATAAATCTTTAAATATTTTATGTTACTCGTTTAGAAATTGCTTTTGTCGGACTTGCCCATTCTGCTTTGAAATGGCTGGGGCATAAAATAAAAATGTCCAATGAAATGGCTGTTTAGTATATTTTGAGGCAGCACCAGACTTTGCAGGCCCCAATGAAAAATCAGCTTCTTTGAGCTTGGAGAAGTTACGACCCTGCTCCCAAAAGAGCAAGTCCTCTCTTTGATTTGAGACTGTTAGACACCAATAAGACCCTGTGGTTCTCCCTGGCACGCTGGTTTAGCCTGAGGGTGAAATCCTAGTTCCATTGAAGTCAAGGGCAAAACTCACCTGAATTAACAGAGCCTCCCTAAATTGTGGCCTGGATTAGCTAGTCAGGTAAGAGACTGCTGACTATGCTATGTAGCATGATGAGTGGAACTGGAGAAAGAGGTCATGTTTCAAGAGGGGATACTAGGGACTTGGGAATGAAAGCTGGGACCCAAATTCTCTCAAATTCTAGAGCTTCCACACAAAAAACAGGCATGTCAGCACGCTCAGTAAAGATCTCTTTCCTGCATCTCAGCCCGCCTGCTGCATCATTTACTAATAATGAAGCATGCTACACGACCTCTTTTATAACCATGTTACATCCCTAATGAAGACCACATTTGTCACGGAAATCGTGTTGGAACTGCACTATCGATGTTTTAAGTTTAAACACTGCTTTTACAAAGAGGTTTCAGTAGCGCAGGCATTAGCATTTCTCTTGCCTGCAAACCAGGAGAGAAAGGAGGTGTGGAATTTGTAAACACGATTGTATGGTGCGGTAAATCAGAGTCTTCCAGAAGTTGTGGATTCTTCTAATTGTGCTGCTTACAATATGCATACCCTCCGTCATCAGCATCATTTGCTCCAGGGTGAAATTGCCAAGGAGCGAAATTGAGCTGATTGGGATGGAGTTAGGGACTGGGAACAACAGGAGACAAGGTATGGGTTTTTGGGGGGTGAGGTTATAGTGGCTTGAAGCCAGTATTCCCTGCTATGTCTGCAAATTCAGTTTGGCTGATCTTTCCAGGTAATCGTAAATTTTAACAAAAGCCTGAAGCCTTAGTGATAAACTGATACAATTGCACTATCACACAGCACTGTGTGACCACAAATGAGTCTCTATTGGTTCCTCCTCAGAAGAGGTATATAATCACTTCTTTCCAAAGCCAGGGTTACTCGTGTTCTGCCGCCGGGCTTGTAACTAACCAGTCTGAGTTTCCAGATAGAAAATACTTAAAATATTTGTGCCACATTTAATTCCATTAGCTATTATGTCAAGAGCAAGTGCTTACTGCTTGGGCGGAACAGTAATGCTTTCTGAAGAAAAATAGTTACTTAATGTAATTGACCATGTCCTGTTTAGAGAATACAGTTCCCCATTTAACTATAGGTGATTCGATAAAATGAACACAGAGTGCATTACACCAATACAACACCAAGCTTAACGTGTGATGTAGATAACTGGTTGTAAATTAGGAAACTGGTGTATTATATTAAGGCTCTTTGTACTGCTTCAGAGGCAGAGTTCTGTCAGCACTTGCACTATAGACCGTATCAGAAGCGCGCAAAAAAAAAAAAAAAAAAACCCACAAACCCTAATAGCTTTTGACCTGTCTGTTGCTATCTCTACTGGAACCTTAGTTTTCTATTGTGCATTCCAGTTCCTTTCTGCCACCCCCTTAGTGTCAGCATATTTCATATTGTGAATGGTACAATCCAATTCTAGGAGTACTGTTTGCAAACAATAAATACATTTACTCCTAAGATGACCTCTTGCTTCACATTTGCACTGTAATATACCAAGCAAAGCAAAGGAAAATTCCATGCCGCCCAACCGGCTCTGGTCATTCTATACGTCTTCCTCTGTTTTTCTTTGGTTGATTCTTTTAAAACTGAAAGTGCCATGCGAGAGTCCAAGGCTCAGATGACTGTTAGCTTTGTTTGATCATATATCTAATTTACTTGAATGTGTGATCCTTGAATTTGTTTCTTTAAGAGGCTGAACCCATTTTATGCTAAGTGATTTCTTTGAGCATTTTTTTTTTTTTTTTATTGTCCCCTAAAGTAAATTAGTGTGATAGCTGGAGCAACCAGGGAATGAAAAGGAGTCAAGACCTCGGGTCACATTAGCAGGGCTTGTTGAGGCCTTTAAACAATCATCACCATCAAAGTACTCCGTAATAACTGTAAAAAAGCTAATCACAGGTGGCAGTGGGCGTGAAATGTGTAGCTCTGTGCTCCATCTTTAGGATAATGGGGGTATTCATGGGATTTCTAGGACTCCTTTGTGTGGCTAGTCTTGTGCCTGCTGAGCTGAAAGGACTGTTTTGCTCAATTGGTGTATAAGTGGTTGGTTGATATGATGGCTGCACGGGGTTAGCTACTCAGGTGGTTTTAACCCTTGCCACACAGTCTAGGTTGTGGATCCATTTCCAAGATACATTGGGAATTTCCCGATTCCAGCAATCGACACTGCACAAATCCCAAGTGCCTGCTACGGAATGCTAAGCTTTTCAAAAGTAAGTTGTGGGGTTGGGTGCCTCTTTTTGGCTCTTCAGCTTGAGATACCTGTTCTTCAGAAGGCGCTTTAAGAAAACTGGGACCTTCAAAGTGTCTCAGGTTGGGCACCCCAAGACTGAGGCACTCAGAATCACCAGTGGGACTTACCCCTCTTTGAAACCCTGGTACCCTCAAGCAAATAGCAGCTTTCCTTGTCTACGCTTGCAGTTGCACTGATGCAGATCCCATCAGTGGCTGTCCACAAATTACTGGAATTAGGGCAAATTCCCAAAATATCCAAGGCCTATGTTATGGCTTTTCTCAGGCCAAAAATGGGCCCAACTAGTTTCTAGAGAAGAATGACACTATGAAAAGGAAGCATTATAGGTCAATTATTGTTATGAAACCCACACAACCTAGAAATATGTTCACTTCTAGGTAAAAATGGCTAAAAACATGTACTAGAGTCCACCTGAAAGGCTCTAAAAAGGGGGAATTGTTGTTTCACACCAAAAATTCTTTACTTTGAAACTGAAATAAATATTAACTATGCAAATGCATTTAAAAAATACTCCTACCCTAATGCATTTCTTGTGTGTGTCACAAGTTTCATCAGTGGCTAGAGGTGAAGCCGAGTCCAGTAATGTGGTGTCTGTTAAGCATAATGTTTATGAATGTACATATATTTGGGTGCAGTGTAACTTTTTTTTAATCACTAAAGTTGATGAGCCATGTTTATCTCTCAAGCCACTTGACAGGTAACATACAGGATCAAATTTCCTGATTGGTCTATCTGATGAATTGGCCTTTGTAACTACTATGAAGAAACAACCTATAGTACCCAGAAATGGGCTCAAGCCAAGAATTTCAAACAAATTGAGTTGTTGGTTTAAAATAAACAAACCCCAAAACACTATTGTGATCTACATTAATAATTCAAAACACTAGATCTCACAATTATGGTACTGTAGCATTTTGAATAATACTATATTGTTTCAGTCTGGGAAAGAACCACTATTCACTTTCAAGTATCAGAGGGGTAGCCGTGTTAGTCTGGATCTGTAAAAAGCAACAAAGAGTCCTTTGACACCTTATAGACTAACAGACGTATTGGAGCATAAGCTTTCGTGGGTGAATACCCACTTCGTCAGATGCACGTGGCTATTAACTTACACTTACTCCAGGCAAGTGAGACATAGCATCTAAAGTTACTTATCAGTAGAAGAGAGAAGAGGCAGTGGATAGGGAGATGGGCCGGCACTCAGAAATCCTGTATTTTGTTCCCCGCTCTGACACAGACCTACTGAATCATTTTGGACAAGTTGCTTCACCTTTGTTTTCCCCTCCCATGCCAAGGATTATTAGTTGTTATGCAGAGGGACTCCCTTACTTATTCGTTGGTAGTGTGTCTCATACAATGGGGCCCCAATCCTAATATAAATAAAATACACATCACCAGTTTATATAACAATAATGTGATCTCAGGAAAAAGGGATAATCATTACTTATCTGTAATATAAAAAGCCTCTTCCCTTCTTTTCTCTCCCCACTAACCTCTAAGTACTGTGGGTGGGGAATCCAGGTCTAACAACATATGTGCTAATGCATTAGTGTATGTCATCAGGAAATCCCAGCTGTTAATGTCAAGGGGTTGTGCTGAAATCTCTCCTGGTCTAGAGGATATGAGGATCTAGTAAGTAAGAGAGACTTCATGAATATGATTAATTTTAGCCAGCAATAAGAATCAGTTGTGGTTCTAATTATGTGTTTTGCATGGTTTGATTTTATTACCCATTCATCCAGCTTCCATTTTCATCAGTCTTGCTAAAGTTGCCATCTTTGGTACAAATATCATAGAGACACAGGATCTAATTCTCCCCTGACTTATACCTTGAATAGTAATTTATACCTGTGCAAAGTAGTTATGAAATGGTACTGTTTGATGTATTTTCCATCCACTTTGTTCAAGGATTAGAAACTAGGTAGAGTGTACGGTAGTGGAAAATCAAATAGCTTGGTACTTTCAGAGTTGTCCTTAAAAGCCCTTAATCCCTGGTTCAAACAACAAGCGATTATCCTATTCACCCTGTCCCACCCACATGAGGCCTCAACAGTGGAAAAGTTTCAAGAGCACCCTTGAACCTAAGTCACCTGCAAGGCAGCGCAATCATTCTGCTCTACCATTCAGTTGGGGAAAGCTATCAATTTTGCATTATAATGAATTTCATGTTTATAATTTGTGTGTGTGTGTGTCTGTCTCTCTCTCTCTCTCTCTCTCACACACACACACACACACACACACACACACACACACACACACACACACACACTCACATATATAAAATAAACATACAGAAAAGAGACACAACTTTAAGAAATAATAAATCTTCAACTAGTTGACAATACAACACAATACAGCATCTCATGCATTCTGGCACATACACATGTAGAATACATGTAGAAAGCTGCCTAAGGATTTGGACAATCAGTTTCCAGTCAAGGTAATGGAAATTGGGCACCCAAATCCCTTGGCAGCTTTGAAATTAACAATTTTAGGGTTTGATTCCCACCTGTACATATCTGGATTGGAAGTTCTGTATTGAAATGTTCAGCAATGCTATATACTATGCAATATGTGCAGGTTTGACATGAGGCAAAGACCCTGGGTGAAATCCTAGCCCCGTTGAAATAAATAAATAAAAACTCCCATTGACTTCACCACTGGTTTGTCAGTTACTCTATATTAATGCCAGTTTTTAAATAAATTTCCACCTTGCTCCAGTCAATATGGCACATAAATGTCCATCCATCAATAAAAATACCTTCCTGGCAAGCAAAATTCCTTTTCCCAGGTAAGATCGCTTTTTCTTCCCTTTGTTTGCCTGTGCAATTTGCTCTCCATCATTACAAATCTCACCTATTGAACGTGGTGTGGTGGTTGCTGCTTCATTCAGCAATGCAGCCTTTGAAGAGTTAAGCTCCACTGTCACTCAGAAGCCGGACTTCTGCTTTTCCTCACGTCTCTATTCATCTCCAGGAACTGAATTTTTCATGCAGTAATTAAAATTTGTAGGTCAAGCCTCCCATGGCACCGTTTTCTGCTAATATGGGAGAGCAATGGTCGGATTCGCTTACACTGCTCTTCGCCGCGCTGAGATTTGAAGGATGAAGGGTGACATTTCCCCCCATTTTGTAAATTAATGCCATTGATCTGCCTAACAAGAACAAAGTTAGGCTTCAAAATACCAAATGATAAAGAGATTAAGACTTTAAATGGCTTTCCAAAGGCAACCTCTATTGTGAGATTCCAAGCAGAGTATTGAACTTTCAATTAGAATTTCTAATAGGCTATTGACTTAAATGGGTGAAATGTTGCAAGTGATAGCTTCCAAGATGACAAAAATTGCTTCTTACGTTCTGGAATATTACTTTATGAAACAAATACTGTTCTGACGGCTGAGTAGTAATAACCCAGGCTTCTGGCAATATTGTTCCTTGCCTCTTTGCAGCAGTATTTTTTCTTCTTCTTCAAAATTGAACTAATGCATTTTGAAACATTTTTTCTTTTCATATTTTGTAAATCTTTGGGAGCGAAGGTACTTTAACTTTCATGAAAGTATCTTAAATCTCTAGTGATGTGGCTATGATTGCACTTGTTATGAAATACAATCCATCCAAAGGGTACGGGCTGTATTTTCATGTGTTTCCAGATCTAGGGCACAAACAAATGGGCCACCTTGTACGGTTTGTTCTTACAGCATTACCAGAATATATCTATTCTGCAGTGCATGCACTACAAATAACATCCCAAACTCTTTCAAATTGTCCTGGTTGTTTGAAATGAATTTCTTGATGTCTTGTTATGAAACACTAGCTGTAGTGCATTTTTAAAATAATATTTTTTTTCAGAGACCAGCCACCCGTTTCTAGGATAAAGGGTTAATATTATGCTTATGTTACAGTGCATTAAAAACTCTAATTAAAACAGCATTACATTCCCATCTGCCAATCTCCAGTAATCTTCTTTAATTGCAGTAATTAAACTATATTTACATGTTCAGAATACTTGTAATTTAGCAAATTGCACTCTCTGCTCTACATTTAATCAAACAACCAGTTCCAGTATATTTAGTGTGGAAAGAAGTAATTTCAATGTTTTGATTACTATAGCAGATTTGACAGAGTAAGTGCCCCTCTAGTAGAGGCTTTGAAAGGGAAGGCAAACATGAAATATAGTCATGGTTTTGATTGTCATGTGAATGCCTAATTACATGTTGGAGGATTAACTATTAAAGGGTACACTCTGTTTCACTTGATTTTTAGGCATAGCTGAAATCACAGATAATGGAGGTTGACTATTTTTGGCTGTTAGGCAAAATATGCAAGCTTTTTATTATTATTCCAAGTTTTAAAAACAGTTAGAAAAATTCTGGAGAGTCTTTATGGCTCTGATGCTAAACATCCGTTGCCTTGAAGACAAAATAGATTGTTCCAATGATCATGTTTTATCAATTTACCACGGAGAGCTATTCAGAAAACATTTTCACAGATTCTTTCCCCACACTGTGTCCTCAAATTTTCATTTGGATGATAACAATAATGCTGGGTTTGCACTTTTCAAACTCAACTTCCCTAACAAAGGAACTTGACAGGACTCCCCTTATGTTCTGTCTGATATCTGGGGATAAATGGCACAGAGGTATCCCCTTCCTCTCAAAGCAAGAAATGTCCAACCGTGCACTCAGACGCAGAGGTGATGAGGGCCATGTAAGTACCTGGATAAATGACTCCTCTTCTTCTCTGCATCTCTTCCTGTGATGAGCCACCTATACTGTGCTTTAAAAGGCCATCCCAGTGCCTGACATCTGGCCTTCCCTAGCTAAAATATGCAGACTAAACTGAAATTCTTCTGGTCTACTACTACCGGAAGTACCAGATAGAGGACTGAATTATGCGATTAGTACCCAGGTTAGACCATCCCTCCTGTGATAACTTCAGTTATGCATCCAATAACCACTACAGTCATTTACTAATGGAACACTGCATATTATTACTAGCAGAGCAGGGGGACCGACTTGTTCTCCAAAACGTAGGTGCATGAGCTATTACAGATTGCGCTCCTTGCAGATAGGCACAAGCATATACACACAACTACTAAATTGCATGTGACACACAGCAGCTGTGGTGCAAGGTGATCACGGTAACAGAAGTACTAGGGATGACTTGCATATACTACTGAATAAATGCTCTTGACAGATACACTGTATGTAGTAGTTTTTTGTGTATTCACTGGGAATAGGACACAGTTAAGACAAATCTTTCCTCAGTCAACAATATATAGAGAAAGATGTAGTTTGTGTTCCAAAGAGGGAAGCGAAACAATGTTAAATGACTAGAGCCCTATCAAATTCAGTCTATTTTGGTCAATTTTACGGTCCTAGGATTTTAAAAATTGTAAATTTCATGGTTTCAATATTTAAATCTGAAATTTCATGGTGTTGTAATTGTAGGGGTCCTGGCCCAAAAAGGAGTTATGGGGGCATCATGGTACTGCTACCCCTGCTTCTGCGCTGCTGCTGGCAGCGGCGCTGCCTTCAGAGCTGAACAGCCAGAGAGCAGCAGCTGCTGGCTGGGAGCCCAGCTCTGAAGGCAGAGCCATTGCCAGCAACAGCACAGAAGTAAGGATGGCATAGTATGGTATTGCCACCCTTACTTCCATGCTGCTGCTGGCAGGGCACTGCCTTCAGAGTTGGGCACCAGCCCACAGCCGCTGCTCTACGGCCACCCAGCTCTGAAGGCAGCGCAGAAGTAAGGATGGCAATACCATGACCCCTTAAAATAATCTTGTGACCCCTCCCCATGACTCCATTTTGGGTTAGGATCCCCAATTTGGGAAACACTGGTCTCCCCGTGAAATCCCTATAGTATAGGGTAAAAGCACACAAAAGACCAGATTTCACGGGCGGGGAGTGACCATATTTCATGGTCCAGGATGCGTTTTTCATAGCCATGAATTTGGTTGGGCCCTATAAATCACCTAAAATTCCTTAGACTTCCTCTCTCCCTAAACTATTCCCTTCCACTTTTTCCCTACAACCTGAACTAAGACGTCACGTAACTAACATTAGTGGAAATTAAGATTTTTTTTTTACGCCGAGGTTTTTTTCACTGATTTCAGTGGAGTTTCTCCTGATTTACACCAATGTAAGGAAAATCTGGTTCAACGTTTGTACATTTCCAGTGGGTACAGTGCACCGTGTTTCATCACATCTGTTCTACAGGCAGGCCAAAATTGAAACCTCAACCGTGACCCCTTTGCATTTTATGTGTTTGGATCTGAATCTCTATATATAACACTCCTCTTGTGTTTAGGTTTTGGGTTCAGATCCAAAACCCGTGTTTTCTGGTTCTGGATTGGAAGCAGACAAAATCTAATGAGAGCAGCTAAATGGAGGAGGAACGAACACTGTATTTTCCATATATTTCATAAAATGAAAGTATCTGAACTTTAAAAATGGACACCTAATACTAAAACAAAACCTTTATTTAACAAGTGGAATATACAGCTACAAAACAGCTTCTTAAAAGCATTGCCCCCAGCATCCACAAATATAATACGACCATTGTGCCTCTCACTTCCACTAGTGTAATTTCATTGGCTTTAGTGAAGTTACCCTAGTGTAAATCCAGAGTAAGTGAAATAAGAATCAGGCTGATTGTGTTTAGTTCCTGTGCTATCTCCATCATAAAGATCAAATGGACCTGAGACATGAGATTGTTTTGAATTTCCCCTTACATTTCCTGGTGTGGCACAGTTAGGATTTTAAAATGGATATTCTTAAATCTTAACTTCTCCCTCCCCCACCCCTGCCCCTTCCACCTCATCCCCAAAATAAATCAGTGTTCATGTGTTTAAATAGTTTTGGTTTATCAGCTTCAGGGGGGGAAATATTGTGGGAGGTGTATTTTGGCGGGGGGAGAAGGGTTGAAAATCCAATATAAGAAAACATCTGATTTCCAAGGATTTAGCAAAGATGGAAGTTCTGGTATTTCAGTTTTCACTAATTTCACACGTTATCCTGCAGAGTATAGGTTCCCTGCCAGGCTGTCTGAAAACCCTCTTTTGGGAAGCATAGTTTCTGTGCTGAATGGATGCTGCTTCACATAGATATTTCCTAATATCTTTCATTAGACCTCCAAATGGACACTAAATATGTAAATACAGCAGAATTCAAAGGCTGACTTTGAACTTTTTTTTTTTTCTAAGAAAGCTTTTAACATTACTACTCTAACAATATTGTGCCATGTCTGGCTTGCTTTTTTCTAGCAATAGCTTAATGAGTTTATTGTATAATGAAGGACTCTGATTTATTAGCTTTTCATTATACACATTCCATCAGCTTCCTGCTAAATACTGCGTAAACCTTGGCAGGGATGTTAGTCTTGATCAGGTGATATCATTGCTTTTTAATAAACTCTCCTTCTGCATTAATAATATTACATGTGAAACCCCTTATTCTGTAATATTCCCAAGGGAAGGGGAAAGTATATTTATTTAAAAGCCTGCTTTGAAGCAGCACACAGAATTCATTACCAGTTTTGTACTATTGTTTTCACCAACGCAGATCTAGTGGGCCAGATTCTCTGCTGGTGTAAAGGAATGTAGCTCCTTTGACTGCACCCCTTTGCAGCAGCAGAGCATTTGGCCTATCATATTGACACTTCGGTGACAGAGAAATCATCAATGAACAGCTGTCTATAAATTGTAGTACTTGCAGGTATTAACAAATATTTCTTTAGTTGCTATTTAATGACCAACGCTATTACTAGAATTAATATGGTAACAACTTGCACATAGACGGGGGGCGGGGAAGGGAAGTAATGTAATATTTTACAGCCTGAAAAATGAAGCACTGAGATAGTTAAGGCCCAGCCCTCATTAGCTGAATGGTAGATTTTTCTAATTAGTTCTTTCTAGTGTAATTAGCATGGATGAGTCTAATCATCTCATGTGAAACCAAATCTAATGCTTGGGAAGGAATGTCCTTGGCCTCTCTTTCAGATTGATTCGAAGGATTTTGTGCGTTTCTCCTTGGATATTCCTTAAAGAAACAGTGCAGTTCCTGGTTTTTGTAGTGGAGACTTATTGACAGAAGTGGTGAGACCCTGGACGTCTTGTGTTTTGATGCAAGTGCAACTGAATCAATACTAAGAAAATGCACATCAGTTAATGGTGCTTAGGTTGTCACTCCGCTTAAACAATGTCTGAATAGTGGGTAGGGAAGTTCATTTATCCAAATTTTTTAACCCACCTGAGTGCCATGGTTTTGAATATTTGATTGACAGGGCCAGATTTACAATTGCCTTGCTCCTTGTGCAGTCAACATGGGTGTAACACTCTGAAAGTCAGAACTGCACTTTATTTGTACTGATGTAAATGACCACACGCGGTATAGGGCAATGGTGATTCAGGCCTAAAGTATTTATACTGTTTAGAGAAATCCTACAGCCTACCTCCTAGTAATTTGTTACAAATTGAATTGTCTATGGGGAAAACAAACTGGGTGCAAATTACAGGTGGGAAAAACTCATGGAGTGTTTGGTCACCTCTGTACTTGACTAATTTGTTACTTATACTGAATGGAATTCAATAGTAACAATTTTCCATTTAATTTTTGAAAAGGCATGTAGGGATAAAATTCCTTTCTAATTCGCACAGTTATGCATGTTTTTTATTTGCAGACGTTGTTTTGTGCTGTCATTTACTTGACAAGATGTGCATGCACTCAGGGAACTACAAACGCCTCCACATCTCACACAACACAGGTGCAGCATTTCTTGCATAGAAGCAAAAGATGAGCAACACAGGGGAATCCAATCCTGAGAGTGCTGCTGCATGGCTACCAAGTTATTCCTGCCTGGTGTGAGTAGGAACATTTAGCTAAGCCCCTCGTTGTGATAGTGAAAATGATGAGTATACCCATGTCTTCTGGGATGCAACAAATGGAACCCGTTGAACTTATGCTATTACAAGTAAGGGAATGGGCATGTAGGTTTCTTGAGACTTACCATCACTCACTTATGATGACTTGTGCCCATGTGTAGTCTCCTCTAACCAGGCAACTTTTCCACGTGTTGCTACACTGTGAACAATAATTTGTAATGTAAAGGAACAGATCTGGTTGTGTGTTAAATTCTTAGACAGAGATGTTCAAAGACGAACAAAGCGGTTTAACATTTCTTATAAAGAAACCAAATGATACAGGATCCAACCCTTGTCTTGTGAAGAAGAGAGAGAAACTATTTTTGAAAGGCACCTGCTTTTGCCAATGCCTGGGCACTGTGGTCTATGATTCTATTTGGCTGCTAATGAGCCAAAGTGGTTTATTTTGGAGTGGAAAGTGAGGAAGTTTTACCCTCTTGGCTGTGACTGGAATTTCTTTCACTGAACCCAGAGAAGGTTTCAGCCCAGAGCTTTTTTCTTCTAAACAGCATTGGAATGTAGGTAAGAAGGGGGGAAACTGCAAGTAAATGCCTCTCATTCATTTTGTGGCCTCAGGGTGTACGTGTGTGATGTGCCTTGCAGCTCAGAAAAGAAACTTAGGTACACAACGTACAACAAATCCTTAACCACTTTCAGGAAGCTAAAAATACTGCCTTGTTCCAAACAGCCTTCAGATTTGAGTGAAATCCCCATTAAATATCTTCACGTTAGTAAAACTACATAGTGTCTTCCTGCAGACATCTGGCTTTCTTTTTCTTCTCCCCTTTTCCCCATTGAAACAGATACATCTCAAACAAAATATATTGTATTACATTTAAAAAAAAAAACAGATTGGTCAAGGAGGAGGGTGTTAGGGTTCATTTGGATTCATATTCCATTTTATCCAAACTGCTAAATTTTATTGAGGGGGAGGGGTGTGGTTAGAATGAAAGGTTCTTGGTTTGGTCCATTTGTAATTGAAACAAAAGAAACAAAGAAACAAATACAGAATTACCAATCTTCCGCTGACTGCCATCAAAATATGAAACTAGTAAGCCAACCTGATAGTGTTCACTGAGTGTTTGATGTCTTGAAAAATGTGCACCTAGGGTTGGGCCAAGTTTTATCAGTTCATGTCTTAGCCTGGTGCTCTTTGCCAGCCAGGAAGACATCTGAATGGTGCAAAGTTACTATGCTATGCTCATAACCTGATGCAGGACTAGGGTGACCAGATGTCCCAATTTTTGGGTCTTTTTCTTATATAGGCTCCTATAACCTCCCACCCCCTGTCCCGATGTTTCACACTTGCTGTCTGGTCACCCTATGCAGGACTGAAATTTCTTGTTGTGCCCACCTGACCACTTAGAAGGTTATAGTGACTGGTGTCTCTGAAAAAAGCTTACTGTCCAGACCACCTCAGCTTGAGAGCTGGTGGTTATTACGTAGTGTGTGTGGGGAGGGGGGGGGGAAGATACTTTCAGCAGAGGAAAAATACTGAGATTCTGAGGCCTTGGCTACACTTGCAGATGTACAGCACTGTGAGTTAAACCTGACTTCGTGCAGCTGAGTAGGGAGAGCACTGCTGTCTGTCCACACTGACATTTGCGGCAATTGCAGCGCTATTGGGAGCCGTGCATTATGGGCAGCTATCCCACAGAGCACCTTTTCCCATTCTGGCGCCGTGGGTTGTGGGAAGGGGGCGTGGGTGCAGGGGATTCTGGGTCCTGTCCCAATGCCCCGTGATGCATCGCTTCGCATCCCAGAAATCCCTTTGTTTCAGTCCACCTTTGGTGCCATCTTTCAACGGTTTCTGTGCAGCACGATCTGTCTGCGGGAAATGGAGTCTGAACTGCTGAGGCGTATGCTGACGAGTCTCGCCAGCACGTCACGTTTGGCTATCAAACTATTCCTTAAGATCCAAAGTGACAGTGAGGGTGAGGATTCTGACGATGCTATCGAGACGCGTAACGCGTACGACACGAAATTGCTTGTGGCATTCATGGACATGCTTAGCACCATGGAATGCCGCTTTTAGGTTCGAGAAACAAGCACCAAGTGGTGGGATCACATCGTCATGGAAGTCTGGGATGACGAGCAGTGGCTGCAGAACTTTCGGATGAGAAAAGCCACTTTCATGGGGCTGTGTGAGGAGCTTGCCCCCACCCTGCGGCGCAAGGACACGAGATTGAGAGCTGCCCTGCCAGTGGAGAAGCAGGTGGCTATTGCAGTCTGGAAGCTGGCAACTCCAGACAGCTACCGGTCGGTGGCAAACCAGTTTGGAGTGGGAAAGTCGACCGTTGGAATCGTGTTGATGCAAGTTTGCAAGGCCATTAATCGCATCCTACTCAGAAGAACCGTGACTTTGGGTAACGTGCAGGAAATAGTGGAAGGCTTTGCACAAATGGGGTTCCCTAACTGTGGAGGGGCGATAGATGGGACGCACATTCCTATTCTGGCACCACCCCACCTAGGATCCAAGTACGTTAATCGGAAGGGGTATTTCTCTATGGTTCTCCAGGCGCTTGTGGATCACCGTGGGCGTTTCATTGACATTAATACAGGCTGGCCTGGAAAGGTGCATGACGCACGCATCTTTCGGAACACTTGGCTGTTCAGGAAGATGCAGGCCGGGACTTTTTTCCCAGAGCGGAAGATCACGGTAGGGGAAGTTGAAATGCCCATTGTGATCCTTGGAGATCCCGCTTACCCATTAATGCCGTGGCTCATGAAACCCTACACAGGGAGCCTTGACAGCAGCAAGGAACGGTTCAACTACAGGCTGAGCCGGTGCCGAATGACTGTGGAGTGTGCCTTTGGCCGTTTAAAGGCCTGCTGGCGATCTCTGTATGGGAAGCTGGACTTGGCCGAAAGCAGCATCCCCGCAGTTATATCCGCGTGCTGTGCCCTCCATAATATTTGTGAAGGGAGGGGTGAAAGCTTCACTCAGGCATGGACCTCCGAGGTTCAACACCTGGAGGCTGAATTTGCACAGCCAGAGAGCAGGGCTATTACAGGGGCCCAGCACGGGGCTGCAAGGATTAGGGATGCCTTGAGGGAGCAATTTGAGGCTGAAAACCAGCAGTGATATCTGGTGCCCTGCACGGGAGTGAAGTGCAGTAGTTCCAATCTTTAGGAATCAGTGTCTGCTTAGCAGACAAGCAGACTTGCAGTGCCTGTTTATTTCCTGGGCTAAGGAGTCTTTTACTTTATGCAATAATAAAGAATGTTTTCAAAGCCAAAGAAT
The DNA here is from genome assembly GCF_027887155.1 of Malaclemys terrapin pileata. Taxonomy (NCBI): domain Eukaryota; kingdom Metazoa; phylum Chordata; order Testudines; family Emydidae; genus Malaclemys; species Malaclemys terrapin. The sequence continues at coordinate 14,390,773 of NC_071522.1, read as the reverse complement.
CCATTTATTGAAAAGAAAAAAGGGGATGGTGTGGGGAACAGTGCAATCACAGATTCGTGTATGTCCTGTCTGGTGTGCTGTGCAGTGAGTGCTGCACTTCAGGATGGCTATACTGCATGGTGATGGGGGTTGAGTGCAGAGGGTAAGGGTCGTGGTCTTCAGGGTTGGGTGGTGAAGATACTGGTGTTGGAGACAGCGGGTGGCGTGAAGAACACGGAAGTTGGGGAAAGTGGGTTGGAGGTGACAGTGGGGCACAACGGAAAGAGTTTTGGGACAAGGGCTGTAGGGGGGTGGCATTTGCGTTTTTGGTACTGCTCCTCTTTCTGCATGGCTACCAGCTCCTGGATAGCATCTGCTTGGCGCTCCAGGATGCTGATGAGCCTATCAGTGCTTTGCTGCCGGTGCGCGGTGCTTTGCTGCCGGTGCGCTGCGTTTTCCTGGCGGATCCTGCTTTCTCTCTCCCTCCAGTCCTGTGCCTTCTCGTTCTCTTTAATAGATTGCCGCATCACTTCTTGCAGCATGTCATCTTTGCTTTTTCGCGGTCTCTTCCTGAGTCTTTGCAGTCTCTGAGCAGGTGATAACAGGGACGACTGAGGTCTCAAGGTTGATGCAGCTGTATAGGCAAAATGTAACATTTAACCGAGGCAGCATTGTTTATACCAGACAGAGTAATGATTCCCCCCGCACTTAAGGAGTAGAAAACACACAGGGTCTACACAATAGCATAATTTTCCGGTCTGAAACAAAGCACACATATCCCATGGGAGCCTCAAAATGGTGAGTAATGGGGACTGATTGTTTCAGGGCTGCACTGTCCTCTGGGTTTCTGTGCCTTGGGGAGAGCCAACAGCTTCAGGGGGCACCTACACTGAACACTGTCCCAACATTTTCCACAGGAGTTCGTCCTGGACAATATCTCACTGCTGAGGGTGACCTGGGAAGCAAGAGAGGGTCTTCAATGCGGCTTCCACCCTGGCCCATATGCAGCTTGCCTGTGTGCAGCAATGGTCCCCCCGCCCCTCGTGGCACAGTGGCGTGGACACGTTAGCCTGGCTGGGACAAGGACCATGGTGGCTCTCCCTATAAACTTGCGCAAGCACATTGCACACGTTCTGGATGAGACATTCGAAGAGATTACCGAGGCTGATTACCGCGATGTGATAAACCACATCAATGCACTATACCGCATCTAGGCATGCATGCTTAACCCTCCTCTCCCAAAGAGCCCACACCTAAAAAATTCCTTCCCGAAAAAAAAAAAAAACGCTTACCGGGAACCTGCTCTTCTGTTTGTCCTCCACCAAGTACTGGCCTCTGCGACTGGTTACCATCCTCCTGGCTCGAGAAGAGCTCCTGGCTGCATGGGTCCAGGGATTCCGGGGTGTCTCCATCCGGCCCACCACCATCACTCCCGTTTTCTTCCTCCTCCCCCCCACACACCGGCTCTGCAGAGTCCATGGTGGTGCTCGGAGTGGGGGTGGGGTTAACCCCAAGTATCGCATCCAGCTCCTTATAGATTCTGCAGGTCGCAGGGGGAGCACCCGAGCAGCCGTTTGCGTCGCGGGCTTTGCGGTAGGCATTCCGCAGCTCCTTGACTTTAATCCTGCACTGCAGGGCGTCCCAGTCATGGCCCCTTTCCATCATGTCCTTTGATACCTTCCCGAAGGTATCGTAATTCCTACGGCTGGAGCGCAGCTGGGACTGGACAGCTTGCTCCCCCGAAACACTGATGAGGTCCAGCAACTCGCCATTGCTCCATGCTGGGGCTCGCTTGGCGCGTGGAGGCATGGTCACCTGGAAAGATTTGCTGATAGCACTCCACGCCACGCCGGGCTGAGCAAACAGGAAGGGGATTTTTAAAATTCCCGGGGAATGTAAAGGGTCAGTCACATGGTTGGTTACCTGAGCCAGGGCAGTAGAGTTTGAACTGATGACCAGAGTGGCTAGAACAGGCATTGTGGGATACTGTCGAATAATTCTGGAGGCCATTCACAGCGCATTGGGTGGTCACACCGGCACCGCAGCGCTGCAGCGGCAGCGTTGCACTCGCTATTTCTCTCGGAGAGGTGGAGTACATGCAGCGCTGCAACCAAGGAGATACAGCGCTGCAAATGCCTTGCCAGTGTGGACGGGGAGTGAGTTACAGCGCTGGGGGCGGCTTTACAGCACTGCAACTCGCAAGTGTAGCCAAGGCCTGAGTTGTATCAGGGCTACGGAAGACCAATGGGATTTAGAGGCCTGGGGGGAAAGAGGAGTGGGAGGGAAAGCAAAATGTAGTTAGTGATGTTTTTACATGGAGGAAAGGAAATGAAATGTAAACGGTATCAGTGTAATCCAATTTTCAAATGAGATTAAAAGAAAAGCAGGATTTAGACATTTGGAATTGTGGTTAAAGGGTAAGTGATATTTGAAAGTTCCTACTTGATATGGTTAAAGCGGAGTTCAAATACCATTACAGAGATGCATTATTTACAAGTTTGAAGAACTTTCTTTATACCATCCCAAGCTGTGTTCGTATCAAATCTCTAAAGTTAAACCCGGTCAGGTTGGGGAGGGAGACACCTAAGGGAAACACGGATGCTGCGGGACGTGATGATGCGTATTCAATCTGTGACACTCTTCTGTCTTGAGCTGGTATTAAACAAATGCCTCAGTATGGTGCAAGGGGGCAGTGTGGTGCTGGAATTGTCCTCTTTTGGATGAGTTCTTAAAACCCTAGGTTCTGACCACGTGTGGCACTTCTTGCAAAAGTGAGACTATTGATAACTTCACTGTACTGACTAAAAGCTAGTTTGGACAGAGTTGTCTTGCCTTTGTACTTTAAGTGGGATTTAGTCTTCACAAGTTTCTGTGTGGGGGTGGATGTTTGTCACTTCGCCACATTTTCCCTAATAGTTGGCTGCACTCCTGCTGGGGGAGTTTTACAGTGTATAGAATATGCAATAATTGCTGCAGGCCATATCCTCCACATGTGCATAGGTCCAGCTTCGCTGATGCTAATGAAGCGATCCTGATTTACACAGGTGGAGCATTGGATGTCCCTGTATGTATAACCTCTGCAGTTGTGGTAGAATAATGAATATTTTTAAAGCAATTTGGGAGAAAGGTGCTTGATAACTTAAAAAGCATTTTTCTATTTAGTGACTGTGCCTTGGTGTCACAGTATATGAATTTTGACTCTGGTTTATGTGTTACTAAAGTTCCTTGTATCTTCCGCATTTGCTTTACTTCCCAGGACTTCATCGTGTGACACATGAACCACCATTAATAATAGAACAGCTTGTTTAGCAAATCCCTTATGAGGAAAACATACTACTCTTGTGACATCATGTCAGATTTTCCCTTGATAGCACTGGCATTTTCTCTAAACACACATGTCTATTCCCATGTCCTACTCACAGTCATGGGAGATGTAATACCAGCATCTGGCACTAATATCTATTGTTGACATTTTGGGAATGAGAACATGAGCTATTAGCAAAGATGTTTGCTTGTACCTAATTAATGTTCAATTGTATATCCCTTTCTTTATCTACACTGCAGCGGCAAAACCGCTCTGGCATTATCTTTCACTGGCTAGCTTTAAAACTTAATTATTTCCCCATTCAGTGTTAAAGGCTGCATACTTTGTTGTGCTACCTTAATAGATTTAATAGAGTTACTAAACAGCAGAATAATTATCAGCTCTTTAGCTGAAGTGAACATGTTTATATATCAATAAGGTAAAGTTTGGCATATATTTAGTTTGGAATACTTTCACCTGAGCACCATGATAGTGGGTGGCTGGGTGGGTGTCTTTTACAAGGACTGGCTAATGGAAACATAGACTATTTGGATTCATTCAAATTTCAGTGTTGTGGAAAAGTACCCTGAAGCTTTTTCCCACAATGCAAGACTACCACATAGTAATGTGTATCCAGTGTTGCAGCAAGTGGTTTTGACTGGATGAGATGTAATTACCAGATCACGGGTACATCACTAGAGCATTTTAGCCCCTAGCTTTACCTGAGGCAAACTGCGTCTGTGTGTGTCAGAGGGGGGAGAGAAGATATAAAGTATCAAAAATCATTATTGCTAAGAACTCTAGACAACAAATATCACAGTCTTTAGCTACACTTTGTTAGTCAGTGACAAGGTCTCCTTTTGTAGCTCTGGAAGGGGATATTGATAACACGACATATACAGAAATATGCTGTCCTGGGGCTTGATAGAATAATGAAGTAGACACCCTGACTTGTCCTATCGTTTCTTTAAACATTTGTTCTTTGACATGACGTTTGCTTCCATGTTTTGAGATCTAGAGATGCAGCCTTTTGAAGACAATGAGTTAGCCTGAAGGATAATGGCTATGAAAGGCTTTTTTTTCTAAGAACCTAGTTTAAGTATAGCCCACTGTCCTTGCTCAGATGATTTTAAGTAGGGCTGTTAAGCATTTAAAAAAATTAATCGTGATTAATCGTGCAATTAAACAATAATAGAATAACATTTCTTTAAATATTTTTGGATGTTTTCTACATTTTGAAATACATTGATTTCAATTGCAGCACAGAATACAAAGTGTACCGTGCTCACTTGATTTTTTTATTACAAATATTTGCACTGTAAAAAACAAAAGAAATAGTATTTTTCAATTCACCAAATACAAGTACTGTAGTGCAATCTCTCTCTCATGAAAATTGAACTTATAGATGTAGAATTATGTACCCAAAAAACCTGCATTCAAAAATAAAATAATGTAAAACTTTAGAGCCTACAAGTCCAATGAGTCCTACTTCTTGTTCAGCCAATCGCTCAGACAAACAAGTTTGTTTACATTTGCAGAAGGTAATGCTGCCTGCTACTGGTTTACAATGTCAACGGAAAGTGAGAATAGGTGTTTGTATGGCACTGTTGTAGCCAGCATTGCAAGATATTTACATGCCAGATCCACTAAAGGTTCATATGTCCCTTGATGCTTCAATCACTATTCTAGAGGACATGTGTCCGTGCTGATGACGGGTTCTGTTCGATAACAATCCAAAGCAGTGTGAACTGATGCAGATGCCACCAGTAGAAGGTTGATTTTCTTTTTTGGTGGTTTGGGTTTTGTAGTTTCCACATCAGAGAGTTGCTCTTTTAAGACTTCTGAAAGCATGCTCAACACCTCATCTCGCTCAGATTTTGTAGGCACTTCAGATTCTTAAACCTTGGTCGAGTGCTGTAGCTATCTTTAGAAATTTCACATTGGTACCTTCTTTGCGTTTTGTCAAATCTGCAGTGAAAGTGTTCTTAAAAGAACAACATGTGCTGGGTCATCATCCGATACTATTATAACATGAAATATATGGCAGAATGCGGGTAAAACAGAGCAGTAGACATACAATTCCCCCTCAAGGAGTTCACTCACAAATTTAATTAGCACATTTTTTTTTAACGAGAGTCATCAGCATGGAAGCATGTCCTCTGGAATGATGGCCGAAGCATGAAGAGGCATAGGAATCTTTAGCGCATCTGGCACGTAAATATCTTGCTACGCCAGCTACAACAGTGCCATGCGAACACCTGTTCTCACTTTCAGGTGACATTGTAATTAAGAAGTGGGCAGCATTATCTCCCGTAAATGTAAACAAACTTGTTTCTCTCCGTGATTGGCTGAACGAGAAGTAGGACTAAGTGGACTTGGAGGCTCTCAAGTTTTACATTGTTTTGTTTTTGACTGGAGTTATGTAACAAAAAATACTAGATTTGAAGTTGCACTTTCATGATAAAGAGATTGCACTACAGTACTTGTATGAGGTGAATTGAAAAATACTAATCGTATTGTTTTTAAGTGCAAATATTTGTAAGCAAAAGTAATATAAAGTGAGCACTGTACACTTTCTATTCTGTGTTGTAACTGAAATTGATATATTTGAAAAGGTAGAAAAACATCAAAAATATTTAATAAATTTCAGTTGGTATTCTATTGTTTAACAGTGTGATTAATCGCGATTAATTTTTTGAGTTAATCACGTGAGTTAACTGTGATTAATTGGCAGCCCTTATTTTAAGTAACCTCAGCATAGTTTGCACTGATTTAATGCTTCAGCCTCCTCACCCTCCCCTTTCAGCCCGTCAATACTACGTGCTTAACTACGGTAATTCACATAGCAAAGGTATCCAGGCTGCCCTTATTATTAAAGATAGATGTATATTCTGGTGTTTTATTATGTTTTGTTGTTATTAATTGCTGTTTGCATGTGTTTGAATTTTTAGTGCCATTAAAATTGGGGTCTGCTCAGGTGCTCTGAACGTATGTATCCCCAAATGGCTACATGATTGACCTGTAAATGTGGCCTGCAACACCCCAGCTAGCCCTGAGGTTATGTACAGCAGAGACTGTTAGGGACAGATTGTGCCATGGTTTTGTGGTGGTTGATTGTAGTCTATCCAGACTTCTTTTTCTTAAAACTGAAACCATATTTAAACCTGACTATCAGGCAGTGATGGGCTAGTACATTAAATCACTGTGCTATTTATTTATTTAGGCCAGAATTTTCAGAAGGGTTTAGCACCTATAATTGGGACCAGATTTTCAGAAGAGCTCAACTCCCATCTACACACTATAACATTTTCAAAAGAATTCAGCAGGCTGGGTGTTGAGCTCTTTTGAAAACCTGGCGGTAAGTGCTACAATGGGATGGGAGCTGCTGAGTACAGAGCTCTTGAGAAAATGTGTCCTTTCTTTAAATGGTAACTGAGCTCTTTTGAAAATCTGGCCCCAATTGTGGGTGCTGAATGTGTGAAAAGAAGTCCCACAGCTCTTCAGAAAATCTGGTCTAGAACGCCTTTGATCTAAAGATGGCGGGAACCTTTCCCAAATGGTCACTTCCCAGTAGAATTAATTCATCCTCAAATATTGTAAACACCATGGAGTTAGGAGAAATGAATAAGAACAAAGTAAACTATAGTTTAATGAGTGAATTAAATCTGGCCTTTCTCCTTGAATGTTAAAAAGATAACAAGAAGATGAACAGCAAGGTATATGAGCTTTTCCTTTTGTTCTTAATTAGTCTGTGTTTCCCCTGCCCCCTCAGCAAGTATTGAAAAAGCAAAAATTTTGATGAGAAGCAACAAACCCATGACCAGTGTCATTCGGCACAATTACCTAATATTTCTGTTTCACATGCATCAATTATCTTAAAGGCTAATCTTGAATGTAAAGCACAAGGCCAAGAGTCAGGAGACCTGGTTGCTATTCCTGGTTGTGCCACAGACTCTATTCCTGGTTGTGACCTTGTAGAAGTTAGTTACTGGATGTGCCTCAGTTTCTTTATCTGTCAAATGGGGATAATACTACTCACTTATCTTATTCTCATGCATGGTGTAAACCAAGTTGAGATCCTCAAATGAAAGGCACTGTGGGAATTCAAAGTATTATTACTGTTATTTTTATTATTAAAGATATCAAACAGAAGTTTATCTTTCTCTCTATGCCAGTTTATGTGGGACAATGTAGGATATTTGAGACATTCGAGGGATTACCATTAGGCAGTTAAGAGAAGCTTGAAAGAAATGGTGCTGTTTATTATCATGGTTTCAACATCAGGCATATCTCCTTCCCTTGTAAGTTAGAACAGACCGTATAATACTGTTGCCATCCACAAGGGACCTTGAGACCGGCATTCAGTTTTAACGTGCTCAGGGAAACCAATATCGAGCTATCAGCTGATATATGACACTAATATAGGATTCACTTTATATTCAACTACAAAGAAAGGAAGAAAGAGAGAGAATTTTTCAAAGTTTAGACAAGCTGTAAAATCCTTTACTTATAGGTACCACATTGGCTAGCCCTTGAGACCAATCTAATTGCTTTACATTTGTACAAAGGTTCCTTGTAATCGGGCTTTCTGCCTCCATTTGTCTTCTTTTCAGCCTCTTAGTAAAGGCCTTAATTGGTCTTAGTGGGCTTTTTTCAGTTAGTGCAACCATACCTTTTTAAGGCTGAACAAGTATCAGACATTACCTGGGGGTGAATGGAGGGAGTCGGGGAAAGACATCAATACTCTGTTACCTTTAGCGCTGTAATTAATGGGCTCAGAACAAGGAACAAATTTAAAGAAATTTTAGGTCTTTGGGGGATTTAGACACAGATCAGACAAAACAGAGCTGGTGGAATTTTCTGGAATTTCTCCCTGCTCATTTCTCCATGAACAATCATTAGCCTTGTAATTGTGTCACAGTAAACTGCTGTATCAGGTTCCATTTTGTTCTCTTTAGAGGATCAAGTTGCCTTAAATCAATAGTTTGAAGTACTGGGGGGGATGTATGTGAAAGGAAGTGCCCTCTAATTTCTGTTTCTTAGCTACTAATTATTTAATAATACATTTTATTGCCTATTAAAATGTGGCATAACTTGCTTGTCAGCAAAACTAGAAGGAACATAATCATTTGAGGAGAAGGATAATTGGCACTTCTGCAGATGGCTTTTATTGCAAGCCTGGTTTGTTATAGGAATTTCTTGCCAGATTTCCTTGCTGTGTTTGTAGACTGGTCAGCATTGTGACTGAGTTACTGCATTACAGCCTAGACATTTAAATGTGGCTACAGTGTGTGCTTAGTTATATGGCATAAAAGCTTCTGCTGTGTAGGGAGAGTTTGTTTTCTTCCCCCTCCTCTCTTTTTCCTCTATAAAGTACCATACTGTTTTTTATACCACACTGGAAATTGCTCTGCTTGCTAGCTACTGAAAAAGGGGAGAGTTTGTTTAGCCAATAGAAAGATTAATGGATGTGGGTAAAGCTACTGGGGTTTTCTTGTCTTGCACATTTTTGTGGCACAACTGGAAACATATACACATTTTTTACTGATCTTCGTCAACATCTTAGAGGTAACTGACCCGCACAAAAAGACACATTGACGATTCCTTAGAATTTGCCAAAAAGCTTAATACATTTGAACAACAAGTAATTGGAAGGAAAACACTCAGACCTCCCGTTTGTTTGGGGATGCATGTCAAGGTGTGGGATTAATGGCTAGGAAGTTTTGCCAAGTTAGGGTGGAGATCCAGGCATGAATGTGGAGTGGGAGGATTCTGCTGCTCCGATGTTCAAAGATTAGGTCTAAATACTTATGCAAAGTGCTGAGTGCCTCCTGCAAGGTGCTGAGCACTTAATGCTGGAGTGGAGGTAAATTGGAGGGTTTTGCTACTTGGCCTGGGGGTAGTTTGAGTTGTGGGGTTGGTCAAAGGATTGATCAGCCAGGTGGGAAGAATGGGATCCCGGCACAGATACAAATATTCGTCCTCAATTTTCCAAGGATTATGGTACCATAGTGACCTTTGAATTCCTTTCTGATTTCATGAAAGAATGATCTGATTCGGTCTAGAGCAGAGGTCTGGTTTGTATTATTTTGTGTGTGCACACACTCATATAAATTAAATGAACAAAAGGGTGGAGCTCGCGGTTTCTTATTAAATGTTTCTGCAGTTACATTCTGCAGTTTGCCTCTGTTGGGGGATGTTTTGGTTTAGGAAAAAACATCCTCTTTCTCAGCACCATGTTTGTGGCTCCCACACAATTGCCATCCTTCATTGCCTTGTACTGTTTCTCCCTAGTTTTTCTCATTTTAACACCCAGCTATAAGGCCATGCACATGTCAGGTCATTTCCCACTACCTGACGCACCATCTGATCACCAACTCTCCCCCCTCCCCCCGGGGGCCTGATTCAGAGTCCATTGAACTCAATGGGAATATTGCAAATGAGCTTTAGATCAGGCTGGAGGATGTGAAAAAAGTAAGATGTGTTAGAATACTGAAACAAATTGAATTCACTAATAAACACTTCCTTCAGGACTATCACTATGTAAAGTCAGAAAATGTATGGCGGGCATGTGTGAGGTGAATTGCATATCCCACCGCATATGTTTGAAAGTGGCTGAGATGAAACGGTATCCATGGGATTAACTGTTGTCCTTGCAGACATGTTCCAGAGTTTCCCTTTTGAGATCAGATCAACAGCTAGATTCGGATACTCTTGCTCATACTGAATAACTCCTTACTCTACAGTTAGTACCGTGGAAACCAAAAGGATCCTTTATGGAGGAGGGTGCTATTCAGTGTTAATGAGGAATTGAGAAATTCATCCTAAGAGGAGAAGATAACTCCCCTGTCTGTTGCATCTCCCTCATTTGTGATGACAGTGAAACACTCTGCAGTTGACTGTTTCAGAAGGCAGTTAGTATCCTATTATCCAATCGGTTCAATGGGACACACAAATGGATTGCTCAAGTCCTAAATAGGAGGTTGTGGCAGAAACAAGAAGAGGTGGTCAGATAAGAAAAATGGGTTTCAGGAACAATCTCTATTTTTGCCTAGATGCCTTAAAAATAAACAAGCACATCCAAGCAAATATCTGTCTTCACTTGTTTTTAGCTGCATGGGATCTCTTGGTATTAACAGAATCCTCTCATAATCGTCATAAATTCTCTATGCATGTATACAAGATGGAAAATTGACTACTACACTTCAGAGTAAGTTCACAATGTTCTATTCACTTAACTCAACATCATTTGTGGGACTGAGAAGTGAAGGCTTAGTTTTAAATATTACACATCAGCTGGGGTCTTCTGTGAAATACGTTTTGTGACATATTCATGATTTGTGGTGTGTTTTTTCCATTAGGATGTAAATTATAATACATTTATAGCAAGGTCTCTAAAACCTCTGCCATAAAAATCTGCAGCCGTGTAAAAGAGACACAGGGATAAAGGACCAAAATCAAAACCAATCTAAATAAATAAGGGAAATGAGCAGAAAGATTTCTATTAATGTAGCTGGAATACAAAAAACATTTCTCTCTCAAAACACACACACACGATCCTCAGATGATGTAAATGAGCTATGCTGCTATCCGTTTCCTATGCTGTGATTTATACCATTTCAGAATCTGGCCTTGTTGTTACTTATATAAACATAGGTATAGTAGATCTCCACTTCCAGTGAGCACAGATGCTAGGTTTATAGTAGAGAGGGACGTGAACAGAACATTTCTGAAATTTGGGAAAGTTCAGATCCATTCTAAGCCCGTATCTAATTGATGAACAGTCCTAATGTAGGTATGTATGTATTTATTGTAGAGCGCTACAATGTGCTAATTATAGATCAAAGTTATCATTGAACCTCCTTTTGAGATGGACAAAATGACTTCATTACAAGACAGCTCCATTGGGTAAGGATACATATGGCCCTTCGTGTAACTATAATATGGCGATGGGTTAAACGGTAACAAATTGCTATTTTAACAACACTGTAAAATGCTGAATTATTCAGTCATAAATAATTCAACAACTTTGTACCAAACTGTAACACAGGCAAAGGCTGTGGAGAGGTATAGACTGAGGGCCCAGGTATTTCCGGAGACATGAGGATCATCCAGCTGCACAAATCACAGGTGGCCATTTGTTTTTGCCACAGTACTCACAGCTGAAGAGTAGACAAATACTTCTCTGAGTCCATCGTTGTCATCCCTTAATCCAGCGGTTCGGAAACTGTGGGTTGGGACCCCGAAGCGTGTCACGACCACATTTTAATGGGGTCACCAGGGCTGGCGTTAGACTTTCTGGGTCCTGGGTCTGAAGCTGGGGCTTGAACCCCACTGCCCCGGGGCTGAAGCTGAAGCCCGAGCACCGCCACTCTGGGCGACAAGGCTTGGGCTTCGGTTTCTGCCCTGGGCGGTGGGGCTAGGGCTTTGCGCCCCCCCGCCACTCCGCTCGCGCAGGCTCAGGCTTTGGGTCATGTAGTATTTTTTGTTGTCAGAAGGGGGTTGAGGTGCAGTGACATTTGAGAACTGCTACCTAGTGGAGGTGTCACTGTTGAGAGTCAAGAAGCACGCCTTCCTTCTGCCAAGAGTAGAGTGCCCTTCCTCTGCTGCAGCCCTAGCTCCAAAGAGTGAGAGACCAGAGCTCAATAAAATTGCATCGTAGGGTCTTTCACGGAGTAGCATGGAGCACTGAGCCTATGCGTATCAACAGCGGGTAGGCTGGCTAGGTGTGTGTGATAAACAGGGATTTCCACAGAGTCATACATACATTGGTGCACTGTATGTTACATGTATGTAAGCAATGCGGCCAGGTAAGCTGGTGAGAGTCAGAAGGCCAAATCCTCAACTGACAGGCGTGTATAGTGGGGGTGCTGAGAACTGTTGAACCAACCTGTGAACCCTTTATAAAATGGAAAACACTTCAAGCCAGGGGGTGTGGCAGCACCCCGCCCCCCCACACACACACACATCCCCAAACACTCGTAATTCCAGCACTTCTGTCAACTGGTGGAAATCCGCATAGTGTCATTCACTTTAGTAGAGCTATACTGTTTTACACCTGCTGAGGATCTAAGCCGCAGTCTGTGTAGTTGTAGAAGGAAAAGGAGCCATCCATAGGATGCAGGAGTAAGGATGTGTATAGATAAGTGATGGAGAGGGAAGCTAGTTAATCATTCACCTTTGTACAACCTCCTCTTTGGGTTTTTTTGTTTTTGTTTCTTTGTTTGTTTTTTCCCGTGAACTCTGCCCAACCAAGATTCCTTTATAGTCTTTGCATGTTTTAAAGTCAGATTCATAGTTGTCTGATCTCAGGAACTCCACAGGCCCCTTCTCCATCTAACAACCTACACTCACATGTAGTTTGTCAGACTTTACATTGGCTCTGAATTTGTCCCTATGTCCTTAATCATTGTATTGATTAAAAAATTTTTGCCAGCCTATGTTTAACACTCAGTACCACTGTAGGATAATTTATACCCCAACCCATGTCAGTATGAATATACAACGTGTAAACCTCCAGTACTATTTGAGCCAAGTAAATGTGCAGAATTCACATACCAAGCTACAAGTAAAATAATTCATGAGCACCATCCACCCTAATAGTACAGGTGATGTTTTCTATGCATCAGACCTTGAAAAGTTCAGTCCCCAAAAGCACATTGGTAAATGGCATTCTTTATTAGATTTTCACAACGTTGTCTCTGGCTGCATGTCAAGCAATTTTAAAGAATGTGGATTAGCAAATTTATTACTCTTTTTTTTTTTTTCCTGCAGACAAGTAAGTGTTCCTAAAACTGATCTTATCAGGGTTATGTTTGAGTGAAGAAAGAATGAGGTGAAATATTTTACCTTACTCCTTAGGGGAGAAAAACATGCTTAATTGAATTAAGATACACTAAGAAGAGGTGTGGTTTAGCAATATGCAATATCTGTTCTAGAAACTGGTTGAGAGACAATAGGAAATAGCATTTAAGTGCTTGAGTGACCATCTGTATACAGTACAAGACAAATTAACTAGTTAGGAGCACCTGCACTTTAGTTGTCTGGGAATACACTGATAAAATCTTAAACCAAGAGTTCAGTTAGCAATGGTCATTCTTTATCTGGTAGTTCATTGTTAGTGTCATTTCCTATTTAATTAGCTACAATACTCTTATGCTTTAAAAACAAAAACAGCAGACTTATTAGGCCAAGTATTAAAACATTTGACTTCAAACTCTGTGAATTGCATTTTTCTTAATGATTTTTGTTTGTGGGAGAATAGTTTTTGTCAAGTTTTGAAGAAATTCTGAGCTTTATTTTAAGACATAGACCTACATGAAAAATCTGTGCTGATTCTACCAGAGCATATCTGTCTTCAGATAAATGTTGGAAAGAGCAACCAGATTCTTAATCAAACCTCCATCAAACAGACTACCCAAGGGAAGCTGCAGCAGCAGTGCTCTGCTTTGCATTTGAAGACCTGGGTTTGGCAGTGAACTCTGGGGAGGACTCAGGTTCTCAGGCGAATGGTACAGATTTTAATTCTCTAATAGTGCCTGAAACAGTCAATCCATGGAGCAAGTGGAGGTCAGGTGTCAAGACAGGCAGCTGCCAAGAGACAAGGAAAAGAAATAATAGGAGGGAAGAAAAAAAAACACATCAAAGCGAGCTGATTCACCATGTGAAGTTAAGTGAACTACATTACACCAGACATACTGTCTGGAGGAACTAATTGCTCATGTGGTTAGGTAACTCGGGTCTACCTGAGACCTTCTTGACTCTGGAAGCTATTAAATAGAACAGAACTTGCTGAAAGCAGAGAACTTCAAAAACATATGCTTTACTTTGAGAAAACTTTTTATCTCCCCCCCCCCACACACACACACACACCCTTTTCTTTTCTTTTTTTTTTTTTAGCTTCTGAAAGGAGACAATCCTGATTTGCAATAGATTTTTAACAGCCTTTTAGGAATACAAATACTGTGTGAGATGATTATTATAGAAACCTACTGAGCCTTTCCTGGAAAGACCAGAACCACAAACATTTCTTAGCATATGACCCCCTCCCCCCCAAAAGACATTCAGATTTATGTGAGCTTTGAATCCCTTCCATAAGACATCATCTTTGTTATTAGCTGACATGACTCATTGCTTGTAACGCAGTATTTGGTGTTTATGTTGGTGACAATTAATGACAGGTGAGGTAGTTCTGAGAAAAACAAGATCCAGACAAAAAACACTAATGGAGCAGAACCACAAACCTTTTGGGGATTCAGGGGGTGGGGGGAAATGGTTAGCTCTTTAAGAACAATGTGCTCGTATAATATTTGTTGTTTTGGTTTTGACTCAGATTGGATGTTGAGTACAAAGTGTTCGAACCTGGGTGCCCGGAATTAGTCCTTAAATAAAAATGGCCCAATTTCCCTTGTGATTTTTAACTTCATTTCAGGAAACATGTTGAAACACACATTAGCCCCAATGCTCAAGGCAAAACTCCCATGGGATTCCACTGTGTGATGGAGTTTCAGAATGCCAAAGCCCACAATTAATTAAGGAAGGTAGAAATAAACTACCTTTTTCTTTAGAAAACACAACACACAATTCCCTTCATCTTTGAACATCTCTGCACACAGGTTGAGTGGTTGATTCGTGAGCTGTTCACTCTGTAAATAGTGCTTTTATTTAAGAGATCAAGTTCTCTTAGCATGGAATTGAGAGAAGAGCTGAATACTTTAAGATGCTTTTTTTTTCTAGTGCAAGTAAAAATAATATATTTTATGTCTGACATGTTCTACTTTCTTTCCTCCCAGACAGCTGTAGGTTCACAAGGAATTGTACGCTATTTTATTTAAATTGTGCATTGAAGTTAGCTTGTTGCAAAGCAGATATCTTTTAGGAAGCAAGAAATAACAATGTGGCTTTCGTTGTTTTGTTTTACATTAAGTTACTAAACTGACAGCCAGTTTAGATATTCAGAGTTGTTGTAGCCATGTTGGCCCCAGGATATTGGAGAGATAAGGTGGGTGAGGAAATATATTTTATTGGACCAACTTCTGAAGAAGAGGTCTGTGTAAGCTCGAAAGCTTGTCTCTCTCACCAGCTTGAAAGTGGTCCAATAAAAGATGTTACCTCACCCATCAGTTCAGCTATCACTTGATGCTTAAATCTAGTCATTGCAGGTAATGTGATTTAAATATATACACTATGACCTACAGACCAAAAGTACAAAGGAAAAAAAAGAAATGTTCTATTTGTAACATAAGTACAGGGGAAATGCTGAGGTCTTTACCCTGTCCTATAATCATATAACATAATGTACTTGATGCAAAGATCCCATTGTGGAAAACTGGGAGAAGGGAAAAAAGGACCAAAAAAGAAAAAAAAAAAATGCTGGAACAAACCCTACTGTTAAACATATAAAAATCACAGAACCTTTAATGTCCATATACAGCAGGCAGAACTTTGGTGGTTTTTTAAAATGATTTACTCTCACACCCAAAACACTGCACACCCAGTAAGCATGCATTTTTTTCTACCTCATTAAGTTGTAATGAAGGCAAAATTCAGGCTACCAAGATTTTAACCTGGTGTTTTAGGGAGTTGAGATACTGCTAAGAGTTATCTCCTCGATATAAACAAAAGGAATAGGTGAAGTATAATTACCTTAACTCATTCCATGCATCAGCAGACTTACATCAGCAGTGCTTAATGGTGCTGGGTACTCTTACTTATTGATCTTACTACTTAAGTAGTAAGACATGAGGAAGTGGGCACTATTATCTGGTAATTGCCATATTGGAGAGTTGACAAGAAGCTAAGAGTGTTTAACATGTAGATAAGATCAATTATAAGATAATGCCTGCTTCTGTAATGAGCTGTAGCAAGTAGGAAACTTGCACTCAAGGTATTTATCAGGTCACGCTACTATGACAGAAGTAAAAGTGCTTTAATGTAGCCAGATGGATTTTTAAAAGACAGTGGTGTGACAGATAAAACACCAGTTCACCTGGGATTAAGGATAGGGAAAGATGTAAAAGATACAGTTCCCACTGATGAATAAAATAATTAGTTTAATAGACAGTGGACACAGAAATAAATGTTCCCCTTGTTAAATGTAAGCCATTAGAGCTCAAGGCATCTGTGATTAGGTTTGTTCATATAGGCCCTTATTCAGCAAAGCATTTAAGCAAGTGCTGGAATCAATGGGACTTAAGCACATGCTGAAATGTTTTGCTAAATCAGGGCCTAAATTACCACTCTCCCCAACTGATCCTACTTACTGTGTTTATAAACACGGACCTGTAAAGGACAGCAAAACAAGAGCTCTTTTTGCTGGGGGTTGAAGAGACAAAGAGATAGTGCTTGTCTCATCAGCTCTTCCTAGCTATGAAAAAGAGAAGGAAAAAGCCTAAGTAGAATGACTATCTATGTAAATATTGACAGGTTTCAGAGTAGCAGCCGTGTTATTCTGTATCCGCAAAAAGAACAGGAGTACTTGTGGCACCTTAGAGACTAACAAATTTATTAGAGCATAAGCTTTCGTGGACTACAGTAAGTATTGTACGTCGTGTGCCAGGCCCAAGGGCTTGGTGATGCTCTGGCATCGTAAACCCAAGTTTGGAATGAACTTGAGTTGTAGAGATCAAATATATCATCATGAGGGGAAAGAGATGGCTTATCATTTAACAAGCACTTTCAGCTGGTGGATTTGTGAGTGGAATATGCCATTTTCTTAAATGGGCGCGTGATACAAGATGGACTTCTGAATAGTTGTTCTCCAGCCTGGGATGCCTTTTATACTAAGCGTGCACGGCTTAGAGGGCAGCCGGCCAGATCGTGCCACGGGGCTCCGGCAGCCAGAGCCCTTCCTCCACTTCCCCCTCCTCTCCCCTGCAACTTAAGACCACTCCCCTCCTCTCTCTCCCTCCCTCCCCCCTCTCCCCCCGCATTCGCAGATCGCCGGCCAGCTGTTCGTCTCGGGCCTCCGGCAGTCTGGAGCTCCGACCCCGCTCTCCTCCCCCTGCTGCAGAGCGCACTGCTCTGCAGCACGGTAAGGGGGCTAGAGAGTCAGAGAAGCGGCAGGGAGGTTCTGGAGGGGGTAGTCAAGAGACAGGGAGCAGGGGGAGGGTTGGATGGGTCAGGAGTTCGGGGGGGGCTGTCTGGGGGTTGGGGGTGTAAGTGTAAGGAGTGACCAACCACTCCTAGCCAGTTAACACACAGCCTCACAACATGTATCTTGCTGGCAGCTGCACAGTATTGAGTGCTACTAGCTAACCACTCATGAATTACACTGCAAAAGAACACCAGCAAATACTCTAGTCCTAGACGTTCCCTCAGAGATGTGCATTTTGCATTGCCGAGCACCGAGCTGAACAATGCAAACTCATATAAAGTTCGTCACTTTGTCAGTGGAAAATGATATGCACCAGTTTTGTTATTCCCAAATAGTTTCCCACACACTTTAATCCAAACACACTGGTTAGATGAAACAGTGAAACAAGTTTATTAATTACAGAAAGAAAGGAGAGATTTTAAATGACAACAAGCAATTAGGTATAAAAGTCAGAATTGGTTACAAAGAAAAGAAAAAGATAAAATGCAAGCTAAATGCCTAATTTAACAAGCTCAGTGAACTCACCATCAGCTGCTAGTAGTCTGTACTGGCTGAAAAGTCTCCCAGCCAAGACTCCCTCCTCCCCCAAGTTCAGTTCTTGAACAATCATTGATGTCATGAGCAGAGATGAAGGAGGAGAGTGAGTTCAAGTGTTTTTCTCCCCTCTTTATAATTCAGTTCCTTCTGCTAGAAACCTCCTTGCTGAGTCATGGTGACAACCAGTCTCTTGTGGACAAGGGGCTTGAACGTCCTTGCGATGAAATGTAAATGTCTTGTTCATGCTTTCCCCTTGCCAGAGAATAGCTGCTTAACTAAGTGATAGCCCACTTGGCTTTGTTGATACCTGTCTGAGGCACCAGTGTGTCTTTATCTCTGAAAAAGTGGTTTGGGCCTGCTTTTCTAAATTGGAATATTTCACAGCAGTGTTATACAGTAACATCTTATAACCTTACATACAATGTTAGTACACACACTTTACCTGGACATAATATTCAGCAGGTTATGAATTTTCAAATGATATTTCACAAGGCACACTTTTTACAAAATTTGTCATAATTCTGTAAAAGTGGTGAACATAATGGTTAGATAGATTGTCACAGGCTAGGGTTACCATTCGTCCGGATTCCTCCGGACATGTCCGGCTTTTTTGAGTTAAAAATAGCGTCCGGGGGGAATTTGTAAATGTCTGGATTTCCCCCCCATGCAGAGCGTGCACGGCTTAGAGGGCAGCCGGCCGGATCGTGCCACGGGGCTCCAGCAGCCAGAGCCCTTCCTCCACTTCCCCCTCCTCTCCCCTGCAACTTAAGACCACTCCCCTCCTCTCTCTCCCTCCCTCCCCCCTCTCCCCCCGCATTCGCAGATCGCCGGCCAGCTGTTCGCCTTGGGCCTCCGGCAGTCTGGAGCTCCGACCCTGCTCTCCTCCCCCTGCTGCAGAGCGCACTGCTCTGCAGCACGGTAAGGGGGCTAGAGAGTCAGAGAAGCGGCAGGGAGGTTCTGGAGGGGGTAGTCAAGAGACAGGGAGCAGGGGGAGTGTTGGATGGGTCAGGAGTTCGGGGGGGGGCTGTCTGGGGGTTGGGGGTGTAAGGTTTTGGGCAGTCAGAGTACAGGTGGGGGGTTCTCGGGAGGGGGCAGTTAGGGGACAAGGCACAGGGAGACTTAGGTAGGGGGTCGGGTTCTGGAGGGCAGTTAGGAGCAGGGGTCCCAGGAGGAGGCAGTCAGGGGACAGGGAGCAGAGGGGTTTAGATGGGTCAGGAGTTCTAGGGGGAGCTGTCAGGGGGTGGGGGTGTGGATAAGGGTTGGGGCAGTCAGGGGACGGGTAGGGTCCTAGGGGGCCAGTTAGGATGTGGGGACGGTCTCAGGAGGGGGCAGTCAGGGGACAAGGAGCAGGGAGGCTTAGGTAGGGGGTGGAGTCCTGGGGGGGCAGTTAGGGGCAGGGGTCCCAGGAGGGGGCAGTCAGGGGACAAGGAGTGGGGGGGGAGGGTTGGGGGTTCTGAGGGGGCGGGAAGTGGGAGGGAGTGGAAGGGGCAGGGGCGGGGCTAGGGCGGGGCTCCTCACGTCCTCTTTTTTTTGATTGTTGAAATATGGTAACACTATCACAGGCTGTAAAGAGAACACATGAGATGACAGATCTGAACACCTATCTCAGTCCCCAGAATAGATGTAAATATAAGGGACTAGGAAGGTCAGCAGAATCAGTAAGAGGGTACACTGTGACTTTCAGAAAACTGTTATTTTTGGATGCTTCTGTTGTATCAACATCTTTCAGAACTAACTGTTTGGAATTAGGACCGTTACTAACGAAGTAATACCTTGTCCACATCACTAATGAAGATGGTCAATAGGATCATATCTAACTGTTCAGTTTGTGACGTGCAGTCTATATGATCTTATAAAAACATGATAATAAGTGAATGTAATGTAACTGGGATAGTTTTAGAAAAATATGGTAATAAGTGAGTATAACGTAACTGGGATATGCTTCATGCAAAAGGTCTCTTGTAAGGTATCATTACAAAGCTCATAATCTACTGAGTGTGATCATCCTATTTGTAGAAATGTACCACTCTTGTATCTAAAACTAGAAATATAAAACATAACTCTGCGGGCCTATTGTAATTATGTAAAGTGTGGGCCATTAAGGATGGTTTGGAATCTTGATGACTCCCATTGTCTGCAGATGGCTGTATTTACCTGTGAGTCTTCCTGTATATGTGTGTGCTGGCAAGTGAGTAATGTTGTCTTGCAGTGACATGTGATCATGTCATCTGAACTAGAATCCATCTTTAACCTGGTGCTTTTCCAGTGAAGGGGGTGGAAACCCAGAGGGACAAAGGGTTCCCGCCTTATGCAAAAGATATATAAAGGGGTGGAAGAGAACAAGGGGAGGGAGGAGCCATCATGAAGAATCCCCTAGCTACCACCTGAGCTGCAACAAGAGCTGTACCAGGGGAAAGAATTGTGCCCAGGCCTGGAAGGTGTCCAGTCTGAGAAAAAAAACTTACGGAAGCATCTCTGAGGGTGAGATTATCTGTATTCAATTTGATTAGGCATAGATTTGCGCATTTTATTTTATTTTGCTTGGTGACTTTGTTCTGTCTGTTACTACTTGGAACCACTTAAATCCTACTGTCTGTATTTAATAAAATCACTTTTTATTTAGTAATTTACTCAGAGTATGTATTAATACCGGGGGAGCAAACAACTGTGCATATCTCTCTATCAGTGTTATAGAGGGCGAACAATTTATGAGTGGGTAAAACGGATTTATTTGGGTTTAGACCCCATTGGCAGTTGGGCATCTGAGTGCTAAAGACAAGCACACTTCTGTGAGCTGTTTTCAGGTAAACTTGCAACTTTGGGACAAGTGATTCAGACCCTGGGTCTGTGTCTGGAGCCAGACGGGAGTGTCTGGCTCAGCAAGACAGGGTGCTGGAGTCCTGAGCTGGCAGGGAAAACAGAAGCAGGGGTAGTCTTTGCACATCGGGTGGCAGCTCCCAAGGGGGGTTCTGTGATCCAACCCGTCACACAGTTAATGAAGCTGTTATATGCATCTGGCTTGTAACAACAAAAATGCACATCAATAGGCGGTTGTATTTGCCTCCACTCATATTTGTTCATACACAGGTGGGTTTTTGAATGGACAATGTATGTGCATCCATGTTTTCAGGCTCTAGAGCTTTGTCCTCCTTTGAAAATGACATCAGAGAGTCCTGTGGCACCTTAAAGACTAACAGACGTATTGGAGCATGAGCTTTCATGGGTGAATACCCACGTCGTCAGACGCATGCATATTCACCCACAAATCTTATGCTCCAATACATCTGATAGTCTTTAACGTGGCACAGGACTCTCTGTTGCTTTTTACAGATCCAGACTAACACGGCTACCCCTCTGATACTTTGAAAATGTGGTTCTATAACTTCCATAACTTGATTTTAGTATAGCTTTCGACGTAATCCCAGACCACATTCTCGTAAACTAACTAGGGAAATGCAGTCTAGATGAAATTACTATAAATTGGGTGCAAAACTGATTGAAAGACCATACTCAAAAGTATCAGTGGTTCACTGTCAAACTGGGAGGTGCATCTCATGGGGTCCCACCAGGATCAGTCCTGGGTCCGGTATTATTCAATGTTTTCATTCATGACTTGGGTAATGGAGTGCAGAAGTATACTTATAAAATTTGCAGATGACAGAAAGATGGGAGGGGTTGCAAGCATTTTGGAGGTGATGATTAGAATTCAAAATGACCGTGGCAAACTGGAAAATTGGTCTGAAATCAACAGTAAGAAATTCAAAAGACAAGTGCAAAGTACTTCATTTAGGAAGGCAAAATCAAATGCACAACTACAAAAAAGGTTGTATATGGTAATACTGGTGAGAAGGATCTGGGGACTACAGTGGATCACAAATTGAATACGAGTCAGCAGTGTGATGCAGTTGTGGAAAAGGCTAATAGCATTCTGGGGTGTATTAAGAGGAGTATCATATGGAAGAGGCGGAAAGTAATTGTCCCACTGAACTAAGCACTGGCAAGGCCTCACCAGGAGTACTGTGCTCAATTCTGGATGCCACGCTTCAGGAAAGTTGTGGACAAATTGGAAAAAGTTCAGAGGAGAGTAACAAAAATGATAAAAGGTTTAGGAACCCTGATCTATAAGTAAAGGTTAAAAAAAAGGGGAGGGGGGCATGTTTAGTCTTGAAAAAGAAGACTAAGCGGGGACCGGATACATCTTCAAATATGTTAAGGGTTTTTATAAAGAGGACAGTGTTCAATTGTTCTCTGTGTCTACTGAAGGTAGGACAACAAGTAATGGGCTTCATCCTCAGCAAAGGAGATTTAGGTTAGATTATAAGCTCTTGAACAGGCTTCCAAGCAACTTTCTGGAAGCCCCATCTTAGGAGGTTTTTAAAATCAGGTTGGACAAACACCAGTCAGGGACGGTCTGTGTTTCCTTGGTCCTGACTGAGTGCAGAGAGCTGAACTCAAGGTCCCATTCAGCTTCTATGATTCTGTGTCTTCAAGACAACACAGATTTATGAAACATGTCGTATTAGGTTTCTAAAATACTGAAATCTGGAGGGCTAGATACATGTTAAGGCAAACTATTTTCACAATTCTAGAATTAAAAGTTAGTTTGTCTTTTTTCCCCTGTTTGCCCACATTGTATTTTTCCTAGTGGTGTATAGGAACCACAAAGGTTGCTTTTACTGTAATTCCTATAGCAGAAAGTTGTCCCATAACATATTAAGAAAAGAGAAGAAAATCACATCTACCATTTTGCTTGGCAGTCTCAGCAGTGAAGCCAGCTTCTAAACAGACTGATCTATATTTTTGGAAGCTCACGTGTGCACTGTCAGTGTGATGGTTTAGTAGAATAGTTCAGTCTTCAGTGGTCTCAAAATGGTACCTTTCATGAGCATTATGTTCTCTTTAAAAGGAGGGAAAAAGAAAGTAGTAATAATATTTATATGTTACATGGTTCATTGAATCCCTACATCTCAGAATTTGGCAAAGACATAGACCCAGCATTATCCCCATTTCGCAGTGGGGAAACTGAGGCACAGATAGGGGAAGTGACTTGCCTATGGTCATGCCGCATGGCAGTGGCAGAGGTAAGAATAGGATCAAGATCTTATCACCTATCTTAATAAGGTTTCCTAAATTGCTCTGATTGAATTTCACTGGTTTAATGTAGAACATGGGGCCTAATTCTCCTCTCATTTACATCAATATAACTTTACTGACTTCAATGGAGTTACTCCTGACTTACCCTGCTGTGACTGAGTTCATAATCTGACCCTGTGATATTCTTGTAATTAACCCAGCAAGATCAAAATTTAATATAATTAATAGGTAATATAAAAGCTAATCTGTGCCTGGTTTATCTCGTTCAGTAGTAAAAGATTTAAGCAGATATCCAGTCTTGCTGTACACACTCACTGGTTAATCATAAAAGTCTTCAATCAGAACATTTTACTTTTAAAGTTGATATGTGTTAATCAACTCTGACTGAAATGAAATAAAATCAAAATTGGGCAGATTCTGTGGGGGGGCGGATTTGTTTTTGGTTTTTTGGTCATTTAAATTGCAATCATTTTGATATAATGTGTCTCAAGGAGAAGACTGAAAATGTTCCATGAGCTCTCAGAAAACAAGGGGCGGGGAGGGGGAAGGGAACCAACAATCTGAACCCGTTAGTAAGTAACACATTGAGTGCCTGTGCGCGGCATTGTGAGACTCAAGGGAATCAGTCTGCTGGATATGGAGCCGTTTGTCCTCTGAGAAACACTACATTTATTTAAAAAAAAAAAAAAAAAAAAAAAAGCCTCTGCTGATGAAAGTAGCTGTCAAATTAGCAGGTCTGGAAGTTGTGCTGCGTATTGTTATGAGCTGCTCAAGTTCACACCAGAGCGACCCAGCTCCATCCGTCTTTCTCAGTTTACATTTTAATTGGCTTGTAGTTAAGTTTTTTAAACACTGTGAGACTGCTGACATACACTGTAATATCATGTGAATAATTTATGGAAAGTGTTCGAGATGAGCTTTTTTGATTTGAGAATTGGATAAAAGGGGAGAGAGGTATGGGAGAGGAGAAACGCAAGAATCCAGCAGCATGTTGCTTGCTGGGTGTTAAATGTTTTTGTTAGTGCATCTGACTGCATTTGGGATTTCATGGAGGTTTGTACAATGCAATCTTATTAATAACTATTCTGTCAGGAGAGCACCCAATTAAACTGAATTGGGTTTATGGCTCCCTTTAGGTTTCATAAAATGTGTGGATATAAAGCCTCTCCGATGTGAGTATAGGATAACAAGGGTTCTTTTTTCCCCCGTTTGTTTTAATGATTCTCTCCTTCTTAGGATTTGCCTGTTCGTACATTCAGAACCTGGCACTTCCCCCTATCTCTGCCCCGGCTCCTCACGGTGCTCCTTGTTTTCCCCTTGCTTTCACAGTATCTCAAGAGAAGCCTGAGTTGGTGCTTTCAGGCAGGCTCCCTAACTGAACACATGATCCATCTGGGACTCATTGCTAGAAACATACAGTGCAGGTCAGATAATTAAGACCTGGGGGAGTGTCCCCTGGCTTTCCTAGGGAGATTACAGTTCGCTTAGGTGTCTTGAATACAACATGTGACCAGGAACAGATCCTGATGAGATTCTATGACCTGCTGAGAGCCCTGGTTGTTTATTTTCAAGGTATTCAGTAGGCTCGATTTTTGTCACAAGAACACGGCCCACAGCGAGTAGCATATTGCGGTGCTGCCCCAGGAGCATGCCGGGGAGGAACTAAGGCCCAGCCACAATTTCGTGCCTGCTCCTCCTTTACGCTGAGGGTAGTAACTCACTGCCCAGCTGCACTGTCCAGCAAGTGGGGGCAAAGTCTAGGCTGTACCCTCTCCTTGTCCACCTGCTCCAGACCAAGAGATTAGACAGCACATCTACTAGGGTGTTTTTACTCCCCTGCCTGGTATATATTCCAAGTCACTAGCCCCTTATGCTTTATATCATTCTTCTTTGATTTCATCCCAAAGGGTCATTTGAATTATTTAAATACCATCTGCTTTGCATAAATTCACATGCATCTTCCAGTTGTCACGACCAAATTAGCACATAGCCACAATGGGTTTATTTTAGTCTGCTGAGAAACCGATGTGATGGATTTTGACCCCCACATGAAAGAAGTCCAGGTAATTTAAAATATGCAACCAGTGTCCGTAAAATGAAACATAGGAAGAACCACATTTGAGTAGCAAAAAGAACAGGAGGACTTGTGGCACCTTAGAGACTAACAAATTTATTTCACCATAAGCTTTCGTGGGCTACAGTCCACTTCTTCAGATGCATCTGAAGAAGTGGACTGTAGCCCACGAAAGCTTATGCTGAAATAAATTTGTTAGTCTCTAAGGTGCCACAAGTCCTCCTGTTCTTTTTGCGGATACAGACTAACACAGCTGCTATTTTGAAACCTGTCATTTGAGTAGCAGATATCCACGCCCTCTGGCACAGCACCATTCAGATACTTGATCCGACAGACATGCAGTTTCACCTCGAACTGTAGTCTCCCTACTGCCGACTTCAATTGGCACCGACTCCGTCTAGTAGCACATTCCTATCGGAACAATACAAACCCACCAGAAACTGCTGGGTGGGTACTCAGCATAGCTCAGCCATGCGTCTGCTACTGCTACCAGTGCTACTGTGGCTGCGCTGCTCTTTATATTCATGCTAGCTCAAGGAGAGCTAGCCATGGGTAAGTGTACACCAGCAGGGGACTCACACCCTGTGCTCGTGGGCATGCCATCCTTGTAAGGAGGCATCCATGTCTGTCATCTTGGGAGGTAGAAGTTTTCTGAATGGATGAGATTCCTGAAAGGCCTAGTTAAAGTATTCCTGCCTATCAAAGAACCAATTGCCCCATGAGACTTGAACCTGGTGTGTGCAACCCTCATGGGACCACCCTCTGAGCCCATGGCTGCCTCTTCTCTGCGACACCTGTCAACAGGGCCGGCGTTTCCACTAGGCGACCCTAGGCAGTCGCCTAGGGCGGCAGGATTTGGGCGGTGGCATTTTGCTGCCCTCGGCGGAAATTCAGTGGCAGGGGGGCCTTCCACTCTGGATCTTCAGCGGAATTTTGGCGGCGGGTCCTTCACTCGCTCCGGGACCCGCCGCCGAAGTGCCCCGAAGATGTGGAGCGGAAGGACCCCCGCCGCCGAAGACCCCAGACCCCCTGAATGCTCAGAGGAGGAGCGCTGCTGCCTATGGTGGCAAAAACCCTGGTGCCGCTCCTGCCTGTCAATTCCCCCCACACACACACACACACCTCACCTCTAATATTTCCCTAAATGAAAAAGCATTATATAGTGGTTAAAGAACAGGACAGGTCACCAGGAAACCTGGCTTCTGTTTCTGCCCTTGACTTGTTGTGAGACCTTAGGCAAATCTCTTACGTATTCTCTGCCTAATTTTCCCTAAATGCAAAGCACTGAAAATAGCATTTATCTACCTTCTGGGGTAGTTGCAGGTCTAATTATTGCTTTGAGATCCTCTGGTTAATACAAAGATTTTAGAATTGCCAAAGATTAGTGCTATTGTTCCATTTAATGTGATGTTATTGAAGTGTTTCTGCTATTGCTTTTTTGTTAGTGGGACTCCAAGTCTGCAGCTGAGCAAAGACAAAAAGAAGTGGTTAGGGCTGGACCCAGGAGATCATAACTATCCTTTTGGAGCTATTATGCTCTAAAGCGCAAATTAATATGAGGCAATGCACTGGCTCTGTCGGAATGAAGAGGGGCAAATCCAAGTGGTAATGATCCTAGACATTTTTTTGTCTTTGGTACACCTGATGTAAACCTTGAGGATCCCACACTTTGACCACCACACATCTGGTTAAAATGACCTGGATGGAGTTCATTTCAAAGCTTGAAGATGCCTGAGATTGGCTAGAGGTGTCACTGTAGACACACTTCCTTCCTGCAGGCTGTGTGTAGCTGTTTCCTCATTTTTCCCAGGCACTGCTGACCAAAAGCGCTATAGGATGAGATCAGGAATCAAACTCAGGAGCAGTGGTACAGCACTGGCCTGGGATTCTGGAGACCTGGGTTCTATACCCGACTCTGTCATTGGGTGACCGTGAGCAAGTCACAGCCCTTTGTGCCTCAGTTTCCCTATCTGTCAAATGGGAATAACGATACTGACCTCCATTGTAAAGCACTACGAGATCTACTGATGAAAAGTGCTAGGCAGTGGTATTAACAAATGCAAAAGAAATATTCCTGCTCATGTGCAGTTTGATATGAGATGCAGAGTATTTCCCCCATGCCCAAAATTATTAAAGGTGCATTCCATATTTGGTGTCCCAAATTGCCTCTTGAAACCCAAAGATAGTTGTGAGCCATTATGATAAAAGGAATCACTACTATCTGTGACAGCAAAAAGTTATGACTAATAGAGCTGACTGGTGGATGGCAATGCCATTTTGCAGCAACTTTAGAAATTTTGAAAATTATTTTTGTTCTGTATTGGAACAAAAACTTTCAAATGTTTTCACAAAAATGGAATTGTGTAAAAATGTCCATTTTCAAACTGAAACTGTGTCTGTCAGGTGGGAGACTCTGGTTCAAGTCCCTGCTCTGCCTGATTCAGAGCAGAGTTTTTCATCTCTGATCACTTTGAATCAGGCAGAACCTGATTATAACTTGATCCTGGGTCACCCAGGCCAGTGCCCATCTTAACTACCAGGCTAATGAGTGCAAAGTTTTTGTCAAATCAGCACATATCTGTGAAAATGTTCAGACCAACTCTGACTGAGTTTGTAGAACAGGGCATATGCAAAATGGTCAGTACACACTACGTGTTTAATATTTACACCCAAATGTTGATCAGCACAGTATAATGATCTAGGAAATGGGCAAATCTCAGCAACAAGCTTATTTTGTTTGTCCTATAAAATAAAAACATTTTAGATTGTGAATGCTACTCAAGTTGCTTGTCCTGTGCTTTCTAAACTGTCTGGACGTGAAGGTTTAAGCAAATTTAACAGAGGCTCGGAATATCCGGAAAAGTTTGATTCCTATGCTAATAATATTACTGTATTACCTGGCTCATGACAGAATCCAAGTTACAGAAACATTCTCAAGATAATGTTTTCCCACTTCTTTTGCCACTCACTACTTTGAATTAATATTTTTTCTTCCAGAGAAGCACACTAAGAAAAACAATCGAGTTGCACTTACAAAATAGAGTACTTGATAGTGAGTCGTTATGAACACCTGCAACTCCCACTGATTACAGCGGAAATTACAGGATGTTAAATGCCTCCCAGGATCAGGCCCTTCCTTCACATAGAGATTTTTCTACCCTTTGCTTTATTCCCTCCATGTCTTTTTATGTCCTCTGAGAAGGCCTCTGTGTGCAATATAACAATGTGAAGCTAGAACGTGGATGAGAAAAATAAAACCCTTCCCCCATTTAATTAGCTCATCCATGCTGTCTGTTGTGTAACGGCTGTAGTGGATTTTACGTCTTGGCTGTGGGAGTGTCAGGAGTGCTGTCAATTACTCTCAGTTCCATGCTGGTAATTTATAGCAAGATTCTAAAATGTGAAAGCTGTGACTATGAAGAGGTGCCTGCCAACACCAGAGCCGTTTTTCTTTCTTTAGCCTTTTCAGTAGAAGTGTCAAACTGTGTAATACCTAGCAGATGGGCTGAACGTCATTGGTTTGGAACTTTGGACAAGCATGCACAAGTTTAGATGCTTTCTCCAAAGATCGGACAAACATCTTTGGCCTAGAAGATGGTCTGGCAAGAATAATTATACTCTCTGATTTTGTCACAGGTCAGCAGTGTGCAAAAAACTTTAGCGTCTGATGGCTGTTCAGTGGCCTGTGTGAAATAAGTGGGTTTCTTGTGTCCCCAGACAAAAAAGTAGATATTTAAAAAAAAAATTTAAATAGTTAATAAATGTCATTGTGACTGCACCCCTTTTGACAATTTCAGCAAAAAAATAAATAAATTTAAATTAATATACTAAATCAGAAGCCAGACCATCCACTTCAGCAGGAATCCGTGTTGGATATGGGAATCTTATAAGGCTGCTGCCTATGAGATATCTGTTCTAGTGATGAGTAAAGAGATCCTTGTTCTCATGTGTGGTCCATCTGACCCATGTCATCATTATTATGGCTGGGTTTTCAGAAGTGCCGGACTCTTTCAGAGTTCCCCACTTTTACTGGATTTCAGTGGGACCTGAGTCCCTTAGGCACTTTTGAAAATCCCAGTCTGTATAGATAATGAGAATATCAACAGTTGTATTAAAGAGAACCTACTTATATGCACACACTTGAGTCTGTGTGTTTGTAAAGTACCTAGGACAATAAAGCCCCAAGCTGTTTGAGGGTTTTTGTTGCTAACACAATTTAAATGATTAATAACTATTGTTGTTTATTTTTGGAAGGGATATAAAAGCTCATGGTTCAATGCATAAGCTAACCGTTAACTGCTGAGCGTTAAGAAGTAATTTTTTCCTCTTCCACCTTCCTCTGAATCACTGCTGGAGACGGGATACTGGACTAAATGAACCATTGCTCTGATCCAGTATGACATTTCCTAGCTCCCTATTTTACAAGTCAGCAGCTGTTCTGAATCCAGAACCAAACTTGGAGTATCTGCATAGGTGAAACATAGAACCTTTTTACATGTTTCAAATGTCAAAACCCACTCCAGAAACACTTTTAACCTCTTGATTTCTTGATATCCTGATTCCCAACCATGGAACCCATGCCAGGAAAAAAATAACTCCAAAAATGAAAGGACTTTATTATTCCCATTCTAGGACAGTCTTGTCATGGAACATATTTTATTAGTTTTCCAACATGAAGACATATTCATAGCTGTACCTTGTTTGATGTGGGCGTGGTGATTATGCCAATAAACTTTGAGGTAGCCGTATAGCCTTACTGAGCTTTGCTATTTACTTGATGGACTGTGCAAGAGGTTCAGTAGACCCTGCTCTGACATTGCTAAACTCTATTATAAAGTAGGATGGCACTCCAGATTTGTTTCATTGCACTACTGTATGCAAATTACAATATTTATAATAGTGAAGCTCCAACTTATAGTGAAATTGTTTTGTGGGCAAAAAAGACATAACACTAACAGGATTTCACTATAGTTGGACAGAATATAAAAACCCACAATCCTATGAGAGCATGATTTTTCAGTTTAGGTAACAGGAGGTCTGCCTCCATTGAGTCCAAAGCTATTAATTATGCTGTTAAATGTGACCTGCAGAGAGCTTATTCACCGGATGGAATGGTGTTGGTCCTATTGCATTTGTTATGTGTGTTGAGTAACTGCTCTACTTCTTATTGCTACACAGGCCTTAGCCAGCAGAAGTGGTAATGAGTGAGAGAACCACAAACCATCCATATCCACCCTGCCAGCACTTCCAGTGGCACCTTAAAAAAATCCTTATCTTCTCTGACAAGGCCGTCTTCGTTCCTTACCCTGGTAATTCCACTATGTGATGAGAAAACTATATGCCGTACAGAGTCATCAAATTGTTCAGTTCAGGAGGGGGATGAGTGTTGCCGGGTGAGCTTTTGCAACATCAGTAGCAACCTGGTAACAGCCTCCCGTGTCTCAGCTTAAACTGTGATCCCCATCAACGTTTAAGAGAGCCTCCTGGTGTACGTTAACAAAAATTAGCCTTAATTTCCCTCTTCTCTCTTTTTGGCTTGCGATAAGAGCCCATGAATCAACCGTCAACAAGCCATCTTCTCAGCCAGTTGTGGTAATGATCTATGCGATTAGCAGGCTGTGCTTGCGTTGGTTTTTTAATTTTTTTTAATACATAGGAGCTGTTTTATGTTTTACATAGGAGCTGTTTTCTTGTCGCAGAGAAATGAGGCCTGACATCCATGTCCTCTGATTCTTCCTTTTCTCTGTGCGTGTGTGTGCCCATGTGCGTGTGTGTGCATTTCACTGCTCTGCCATTTGCAGGGTGGGAGGAAGTTTTTCTAGCGGAACAGTGCACAGTTCTGCCTGAGGTACTGAGAGCATATTGCTCAGCAGGTGGGGCCTGCTTAGATACATTTACTGTTATTTCAGCACTGACAGCAAACATACATCAGGCAGGCCCGTAATGCCAGCACATTCCATGGTCACCTGATCAAAAGGGCTGCAACCTGGAAGCAAAATGTTCAGTCTTAATATGCTGTTTTGAACCTATAATTGGGACCTGGGAAGTTAGCGCGTCGTTTTGTCATGTGGAGAGAGGCTGGACTTTCTGTAGAACTTCCTGCTTCTCTTGGGATCTCATTGAAGACTGCGATGAGTGTGAATGCTGCAGCCTCTGTACCGCCTGTGTCAACAGGAAAGTAACGTTCTTCTCAATACAAGCTGTTCTCATATGTACCGGAAGTTACTGTAAATAGAATTCCATCCAAGGGACTCAGCCAAAAACTCAGGATTGGTTAATGAGAAATGAAGATCAATAGTTTAATGCCATCTCTATATATTGAGCCCAGATTAGGCGCCGCTGAAAAACATTTCTACTTTGGGTGGCCTGTTTGAAAGGAATTGTTGGTCCCAGTCCAATTTGTTACTTGCCAGAGGTCAAACAGCTAAGCCCATGTGAAACTTAGGAATAAGAATGGCCACCAGCTTCAGCACTAACTGCAAAACCCATCTAGACTTAGCCTTCACTCGGCACCCTTTCAAACACACCAGCATCTTCCCCCTTTATATATTTATTTATTTGTTTGTTTGTACTTTAAAAGAAAAGCCCAGGTATAAGAGAGCTCCCTCTGGCAGGGCTGGGGGAGAGATGTTTTTGTGTTTTATCTTTCCTAGAAGGTGTCCAGCTCCCACAGTGATGGGTGACCTTATAAAAGCCTAGAGCTGAAATTTTCAAAGCCACCTAGGGATTTTAGATGCCCAGTTCGTATTTAACTTTTAATTGGGTGTCATTTTCAAAAGTACCTAAGTGACTTAGGAGCACAAATCCCATTGAAAGTCAATGGCACTTGTGCTTGGAAATCTGAGGTGCTTTTGAAATTCCCACCCTAAACCGCTTAGGCAACTTGAAAGAATTAGAGATGAGATTCCTGACTTGTGGTACTTTGCTCGAACTCCCAAAATACTGACATACCAAATTGGATCTAGTCACAAAAATCCTGAATTATTGAGGAATAGTGTCTTCGCTTCAGTAATTAATTAAACTTCATGATTTGCAGACACTTTACCTAGCTGTTCCTGAATAGACAGCGGGAGATTCCTTGCAGGATGTCAGCTAGTTGGCTGGCTATATTTAGACCTCTACTGGAAATTTTGGCAGCTCCTGGTTGCTGTGAAATTCTAGTAACGATCTGCAGAGTTCTATACGGTCTTGGACCTTTGCTCACAGACTCTCTCTGGCTAAGGCTGTGCTTATGATGTTATGTGGGTAATGGCTGCTTCAATTGAGACGGGGTGGATTATTCTCCCTTCTAATTACAGTCATCGCCGAATTGGAGGATCAGCTGTCAAGGATCTCCCCTTTCCAGGCCTAATAGCCTGCGTGTCATCTGAAGTGGTGCACAATGTGACTATCACCTTATTATTACGTAAAACTCCCCCAAACCAACCGTAAAATGGAGGTGGTGGAGGGAGATGAAATAACACCGAGTTTATTTCGTAAAGCATCTTGCAAACACGTAGTATCCTCATACCTTTTACAGATGGAAAAATACGGTTACGAGGTTAAGGATCCTGAAAGGAAGTAAGCACCTCATGCAAGGTTTTCAGCATCCTCAATCCCCATTGTCTTCAATGAGAGTTAACACCATACCGTACCCAATAAGAACCTGCTGTTAAACCACAGAGGAAGAGAAAGAGGGAGTTTTAGGCATGAAAGAAAAAAAATCTTTATAGGTGGATTTCAGAAGAGGTAGAGAGTCAATGAGACAGAGAAACACAGAAAGCCTTTTCCAGGTGGCCAAGGAGAATGCTCTTCCACCAAAAGTGATGAGCTTGTGCAAAGGGACAAAAGAGGGGGGCAGAGCTGGACAAGTGCAGATGAGTAGTGAGTTGTCGGTGAGGGAGCCTGGAGCAAGTCCCTGGAGGTTTTTTATAACCAAGAGTTACACTTCACTTCTCAGTGAGTGAGGTTAGAATCTGAGCCTCTGATTTCTTTCTCAGACTGACCTCCAGTAACCAACATAAAAGAAACACAAACACAGGGGTGATTTTACCATTAAGACTGCCTTCCAATAGAGACTTCCTAAGACTTATACACTTAGTGCATTGGTTTATTTTAATACAAATGGAGGATTATACATAGCAATTAACAAACGAAGGTACCGGTAGTTGATGCTCTCCATCAAAGGTACAATGCAGAGCAAACCTACCTAACAATTTGATTGTTCACATTGTGGTACTGCAGATGTCACCAGACTTACAGTACAAGGTGCAATACTTGGGAAAGTTCACCTGCTTAGAGAGGGTGGGGAAAGTTTGGCTTTAAATATACCCATTCCATGATTTGTTAATGGGATTTGCCTATGTATCTACTTCATAGAGAGCTCTGAAAAATTTCTCCTCTCTCTATTTTGGTGTATGGAGATGCCAACCCAGAGAATGAAATCATGGGGAAAGTTCCACATGCTTCAGCTGACGCAGGGGGAAACTTACTGTGGTGACTTCAAGAACATGTTGGATCTCATTGATGTAACTGTCCATTTGAGTTGAATCCTGCATAACCCCAGAACTGCTGAAACAGCTTGGGCCACAGGCATACAGATTTAGGTTGTCAACAACCCCGAACCTGATTTTAAATCGAAGATTGCCTAAAAAAAAAGATATGCCAGCTAAGTTGCCAAACTGAAATAACGATAGAGGTTAACACCAAAACTTGTGTGTGTTGTAGAAATAGTTGGTTTTGTGAGCGACTGCCATGTGGAGACAAAACAAACGATATGCTAGGGCCAGAGTTGGCTCCCTACTGTACTTTGTTGAGCACAGATACTTAAAATACCCTGCTTCATTCTCACAATATTATATTTTTCATTTATTCATCACTTTTAAGAAGCAGTATAGTAAGTCTGGCTTGGTTCAGGAATACGATGTTGGGTTATTTTGGGGAGAGGCCAGGTTTAGTTTCCAAAAGGTTTAAAAGAGACAAACCCTAAAGGGCTAGATGTTGCAAAACTGGAATTCTTTTTCAGACTGCCACCGTCTATTATAAAATATTATAAAAATGAGTTAGATTATTCATTCCATGGCAGGGAACACATGCATGGCTTACATATTTGAGATTGGATTGTCTGCAATGACTGGATTAGTATGATCCATGGACAGCTGTACTATATTCCTCATCTGAAGGGTTGAAGAAAAGGAGAGAAAATAAGGTGCTAATGCAACCATTACTCTGTAGTAGCTGGCGTGTTCGATTTCTGCCTGGGAGCCTGGAGAGTCAAAGCAAGTCTTGAGTTCTCTGTCTCTCTCACATGCTTTCATATCCATATGTTCGTACATACATCCTATAGAACCTAGGAGGAGTATTTGCAGGGTTGATCCCACATGGAGTGGATGAATGTTCTTACCCACTTGGAACCTGATAATACCAGGGACATTGTTAGGGGGGTATGAAATTCCAATCTAGCATTTACATTTTTAGGGGGAGATGAAATTCCAACCTAGCCAATCTAGGGCTATCGTAAGACACAATCCTATAAATTACTGAGCTTCATCAGTTCATAATGACATGAATAGGAGTTGGAAGTGCTCAGCACTAAAATATAATCAGCATGCAAATTGAGTAGGTAAAGAACCTGCTCAGAATGCCGGCCCACTCTTTCCTGCTGTTTTCCCGTTGATTGTGTCCCACTGGCAGTTCTAATGACGCTGATGAAATGTTACCAGTGCATCTGGTACATTCAGCAGTGCAGCAGGTGTCACCTGCAGTATGTGCCTGTTCGATGTGGCATCAGTCAATGGTTATCAATGACCCCTTTCACCTGTAAGACTCCTAGAGAAATCCCAGCCTGGAATTTTAGCATCCCCACCGCTATGGGCTCTAGAAGCGCCACTGTTTTGAAGGACTTGTCAGACCTGCCTGCAGCTGTACTAGTGAATTGTTAGTTTGTTTGTGGTTTTCTGCACAATCGTAGTCTCTGTGAGCTGCTGTCACTTTGCCTGCAGAACGATACTAATTTAGAAAAAGGAAGT
This sequence comes from Malaclemys terrapin pileata, assembly GCF_027887155.1. Lineage (NCBI taxonomy): Eukaryota > Metazoa > Chordata > Testudines > Emydidae > Malaclemys > Malaclemys terrapin. Next base: position 14,355,683 of record NC_071522.1, on the reverse strand, counting down.
CTGTTAAAGTATTAATGATACCAGATGTGACTGTTACCTCTGTCTCCTTACCTGTCATGTACAATAGCAGCAAACGTTATGTTCCCAGCCATAGCATTGAGGCAGGGAGAGAAGCTGAGACTCCATCCAGATTTTTCACTTTGCAAGATCCTCACAAACTGGATTTTCTGTATTTTCTCTGTTCTGAAATGAAGGTTACTGAGACTAGGAAAGTTGTACTAGTGTTTTCTGTACAATTGTAAGGCATCTGATTTCATTCCATTAAAAAAAACAAAACAAACCCTACAGCACCCAAAAGTGTGGTAGGTTCCACCCAGAAATAGAAAAAGATAAAGAGCTTGGTTCTCCTCTGCCTTGCACCTGGTGGAGTTATTTATATCTGTGTAGAGTGGGTGTAAAAAGTTACCTTTTCAATTTGGTCCCATTTCACAGCCTCTCTGCAGCACATGTAAATGACTACAACAGATGAGGGCAGCAGGTAATCATACCCAATAAATCCCAGGGGCAACTAAGTGCCACTCCCTTAGGGCATAAACATCAGATTCCCTGACCGTGTGTATGAATATATGTAGACCATTACTATTGTGCAACAACAATCTTATCTTTACAGCACCTAGGGACTGGGTAGCTTTTGCATCAGCAAAGCAGAGAGGAGAAATGGCAGGTGGAAAATGAGATTGATTTTTGCCCCTTGATCTGCCACCAGTGCAAATTGTGCTGAGAGGTGCAGTGATACACAGTGGATGTTTTGGGAGTTGGTGGGGTGGGGTGGGAGTAGGGGAGGGTTGTATATGTGGTTAATATCTAGTAATCAGTGATGACCAGGAACGTTTAGTGTTGTGATATTCTGAAGTTGTATTACTTTAAACGGTCTGCTGTCAAACTGCTGTCAAATATTCCATACCAGGAGGAAAACTATTTCAGTAGATAAGCTCCTCCTGTGATGGTGTGTGTGCCATTCCACTGATTTCAATGAAATGCCCATTTAGAAGAGAAACTATTAGTAGTTGTTGTAGTGGAACAGAACTTAGAAGGGGATCAAGTAATGAAAAAAGGTTTAATTTGTCTCATCACTTTGTGTGCTGCTATCCAGCATATTAATGCTACAGTCAAGATTCTTTCCCAGATCCATCCTTCTCTAAGCAACCTACCAGTAGCTCTGAGATATCAAAATATTAAAACTAATCAGCCATTGCCAGCTAGGATATCACAGTTGTCCTTGAATTGCACTTTAGGGTAACTGGTAATTCCACTGCAACAACAGGGATAGAACTCAGATCCTCTTGTTCCAAAAGAGCAGGGCCTTTGCAGCTGACTTAAACAAAACACCCCATTAGCGGTTAACGATATAAGACGTATGATATACAGTGAAGCAGTTCCAATTCCATTTGATGGAGGGCAGCAGCGCATGCGCACACTCACGCCTGCCAGTGCATAAAAAAAAAAAAAAAATCTTTTTTGTTTCTTAAGCTTCATTGAGGTTTCTTGGAAGCCTTTTCTTCCTTGAAAAAAAAAACTGATAGTTACCAGGAAATAATAGTTGGCTGTGTTTATCTAGTGAGTTATGAAAATACCAGATAATAAGACAATTGACTCAACATAGCATTTTCCAAATTGTGAGGTAATCGTTGGATTTTCCAAGATTATTATTATATTCGTTGTACTTCTTAGTCTGTCAGAAAAGAAATAAATAAAAGGCCTGTATTTTCACATTAACATTCAGAACATCTGTTGCATATTGTAAATAACATATTTAGAAAGCAAGCTGATGATCTACTCAGACTATTTTCCTCTTCTAACTACAGCATACATCACCATGCAATATGTCTTCTACTGCACTTTTTGGATATAATATGGCACCCAATAACTGAACTCTTCTAATAACACTCACCACTTTAAATTTCAAAAGAGAGTCATGACCCTTGTAGATCCCTGAAAAGTCATCAGGAGTTCTGTGACCCTAAAATCATGTGTATTCATTTCAGAATGTGCTAATGAAGAATAACAATGATGTGTGAGATGACTGAGATCTAAAGTGAAATACCTTTTAGTTTGGGAAAAGTCTTCCCTTACAATCACCTCTTCACTTTTGGTGCCACATAAGACAATAAGAATTGTTTCTCCAAACATATAAGAGATCAGTGGATCTCTTCCCTTCTCCCCATGGAAGGAGGAGAGGGAGGCAGAATGGTTATAAAATAATAACTTTGTTGTATTCTAGCTCTATTATGATATCACCTGGGCTTCTGGGTGTGTCTCTCATTTGTGCTGCTGTGATTTGTTGTAAATGGAAATTTACTTGGTTTGGCCTTCATTGCCTTGCCAATTTCCCTTTTTTAGTTTTTTTTTTTTTATTTAGTTTGTTTAGCTTCTGATTAATGTCCTATGTCCTCACTTTCTCCCTCTTTTTCTGTGTAGTTTTTCTTCACAGGTACACACAGATGCACTAATAGTGCTTACAAGCATGTAGAGCAGGGGTTCTCAAACAGGGGGTCGGGACCCCTTGGGGGGTCGTGAGCTGTCAGCCTCTACCCCAAACCCTGCTTTGCCTCCAGCATTGATAATGGTGTTAAATATATAAAAACATGTTTTTAATTTATAAGGGGGGTGGCACTCAGAGGCTTGCTGTGTGAAAGAGGTCACCAGTACAAAAGTTTGAGAACCACTGATGTAGAGGCTGGAAGATTAGCTTCGTGCACCTTGACACATTCTCAGTAAAGAAAAGCAAAAGGGAGAGAAATGGGATCCCTCTCTTCTAAAGTAGCAGCATTGTGAATGCTAACCATTACTGTTACCATAATCTTATTAGAATCAGCAGCAGTGTAATCAGAACACAGTAAAACACGTGCATTTTTCACAGTGTTTCTGTGGTCAGTTTAACTGACCTAGCCAAATAAATAGTTCATTCTTTGGAAACCATATGACAGTGTTACTAAGAATGTACTGGAGATTTTAGTTGGAGCTGAGGTGTCTGTAACCCCATGTAGGGCCTGATTCAAAGCCATTGAATGATTTGGGTCTCTTACCATTTGTTCCTGACTTATCTGAATTTTTCTGATTGTGATTTGTGCCATGACTCTTACCTTGGCATGACAAAATAGCAGGTGGACAAAAAGTTACGGGCACATGTGTGCGACACAATACAATATTCCTTTGTATGGGTGTGTATGCCTACAGTGATTTCAGTGGAAGGAAGGAGTCCAAGATCAGGTCCTGAAAGTTTCTCAGTCCCTTTACATACATATCGATCTAGCTTCCATTCAGTTTGGTGAGAGTTCTAAACGTGTACACACAGGTGAATAAATTATCGAAATGAATAACTAGAAGGTTCCTGGAGTGTTTTAGTACAAGATCCATTGTTTCAGCTAAATCAGATTCATTGTTGAACTTCTATGACTGTACATAGTTTGCATCTCTCACCATTACATGGTCTCCAAAAATGCAGCATTACAGATGTCAGCTTGTTGTTGGCCTACTTTTTGAGAAGAAATACGTGTGACCATGTGGACCCCCAGTAGCCATATTTTTAGCACCTATAGAAGTCCCCTATAGTATGTGATCCTGCAAGCTTGTGCCTCAATCCTGCAAGCACATATGCATGTTTTTTACTTTAACCATATGAAAAGTCTCATTCATTTTAATGGGACTGATCATGTGTTTAACATGAAGCATGTGCATAAGAATTTGCACTAATTTGTGAAACGCTCAGTTTTTGGTCCTATATCTTTTTAGTCCACTTATATATGCATGTGTGTGTGTCCTATCCTGATCCCATTGCGGTTACTGGCAAATACCAATTGGCTTCAATACTGTGATACTGGAGCTCATTTGACAAAGAAAGAAACATGAAAGTAGAACCTAACTAGACCTTACTTTGACCACAGATATAATGAAACAAGATTTTGTAAACTGTAGATGGTCCCGTTTCCTTCTGCAGTTATTAGAAAACTGGGTCAGCTTCACAGAATGGTGCTGTGAAATTCTTTGACACCATCTCATTTGGTTGGCTATTAGAACAAGCCTTCTGATAGGTGCTAAAAGACCAGGATCATCCCGTTCACCCAGCTATTGAAAGCTGTAATGATACATCCATGGTTTTGCTGCACCGTCCAGGAGTCCTCTGTAATTTGTCAACAGTGGGGAATCAATAAACTTGTTTAGCCACCACAAATGCATTTTGCATTTAAAAAAGAATGCGCTGAAAGTAGCGTTATATTTTATAAAAATAATTATCAGATGCCAAGACAAGCAATTGACGCTCTCCTATAAAATACAGTAAACACCTCCTCTCTGTCCTTCTTTTGGCTGTCACTCAGAATTCAGAATCATGAAATTTTAGTGTTACTGGTTAGAAGGGCTCCCCATCGGGAGCAGATGCCATCTCTGTCTTCATAGACTCAGAGAAAGTCCTGACATGTTTCATGGCGTTCATACGTGGAAGTCTGTGAAATGGAAAGGAAAACAGCTTTTTCTGTCAACCTGTCACTAATATAAGCTCTTACATTCCATCAGAATGACTAAACTTTAAAGCTATTTCTTCAGCGCTGAGTATATCTGAGAACTCCCAAGTGTTATCAGATTTATAGAGTCCCAGTATATGATAGAAGACCAAAGCATTTTGTGACATGATATTAAAAATTCATTCAGATACTCGATAAAGCGTGGATGACAAAAGTGTGAAATGGAGTAAGGTAGAGTGAATTTCTCCATGGTTTATTGACCTTGATTCCTCTACACAAAATAAATAGACAGAATGGACTAAAATCTCTTCTTTATGAAGGTGGAATGCTGGCAGTCAAAGACCTGCTCATAAAAACGCTCTCTGTGGCACATACCTTGGCAATGTTAAAAGTTGGAGGCAATGGAAATTTATTGCTGGTGCTGGTATGTGTGTGTCTGTATTTCAGAGAGAGAGAATGTAGGAGCTGCTTTTAAGAGGTTACCGATGTTGTTATTTGGTGGACAGAGAAGGAAAACGCACTTATTTTCTTCATTTCCCCCCCACTTCTTTCCCTGGAGTTACAATAAGATAAAACACTTGCCTTTGTATGCCCGTTTTTCTCTTGTTTGAAAGGGAAATATAGAAAACAAGTCTTTCAAAAAAATGAGAAGTTTGACATGTTTTCTTTCTGAAGAGACTGGGGTTCCATATGCTTAAAGAGGTTTTTCCCTGCTTTGCTGAAATCAGAGGGCAGAATGCCTCATTGGTTTCAGATATTAACTTTTGTGCTGAAAGCCCAGTTGGAGCTGGTGTGACAAATGGATTTTACCTGCTGCTGAAAAACACAACCCCCACCTCTCCACACCTCCCATCTTGCCTAGCCTCGCCCCCGAGAGCGCTGAAACAGAAAGCTGCCCTCAGGCACCATCTGTTTCTGCCAGCTTCTACTTTGGGCCCTGCCTTTACATCTGTTAAGAGGCAGCTTACTTGACAAGTTGTTTTGAAGAAATATCTGCTCTCCCCACCAAATTCATTAACTATTGCAGAGCTGTTGTCCTCCAAAGAGCATCTCTGTGAGCCACTCCTGCTATATTCAGCTGCATTCGTTGAAGTCATTGGCACAGATTATTTTTGCATTCTACTGGGTTAGAGAGTGTGACATTTAGCCACATTGTTTTGTATTCTCGTTTTAAAAAAATCTTTTCCGTTTGCCTTGTGAAACTAAGAGACCAATTAAAACTCTGATGGGTTCCAAAGAGGTTGTAGAATAAACCAGCTAATGGCTAATAACTTGTAATTCTTGCTAGTAACGTAAAATTATATAAACCAAGTTGCATCTGTACTATGTGCTAAAACAAGTAAATTAATCATGCATCCCATCCAATAAAGGAAAGCAGCTGGTTCATTCTCAATCTTTCTATAAGTACCCAGAAATTACTGATTTGTTAAGTTGTCACCCTCCTTACGAATCAAAACAGCATTCTGGAGTTCCCATAATTTTGGTGGCCAATGACCAGGAAGTTTAAAATAATAATAATAATCATAATAGGAGCTACTTAAAATACATAGATAATTGGATTTGACATTTCCATTTGCATTAGACATGTTAAGCCTTAAACAAAGGAGTTTACCAGTTTCTAAAATATGTCACTTCATTAATTATTATTATTATTACTACTACTACTTGTAATACGGAAGCACCTAAATGCCCCAACTGAGGCTGCAGCCCTATTGTGCTAGGTGCTGCACAAGCACATGATCTGAATCAGACCCTGTCCAGAAGATCATACAATCTAAAGAGAAATGACAGTTAAAAAGTGGGAGAAAAGAAGTGTAATTTTACAGATGAGCTAAAACACAGGGAGATTAAGTGGTGCTCCCAGGTTATCTAAGAAGTCTGTGACAGAGCCAGGAACTGAGCCTCTAGCAAGGGTACCAGAAACACTGTGAAAGTGGTGGTGCCAAGCAACCAAAAGGGCCAAATTTAAATGGTGTTTCAACCCTGTGTGCTGTGTCACACCACCACTCATTCAGATTTGGCCCAGCTGTCCCTCCATCATGCCAGCAGGGAAGAGGGGTTCTGCCATTATGCCACTCAGCTCTGATCAGATTCTCAAAAGTTGAGGGCATGCCCCCCCCATTTAAAAGGGAAGCAAAGGCCCTTTGGCCCCCTATCTCTGGTGCCTATGACTCCTTGATTTCTTGAGTGCCAATCCTGTGCTTTAAACACAAAACTGTCCTTGGTCTGCAGATTAGTGTAACCAAACCTCACGAAATGTGCAGAGTCCATTTGAAAGCAAGACCTGGCAATACTAATAATGGAAATAGTTGTGATTAGTTGAAATATTTATATTAAAGTAATGACCTCAGGCCCTAGTCATGATCAGAACCCCATTGCACTAGGCGCTATACAAACACATACAAAAAGGTGGTCCCTTCGGTCTTCTGGGGGAAATTATTTATATATTACATTTTAAAACTTGGCATTGCTGACTAGTATCTGTATGCAACAAAAATAGATACAAGAAACTTTGTCCGGCCATTTGTGTAGAGCATAGTACTGCTAACTGGAGACAGAGATTAGATATCCTGAAACTCATCATAACAAGTTGTCTCGGAAGACAATACTTGTGCTGTTAGCTAACATTGCAGCAATGGAGCAAAGACGAGGCTCAGCTCTGCGTTCCTTACTAACACAAGTAGTCCCACTGCATTCTTGACCAGCTGACTCCTGGTTATCATCTGATTTCTCTCCTGTAAGGACAATGAAAAGTTGTGAAGTGTCATACACAGAGAAAGCTAACAAGTATGGTACAAGATATTACACACCTAAAATGGCTTGCAGTTCATACTGGGAAATACAAAAGGCCACTGGCCTACATTTCTGTGGCTTTCTAAGCAAACAGCATTAGTGACATCAGGCATATTCTGCAGTTTTCTTGTCTAAACATGCCACTTGGAAAACACATGCCATGCATAAGAATTAGCAATTCTCGCAGTCTAAAGAGAATTAACTGCTTGTCTCTTGGCAATTCACGAAATTATGCCCATAGCAATTTGAGACCGTATATCACCCAGGTTGGGTCTGACCATGTTGCAGAAGTAATTTTGACTGGCACATCAGATGAAAGAACAGATTTGAAAACAGTAGCGTGCATGGCCCTGAAGGTTTTATCTTGGCTAATATTCCAGGCACCTTATGGCACTACTTTGAGTTTCTGTGAAGACTCCAAATAAAGTGTCTGTAGGCTGATGAAAGATTTAACACTTTTTTTCCCCTCCTGAACAAGCTTTATAAATGTTACACTAAAGATAAAGAACATTTTACTGATGGGAAGCCGCTTGCCCTTTGGAGCAGTCTTCCCTGGCAGAGCTCTTTCACACTGTGCTTCCAAATTTCTCACAAGCATTTACTTCAGCAGTTGGGGTTTGGATACTATAATAATTACTAGTGGGGGTGCAGAAGTGGATGTATGCACACAATTCAATAATGGGCATGGAGATGTCTTAAATTCTTAAACAAGGTGCCTGTGTGAGTCCACATTAGATCAGTCAGGACCACTGTGTCCATCAGAAATATTCTCCTGGGGGTTGGAACAAAATAACATTACATCTGTTGAGATAACTTGTGGCACGTGCTCTCAGTTGCAAAAGTGGGAGCACAGGATATGCCCAGGGTTAGCTTTAAGTGTCTGTTTTAAGACGTGGGCCTCCCCAGCATGCCCCTTGTATCCTGTTCTGGACCTGCAGGCGCGTTGCACTCAGCATGGCTTTTCAGACAATAACCCACGTCAGATTAGTTGAACCCCTCTTTGTAGGGTCTAGCACTGACTCTGGGTCCATGCAAGAGTCTGTTTCATCCCCTGTTCATGAGGTCCCAGCCCTCTTTCTAGAGCTGCGTGGTATTTCGGACAGTCCCTCTATCCCTCTCCTTAAGACAGGAGCCTGCCAGCTCTCCTCCTTGGAGCTGGAGTTGTACTTCAGGCCAGCTGTAGAGCCACAGACAGCTTCTCCTCCAGCCAGCACTTTTCCCCATCAGTCCTTCTACCTTCCGGCTGGGAGGGTTCAGCAGGCAGAGGTTCCTTTGCTGGTGTCTTCCCCCTGCAAACCCAGGCCCCAGAAGGAGCCATTTTATTCCCAGCACTATCTACAGGCATCTGCCCTGTTACAAAGGAGGAGGCAGTATTTATGCTGGCCCCTTCTCCCAGCGCGTTCCTTATTGGCTGGGTGAGAGGGGAGTCCTGCGCTTAAAGATATAGTAACAGGATTCCTTGTGAATGCTGCTTCTTCCTGGTCCTCTTTCCCCATATTTCCTCAGGCTTTGTGTACCAGACCATGCCAGACTTTTAAAGGGCCATGCCATGTGACAGGGAGCACTGACCAGTCATGCCCTTAAGAGGCAGTCTACCCAATCACATAGTCACCCTGGGGAAAGAATAATTTGTCATCCCAGGTTGAAAATAAGAGTCTTCTCTATTTTCATTCTGCTGCCCTTTCTTGACACCCTCCCTCCCCCATTTGTTTCCTCTCCTCTTCCCTTTGCCCATCCTAGAAGCCAAGCCCTGAAATCCTTCCTCCGTTTACGCTTAGTCCTTACTCGGACAAATGCTCATTACAGTCTAGTACTTCAGAGTTTGGGGCTCGGGGTAGTAAGCTTGCCTCCTCCGATAACCTGCACTTGTGAGGGGATCAGGCTCCAGAATACAGATTCTTCTAGGGATGATGGTCCTTTGCTATGTCATGTCTCTTGACAAGACTCCTCCTTCCTGCATGGAACTCCTTTTCATCATGGTAACCCCTAAAATGTGCCTGCTCACCTATTCAGCCTGTGCCAAAGCTGTCCCTGGAGATTAGAACAAAGAATACCAACATAACATAGTTAACATAACATAACATAGTAAACCTGGGTGTGGGAGAAAACTGTACATAAGACACACCTTGCTTCAGAGATGAAAGTAAGAGAAGATCCTCCTACAAATATAGTGACGCAAGAAGCATGTCAAGAAAAACAATGAGATATATGGGAAAGAGACTGAATATGTTTGTCTTGTATACTCTGCTCTTGTATCATGTCAGAGAGGAGCTCCACCAAGGAGAGGCCCAGAAATTAACCTCTTCTGCAGTGCTATTTGGAGAGGAAGAGAAGTGAACCTCTGTAACCAAGGGAATCCTCCTTGCTCCCACTGTTGGGCCAGCACGAGCAAGAAGCCCGCTCTAGCTTCCCCCAACCTCCATCCAACAGAGAGGAATGAGAGAAACTCTTGTGAACTAGGCAGGCTCTAACCACAGCAATGGACACCTACTAGTTTGGGTAGGAGAAGTTCTTCCTCCACTCCCCTGAACTTCTGGTTTGATTTTTTTTTTTTTTAAATCAAGATCTGTAGCCATGGAGCCTACCTCTCTCCACCCCCCACCCCCCCGCCCCAGCCCCCCACCCCACCTCCGGAGCTAACAGCAAGTTCAGTGTCTAGGGCTCTAGTAACTCTTGACACCATAAAAGGCCAAAATAGGGTCGGGAAAAGGAATGGAGAATATGCGGGGCCCAGTGTCTCCTATATGAGCTCTCTGCTATGTTTGCCTACAGATCAGGCAAGTGCTTCTTTCATTATTTCCTCCTAGATCTGCTCTAGGCTGACCTTTTTCTCCTGAACAGATCTGCCAGCTTTTGTGGCCTTTTGGAGCTCATGTGCCTCTAGAGGCTGCCTAATTTTCCACCTGAATAGGGCCCTAAAGACTAGAGGGCACTTACGCTCGTCCCTTCAGGATTTGCTTCTGTTGGTTAGAAATCCTAATGAAGGGCCATCTGTGTTTTGCCTGAGTAAAGGCTCGATAAAAACCGAGTGAGGGCTTTGGGAATGGAGCTGATAGAATTTGCTGGGAGCTTTGCCTGAGTGAGAAATGTAGGATTTGGACCAAAAATAAGAAGAAATTATTAACACCGTGTTGAACTTCCTTGGCATCTTCCATCGAACAATCAACGTTCTTGCAAAATGGCCAAATTGGAGGTGAGGTAAACATTAGTGTCTGATGCCCAGTAAGATTTATATGTAGAAGGTGCCTGATCTTGTAAGGCGGTGTAAGGAACCAACACCCATATACTCCTCTGCAGTGGCACTGTCACAGCCATTCCACTCAGGAAGCACAAAGACTTCCGCAACCAACAGAGTTATTTCACCCTCCAAAGGGAATGGGAAGTAGCAGGGCTTTGGTCCCATCCTCTCTGCACAGGCAGTGAAGCTGGCCCAATTAGGAGGTCACAGGTTGTATGCTTTGAGATCCTAAAATTAAAGGAAAAATACTTTACAAAAAGTGGGCTGGAGCTAAAATATCAATTTTTTTCTATATGGTTGATTTCTGGTCTGTCCATTTGCACTCAGATCTTGTATTATTTTCTATATTGCCTTTTTGCTGTTTTTATAGTCTGGTCCACATAAGTGTTTGTCTCCAGGGTTGCTCTCTGAGGGCCTTATCCTAAACATGAGAAACCTTACTGATATGAGGAATCACACTAGTTCATTGGGACATTCTTCCCTGCACTGAACTTGTTGGTATTAAAGCGTTTTATCTCACTTCATAAATGCAAAGGCATCCTCGGTGTATCTTGGCAGATCGAAAATGTTGCCTTGCAATTTTTTTGTGGCCAATTTCCCCTCATGTGAGTGATAGAAAACAGTTCTGCCACGCAAAAGAAGCATGCAGGAACTTTCTTGATCCCCAAGAGGTTCACAAATATGTCCATAAGGTGATCAAATCTTTCCTCACGTAAGTGCTGAAGATGTTAAAGAACTAACTGGATGACTGGATCATATTGGCTTGAAAGGAGTCAACACAGTCTCTCACATGCACCACACTAATACAGACTTTTGAAGCACAGGTTGTGTAAGTAACATAGTAAGTGATCTAGAGCCTTCTAAAAGCTGACCTAATAATAATATTGGGGTCCGTGATTTAAATGCAAATAATCTTACCGTTAAATTGTGCTATCTTTGAAAATACATAACAGAAACGTGGATAAAAACTAGTTCTTATGTGTCCACAACAGCCAATTTTGTCTTATTGGATTCTTGGCCATTTTGAATGTGTAAAAATGCCAAAAAGTGTCAGATCTTTTAAACATTAAAGCCAGTTTTGAGTTATGCAGTCACAAAAATAGCCTCTTAAATTAGTAAGCATATTTCAACTAGCTAACCAACCAACCCATTTGTTTTGTTATTTTAAAACAAATTAACCTAATTTGTATTTATAACTCTTCCTGGCCCATCACCTGGATCCCAAGATTTTTCCAAGAACAAATTTACTCTAATAAAGGTTTTTTGGAATCAGGGAAATGTAGATATTTGGTAGAGCACCAATCACCGTAGCATCTCTCCATGCTGTTTACAAAGCTTTAATATTAACACTAGTATTACAATACAACAGTTTGTTTTTCTAAGTAGGTCCATTATATGGTAATCACAAAAAACGTTACTCCTGATGGTAGTGTAATATTAATATGTGTAAGGCTCTGCGATCCTAACACCAAAACAAGCATCCAGTTGGTAGCCATTATAATAGTTTTCATTCTGAACAAACACACTGGTTGTCTGGGCCCTTTAGATCTTTATTCTTCTTTCAGTGAGGCAGAGAGTGAGATACAGTAAATCAGCCAATAAAAGGCTACTTCACCTATTAAGAGCAAGGGAAGTATCATGGAGATTTAGTGAGGGGTCAGAAGCTGACATGTGGAAATGCGGATTTGAATCTCCACTGTTATGTACACTGTATAACCATTTCCAACAGTGCAAAGTGAATATAAAGCACTACCAAATCAGAAAACTTCACTCACCCGGGTGGTAGCATTTTATACTTACTTTCTACAGATGGAAATGACTATATGATCCCCTAATATGAAATCGACCACGTGAGTGGTAAGCCCAAGTGTCTGTACTGTATTGAAAAAATTTGGAACCTGCTTTTAATCACCCACTGTTAGAGGCTCAAAAATTTGGTCTCTTGTGACCCCCTAAACCATAACATGACACTAAGGGGCAGATTTTTATAAGAGCCAGCACCAAACGAAGTGTCTAGATTTCCAAAAAGTGCTCAGCCTGTTGGGTGTTTGAGCTCGTTAGGAGTTTTGGCCATACGCGTCACAGTGGAAGCTACTGGGCGCTGAGCATTTTTGAAAATCTGGTCTCTCTATAAGTGTGATGTGCCCTTGAAAATCTGGCCCTGAGCAATTTTGAAAATTGATATGTAAGAGGAACCCAATTCTGCAAATACTTATGTACATAAGTAACTTTACTCACACGAGTAGTCCTATGTGTGGTTGTAAGATCACATCCCACTTTTGGAGTTGTCTGAATATGCTACAATAAAAAGTTTTAGACATAAGATTTCAGGATTCTAGAAAGATGGGTTTATTTTAAATGGTCTGTGGTTTGAATATATTTGGCCCTTTTTGTTTTTGGTTTGAGTTGCTTGCTCTGGGAACTGCCCTATCTTGACTAAAACTTGTTTTAAATGTGGCTGGGGAGAAGGTTTGGAAAATTCTTCACTTTGGCTCGCATCCAGCATGCTGTTTTGAGGAACAGTGTGTGAGTGGTTAAAGAGGAACTTCATTGATTCATCTGGGCCTCTTCGAGTTTGGTTTACTAGGTGGCCTGGACTGACAATAAGCAATGGTTCAGTTTCATTTAACTTGTTAAAGAATCAAATCAATAATGAAAAGGTGGTTTCCCACCACCGCCCACTCTGTAATCAGCCTGACCAGTGCAAGAGTTGTACTGAATCTTTGTATCGTAAGATGGGGGTTGCTCGAGTTACAGTTATTTTAGGATGCTGTTGTGTACAGCGTTAAAGTTGACAGGAAAGGCGTTCTGACAACCGGCTCTGTTCCCAGCCCTCAAACACGGCAGTAAAGCTACGGCTTCCTCCGCCCACGCATGCAAAATTGTTTTTTAGCCCACAAGGTAAACTAAAGATATAGTTAAAAGTACCAAGTGGCTAGAATACCCTGGGAAGTGAGAATGAGCAGATCTCACACAGTGATGATTTGAAACAAGCCTTGTGGCTTTTTAATAATGTGCCAAAGCAGTCTCAGTGGTGGGCCAGCAGGCACCATATTCTATCTTCTGTAAAAGAACTAGGCCCAGCAGGCCTCAGCTAATGCAGACAGCCCCTTCACTCTGCTGGAGGAGACAGACTCCGAGATGGCAATCAAGGCTTGATTTGCCAACACATTTCCAATGATTAAAATGTAATTAGCACAACTGAGTGCCTCCTCCCTAGCTAATTTTAATGCATGCTGTGACAGGCAGGCGGCCGGCTGTGCCTCGGCCCAGCAGCAGATGGAAGCAGAGGCAGCAGGAGAGGAAAACCATTTTGCAATGCGACTGTTCGCATCACAAAACCATCAGGGCGCTCAGCTCTTAGAAGGCCCTTGATGGCAGCACATCAAATTGGCGCTGTCATATCTGACCGTGGCAATGGCAGCCATCCTTCATGCTGTCCCAGAAGCACAGCAAGGTAATTTGCAGGCTTAACCGTTTGAGATCTTAGGAGGAGACGAGACTTCAGCAAGGAAGACATACAGAGTATACTAAGTGCATTTTCCCACCGGCTTAAGGAGAGACGTTTACATTCAGTCATTTGGATACATTGCTTATTTTTCCAAGAAATTTGCTTTGAAGTGTCAAAAATAACATAGAATTTGGTTAAAATTTTTTATTACCCCCCCCCTTCCCAGACCCCTCAAAAACACAAACCCACATCTCGGGAAACCATTTATATGTCTCATAGTAGCCAGTTTATGAGAAGGAAGAGAGATGCCTCCTGTACGCAGTCACAAATGAGTTATCAAAGCCAGCCTCTGTGGCGAGACAAAGAGAGCAGCAGCAACTCTTCTGTAAGAGCGAGATGGTTTCCCCTCACTTCACGTTCATTTGTTTTATTTTAAAAGGGTCATTGTTTTTGGCATTGGTAAACATGTAGAATCCTGTACGGCTCAAATCCTGTTAGCTGTGAATTACATACTGGTCACACAGACACGAGCATGTATTCCTACTGGGTGATTTTATCTTAATGTTGCTGGAGCAGGGGACCCACTTTTGTAGAGGGGAAACTGGTAGATGGTTTTTGTTTCTTTATTGCAGTGGCCAAATAAAATAGGAAAAACGAAAATCTACCTTCAAGTGCCTGTGCTGCTTTTGTTATATGCCTACAGATTACATTTTGTCTGCCATCTTTCACTGCCTGCCTCTTTCAAAGGAAATCTCAAAGTTGGAGGAAGGATAGCTGTATGGTTAAGGCAAGAGTGCTAGTCTGGGCTCTTCCTCAGACTTCCTATGAGACCTTGGGCAAGACACTGTCTTTTTCTGCCTCAGTTTCCCCATTTGGTAAACCAGGGGTAAAATCACCTACTTCAAAAGGAAGGATTGAGAGGCTAAATACTTAATCTTTGCCAAGTGTGCTGAGACTTTCTGATGGAAGGTGCTCTAAAGGTGGGCAATAAATAAATAAAAGGAGTTGGGGATGAGACTAGGATAGTGTGTTTTTATTAAGTATACACATTTTTAAACTGTTTCTCTGAGAATGGAAGGGATGGCGAATCTGTTGTGATTATCAGAGTATTCCTCAGTTCAGAAGCTTGCTGTCAAAATCTCTCCCTTGCAGGGAGATGGGAACGTTCCAGTGCAGCTACCATCTATAACTCTTTGAGGAACTGCTGTCTCTCTCTTTTACTTTCTTGAAAGGATTTCATTGGCGAGCAGTCTGGATTTCATCTTGAATTTCCCGTAGATCTAGCCTGCGTCTTTTTATGATTGCTGCCATGCAGAACAGCTCAGTTGTATTTTCATCTAAGATTAAAATCGGTTGTTCAGATTCTTCTCAGAATATTTTTTCAGCAGTTCCACACATCCATATTGATGGCTTCATATCATTCTCTCTCGCCTCCTGGATTTGTAAATTAAAACGAACCTCTTGTCATAGACCTTTTTATTGATTACTCCAAAATGTAGTCGAGTTGAACAGCGAAGCTCAAATGCCTTTTAAAGAAGTGCTGTTCATGCAAGGTGATGAAAATAAATCTTGTGAGACTGCACCAAACTACACATGGAACAACAGCAAAACAAGAAACCATTCTAAAATAAAAAGATTCCTCTTAACCACATGCCAAAATAATGAGAAATGAAACGAGAAACATTTCCAATACAGGGCTACTATCGATGGTCTTGTACATTCCAGTGGCATCAGAACTGTGTGGTGGTGTTGGGGAAAAAGGGGAAATATGAAGGGAATTTTTACATCTCTGATTTGCTGGTCAATAAATACACAAACTAGACACAGAGTAGAAAATGGAGAGATCCTGTAGAGACTTAAGGATTCATAGATTTTTAAGGCCAGAAGGGATCACCCAGTTAGAACCCTACATAACATAGGCTAGAGGACTTCCATGAATTAATTCCTGCTTCCAGTCCAATAGTTGGGGTTGAACTAGAGCATATCTTGTAGGAAGAAAACATCCAATCTTGATTTAAAGATTTCCAGTGATGGAGGCTCTACCACAGCCCTTGCTAAGCTGTTACAGTGGCTAATTACCCTCACTGGTAAAAATTTGCATCTTATTTCTAGTTTGAATTTGTCTAGCTTCAGCTTCCAGCCATTGGATCTTCAACTTCCAGCCTTTGTCTGCTGGATTGAAGAGCTCTTTTTTATTGGATTTCTGTTCCCCCTGGAGGTCCTTACAGATTTGATCAAGTCACCTCAGAACTTCTCTTTATTAAGCTAAATATGCCACCACTTTTCACATATTCCCCTGCACCACTTTTCAAAACTGGTTAGAAAATCTGATAAGAAATGTAACAGTTCAGTGGGAAAAAAGATTTTAAGGGTATATTCCAATAGAAGGGACTTAATCTTTTGTGAATGAAATTTGCCTGAAATCTGGGAGGCTTTCTAGGGCCAGATTTTCAAGAGGTCAAAGCTTAGTATCTACAATTGGGATCAGATTTTCAAAAATGCCCAACACCTGTTACGACATTTATGGCCAGCACCCATCATGCTAAGATCTTTTGAAAATCCTAGCTATTTATTTTGGTGCCTGAGACCAAAGCTCTTAAAAAAATCTAGTCTTCATTGTGGATGCTGAGCTCTCTTGTAAATTCTGATCCTAATAGCCAGTCGTCATATCAGAACATCTAGGTTTTACCCTAGCTCCTTTGTTCATATCATAACCTCTCAGTAATTGCACAGAAACAAGTCACTGTTGGTCAGAGTCAAGGGACGGAACCTATATGGCATCATTCCAACTACGGGGAAGCCCCTTCCGAAACTCCGGGGCTGTGTAGTTGTAGAGGACATGCCTGGAGAAAGCAGTGAGTGTTCACTTCACAGCATAATCTTCCTCAAGCCTTTGGCTTATTCATTAATATTCTCTTACGCACGTTCTCCCTTGATGCAAAGTGATTTTCAGAATACCTGCAGACAGAGAACCAGTGCATGCATAGCTCCTTAGGGATTTGTTCTCCAGTACAGAGGGGTGAGCACAGAGAGCAGAGCCAGAGACAAGGGACTTCTGCATGAATACCTCAGCCCTCTGTAGATATCCCCAGGTATGCTTATATTCCCCACTGAACTTGGAACACCTGCCTGTTTGCTGGTTCACAAACCCGTGCTGGCTCAGTGTGTGAATGGGAAAACTATGCCCCCTTTCCCTGGACAATATGATTTAATGGAAAGTCCTTTATTTATACTCAAGATGTCTCCTGGCCATTCTGTGGGGTTTCCCTGTGGAAGAGATTGTTTTTAACAGTGTGAAGCACCTGCACTGCCACAATTGAAAATAGAACATCCAGTCGGCCCTATCTACACCGCAGTCAATACTGTACCAGCTATAGCCGTATTTAAGCACAGTGGTTGCTAGCGAGGCTCTCACCTTTTCCCAGACTTGTGTGGACAGGGATAATTTTCTCTGAGCACTGTGTTAAAAGCCTGCTATTAAAACAGTGCTAAACCTGGTCTGTGCCAGGAAAATAAGGAGTTGTAATTTTCCACCAATGCTAACAGTGTAGGCTGTAATAATTATATAATACAAGGTTCAGGTATTTTACCGCCTTGCTGTGGTGGTAAGGCTACATGACACAGCAGTAAAAAAAACCCACTTCTCTTACTACAACTTCTGGAGCAGCTATGCTAGTGAATTGAAAGTCCTGTTTCTCATAGTGCATATGCACTAAAAGACAGCAGTCCCTGAACCAGAGGTTCTTATCCGGTTCTTGCCTACAGCTTCACCCTTTCTGTTACCACTGGAGCTGCACCTGTTGAGTTCCAGCTTTCCTTATATAGACGTAGCCATGGACTACAATACCTCAACCAGAGGTGGAATCTGCAAACCACCAGTGATCTGCAGAAGTAAATATTTTGAGAGCCAAGTAAAAGGAAGGTTTTAGTAGAGGAGAGAAGGTGGGTCTGACAAGACCCCTGTCCTACAAATAGGTCAGCAGAATGACAAAGTTGGTGTACCTAGGGGGTGTTAAACACAATTGCAGCCAGCCAGGGCCGGCTCTGGCTTTTTTGCCGCCCTAGGCAAAAAAGCCACCCGCCGCCCTTCCCCCCCCCTCTCCCCCCAGTGCGGCAGGGGAGGGCGCAGAGCCTGGCAGCGGGCCTGCAATCCCCGACTGGCTGGAGCTCCGGGAGCAGGGTGGAGAGCCATGGCGGCCAGAGCTCCGGGAGGAGGGCGGAGAGCCCCGGCGGCCAGAGTGCCGGGAGGAGGGCGGAGAGCCTGGCCGGGGCCCCGCTCTCCCCGACCGGCCGGAGCGCCGCGGGGAGGGTGGCGAGCCCAGTCGCGGCCCTGCTCTCGGGCTGAAGCGCCCCGCCGTACCGCCCCCTCCAGGCACCGCCCCAAGCACATGCTTGGTGGGCTGGTGCCTGGAGCTGGCCCTGCAGCCAGCACAGTTCTGTGGCCTTCTAACTGCATCAATTTTACCATGTGATTAGCAAGTGAAACAGGAGACAGCAAATGAGTCCTGAACAGTGGGTGCTGCAATTGGTGGTGTCTTTCCCTGAATATTCATTTACTTTCCTTTTCTCCTCCACTTCAAGAATAGCTCAAGGTTCCTGACTCCAGATTTATAAATCTCTTTTCTACTCCCGTGATTTTAATCCGGGATATACAATTATTCTTCGCTCCAAATAGAGAAACTCAATCCCTGTTTTAAATTCAATTATTGTAATCGCAGCACTGGGAACAAAAATAAGGCATTTGTTTTCTAATAAGAGATTACAGATTCCAAATTACTGCATACAGCATGTCAAAACAGTACATTTGAGACAGGCAGGCCAGAGTCTGCCTTTGTCTTTGCAATTTGTGTTTGCTTGCTGTAGATTTACAATAATCATCCCCCTCCCCCAGGTTTAGCACAGGCAATTTAATTTATAAATCATACCAAAAAAAAAAAAGAGAGACAACTACAAATAATAATAATATATCACAACTATGCCAGTAATTAATTATAAAATAGAGAGAAGAAGAAGAGAGAGAATCAACAACCAAGAAGCCAGTTTACAGTGCAGAGCAAACAGGCTGAGTTATTTTCTAATATTATGATAATCAGGAACATTTATGGCAGTTTGCCTATAACACAAATAAATCATTTTGTCTCAGGTTATATTTATAGCTTCCATCTATAACTTAGTTAAGAGTTTTTTGGTATCTATTAAGATCCCATTATTCAGAGGTTTATAGCTCAGCTGTTAAGGTCTCAGCCCTAAGGATCAATTGATATGGGTTGTTTTGGGGTTGATGATGATTATTTATTATTAGTAGTAGTAGTAGTAGTCTTTATTTAGTACACAGTTCTGTTTAAATGGCTTCACCCATTTTAAAGTTCTGGGATTAGAAAATCTAACTTTGTTTTGGTTTCGTGGATTTTTTTATGTTATTTTTTTCCTTGAAATCATTAGGTCTTAGAAGTCAAATAACTCTCCCTGGATGTGAAGCTCAGCACCCATTTTGTTCTCAGAGTTGCTACAGCCTGTTATGGCAGACACCCACTGTGGTCTCTCATTAAGCTTTTACTTTGTTTATTTTTTATTTGTTGTTGTTTCCTGGAGTCTATAATAGAAGTAATTTTAGACTGAAATATATTTTGCTTTAGATGCTTCCATTGAGCTGGTCGAGGATGAGATAAAATTATTGATTGAATTAATGCATTGTTCATCAAGGACCTGATCCAAATCTATTGCATCCTTCCTTTTCTTTTTCTTTTGTATTATTATGTGAAAGTATTGCATAGCACCAAAAAACTGAGGTCAAGGCTCCATTGTGCCAATCACAGTACAAACAAATAGCGAGACAACCCCTCTCCCGAAGAGAGAGAGTCAGAAGTTGAAAAGTGGAAGGGGGAAGCAGTGGCACAGAGAGGTGGAATGACTTGCCTGAAGTCATGCCATAGGTCTGTGGCAGAGTCAGGTTGCTTGACTACTACTCCAGTGCCTTCCCTAAAAGGCCACACTGCCTCTCAACCCCTATTGCAGTCTTTCGATGACTCCAATGTATTACTGGACCAATAGCATATGGCTAGCTTTGTAGGTAGTTAATAAAATTATATGGGGGAAATATCAAGTCATGTATTAGGTAAGTAAAGGCATTTTTCACTGACTACATAATTCAACTAATAGCACATGATGACCAGCTCCGTTACTCAGAATGCACTTTAGCATTTTAGAAAATAAATACTTAAAATTAGCTGAATGATTAGCTTCAACAAATTCTATCAGAGAGTCAGGCAAGAAGTTCCCAAGTAGAGCATTGACCTAGAGTGGCTGCAATCTTTTTAGTTGTCTTCTAACAAGTCACCATAGCCTCAATATTCCCTAGTTATTCCCTGTCAAATCTAGGCATCACAATGTTTACTGTGTGACCATCTTATGTCATTATCAAAGGCAAAATGGCAACCATTGTATCCATAATCCTTTCATGGTGGAGTTGCCAGATAAATGGTTAATTGTGATTGACTAGAATTCCCCTGGATAAACCCTTACATGGTTAAGAACCTCATTGAAACCAATAATAGTTTGATGTTTTGTAATGAGTTTTTTCTTATTTTCACCGCTTGAAAGTATTGGAACAGCTCAACAGCCATCCCAGATCTATAAACCACTATTGGAGTGTGTGTAATTTATAATCTTTGCTTTTGTATCTTTTTATTTGTTTTAATCTCCTCTGCCTTTTATTTCAGTCCTTATATGCGCACAGTTTTCTAGTTCATCTTCCAAGGAGCTAAGATCAGGACACTTAAAGTCAGCGAAGTATCTGTTTAGGAACTAAAGTTGGCTGTAGAAAATAGAATAACAATATGCTTTAACCCTACTGAGAGAACCTTACACAGACAGCGACCATGCCTCTGACTAGCTAATCTAACAGCTAGTCTCTATTTATGGAAAAAATAGAGTAGGCACCATTTAAAAAATATACCACTGTATCATATTATTTCCTATACTTAGAATATCCTAATGAATACAATAAAAAATGTGTAATGTAGTTCTTTGAATAGGGACTATATGTAAAAATGGCATCTTATCCACAAGAGCTGCTCTCTTTGTGCGTCTAGTCCTAGCTGCTGACTTTAAGGATAAAATTATTACTTTTAATGCCCCTTATTCCTGTGACCAGTGCAGTTAAGAGAGAAAAAGTGAGCTAGGGCCTATGCATCATTAACAGAATTTTTTTTTAAAGGTGGGATTTTCCC
The DNA here is from genome assembly GCF_027887155.1 of Malaclemys terrapin pileata. Lineage (NCBI taxonomy): Eukaryota > Metazoa > Chordata > Testudines > Emydidae > Malaclemys > Malaclemys terrapin. Next base: position 14,334,512 of record NC_071522.1, on the reverse strand, counting down.
AAATCCTATTGAATTGTAACGAGAATTGGGTGCCTGATGCCTTTTGGAAGTTTCAGCCTGAATTCCAACAGTGGGGCCAAATTTTGTCCCAAATCTCACCTTAAAAAAAAAAAAAAGCGAGGAAATTGGGATTGTGCAGGTGACCCGGGTGGCAGAAGGTGTCCAGAACCTTTTTTTACGGAGGTGTTGGTCGCAACTCCATAATTAAGGTTGAGTTCTGTTTTCTACAGGGATTCAACCTCTTTGTTATGCATGAAAAATACAACACATCCTCTCCAAACTTAGAGCATTCATTCTTAGAGTACAGAATGAATTTTCTAAGAATAGTGGTAGTAAATACATAAATTATTTTGAGTTTAGTTCAATTAAAAAACTTGTCTACACCTTCAGTCCTCTGGCACAGTGGAACTCCGTACAATAAGGGTAAAGCTCATCTGTTCAGGAGATGCTTTCTTGGGGATTGCCCCAAGACTGTCGTGAAGTCCCCGAGGAACTAAGGACCATCACAAACCTCACCACCTTCTGCTCTAAGTGCAAGGCACATTTGTTTGCCTTCTCTAACTTAAACACAGAGCAACACTGGTGTATGTATATTAATTTTTTTTCCAAAACAAGACTCTCCCTGCACATGTTTCTCTCCCTGTTGAGCGGATGAGAGAACAAACACGTGACCAATTTAGTCACCTTCCTTAATGCACTACTGGAAAACTTCCAGATGTTATGGTGATGAGCATCGTACACAGGAGCGCCACCAGCTTTTTTGCCGCCCTAGGCGGCAGAAGGGCCCGCCCCTGAAGTACCGCTCCCGACAGAGGCGGCGGAAGGTCCCACCCCCGAAATACCGCCGATGACCGGGGCAGCCGAAGATCCGGCCGCCGCAGTCGCCACCTCCCAAATGTTATCACCTAATGGGTTGCGCCGGCCCTGGTCGTAAAAGAACTTATAGAGAATAGAATAGAACACTCTTAATCAATAAGATGACAATCAATTAAGGACCAATCACTAGTACACGCTGGCTGCTTTGTTCTATTCCGGAAGTACAAAACACCACTCTCTAAACTGGCCATTGTGCTCGAGCTATTATGAGGGTCAACTGTCCATTAAAAATCAATTCAATCTTATCTGAGATCACAAACACTAATGAGTCAGACAGTTACTGAATTCTATCACTACAGGGCAGAGTTAGGGTTATTAGAGTTTCTTAACTGTATTTCCATATCTTAATGTATTTGGATTTCTTTTAAGTGAAACCTTAATTCTAAGTCTCCTGGGATTGTAATGTTTGGTTTTTAGGGTAATTTCACCATTACAACAATGCTTTTTGACCATCAGGTTACTAATATGTAGTCTCAGCCTTAGCTCTTTCTTGACTTGGGGTTTTGGTTTATTTGTTTTTCTCTTGCAAATACTACTAGTGATGATGATGAAGAAAGAAAGAACCCATCTTGATTCTCAGGTCCCAGGCTAAGTGTGCAGGGCTAACAGTTAGCTATTATTCAGAGGGAGTTCCATGTGAGTCTCTGAGGTCAAAATTTGGCCAGCTGACAATTAGGAAAGAGTGTATCTGAGAAGGCCACAGCTGGTACTGAAGCCAGACCTGCAATAGAGATGCCTTCAAGGGTTTGGTTGCTGCTTCCCAGCTGCCACATGGCTTTCATTTGTAGTTTCTTTTACCGAGCACAGTTTTTAAATGAGGATGGTTGCTTCACTTTAAGGATGTACAAATGACTTGCCCTCACCTGTCAAGCATGATCCTTGTATTTTACCAGGCCCATTATGAACGCAATCTTTCTGTCGAAAATTTGCATACCTCCTTTCTTGAAAAGTAATGACAGCAATTTCTTTCCCTGCGCTCACTTTCTGAGTGTCTCATTTAACAGCACCTGTGAAACCGACAGGCACAGAGATGAGAAGTGAAAGAGAGCAGTTGATTAAATCATCATCAAGTCGGGCCTCAGAAAGTCAATTCTGCTTCCCGTCTGCAATGATATCCTTTTATCTTAAAGTAATGAGCTATGGCACTTTTGCATCGGGTAATGCGATAAGTTCTATTAGCATGTTCCATTTGCTTCACAAGCAAGGGCAAGTCATTTCAGCAAGCTCATATCACTGCAATCAAAGCAATTGGCTTCACAGGCAGAGAAGAAAGAGGAAGGGCTCAGGGTGATTTTTATGGATCACAACACAGTGGAAAAAATAGACTCTTGTATTATTTTAACCCATAACGTGCTTTGCTTTTTGTCCATCAGCACAGCTTGCTTTCATTAGCCTGTACAGCATATGGAAGAATCAAATGCTAGACAGAACCATTGGTCTAAGTTTGGGATGGATGAAAAAGGGACCCTTCTGGCTAGATCACTATTAGGCACTGACTGCAATTGACAGTGATTAGTTCAATTCTTTGTGGTTAACCTATTCTTAGAGTATTGATGCATCTTATTGTTGTTACTGGTTCGTTAAACACTGAAAGAGTGCTCATCGCTATAGAGGGATGCAAAATAAAGACAGTCCCTGCTCCAAAGTGCTTTCCGTCTAAAAGACAGTCATAAAGAAGCAAAGATGTAGTGGGAGCACCAGAGAATGGAATAATATGGAGTAATTTTTATTTAGGGACATGATGGTGACTTGGTGAACCGGGACAAGGAAGTTATTGCATCAGAATGGCTTATGAGGTTGGAATTTTCAAAATGGATTGTGGGAGCTAGGTGCCAGCTCCTGTTGGGTGACCAGTGGGATTTGGGGGCCTGACTCATGCAGGCTCCTTGGGAAATGCCACCCTGAATTCTTTGTGCCATCTTTACTTGTTGGGTATGACTTCTCTAAGGGCCAATTAATCTTTCACTGAAGTCAATGGGAGTCTTTCCATTTACTTCAGGGGGAGTTGGATCAGGCCCTAAGCATCACTGGGAGAAATACAACAAAGGGTAGCCCTGGTGGGAGACAGTTAAGGGAAAAAGTAAGCAGCACTCTTTCTGCAGTAACTCCCTCTTTCTCCCGATCCCTCTGAAACAAAAGGATAGCAAAGAAAATATGGTGCCTTAGAGGGTGTATCGGGGGTGGTGTGCCTTTTATACATCACCCCTTACTCAGTGCTGTGCCTAAAGGAACCATCTAGCTATAGATCATTCCTGTTCTCTCTGGGTGAAATTCACCCCTGTGCGGATGGCCATAAGAAAGCCTGTCCACCACTTAAATTCTGCTTTAGCCTTCAAAGTAGAGCAAAGTGACCCTGGAATCAAAACAGGGCTTAAGTGGATTTCCATTGTAACATCTACCTCAGTCAGCATTGGGGGACGAAAAATCTCAAATCTTCAGTTCACTGATGACATTGACGGCCTGGCAGGCAGCGAAGATGAACTTTCCAACCTTGTGAAATGATTGGATGAAACCTCCGCAAAATACAACATGTGCAGAGAAAACCAAGCGGATGACACACAAACGTGACAGGATCCGCTCACATAGCACTGTCAGTGGACAAGAACTGGACACAGTGAAACAGTTCAAGTATTTGGGGGCAATCATCACTGATGAAGGATCAAAGGCAGAAATTCTGGCAAGAACTGCACAAACAGCAGCAGCAGTGGCAAAGTTAAGCCAATTTGGAGGAATAAGATCACCTCCCTGGAATCCAAATTCAAACTGCTGCATGCAATGGTCATCTCCTCCATTTTTCTGTATGCATGCAAGACATGGACGTGGATGGCAGAACTTGAATGGAAAATACAGATGGTAGAGATGAGATACTTCAGTAAAATCTTGGGCATCGCCTACTTCAACCACGTCACTAATGAAGAGGTCCTCAACATCATCACCCAATGCCCTGGGTCATATTAAGACCTCCTGATGACCATGAAGAACCACAAGCTGAAGTGGTATGGCCATATAACAAGATCATCTGGCCTATCCAAGATCATCCTCCAAGGGACAGTACAGGGGAAGAGAAGAAGAGGTAGACAGAAGAAGAAATGGACTGACAACATAAAAGAGTGGACAGGAATGGACTTCGCAGAGACTCAAGCACTCAGGGATGGAGACAATTGGTTGATTGCTCATCAGTGATGATGCCCCAATGACCAATGCGGCTATGGGAGTGGTGGTGATGATGACACGCATGTACACATACACACATATGCGCAAAGATTGACCTAGTTTATTTATGTTTTCTTTTTTGTGGACAATAATAAACTTTATTTGGATGTTTTGGCTTTGATCTTCAAACTGTCATTGTTTTATTTAGACTGCTGATCAGACTTATTTGTTGTGCACAACTCTTGAGAAGCTAGAAAGAGCAATTAATTGTGGTCATTTTTCAACTAGTGGTGGGTGAGAGGACTTCAAACAGCTTATGGTTGAAGCTTATGGTCCTAGGTTTTCAACCATTTTTTCCGAAGGGGCCAAAATAATTTTGAATTCCAAAAATGGTACCTTTCATCAGCACAGAGATGGTTTTGATAAAATAGAACCCAGATAAGAGGCCGACATTGTAATTCCTTGTTCAAACTTTGGTGGTTTGGATAAAACAGAACCTACTGCTGAATAACCCATGATGTTAGTTTTGCAAAAACAAACCCTAAACCTCCTCAGCCCACCTGTACCTTAAAGACAGACTTTACAAGGAATTGATGTTAATTGCTTTGGAGAATGTGAACTGAACTAATTTGCAGTTAACTACATCTAAGATTCTGCGGCCAGGAGTACCATGCTGAATGCTCCTTGCAGGTAAAGCCAGAGACAGGAAAGAAAGTCAAAGCTCACCCTTGGCTTCTTCATGAGTCTCGTTGTCTCCATTGCATCAATTAGAAAATTGCCTATGTATTCTGTCTGTGTCTCCTTTCATCTCGAAGATGTTTTTCTTGGAAGCAGAGGTCTAAGTGTATAGCTAAAATATAATCCCTCTGCCCTTTCCTGAGGCTCACAGTTTGTCACTGGTGGATAGATGGACAAGAATATTGCTAATGTCAGTGTGAGCTAGTGGTGAAAGTAATATAAAAGTCTTACTGATACAGGGGCCCGGCTCCGGGCCCCTGGAAGTGGCAGGACCTGAGATGGAAGGAGCGGGACTGGGTGTCAGCCTCCCCTAGCCAGCCCTTCCGCACTACCCAGCCTACGCCGCCCGGGGATCCGGCCGCTGCTGTGGTAGCGGGGGTGGCAGCCAGGCCCCGGGGCAGCTGCCCCTCTTCCCCCTCCTCCCCCTCAGCGGCCCTGGGCGGGGGGGGGGAGGGGTCAAAAGGGGCAGCAATGTTAAAGCTGCTACAGCTGTGTACAGGACCATACCAGCGGCCACTTCTTACCGGCACGCCGTACCGGCCCACTTTCACCTCTGGTGTGAGCATGGCTGAGGCCTGGGTTTTCCCTCATTTTCTTCAGATTTCTTTTCAGCAGACAGTTGAGTAGCATCACTTTGCTCAGCGCAGATACCTCAGTGGTGCTAATTTGTTTGGTGGCAATGATAAATGGATTCAAGATACAAAATAGCTGTTCCAGCAAAGTCCATGGCGGGAAACGTAGAGCAATGCCCTCATCGGTGTCATGGTACATGATATATTCAGTGACTGCCACTTTCTGCACAAGAGTGTATTCAATCAGCGAGGTATATAGAATTCCATAGTGGGGCTTCAGCCTGAATGAGCTGGTGAGACGGCTCAGACCTTTACTCAGCTTGATTTGCACAAGCTCTCTCAAGCTATTAAAATGGGCCCAAATCATAGTTATAACATGGTAGGATGACTGATTTCTGAAAAGTGGAATTGGGACAGCTTTCACTGTGCAGGAACTGGGGGAGGTTTTAACCTTGATTCTCCACAGCTAGGGCCGTGCTACCTTCTTTGAACCAACTCTCAGCTTTCTAGCCTTTCTAGCCTTTCCTCTTCAAACGCAACAACAAGAATTAAACCCCAACATTGAGACAGAGAACTTTTCTATTTTTCAGGTACATACTCTCACTTGTTGGAGCAGATGAATTAACTGGATCTGTAATTCTATTTATGCAGCAACAAGGAGAGATGGAAAGCAGCGTATCTTATGATCCTGAGCTATCCTAATAAGGTTTTTTAAAGGGTTGCCTGGAACACAAAGGGGAACAATACTTTTTTTTTTTGTCAGTTCAGAACTCTTGCAAACTGGATGTTGCTTCCTCATGTCAGAAGGCTTCTAGAAACACAGATTTGCAGCGGTGGCAGCAGTGCATGCATATAAACGCAGGTTCATGGGTTACCAAGATGCAATTCGTATTGTAGAGCTGTTCATGTATGCTGTTGGTCTCAGTGCGTAGTTGCAGAAGTACTGCAAAATGAGGTTTGAATACTAGTCCCTTGACATGGGGACTGTGAGGCCACATAATAAAGGTGCCCATTTTGAACAAGCTGATGCTGGTCTGATGATATTCCTACTGTAGTTTTGAGGAGTGTTGATAATGTGCTCTGTATTGTATAGAAATCAGGAGTGAACGTGCATTTTCAAATAAATACAACATTATGCATCACAAATAAATACAACATGTTAATAGAAATAAAGCTCCGTTTGCTCACGTGAGTGGAGTTGAACGTTGAAGGAGTGAGATTGGCACATCCTAAAGACCAGAAGAACAGCCATTCTGGGATGGGCCAACAGTCCATCTAGCACAGTATCCTGTCTCTCTGACACTTGTCTTAGGGCTGATTTGGAGACCTGTAGTTCCTCTGTGAACATTGTAATAGGGTCCCACCTACCCAGCACGAGACTGTGAAGACATTAATCACTTCCAATGCTGCTTTCTTTGAGGGGCCCAAAGAGCTAAATTATTCAGAAGAACTCACCATATTGTGTGTTGTGTTTATTTGAAAATCTGGCCGTAAGTGTCATCATAGGGGCTGATCACTTTTGAAAATCTGGTTCATATTTAGGTGCCCGAGCGTTGGGTTGGGTTTGGTTTGGTTTGATTTGGGCTTTTTAGTTTTTGTTTAATTATTTGGCCCAGTTGTTGGTGCTGAGCACTTAAAAATGTGGCCATGAGCTCTTTGGAAAATCTGGTCCTAGGTGCCAGCAGCCATACCTTGTGTTCAGTGCATGCACAGGAAGCAACGCATGCATGAGAATCAGGGAAAAGAGCTGTGGATCGTTGTAATATATGCCAGCAGGCTCATTGGCCTGCTTTTCGGAGGTGCTGAGCACCCGCAACATTCAGCGAGGCCCAATGAGAGCGGTGGTTGCTCAACCCCTCTGAAAAGCAGGCCATGATAGCTCTGAATTACTGTATGTGTTGGGGCCCAAATCTGAAGATTATTTGAATGCAGCACATGCGTTGGGCTCAGGTTATTGAGATGCACAATATGCATAAGACTGGAATCTGTAAATTATCCCCATGTACAGGGACGGTGCTTCCATTTAGGCGACCTAGGTGGTTGCCTAGGGCGCCAGGATTGGGGGGGGGGGCAGCATTTTGTCACCCTCGGCAGCAATTTGGCAGCGGGGGGTCCTTCTGCACTCCAGGTCTTCGGCGGCAATTCTGTGGCGGGTCCTTCACCGCCAAATTGCCCCAAAGACCGGGAGCGCGGAAGGATCCCCCCACTCCAGAATTGCTGCCGACAACCGGGAGCACGGAAGGACCCCCACCTAGGGCACCAAAAATCCTGGCACCGCTCCTGCCCATGTAGTATGTGCACAGAGTGTAATTTGCCCCTGTGCAAATGGCTCTGCTTAAGTTCCAGAATAGGGACTTGCGTGGTGTACAAGTTTTGTACTGGTTCTGTGCACAAGGGCATAGTTCATCTACAGCAAACGCGTGTATGAAGTTCTTTGTTGGAAGTTTACTGACTATAGTAAACTGGTTCAAAGTCTGATGTCTATGCAACACAATAGTTTAGTTATATATTGTGTTGCATAGGCATATATATATATATATATATATATATATATATATATATATATATATATATATATATATATATATACACACAAAACACCACTTCCAAAAGCACTGGTTGAAAGAACAAAGCCATTTTTGAATTAGAGGTTCATGGAGATGAAACATCAAGTTGTTATACTCCATTAACTGTCCACTCCTATATCAACAACAAAAATCCAAATTGGTATTTGGTATCTTTAATATTTGGCTGAGAATCTTATTTGCGCTCCCTCGCACCTGTGAAAGCCCTTTGATTTCACCCACGTGACTGAGAGTAGAATTTGTCTCATCAGGTAAGTCTTCCTTCTGGAGCACCTCTTGACAGTTGTGTTATAGGTGTCAGAAGATAAGGCTATGCAAAGGAAGTATTGGCAGGTCATTAGTCGTCTCTGTGTAATACAGTGAGTTAGCATGAACTTGATGATTAATGCAGTGATCCCTTCCTAGGTAACTGAAACAGGTCTCAAGCTGCTAATGACTGTATAATATGGTGAGCTGAAATCAAGGTTATAGAATTCTTCTATTTCCACTATTTTTCTGCATTTCTCTTGTGCCTTCTGTCTGAAAATCCCAAGCATTTAACAAACATTAATGCGTTTTAGTTTCACTATACCCTTGTGAAGTAGGCAGATATTTTTATCCTCATTTTACCAACGAAAAAAATTGAGGCATTGCCAAATTTAGCCCTAAGTTTTCAAAAGTGGCCACCAATTTTAGGAGGTGATTAACTATAGACATTCAAGGTTTGCTTTTCAGAGCTTCTGAGCGTGTGCAGCTCCGGCTGAAGTAAATGGGAACTGCGGGTACTTTAGAATCTCTGGGAAAAGGCACCAGAAATGGAAACATGCAAATCCTTTGACCACCTTTGAAAATGTGGGCCTAAACGACTTACCCAACAGCGCACACTGATGGTGTTCAGATCCAAGAAGAGAGTACAGTTGCCCCAACTTCCAGTTCTGAGCCATAGCAACAAACCTATTCTTCCTCCTCTTAATGTCTTGTTCAATGTTTCTATGCAAATAAATGGCTCCGTTCTTTTTCATGAAAGGTGGGGGATCCTGTATCTTTTATCCTCAAGGAGAAGCCCATTTAGCATTACAATGCAGCACACTCTGGGCCAGAAACTCATACGTGTTAAATGAAAATGTAAACTCAACACAGCATGTAAATCCTCTTCCATCTCCCGCCCTTTTTTTCCTCCCTTTCTTTCATAAAGCTGCCCATAACATTCAGCTATTGAAACAGCTCTAGAGGACTGTGGGTCTCTTTCCCTTGCTCCTTCTCAACAAAACCTCTTTATGAGTGAAATAGATGCCTTGTGTATGCAGGACTCCTGGCATTTTACAAAGTGTATTAGGAGCCAGGCTAGGCAAACGTTAGGAGCTGTTTGCTGAGTGCATTTATTGCCTTTGCATAATTTATGAGCTGTAGGGGTTTGACCATCATTCGTCTCTGCCAGAGGCTGGCACTCAAGGCTCTGGAGGATGGAGCTGTAAATTGGCTGGTGCGCGCCTGCTGAGCTCACGGCAGTGTCCTCGGGTCAGTATGGGAATTTAATACCAGGAATGGAACTGTTTTCTCAGAGCGCCATGTGGGCCCCAGCACAGCAGAGGCTTTTTTGGCAGACAGAGTGAGTGGCCAAATCGCGAAGCTGTCAGTCGCCAGGCATGTTGTGAAGGGAGCCTGAGCATTTTTAATCAGCTTGGCACCCGCGTTGCTTCCATAATGGACACCAGTAGGTCTCAGTCCTTCGCCATATGTTTAACTCTGGAGACAAGGTGCTTCTGGGTATAGCCGTAATTATTTGATGCAGAACTAAGCGGACCTTGAAATTAGAACTGGACTGTCGTAAGGCAGGAGGCTTAACGCTTTGATGGAAATAACTGTTCCTACGGATGTTATTCCCCGAGCTTTCTCTGCAGCATCTCTGGAATGTAGGTAAACGTTGTGCTGGGAAATTCAGAGGTCATTGATTACTTTGCCAACTTGAAGTTGTAAGAGATTGGAGGGGGGAGGAAAAAACCTTCCTACCAGGTGTTCTCTTTCCCCCTCCCTGGAAAAAAAAAATACCAAAACCAAAAACAATCCGTCAGCACACCTGTGAACCGGGGAGAATTCCCTTAAACTCCAAAAGAAGGGGAGGCATGTAAAACAATTTGTTGCTGTTGTCAATTCACAACATCCATTGTTGTGCTTGCTCCTTTTGGTTTATGACACTGAAAATAATAGTGGAGAAGGAGGCAGTGTGGGCCAATGGTTAGATTCTATCCTCAACTCTGGCTAGTTGAGTGATCTTGGCTAAATCATTTCCCCCTCCCTGCTCCTTTCTCTGTGCCTCAGTGTCTCCACTGTAAAATGCGGATAATGATACCTACTTTGTAATGTGCTCTGATATGCACTGATGAAAAATGCTGTATGTTTTGGCATATAGGCGAACCTAGGGCATATCTGGATAACTTTACACAAGGGATAGTTATATGGAACTCAGTGGAACTTCTTATGTGCATAAGTGATTGCAGGATCAAAGTCTCTGGATGGGCGCAAGTTGAAAGGGAAAAAACATAATTTGCTGTCTCCTAGTATATGTCCCCCTCTCTAGTATAAAAAATGTCAAATGTTACTTTTGTCAGTAACATAAACACACATGCGCGTGCGCGCACACACACACACACGGAATGCACACCAAATAAACAAATCCTACCTTGCTCTTTGTTTGAGGTTAAGTTCTGATATAAAACTGTCTCATCTACCTGATCTGATCTTTTTTTTTAATATTATTCCAGTCACCAAAGTAGCCAGGTGCAAACTAGAGTTAGATAAATCATTTTTAATGAATAATTTGTTCAATGAATTTCACCTCTGTTCCTATTTGGGAATTATCTGCAGGCAGATGGCAGTTTTCTCTAATTTATCCATTATTTGAAATTATTTGCCAGATAATATCTGTGAATAATTCTGAGCCATAGCTTGGTAGTGAGTAGAGTGGTGCAGAGAAAGTAAAGCAGGTGCTCCCATTTACTCTCTCCTGGAAAAGAATTAGGAGAAATCTAAAGCAGTGAAGACAAAAACTTTTACAGTTACATTAGTTAGGAAAAATGTATAATGAATGTAACTCCTCATGATTCAGGGCATAAACTGAGCACTAAGGCCCAGATCCTTAAAGATATTTTGGAGCCTAACTCCCATTGGCTTCCTGCCTGGGTTAGGAAGAAGCTTTCCCCATAGGTATGGTATTGTATAATTGTCCATTGTGGCAGTCTTACTCTTTCCTTTGAAGCATCTGCTACTAGCCACTCTGAGACAGGATACTGGACCAGTGGTCTGAGTTGATAAGCCAATTCCCATGTCCCTATCTTTACTGACCCTAAGAAAATCAATAGTTCAGGTAAGATTTGAACTTCTGCTTTCTTTTCCATACCGATTCACCACTTGAGGTTCACCCATTTCTAGCTGTGGTATTATTTGTGGTATTTAAAAATGGAACAACCGAAAGAGATGTTTTGCAAGATAGACACCAGTGCGGTAATCAGCAATGTACAGTACAAGTGTTTACGTGTCATCATCAATCCCAGTTTAGGAGTCCAGAACATCTCACTGAATAGCCTTGATACAACATGTTCTCAGTTCCATTTTGATTTGTCTTGAGTCATCTGAATTTTTCAGTGAATCATCTGTGAGCAATGGCACCCAAGCGAGCCATCTACAGTAATAATGGAGTAAAATGGTAGACTTGTCATGTGTATCTTCTAGGACAAACAAGTGTTGTCTAAACTGTTTCCATGTCCTGCCATTGACAAAACCTTTGCAGCTGATCTGTTGGGAGGCAGCGCGATACCTACTTTTCATCAGACAAAGGAAGCAGCTAATATTTTTTTCCTCCCTGTGATTTAATTTTGGCTTCTAACTTTGTCCTGATGCAAGACCAGTTTCCTTGAATGTAAATTAGCCTGACGGGGCGAATAGGGCATATATTCCAAATGACTTTGTTGAATCATGGTAGTGTTGTAATAGAAACAAAAATACAAGTATGGTGTCTTTAACTACAAATGCTTTTTGCAAGGGTGGGGGGGAGGAATTCCTGTTATATACTAAGTGTTTCTTTCCAAAGGAATTACAATTGCAGCCTAATGGACTATGTGTGTTTCACTCATTTTGAGAGCTTTGGTCATATCTTTTATCTCTGTTTTTGTTTTGTTTTGGAAAGGTTTCTCTTATCCATGTTTATTTTTCTTCTTTTTCCATTTCAGTGTGACAGTGACAGTGATCAAGAAGAGAAGGTAAGCTGGGGAGCACTTGCAACCTGTTCTGTTCGATGTCATTATGGGCACAGAGAACGTCTTGTTGGATTCACTTCTATTTTTCAGTTGTTTATACACAGTTTGTTTTAGGACCTGATCCAAAGCCCACTGTAGTCAGTGGAAAGACTCTCATTGACTTCAATGGGTTTTGGAACAGATGCTTTAGGAAAAACTTTTCTAGACTATGAATTAGAGGCTCCACCTCCCATTCTGAAACATATTGGTAACGTAATTTGTGCGTGTAGCTTATGAACACTGCTTTGACCACTGGCCCTTTGCATAGCTGCGTTTACCTTTTGGAAACGCAAACATGTCATGAACACAAGGGGACGTATTTGCAAAGATCCATATTTGCTCTTTTAAATGGTCGTTTATCCACACGGTTGTCTGGTTTGCATGTGCACATGCAAGGTTCTGCCAGCTCTACGGGTTCATACATTTATTTTTGAGAGTGCCTCCACTGAAACAACGTTTGGAAGCCGGGCCCTAGGCAGATCAATAGATTTTCTTTGTAAAGGGCTAATGATCCCACCCTAAGAATCTTGGGGCGGGGTGTGTGCTGGAGGAAGTAGTTGTGCTGTTAAAAATGTTAGGGAAGCACCAAATGATAAAGTTATTGTTGTTCATGATGCTAAGAACTGTAGTATTTGCATCAATGTATTTTCATATGTCTGATTTTTTTCCTTTGATGTGAACAAGCCTCTGTATAACATTCTTGCCTGTCAAAACAAATGATCATAATGGAGAAAAAAGGTTTTAAAATGTCATTTCTAGGTTGAATTCTGCGACTCTTATGTGTGTGACGGGCCTTAAGGGATGACCCCAAACCTTTTTCTTTGTCAGTTTAACTGCTTTCTCCTCTTCTTTTCTTTGCTGGGTACATTTGGGGAAGAATGTGGGGATGTCGGCTCCATGTGGCTCCCTCACATTATTTAGAGGACAGTGACTAGTTCTATGAACTGACTCCAGGTAGAACAAGAAGAAGGAAGATGATGTGCTTTACAATGACACCATTGTGTATCTCCACTGACACATCAGAAAAGAATCTAAGCATGTTGTGACATGCACAAGGAAACAACAGACTGCAAGGGCTCAAATTCGGTAAAGTTAATCAGTGATGTCTTTGTATAGGAGGAAGAAAAGGAAAAAAAACTCTCCCTGTGCCTTCAACTGCCAACTCTTTGGCCCTCAGCTTTTGATAACTTCCCAAACGGGATTTGTTTCTTCTGTGGTTTTCATAATCATTTGTTAACTATGTTAAGACATACGATTTACTTTAGTTTGCGGCATTTGACTCCATTAGTGATTTCCCCTCCATAGGAAGACTAATCACTGGAGTAAATCAGAGAATGACAACAGAGATGTGTGGTTTTGTTGGGGTTTTTTTTACACAGAATATTAACCTGCATCTTTAGATATGAACTTCTAATGCATTATTATTAAATTCCACCCAATATAGTGATGGTTCATTTTCAGAATATTCCTTATGTGGGGGAAGATGATAAACTGAGCATGGTACCTATGTTTATGGCAGCTAGCACCATAAATGTATTTTCCTTCCACTCCTATAGTTGCAGAGCTAACCTCTGCCAGTTTTCCTGATGCTTTGCTCTCCCAGCAGTTTTGTGTATAAAGGCAAACTGGGCAGCTTTCAGGGACCTGGGTATTGAAAATTGAGGGATATTTCTTCATTACAATACTGGAGAGGGGCCCAAAATGGCCCCTCTCACTGAATGTCCCAGGATTGCTGCAGAGAAAGTTTGAAATCCACACCTGGGTCTGAACTTGACAATTGATGCCTTGTCAAAGGGATGAGATTAAGCTCAGATACAAATGTCCCTGTGATTGAAGCAGTTCAGATCCCAGAACCAAACCCAGCTCTGAATTGTGCAGCTCAGACCCAATTCTGAGAGAAAGCTGCTAAAGCTGGTGTATTTTTCGAGCCTACACTGGCAGCCTAGGCAGAGATCTAAGGGCCTTGTTCTGCTGTTAATTTGAATTCAGCATATGTAGCCTGTTATAAAATGCAAGACATCATCATTTGAGCAGGTCAAGCATATTCAGATGAAGACAAATGGTGCTTATTTGATTTCCTTAAAATCAGGAAATGAAAAAAGTGCTCTCTGGAGAAATCCTGTTCTGTCTGACTTAGATGATAGACCAAGGCATGTACCCCAGATAAGAACAGGCGCTTGTCTTGCGGTTTTTATCTCTGAAGGACGGTGAGGACTGTCAGCTCGCTGACATGTGCATTATCCATGTCATTTTAAACAAAGTGACCTGTAGAAAAGTGCACTCTGCCGTGACATGATAATGGGCTGCTGGATGACAGGTAAAGTACACACTATAAAGGAGGCTGTGCATTATTCCTTTGTTTAACTGACAAGTAGAAACTTCCTTCCTTCAGACAGGCAGGATCTTTTAGATCTCTTTCAATAGGACCCCTGAAGATTTTTGAATCCTCGTTTAAAATAAAATATTTCTTTTTTTTTTAAGACCAAAAATTTCCATGAGAAAACATGCAAGGACAACAGAGGGTACTTCGTAAGGGCCTGCCCCTGCAATGTGCTGACCATCTCCTGGGTGGAGCTAGCAGCTTCAGTTCTCATGGATGACACTGGGCATTGAGGGCACTTAGCACCTTGTAGCATTAGAGCCTTGAACCAAACCTCTTGTACCCACTGGAAGAGCACGGATGTCAGCTTTGAGACATGGAGTTGCCGTTGTTGTGTAATAATTGTCAAATCAGCCCTGGGTGGCCCTACTTTAATGCATTCTGATGAGTCTACAACTATTCTACTCCCAACACAAGTTAACGTTTCCGTGAGAAGGCATGTGAGTCAAGGTAGGAAATTGCCTCTCAATGGGAGTGCAGTTTTCCATTACAAAAGCTCATGCTCTGTAGCATGGATCCAGCATTGGCCAATCAGAAACGTTAGGGGGAGATGATTTTGTTTCACTTTGGGGTTCTTGGGGCAGATCCATGCTGGTCTCTATTGCTTACGAGAAATTTGTGCCCTCTGGCGCGTAGAGATGATGTGTGTGGGGGGAGGGGGGCGGGTGTTGGGAGCAATGACTTAGTGTGCTAGTATAAAGAGGCCCCATGAGCCTGGGTTAGAGTCAAAAATAGCAGGTCAGTATAGTGCTTACTGTACAACGGAGTGAAGGAAGTTTAAAGGCTGGCAAACTCAAACATGGCCACAAATACCACAGAGAAGAAAATGAGCCCAGGGAAGAATAGGGGGAATGGGAGGCAGATACCCATCAGGCTGGGGAGAATAAGGTCTGGTGGTAGAGAAGAAGTGCTGTACCTTAGGCTATCGGTATCCTCTTTCCCAATTTGAGATCTATCTAGCTGTGATGAAGTTTGATCTCTATTAGGTGATGGCTGTGCCTCCAATTCTCCCACCGCAGCTTTTAACTGGAAGCTGCCAGAAACTAGAGTCACTTTCTCTGTCTGTATCTGCCCTAGTATGAGGCGTTTAGTCCAGGAGTTTCTCTGGGAGAAGAAACAAGGATATTTAATAGGAAAAATATGTTGCTGTGGCTAAGGCTTGTGTCTGTGTCTTTCTTTTAAACCACAAATTTCTGGACTGTATAGTCTCCCCACAGATATATATATTCTCCTTGGCTCCTTGTGATACATGAGGTCTCAGACCACAGCACTCTAAGTGTGCTGTCTGTTCTCCTATTATAAATCTTTGAGAGTGGGTTGTGTGTGTGTGCACGCATTGGTTTAGAGGATTCACATCAGAATCTGAATCACTAATGCTTAAAGAAATGGCAGTTGATGTCACTTAATGTCCAGGGATCTCTTCAGCAAATACCACTGAGGATTCTTATTGAACCAAAAAAGCATGGATCTCATGAGACTCCTGGATTTTCCCCATTAAAAGGCCTGTCAGTCTTAGTCTGGGCAGATCTCCAAAGCTGGTGATCTAAAATAAGGGCAAGCTATTGCACGATGACATATTTAAGATCAACTGTGTTTTCCTCTGATATCAAAATTTAATTTTTAAAATTATACACATGGTAATTAATAGAGGAAAAGCTATCAGTGCAAATTAATTCATTTTCTGTAAATAAAGGGAGTATTCTGGTTGATGAACAGATGTGTTAATGGCTTAGAGACACTAAGCTAAGGACCAAACTACTGTTTTTTCTACCTTCTCTATTACCCTCCTCACAACCACTGTATTTAATTGGGCTGCTTTAGAATCTAAGGGCCATATTTGAGGTCCTTTTAACATTTTTGACTCAGACCTGACTTGGGAAATCATCTCATTGGCAATGGGGGCTTTCATTGCAGAGTATAACATGTTACCTAAGCTAGACTTTGGAAGGAAAAGGTCTGCATCTACAGGATTTTTATCTAAGTTGTATATGGAAAATGTGAGATGCCCAATAAATGAAAATCACCATAACGAACAATTTAATTCTGTACATAGCCCAGCGATAACCAAGTTGTTTTATGTTGCTGTTCCTGCATCCTGCTAACCTGAATTCTGTATGGGGCAGGTAATTCAAAATCTTGCTGATTGCCCATGATGGTTATGATCCCAGGTTCAGTGAAGACCGGGCGAGTGTTTCCATTGATTTAAATGAGGATTCAGTATGGATCTTGTATAGGGTGGGTGGGTGGTGGGTGGGAAAGGGGTTTACCTGTCCAAAGAAAAATATCAGCTAAATGTGTATAATCCCCCTGTGGAAAGTGAAATACAGAGGATCAAGAAAAGAGTAAAATAAAAGGATCTACTCCATGGCCAATTCAGGATTGAATGCTTTTATGTACCTTATGTAGCCTACTCTTTCATTGGTGCTTTACTTGTCAGACTTCAGTATTTCTCTCCAGAGCCCCATTGTAGGCACCATAGGAGCTGTGAAAAATCCTTTGCAGAATGTTATTTTTATGTCAGAATGTTTTTAATGATAAAGCTAACACATTTGATTACTTATAAAACAGCTGTGAACATGAGTATGGTGTGAGAGATAAATCATAGCATGATCCAGCATATACATACTAGATATACTTTTAAATTGCATATATAAAATTGTGTAAAATATCTGCGTTGTGTGTGTGTGTGTATATAGTATATTTTGAAGGTGCCGCTGCTAAATTTTCTTGTTTGCAGGCTTTAGAGAGAAAGAGATGTAATCTGTTACTACATTTGGTAATTAAATGTTCCATATTTGCAGTATTCCCTATTCTAAGTGCAGAACAGAGAATACCTGATAAAGTTGAATGCAGAGTACAAGCTGCTTATTTTAATGAAACCTACTGTATAGTATAGAGTTCTAAAATAATATAGATTTCTTATTACTATTGTCCCTTTCTCTCCCCCTCTCAGCCTCTGTCTCTCTTTGTCTATAATAGTATTTAGATAGGAATGGAGAATCAGTTGGAGGTAAGAAACGGTCTGAAACTTTCCCTCAAATGGTATCTTTACAGAGATTCAGAGAATAACTTGATTTCCTCATTGTGTTTCATTTTCACACACCTCTGCATTTCCTTGTTGTGCATGGAAGTGCCGTGATTCAGCACAACCAGAAGTTCTGCTTTTAGAGTTATTTCTGGCCCAACTGGAAATCTCCCGAGAGTCTTACAAAATTCCTAGCCCAGTGTTACAGATCCAAGAGATCAGGGTGGTAATACGCATCAAAAGTAGGTTACGGTTATCGGAATGGGCCCACACTGAAACCTGCAGTGCCCCATAATAAATTCCCATCCTAACCAAACGTTGTGGCAAGTTCCCTGACTCCATAATGGGCCAACTTCCCTTTCCCCACAAAACCATCCTCCGGACCTGAGCTTGGCTACCAGTCACCTCCCTGATCCTAACTAAATCCATTCTCACCTCTGACCCTAGGATTTGCCCATCCATGATGCTGATCCTCTGTGTTGTTCCTCCTTCTCTTGGAAATGGATAGAACACAGGAACTCAATCTTTCTTTAATAAAAAAAAAAAAAAAAAAAGGCCACTTTAAATAAATAAATAAAGACCAAGCTAATTAACTGCTTGGCACTTGGCTTCCTTATGCAGGAGCTGTTGCCAGTAACAAAAGCACCATTACAAACGGATTAAATAGTGTTGAAATTGCATTACACCCATCTTGTACATTACAGATAGCCGCATTCATAAAAGAGGGATATTCTCTTTCATCCTCAGGTTGGCAGTTGCTAAATTTTTGCCAGCTATAGCGGGAGACTTAGAAACCAAATGGAGGTTGAGCTGTTTTTTTCCCTCTAGCAAAAATAAAATAAATAAAAATGAAGCTTTCTGAGTGTAGCACTTGACTGAAGATCTATTGCTCGATTGCACTTAGATGGCCCCCATTACCATAGCATCTATGCTTCTCTTACTATACGTATGCACCTAAGGGCCCCATCTCAATTTGGGTCTTTAAGTGCTACTGGAATGTAAATAATACATAATAATGGTGCCCCCTAAGTCCATGCATGGAAGGAATTCTCTGCACCTGGATCTTTCCCTTATTACAAGCAAGAGGGTATCACCTGCCTTCCTTTCACCGACCTACCCTGCAGATCCAGATGCACTTGTGTGGCAGCTGGGCTGGCTAATGGGAAAAATGGGTGCGGGGGAATGCACATTATCACACCTCCAGCCCAGCAGGAAATCCTCAGAAATGACAGTATAGACTCAGGTGGTATCCGTGTTCCAGGGTGTCCCTCCCCACCATGGAGATCAAAGGTGCAGCTGTAGATAAGGGATTTGCTGGTAGTGCAGAGCCAGTTGAGTTACGCTGCCATGGACTGGTGGTGGGGGTCACAGCCGGTGAAGACTTTTGA
Organism: Malaclemys terrapin pileata; assembly: GCF_027887155.1. Classification (NCBI taxonomy): domain Eukaryota; kingdom Metazoa; phylum Chordata; order Testudines; family Emydidae; genus Malaclemys; species Malaclemys terrapin. The sequence goes on along the minus strand of NC_071522.1, from coordinate 14,315,524 downwards.
TGTGGACCACGCTGGTCTCCTATGATTCTCTGAGCACCCACCGGTGTGGGGATAGCTCGCACGGCCTTTTTTTGTGAGGAAACAAAGCCTATCCCCTGATAGGGAGCTCCATGAGGGAATCCTGGTGAAGTTATCCTCCCTTCAAACCACAGATTTTGCTGTGGTAGGAGAAAATCAGGGACTAAGTGATAAGTGACTGAAAAATACTTGGTATTAAACAGAGCTGTTAAAGTAACGTAGGGTATGTCCACACAGCACAAAAAAAACAAAACAAGGTAGCGAGTGTCAGAGCATGGGCTCACAGGTTCACGTGATGGGGCTAAAAAGAGCAATGTAGACGTTCCTGCTCGGACTGGAGTCTGGGCTCTGAGACCCTGGCCAGGTTTCAGAACCTGAGCTCCAACCCGAGTACGAATGTCTACGCTGCTCTTTTTAGCCCCATAGCAACAAGCCCAAGTCAGTTAACCCCGGCTCTGGGACTCACTACCACTGGGTTGTTTTCGCTGTTTAGCGGTACCCCTAGAGATCATGACCCAACATGGTAACGTCTGAAAATGTGGCCACTTACTTTAGTACCTAAGTGAGAACTGAGCTCTTGAAAATCGGGTTCTGATTGTGGGTACTGAGCACTTTTGACAATCAGGCCCTGTATGACTTGCCCAAGGTCATAGGGTTAGCCAGTGGCAGAACCATCAACAGAACCCCATTCTAAGTACTACGGGGCACTTCCTTGTTATTGAATGGTAATGTCCTATCTCATAGCATGCTTTATTTCAGATAGGGGTGGGATAGTATTCTGTGACTCTTGCCGCAAAGCTGTGATGTTTCCCATCAAAGATATTTATGCTGAGTATACATATAGGTGTTGTCCTTTATAACTTTGGAAAAATGCCTCACCTGAAACTTGCCCCTAGGGTGAGCAATCCCCCAGACGTTATGCGCTAGCAATGCTCATGCAATCACAATGTATTTCTTACTGTTTAAGGCCCATTAGGAGGCAAGATAAGGATCCTTTTTATTCATTTGATGTGGCACATAGTGGGTCCCTACAGCTAGAGTGGTAATAAAATCGGAGCTAAGCGTGTTCATGTTAAAAGATTTGCCACTAAGGAGAGAAGATGGTGTTTACAGGCTTGAGTAGGTACTTTCTGGGCTGATTTTGCCACGCTGCTCTGTTAGCCAGTGATTTCTCCTGTCCTTTATCATCTTTGTCACTTGGTAGCACGTCATCATAGGTAAAGTATCACACCCATCCTCTCTCCCTCTTTTTTGTACCCGTTTCATGTAGGAAATTTGTATTTACTTTGGGAGTGTAATTTGTTCCTCATGGATAATATGACCCTTAGCGGAGCTGGATCATGGGTTAGTTGAAGTGATATTTTCCGCTAATGGTAGTCGTACATCATTGCTGTCAGCTCGGGTTAGGAGGCAAGCACATTACAGCTCCATTTTACCTCTGCAGGCATCTGGGATTATTTGCCATAACTGAGTATGACATGACCGCACTACAGAGTGCATTAAAATTTTACTAGCTTCTCAGGCAAGTTCCTTGGCTCCAGCCTGTGCTTCAGGCAGGCATAATGATGGATACCTCTAAGGTCCTGACTTCCTGCACCAAGGATACTCAATGTCAATGGCCCAAACAGGTTTTGCTCTCCCCAGGGCTTTAGGCCGTTTTCTGTCAGTTGAGTAAACAATCAAGAGCTAAACACAAGGAGGTTGGCATGGGCGTCACAGAAAACTTATCCTGGAATAAGCTTTAAGTGTTCAGAAACATGTCGTTTAAAAATATTATATTTATTAATATTTTAAAGTATTATATATGCTCTGTAAGTTGCATGCACCTAGATGTAGATATGGAAACACTAGTTATATGAAAACTGTATGACTAAAAATAAACTGAAAAACAATAATGTGTCTCTATATTATGTATGTGCATATGACATCTTAACATGTATCACATAAAATAGATATGTGCACAAGTTATATTATAATATATTGTGCATGTGCATATTATATGCTTTAGATATATGTATAATACACACATAATGTGTATTATGTATGTTATATGCATATGTTATATGTGTCCACCCATGTATATGTGTCTGTTTTTATGTAATTTTACAATTTTCATATGAGTAATAAGTCTAGTTTGCCACTGTCCTGGTATAATATCCTAGAATATTTTGTACTTCATATGCCCTGAAATAAATATGTATATTATCTGTGGCATGTGCATCTCTTTATGTCCCGATGGATATTAATGTGTTAATATTATAGACATTCTAGTTATAGATGTAACAGATATAGATACGGAGAGAGATATATACAAGAGAGATCCACAAGAGATATGAAGCTCCACATATATATTTTTTAAAACCATGTTTCAAAGCATATGAAGTAATGTATGCTTCAAGATGCACTTTCTGCAGCCCTATTTCTGCCTCCTTGTGGTGTGCGTGGGCATGTGTGTGCAGGCGGGAGATAGAGAGAGAGGAATGCTCCCTCTCCCTTTTAAGCCACAGCAGTCCCCAGTATCTGCAGTAATGTGAGCTGAAATAGACAAATGTTAAGTTTTACACCTGGTAAGTAAGTACTGTATATTTGCACGCCTGGTGATGGTTCTCTTCAATGCACTTGCTTATTTCCTGTAAATGTTCCCAGGATGATAAAAGTAAGAGGTGGTGGTGTTTTTTTTTAAGGATTAAATACCAGTATGTGATTTAAGTACAGTATTTGTATGATAGTAAGATAGGATAAAAATGAAAATGGTTATTATCACTTATGCTTTGCCATGTAAACTCACCACTGGCTGGAGACAAGAAATATCTCTGAATGTTCATCCTTGCATGGTAAAGGATTGCCCAGTAGGTACACTCTAAAGTTTTTGCAGTTTCCTCTAAGGCCACTCTCTGACACTGGGGCTGGTCTACAGAGCATGATATTTTGTTCAGGTATGATATGTTCCCTTCACTAAATCCTGCAGTGTTTACTCAGGCAAAACTTCCATTGAGGGAGTTTTGCTTGAGCATGGATTATAGCCTTTGGGTCCATTAAAAAAAATTATATCATCATCCTAATTACTGGTTAATAGCTGACATTGTGCTCAGCACTGCACAAGCAGAAGACATAGTCCCAGATCAGGGATCTTACTGTATAAATAGAAGGATATTTAAAAGGAAATGTATGTTTGCTTGCTTCCATTTTAGTCCTATTTCTTTCTTTCATATGTCTAACAAAGCCCTTTTGTGACCATGATAGTTCAGTACAGTGACAGCAGTAGGGGCTAGGATTCCGCACCTACTGATCTTTCACTGTTCGGTTGCGAAGGAATATCATAGTTTTTTCTTCTGGCTTCTGATAAATAATTCAAGATTGTAAAGAAAAATAACACAAAAATATGGATCTAATCTTTGGGAAGTAATTATCCTCAGAGAGTTTGATTTAAAATGTAGTGGTAATTTTAAATCACATGCTTCCAATTGTCTGAGACCCAACCACTCAAGAAATGTAGTTATTGTGGAATAAACACAATTTATATTGTATAAATTAAGACAGATTATGTGTGTGGGCATACATACAGATGTATGTATCTAGAGGTCTATATTTGTGTGTATATATAGGGGTGTGTGTGTGTGATTGTATACAGAGAGAGAGAAATATACCCCCTATGTATACACACAAATATAGACCTCTAAATACACACAAACACCGTAGATAGATACCTAAATATGCATTCCAGAAGCTATATAGATCCCAACATCTCCAAATATGAGGAAGGGATTTCAAATCCCTATCCAAAATTTGCAGCTTGGGTTTCTTTCTTTCTTTCTACAAAAAGAGAGATAAGCCCAAGGTGCAAGTTTCGGAGCATGGGCACGTTTGGATCCATGAAATTTCTGGAATATTTATCTATAAAGTCTATATACTGTGTATTATTCAGCTATTACATTTATATTCACTATATGCTATTGTCTAGCATCTATTTTGTATAACAAAATCATATATTATAAACACGTTCCCCCTTTGTGAATGTCTGTTTTTATATTTACTTGAAAAGAAGAAAAAGTATTTTGGGTTAGAGAAATGAGAAGGTGAGAAATTTCTTAAGAAAAACAAACCTATCGAAGTTATAGTAATTACTTCATATGGAGACCCATAACACATGTAACCCTCTCAGATTTCTCACAAACATATCCATGGACAGGTTAAAAACAAGGAGACAGGAAATTAAATTCATGCACCAACAAATTGAGAGAGAGAGAGAGAGATTCCTTCAAGTATTACTTGGTTTTCTGCATATTTCTCTCCATCTGGCTCAGCACTAATAAGGGCATTGTGGATTTGGAAGTGGTAAAATACAGCTACTGTATATCTCAGATTCCAGAAATCCCCAAAGCAGTGCGGAAGTTAAGAGAGGAACATACGGCTTGAATTAATGTTGGGCCAACAGGTACCAGCAAAATAAGAATCATTCTGAACTTTAAGCCATCTATCAAACTGTAGCAGATTTGGAGAATACCTTCTAACCCTTATTCAGTTGAATTGACCCTCCTTCCTCCACTGTTTCCCTCTCAGTCCCCATAGACCTATCTCCCTGGCTGAATCTCTGACTCCTTTCTCTGGTAGCCTCTTTGCCTGGGGCCCAGTAGAGCAATCATTGCTAAAATTGTAGGGTAGGTTAGTCTAGTGGACTAAACATAGGGCTGCAACCCAGGACCTCTAGTGACCTACCTGACACAGAGGTGTTTTGGGAATAAATTAGTTCAAGTGTTTAAAACACTCCAATGCCCCAGTAATGAGTGCATTTTTAAAAAGTCACAAGTAAAAGGAAGTAAAGATTCTGAAACATCTCCTCAATTGGTATAAATTGGTATCCCTCCACCGCAGTCTCATAAAGTACCTGTTACTGGGGCCAGGTTTCCATTTAGACACCAAAATAACTGACCAGATTTTTCAAGAGCTGAGAACACTGGGTGCTATAAATTGGCCATCTTTGTCACAAGGGGAGTGGCTAGGAGCTGAGCACTTATTTCGGTGCCTAAATGGGGAGCAGAAATGTTTTGAAAATCTGGCCCCAGTTGTGGGGTATTGAGCTCTTGAAAACCTGACTCTGAGCTCTTTTGAAAATCTGGGTTTATATCCATGTTAAGTATTACAGAGGCTTCTTTGCACACTTTATATTGACGTTCAATGGGTGTTGGGCACCAAACTTCCCTTTGGGCCTTTGAAATCTCCATATGATTGTCTAATTCCTAGTGGTGCCCTCTCTTTAAATGCACCCCTACATTTCCAGAATTCCCATGTCCTCCCAGGAACATATCTAGGTTAATTCTGGACAGTTAGACTATATTAAGCAAGGTTGTTCATTCATAACAAAAGCATCCTAATTGGGTTACATTATTAAATTAGCTGTAGCAATCAGATTGAACCAAATCATAGAGCGATAATGTAATTTTCCAGGGTATCATTTGTAGAAATCAGTTGTGCTGGAAGATCCAATAACTTATTTAATCCTGTAGAGTTTATGGTGACTTATTTGTGATATCAAATTCCTTACATGCAGGGAAGCCAGGTTACTCAGTAGTTAATGCATGGTTATGAATGGACTCTGAATGCTGAATATGCAGCATACTGAGAACATGTGCAGAAACATTTAGCAGATTTTAGAGAAACCAGAGGATTAGTGGCAATATAGCTGTGAGTATTATACAGCAGGTCTCCGATGAAGAGGCTGTTTTAAGGACAGACAGACGGCATGCAGCATTTTCAGAATGGAATTTCCCAACATGTTCACATTGGCAGTGCATTCTGGTTGAATTGAGGTTTCCATTAATAACACGGTATATTTAAGGGGTTTAATACATGGCTGCGTTCATTTGCTCTGAGCTGTCCTTTGAGTACAATTTCTCAGTCAAAGACTGGGGTGGGGACAGGGCAGGTTTTAAGTGTGTTTGTATCTAAATCTAAAATGGCTTTATTCGGGAAGCTTGATGTTTTACAGGCATTTGATTTGTGCTGAGGCCAGTTTTCTGTTTTGTTTGTAATGAAATCTTGAAAAATAGCAAAGGGGTAGAAATGTTGTTTACTGGTTAGAACAGGGAGTCAGGGGCTGTATTCCCAGCTCTGTTGTTGATTCACTACGTAATCTTCAAAAGTCACTTAACCTCTTTCTACCTCCGTTTGTCTGTCTATCTTAGAAACTTATACGGCCCCATTAAAGTGGTATCTGAGCGCCTCAAAATGTTTAATGTATTTATCTACACAAATCCCTGTGAGGCACTTGCATTCTATCACCCCATTTTACAGAGGCACAGACAAAGAGTTGCCTAAGGTCACACAGGAAGTCCATGGCTGAGCAGGGAATTGAACACAGGTCTCCCAAATACCAAATTAATGCCCTAATCACTGGACCATGTGTCCTCTCATATTTATCCCTCTGCAAAGTTGGTATGTGGCAATTCATGTCTCCCTTACAGGTAGTGAGTGGTTCAGCTATTTGTTGGTAAAGCACTTTAGATCTCCTCACATCTGAAGAACTCAAAGTTCAAAATATTATCACTTCACGTATACAATAGCTTCTCTTTGTTATGTTATCGTGGTCACTTGAATGATAGTATAAATACAGCATAGTAAAGCAGCGAGGGGACGAGGACAATAAGATTTGAGTAGAAAGAGCTTGGTGCTTAGGATTCACAACAAGGTTACCAAGTCTGGCTGTTTTTTTCAATCCAGAATGCTGTCAGATTTTTCTTAGACCAACATAGCATTAATAAAAGGGCTTAGTGTACTCCCATTACGATTTGAACAGTCCTGAAGTGTTGATCCCCAAGGATGGACTGCATTGCATGCCATCTAAACTGCACTGAATCATCAGTGGGTTCATTCTGACTTCCATACTAGAAATACAGTATGTTTGTCTCTCTTCTGGACTAAGAGCAGTAACCGGTCTGACTTCACTGAATATAATTTCTGTGGTAGGGACTCTGTTATTTACAATGTAATAATAAGGTTCCAGAGGAAAGACTCTCATTCATCCTAACAAGCCGATGATTATATTTTTACTATTATTTATTTAGTATTATATTATTCGTTATTTATTATATTATTTTATTTTAAGAACATAGGAACGGCCATATTGGGTCAGACCAAAGGTCCATTTAGCCCAGTATCCTGTCTTCCAACAGTGGCCAATGCCAGCAGCTTGAGGGAAAGCTGTTATTTTATTACACTAGCACTATAAGCCCGAACCAAGACCAGGTCCCTTTCGTGCTAAGCACGGTATAACATGAGGTGGGAGACAGTCCCTGCCCCTGGTATAAATAAATAAGACATACAAAGAATAAGGGAGGAAATAGAAGCACAGGGAAATGAAGTGACATGCTCAACGTCACTTAGCAGGTCAGTGACAGATCTGGGAATAGAATTGCGATGTTCTGACTCATGGTCTAGTACCTTATTCACAATTTTTTTTTCCAACTAATTCCTGTTCCTTACCTCAATCCTTAACCAAAAAAATCCTGTTTAAAATAATGACAATTGTAACAAAACTCGGGAAATTCAGAGTTCTCACTAGTCAGTCTCACTAGCTCAGGTGTGCCCCAGCAATGCACGTACAGTGTACAGGAACAGATAGAGGGCCTGAATCTGCCTGATCTCCGTTACAATGGTGATAATCAGGAGTAACTCTGCTGAAGTCAATGCATTTACTCCACGTACAAAATCATGTAAATGATATCAGAGTCCAGCCCAGTATCTGATTCAACACACTGGTGCAATGAGAAGAATCTGGGAATGGAGTGACCGTTTTAACACCGAATGCTTTTCTCAGATGGTGTCTTAAACATGACAAACTCTTCTCTATATGAGATTTATATGGATGGTAATAAATATTTATTTAAATTAATGTGTACCTTTAAGTACATTTTATGCTTGTTTTTGTTAAAGGGAAATCTTACGAAAGAGCTTTCAGTTAGCAGCTTTGTCAAATCATTATAGATTCCTGTGCCACTTGCTGTGATAACATTAATCAGAATGAACTCGCTGGCTACTAATGCAGATGTCCTATATAATTCAGGAGAAATTCAATTGTAATTTAACATTAATTAATGTCCACTTGTTAAGTGTTAAATGACACCCAAGCAGCCAGATTCCTTAAACCAAATGGAAATAAGTGACTCTACCTACAGTCATTGGAAAGAATACTTAAGGCAGGAAAAAAGCCATAAACGCTTTTCAAAGATGACCGTATAAACTCATTGAATTTGAATACAGGGCTGGATCCCCAGCTGATATAATTTGGCATAGCTCCATTGACTTCAGTGAACCATGGTGTTGCATCTGAGAGGAAATGTTCTTATCTATATACATCCAGCTCAACTCCTTTCACGCTCTTCCTGCAGCTCTACTGTCCCTTCCCCATTCAGACTCTCACAAAGATTCTCGTTTCCTTTACAGGGCCACAAAGCCCTTCTCTTCCATGGCTCTGTTTCTCATTCAGTTCCGACACATCTTCTTTTCTCCCTTTCATTCCCCATCTTTACCTTTCAGACAATAAATAGGCCAGTTCAAGAGCTAGTATAACCCCAGTCTCTCTACAGGTCCTGAGTTTCTGAATTCAGATATCCTGCTATTTCACGTCTTTGTTGTGCCATAGGTTGGATTGCATAATTCTAGGAGAATGAGAAACCCAGAGTGGTTTAAGCTATGAAGCAAGAAAGCAACTTGAGACAGGCAGCGCATTGGTGCTGGGCTGTATGATGCTTTCCTGAAAAGCACATTGGGAGGGGTTTATTGAGCTGATCTGAATTTTACCAAAGGAAAAGGGAGATGGGAGATTCTCTAATTAAAGGGCACATTTTCTCTGTAATAGGAAAGACAGAAAAAATAAGACAAGTCCACTTTTATTTGTAAGGATATTTCCAGGTTTACTCTGGTGTATAAATTCACTCTGGTTGGGTTGAAACCTTCCATACCCGAGCTTCCCAGACCAGAGTTGGATTAATTTAGAGTTTGCCACACCCAGTAAGAACATTAAAGAGAGAAAAATATTGTGACAACAAGATTCAATAATGAAGAAGAACTGAAATGCATTCAAGTGGCATATTCAAGAGCTTTTCTTGGTAAATACCAAATGGCGGAACCGAAGGCACCCATTACCCAGCATCCTCTTTTAAAATGCAGCTTTTCTTTTAAAGGCTGTGAGGCTCTGGAAAATAGGGAGAATGACAAGTCAGAGTTAGAAGCGGCCAAGAGTAACGCTTCAATTCACATTGAAATGATTTCTCCTGCCTCGTATAATTTAACCTGCCCACACTGGTAAACTTCTATATTACACATTTCTGTCAGAATGTCAGAAAAAATGATAAGCCCCCTTGAAGCCGCAACCTCTATTACCTTCTAGGAACATTCTAGCCAAGGTTTCCTTGTACATTTTTAAGACTTTTAGTATGCTTTCTCAAGTATAAAGAATACCCTACTTCGTGACCCTGGCCTCTTGTTAGTTGATAGACTAAATCTTTTCTTTAAGCTGAGTCCCTTGACTATTATATTTTCAGAATTCAAGCTTTTTCTTTAAGCTTCCTGGCTTTCTCCCCCCCTCCCCCGCCCCCTCCAAAAAAGCAAGCATGGCTTTGTTACTAGGATCTATTACCTTTTTCTTAACAGGAAGTGGCCCTTTAAAATGGCATACATGCTGATCTGTTTCCAGGTGAGAGAAGTGACTTTGTAGATTTGATCTTGTTCTTTTATGTTTGCCAAGAATTCCCACAATGGTAGCAAGAGCTTTTGTTGTTGTTGGGTTTTTTTGTTTGTTTGGTTGGTTGTTTTTGTATTAAAGATAAAGCAGTTGAAATGTAAAAGGAAGTCAAAGCAAAATACAATCCATGGGCATGAAAGGTGAAGTTTACTTATTAGTATTTTATGTTTTAGAAGTGCCTTTCATCCAGAAAGCCCTTCATTAACTACAGACCTCAGCCTGCCTATTCAGGTAAAACTCTCATTGAAGTTCTGCCTCAGTAAGGTCTGTAAGATTAAGACTTACTTCACCCGCAATTGAAGTGTCGCTATTTCTGTGCACAATAACATTACAATACATTTTGAGAGAGACTACTGTATCCAACTGAAACTGGGCAGTGAATTTAGTTAGTATAATTATCCACATTGGAATTTGGCCACTGAAACAACTCAGTTGGTCAGATAAATAAGCTAATTAATTTTGACTTCTAGTTTGCATTCCATGAAGTTCTGGGTCATTACCAACTTCTCTGTGTCACACCAGATAGTTTTACCTCCACCTAACCACAGTAGGTCAACACAATGAGATTTCTTAGCAGTTGTGTTCAGATTCTAATTTAAAGTCTTCAGTGAGTTTTTTTTTATATGACCTCTTACTCAGGAGATACCAACACAAAGGGATTTCAGACAATGATTAATCAGATTAGTATTTCATATAATTGTAACACCAAGAATTAAGCTGGCAATAGATTCTTTAGAAGCAAACTTTTATATTTAACTGAAGGTTTTTCAAAAAATATACCTGGCTTTTTTTAAAGATAACTATAGTGCACTGACGTTTTCTGGATTTCATTGAGTATGGTGAATAATTCAACAAAATTAAAATTTAAATTTAAGTTCCAGTTGAGATCCAGCCTAACTGGTAGATTATGATTATGAGATCTGGCCAAACTTTCTTTCACCTTCAGGTCCAGATTTCTCACCATGCTTATCTCCCTGCTGCTCGCAGTGACTTCACAAACACAAAAACACCCGCCTGCTATCGCAACAAATCTCAAAGAACCAAACACACTGATATCATGGTGCTCAATATACCCTCTTAAGTTCATTTCACTGTTTGCAGCCTTCAGGACTGTAAGATAAATTTCTAATAAGGTAAAGTAAATAGGAAATAGAAAAGTAGGAAAGCTAGTATTCAATTGAAGACACAACATACTTACCAGCTGTGTTCATTAACTATAAGGACTCAGATTCCATCGTGATATTTTTTTTCTCGAACCACAGTCATGTTCACAAAGATCCAATATTCACATATAAGAATTCTCCTCCTAGAGACAACTGCAAATCCTTATAAAACCCATAATAGGCACCATCTCATCTCCTTCTTTCTTTTATGCAATGTGTGTTCAGTGAATGTAAAATTAGGAATTTCTCCCATAGAAAAAGTTTTATATAAAAATATGGTTGGTTTTGTTAGACTATGAATGTAAATTTTCACTTAGATCCACCTATTGAAATTATTGCAGTACAATAAGGGTGATATTTTCAGACGTGCTCAGTATTGGCTTAACTTTGCACACACTGAAATTAATGAGAGTTTTTTCACTGGATTAATTGGGAACAGAGTTAGGCCTGTAGAGCACTCTTTTGAAAACCCTTCTCTAAGTGTCTTTTATATCTCGGTGTCAAGCAATCATTCCAAATCCTGTCTTAGCCACAAATTCTCTGCAAACCTCAAGCTGCAAAACAAACAAAGTTTTCTATTCGCTGCTTTGGTGTCCCTTAGGGCAATTTCTGTTACCAGATGCCACGTTGCTAAACAGTCTCAGTGGAGCCGGGCCTTGGATAGGCTTCAAGGTCATCTCTGGGTATGTCTACACTTGGAGCTGGGAGTGTGATGCCCAGCTTGAGGAGATACACTTGTGGTGGCTCTAATAACGCTAGCATGCTTAAAAATAGGGTGTAGCCACAGCAGCGGGATGGGCTAGTTGCCCCAAGTATGTGCCTGTGGTCTTGGACAGGTAAGTACTGGGGCAGCTAGCCCATTCCGCCACCCATGCTGTGTACTGCACTCTATTTTTAACCCACTCACTTGATCAGAGCTAGTGCAAGTCTGTTTTCTACGTTCTGTTGCAGTCCTGTGGCTTCTCCTAGTGCAGTCTTTCTCTGTCATGTTCATTTTCTCCTGGGTGGTACTGGCCAGGAGACTTTGCCTTCTCTCTGGCCCTTACTCAGTGTTTGGCTAGGCCTCTCTCTTACCAGGATATGATAGATCAGCACTTCAGGTGCTGGATATGGCCTCACTGTTGCTTGTTCAGATTGAGATTCCTTGCCCCCAAAGAGATTGTCTTTGTTTTGTCTTTGTATCTGGTCTCTTTTGTTTTCTCCTGCAGAAGTAATTTTCTTTCCAGATATCACCAGGCAGTTAGAGTGGGTACAAAAAAGTCATTGTTATCTAACTCAGCAAACAGTCATATCTGAAACTCCCATTCATTTCCTTTTCTAAGTATAAGGAAATTATTGTGGAGTTAACTGTATAAGAGTTGTCCTTGATTTATTTCTTTAATTCAAGCAACAGAGGGTCCTGTGGCACCTTTAAGACTAACAGAAGTATTGGGAGCATAAGCTTTTGTGGGTAAGAACCTCATTTCTTCAGATACAAGAATTCAGTATCTTTTTCTTGGAAAGCAATGCATACATTTCAAAGCCATCCTTTAAATAATTGTTGTTTTTTTTTGTTTTGTTTTGTTTTTAGCCGTAATCTCTAATCTGTCTAATCGATTTTATTTATCAAGGTTCTTTTACCATGCTCATCACTGTGGTATCTGAGTGCTGGCATTTGTGGGCTGAAGTAAAGGGATAAACTCAGGTGCACAAAAATATCTTTACACTTATTAAATGTTATGCTTTCCCCTGTTCTATAAGAGGTGTCCCAGACTTGAGAGGGAAGGAGAATTTACAATAACCTTTCTCATCCTCTACAGTCAGTAAAGCGTCTAGCATAGTTTGATAGCTATCTAAATAATAATATTGGCCAATTTTGTATGCATCATTATCGCCTACTTGGATAGCACTGTTTGATTTACCCACTCAGATACAGAATTCACTCTCTTCACATAAGGGACCAGACCATCAGCAGATGTACATTTTGAGATTGAAAAGGAAGGGACACATTGATAACGGGGGGGCTGACCCTCTCCTCTGACTTGTACTCCAGGAAGGAACTCCTCCAACATGGGCTAGTATTACTGTATCATTTCTCGCCTTACATCATCACACAATCATGGTTCCGGTCAGATTGCCAGACTTCGTGGCTACATTCCAAATCAGAACCTGAGTTCCTTTGATTTGGGCCTGACGAGCCCTAATTTCTACAATTTGAATGCAGGCACTAAGAATTATGTCTGTATCCTTGGTCATAAAACACATCTGTTAAGAGGGGAGAATCTTAGCTGGACTGCAGATTTGTACCTTGCTTACAGGAGAAAGAAGATAATTCTACGTCCATGTAAAAAGTCAGCAAGAGTGTGACTTGAACCCCTGTTCCTAAATGTCTTTTATTCTGCTTTCCATGGCAGTGGATGACGCTCTTTGAAAAAAGGGATCTTTTGTTAGCTTGTTGCTTTAGATTAAGCATTTCCAGCGAGCATTAAAGTTGAAAAAGAATCATGCAAAGGCATCTGTGTGGCTTTCCGTATTGGTTCCCTGGTTGTGAAGACATGAATGGAAGAAATAATGGGGGGGAGGATCTGTCACCTGGCTTCATCTGAACAATTAATTTTTCCCCTTGGTCAGATGTAGGACATAATAGGAATTGCCTAAATGTAGACAGATTGCGGTAACACACATGACAGTCCTTTATTGGTTTCCATTACCTATGCTCCTTGTTTCCCAAGAGGAAAGGACAGCTAGTACTGTATATCTTTTAACATAAACCCAAGGGGCTGGGCAGGCCAGATGAATATGAAAAAGATGTCTTTTTATTCTCCATATGCACCTAATTAAATTGCAGTTTCCTCCTTTCATTGTCCCTTGTTTCTCTGGGTATGAGACACATCTAGGCGTGTTTGTAGTCCTTCATTGGCATATAGTCACTGGAAATGCACTGTTAACGCATGGACACACATTGTGCAGTGACAGATATTTCAAGCAGAGAGTTAATGAGCTGTCACCATTGTATAAGGTTTGATGTATAAGGATGCCGTCAGTCCACCTTTCATCACCTGGACTGGGGAGCACGGTTCCTTGCACACGCCTATTTTAGCCTGGTGAGGGGCAAGCTTCTGTCTGTATACTTACCTATCCCTCATCCTTTTAGTATCTCAGCATCTCACAATCACTAATGGATTTTATCCTCACTTAATGGAGACCTCCACCCTGGAGAGACAGAATACACTTTTCCCTTTGCACAGCAGCACACCCATCTACCCATAGACCACCAGGCTTGACAGACCATATATTTATTTAAGGGGCAATTTTCAAAGGCACCAAGCTGCCATTGCAAGACAATGGGAGCTGGTCACCTGGCTCCCTTTCATGTCTTGGAAAACTTCCCCTTTATTTGTTGCACTGAGGAGTTTTCTATTTATTCCCTTAAAAATAAATGCCAAAAAGTGTCTAACCTGTTCCTGGAGTGAGGTGGAGACAGTCTCAAAATATTAATCTGAAAGAATAGACTACGGAGAGCATAGAAAGTGCCTCAAATTTGACCTTCCTAATTAAAAACAGACAAATGGAACGTGCAAATTATGTGCTTGGCTAAGAAACTGCATACTAAATTTCATCCATTAGAAAATTTTGCCCCAAGTCTTTAAAAAAAGACTCTTAAGTACTTTGAAAATGTAGGCACTTAGGGCCCTGATACTCAAAGATATTTAGGTGCCTAACTCCCATTGATTTCAGGCTGTGAGGATGTGGGCCTTAGGAACTAAGTCACATTGATTTTTTTTTATGCGTATAAGGGCAAGATTTTAAAAGGTATTTAGGTGCCTAAAGATGGAAATAGGCACTTGGTGGGATTTTCAAAAGTGCCTATGCAGATTAGGCACTTAACGCCTATTGATTCTAATGGTTAAGTAGACACTTAAGTTGCTCAGGCCATTCTGGAAATACCACTGGTTACCTGTCTGCATCTCTCTGCCTGCCTAAGTTCCTTTGAAAATCTGGCCCTACCTCACTTTTGAAAATGATACTTGAGAGTGTAAGTCACATAAGAGCTTTTGAAATTTTATCTCAAGTTCCTTCATGGCAGTGCTGATGAAACCTCAATTGAAGAAGATGCTTTCATTTCACTGACACAGGTCATGTGTAGCTGTTGGAACATTGGCCAAACATCAGCCCTTTTTGCCAGACTGAGATTCAGAATTGTACACTAAAATGAACAGCAGTGTATAAACTCAGCTAGTGACGGCCTTGCTGTCTTATAGTTAAGCAAAATTAAATAAGGGACTTCTGTGATCTTTCCAATCTAACCCACTATCCTAGTCGTAATACATGGCTATAGAAAACTCTTCCAATTTAAATATAAAAAATTAGAATGGAAGATAGGTTTGTGCCTGTTGCTGCTTGTTTTGTGCGGTGCGTTATTATGCTCTATGAATGGATTCTATCCAGCTCTTTATTAGAATGACCTCGGTGTCATGTTCAGAGGATCTTATCAAAGACATTTGCCAAACTGCAATAAACCAGAACAACGCTCAGAACCTTGGTGACTGATAAGCTTGGAAGTGGCAGTTAATTGATGAGAACAGCCCTTGTCAATCTCTCTCAAGAGCTTGGAGTAGAACCCTTTCCAAAGCCCTCCTCTGCTCTATTGCTGCAGCTTGTGAACAAATGGCAGGCACATACAGAACAAGATAGTCTTCCCTCTTGCCCCCCCTCTGGCCCAGGAATTTTGTTCCTGGGTTTGTTCGGCAAGTAATTAATCTCATTGCGCTGATATGAAAATCATCTGTTAAAAAGTCTCCAGTCAAAACAACATTTGGGTAGGGAAGGGGGGGAAGGGTGGAGAGTAGAGAGGGGAGTCCTCTTTTCTGTTTGTTAATTGGTTCTTTCACCTGACAGTACTTTGTGTCAATTAACTTGAAGCTCGGTGAAAGTGAAATTAATCCACCTGGGTCAAAAGCAGCTATTAATTTTTAATCAAAACAAAACGCTCGCTCAACAGATTTGTAGCTCTGCTTAGAATAAACAAGATACACATGAGGTGGAGTGTGCCACTGGGCTTTGCCCCAGCGGATGTTGCTTCTGAAGGTCCCTTTCTCCCCGAGAAAGTAGTGGAATTGTGGAAGGTTGGCTGCTAGTGGCATACCTCTCCCCACCCTACCCCGAAGTCTGCCACCTTCTTTCTTTCCCCATTGCATTCCTTCCCATAGAAGAAACATCTGCTCTTTCTCTCTACAGACACAATCCCTCCCACAGCACACTGACACACCTAGGAACAATCAATCCCCCAGTCCACGTACGGTATGATACACCCAGACACAGTCATTCTTCTGTTACAATTTTGGATGCTTTTTTACCTTGTGGTTGTCCACTAGTATATATCCAGATATTCGGCTTGGGGACTATAAGCCCATGATCAGTCCAGCATTCTGCACTTCTCATGGCCTTTGTCACAAAACAAATATATAACAATCCACATACCTATGAGCACCATGCACCCATATCAAATCCTGCAACAGCTATAATGACTTAGACACAGGGCATTTCTTGCAATTAATGGCTAACGGGGCTTCAACCCCTTCTCTGTTGGATGTTAATCCCCAGGAAATATCATGCACTGAAGCTATTATTGCTTAATTATAACACTGTTGGCTAGTTGCACCACAGCACTTTCTATGGCTTTTGGGAGCATAGGGCATAAAACCCTATGAACCTGTTGAGTGTAAGGGATGTCATCTTCCAAAATCCATGAGGTTTATGCATGTGAAAATAGATTGTATCTTCATAGTAAGCCTTGATGGTTGGTCTGCTGGGACTTGTTCTCTTTGGTAATACCTCTGTGGTCATCATTTCTTTTGTGCTGAGATGATAACCAAAGAGACAGAAGTCAAGTAAACAGAATAGCTTGTTGGCTGCAATCATTGTTATAACCGTGATGTTACCATGCAGGCTGTAGATCTGTTAGGAACAATCTTGTAGATATTCCCCCATGTCCTCCTGGTTGTTGAGCGAGGCCTCATTTCAAGGAACAATGCTACCTCCTGCTGCAGCAATTCATTCAGTTGCCTTTTCAACATGATGATTTCTCTGAGTTAAAACATTATATTGGTGAATGGAATAATTTGCTTGCAGACACTGCCTCCGCACATTGAAAAATTGAAACACTTCCTTTATTACCTGTGAAATTGAGGTTGGCTAAGCAGGGTGGAAATTCTAGAGGAATGCTGGCATTTCAAACCAGATTGCTCTGCATTCTCATACAGCCACTGGCAGGGTTTGAAAAGTTGAGCTGTATTCTGTCTGGGACAGTGGAAGCAGACTTATTTTTCTTCTTTGCAAATATCAGTTCTGAGTTTTCCTTCCCTCGTGTATAAAAACACCTCTACCCCGATATAATGCGACCCGATATAACACGAATTCGGATATTACGCAGTAAAGCAGTGCTCTGGGGGGGCGGGGCTGCACACTCCGGTGGATCAAAGCAAGTTCGATATAACGTGGTTTCACGCGGTAAGATTTTTTGGCTCCCAAGGAAAGCATTATATTGGGGTAGAGGTGTATCTCATTTCTGATTGGATAATACAGTCTCAAGAACCACCACCTTATTTAATGTTTAATCCTTTTGATTTTTTTAAAATATGTTAGTGACCATCAGACCCAAGCCCAGGGGCACAGGAGGAATGCACTTCACCCTCCTGTGCTGAAAGCAGAAGGGAGAGCCCTTCCTTACCCTGCTTCGGTAAGTAGTGCTCCCACACAGTTTCTGCTCCTCCTTGGTTGGTGTAGGAAGAACTCCTCACTCATGTTTCAAATTTCTTTAACCACTGTTCCAGCCCCAGTATCATTCTTTCCACTGCACCAGCCAGATCAGAAGCAATACCAGCCATTCAGCATGCCCCAAAGAGGGGTAAGCATAATTGTTATCCGAAGTGCATTGAAGTAAATGAGAGTCTTGCCAGACTTTGGATGAGAACCTAGAAGCATCAGGGCATAAATAATGCATAGGTTCTACCAAACTTTGTCGGACACAAGATACGTGTCCCCTTGAGGGACCATAGCAATTAAGATGATCTGTTCCTCAATCTGATCTTTTGCCCTCTAATGCAGTTAGAGGGCCTAGTTATTCAAGCATGTACTTCTCTGCTTTTCATTACCCAGGAATAGCAATTGATGCCAAAACAGAGGGGGGGGGAAGACAAGCATTTTCCATAGACTTATGTGAAATACTTAATATTTAAAAGTCTTTAGGATATACTGCACACGCGCGCACACACATTCCACAAGACCAATATAACACTTTCAAAAGTTGTATGAATTCCAGCATGTAACCAGAGTAGTTGTTAGCCTGCTTTGAATAAACAATGGCCTGGCTTCAAAGCTGTATAGTTAGCAAATCCCAACTCTGTTTATGAGCACAAATTTTGACCAGGTCATTGGGAAGGGGGGAGCATGATCAGTTTCCACACACTCCTTCCATGGACATGTCTGCTGATTTCAACCCAGTTTAAATTTTTAGGAGTGGTAAATGAGAAGATCTTTATAATTTAGGTGTGAGAAATTATCTGAATATATAGTTCCAGGCTCCTTGAATCCTGCATCACTGCTTATTCTTCAAATGATTTCCATACGTGTACAACCACACAGCTGCCAGAATAGCAACAAGTTGGAACCCAGTGTGCATTTCTATGGCAGGAGGTTGTGGAAACTGATCATAACACTATATGTTGCTTCCTTCCTTACTGATGTCTGCAAATGCTATGGCGCTGCTGGGAATTATAACCTGATACCAGAGCTGCAAATATGATTGTGCTGATGTCTCTTATGAGGCTCCTATACATTTTGGAATCCTTTGTTATAGATTCACCGTCCCCCAAAAGAAAGATCCAGTGGGTTAGAGGCTGAATCATGAAAAGTTTTGACCATTTACTCGTAAAACACTAGCCAGAACAAGCAGGTGACTTACGGTGTTGAGTGATGCAATAGAGTAGGCATTAGAAGCGCAAGACACATTTGCAAAACAAGGTTACCCTACTGGAAATGTTTAGCTTTTCAAATTTTATTACATAAAAAGAGGTAATTACAACCCTCTCACACTTGCACACACTGTGAATTTTTCACTCCGAAATGGGCCTCATTTTCCAATAAAACTTAAAGAAAAGTGGCTTTGACATTAATGTTCACAATATTAATATTCACCTTAAACCTCCTCTTCATTAAAATAGCTGTCATCTAACAGGGAACAACAGACACGTCAGTGCTGAATTTCACAGACTGATATTTGCCATTCTTGTGTCGTACTCTCCGTTTCACAATATAACTTTTGACTAATAAAGGCAAGCGTGCACTATGGTTGAAATTCGGCCCTATGCAGAGGGCCAGCGCAAGACCTCTGCACCATTTAAATTCCATTTCAGCCATTATTTGAGGGCTTAAGTGATGCATAGGCTTTAAGTTGCTCCCCTGGCAAAAGGAAGAATTTCACCCAAAGGGAATTAGGCCACAAACGGCTCATAGATTAATTACCTCTCGTCTTCACCCAATGGAATTCAGGGCAGTTTTTCATTTTATTAGGTTTCTTTCTCTCTCTCCAATCCGCTTTGTTCCTGTCTTTTAATTGACTCTGGGAGAGCTAAGATGAGCTTTGTACTTTGCTCTGAAGGCAGAAAAATAGGTAGACATTCTAGTCTCCTCTGATCATGAGTTCCGGAGCCTATAACCTGTTGCAGAGAAAACTCTTGTTCTGCTGCTCCCATTAGTTTCACCCTTGAGGTTCGTAGTTTCATTGTTCCTGAGGGACACAGCTGTCAGTGGAGGTCATTGTTGCATAGAACAAGGCACTCTCTGAATTATCTTGGGCCAGTTCCATTCAGTGCCTTGAAGATGAACCCCAAGCCTTTGAATGTGACCTGATATTACATGGGGAGCCGGCATAATGAAGAGAGCACCATAGTGATATGCTCTCAGCGGCTGGTTTGGTGATGAAGGCAGGCTGTTGCAATGTGCATTAATTGAAACTTTTATAAATTGGTGTGCTCATGTCTAGGGACAGTGAGTTGCAGTTATCCAGTGTGCAGGTCACGAAAGCATGGATGACTGCAGGCAGGTCCATATTTGATCAGATAGAGCACAGTCTAGCTGTAGGTGGAGGAAAGCATTTTGTTCAATCCATTTCTATCTCTGTCTCCAGAAGCAGCGAAGAGCCCTAACGGACCCCGAGATTGCAGGCCAAATTGATAGTTTGGGATCATGATAAATACTCATGGTTGAAGGAATGGTTCATAGCTGGGAGCAAAAGGGGTGGGTTACCTGGAATAATATCTGCACTATTTATTAAGCAAGTCATATTTGGTTTGTAAGCTCTTCGGGCAGGCATTCTCTCTCACTAGCAGAATAGGACTCCAACCAGAGCTGGCACCCATAGTTACTACTTTAGTAATGACAATGATTCTCTTTGGATTGACTCATGTACCACCAACCTCATCTAGATGTAACTTTCCAAAGACTAAAAGAAGGTGCTTGGTTTTTGCACATTTCTTAAATCCAGGATTGATGTTATCCTGCAAAGTGGCCTTAAAATAGTTAATGTCATCCCTCTTATTTTTGTTCTTTGGCTTTTCCTTCTGTAATGGCATCTGCCTACCTAAGACCAAATGATTAATGGGGAGGTGGGAAAGAGGAAACAAAAATATTTCAAGGAAACAAAAAAGCTAGGTGCAAATGAAGAAAACTGGGAATGTTGCCTTTTGATTGTTAGCAGTTTGAGGCAGGGACTGTCTTTTTGTTCTGTCTGTACAGCACTTAACACAATGGGGTGCTGGCCCATGACGGGGGCTACTGGGCACTATGGTAATACAAATAATAAATACTTATAATGATAGGCTGTTACGTTCTGGGGTGAAATCCAGACCAGCAGGGCTGTCCCTAGGGGGGTTTAGGGTCCAGGACATAGGTGCTGAGTTTCTAATCTGCTGGGAGGTGCTCCCTGCTGGCTCCGTCCAGTCCTTGCCCCCCCCCTCCCCCCAAGGCCCCACCCCATCCCGCGTCTTCCCACCCCAGCCCTGCCCCACCTCTTCTCCACCCAGTTCTGCCAGATATCAGTGAGCCCTTTGCCCTCTGGCACTGGGATGCTCTTAGGTTACATAGGGCATTTAGGATCTTATCTGCTCTACGGTGGCAGACCCCTGAACTTTCATAGAACCCCATGAAACCCCAGGGGGCTTCTTGCAAGGGCAGGGATTCAGATATTGATATACCATAGCGGTATCCACCTAAGATCAATAGATGCCTAGGCAGGCATAACGAAAGCAATGTTCATCTGATTCAGGTTTTCCTTATAAATAATCATATTTTATTTCAGACTTGTCATATGTCTGGAACTGCTGGGATGAAACACGAATGGGGTCTAACTCGCAATGCAAAAAATAACCCAACCCTTCAGCTTCCAAAGGCTGAAAAGAGACAGTTGTGGTTTAAGGAAGTAGGAGACAAGAAGAAAATGATGCAGTAACTCTCCCATCTTCAGGTCACTTCTTCAACCACTGTCAATTACTCATACAAAAAACAATTTTAAGTGTATTCTTCAAGGTTAAATTCCCTGGGAGAGGGTGGAATGCTGCCAGGGGCTGTGAACCCTTTGTGCAGGTCACCCAGAATCTAAATCATCCATTGTAAATCACTGCTCTCCCTGTTGCTCCTTTGGCATGTACCTGATTTGGCTGACATTTCCATAATTAATTTATAACCGCAGTAACCCTGAGATAAGCCATTTATAGATTTGTGCAAGCTGTATTATAATAGAGATAAAAATCTTGGTTCGTTAACCTATTTAAAGTACTTGGGAGACTTCTTAGTAGAGTAGCGTGGTGTGATTGTCGAATTGCACAATAAAAAACTCCAGCACTTTGGTGTACAGTCACACCTTGTAAGCTGGTTTCTACTCCAGAACATAGGAGTAATTCCTGGTACAGAAATATCATCCTTTCAGTTGATTCCATGGCTTAGTGGCAGTGCTGTGTACTACCATGTGTTGTATGGTGTACAGAAGCAATTGTGCAGCTATGTTATGATCAAGTTTGGGGGGAGGGATAGCTCAGTGGTTTGAGCATTGGCCTGCTAAACCCAGAGTTGTGAGTTCAATCCTTGAGGGAGCCACTTAGGGATCTGGGGCAAAATCAGTACTTGGTCCTGCTAGTGAAGGCAGGGGGCTGGACTCAATGACCTTTCAAGGTCCCTTCCAGCTCTAGGAGATAGGATATCTCCATTCATTATTATTCTTATCCTTTTAGAATATTTTCCATTCACTGAAATGATCGGTATTGTGATCCTGCTTCTCCACTGCTTTTGTTGTCATTTATACTCCTGCAAAGTAGATGGTAAAATGCTACCAACTCAGAATAATTAATAGCACTTTACACCCACTTGGCTTTACTTTTGCACTGGTGTAAATGGTTATACAAGATGCCAGGCAACCAACGATCATGCTCTGTAACTTTCAGCTCTCCTTTTGGGGCCTGATCCCTCTCCAGTGAACCAGTGGGAGTCTTTTCATTCAGTTCAATGCATGCTGGATTGTTTCCTGGATCGTGATGTAGATCTTAGCACAAGAAAGTATTATTTGCTTGCATCTTGCCAGTGAACATAGGCAGAGGGTCTAAAATATCCATTGACTGTTTGAATCAAAAACCAGGAGTCTCTTTCCAAAAGTTTCAATAAACTGGATGTGCATAAGAAAGAATGGCCTACGTTTGCCAAAAGCTCCAGTCCTTTTATGTTTAGAAGGCCTCATTCATGGTGAAGTCACCTTGCAGTCAGTTTTCTGCCAACTTAGAGTCTGTCTGTCCTATCCGTCCATCCATCCATCCCCTTCATTGTAATATCTAAATACTATTTGAGGCTTATACATTGAAATATTTCTAAAATCTTTGGTCTAAAATACCTAAACAGAGAGGTGGGAAATTAAAAATATTCCACTCCAGAGCTAAAATAATAAACATGTAGAGATGAAAAGAGGGAAGGGACGGTTTCTCATTGAATGTTACGTAATTTGAGTCCTGCCATATTATGAGACTCCTTGCTGAAATCTCATGATAGAAAAGTTCTTGAGAGAATTTGCCACTGGAAAAAGATCCAGCGAGAAAACTTTTGTTATTCACGAGATTGTGCTGAAATCAAGATGTTAGAACCCTTCATCTTCCTGGGTCAGGAAAAATGGGATCCCTTTGATCCCATTGTCCTCAGAGCTATTGAACCTCTAAAAATGGGCTCTTGATGATAGATGAAAAGTCGTCTTTCGTCCAGCTGCATAGGTAATTGCAAATACACACTTGTCTGTATGGCAGAGTTGTGCTTATTACAGACCTTCAGATATTTAATTTGTAAACACTTAATAAAGTGCAGCCTACAGTAGCTTGGCTGGTCTTATCTGTCAGCCAAATCAAAATCAATATGTCCCTGGGGTGCATGCCATGATTGTCTGGGCTGGAGAATCTAATAGGATTAAGTGTTTGGGGCCCTATCTAACATTACTGTCCACAGTTCTAGTTAGAGGAAGTTAAAGACTGGCTTGCCACTGTAGCAGGCATGATTGCTTAGGGGTCTGAAAAATCATTAAAGCTTGTCCTCTTAAACGTTGATTGTTCCCTAGTGATTTATTGACAAAACACAAAAAAGTGCTCTATACTGCACTCTAATTATATGTATGAGGCTAGGAAATCTCATGGGAAATTAAATAAAATTTACAGCTTGATGGTTTTATGCTCTTGGGATACTTACCTTCTTAATAAGATCTTATAGCTAGGAATATTTATGAGGTTAAAGTCTGTGGGCTTGAGCAAAGACCTAACCTTTGCACAGGGAGGGGTCTTTGATTGTTCTTAGCGTAAATGATTGCAATGAAATTCAGGTTAAAATTAATATTTTAAAATATTAATAATCCTAAGGAAATATTTGGGGTGAAGCATCAAACATTTATTTTCCAATACCTATTGATGGCACAGCTTTAAGGGCAGATGAGCGAAACAGACAAGCAGTACATCCATTTTGATGTAGGCGTGTGTCCTTTTGCAATCAAAGTGTAGAATAGCTCATAGTTGAAAGGTAATCTGCTGCATTTCTGATCTGGTCATGTGTGTCCCAATCAGAACTGCTGAAGACAACTAATTAAGAAAATCCTATTCTGTCATTGAGTCTTCAAAGCAGAGCCAGAACAAAGACACAACTGATTTAAAAAAAAAAATCATGTTTCCAATACAAGTGGTATAGTTCTAAATATAGACAAACTCCAAGGTTGATATTTTCAAAGCTGCCGGAGGGTTTCCTAATGGAACTCTTGGAGTCCAAATCCCTCAGGCAGCTTTGAAAATCTCACCCTGGGTTTTATATGATCAGTTTGCCAAATATTTGGTGTGGTCTCTGCTTTTCGTTGAACATTTATTTTTAAATGGTGTGCAAGGACCAGAAAAGGGTTCCTTGAGAATTAAAGGTGTTCATGAAAAGGATATTTCCCTGGCAGTTGTTGTGTCATCACATTACCTCAGACGCAAATAGAAATTCAGCACAGATTTGAGTTTATAAGGGAAAGAAACATAGGGAGGACTCTTGCTCTCAGTGATGCTGGTGTAAGTCAGGAGTAACTCCATTGAAATCAAACGTAATGACTGAGAGCCAAATTCTGCGGTCAGCCATCAAACAACAAATTCCCTTTAAAGTAATTGGAAGCTTTACTTGATTAAGAGCTTGAAGCCTGGTATCAGTATAGGGTGCAAGATTGCAGAGGGCACTAATACAGGTTCTTTAACCCAGCAGCTATGTAAATAAACCAGTGCAATTCCCCAATAGATAGATATAAATAAGAAAACAACTTTCAGTGCTATCATACTGAAACTCCTGAGAATTGGGGAAAACAAGATAGAAGATAGAAAAAAGCAGCCAGCGGTGTATATCATAAGTGGGATGTCACGATCCAATTTACATAGTCTTCTAGAGTCTGATGTAGCCCAACAACAGGGTGGATCACCACATCTTTTATGGGCCTTTTTCCATTCTACCCACACATGTCAGAGACCATATTTGATAAGGTTTCTTATCCATCCTGCTGCCCATGTGTGGAATTCCGGCTAAATACATGGGATATTCTGGCTACTCATAATTAAACTTCTGACAGTTAACACTCCCATTTGTGTCAATTAATTACCTAATAGTTTTGATATGTTAATGTGGTTAGCTCCATGGTTACCTTATTGCAAAAACAACCTAAAAACCTACTATTTTGCATTTATTTATGCAACTATGCGTTGTACTGGTTCTTTTGAGGTTTATTTGTTTATCCCAAAGCATGTTGCTAAATTTCATAACCTCAGGTCAGACACATTTGCCATCTTATGCTAACAACCAGGCCTTAACTAGGCTTCATGCTAACTCTTAAACCTTAATACCTATAGCAAAGCCTAATATACTTATTTTTTGGATTTTTCTGCTTGCAGTACAACTTCCCTTAAAATTACTATAAGCATTCTTAGTGCTCCAAGCATATGAATTAAATCTAAGTCAGAAATATACCCTCTTTAACATAACACTCATAAATTAATCCATAACTACCTACTGCAAGATCTCAATAGGCTTCAATCACATTACACAGCCTGTCATAGCAATACATTTTATGTTCATCTATTTGTATCATAGAGTTTCTTAAGCATTTTGCATTCTCATAAAATATGAATAATAAGGCAGACGTTCCTAGACAAAAAGAACTGGAGTACTTGTGGCACCTTAGAGACTAACAAATTTATTTGAGCATAAGCTTTCGTGGGTTACAGCCCACTTTATCAGATGCACCAAGGTCACCAAGATCAGGTCAGGGGTCACAGGTCAATAGCCTGAAGAATTGGGCCCTATGGTAAAACGAAGGACCTTGCTAGTCATTTTTTTAAGGTAAAGGACAGTTCACCCTGTACACTGAAGCCCTGTACATATGTGGAGTGATGATTATTTTGGTTATGGCACTAGACTGGGGCTTGGAAGATCTGCATTCAGCTCCTGGCTCTGCCACAGACTTCCTATGTAACTTTGGGCAGGTCATCTCTCTGCGGGCAGGTTTACCCTACAGCCGGGATCGACGCTCTGAGATCAAGCCACCGGCGGTCGATTTAGTGAGTCTAGTACAGACCCGCCAAATCGACTGCAGATCGCTCTTTAGTCGACCCCTGTACTCTGCCCCTGATGACGGGAGTAAGGTAAGTCAACGGGAGATTTTCTTCTGTCGACCCCCTGCGGTATAGACCCCGCGGTACTTCAACCTAAGGCACGTTGACACCAGTTACATTATTCACGTAGCTGGAGTGGCATAGCGTAGGTCGGCTTACCGCGGTAGTGTAGACATAGTCAAATCTCAGTTCCCCATCTGAAAGAAGGAATACCAGCACGGTGGGTCTCTGATCTCAGGTTAGACCCTCTAGCTGTTACTGTAATACAGATAATTAATAAGAACAAAACACTGGTTGTCCTTTTATCACTGTAAGTTCTGAACATACATAGTGTAACTCTCACCAACTTTTCCCCGACATCATCCTCTCCTAACTCGGTAATGAATAAAAGGAACTGCTTAATTAGAATATATTTAATAGGGATCCACACAGAAATTATACAAACTCTCCCAACTGCAATGGCTGATTATGGGCCTTTCACTAATTTAAAAAAAAAAAAAAAGTCCCTGATTCCCTTTTGCTGCACGTTTAAGAAAAAAGAAAGGTGAGCTGCTACTCCTTGTATGAGTAGTAATTCTGCAATCTGTTATACTGATTTGCCTCTTACTTACCTGGTATAAAGCCACGGATAATTCCATTAAAATCAATGGAAAAATCTTGGTGCAAAACTGATATAAGTGAGAGGAGAATCAGGCTTTGTATATTTGTTGCCCCTCCCCCTGCCCCCTTCTAAATTCAGCAAGGCATACGATTTAGATTTGTGTTGCCATCTGCCTTTCCATGTAGCAATTCCAATCATTTATCTAGCTAAGCTACCTTATTCTTTCTTCCTTTTTTTCCCCTTCTCACTCCCCATCCCACTGCATAAAAGTGAGATGTCTGATCTGTTGAGAGAGAGCTCAGAAGCCCTGCACCTAAGATGAAGGAGAAATTTATTAGTGAAAGACAAGGCTCCCTGATAATCAGGGAGTATTGAAATCCCTGATTTAATTTGAATATAGTATGGAGCATGCCTCATTCTGCCTTCATTACTTGAAAGTATGTGTGTGATAATGTATCTTTTTACTTAAGGATATTATGCCAGGAAAGAAATGCTTGATGGGCTACTCTAGCTGAGGTGAAAAGGTTTTGGTATGTTTTAATAAAGATGGATATCACTAAAAATGTTTGAAATATGTGGAAGCAAGATTTGTTACAAGTTACAAATCAAAGCCTTAAAATGTCACTTATCTCCTAATGATACTTCTACACAGATTATTAATTTCTTTTTAGGAGACCAATGAATGTTACATTTTTATGACATTGATTAAATGTCTCACTGCCGTTCCCCTCCCCCCACCCCATCCATCCTTTTCATTTTCAAAAATCCATATCGGAATTTAACAAAAACCAGCTCGTAAATTCACATTTTACTGCTCAGCAAAGCAGAATCGGATTACACCCCAACTGCTAACTTCATAACTGCACACCTCGGACCTCAGGGAATCAAGGGTTTGTGTGTGTGTGTGGGGGGGGGGGGGGGGTTTAAAGAAAAAGTGCTTTATTTCTGGAACACATTTTTGAACGTTCAGTCATTATCTTAACATTTTCTAAATGTGTTTCTGCTTAGGGAGTATGAATGTCTCGGTAAGGTGTTTAAGAAGGGGGCACAGGGGAAGGTTTCCAACCATGTCAGGGAGACCTCCTGGAAGAGCGTTGTACTTTGGGTAGCACTGCTGTGGAAAAAGGTGATACCTGATCCAACACCTAACTACAGTATCGTACTTGGGGAAGAGCCCTATCAGATTTGTAGATTGTTCTTCCCTTGCCATTTTTAGAAACTCACTCTCCGCAACCCATGCCATAAGAGGAATTATAAGCTGAGAGAGAATCCAGGTAATATAAATACTGTCCCTTATATTGGTGGATTGATTGGATTTTGGTGGCTTTTGCTTTGGCTGAGAGTTGGGCCAATCTCTGCAGCTTTTGAAACCTCTAGGCTCGTTTATTTCTCTTCTGTTCTTATGGAAATTCATTCTTGAAATAAGTGAATGATGGATGTTTTTTAAAGTGACCCTCCTATTAATAATAAAAAAAAAGAAAAAGAAGCAAACCCCAACAAAAGAATTAAGTCCCAAAATACTGCCCAGATTGCAACTCCACATTTGGAACTCTCAAGTGTCCTACCTAAGTTCTCTTCATCTCAAATTGCAAAACTAAGCAGGAAAATGAATACATCTTTCTCCTCCAGCTAGGCATAGTCAGAGCTGAAACTCTCACCAACTTCCAGGATCCAGAAGGATTCAGTATCTGGAAGAGTATTGTGCCACTGGGAAGGAGGGAAAATCAACAGCAAGTTCACACATTCTATACACAAAATCTAAGGAGAGCAGCAATGTTCGGGGAGTGTCTAATTGATATTGATTTTAACCTTCTTGTCTTCTGAAATATGTTACTCAGCTGCCAGGCTCCATGTCCCTCCGCATTATTTTATAGGTGAGACGAGGCCATTGTCTTGTGCGCAGACCCATCACTCCGCATTAGAGCACCTCGGCTGCCGAAGTCATATGGAAAACCAAAGTCATGTTAAGCATAGTTAGTTCCACGGGGCTTCACGTATGGAGCCTCCATTAAATTTGTGGAGTATGGTGAAAAATGTGGACATCTTAGGGATATTAGTATTTGGAATATTGCAGCCTATGGGGCCAGGTTTTCAAGTGCTCTGTACCCAAATAAAAGATTAGATTTTCACAAGTGTTCTGCACTCAGTAGCTCCCATGATGACTGTTGTGACCAGATTTTCCAAAGAGCCTAACATGAACCCAACATACCGAGCTCTTGAAAATCTGGCCCAATTGTGGATGCTGTGTCCTTTTGAAAATCCTAGTCCTAGGGTACCCGGATCGGCGGGTAGCGCTCCATCTGCCAGGGATCGATTTTATCGCGTGTAGTGTAGACACGATAAATCGATCCCCGATTGCTCTCCCGTCGACTGCTGAACTCCAGCTCGGCGGAAGCAAAGTCGACAGGGGAGCGGCGGCCGTTGATCCCATGCCGTGAGGACGCAAAGTAAGTGATTCTAAGTCGATCTAAGATACGTCGACTTCAGCTACGCTATTCTCGTAGCTGAAGTTGTGTATCTTAGATCGTTACCCCCCCCCCCCGTGTAGACCAGGCCTTAGTTTCCCCCAATATCTCACAGTACGAGGGGTTCTCAAGTGTATTGTGGAATATGTCAGTGCAATATCTTTAGTCCCCTCCCTCCTCCCCCATCCCGTATGTGGCACAAAGACACATGGGATGTTTCATAAAGAAAAAATATGGCATGTTTACAGAGAGAAATTTCAAGAAGTGTTAATTTAATATGCTAAAGTGTTCCCTTCAGCATTTTACCTTTGTTGTTGTTTTCACAAAACAGCCAAGACTAAATAATGAGCCCAGAGCTGTGCCCTTTGGTAGCGTGATACCTCATTACCCACGAGCGGCCTCCATCTGCCCTCATGGCTGCGCAGGGAGCCATTACGATTATGATGGAAATCTCAGAAGCCATTACCAAGATGCAGCAGAGGGCCTACTGCAGACAGCCTAATGGACTAATTTGTAATTGGGAGAGGGAAATGACTTAGTGAGCTCAGGCTTGGTTTTGATGAGTGTGGAAGTGCGCATGCTAAATGTTATAAATGAACAGGAATGCTTGTTTGCGCAGTGGGTTTTACAAGGCCTTCAATCTCTCCTGGGGATTGGAGGCGTGCTGACAAGTCTTGAGAAGCGAGGAGGAAAGGGCTCAGGGGAGGCAAGGAAGATGCAAAGAGAGTAGCTAAGGATAAATCGGTGAGGAAAACTAATGGCAATAAGAACCCAAGGAAATGGCTGTGTCTGCCAGGAAAGCAGTAATTAGGATGCTTTCTGCATGCATATATTTAGCTATTAAAATTGAAAATGAGTGTGCACCATAGCATTTGCTAAGTTAAAACAAAAACAAAAAAATAGGCAGGCAAGCAAGCAAGCATCTTCCATAGACTAAAAGGCAGCGGTGTTTTAAAACTTTATAATATGACAATGTGCAGCCTGCTTTGTGATCACGTCCATTTGTTTAACACAGATCACTTAGCTACCTCCTCCATGGTATAGGAGGGGGCCCGGTGCTGACAGTCTCTTGTACCCCCAGGGGTCGCTTCTATTAGTGTGAGTGTCTTGTGGTGCCTCTGCGGCTGCAGAGTTGCCCTCGCAACACACAAAGTTCAGGGAGACATTCAAGCATAATTATCTCCAAAGAGATTAGAGGAGATCATTGAATAAATCTCCCTGACAGGATCTTGGACTCAAAACCTGCTCTGCAAATATAGCGATGTATATTGCACTGGTTTGAGTTTTGCAATCTGCAAGTGACATCTCACAAATAAATTTCACTTGGTTTCTGGAGGGGGTGGGGGAAGAGGGGAAAGAAAGAAACAAAAGAAAAGAAAAATTGGCCTGGTAGAGCTTTACAGTTGCAGAGCCTGATCCTTGCGTTACCACCAGGCATAGTGCATACTACCATGAATAATCCTGTTGAAGACCATGGGATTTGTCACAGTAGTAGGGACTGCACTGGATAGTGAGTGTCCACAGTTTCAGATTCTTGTGTATCGCCAGGAGGCCCAGTGCTCTCTTTTTTACAACTCCCTGATTCCTAGCCCCATCTACAGTTAGAGCAGCCTAAAGGTTGCTTTTACTTACACCACCATTGTAAATTCCCTGAGTACTTTATGCCAGTGGTAGATAGGTGGAGGAGAGCACTGTTCTACCATGTTCTTATCACCTCTGTACCCCATCATGAGTCATGTACCAAGGGCATCTGGCTTGAGCACCTCTGCTGGGCAGTATGTCATGGGGAAAGTGACAGTCTCACAGGTAGGAAGGTGCTAAACCTTTAGGGCTGCTTAGGTCAATGCCAGCACTTTAAACTGAAATGCACCCAGAAATGCACAGCTAGCCAGAAGTAGGTGAGAGAGTCCAAGATAAGAAGCATCCAGTGCTACAAGGAGACACTGGTCTGTAGTGAGACCAATATACCCCATTTCAGGGCTCAGCGTACTTTCTTTTCTGATTGTTTGTTCATCACTGAGAGGAAAGTCCTGGAAGCTTAACTCTCTGTAGGTAGTATCAGAGGCACTGGCTCTACATCAGTCTGCATTTAATGAATAAATTATAATAACTTTTGCATTTTTAGTCAAATAGCACACGTATGATTTTTGTCTCTCCTCCTCCTTCTTTTCCTCCCTGCAAGCATGGAATTTAACTTTATTGCTTGGGAAAAAAATGTTTTATTGTGTCTTACTTTATGCCAGTGAAGACCCAGACCATTACCCATTATAGGCTATAGACTCCCTTAATCTGCATCCATGCCACATATTGAAGAATACGTGGAGACTACTATCGCTTCTGGCCCAAAGGCTATAAATAGAGGAAACAGTGCCATTCAGAAGGCCAAATTCTTCCCTCAGTTATTGAACTGTAAAGGAGTTGTGTGAGTGCAAAGAACAGTATTTTTCTTCTCATATCCAGTAAATACTTCAACTACTTAATAAAGGAATCTAAATAAAGCCGATGGTTATACATGTTTGCTTTGTGGTTGCTCACTCAGAACCTGAGAGCGTGGCGGAGTGTTTTGACCGGAGGAGCAGTCTGGAACTCCAGGGTTCTATTCCTGACTTTGTAACCCTAGACAAGACATTTCATCTCTCTTTACAGAGTTTACAGTTGCACCCGTGAATTGGTTCTGTTAACACTGACCAGCCTTCTGAGCGTGTGGTGAGGCTTTGATTCATTAGCAGCTGTACAACACATTGAAGTGCCGTATAAATGCAAGGTGTTAAATGATTGCAGCGGATCTAAAAAGCTATCCTAGTTTGATCTTAAAATGCATTTACTTTAGAGAACTTTATTTCACTGGTCATTAAAAAAGTTATTCTGAAAAGAGGGTACAGTACGTTCTTTTTAAATTTGCCCCTTTGGTAAGTGTCAAGAGGAGAATTAGAACCTTCTGAATGATGTGCTCTGCTCATGAACTGAGACTGAACTGAACATGAGGTAAAATAAATATTAGTTTTGTTTCTAACATACTATCCCTACAAATGAAGGGCAAAATCCTGCTTGCTTCACTGACACTGTCCCTATTGAAGTCAGTGGCACTATGCTCTTGAGTAAGGTAATAAGATGTGACTCTTATTTAGGAATAAACAGAATCTTAGTCATTTTAGATGGTTTTACCTGTAGCTGTGACCAGTTCTTCTTTATCATCCTGTCCAACTCCTTTGGATTGTTTCACCCACTTATTGCATTTTGTCTTAGTTTCAGCCTAGATCCTGCAACTAGACCTATACCCCTGGGCAAAGCCCTATTGACCTCAATGGAGTTCCATGTGGATGTAAGTTCCTGCCAATGTAGATCAACCTATAAGATGAGGGCATAGGACTGTAAATCTTTGGGGCAGGGTCTCTGTATAGCACCTCGCTCAATGGGACTGCAATGCTGCTCGGGGCCTCTGACCACTATGAAAATAAATAATAATTACAAGAAATTCAGAAAAAGAACTAGATAAGTTCATGGAGGATAGGTCCATCAATGGCTATTAGCCAGGATGGACAGGGATGGTATCTTTGCCTTAGCCTCTTTGCCAGAAGCTGGGAATGGGTGACGGGATGAATCACTTGATGATTACCTGTTCTGTTCATTCCCTCTGGGGCAACTGGAATTGGCCACTGTCGGAAGACAGCATACTGGGCTAGATGGACCTTTGATCTGACCCAGTATGGCTGTTCTTATGTATTGGTTGGAAAAAGTGTGTGGGAACACTGAAGGAAATGTGATGCTAACAGCATATGACCATGTAGTTGGTTTATACTTGAATATTTGCAAATATATTCTTTTACTATCTGATTTCCAAAGGTAATGTGGAGTGGAAAGTAACTTTTTTTTTTTTTGCATGTTCAGGTCCATTTAACCAGAACTGCCAGAGAAAAAAGGCCTCATTAAGAGAGCCACAAAAAAGATCAGGGCCTCTTGTTTACATGGTTCATACTATATGCAAATAGGAAAAGTAGCTGTTGTCATAGTTCAGGGCAATTGCATCTGTATTCACCTTCCAGCAAGGACACCCAGTCTAGTTTTCCAGCTCCCCAAACGTTGGCTTTCTTGGGTGGTGAAACATGTCTCTCTCCCTTCTGACCAGGGTATTTTGAGACTGAACAGTTCCCTGCCTATACTGTGATATTGCCAGCAAAAGGCAGACTGCCTAAGCAGGCTTCTTTTGCCTTCTCTTCAGAGACACTAACAATGTAAGTGCCACAGTTCATGTACCACACAGCTTTTTGTAAGCAAGCACATTTTATTCTTATGGTAAAAGCAGTACCGAGAAAACATATTAAAAACAATAAAAGAACCTATACACATGCTAATAGGCTTGCCAGAGATCACCCCAACCCAAACATGAACTCTGACAGGTAATCAGTCCTTCAGACCCCAAGCAGGGTTTTACTGTGGTTTCAAGCTCATAACACCCTTTGCTCAGAGCAAAACCAGTCTTATGTGGCCTCAGTAGGCCAAAGTCCTTCCAGCCCTTCCCTAAGGATTGGGGAGCTCTGGGGACTGGAGATCCTCTCTGTTTGCTGGATCAGGAAAAAGGCCATTAGTCAGGTGACTACCAGGCTGTTTAACGAAAAATCCTTTTTGTCTGTTGGTCCCTGGAGAATCCAGTTTGAACTAGTTTATGCAACGTCTCCAGGGGCAGTGCTTCTCTGGAGATGTTACAACCAGACATACACCTCTACCCCGATATAACGCAACCCGATATAACACGAATTCGGATATAACGCGGTAAAGCAGCGCTCTGGGAGGGCGGGGCTGCGTGCTCCGGCGGATCAAAGCAAGTTCGATATAATGCGGTTTCATCTATAACGCGGTAAGATTTTTTGGCTCCCGAGGACAGCGTAATATCGGGGTAGAGGTGTACTTTGACTAATCACCCACCACTGTTCTCAGTTCTTGGAGAAGCTGTATCCACCTTTCCCATGGCAAAACATAAAGTCCCTGGCCCACAAGGATACAGAAACGCTTCCTTTAATACACTGGACTCCAAAGACATTAAACTTAATTCAGTAAGCTTCTTGCAGGAAATTGCACGGTTTGTCATGACTTCATCTCACTATTTTTACCACGTTTTTTTTTTTTCTTCTGCACCTTTCATTTTTTTGTTTTTCCTGTTTCTTTCTTTGCTTGGAACCCCCTTCTAAGATAAACTTGTAGCCATCAGTGAATTATAACTGATGTATTACTTGACATGACCCATATTCCACTTTAGTTTCCTATCTCTCGCTTACCCAACTAGTTTCCAAACACAGAATGTTCGACCTTAGCGGGTGTGAACCTGTCTAGCCACGTTGAAGTCAGTGGAGCTAAACTAATTTACACCAGCTGAGAAACTGTGTTTGCAGACCTGGAAAAAAGCAGAAAAACTTCCTTTTTATTAATGGTTTGGTGAGAGATGAAATGTGAGTATTTTCATTCTGGTTTTCATTTATTTATTTGTTTTTTACCATGACTGTCATTTCTTCTCCTTGCTGTTAGAGACCTGGAGATTATGTTGGCCAGTTTGCACAATGACACCCTAAGAAAAAGACATTTTGAAAAGCTCACCGCCACTGTGTTATTTCACATGCGTGCAACATCAACATTTTTACTCCGTTAATGTTCCCCTGGAACACAGAAGCACATAAATGGTTGGAGTATTTAATGTAAATAGATACGTGTGGGTGCTGTTTTTGTTGGTATGATGCCGATTCAGGTAACAAAAGTATCACAGTTGCACAGGGCACCTAGGAGTCAGTTTGGGGGGTGGGGAGGGGAAGCCCTACTCAATATAAAACAGTCTTTTCTCTCATGAATAGCTGGTTGAAAAATCTCAGTCAAATTTAAAAGCGTTAGAATGTGTGTGTATGTGTAATGTTAGGCGGAAGAAAATCTGCTTTGGGACTTAAATGCTAAACTACTTGAAGAGGAGAGGTTATAGTTTATTCCCAACTCCGCCTCCTGGGTCAAGGGTAGCAGTTGGAGCAGAAAATTTTACACAGGAAAGAGTGAGAGACTGTTAGGGTGGGGACAACTCCAGTGGTTGGAGAGGAATTGCGATTGCGTAACTTGTCGGTGAAATAGCGTGCTGTCCTGCTGACGATCTAGTTTAAGGCCTAGCCACCAGAAAGTATGTTGTGGTTGCATTGCTGTTTGCAGTGGCACTCAGAGAGGTGGCTAGCAGAAAATCTCAATGGAAAGCAAGTTGACTGAAAGGATCTCGGGGCAAAAAAGTCAGTTCTTCCACAGATGCTTAATATGCAGCTTAAAAGATGGAATCATCTAGAAACACTATAATAATTTTAAGGATCATAAGTGGAACAGACTTTGACGTTATTTCTCATCTGTAAAATGGCAACCCATTTCTTAATGCTGGGGCATTAGTTCAGTACAGACTACTGGAAAGAGGCAAACCTTTTGAATTTCCAGCACCATTTCCTGCATCACAACAGTGTTCCTTAGTTCTTTGCTATCCTAGGGTGTCCCTGCTTAGCTTATGAGGTCTCAAAGATTGTAGTTTATGGCTGCAGCTAATAAATTCACATACAAAGTGCGAAGTTTCAGCAGAAATTGTTCAATGGGGGAAGGGTTTGACTGTATTATACCTTTGAAGTCTAAATATCAGACCACTTCCTTAAAAACAGAGGGTGATGTAATGTGTGGAGGAGAGGGGAGGGCCTTATTTTAAGTGCTAGTCAACTACAACCGCTAATAATCTGGAGTCTGTTCAAACCCGTTTGGATGATCGTTGCATTTTTAAGTGCCTTTTGATTCTCTCTTTCATTTATTTTAACTGATCTGCAGGGATTAGAAGCTTGGTAGGGGAACACCATACTGCTCGCCAAAATGTGTGAATAATTAGAATGCTGACGATTTGTGCCAGATAGGAGGGGAGTGTTCACACTTCTGATTAGAGTCACTTAAACGCTGCTGTAAATCATGGCTGCCAAGGTAACTTCGGGCTTTGTTAGGTTTCTGCTGCCATAGAAACGGACTCTGGCGAGGCAGAGAATTTGGTCTGTCCTTACCCACCGGTAGGGATCTGTTTGAGTAAATGATTTATTTAGTTTTGAACCAGGGAGAGGGGCAGATGCAAAGGGGTCTCTAAGGTTTTCACTCGGGGTGTCACAAAGAAGATGCAACCCAGCTGCTAACATCCATGTGCTTCCCCACAGTGCAAAATCACATGGATGGGCAAACACACTAATATCCGGCTTCATTGGAGCTGTGGAGTCTACATATTTCCCAGCCCCAAAGTGTGTAAGGGCTCAAAAGAGGATGCAGAGGCCAGGGTTCCTCTGGCAGCCAACTCCCAACCTCAAAGATCTCAGGAAGCTGCAGAGAGGAACACCCACTTTGTGCTCCCCTGCAACAAACTCCTAGTCAAGAAACTTTTCTGCTGCGGCTGAATTGCTGCCTTTTGGCATGCTTTGTCTCCTTAGGGAGTGCACAGCAAGGGCTAATGCTGTATCAGGCAGAACTGAGTCTCCACTAGATTTTCCACAGTGGAGCTATGTTTTTTGTGAGGGAAGGCAGGTGATTATGAAGAATGATGTGCAGAGCTCCTCCCAGCTCCTTCCTCCCCCAGTTCTTCACCCTGGTTTTCCAGATGATGCATACATATTTTGCAAAGGAAACAAACTGACTTGGAAAAAAAAACTGAGAGGGCTTGCCTCCCATCTAGTCATTCTCTCATTCCATATGGTCCCATTTTGGCTGGCTCCTTGAATTTGGTCCCAAATTCTTCAGACAGCAGTGGTGAAAAGAGAACATGTGGACCCCTGTTTGTTCCAGAATGAGAGATTAAGTGAGTGTTAGAGCTAACCAGAACCTTAAATCATACTTCCATGCAAACCAGTTACGCCCTTAAGATTAACTAGGGCTGTGCTTATTGTTAAGAGAAGAACCATGAAACTGGTAAGGACAAGAATTCCCCTTAAATGAGTACCGATTAGTGCTGTAGCTATGCCAGCAGAGGTCTGTAATGTAGACATGGTCTAGCATACAGTTTCCCTGACTTCTATGAAATGGAATTTTTCTTCTCTCCGAGAACCAAGTTATAAAGCTGTTCTACACACAGGACACTCTATACCATGGTTTGGCTAGTCCAGTACATACCAATAGGAGAAGCTGGACTGAAGCACATTGGTCTGGTTTGCTCTAGCAAAAATGGAACCCATTGTTCACCACCAGTGACGCTCCATCCTTGGTAGTGACAGCAGAAGATGCAGTGTGGAGACACAGCTTCATCAGCAGTATAATAGGTCTTGTCAGGGACATTTGTAATTCCTTTTAGATGTTGTGGTTTGTAAGATCTGGTTGAAAAAGGGGCAGGGAAATCCACAAAATGGTTTTGTATTGCTTTGGTTTTGCAATTTTTAGTGCATTTTTAATGGATTTTTTTTGTTTGTTTATTTTAAAAATAAGACATTTTTTAAAAGGAGGTTTTTGGTTGGGTTAGTCACAATATTTTTTTTCATTTAAAAAAATGGTTTTAGGAATGGTTTATTTTAAAAACAATAAGCTAATTGGCAAAAAAAAGTCAACTAAAATTAGCAAAAATATTTAGTAAAACAACATTTTTATCTGAAAAATGTCAATGAAAGGAAACAGGCAAAAAATGTTTAGAAGAACATTGTTCTGCACTAGTATTTGCGAAAGTTAACATTGCAGACATAAATAGTGCAAGGTTTTCTTCTTGCCTGAGCAGTAGCCTAGTAAATTGTCTGGAGGATGGCCTTGTTTCTCTTCTCAGTGAGACAGAAAACCCTTTTGAAGTGAAACAGCACTGTGGAGGGCAGGGGGTAAAGATTTATGAAACAGGGACATGACAGAGAG